>NC_090927.1:127673658-128923658 GCF_040938575.1 Ambystoma mexicanum
CGTTCAGCCCTCTAAACACACCTCCAAAAGCCCTGCCAACCTCGTTAACGAACATCCATCCGATGAAACGAGTCTCAGCTGCTGCCTTCGCATCCACCTTCATCAACCCCACCCCCTCCCCACTCTCCCCAGACTCTACCACTGACTCTGCTCTCAGCAACCTTTGTTTGGCCGTTACCAACACCCTTGACATTCTTCATGAGGAGCTGCCTAAAACCCGCCTCCAAACGTAACAGCCCTGAAACGCAAGTGCAGAGCTGCGGAACGGAAGTGGCAAACCTCAGGCTCACCCTATGACAAACTGGCATGCCGCCTGCTCTTCTTCCGTGCCACGAAAAGGGTCCACATCCAGTCATGGGTATTGGGTGGATGATCCAACAACACGGCTGAACTCTTTAAAATCTGCAGGGAACTAGCCAACCCTTCTGTAGTCGCCTCGTCCACTCTTCTGTCCCGGGCCCTATGCAACGCACTGGTCACACACTTCACCACTAAAACTCTGGACATCCTGAGTACCCTTGCCACCCTCCCGCACAACCCATCCCTCACTCCCTTGCCTCCTACGGCTTCTCACCCTCCTTCTTCCTCTCTCTCCTCCTTCCCCCTGTCACACCTGAAGAAGTCACCAGAGTTGTCCTCGCCATGAAAGTCTCTTCCAAACAGGTTTCCCCTTGCTCCTCCAGAACCATCAAAGACAACATTGGCTCCCTTGTCCCTGCACTTGCCGACTTCTGCAACCACTCTTGCCAATGGATCTTTCCCATCCTCCCTCAAGCACTCCCTTGTGTGCCCCAGGGGAGTTGCTAGGTCTGGAAAAGACCCGGGCTTAAGCTGATGTCGGAACTGTTTGGATTGGGGGCTAGCTAGTCTTTTGGCTGTAGCTCCTGAGATTCTATCTGGGGCTACAACCAAAAGATCATGGGCTATAGCCCCCTTAGCCCCCCCCTAGCAACGCCCCTGGTGTGCCCCCTCCTGAAAATACCTTCAGCAGACCCTACCTGTCCAGCCAACTACCACCCTACTTCTATCACCCCCTTCCTTGGGACACTGCTGGAGAAGCTGGCCTTTACACATCTTACTTCACACACTGAACTTGTTGGTAGTCTCCACAACCATCAATCTGGATTCCGAGCACCCAGAGACCTGCTTGCATCTATGGACGCTTAACTCTCCAGCTGTCCTCATCCTACTCAATCTCTCCTCTGCCTTCGATACAGTCAACCATTCTATCCTCATAAAACGGTTCCATGATACCCTTGGTATCTGGGAGCGGGCACTGGATTGGCTGACCTCCTTCCCCACTGACCGTTCGTCCCAAGTCATTTTGGGCACCATCTCCTCACCTACTTCCTTCTCCACCTGTGGTGTCCACCAGGCCTCGTACCTCTCCCCCTGGCTCTTCAACACTTACCTTGCTCTGCTGGGATGCCTCACCTCCTCCTTTTCCCCCAACATCCAGTGCTTTTCAGACAACACACAACTCTTTTTCAAACTTCCTGCTGACCCTCTTGCATCTTCCAACATCCCTGACTTCCTAAATGCCATCCAGTACTGGTGTACTTCCAATGATCTCTGCCTCAATGCCGGCAAGACTGAGATCCTTCCCATGTGGACCCCTGCTCCCTCTTTTTCCCCCTCACTCTGGCCATCCTCTATGGGCTCTCCCCCAGCTCCTTCATCTGAAGCCAGAAATCTTGGAGTCACCTTCGACTCATCTCTCTGCTTCCTCCCTCACACTCAGGACATTGCCATGAAATCCCACTTCAGCTCTTCCTTCTCAAAGGAATTCTCCCTTTTCTCACTTTCCCCCAGAAGCTCAATGTTACCCGAGCCCTGGTTCTCTCTAGGCCTGACTACTGCCATAGCCTTCTCCTGAATCTACCCTCTTCTTCTCTACGACCCCTCCAGCTAATCCAGAATAGGGCAGCAAGACTTATCCTTGGCCTCAAGCCCAGAGACAGCCCTAAAAACTCTGCACTGGCTCCGTCTTCTCGCTGCACTGGCTGCACTGGCTCCGTCTTCTCGCTGCACTGGCTCCGTCTTCTCGCTGCACTGGCTCCGTCTTCTCGCTGCACTGGCTCCGTCTTCTCGCTGCACTGGCTGCACTGGCTCCGTCTTCTCGCTGCACTGGCTCCGTCTTCTCGCTGCACTGGCTCCGTCTTCTCGCTGCACTGGCTGCACGGGCTCCGTCTTCTCGCTGCACTGGCTCCGTCTTCTCGCTGCACTGGCTCCGTCTTCTCGCTGCACTGGCTCCGTCTTCACGCTGCACTGGCTCCGTCTTCTCGCTGCACTTGCACCGTCTGAATACTCACAAGGCGTAGTAGGTTTGTCTCTTATCTTTCACTGTAATCCTTGTTTTCAATCCCATGTTCCCTCCCTGTTGCCCTGTGGGCGCTTTGAAACAGAATTGATTTACAGTATAACAAATGCACAATAAATAAATAAAATATGGGAGGTTTGTACAGGGTGAGGATAAGATGTTGAGTGTTATAAACTGGTAAGATAGCTCGGTGCTTTGAGCGCTCACTGCTGAGATGTGTGGGTGATCGGCAAGCTGAAATCCTGCAAAGGCCAAGTCAGTCTTTCATCTCTCTGAGGTCTATGACTGAGCATTGCCTTTGGTTGGGTAGTGAATGTTATCTATAAGGACCATTTCCATTCAGATTTTAACTAGTACAAGGCAAGGTGCAGATGAGGCGTTTGCGTGAATCCATCTCTCTCTCTCCCCTTTTCCATCCCTCCCTCCCTGGGGCCCTCCCTGGGGCCCTCCCTCCCTCTCGCCTGGACCTCTGTGCCGGCTCCCCCCCCCCCCGGCCCCAGCAGTCTGCCCCTGGGTGCGGGGGCATGGGAAGGGGGTGCGGCACTGGCCGACGCTGGAGGCCGCTGTGACTTCCTGCGGGCAGGTGCCAGCGAGTCAAGGCTCCGCTGACACACACAGCCAGGATGTTTGGTGAACCCCCTCCCCGTCCCCCAGCCGCTCTAGGCGCTGATATTCAGTGAACCCCGGGAACAGCAGGTCATTAAACCTCTACACTAAAGGGGGCGGGGGGGATTAAGCCAAAACTCGCGCATCTTCAAAGTGATGGCAGAGGCCCCTCGTTTAATTGGGGCGTCCGATCGGGAGGGCCATCTGACGGGGTTCAATGCCCATGTTTTCACGCCTCAATCCGCAGTCCCCCGGAGAGTGGGGAGTTGGGGGCGGGGGATGGGAAGAAGGAACCCAAACTAGCAGCATGGCCTACGAGGGACCCTCTGCTTCCAATAAGAGCCATCACCCAGCTACCGGGCTGGCTGACACCCTGATGCTTCTCCGATAGCTCTGCGGGTTAAGAGCTCGCCTCAAAAATATAAGATTCTAATCCAGCAGGTCCGACTCGGCCCTTCAGGCTTCCAAGGCGAACGCATTCAATGCCATTAAAGTGGGCAATAACCGCACGTGCCATTATGACACTTAGAAGAGGGAGGACTCTACAAAGGAGTGCTGTACACCAGGGTCTGACTGGGGCATACCATTGTCTCGGGCACCAACAAAAAAGTGGGCCACAGTTGCAAATGGGAATTCATTCCTTTTGCGACACTGTTTGAGTAGTAACCAAGGGGGAGGTTTTTGATAAAATGTGATGCAAATTGTACATTTTAAAGAATATTTATTCAGCAACAGTGGACAAAACTATTAGCCGAAAAGTGAAGTAACTCATCAAACTGGCCCACCTTAGCCAACAAGTGGCCCACTTTGACCCAAATAACTGGCCTACACAAGCATTTTGCGTTTTTGGTTTGGCCATGGGCCTATTGCCCTATAGGCCAGTCCGAGCCTGCTATACACACGTGAGATATCATTTTTTCAAGGAATGATCTGCATCGTCTCGGAACACATCCCCCAATGTATAGAAAAGGGGGTAGCCAATCACCTCCGTAATCTTAAAATGGAGCCTCATTTCATTCCATTTCTAGGTGAAGCACCATGAGCTTAGCCCTATCTCTAGGCTAATCCATACAATGGACAATGAGGCGGGAAGACTCAAGACAGAGTGCCATCTTCTCCCCTCATACACCTTGAGCCATTTCTTAATCTTAACTGGTTGTAATTCCAATCCATGGTTGGGGTCCCCTTAGTCTTGTAGAATTCTATCAAAGGCATTAAGGAAAAGTGGAAACAGGTTGGCTGTATTATCTTCATCCGAGTGATGAATACGTCACACCTTGCGTCCAGTTCCTCTTTTATTAGTGATTCGTCACACCTCGCACCCAGTTCCTCTTTTATTAGTGATACGTCACACCTCGCGCCCAGTTCCTCTTTTATTAGTGATACGTCACACCTTGCACCCAGTACCTCTTTTATTAGTGATACGTCACACCTCGCGCCCAGTTCCTCTTTTATTAGTGATACGTCACAACTCGCACCCAGTTCCTCTTTTATTAGTGAGACGTCACACCTCGCACCCAGTTCCTCTTTTATTAGTGAGACGTCACAACTCGCGTCCAGTTCCTCTTTTATTAGTGATATGTCACACCTCACGACCAGTTCCTCTTTTATTAGTGATAAGTCACACCTCGCACCCAGTTCCTCTTTTATTAGTGATACGTCACACCTCACGACCAGTTCCTCTTTTATTAGTGATACGTCACACCTCACGACCAGTTCCTCTTTTATTAGTGATACGTCACACCTCGCACCCAGTTCCTCGTTTATTAGTGATACGTCACACCTCACGACCAGTTCCTCTTTTATTAGTGATACGTCACACCTCACGACCAGTTCCTCTTTTATTAGTGATACGTCACACCTCGCACCCCGTTCCTCTTTTATTAGTGATACGTCACACCTCGCACCCAGTTCCTCTTTTATAAGTGATACGTCACACCTCGCGCCCAGTTCCTCTTTTATTAGTGATACGTCACACCTCGCACCTAGTTCCTCTTTTATTAGTGATACGTCACACCTCGCGCCCAGTTCCTCTTTTATTAGTGATATGTCACACCTCACGACCAGTTCCTCTTTTATTAGTGATATGTCACACCTCACGACCAGTTCCTCTTTTATTAGTGATACGTCACACCTCGCACCCAGTTCCTCTTTTATTAGTGATACGTCACACCTCACGACCAGTTCCTCTTTTATTAGTGATATGTCACACCTCACGACCAGTTCCTCTTTTATTAGTGATACGTCACACCTCGCACCCAGTTCCTCTTTTATTAGTGATATGTCACACCTCACGACCAGTTCCTCTTTTATTAGTGATACGTCACACCTCGCACCCAGTTCCTCTTTTATTAGTGATACGTCACACCTCGCACCCAGTTCCTCTTTTATTAGTGATACGTCACACCTCACGACCAGTTCCTCTTTTATTAGTGATATGTCACACCTCACGACCAGTTCCTCTTTTATTAGTGATACGTCTCACCTCACAACCAGTTCCTCTTTTATTAGTGATACATCTCACCTCGCACCCAGTTCCTCTTTTATTAGTGATACGTCTCACCTCGCACCCAGTTCCTCTTATTAGTGATACGTCACAACTCGCACCCAGTTCCTCTTTTATTAGTGTTATGTCATGTCATCAATTCTGTTACCATTAATAGACCACCTAACATTTTTAAACTTTACCTTTTTAATGTATATTAAAATACGGGACTTATCCGAATGAATAACTACATTGTTCTCCATGGCTAGGACACACCTCTGCCTTAAACCAGTCTCAGCCGCAATCTCCGCTGAGAGTAAGGACACTCTCAGAATTTAAACCCCTCTTAGATAATTTAAGCCAGAGACGTCCTCGGTCCACGCAATCAAAGGCAGCTGACATATCAAGACTCGTTGAGTAGAGAGACTTCTCTTTCCTGACCCGCCTTTCTTTGGAATGGGGTAAACACCAAACCGTTCAGGGTTGCTCCCCATCCCCTTCTAAATCCCGTTTGGAAAATACAAAGCTGCGTACTGCGTTCCATCCGATCCACCGGACCTTTTAGTATAAAGGCAGCCTAAACCTTACCCGTAGAGTCAATTAAGGAAATTGGTCTATAGCTAGTGGGAGAGGATCCAGGCCCCTCTTTAAACATTTGGGCTGTTATTAATTTGTGCCAAGAATCTAGGATCCTTAGACTGGATGCAACCTGTATAAAAAGAGCCAACAAAATGGCCGCCCATTATTGGACATTTGCCTTCAAGACCATGTTAGATACACCGTCTAGCCCACAGGCTCAAGCATATTTACCCTGGGCTACCATCAGATCATCAAGGTTGAAGTTCAATACCCAAACAAATCCGCAGAGAAACACATCTTTTTCTCAAAGAGCTTGGTGAAGTGCAAGGCCCAGTCTGATTCAGCAACACAACGCTATGACCTCTGATCTGTTCCATAGCCATTCAGAAATCGCCACATACCCCTGTTATCGCAGGAAGCCAGAAGTTTCATCATTTTTTGGTTGGCATATATATAGCGTTGTATTTTATGCATGTTACACTGCTGCTCGACTCGCCTGCACTCCCGCCCTCTTTCCACCCACCCCAATGGGCAATGCTGTAGGGCCTCCCAAAGCGAGGCAGGGTAACTGCTGGTACCATCCAGCAATCCTGGAAGAGGGCGAGCTCCCCCACTGTCCAGCCCTGGCCCCTCTCCCTCTCCACCACTTAGGCAGGAGACAGTAGTCTCCCCCCAGTACAAAGCAAAGGAAGGGTGAGGTGAGAAAATCACCTCACCCCTCCACTAATAGCAGGGTGCTAAGAACCCCAAGGAACTAACAAGACAGGCAGAGAAAGCAGGAACACACCTCCCTTTTCCTGGGGGGGAGGGGTCAGACAGTTGGCTGGTTCAGCCCCCAACAGATACACTTGGGTCTTATAAAATGAGTTTTCAGCTCAACAGAAAACACACTCTGTTTGTAGACCCTGAACAGGGACTCAAACAGGCGGGAGGTGCACTGTTAACTCAGTGTCCTCCATTTCTTCCTCCTTTTGGAGTTTGCCTTTTACTGGGCATCTTCGTGAGGCTTTTTCTTACTATCTAAACAAAAGTTCACCGTACCCGCGGGGTCTTTTTTCATCCTTTTTTGCTATTTGAGCATCGTACTGTTCAAAACACGAGGATCGAGGAGTTACATAAACTCGGGAGCTCCAGCAGCGTATCGCGGCACGATCCAGCAAGGAGAAAAACAAAGAAGCAGCCCGGCGCAGGCGGCATGTTCGCTACATTTGAAAGTAAGTCGAGCCCCCAGGCCACACGCTGGCTTTTCCACGCAAACTCAACAAACAGAAACAGCATGCCCGCTTAGCGCATGCAGATACAAACCCCTCCCCAGACCTCGCAGCCAGGGAACAGCGTTACAGACAGGGCATGGAAATTTAAATGTACAATGTTTAAAAAATGAAATGATTTGGAAACCCTATCGCAACAATATTATCAACAGAGTATAACTAACAAACAACTTGACAAACTGCACAGAACACAGACCGCACTTATTAAACCAAGTACGGGGCCACATGTCTCAGCCAGCAGGGGCTTTTTTTAGAAAAAACAACGCGTTGTTTTTGCTCTATCATAAACCAACTACAAACGCTTTGTAATTTTGGAAGCAAGACGACACAAAGCAACAGTGCGTTGCATCCCGCGAGCCGCATAGCGCAATACAAGACGCAGTTCACAGCTAGAAAGGTGGCAAAAAGCCGTTAATAAATCACAAGTCTTTTCTTTAAAAATCACGCCAAATGTGCAGTAATAAGCCAGTAGTTACCAAAGCTTGTACACAGAATAAAAGTAATTTTTCTTTAATTAACAGGCACATGGCTCCCAAACGAAAAATGCAGGGAACTACAAGCCCACCACCAAAAACCAAATCACCCCACCTTCTCACAGCAATCGAGGCAGCTGAACACTACGGTTGGGCCTGGGTCAGGGAAAACCTTTAAGAACTACCTAGAGAAGGGATGTCCATGCCATCTGATATGGGTGATACCTCACCACCCGTAAAGAAGAAGAAGTCAAGCGAAGCCAAAGGTATCAAAAGTAACATTTTGTCAAAATTGTGTGATAACATGAGGGACATAGAGCAGATGATGCTGGATTTTATAAACAAACAGCAGTCCTTGTCAAACCCAAATGACCCAAGAGACCACAATATACCCCTTGAGCCATCAGTTATCATAACACCACTGCCACCCCCCCCTGCCCACACCTGCAACAACAATGGTGGACCAGGCAGCAGCAACAACACCCCCATCACTTACAAGCACAACTGATCGAAGCCCAAATAGGCCAACGACAACTACAGCCACACCCAACCAAGTCAGTGCATTAAAGGCATGGGCAACCCCCAACGCCAGCACACCTGGGCAAGCAGAAGCAGCCAAAAGTGGTGAACCAGAGATGGTAATGATCACCAGTGCTCAACTAGACCAAAAGTTTAAATCTTTCCAAACAGAAATTTTGAATAGATACAAAAGATGCTTAGCATGGAACATAGACACCACAATCAAAGAAGCCATATGGGCAAAATAATTTATCCAAATCTTATTAATAGAAGCCCAAAGAAAAGGGAGGGATGCGTTTAGGGTTCGCAAGAAAATAGAAGAAAAGGCAATAGCTAGAAACGCCCAAGTAGAACAGAACTGGGACAACTGGCTAAAATCCTTTGCCATTTTAGCTGCCATATATTTAGAGAAAATCCCTGGGGATGTGGCCAAACTATGGGCCTATATGGATAAAGTCAGAGAAGTAAAAATCGCACAAAAAGGCAGAATTTGGTTGGCCTATGATATCAGATTTAGACGGAGTATGTCAGAGAGGCCTGCCATAGAATGGGACGAGGTGCAAAATGATTTATACATTTTGAATGCCGAGCTTCCATCTGAGGAAGAAATCACACACCCAAACAACTAAACCTAACAAAAATTCTCAGGGCAACAGGGGCACTGAGAACGAGAAAAACAAAAAAGGGGAGCAGCCCTTTCGGAAAAACCAGCCCTGGGTGGCTAAGTCTAATGTCCATGGACAAAATAAAAACCAACATGGTCCCAAAGCCAATATTCCATGCAGGAACTTTGCAAAAAACTCATGCACATGGGGCAAAGAGTGTTGGTACAAACACAACCGTACAAACTGCAGCGGCGACCACCCAGCCAGCAAAACGACTCCCCGCCAAAAATACAAAGGATTAAAAAACACCCAGGCCAGCTAAAAGAGCAAACAATATTAGCACCAGGCAGAACACCCATTAACCCCAGCAATTTCAGCAAAGCACTACGGGATTACGCGGATAGGGAAACAAGCACAGCAATCCTACAAGGCTTCAAGAAAGGTTTTATCATACTATTTAAGGGAACTGGGTCCACCAACATCCCAAAAAACCTAAAATCCGCCAGGGACAACCCAGAGGCAGTAAAATGCAAGTTGAGGAAAGAGCTAAGCCTTGGCAGAATAGCGGGACCCTGGGACACCATGCCATTCCAGGACTACCTAATCTCACCCGTTAGGCCTGGTTCCCAAAAAGGAACCAGGCAAATTGAGGCTAATTCACCACCTGTCCTATCCAAAGGGCCACTCGCTGAATGATGGCATTCCTCACAACGAATCAGCGGTTTCATGCACCCAATTCCAAGAGGCAGTAAGACTCATACAGGAATGCGGCGTGAACGCACTAATGACCAAATTAGACATCGAATCCGCTTTCAGACTCACCCGGGTCACCCCAAATCCCAACAATGGCTGGGCTTTACTTTTGAAGGACAATTCTATGTGGATAGATGGCCCCCCATGGGATGCGCAGTCTCCTGCGCCCTTTTAGAACAGTTCAGCTCCTTTTTTCAATGGGCTTTTCAGAGGCAATGCCCGGAGCAAAAATAGTACATTACCTAGATGATTTCATGGTCATGGGGCCTGCAGAGTCAGGAGAATGTAAACTAGCAGTAGCAGAGCTAGAACAGATGGCCGCCACATGGGGCATCCCCCTGGCCAGGGAAAAGACAACCAAGCCATCCACCAACATAACCTTCCTGGGCATTGAGATAGACTCATCCAGGGGTATTTGCAGAATCCCCAGCACAAAAATAGCGGAACTCCTAGAAAAAAATCCGAACTTTAACCACAAAAGACAAGGGCACAGTAAAAGAATTGCAATCACTGGCAGGCAGCCTCAATCAACTTCGCAGCCAGAATCATCCCACAAGGGAACGTTTTTTCTAGGAGTCTCGAGTTCAAAACCAAATCCTGCACCAAACCCCATCAACACGTCCGGCTGGGCAAAGAAGTGAAAGAGGACCTAAAAATCTGGGAGCACTTCCTCAAACATTTTAATGGAAGCATCCTCTGGCGCACAACAATGAATGCATGGGCCAAAAGAACTCTCTTCACAGATGCAGCCGGGAGCAAAGGTTTTGGAGCCATCCTGGGCACAAAATGGGTGGCCGGGCAATGGCCAAAAAAATAGCAGTCAGCAGGATGGACAAAAAACATCACACTTTTAGAAATGTTTCCCATCTGGCTAACAATACGCATCTGGGGCAGGCAGCTAGCTAACACGGAAGCCTTGGTGTGACAACATGGCAGTGGTAGGCATCATAAACAGAAGGACCACCAAATGGCAACTGGTTCTAAAAGTCCTAAGAGCCATCAGCACGGGCTCGTTACAACAGAACATTGTGGTAAAAGCCAAGCATATCATCGGAGCGGATAATAACATCGCAGGTGCTTTATCTCGCTTTCAAGATTCCGGGAGCTAGCGCCCCACGGCCAAGAATAGATGACATTAATACCAGCAGACTGCTGGCAAATAATGGGGCCTGGAGCCCCGCCTTCCATATCCATGACGGCCATCTTTAGACAGTATTTTCATTCATTGAACGAGGCATGCACGGCTTCCCCTTCAATGAATGAACATTCTTTTAACAGCTTGAGTGAAAACCCTATACGGAGGGCCGAGTCGGGTCTTATCGGCCCATGGACCCTTGTTTAAAGCCCTCGTTTCGCTAGGGCCTTTTATTCGGGCCCCAGACCGATAAGAGGATCGGATCTTAATGCTATATTAAAGCCCCTTAAATTGAAGCATACTTGAGCAACCCTGTTACCCATAAGATGTTTGCATAGAGAAGGTGTACCTCTGTGAATCCCTCACCTACATTTTAAAACCAACATTGCATGGCCACTTTAGTACTGCAGGAGACCTCTAGGGAGACAATAGACTCGAACATCGGCTTAGTTATAAAAACAACATCAAGTTGGAGAGCGTGGGCCAAATCAGGTGGCTTGACTTGCACAATCTGGCTGAACGTTCGCATTAATCCTGCGAAAGTCCCATTTCTTCATAGATTTTTCCCACAACAAGCCTCTAGCTACCTTCCTTTCTAAAAAGAGGGGGTTGTGTGTGAATTCATTTGAGATTTGAGGGAGACTTGTGTCATCCTCTTCACATTAGGTCAGGGCAGAAACAAATAAATGAAAGTCCCCCGCACACATAACCATGGATAACGATGTTAGGAAACCCACCGCAAGAGGCTCTTTCCAATTCCAGCCTCCATAGTTAAAATAGGGTTAATATACACATTCATTAATAGGAAACAACTCTTTTTTACACCCGAGCTTTTGTTCTCATTGGGGTTGGGTTGAACCACCAAACAGTATTATGTCTAATCAGGCTTTTCTGAATATGTACAGTGAATGTGACCTTCACTTATACTCAAGTGCACTAGGCAGTATTTGCATGTGAGGTCGTTCTGACACCACGACTGCACTTTACTATTGAGGCCAGCTCTAGTTGGCGCTTATGTGTGGGACCTGCAATGGTACAATGCAGAGGGCGCCGCCATCTTGTGTAATTAAGTAAACAGGGAGGCTGCGTCACATTAAAGCATGAGCCTTTTGAGTGCAGTGTGCTCCCCTGGGACTTCCTGACTGGAGATTCCAGTGCGAAGGAAGGGCGGAGGGTGAGGCTTGAGCCAGTGGCAATCACCAGGCCCTTCCTCTCTCTCCCTGTCCCTCTCGTTCCCCCCTCCTTTTCACTCCCCTCCTGCTCTCCCTCCCTCCGCGATGACACTCCACCTGGAGAACAAAGGCCGCAGCAGCAGTGGCCGGCAGTGATGGTGGACTTGACAGCAGCCAGAACAGACGACATGTGCTTATAAAAAGTCAGCAACAGAGCGTCACTGCGTCGGCGTCCATCCCTTCTCGCCTTCTTCCCCACCCTGGCCTGGGATGGGAGTATCTCACTCTCTCCTTTTGGAAGTTGGGAGTAAAACGAATTCTCTGGGAGTAAACAACACTCACGCTTTATGGAGCAGGCGTCAGAAGGCTCTGCTTCAGCAGGGTCCGACTGAGGCATAAAATTGTCTCGGGCACCAATGAAAAACACTTCCAGTGAGATTTGTCTTGTAGGCACAAAACAGCCAAAACCTCACCTCCGCCTTGAGCTGTCCAATGTGGTATATATGTCCTGCAATGTAAAGACATTTTTTTCTTAGGATGAGTAGTGTGTCCAATTAAAACTGCAGACCCCCATCTTCCATTATAATTCTCTCAAAAGGGTTTCTTGCTCAATCACAATAAGACATGTTTCAAATTTAAAATTCTGGGCATACTCATGTTCCCATAATGCTCTTTGCTTTTATGCAAATCAGTGGGATTGGGATCTGGGAAGTGATACTGTATTGGTGACCTGGCCTCGGACTATGCCCTTAGGCCCCGCACACTTCTCCCACACAGCCCCACCCCGGCAAGGACGAGAGGGTACCCCAATACATTTTTCCCATTTCCAGCACTGTAAGTACGCATGAATGTATAGTATTCATAAAGCGCACACCTAGCTGGTAAGCATCTGCGGCGCTGTAGATAGTGGACGAATGCAGGGGGTGTTTCCAGTAAGGAAGAATGTACTTATTTATATAGCTGGAGGAACAATGCTCCTTTGATCACAAAAGAACGTACAATGGATAAGAAATCAGATATGACGGGAAGCAGTGAGCTTCTTACAATGGGGGGAGTTTGAGTGATAGTCTGACCATGTAGTGGAGGCGAGTAAATGGAACAGTCACCGGGGGAAATACATCGGTGGACATTGTTAAGTGCAGCTAGGCAGTACGGCCAGCTGCGTTAATGCTGGGAACATGATCGATGAAGTAAGGAGCGGGGGTAGCAGGGCAGCTGGGGTGGACATGGAGAAATGGAAGAGGGATTTACAGGGGAAGAATTACGGTTAACTGAATCGATCCGCGATTCTCATTGTCGACTGAGTGATTCTAAGGGAAGTAAAAATACTTAATTAAAAAAAAATAGTTATTATACATCCTTTCCTTGTGCCACGTAATTAACATAAATGAAAACATGTTTTTTTTTTCAAAGTTATATCCTATGGGATACAACTTGTATACAGTGGTCGAAGTGTACAAAAAGAAGTAGTGGAACTATGTTCCCTGCTGGCCTGCCCCTGCTCCCCACAAACCCCATTGAAACAACCCCTCCCACACACAAACCCCCCGCCCCCCAAAACACTTGCACCTGCTGTTTAAGGGAACGTTCAGTGCAGTGCACTGAAAGTGAAGGTTTCAACTTCTTCCTACACATTTATTTTAAAACGAAACCATTCCGGAACGGTTTCTTTTTAAAATAAAAGTATAGGAGCTGTAAAAGGTAATTTTAAAAAGTATAGGAGCACCGCTCCCGACCGTTCCCGCTCACTTCGACCACTGCTTGTATAATATGCTGGTCACCACCAAAGTGGTCTTGAGGCACTGGCACCTTAGAAGAGAACTTGGCATATTGTGCCCCCTGCCCGTGGTAATCGGACTGCAGTTTATGGGGTAAGGGGAAAGGAAAAGGGCTAGAAGTAAGGGGTAGAGAGAAGCGGGACTAGGAAAGGAATGTACTGAACGTTGTCTCGGGATGATAGCTCAGGGCCAGCGTGCTCGCCTTGGAAGCAAGATAACACAGAGCAACACAGGTCCGATCCCTGGGTCCATGCTTAGAAACCTCTGGGTATTAAGCGCGTTATAAATAATCTATCATATCCTAACGAACACATTGGGAAGGTACCACTGGCTTGAGGTGAAGGGAATGTGGTTGTACACGCAGCAGTGCATGGGTGAGGGTAGACAGTGGATCCAGTAGACATCTGATCATGAAAGTGCAATTTTCAATGCACCACTGCAGACCTTGCTGTCTGCCTGACCCGCTCCCGCATCCATGCTGGAGAGCAACTCCCTTACTCAACCATCCCTGCAGATCTTTCGGGAAGCCGACCCAACCAGCCCTCGCTCATTTAACTGTGGCTTGGTGGACAGCACTGCCTGGGAGACGACACTTTCCCAAGCAGTACTTTGTGCGGTTGTCTCATCACTGGTTTCAAGAACATAAGCCTAAACCTTGGAAAGGTCCCCCATCAAGCCTGGGTCACACCACCTGAGTAAATTGGAGGGGCCAACACTCCTTTGTGATGTCAAGTCCTTGGGGACTTGCTTATCCAGACCCCCCCATACATAAAGTTATCGCGACCTGTGAACCTGTTAGTGTCAGAGAAGTACCTACTCTAGGGACCCAAAGTGCGGAGAACCAATCCCACATTTCCCCGATAACCCGAAGTCTGTTTTTGCCGGAAGGTTCTTCTGCAGTTATTGAAAGTCATCCTTCAACACTGATGGCCTGGTTCACAGAATGGTTTCCTATGGGATTGCGCCATTATAAAACGCGTCTGTGAATCAGGCCCTGAGACTCTGTTTGGTATTCATCGGTTTGCTTGTCATCCTTACCTTCCATCAGACCTGCACAGGTCACTGATGCATTTGTCTACCCTCCCTAGAGGGGGGAAGATTGTCCCGGTTTCAATCTCTGTTGGTACTTGAGCTCTGCAGCTCTTAGGCTGTGGGATCCATTAGGCCACTCATGTTTCAGCACCATGGACAGTGCCCACCAGTGGCAACCCAAGGCGCATCTTGATCTATGATAAATTTGGGACATGATGGCCTGAGCGTGTTACCACCATCAGCGCTCTTTACAAGTGTGGCACTAAAACACCAGCTACTCAGGGCCTGAGTACAAGCTTGGCAACATGTCCTCTGAAAATATTGCCAAAAAGAATTGCCCTAATCATGTGCGGTAATCATGATTCTGAGTCATTATTAATATTAGGGTATTTGTTGAGCGCGGACCTAGCTTCTGGAAGCAACGGAGCGCTTTACAATCATAGAGGAAAGAACCCAGTGAGGGAAGCAGAGATACAAGGGAGCAGGGAGCTAAAAAGAGGGGCGCAAGAGGGCGGACAAGCAAACAGGGGAGGAAACTGGGGAGCAGATGACCGAGTCTCAGGTTAGGTCGTGCGTTGGGGGTGTCATGATGAACCTCCAGTTATTCCCCTCTTGCTGTCCCACAGGACATGGGGAAATACCGCAACCCTCCAACAAAGTCCAAAGGGAATTTAGAGGTAAGCAGTAACCAAAACCCATAATCAGGGAGTGAGTTGTCATTACCACTGGCGGTAATGGCAAAAAGGTTTGGCGGTATTAGCAATGTTATTATTGCCAGTAGCGCCATTCCTGTATTTGAGCACAACCATTTTATCCATACTAACTATACAATTGTGTATTTAGTTACATGTAGAAAGCTACTTCTGGAATGAAAGCATGGAACGCACCAGACTGGCACACACCCACGTCTGAGCCCTCGATTGTGCCCACCAGCCTGAGAACTGGGCGCCCTCAGCACCTGATGTCGTTGGAGCCCGCCCCTTATCCAGGCGTGCCACTGACGTCACACCCCTTCAGGTCTCAGCGGAGGACAAGGAAGGCCATCAAGGGCCATCTTTTATTGTTCCAGATGTGGGCCCCCTGGGCTTCAGAAGCCCAGATGCCATGTCTGCTATCAGATGACATGTGTCTAGATGCATAAGCAGCACACATGGGGATTGTAATTGTTATATTGTGCGACTTAGTGAAAAGGGCGTAGATGCCCAGCAAAGGTGAGAAGCATTACTACTCAAGGAGACGGTAATTGGCAGTGCCAAGAAGGACAGCAGGGAGAGCACTGCTCATTATAAGTAATTATAACACTGCCAATCACAATGTCTCATCCGAGTATCCACACTGAAGTGCAGCCTGCAACACAACTCAAAAGGCATTCAACATAGCAAGCATTCTGACTGCGGAGGGGGGAAAACCTCCCTCTCCATCTTTGAGAAGATTGCCTTGGACCCCAGTGCCCCCCGCTGAATTAAACGAGTTCCACATTAACGGAGCTGCCCAGAATCCCATTAACCGCAGGAAGTCCTCAGGCGGCGGCGCCGAACGTCTCCCGAGGTTCAGCGCGGGTGTCCTCCCGTTCCGTAGCACCAGCGGCTTCCATTTTGCCCATTGCGGTGGTGAGTCACAACCGGTATACAGTCTTTATAACGAAAATGTTATGTAGGCACATTTAACAAAACCTTTATAACGAAAAACATAACGAAAATGTATGTGGGGGTGGGGTTAAAGGTTACATCTAGTGGGGAAACGGTTGGTGTGGGTTTTTAGGGGTGGGAAACAGGGGCTTGAGGGGTGACTCCCCCCCGAATTTTTTTTTGGTATATGTGCATTCTACATAAAATGTGTCGTTATGAAGACATCTAACCGTCACAACCGTACACTGGACACCCGTGTCATACTCACCGCTTTACTCTGGTGCAAGGGTGCCACTGGGTCGGCAGGGCAACGACATGCCAACTATGAAAGATGGCGTCATGTGTCATACTCACCGCTTTACTCAGGTGCAAGGGTGCCACTGGGTCGGCAGGGCAACGACATGCCAACTATGAAAGATGGCGTCATGTAACGCGCTGTGCAGCTATTTAGCTCCTAGTTGCAGCTTAAAGGAGTCGATGAGCTTCACAGCATGAGACACGTTTGGATCCCCAGGCCAACAGGCGCCATCGGAAATATACCTTTGGGACAGTAACTCTGCATATTTGGGACTGTGTATGAAGAGAAGTGTGACACTTCTATACAGGGCTTTAAGTGGGGTATGAAATCGAGGGGGGCCCTCATTTGGGGACGTGGCTTGCGGGATGGACGTGGCCTCAAAAAGTACACAAACCATAGTAAGGTACGCAAACAAATATATAAATTGATTTACATATTTTTATGCGTACCTTCTATGGTTTGTGTACTATGCAAGCCATCTTTTATAAACATAGAAATTAGCACGCCTCAGTGACCTGGGGAGGGGACGGGTAAACAAAACGACAGTAACTTCCTCCTGTGACCCCTTGCACGAAGGGTTACAGGATGAAATTACAGCGACTGACAGAAGTGCCAGCCAGCCACAGCTATGACTGGCTGGCACTTCTGTCAGCTTGCCTGACTCGAAAATGGCGGGTGCATCTCCCGCTGCGGCTGCGAATGCGGCCTCAGCTGTATAATGTGTCCCGACAATGTTGTGGTGGAACCAGGGGTCCCAGGCAGAGCCCCTGGCTGAGCCCCAGTTTCGGGAGACTGCCAGGGCCCAGCCCCACTGGCCCGGCCCACTTAAAGCACTGCATCTATAAGACTTTCGAAGCCGAATGCATCATATACAATGGAAAGTAAGGTATCCTTTTCCTCTCAGGTGGAAGCTAGATCTGCGCTACACTGTGTACTAGTCCCCCAGCCACCAGGAACAGCTTCTGCTCACTGGGTGATGCCTGATACCAAAGGGCTGCTTTTAGTTCCTGCTTATCTGCTCTTTAGTTCAGTCCCTACAATCTCCTGGAAAATATGCCATGCTTCATGCAAGATTAAAAACAATGTAAGGTGGTGTGGAGGTGCAGCCGACGCTGGCTAGTAGTGGAGGAAAGGGGGTATTGTTCTCATCTCTGTTTCCTCGCTTTGCTGTTCCCTCTCTCCACAGACACCCCCTATCTGAATCCTGCTCTCAGTTGGGAAGCCACTGGCTCATCCAAGTAAAGGTGACCCTCAATAACACCCGGGCCCCCAGTACCATGTTCGCTGGAATTCTTTATGTTGGCATAGCTCGCAGCCATTTGTGGCCTCAGGGTGGGTGAAAACAGATGAGAGCCCATTGGAGTCCATGGGCTTGTAAGAGTCTTGGCGGGTGAGTAAACTAATAACTGGGTGGGTGACACCCACCAAAAGCATGTGAGTTATGATATGATAAGTTATTTATAACATGCTTAATACCCAGAGGTTTCTAAACGCGGACCCGGGGATCGAACCTGTGTTGCTCTGTGTCATCTTGCTTCCAAGGCGAGCACTTTGCCCCTGAGCTATCCCCCGGGGCATGGTGTTGGTCGTACTGCTAAGGGATTTCGTTGTACCCATAGAAGGGGCGAGAGCAGGGAAGAAGGGACGCAGCAGCGCTAACTAGTGATCAACCGGTGGATGGCATTTGCTGATGTCTGGGAGAGATCTCCTGACTTTCTTCTGGCTGGGTGAAATGTTGTTGCCTGTGTGGAATTGGCGCGAGAGTGGAATTGTCAGTTTCTCCCTTGAATTCTCTTCTGCCGGTAATGGGGCCAATGAGGTCTGAGTGTCTGTTCAGGGAGAGAAATGTGGGGACTTAGTTGGCCGAGTGTGCCCGCATTCTTCATCCTTTACCTTTCTTGGCAAGCAATAGCACACACAAAGTGGGGTGGCAGCAACTATTAATACAGTCTTAATCGCAAACCCAGCTTCGGGAAGTCACAGAGCGCTTTACAATCATAGGGGGGAAGAACACGGTGAGGATGCAGAGAAACAGGAAGCGATGGAGCTAACAACAGGGGAGGGGAAGGGTGAGCAATTTGGCAGCAAGGAATCTAAAGCAACCAGGGGACGAACAGTAGGGTGCAGATCACCCAGTTTTAGGTAGGGTGGGGAATTGAGGGTGTGTGGGCCCAGGTGTTAGAGAAGAGCTTTTCCTTGTAGAGAAGAGTCTTGGGTTCCTTTCTGAGCTGTTAATGTGAGGGTGTAAGTTTGATTTTGAGGCGGTTCCAGAGTCTTGGGGCGTAGACACAGAAGGTCTGTCTTCTGGTTCTTTCCATCCTGCACCAGCGATGTTCATGTCTTCACATGTCCTCACTTCTGGTGCATCGGAGGTCTCCAGAGATGCTGGGTTTCTCAGTGAGGTAGCTTGGAGACTTCAGGGTGACAGCCTTGTAGATGATGCAGAAAGATTGGAAGATGATACAGGCTTGCCACGAGAGCCAATTGAGCTTGATGAGGGTCGGGGTGATGTGGCCAAATTTGCAGCGTCCTTTGATGAGACGTACTGCAACATGCAGGACACATCTCAGGGGAGCCAGGGTAGTTGCTGGAAGGCCTTCCAAAAGGGTATTGCCACCCTCCAGGTGGGAGAGGACCAAGGCCTGGACAGCAGATCTGAAGCTGATTTATGAGATGAAAGGCTTGACTTTCCACGGGAGAGAAGGTTGGTACCAAACCGTTTGTGTCTTCCTTGCTATGCGAAGTTTGAAGGAGAAGTGTCTGTCGATATCGAACCCAAGAGACTTGGTGCAGGTGGGCAGATTGGATGTGAAGCCATCGAGGTTCATAGTAGAGAGCCAGGTCTGGATGCCAGGGTGTTCAGTGTCCAGGGTGTTCAGTGTTGTTGATAAGCAGTAGGAATTCAATCTTGGAGAGGATGAGTTTCAGGCAAGCACTGGACATCCATTACTGGATAAATGTGAGGCAGGGCTTGAGCCAGTGGATGTGTTCGATGGAGGATATCTTGTGGCAGAGCTGCGTGTCATCTGCGTATTGGTGGATGTGGATGGACCGAGGAAAGGGCCAAGTGGTTCTAAGTAAATATTGAAGATCACGGGAGAGAGGCTGGATCCTCGCAAGACTCCTCAGGTGATGGGTAGAGTTTGTGATCTGGAGGAATCTATTTGTACGAACTGGTGGCAATTAGCAAGGTAGGATTTGAACCAGCTGAGAACGATCTTGCTGATGATGATGATAGGTTATTTATAACGCGCTTAATACCCAGAGGTTTCTAAGCGCAGACCCGGGGATCGAACCTGTGGTGCTCCATGTCGTCTTGCTTCCAAGGCGAGCACGTTGCCCCTGAGCTATCCTCGCGAGACAATCCTCCTGATCCCCATGCAGTGATGTATAATGTCAGTGTTTGGTGGTCTACAGTCTCAAATGCTGCTGAGATGTCAAAAAGAACAAGGAGGCACTATACCCCACTAAGCTTAGAACCTGAGGAGGTTCCTGGAAGAAAAGATACATCAACCAAAAAAAAAGACCAAAAAAAAAAGAAAAAATAGCGTCCACAGCTCTTGGGTTCATGGGGCCAGCCACTTTTTCCCAGGGAAACCATATAGCTTCCAATCGACCAATCATAACTCTGATAGTGTTTCAGCAAGACTTGCGAAGCCTCTTGCGGCTTTATGCAGGTTTCTATCAATAACTCTTGCTGAGGATCACTCTGTGCTACAGAAATATGTAGCAAATTCTCTAAGTGTGTGATCATTTGTGTGGAAAGGCAACACTTATGCCGTGTACTTGAGGAGAAGAGGCCGACACATGGGGCCCGTTAAGTGTGCATGATTGATGCGCCTTCATCATTTCCAGGTTTTGTGGAACTGCTGTGGCCGTAGGGAAATCAGCCACCGCGGCAGATGTCACAGTGAAGTGATGGCGCACAACGCCGGGATTCACAGAAGAACTATTAGAAAAAATTAGAAAAATGTTGATGTTGCGGTTTTCAAAATCCTTTCCTTATGAGGTTTCTCAACTTCATTTTGGAGTATGCAAACCTTTTGCGCCCACAAATGGACCCCCATTGGCTGAAATGTTTGTGGTCTGCTACAAAAAATCACCAATAACCTATTAATAAGGTTTTTGACCATTAATGAATCCCACATGATCGCGCA
Source organism: Ambystoma mexicanum (assembly GCF_040938575.1). Lineage (NCBI taxonomy): Eukaryota > Metazoa > Chordata > Amphibia > Caudata > Ambystomatidae > Ambystoma > Ambystoma mexicanum. The sequence goes on from NC_090927.1 coordinate 127,694,470, forward strand.
ACCCATAAGCGTCCAGTCCGTGAAATACAAGACAGGACCCTTCGCTGAGGCTTCCATACATAACCTAAGTTATGTTATGTTAATACGATTTGATACTGTGTCCATCTCTACTGCAGTGGTTCTACATCACCGAGGCTTGTCTGGATATTGGCGTATTGTGCCCCCGCCTGGGGGTAAACCCCACTGAGGTCTATGGCCGAAATGAAAAGGGGAAAAGGTCAGAGGATCAGAGAAGCAGGACTAGGATAGAAAGGAACAGAGAAACAACTGGAAAGGTACAGGAGGGCAGAGGAGGGGGCTGTATGGTTGTGGTGGGGGCATGTGTAATCACAGGTAGTGGATCAAAGAAACATTGATAGGGAAAGAGGGGATAAACCCGCCCATAATGTCAACCAATTTTGAACGAGGATAGTTAGGAGCACGTTGATTGGGTTTGGGTCTATTTGACCTAAAACATTTGACCTAATCACATTTGATCGAATTTATTTGACCTTTTTTCAGTCTAAAATGTGGGGGGAGACCCCGCAACCCTAAATTTGACTGACAAAAAGGTTAAAAAAATGCAATCAAATGTTTTAGGTCACATGTTTTAGGTCAATTATGCTAATACCCGTTGATTGCATGGTATTACAATTAGTCCGCAAGTGGTTGTGCGATGGACTGTAGCGGTGCTCAAGCGTGCACTTGGATCGTTGATTGGAGGCTTTGATATTTAGTTAACCTCTAGTTTTGTGTACGATATTTGTAGTAAGGTAACGGACGGGCCTGTGGGAAATGACATTTGGGAATAAAACATTAACGACAACAGAGGGAAATTGATATATGTGAGGGGGATCTTGGGGGCAGCTAATGTAAAGCCAAAGACTAAACAAAGAGCCTCATTACAAGCTTGGCGGTGCGGAAAAAAAGTTACTGACCCTTTTTGGGGCGGTAACAGAATTACCTCAGTTTTCCCTGCACTGCCAAATTATTGGTTATGGCGGGTTTACCACAAGCGGAATTACTGCGTGGTAAATGTGACGATATATGGAGGACAAGTGACGGTTTAACGTTCAGCTTGTTGCTGGCGGTAAATCCTCCACTTCTACCTCCAAAAATCTGAAGATTTACTGCCCTGTAATTCTGCCAGCGGCAAAACTGCACAAAAATCCTATGGACTACAAAAATGGGGAATTACCACCACTTGTAACGCCACAGTTCCAAGTGGCAGTAACAGTAGTTTGGCGGTATTTCAGCAGATTTACCACCGAAATTCCACCAAACTCGTAATGGGGCCAGAGCCTCTACAATAGCTAGAGCAGTGGGCAGACTGCAGGGGCCCAACAGGATGTTTCTATTGTCAGCACCAATTAATCTGTGTAAGCAGAGGTTGCATCTGTTCCCTTTTTATTTCCTAGCACCTTGAGATATTTTGCAAATGGCACTTTACAAATCAATATTAAATAAAAATGTACAAAATATGCAAATAAAAAATACATATAAAATGATGCACTCCACTAGTGCACCGACAGTGCACCATGGCACTTTGCTGCAACTATTTGGACACTCTGGAATTTGTTGAATATTTACGTATTTTGTTTAATATCTGCCAATGACTGGCATTCTGGGGCTATACAAAAGCCATGAGTAAAATAGTCTACTATCTAATGCTTCTTTTAACAGAATCATTAGGGGTGTTGCTAGGTCTGGAAAAGATCAGGGGCTAAGCTGATGTCGGGACTCGGGGCTCGGTAGTCTTTTAAGTGTGGCCCCTGAGCTTCTATCCAGGGCTACAACCTAAACACCCGGGGCTACAGCCGCCTTGCCCCCAGCTCGCGACACCTCTGAGATTCGGCGTCTGTGTCGGTTAAACGCTGCGCACCAGTTCGGTGTTGCGCCACTAGTTCTTAAGTGCACCGACTTCTATCCATTCCCACATTTCTGTCGAGGTCTGTGCAAAGGACACTGGGAGCCGTTTCAGAGCTATGGAAAGTGGGAAGGTTCATAGCTAGTCTAAAAACAAAATGGAGGTGGGGAGAGACCAAAAGCACATACAATAAAATAGCCAAAGGCTTTGCCTTATATATGGTAGAAAGGCTTTGGGCCTGATTCACAGAAGCGTCTTATAATGGCGTTTTATATTGACGCAATCCCATAGGAAAACGCTCTGCGAATCGCGCCCTTTGTGTGTTCAGGATGAAGAATCGTCCGCATTTCTCAAGTTTCCCTTTGTCTTGTGTCAGTAGATCATTCACTCCTGATTTTATTGTTTTTATGCCGATACATGTAGTTTTTCTTGTTACATTGTAATTGCATGGCTATAAGCAGGGCTTTAAGTGAGCTGGGTCTAGCAGGAGTGGCGCCCCAATAGTCACCGAAAACTGCTCCCATGGCGCTCTCAGGCTCCCACTAATAACAATCAGACACCATTTTTCTTGTGCGTTTCAAGGATGGAAAGCGCACTCCAAGAGAGGGCCTTGTTGGGAATTGCCACGGCCAAAGATCGATTTTCAAGCTGTGAAAGGAACTCGTTTAGTGAAACGAGAAATGACCCTTTGTTGAAGCAGGCCAGGCTAAGCTTCATACCTGAAAACTAAGCCTGTCCACATGAGTATGTAGTTTGTGGTTGCAGACATGTTACTGTTAGGGAAAGTGTTGTGGCACATGAAATGAACACCACGCTAAGTGTATAGTATGCGCTCAGAAGGGCTGCACTCTTGAACCCTATCGCAGACATATTTATCACCTGTAGTCATTCTTACCTTCCCAAAATGCTCCTTAATTTTATGCAAAGCAGCCAGGAACACACATTGGTGATATTTGCTCCCTCCTTTTTCATACATGCGATGTATTTACAGAATGAGGGTAATTTACTCACTGTACTTGATATATGTATTTTGGTATAAAATTTAAATAAATATATAGATATTTTAATTATGCAGCAGGTGCTTTAGCACTCTGGACTATCTTGCTGGGCATGGGAACTGCAGTGGGTACAATAGACGCCGTGCAGTGCCATGCCAGCATTGACATCTGCATTCACGCACATCCAGTATTGCTGTAATCTGGGCCGGTGATGTCAGACTGACACATTGCTGGCCTGCATTCAAGGCACGGGGAGGGTAACGTCGGGAAAGTATTGAGAAGGACTCAGGTCCCACAGAAGCCTTCAGCATACCGCTGGCGACAAGCTGTAGACCACTGCAAGTGAGTGCACGGTGGCAGCGCTCTTTAAGGGCTCCCCCCTAGGGTGACCGGACGTCCCGGATTTCCCGGGACAGTCCCAGGAAATGGCCCTCCCTCCTGGGGTCCCGGGATGTTTTAATTTTAGAAACCCTGTCCCGAGATTGGAAGGGTGGGTGGCTACGGTCCCGCCGGGACCCGATTTTGAAATTCTGAAATCGGGCCAGTCGTGACTATTCCTGCGTGTGACTGAGGGGCGGGAATGCTTTTCACTCCCCCATTTCCTCCCACTTCCCCTCCCGGGCCGCTCTCCTGAAATGAGGAGTGTGCCTGTGAGCAAACCCCCCCCCCTGCAACAGATCAGCGACATAGAAGTAGGACTGCCGTTTTATTGTGTTTACTTTAGTCCTACTTCTATGTCTACGGTATGTCCCGGCTTTAAATCTGGTCACCCTAGCTCCCCCGGCTTTGTTATGTTTCTTAGGACTTATCTAAGAGGAGAACAAGTGAAGCAAAGGCACAAGGGAGGGTGGAGGAGGGTAGAAGAGGGGCTCAGAACAATCACGATGGAATGCAGCACAATGTATCAAGCAACAGCTAGGCGGACAAACAATGCCACCCTTACTTCTACAGCCACTCGCTTCTACAAAATGGCTGCCGACCGCTGGCATAGAGCAGAGCTCTCAGCAGGCTGCACTGACTAAGCATCAGAGAGCAGCCCTTTCACAGCAGGGCTTTTCTAAATGCGCAGCTGCGCAAGGTCCGGCAGAGAGCAAAGAACTCTCTAGGCAGACCTAGCACAAACTACAGGTTAGGAGAAGGATAAACGGTGGTGACGCGGAACCCAAGAAATGAAGCTTTAAGGATCTCTGGCAGATTGATTATGTGCAATAATAATTTGGCCGTTGCGCACCCAACATGAAACCAAACCCTACACAATCATACGTCACCACCACATGACGGCTACCAACCGAAAACACACCAACGCTCAGTGACCGGTTTCTCCGCACTGAAGCTGCCAACAGCACATCAAAGCTCCTGCGCTCTTCTCTCTCTCAACCCTACTAACGGTTCTATGTCATTTCATCAACGGGTGCAATTTTGATGTTTTGTTTTACGAGTATGTTTTACCGAAAAAAGCTCATCTAAATTGATTAATTTTTATTTTGGGGGAGTTCCTCCAAACACCCATCCCCTATTGTTCTTTTACCTATTCCCGACCCCCCACCCCGTATATATTCTTTTCCAACCCCCCTATATATTTCAAACCATCAAAATTGCACCTGTCGATGAAAGAACATTATACCCTACTAACAACCCCCCCAAACCCTCCTTCCATTGCAGATCCGTCAGAGCGCCAAGAGACCACGCACGTGGCAACAGGGCCCGGTACAAGACCCATTAACATTAACCTCACCTGGAAGAAATGACCAACAGCTGTAGGCATGGCCCATGACCCCCGCGGCCCCGCCCCGAAGGAGCATTGCTAGAGGAAAGTACCTTGGTTCCGTTGTAGAAGTCGTCCATGCAGGTGGCGTTCATGAAGACCTGGTGGAAGTGGGTGCTGGTGTCGATGCCGCCCGGGATCACCAGCTTGCCCGTGGCGTCGATGACCTTGGCCCCGCCCGGGATCATGAGCTCCCGCCCCACCTGCTGGATGATGCCATTCTCGATGTAGACGTCGGCCTCGTGGGTGCAGTCGTCGTTCACCACCTTGCCGCCCTTGATGAGGATCCGCACGCTGGCCGAGTTGGCGGTCATGGCTCTGTGGAACCAAAGTCAGCATGGGTTACTCAAGGGTGCCGGGCATGACCTCTGATTGGCTGATCATAAAAACAGAGGCAATTCAGTAACAATAAATGATCACACAGGTCCATTTCACATGATTGTGACCAATCTCAGGAGGATAGCACAGGGGCAATGCGCTCGCCTTGGAAGCAAGACGACATGAAGCAACACAGGTTCGATCTCTGCTTCTGTGCTTAGAAACCTCTAGGTATTAAGCGCATTGTAAATAACCAATTACAATTTCATCAATTAGTGGCACGTGTAAGGCAAACTCTATCTACCGGGACATGGTCACTGTGGCAACGGCTGGTTATTCTTAAATTACAGATGTGTTCCCTTTTCCCCTCCCTGTTATTTATTTGCCAGCTGTTGTCATGTGTAGTAAAGGTAAACATTCCATACCATGGCTAGCCCTCTGCATCCTTCAAAAGGACACACACAGCATGGCATGCTGGGAGTGCATTGCCAATGAGTCAGTAGAGGGCACACACACGCCATGCCCATCTCCCACTGGTCAGGCCAACTGCGAAAACCTGACATGCCCATCGCTTCACAGAAGGCAGGCGGGCCCAGCCTCTGGTGAAGAGCAGCAGCTGAAAAGCCTGCTCAAAAACCACATCTATTGGCTATATCAGGGGTCTGCAGCCTTGGGCTCTCCAGATGTTTTGGACTGTGATTCCCAGGATGTCTCCGCGTTGATTGTTCTCGGTAGGGCTGATGGGCGATGTAGTCTGGAGAGCCAACGGCTGCAGACCCCGGGGCTAAAGCAATGCGCCCCCCGACGCCCTTGCTGTTACACACCACCGCGCCCCTCGACTCTCCATAACATTGCGCTCTTTGCATCATTAGTGGCACTGTGCCACTGTGCTGCCCATGGGCCATGGGACTGCATTCCCGGATCCCCTGCCAGGCCAGTGGACCCCCCATCCATGGGGACTTTGCTGAAGATTGGGTGGGCAGCCGGGTTACCAGTAGTAGCTCACCGATGCCGTGTAGCGCCTGAGACCTAAGGCTCTGCAGGGAGCGTGGCCCGGATGGTGGGCTACATATAGCACTAAACATATTGACGGCTACATCCCCCCCCCCCGTTTGCACATTTGCACATGCTCCCAGTGTGGCATGATTGCAGTGTGGACATTACACAGCTGGGGCTGGGGCTGGGGGGGGGGCATAGAAACGTTGAATATGGAGTATTAAGTATTCACTCATTCTTGGACCTGCACCCATTTGCACCAACTAGCGCATCGCTCATTTGCACACATGTTGAACCCACCAACACGGTACCCTGTCTCACCGGTACCGTATCTCCCTGTTACCGTATCTCCCCGGTACCGTATCTCGCCGGTACCCTATCTCCCCAGTACCCTGTCTCACCGGTGCCGTATCTCCCAGGTACCCTATCTCCCCGCCACCCTGTCTCCCCGCTACCGTATCTCCCCGTACCCTATCTCCCCAGTACCCTGTCTCCCCGCTACAGTATCTCCCTGGTACCCTATCTCCCCGGTACCCTGTCTCCCCGCTACCGTATCTCGCCGGTACCCTATCTCCCCGGTACCGTATCTCCCCGGTACCCTGTCTCCCCAGTACCCTATCTCCCCGGTACCCTGTCTCCCCAGTACCCTGTCTCCTCGGTACCTTATCTCGCCGGAACCCCATCTCCCCGGTAGCGTATCTCCCCGGTACCGTATCTCCCCGGTAGCGTATCTCCCTGGTACCCTATCTCCCCGGTACCGTATCTCCCCGGTACCCTGTCTCCCCAGTACCCTGTCTCCCCGGTACCGTATCTCCCCGGTACCGTATCTCGCCGGAACCCTATCTCCCCAGTAGCGTATCTCCCCGGTAGCGTATCTCCCGGCCTCTCGGGTACACGCTGAAGGAGTTCTTACATGTGGGTAACAGGCGGCTCTGAACTATTTCAGGACGTTATCGTCCTTTGTGCTATTGTGCAATATTGTGACATTGATCGCGAGGATCTTCTATTCCATGTTATGATCTCATGCTGTGAGCTGTTGTTGATGTTGTTTGAAATGTGTATATGTGTTGTTGTTTTGTGTAGATGAATGTGTGGGTCCTTCAAAGTGGGGACTAATTAGCTACCAGACTGGGCCCCAGCTACAAAGGAGAAGGCGATCAAGGAAAGCAAATGAAGGACTGTTCTAGACTCTATACTATGCAAACAGTCCCGCTGACTGCCAGGCTCAGCCAGGCCTCCATCTGCCGACACTGCCTGCCTGGACCGCCCCCCCCCCCTCCCCCACCCGCCGCTGGACCGGGAGTGTGTCTGGGGGGCGATGGAAGCAGGTGGGGGCACTGGCGCGGAATCTAGCCCGCTTTCACAGAGATCAGATGGGGTGCCAAGGGAGCCTTGCGCGCAAGTAGACGCCCCCCTCCCCCTCAGACCCACCCGCTCACAGACCTTCCAGGGCAGGCGTGCCCAGGGCCAGCCGCGCACTGGCTAGACTCGGGATGCAGCGACCCTCTATCCGCTAGAGGGCACTATCGGAGGATATTAAATCATCCCAGAGGGGTAGGGCAAGTACTTACCGTTTTGATAGGCATTTAGCTGAAAAAAGCCCCCGACCGCCGCGCCATGGATGTGTCAAACACTTTGGTTTCACTGAGAAAGGTTCAGACGTTTAAGGAGCGGCGCAATCATCGTCCTGTCGCATAGCTCTGATGTGAAGCGCCCTGATGCCCGACGGCTTTGGCGCTTTTAAACTAAATTAATAAAAAAAAAAAATAACCGCGCCGCCACGATCACAAGAAAGCACGTCCCGTGAAAGATCACGCGTGGGCAAGACGCCCAGGTTTCTCCCCACCTTGGCGCGGGGGGGCTGGCAAGGGTCAGTCAAGAGGTGGTCGTGTCTGCCAACCTGCCCCCTCTCATTGGCTTCCAGTCCATTGGATGCAGAGGCGACGAGTCTCCGAAAGCCTTGGGCTGCACGCAGACACTGGAGGGCAGAGGCGCGAGGGCGGCGCCAGGCAGGTCCTCCGTCCCATTGTGGGCATGGCAGGGGCACCCGTGGGCGGGTGGTACGGGAGTGATATGCGCACGTGTGTCATGAAGTCCTTATTAGGAACACCCCAGGCTGTGAACAGGGCAGCGTTAGTAGCGTGGTGGGGGCCTGGGGTGGGGTGAGTGCCCATTGGCACCTCGAGTTTATTTAGGCTTGTCGCATCCGGACACTAGGGGGCTCTGACGTCACTTTACAGCACCCATTTCTTGTGCATACAACTCCTTTATTTATCACGTCTGAGGCTGACGGGCGTGATACCAGCTGGGAGAGGGGATACCAGATCATGGGCAAGATATAAGCTAGCATACGTCATACCATCTGCTGGGTGTGATACCCGCTTATAACGGGAATCCATCAGGTGGTGGGGGTGATACCAGCTGATAGACGGGATATGAGCTGGTGGGCGTGATACATGGCGTTGGATATGCTACATGGGGAGGGGCAGGGTATAAGCGGATGGGCATGGTGTAAGCTGATGGGCAGGGTCTAAGAGGATGGGCATGGTATAAGAGGATGTGCATGGTCTAAGCCGATGGGCATGGTATAAGAGGATGGGCAGGGTCTAAGAGGATGGGCATGGTGTAAGCTGATGGGCATGGTATAAGAGGATGGGCATGGTATAAGCGGATGGGCATGGTATAAGCCGATGGGCATGGTGTAAGCTGATGGGCATGGTATAAGCTGATGGGCATTGTGTAAGCTGATGGGCATGGTATAAGAGGATGGGCATGGTATAAGAGGATGTGCATGGTCTAAGCCGATGGGCATGTTATAAGAGGATGGGCAGGGTCTAAGAGGATGGGCATGGTGTAAGCTGATGGGCATGGTATAAGCTGATGGGCATGGTGTAAGCTGATGGGCATGGTCTAAGAGGATGGGCATGGTATAAGCGGATGGGCATGGTATAAGCGGATGGGCATGGTGTAAACTGATGGGCATGGTATAAGAGGATGGGCATGGTATAAGAGGATGTGCATGGTCTAAGCCGATGGGCATGGTATAAGCCGATAGGCATGGTATAAGCGGATGGGCAGGGTATAAGCGGATGGGCATGGTCTAAGAGGATGGGCAGGGTCTAAGAGGATGGGCATGGTGTAAGCTGATGGGCATGGTATAAGCTGATGGGCATGGTCTAAGAGGATGGGCATGGTCTAAGCCGATGGGCATGGTGTAAGCTGATGGGCATGGTATAAGCCGATGGGCATGGTATAAGCCGATGGGCAGGGTATAAGCAGATGGGCATGGTGTAAGCTGATGGGCATGGTATAAGAGGATGGGCATGGTCTAAGCCGATGGGCATGGTGTAAGCCGATGGGCATGGTATAAGCCGATGGGCATGGTATAAGAGGATGGGCATGGTGTAAGCTGATGGGCATGGTCTAAGCGGGCATGGTATAAGCCGATGGGCATGGTGTAAGCTGATGGGCATGGTATAAGAGGATGGGCATGGTATAAGAGGATGGGCATGGTATAAGAGGATGGGCATGGTCTAAGCCGATGGGCATGGTATAAGCCGATGGGCATGGTGTAAGCTGATGGGCATGGTATAAGCAGATGGGCATGGTGTAAGCTGATGGGCATGGTGTAAGATGATGGGCATGGTATAAGAGGATGGGCATGGTCTAAGCCGATGGGCATGGTATAAGCCGATGGGCATGGTGTAAGCTGATGGGCATGGTATAAGAGGATGGGCATGGTCTAAGCCGATGGGCATGGTATAAGCCGATGGGCATGGTGTAAGCTGATGGGCATGGTGTAAGAGGATGGGCATGGTGTAAGCCGATGGGCATGGTGTAAGCCAATGGGCATGGTGTAAGCTGATGGGCATGGTCTAAGCGGGCATGGTATAAGCCGATGGGCATGGTGTAAGCTGATGGGCATGGTATAAGAGGATGGGCATGGTGTAAGCTGATGGGCATGGTATAAGAGGATGGGCATGGTATAAGAGGATGGGCATGGTCTAAGCCGATGGGCATGGTATAAGCCGATGGGCATGGTATAAGCAGATGGGCATGGTGTAAGCTGATGGGCATGGTATAAGAGGATGGGCATGGTATACGCGGATGGGCATGGTATAAGCGGATGGGCATGGTGTAAGCTGATGGGCATGGTATGAGAGGATGGGCATGTATAAGAGGATGGGCATGGTATAAGAGGATGTGCATGGTCTAAGCCGATGGGCATGGTGTAAGCCGATGGGCATGGTATAAGCCGATGGGCAGGGTATAAGCGGATGGGCATGGTGTAAGCTGATGGGCATGGTCTAAGCGGGCATGGTATAAGCCGATGGGCATGGTGTAAGCTGATGGGCATGGTATAAGAGGATGGGCATGGTGTAAGCTGATGGGCATGGTCTAAGCCGATGGGCATGGTATAAGCCGATGGGCGTGGTGTAAGCTGATGGGCATTGTATAGCGTATCTCCCCGGCCTCTCGGGTACACGCTGAAGGAGTTCTTACATGTGGGTAACAGGCGGCTCTGAACTATTTCAGGACGTTATCGTACTTTGTGCTATTGCGCAATATTGTGACATTGATCGCGAGGATCTTCTATTCCATGTTATGATCTCATGCTGTGAGCTGTTGTTGATGTTGTTTGAAATGTGTATATGTGTTGTTGTTTTGTGTAGATGAATGTGTGGGTCCTTCAAAGTGGGGACTAATTAGCTACCAGACTGGGCCCCAGCTACAAAGGAGAAGGCGATCATGGTCTAAGAGGATGGGCATGGTATAAGAGGATGGGCATGGTATAAGCTGATGGACATGGTGTAAGAGGATGGGCATGGTATAAGCCGATGGGCATGGTGTAAGCTGATGGGCATGGTGTAAGCGGATGGGCATGGTGTAAGCTGATGGGCATTGTATAAGTGGATGGGCATGGTATAAGAGGATGGGCATGGTATAAGCCGATGGGCATGGTGTAAGCTGATGGACATGGTGTAAGCTGATGGGCATTGTATAAGTGGATGGGCATGGTATAAGAGGATGGGCATGGTATAAGCCGATGGGCATGGTGTAAGCTGATGGACATGGTGTAAGCTGATGGGCATTGTATAAGTGGATGGGCGTGGTATAAGCCGATGGGCATGGTGTAAACTGATGGGCATGGTATAAGCGGATGGGCATGGTATAAGAGGATGGGCATGGTATAAGCCGATGGGCATGGTGTAAGCTGATGGGCATGGTCTAAGAGGATGGGCAGGGTCTAAGAGGATGGGCATGTTGTAAGCTGATGGGCATGGTGTAAGCTGATGGCCATGGTATAAGGTGATGGGCATGGTCTAAGAGGATGGGCATGGTATACGCGGATGGGCATGGTATAAGGTGATGGGCATGGTATAAGAGGATGGGCATGGTATACGCGGATGGGCATGGTATACGCGGATGGGCAGGGTATAAGGTGATGGGCATGGTATACGCGGATGGGCATGGTATAAGAGGATGGGCATGGTATAAGGTGATGGGCATGGTATAAGAGGATGGGCATGGTATACGCGGATGGGCATGGTATACGCGGATGGGCATGGTATAAGCGGATGGGCATGGTATAAGGTGATGGGCATGGTATAAGAGGATGGGCATGGTATAAGGTGATGGGCATGGTATAAGAGGATGGGCATGGTATAAGGTGATGGCCATGGTATAAGCGGATGGGCATGGTATACGCGGATGGGCATGGTATAAGGTGATGGGCATGGTATAAGGTGATGGGCATGGTCTAAGCAGATGGGCATGGTATAAGAGGATGGGCATGGTATAAGGTGATGGCCATGGTATAAGCGGATGGGCATGGTATACGCGGATGGCCATGGTATAAGTGGATGGGCATTGTATAAGTGGATGGGCATGGTATACGAGGATGGGCATGTTGTAAGCTGATGGGCATGGTATAAGAGGATGGGCATGTTGTAAGCCGATGGGCATGGTGTAAGCTGATGGGCATGGTGTAAGCTGATGGGCATGGTATAAGAGGATGGGCATGTTGTAAGCTGATGGGCATGGTCTAAGAGGATGGCATGGTATAAGCGGATGGGCATGGTGTAAGAGGATGGGCATGGTATAAGCGGATGGGCATGGTATAAGCGGATGGGCATGGTGTAAGCTGATGGGCATGGTGTAAGAGGATGGCATGGTGTAAGCTGATGGGCATGGTATAAGCGGATGGACATGGTATAAGCGGATGGGCATGGTGTAAGCTGATGGGCATGGTATAAGCGGATGGGCATGGTATAAGCGGATGGGCATGGTGTAAGCTGATGGGCATGGTATAAGAGGATAGGCATGGTGTAAGCCGATGGGCATGGTGTAAGCGGATGGGCATGGTATAAGCTGATGGGCATGGTATAAGCTGATGGGCATGGTATAAGAGGATGGGCATGGTGTAAGCCGATGGGCATGGTGTAAGCGGATGGGCATGGTATAAGATGATGGGCATGGTGTAAGCTGATGGGCATGGTATAAGAGGATGGGCATGGTGTAAGCCGATGGGCATGGTGTAAGCGGATGGGCATGGTATAAGCTGATGGGCATGGTATAAGAGGATGGGCATGGTGTAAGCCGATGGGCATGGTGTAAGCGGATGGGCATGGTATAAGCTGATGGGCGTGGTATAAGAGGATGGGCATGGTATAAGCGGATGGGCATGGTCTAAGCGGGCATGGTATAAGCCGATGGGCATGGTGTAAGCTGATGGGCATGGTCTAAGAGGATGGGCATGGTATACGCGGATGGGCATGGTGTAAGCTGATGGGCATGGTCTAAGCGGGCATGGTATAAGCCGATGGGCATGGTGTAAGCCGATGGGCATGGTATAAGCGGATGGGCATGGTGTAAGCTGATGGGCATGGTATAAGCGGATGGGCATGGTATAAGCCGATGGGCATGGTGTAAGAGGATGGGCAGGGTCTAAGAGGATGGGCATGGTATAAGAGGATGGGCATGGTATAAGAGGATGGGCATGGTGTAAGCTGATGGGCATGGTGTAAGCGGATGGGCATGGTATAAGCTGATGGGCATGGTATAAGAGGATGGGCATGGTGTAAACTGATGGGCATGGTATAAGCGGATGGGCATGGTATAAGCCGATGGGCATGGTGTAAGCTGATGGGCATGGTCTAAGCGGATGGGCATGGTCTAAGAGGATGGGCATGGTATAAGCGGGCATGGTGTAAGCTGATGGGCATGGTCTAAGAGGATGGGCATGGTGTAAGCTGATGGGCATGGTATAAGCGGATGGGCATGGTCTAAGCGGATGGGCATGGTGTAAGCTGATGGGCATGGTATAAGCCGATGGGCATGGTCTAAGCGGGCATGGTGTAAGCTGATGGGCATGGTGTAAGCTGATGGGCATGGTATAAGAGGATGGGCATGGTGTAAGCTGATGGGCATGGACTAAGCGGGCATGGTATAAGCCGATGGGCATGGTGTCAGCTGATGGGCATGGTATAAGCGGATGGGCATAGTGTAAGCTGATGGGCATGGTGTAAGCTGATGGGCATGGTCTAAGTGGATGGGCATGGTGTAAGCCGATGGGCATGGTATAAGCCGATGGGCAGGGTATAAGCAGATGGGCATGGTGTAAGATGATGGGCATGGTATAAGCGGATGGGCATGGTCTAAGAGGATGGGCATGGTATATAAGCGGATGGGCATGGTCTAAGAGGATGGGCATGGTATAAGAGGATGGGCATGGTCTAAGAGGATGGGCATGGTGTAAGCTGATGGGCATGGTATAAGCCGATGGGCATGGTGTAAGCTGATGGGCATGGTGTAAGCTGATGGGCATGGTATACGCGGATGGGCATGGTGTAAGCTGATGGGCATGGTATAAGAGGATGGGCATGGTATAAGCGGGCATGGTGTAAGCTGATGGGCATGGTATACACGGATGGGCATGGTCTAAGAGGATGGGCATGGTGTAAGCTGATGGGCATGGTATAAGAGGATGGGCATGGTATAAGCGGATGGGCATGGTATAAGCGGATGGGCATGGTATAAGAGGATGGGCATGGTATACGTGGATGGGCATGGTGTAAGCTGATGGGCATGGTGTAAGCGGATGGGCATGGTCTAAGCCGATGGGCATTGTCTAAGAGGATGGACATGGTATAAGGTGATGGGCATGATATAAGAGGATGGGCATGGTATAAGCGGGCATGGTGTAAGCTGATGGGCATGGTATACGCGGATGGGCATGGTCTAAGAGGATGGGCATGGTATAAGGTGATGGGCATGGTATAAGAGGATGGGCATGGTATACGCGGATGGGCATGGTATAAGGTGATGGGCATGGTCTAAGAGGATGGGCATGGTATACGCGGATGGGCATGGTATAAGGTGATGGGCATGGTTTAAGGTGATGGGCATGGTCTAAGAGGATGGGCATGGTATACGCGGATGGGCATGGTATAAGAGGATGGGCATGGTATAAGAGGATGGGCATGGTATAAGGTGATGGCCATGGTATACGAGGGTGGGCATGGGATAAGGTGATGGGCATGGTATAAGCCGATGGGCATGGTATAAGAGGATGTGCATGGTATAAGCGGATGGGCATGGTATACGAGGGTGGGCATGGTATAAGGTGATGGGCATGGTATAAGCCGATGGGCATGGTATAAGGTGATGGGCATGGTATACGCAGATGGGCATGGTATAAGAGGACGGGCATGGTATAAGGTGATGGGCATGGTATAAGAGGATGGGCATGGTATAAGGTGATGGGCATGGTATAAGCGGATGGGCATGGTATACGCGGATGGGCATGGTATAAGGTGATGGGCATGGTATAAGCCGATGGGCATGGTATAAGAGGATGGGCATGGTATAAGGTGATGGGCATAGTATAAGCGGATGGGCATGGTATACGCGGATGGGCATGGTATAAGGTGATGGCCATGGTATAAGGTGATGGGCATGGTATAAGCCGATGGGCATGGTCTAAGAGGATGGGCATGGTATAAGAGGATGGGCATGGTATAAGGTGATGGGTATGGTATAAGAGGATGGGCATGGTATAAGGTGATGGGCATGGTATAAGCGGATGGGCATGGTATACGCGGATGGGCATGGTATAAGGTGATGGGCATGGTATAAGGTGATGGGCATGGTATAAGCCGATGGGCATGGTATAAGCGGATGGGCATGGTATAAGAGGATGGGCATGGTATAAGGTGATGGGCATGGTGTAAGCTGATGGGCATGGTCTAAGAGGATGGGCATGGTATAAGAGGATGGGCATGGTATAAGCGGATGGGCATGGTATAAGAGGATGGGCATGGTATAAGGTGATGGGCATGGTCTAAGAGGATGGGCCTGGTATAAGCCGATGGGCATGGTATAAGAGGATGGGCATGGTATAAGCGGATGGGCATGGTATAAGAGGATGGGCATGGTATAAGGTGATGGGCATGGTCTAAGAGGATGGGCATGGTATAAGCGGATGGGCATGGTATAAGGTGATGGCCATGGTATAAGCGGATGGGCATGGTATAAGGTGATGGGCATGGTATAAACCGATGGGCATGGTATAAGAGGATGGGCATGGTATAAGAGGATGGGCATGGTATAAGGTGATGGCCATGGTATACGAGGGTGGGCATGGTATAAGGTGATGGGCATGGTATAAACTGATGGCCATGGTATAAGAGGATGGGCATGGTATACGAGGGTGGGCATGGTATAAGGTGATGGGCATGGTATAAGCCGATGGGCATGGTATAAGGTGATGGGCATGGTATAAGCCGATGGGCATGGTATAAGAGGATGGGCATGGTATACGCGGATGGGCATGGTGTAAGGTGATGGGCATGGTATAAGCGGATGGGCATGGTATAAGGTGATGGGCATGGTATACGCGGATGGGCATGGTATAAGAGGACGGGCATGGTATAAGGTGATGGGCATGGTATAAGAGGATTGGCATGGTATAAGGTGATGGGCATGGTATAAGCGGATGGGCATGGTATACGCGGATGGGCATGGTATAAGGTGATGGGCATGGTATAAGGCGATGGGCATGGTATAAGAGGATGGGCATGGTATAAGGTGATGGGCATGGTATAAGGCGATGGGCATGGTATAAGAGGATGGGCATGGTATAAGGTGATGGGCATGGTATAAGAGGATGGGCATGGTATAAGAGGATGGGCATGGTATAAGGTGATGGCCATGGTATAAGCGGATGGGCATGGTATACGCGGATGGGCATGGTATAAGGTGATGGGCATGGTATAAGCCGATGGGCATGGTATAAGAGGATGGGCATGGTATAAGCCGATGGGCATGGTATAAGGTGATGGGCATGGTATAAGAGGATGGGCATGGTATAAGGTGATGGGCATGGTATAAGCCGATGGGCATGGTATAAGAGGATGGGCATGGTATAAGCGGATGGGCATGGTATAAGAGGATGGGCATGGTATAAGGTGATGGGCATGGTATAAGAGGATTGGCATGGTATAAGGTGATGGGCATGGTCTAAGAGGATGGGCATGGTATACGCGGATGGGCATGGTATAAGGTGATGGGCATGGTATAAGCTGATGGGCATGGTATAAGAGGATGGGCATGGTATAAGCGGATGGGCATTGTATAAGAGGATGGGCATGGTATAAGGTGATGAGCATGGTATAAGAGGATGGGCATGGTATAAGGTGATGGGCATGGTCTAAGAGGATGGGCATGGTATACGCGGATGGGCATGGTATAAGGTGATGGGCATGGTATAAGAGGATGGGCATGGTATAAGCGGATGGGAATGGTATAAGGTGATGGGCATGGTATACGCGGATGGGCATGGTATAAGGTGATGGGCATGGTATAAGACGATGGGCATGGTATAAGGTGATGGGCATGGTATAAGCCGATGGGCATGGTATAAGAGGATGGGTATGGTATAAGCGGATGGGCATGGTATAAGGTGATGGGCATGGTATAAGAGGATGGGCATGGTATAAGGTGAAGGGCATGGTATAAGAGGATTGGCATGGTATAAGGTGATGGGCATGGTCTAAGAGGATGGGCATGGTATACGCGGATGGGCATGGTATAAGGTGATGGGCATGGTATAAGCCGATGGGCATGGTATAAGAGGATGGGCATGGTATAAGCGGATGGGCATTGTATAAGAGGATGGGCATGGTATAAGGTGATGGGCATGGTATAAGAGGATGGGCATGGTATAAGGTGATGGGCATGGTCTAAGAGGATGGGCATGGTATACGCGGATGGGCATGGTATAAGGTGATGGGCATGGTATAAGAGGATGGGCATGGTATAAGAGGATGGGCATGGTGTAAGCGAATGGGCATGGTATAAGCGGATGGGCATGGTATAAGGTGATGGGCATGGTATAAGACGATGGGCATGGTATAAGGTGATGGGCATGGTATAAGACGATGGGCATGGTATAAGAGGATGGGCATGGTATAAGCGGATGGGCATGGCATAACCTGATTGACATGATATACAGTGGTGGGCGTGACTAGAGGCGCTGATGGACATGGACCCTACCACTGGAAAATGGGGCCGTTAAGGTGGTCCCACAATGAAAGGCAGACAGGTTGGAAGGACTTCCTTAATGGCAGTTCATGGAAACGCGTTTCCCAGTAAGTTGCCGGAGATTTCCAATACTTCTTCAGGAGTTTCCAAGGCCAGCACCATAGTTGAGCCCTAATGTAGGGTTTTTAATGGTGGGGTGGTGATTGGGCATGGAGTCTGACGAGAATGATCTCAGAGCATAGACAAGTCTTGCTGACTTTGGCCCCGGGCATGGGCGGGCCTCCACACTGTCCATGGCTAGGCGGGCAGAGATGGGTGGCGGCCTGGAGGAGTGAAGCCAGTGGAGGGCGGCACCTGGCCCCCTGGGGTGGGGGAGGCTCTGGGACTGGAGAGTCCATCTGCAGTGTCGTTCTGTTCACCTAGGAGTCTGTTTGTGGATACGCTCCTTGGGCTTGGGTACAGAGCCCAGAGTGGTGCACCGCGGCCTTTGCGTAGGGGGTCCTGGGGACGGGCGCAGAGTATTTTAGAGCTCGCTGGAGCCTTCACTTGGACCCTTGTGGTGAGCGATTTCTTTAGCTGGTAATCACACGTTGCCACACGCAGGTCCCAGCTTGAGTGCGGGGGCAGTGGGTTAGCGTTGGACCTCGCGGGAGTAAAGTCTGAGGGAGATCCCTGAGATGGCTGCCCTGGCATGCTGGGGGCTGAGGCATGAGTGATCCGACTTGCTATGAACAGCCACTGAAGGCCTGCCTGTGGGGGGTGCCAGCGATCCTGTTCTGAAGCGTGGGGCAGGAAAAGGAGGGCGTGCCCGGCCCAGGTCTCGGAGATGGCTCCGAGTAGTGCAAGGAGGAGGGCATCATTGCGGTGGCCTGCCAGCAGTTGGCATTGCTTGCTATGTTCACAGAGGCCAGCAGGTTAGCAGGACTGCCGTGGAGGTCAGGGAGACTCAGGCTGCCCCAGGTAGCAGGGGCAAAGAGGGGACCTTACGCATAACACGGGTGGCAAGTGCCAGAGAAGGGGCGAGAAGAGTTCATGAGGGCCCTGTGGATGCCAGCTGTCCTGCCATCTCCGATGAGTGATGCAGTGCTTGGCACACCGTGCCTCTGCTGCCCAGGCTATATGCCATGCATGGGTCCCACGGAAAGCGAATTGCAGAATTCAAGGCCAATAACTGCATCCGAAAAGCCCTCCCTAAAATATTATTTACACAGCGTTATCTATAAAATATGACAGCATTTCCCAAAGACAGTAAACAGACTGAACTGTCCTTGACGTTAAAAACTTTGCTCCCCACGTGCTGTAAATCAAATTCCAATTATGAGAAAAATAAAAAAGTAAATGAAACTAAAACGTGCTTATGGAGAGGGCGCTAGAGAGCCGTCCAAGATGGCGGCCTCCCTGTGAGCTCCGCGGAGCTCCCCTAAAATCCTGACCAATCGAAGCATCTGTGGTGCGCAAATTGTCCGCAGTCGCCTCCAGTTTGTAGCCGAGGCGAATCCGAGCAGAACGGGGTATTTCATCCGTCGACCCTTGGACGCTGAGTCCCGACTCCTCGACGGTGAAGAGCTCCCCTCCCCATCCCCGTGCGAGCGACTCAAGGCCTCCTACGGGCGAGCTGCTCGGCCGATAACAAGCTGTAGATAACGCCCGGATCTGGCACCCCCCCCCGCTTTCGCAAGCACTCATTCGCAGAAGAGACACCAGGTGAATCCCCGCCAGAGGAAGCGTAATAAACAGCACGGACTGTGGCCAAAAGGCCCAAACCGGCCCAACGGCAAGACCTACAGAAAGTCACACTGCTGGAAAAACAACAAGCCGGGCGCCCCGGGACCCCTGGCCTGCCTCCCTCTGCCCCCTGGCTCCCGCAACGCGAGCACCAATGGCGACTTCGAGGAAAACGGACAGATCTCAAAAAAAGCTGAACTTCGAGGGTAGCTCCACGACCAAAGCAACCACCTCGAACAGCAGAGCGCAGTCTCCCATCCAGGTTGCAGCCCAGGACGAAGAGGAGGCCCACGGGTTCGACATCAGGGAAATCCTCCTTGAACTTAAGGCCGGGATCGGGGGTCTTGGAAGCAAACTCGACACACTCTCCTCCAAGGTCGACCTACTCCAGGACCGGCTGGACAAACACGCCGATAGACTGGACACAGTCGAGCAGAGAGTGTCTGACCTCGATGATGGTGCAGCGGCGCTAACATCCAGAGTGGCCTCCCTAGAAGTGCAAATGAAAGCAGTAAACGCAAAGAACGAAGACTTGGAAGGCCGCTCTCGGCGCAACAACATCAGGATCGTGGGAGTTAGGGAACAACAACTCACCGTGAAAATGGAAGACTACGTTGAGAAGTTATGTATGGACCTCTCTGGTACAGAGATCCTGTCCAAACTGTTTGTCATGGAGAGAGCTCATCGAGTCCCCAACACCAGACCGATCCCGGGGGCAAATCCCCGCCCAATCATAGTGAGATTGCTCAACTATAAGGATCGAGATGCCATCCTACGGGCGGCTAGGGAAAAAGGGGATCTCCAGTACGACGGTGACAAGATCCAGTTTTTCCCGGACTTCTCCCAAGCTGTCCAAGTGCAAAGAAGATCGTTCACGGCAGTAAAGCGCAGGTTACAAGAGAACCAGATACAATATTCCATGCTCTTCCCGGTCAAACTCCGTATCCAACACGAGGGCAGGACTCAGTTCTTTAACACCCCAGAAGAGACAAGCGACTACCTGGATCACTCTGGCTGTAGACCCGCTACTTTCAACGGAAGACCACAAAGGGGCGACAGACCAAGAAGAAACCCGCCGTAAAATTTGCCCATAGGACACCCAAAGCGGCGGCACAAGACTTCATGGTTGACCAGAAACGACCACCACAGATCAATATTGCATCCGAAGAAGGGAGCCAGCCTCCTCTTGGAGGGCCCCCTGCACCCCGAGCACAGCAATGCTAGTTGTACCGTTAACATGGGATTGTTTATCACAGGCCTGTTGGGGGTTGCCCGTGCAGGGGCGGGAAGTTAGCTCAGCAAAACCGCCACAACCCGCATACCCCCGTTCCACGACAGTCACACGAAGAACTATGCATCTAACAATTGTCACGTCCTCCCTGTTCCTCTATGGAAAGCGACTCCAGTCAATCCCGCGAGCCCCGGCTCGACATGATTACATTGACCCCTTTAGATGGCATCGGCAACGTTGGAAATCGCCACCTGGAACATACGTGGCGGCAACCAGCCTACGAAAATGAGGAGAATTCTTCAATATCTTCGGAGACACAAAATCAACATAGCGATACTCCAAGAGACTCACCTGCTGCCCTCATCGGAACAACATTGGGCCAGATCATGGGGATGCCATCGGTACTTCTCATCCTACTCCTCATTTGCCAGAGGTGTTGCGATCTGATCGACAAGAGAACTAATTTCAGCTTTATTGAGTCAAAGAAAGACACTGAGGGGAGGGCCCTAATGGTGAAAGGGATAATCGCCGGGAAAGAGGTGGTGGTCGTGAACTCATACGCACCGAACACAGATGGACCTGATAATTTCAACTGGATAATGTCCCATCTAGACGCGACCAACGCGACGACTGTGGTGTGGGGTGCGGACCTCAATACCACACTTGATCCCAGGCTCGACAAATCCCATAACACATCGGGAAACCCATCCAAGGCCAGTACTCAGGTTCGAGAGATTTGTCAGACCTTCAATCTATCTGACATGTGGAGAAGACACAACCGAGACAGCAGGGACTACACCTTCCGATCAGCCGTGCACAACACCAGTTCCAGAATCGATTATATCCTGGCATCCTCCCATAGCCCTTTTAAATGGGGGGTTGCCCGTGCAGGGGCGGGAAGTTAGCTCAGCAAAACCGCCACAACCCGCATACCCCCGTTCCACGACAGTCACACGAAGAACTATGCATCTAACAATTGTCACGTCCTCCCTGTTCCTCTATGGAAAGCAACTCCAGTCAATCCCGCGAGCCCCGGCTCGACATGATTACATTGACCCCTTTAGATGGCATCGGCAACGTTTAAAATCGCCACCTGGAACATACGTGGCGGCAACCAGCCTACGAAAATGAGGAGAATTCTTCAATATCTTCGGAGACACAAAATCAACATAGCGATACTCCAAGAGACTCACCTGCTGCCCTCATCGGAACAACATTGGGCCAGATCATGGGGATGCCATCGGTACTTCTCATCCTACTCCTCATTTGCCAGAGGTGTTGCGATCCTGATCGACAAGAGAACTAATTTCAGCTTTATTGAGTCAAAGAAAGACACTGAGGGGAGGGCCCTAATGGTGAAAGGGATAATCGCCGGGAAAGAGGTGGTGGTCGTGAACTCATACGCACCGAACACAGATGGACCTGATAATTTCAACTGGATAATGTCCCATCTAGACGCGACCAACGCGACGACTGTGGTGTGGGGTGCGGACCTCAATACCACACTTGATCCCAGGCTCGACAAATCCCATAACACATCGGGAAACCCATCCAAGGCCAGTACTCAGGTTCGAGAGATTTGTCAGACCTTCAATCTATCTGACATGTGGAGAAGACACAACCGAGACAGCAGGGACTACACCTTCCGATCAGCCGTGCACAACACCAGTTCCAGAATCGATTATATCCTGGCATCCTCCCATAGCCCTTTTAAATGGGGTGCGTGCCATATCCTTCCAAGGTCTTACTCCGACCATTTGATGGTTGTACTGGAGGTCACCCTGGCTGGCGTAGCAGTGCCTGGCCTCAATTGGAGATTCAAACCCGGTTCACTCACAGACGCCATATTTGCAGCAGAACTGCGACAAGAGATAGTCTCCTTCCTGGACATCAACCAAGACTCAGTCGACTCGGCATGCACCATCTGGGAAACGCTCAAGTGCTACGTACGAGGAATTTGCCTGACTAAAGAAAATAGCTTATTGAAATCGATCCGGGGGGAATTATTCAACAAAGAGCTTCGTCTGAAGGAACTAGAACAAAACCTCTCCAATTCTCCAGATCCACGTACCCAAGCCGAGCTCAAAAAAGAACTCTTGGGGTTCAGGGAGACAGCGGACCGCGAATTGAAGTTCCTGGGTCGCAGGCAACAGATCAGGCAGTACGGAGAGGGGCAAAAACCAGGTGCACTGCTGGCCCGGCTACTAACGATAGACAAAGTCCCACCCCGCATTGAATGTATCGCGGATGCGCAAGGTCAGAAGGTTTACACAGAGGAGGAGATCTCCAATGTTTTCCGAGAATTCTATCAAAACCTGTACAGCTCAAAAGGAGCATCAGATCCCGAAGCGATACAAGAGTACCTCAATGACACGGAACTGTATTGGTTGAGCCAGGACCTGCGCGAACCCTTGAACGCGCCCATATCACTCGAAGAAATTCAGATAGCAATCAAATCCTTGCCTAACACCAAAGCCCCCGGACCTGATGGACTCAATGGCGAGTTCTACAAAGCACACGTGGAAATGGTGGCCCCCCTTCTTCTTCAAGTCTATGAAGAGGCGGTGGAACGAGGGACACTCCCTCCCACGATGCGCGAGGCTAACGTAATGATGTTGCTCAAAGCTGGAAAACCTACAGAGAACTGCGCTTCGTACAGGCCGATCTCATTGATCAACTTAGACAACAAAATCCTAGCTAAAATTCTGGCGACCAGATTGCTCCCCTTGATGCCGGCACTGGTGCTGGGCGACCAGGCCGGGTTCATCCCGGGGCGTAGTACAACATACGGCATCAGGAGACTATTTGGCGTCATTGAGGCCCTGGACCTGACGCAACAGGCAATAGCAGTACTGTTAGATGCCGAGAAGGCATTTGACTCAGTAGAGTGGCCCTTCATGTTCGCAACACTAAGGCAGATGGGTCTGGGTAACTTCTTCCTGAAACTAGTAGCTCTGTTATATATTGAACCACGCTCATACATCACATTAGGGAACACCAGATCCACAGGGATCACATTGGAACGCGGAACGAGACAGGGTTGCCCACTCTCTGCCCTTATCTTTGCCCTGGTGATGGAACCCCTGGCCTCAAGTCTGAGAGCCGAGCAGTTATGTCGAGGGTTAAAGCTGGGGCCTCACAGACTAATCGTCTCCTTATATGCTGACGACGTCATGTTGTTCGTCAGTGACCCCCAAACCAATCTCAACCCCGTAATGCGAGAGGTGATAAAATTCGGGTTAATGTCAGGCCTCAAAACCAATCATTCCAAATCGATAGTGTTCCCCCTGACCCCTTGCACTTCAGAGTTTGCAGATGACCACGGGTTCAAATGGGAAAACTCGAAGGTGCGCTATCTGGGGATCAATATGTCGCGAAGCCATCACGAGATATTTAGAGACAATTATGTAACTACACTGCAGTTATTACAAGAACGTATTCAGAGATGGAAATCTCTACCACTAACGCTGTGGGGCAGGACCTCACTAACAAAAATGGTTATTCTCCCCAAACTTCTATATCTCTTTACAAATATCCCGCTACTTCTCCCCAAATCCTTCTTATCAAAAATCAAGAGCTCGATCCTAGAGTTATTATGGGCGGGGAAACCAGCACGGGTAGCGTACAACACACTTACTTTACCAATATCAAGTGGAGGCCTGGCTCTCCCCGATATAGAAAAATACTACTGGGCGGCTCAAGCCCAATTCCTAAGCCACTGGTACTCAACCCACTACATCAGACCACATGTGCAAGTGGAAAGAGCCCTGGCTTCCCCCGACCTGTTAGCTGCAGTCATAATAAGCCACATTCCCGTGCCGCATAAAATGCTGAATACAGTCCTATCCACATATGCGATATGGAAGAAGATCGCTAGCGAATACGGAGTGGCTATACGATTTTCCCCCCTACTACCGATAAAATTCATCCCCGGCATCTCCCTCACGAATGAAAGAGTATTCCTGTTATGGATAGATAAAATAGGGATAACATCGCTGGGAGACCTCTTCCCAGAGGGCACCTTTCTGACCCCCCAAATGGCTAAAGACAGAGGAGGGAACACATCCTTAGATGTCTTTCTCTATTTTAGACTCCGCCACACCCTTCAGGGGCTATTTCCCACATTCCCTAAGCAACCCCCCACGTGGGATCTGTTACATAACACAATTTTAGCACAAGGTGAAGGTAGACTGGTGTCAACTCTGTACAAAAACTTGGTAAGAGACACTCGGAAACTTCAACCTAAAGTGCAACGAAAGTGGGAATCGGCTTTACAAGAACCGATTAATGAGGAAGACTGGGCCTATATTCTTCGACAGACTCAAAAGGTAGCGTTAAATTCTCGATACAAGCTAATACACTTTAACTTTGTGCACCAAACATACTACACTCCAGTCAGGAAACATAGGCACCACCCAGAAGCGTCAGCCCAGTGCGAGAGATGCGCATTTGCCAACGCTGATTTTCTTCATCTGGCATGGGGCTGTCCTGGTATTCGGCGCTTCTGGACTTCCGTTATACAAATAACATCCAACATTATAGGTGAGCAGATGACCCCCTTACCACTGGGACCGCTTCTCGGCCTCACTAAATATCTACAGCCAGCGTCACGCAAGCTGGCAGCACTCCTCATGGTGCTGGCATGAAGAAGAATTGCTATGTCGTGGGGTCGGGGCCCACTCCCCAAGATAGTCGACTGGGAAAAGGATATAACATATTGCCAAGATATGGACACCGAATTTATTCGAACGCTGCCTTTGCATGCGCGCCCTCCCGACATCTGGGGGCCATACATCACTTACCTGATGAACAACGCTGAAGCTTCAGACTCGGACAATCCGATCCCCCAGAGCGAGAGACCATAGGATGAAGGTACACGAGGGCAACGTGGAAAGCTTTCCATTTGACTCAGACAAAGGATAGAGGCAATCAAAGTTACGGTGGACATGGGGGATGGGGGGGCGGAGGGGCGGGGGAACTGTCGTTGGAGCACTGCTTATTTGATACAGTAAAAAGTTAAAAATAAAGTTTTTAAAACGTGCTTATGTTTTAAAGAGTTAATGCAGGGGGTGGATGGTCCGGTCCATGCTGGCGCTGTCAGGGTAAATATTCCCAGAGAAGCTGTTGCAGTGCAGAGCCCGGATGGTGGATCATGGGCGGGAGTTCAGGAGGTCGGGGGCCCGGGGCCATGTTGGGAGGGAGGTCTCGCCTTGGTGGTGCAGCCAGGGGGGGTGAGTGAAGGCGCCATCATTGGGTCACCAGCAAAGGCTAGCAGCCAGCGAGTAGGTGGAGCTGTCCAGCAGGTCATCAGTCAGCTACAATAATGGCTCATAATATGAATTTACTATGGGCCGGCTATGCTTATGAACAGGTATTTTATATATATATATATATATGCATTAATTACCTTTTACCACATTGTCGAATATACAGGTTGGCACAGTTACAATATATAGGCGCCCGCTAGGGTAACATACTGCCTTTGTGTCTGTACCAGACCAACCTGTGTGTTTTATTATGAATATTCACAATATATATTATGGACTCCATGTTTCCTTAGTATATTTATGTACAGCGGAATTGACCGGTGTATGACAGGAACACACCATAGAGGCGCCCGCAAGGGTTACATACAGCCTCAAGTCACAGCACATGGGCGCCCGCAAGGGTAACACACTGCCCATTTGTGCTGTATTAGATCAACTTATGTGCTTTAGTATAAATACTTTTGATACTTTTGATATATATTAATGATAGTTTTATGCCCCCCCCTTTTTTAGCGTTTTTTAGCGCTTTTCAGCGTTTCTCAGCAAATTTCTGTGGAGTTGATGCAATCTGAGTATGATAGAACATACCATAGAGGCACCCGCAAGGTGTATACAGCCTCAAAGGTCAAAGTACCAACTACTTGTGATTTTGCAATATGCACTTTATATTATGCACTTTATTGATAGCACTCAGCACTTTGTCAATTAATAGTCCTTTCATGTTTACATAGCACATAGCACTTTATTACCTATGAAATATCTGCAAATTTCAATTTTTATGTCTGCAACATGTATTTTGTAAACTCTTTTGACACCACATTTCAGTTCATGCTAAGACACTGTGTCGGCCCACTAGGGCTGAATAAAACAAGCCTAGTACAATAGAAGACGATGTACAATCGTTTCTTTTAATTTTGTTGGCATTGGCGAACACTTGGATGAAAAATAAAAAAATAAAAAAAGATAGCATTTTAAACCAGTAATTCCGTGCAAATTGTCCATCCCCAACCCACATGGGTTAATTGGTTTGTTATGACAAAAGCGTTTCGAATTACTATAGTGCCTTTAAAACAACGTGTCTTTCATGAATGCACTGAAATGGGTGGTCATGCAAGTTCCAACATGGCTGCATTCCTGTCTACCATTTGTTACTTTTCCAGTCCATCCTCATATATATATATATATATATATATATATATATATATATATATATATATATATACTGTAATGTCGAATTAGATGTTTCTTATGGTTGTTCATGTGGAAGGTTGTTTATTTGACCATGACCATAACACATTGACAATAAAAAGAAGAAAAAAGGTTTATAAAACGAACCAGTAGAATATTTGCAAAGTGTTCCATGTTTCAGCGCCGCGCAAGGTCTCGGTTAATGCCTCTAGGCGCTTGTGCTTTGGTGCCAGCCTCCAGGGTGTATTTGGTCCAATGTTAGAAAAGTCTCGGCACTGCAGAGACACAAGAGAAGGGTTTGCCATGGCCAGTGCCAGGTGCCGCCTGGGTACTTGATCGTTCAATTGTGCCCACCTTGACGATATCAGTGACACCCCGTCCTCTGTGTGCCCAGATTGTGCCCGCGCACAAATGCCAGTGCTCATTCCCCCGCTACTCCCCAACCCTGGACTTTCCAGCAGAGTAAACAAAAGAACCAACGATACATACATTTCAAGGACGTATCAAGAGAGAAAAATACAAAACAGAGAGAGATGTTAAAAGGGCAGCGCAGTGAAATGGGGGGGAGAAGAAGCAGCCTCTCATTTTTTAGATCCCCCTGCTTTACTTTTGCATCACCTCTGCTCCTGGTGGCCTATCGGTTTGACTTTAGCGCCTCGATGCCCTTGGGTGCATAGATAGTGCTTTATACATTAAATTACGTTGCATTACAAGGTCTTTAGAGAGAGAGATCGCAACAAAAAAAAAGATATACACCAGGCCATTCAGGGATAACATAGATTGATGTCTGGGGGTGAATTCAAACCTGACGCAATAGGTATTTTCCTGCTTGGCCAAAGTAAGTCTTCTGCCTACAGCCCGTGCAGGTAAACAGATAAAGCAGAAGGAACATTGCGAGAGTACGTGGTTTGCCAGTCAAAGTATATAAGGTGTTTGAAAAAGAAATAATCCAATGTTACTATTATAAGTGTTATTGTCTGACTCGTGGGATTCCTGAAAATAGTTTGCTTCTTCCCTCTTTTCTCAAAAACATAAGACTCCCATGCACACGAGTCTTATGGACCTATTAGTTCAATTGATGTGGATTCCAAAATCTACAGCGTTGTGCTGCGCTTCAGGGACTGGTTGCACCCCAGGTACAGGTCCCTGCAAGGCTTTCCACCTATGGAAGGCACTGCTGCTCAAACACACATGGTACTGACATTACCAGAAACATGTACCGTTGCATAAGCACGGGTGTGACTGCCAAAAAAGCCTTCGACCGAGTGCGTTGGGAGTGGTATGTTCCGTTATGCACTGTCATAGCGCCAGCAAAAGCGTTATCACATGTGTTGAAGGGTTCATGTGCCAATTCCATGGATTGCCTTTCCGCAGCCATAGTTACTCATGGCAGCAGTCCTGGCAAGTTATCCCCCCTTACTGTTTATCACGCAACATTATGTACAAGGTATCCAACAACATCCCGCAGTTATTACTTCCTACGTAGCTGAGTACTCACACAGTTCTGCTGCATGCAAATCATGTGGTATTGTTATCTTCAGGTTATCCTGCACCGCTCCTCAGCATTACACCAGAAACGGCCTATGTTCACAATCCAGCTGATACAGAAGCAATCCAGTGAGACCGGATGCAATGCATCCGAATCCCAAATCAGCACCACCTTATTTATTTATTTTAAATGTATATGAAGCCCTGCTAGTACAAAGGATCAGAAGGTCTAAACAGTTCTCATGCAAGGTCTTCGCATTATAGGTCTGCGCGCATTCCAAGTACGCACAAATATGTGGTTGTCTGTAAGGGGCGTGGGGGGATCAAATATTTAGTATTTGTATTTATTTGGTTTATATAGCCCTTTACGCCAAAGCGCTTCACATTATCTCAATCTTGTTTCTCAAACATGCAAATATTGTATAACTTGGGAAAAGATTGTCATTTTATTTATTTATTTATTACATTTGTTATACGCCCAGACCCGGGGGTATCACGGCGTAGTTACAGACAATGGGAGAATGCATTGGTCAGCCAAATACAATGAATCAACATGGTGACCCCCCCCCCAAAGGTATCGTCTCTTTTTATTTTCATTTGTTTATGTATGTTTTGGTTATTAGTAAATCTTCCATAATTTTTCAGGTTCATTCAGAATGTTATTGTCCTTTCTCGTGCACTTTACTCTTTGGAGATCCGCACTGCACTGGGATACTGCTTCCTGATAGAAAGTGAAAGAAGACTCTGCACTTTCTAATCTTCCCAGCTAGTCATGGGCTGCCATGTTTAGAATGGGAATCGGACAAAAATGTCGACCGGAGAATTGCGACGGCCGAAAATGGCGACTTTCTTTTTAATATCCCCCTTACACTACATGTATGTGTGGGGGGTATGGGATATTATAGTAATATAGGGGCCTGCGGGGGTCTCCCCCGCACATCTATGTGGTGCAAAGAGGGTTTAATAAGAAAAAAAGTCGGCCTTTTTGGCCGTCGCAATTGTGTGTGGTCTCAGTGATCCCATAGATCCTTTAGATTAATGTACCCCGAGTCTGCGCTACATTGCTTAGACACTGTGGGTGAACTGCATTGCGGCACGGCAGCTAGAGGCGTATCCGTATACATATTCTCATTCTAAATACTTCCGGAAAATTCTCCCGAAGACAACAGCAAATTATTGGCAACTAAAGAAACACATGCACAGAGTGTTTGCCAGGTATGAACCTCACACCATTGATTATTTACCAACCTGTGGATGTCTTTGAGAATGTTCTACCCCTCACCCATTCTGATCCTGGGACTCACAACTTCATGGCCATTCTTAATCTCGGCCAGGGAGTGCACAAAACATATATCGTTTTTCCAACGAAACTTTTTCCATCGAAGGTTTTGCAACACATTTTTTTCATAGAATGTGTGTGTGTGTGTGTAATCAAAGGTTCATTTTGTTTGGGGTGGCTTTTTAAAGGTACAAAATGTGGGGTTTAGGGTGGTGACCTCCCCAGAAAAATACATTATTAAAAATACATTTGATGGAAAGAAAATCAGTTAGAAGACTTCCGATGGCTTTTCCTTTCGTTGTAAAGTTTTCGATGGAGAGACCATAAACCGCGGCACTAATGCAAGGATCTAAACTCCGTGCTCTCATCCACTGCAAGAGGTTTGCTGGATTCAGACATGAGGATAACGCGTGCGATGGGAACATGTTCTTTGGGCCAATAACGGGGGTGAATCTTTAGTTCATAATATGTAGAGCTCTACCCCGTCAATATTTAAATGTCATCTGTTTATTTAATCGCCAAAGAGGCGGCGAGGCGGGGCCTTTATGCACCTGATAGTGACCTCATTTCAAATCGATCCATCTTGGACATATTAAAAACCCCTAATTGATGGTGGATCCATAAGTCTGATATCTTATAAGATTCTATTTTGATGCCACTGAGATGAGATCACATTTCAATGTTCTGTTTGTGTTCCCTGTGACACCCACTGCCAGGCTGATCACATTGCAGAGGCGGTGAGAAGAGAACCTGTCTGATTACAGCCCCTGGTAGCGAACGATGAATACCCTCCTGGCGAAAGGAGACATATCAAGGGCCCAGGGGGTCAAGTGCCCGGGGGGTCAAGTGCCCAGGGGATCAAGAGCCCAGGGGATCAAGTGCCCAGGGGGTCAAGTGCCCAGGGGGTCAAGTGCTCAGGGGATCAAGAGCCCAGGGGATCAAGAGCCCAGGGGGTCAAGTGCCCAGGGGGTCAAGTGCCCAGGGGGTCAGGTGCCCAGGGGGTCAAGTGCCCAGGGGGTCAGGTGCCCAGGGGGTCAAGTGCCCAGGGGATCAAGAGCCCAGGGGGTCAAGTGCTCAGGGGATCAAGAGCCCAGGGGATCAAGAGCCCAGGGGGTCAAGTGCCCAGGGGGTCAAGTGCCCAGGGGGTCAGGTGCCCAGGGGGTCAAGTGCCCAGGGGATCAAGAGCCCAGGGGATCAAGTGCTCAGGGGATCAAGTGCCCAGGGGGTCAAGTGCCCAGGGGGTCAGGTGCCCAGGGGGTCAAGGGCCCAGGGGGTCAAGGGCTCAGGGGGTCAAGTGCCCAGGGGGTCAAGAGCCCAGGGGGTCAAGTGCCCAGGGGGTCAAGTGCCCAGGGGATCAAGAGCCCAGGGGGTCAAGAGCCCAGGGGATCAAGTGCCCAGGGGGTCAGGTGCCCAGGGGGTCAAGTGCCCAGGGGATCAAGTGCTCAGGGGATCAAGTGCCCGGGGGGTCAAGTGCCCGGGGGGTCAAGTGCCCGGGGGGTCAGGTGCCCAGGGGGTCAAGTGCCCAGGGGATCAAGAGCCCAGGGGGTCAAGTGCCCAGGGGGTCAGGTGCCCAGGGGGTCAAGGGCTCAGGGGTCAGGTGCCCAGGGGATCAAGTGCCCAGGGGGTCAAGTGCCCAGCGTATCAAGAGCCCAGGGGGTCAAGTGCCCAGGGGATCAAGTGCCCAGGGGATCAAGAGCCCAGGGGGTCAAGTGCCCAGGGGGTCAAGTGCCCAGGGGGTCAGGTGCCCAGGGGGTCAAGTGCCCGGGGGGTCAGGTGCCCAGGGGGTCAAGTGCCCAGGGGATCAAGAGCCCAGGGGGTCAGGTGCCCAGGGGGTCAAGGGCTCAGGGGGTCAGGTGCCCAGGGGATCAAGTGCCCAGGGGGTCAAGTGCCCAGCGTATCAAGAGCCCAGGGGGTCAAGTGCCCAGGGGATCAAGTGCCCAGGGGATCAAGTGCCCAGGGGATCAAGAGCCCAGGGGATCAAGAGCCCAGGGGGTCAAGTGCCCAGGGGTTTGGGGTAAACGGCTGAAGCATGCATGGAAAACTCAATGATGAATGTAATTGAGGTCTATGTCACTGGGGCTGCAAAGTGTAGCTCTCCAGATATTATGGACTACAACTCCCAAGAATCCTCTCCATTGACTATGCTGGTTAGGGTTGATGGCAGTTGTAGTCCAGAACATCTGGAGAGCTAACGGTTGCAGACACCTGTATATATTTATGCTTACTTGTAGCCTGCAGCTCAGACTGAGCTGCCTTTCGGCTTTAGTGCCCCTTTGCCCAGAACACAACATGGCGAGAATGGTACATGCCCCCCAAAAGACCTACCATGTTCGTCAGCAGAGTTGAGGGGCAGTGATGCAGTAGGTAAGGGAGGCGCGTGGCGCTCAGAGCAGGGGAGTATTGAGTGGGGCGCAGGATGTCGTGATTGGGTGAGTTTTGGGGGTGCTCTTTCCAGAGGCTCCATTGTATACACTATTTAGAGGGGGTTCATGTGCTGGCAAGGACTGCAGTGTGCAGTGCAGGGTACTCTTGCTTTATTTCTATTCACAACGTAAATAGTTATTCATTTAGGAGTTCGTAAAGCGCTTCTTGCTGCCTCCCATCTGTTTCAGGGCACTTTAAAGGAGGGCCCATTTACATGATTGGCAAATAAATGAACGCCGGGGCGCCACCCAGCCCCGGTGCCGGGGCTTTTCATCCTTTTCAATTGAAATGGCCCACCACACCTTGGGAGACCCCCGTGTGACTCTGCTTAAGAATGTTCAATAGCTTTTTTAAGTGGTCATTTGTGGATTTCGCGCTCCGCTGTCTTTCTTTGTTCTGCCGTGCAGACGCCAATACCTGTCCAGTGGCAATCTGCAGCTACTCACCCCCTCCCTCCATTGCTTTATCCAGGATGTTAACACAGAATTAACCACCATGTGGAGCAGATGGTATACACTTATACCCCAAGGATCCGTCAGTTTTCACAAACTAAAGTCTGCGTCACTTTAAAGGTGTACTTACCGACCAAGGACAGACCTCTTTAGAAGTTGTTCACTTATCACCCCGCCTCCAGATCTTTGGTGTGTGGCAGGGAGTGTGCTTGAGGAATAATGAAGTTAAAGGGGGGGCTCGTGTTCTGCACCCTCAATGATAAAATCACACATTGGAGTTTGCATCAAGAAGCATCTCCATTGTAATCTATGCAACCCCCTCCCCCCCCGCTCCCTGGCATGGTGTTTACCAGATGTAGCCATGGGGGCCCCAAACATCATAGTCAAATGGCCCCCACGAGTCCCCACATATCTTCAGCCTCTCTGATGGCACGACAACTTCTCATTGAAAGATGATGGTTGCCCCCCCCCCCTTGCTTAGTGCAGAGGATAGTCTTAGGCACCACTGGGGTGCATACATTACAATGGATACAAGGAAATACATCCTGGGTTTAACATCTGGCGATTATCACGAGATGGCCAGCCAGCAGAGAGCTAAAACACTAAGTGGAAACTGAAAAGCTATTAATCCTTCTTTGCCAGCAAGGGGCTCATGTAGAGAACCGCACTAAAAAGGCGCCCTGCAGTTCTCCAGCAAACGCAGCTTGTAATGTGCACATATATTGCCGTGTCATAAGACTTCTGGCTGCCAATATGGGGGGCAGGTGCTGGGCCCCCCAGGAGGCTCGGGCCCCTTTCAAATGAAAGAGTGGGAAGGCCCTGCTGCCGTCCCTGCAGCCACGTGGCCTCTTCTGTCCAGGCAATGTTGAGCTGTGCCCATGTGGCGGGCATTCTTGTGTATGGCTCCTAGGAAGTCACATTCTGCCACTTGGCCAGTATTATGCCTTTCCGCCTTGGCAGTCCCGGTTTCCTGCAACCTGCTGGCGGGACAGCTGCCACTGCTCGGCTGCATAAGTGCTTGCATGCGAAATAAGCGCGCGCAAGTGCAGCAGCGCATTAATAACGCAGCTCATGAATATTGCATCACCCACGAGGAAAAGAGGTCAATAATGTACTCTGCAGCGGAAAGCCCAGAAAGCAAGGGGTGTCCGGGGCGGCGCGGGCAGAGGCAGGCCCAGGGCATGTTTCGGGGGGGGGTAGGGAGAGGGAAGCCCTGTGCATGATTCAAGGGGAGGAAGGGGGGCAGTGCATGATTCGGGGGGGGGGGGGAAGCCCTGTGCATGTTTCAAGGGGTGGGGGAGGTTTCAAAGCAGGGGCAGAGGCAGGCCCAGTGCATGTTTCAAGGGGGGGGCACTGCATGTTTCAGGGGGTGGGGGGTGAGGGAGGCCCAGTGCATGTTTCAGAGGAGGGGGGGTAGGGAGAGGGAAGCCCTGTGCATGTTTCAAGGGGAGGAAGGGGGGCAGTTCATGTTTCAGGGGGGGCGGGGGGGAGGGAGGCCCAGTGCATCTGAGGGGTTGTTCATTGTCTGACGGCTCCTACAAAGACCCCCCATTTCTGGTCCCCCCACCCCTTGGTCTACACCCTGGGCCACAACCTGCTGAGTTTCTTTCTATTGACTGCCGGTGGTCTCCACTGCTGTCTGAGCTCGGCAAAGAATGGGGGGCATTTGCAGTAGCCAGTGGCTACTCCAGTGGACGCTCTGTCATTTAAGCAATTCTATCATGTGACCTGGAGGATAGCTCAGGGGCAACGCGTTGGGTTGGAAGCAACGCCGGTTCGAATCCCGGCTCCGCGCTTAGAGACTGGCCTCCGGTGTTCAGCGCGTTATAAACGATGAATGCATGATTGCTCCTTTTAAAGGAAGGATGCCTTTAGTGTTTGCTTGTTTTAGTTGGTGGGTCTTTGTGCCACTTATCGCTCGCCGTGTATTAACATGCTGCCGCCTCAGCTTTTTAATGGTTTCTTTAACCCCTTCACTCCTAAGGGTATGCCCCATAACCCTCTCCCAACCCGCCCCCGCCCCCACCCATAGCCATGGATCAAGCATAAGCATGTAGTGCATCCAGAGAGCTCCCGGTGACCATCTCAAGGAAGATTCAGAACCTTACTTCTTTGCACACTGAAGTCTTGGCCTCAGCTCTGTTTCCTCCGTGGCCCATGCTATGCCCAGTGTAATTCCTGGTGGCCTTTCAAGTTTGGGGTGGTCCCCATGCGTGTTGTTGGTACTTCAGGCCAGGTGCCCGTATTTTTCAAAGAAAGGGAGCCACGGTTCCTCAATATTTGATCTGGATTCATCGATAAGAAGCGTTATGAGCTCTGTATCATTAATAGCCTGGACTTTAGTGACCCACCCTTTTACTCCCGGCATGTGTGGACTGTTCCACTTTTGGGCCAGGCAACACCTAGCCGCCACCAACATGACCTGCAACATATATCCTTGAGTATCCTCGTGGTCCTCCCCCACCTCAATTCCAAAAAGGAGGAGCCAAGGGCATATGGTGCTCCCCAATCCAGGATAAGACCTATCCCCAATATGTCTGTACCACCGGGCACCTCCACCACATGTGTATATAGTCACCTTTAACCCTGCGACATTTCCAACAGTGCGGGTCATATCCCGTCCTCATCTTAGCAATCCTCTGCGGGGGTAGTGCAACCTGTGCAGTACCTTCAAAGCCTGCTGTCGGAATAGGGGCGAGGCCGTTGAGCGGTTAGCTCGTCTGCACATTTTGCTCCACCTTTTATCGTCAATTACCCACCCCCCAGGTCTCCTTCCCGTTGTATCCACGCTGGCGGTGGGTCCATTGGAGCCAACAGGAACAGGAGTTTATAGAGACGGGATATCACTCCCTTGGAACCCTGGGTTGAGATGAGCAGCCTCTCAAAGTCTGTCAGGTGCCTCCTGAGGGTGTCCCCCATGAGGGCTCGGTAAGGCCCCCCGAGCTGGAGATAGCGAAACGGCGAGCGGGCGCCCAACCCCAGAGCCTCCTCCAGGTCTTCCAGGGTAAAAAGGAGCCCCACACCTAGAGCTGACGCACCCTTCTGAGACCGGCTTCATATCATTGTTGGAAAGCGGCTGGTTTGGCCACATTGTCTATGAACGGGGGGGCCCAAATACAACTCAATGGCGAGGGCCAGGTTGTAAGCCATCTATAATAACCTACCTTCCCCCACACTGATCACAAGACCCCAGCACCGGGTGGTGCAAGACCCCCCTAGGGATGCGCGCCCTGGGAACCCATAGCCACTCATCTAACGTGGCTGGGGATAGAACCTTGTTGCCCATCGCTACCCATTGCTTTTCCGTCTCCGGGGTGAAATGATCTATCAAAACCCTCAACTGGGAAGCCCTATAGCATGTTTCAAAGTCCGGGAACCCCACACCTCCGTCGTCCTTGGGCCTGGTTAGTACCTCTTATGAGATGCTGTGTTTCTTGCCTGCCCAAAGGAATCTCGGGAGGGCTTGTTTTATTTCCGTTAGGAATGTCTTGGGCACCTACACTGGGAGCATTTGGAACAAGAATAGGAACTTGGGGAGAATCACAATTTTCACCAGATTGAGACGAGCCATCCATGAGAGTCCCGACCTCGCCCATCTTTCCATATCCTTCTTAACTTCCGACCAGAGCAGGTAAAGATTTTTGGGGAAGAGGTCATCCGGGCTACGTGTCACTAGGACACCCAGGTATTGAAAGCCGTCACTCTGAAGCCGGAAGGGGAGCCCTCCCACGTAGTTCACCTCTGCGTCTGTCAGATTTCCCCCTATAAACGCCACTGACTTCCCAAAATGTACCTTAAACCCAGAGAGTTCTCCATAACGTGTAAGGCCCTGCATCACCCGAAGAGATGGGATTAACGGGCCAAGTGATGTCCCCTTCGCCACCACCACGGTTCTGGGGAAATGAGTTACCATGCTCTGTGTTGGATGAGATTGTGTACATGCAGGCTGCCTAAGAGGGCACTGCAGGCCCATTCCAATGATTAGTGCACCTGGTGAGCTCATCAGTGGCCTGTGCCTTGCCGCCTCCATCTTAAGACCAAAGGTGCCCATTCATGCCCAAGTGTGAAAAGCACTGGTGTAATAAAGAACACCGCCATGAGCCTCCACAGCCAGGATGGCTCAGTCGCCAAAAATCCTGCACCAGATACAATTCCCCACAGGCCCAGTGCCAAAATCAGAACAAAAGCACTCTGGGATTCCACCTGGTAGTGGTGGACTGATGGAGGCGGGCATAGGGAGTGGCGTTATGGCAGTCAAGTCAAATGAAATAACACTGCGTTTTTCAGAGATGTCTTGAAAACTGCACGCATCCCATAATAAAGCAATCTGACAATATATATAACAGTATAACAACATGCTGAGCAAAAAGAGTATAATTGTAGCTTTATTTTCCACATCCAGCATGGAAGCCTAAAGAAAATGCATTACGACCACCTGAATGAAGTCATTCATTCATGCAGCATGACTCCCACTTGCTGCTGTATCTGCCAGCATCTCTCATTAGTTCCCGGCAGGGGCATGCTTTGGGCGTGGGAGGACCCAGCCAATGGGGAGGTTCGGAGAGGGGGCATTACCATATGGTAATCCCGCTTCTCTGAGCCTCCTCAGGGCTGAAGTCCGCCATCTTCCTCACCGGAGAACAAGATAAGTGCTCTCCCCCACCCCCCGTCTCCCACTCCCCTTTGCCACATATTTCACTCCCTCAACCTCCCACCCCATTTACCTTCCCCTTTCTGGTCCTGTGCAGTAGTGTTCCCGGAGCGTCCGCCCCAGATCTGCGACATGCCACCATGGAAAGGGAGAAGGGACTACATAGCCCCTTCTCCCCGTTCCATGGCAGCCATCTTTTTTTTCTTCTTTTTTTTCAGTTGTGAAACGCAGACAGCATTTCACAACAGATTCTATTAGTACCCCGGTTCCACTCGGGCCTATAACTATGGTCCCCAGGGCCTTACCTGAAGCGGTAATGCACCCCAGGCTTATTGCTTAATAATGGCATTTTACAGCCCAACCAGAGCAAAGCTCTTTTGAGCTTGGGGGTTCGCTTCCGAGCACGGGGAGCAGGTGAGCAATGCGAGTGCAGTGTGTGGCGGCTCGGCATTGCATTTATTGTTCCTGGACCTGGGATTAGACGCAGTCAACTTCTGCCAGTTTGCATATTGTGTGAAACTATCATGAAGTGCCTTGCAAGGCACATCAGGTCATTTCATCCTTAAGTTCCTTTATTAAGATCCATGATGAGTCCAGGTATGTGATAGGACAGGCACCAACTGGGGCCCACCACCCAGGCTAACCCTCCAGAGGGCAGATCGTGCAGCGAGCCACCCTGGTGGTGGCATTGTCTTTATATATAAGTCAATATTTGCATCCACTATGATACCTCTACCTCTGCAGGGCTGAGGCACTTCTGGTGCGTGTGACTCTTTCTGCCTCTAAGACTATTTATTTTCTTATAGTCTATCGCCCCCCTGGTTATGTTGCAAACTTTGTTGATTCTTTAAAGATCTCGTGGCATCTCTTCAGCTACAATGCTCGGATTTGATTGTTGCTGGTGACTTTAATTATAAGTGCAATGACCCTTCGGATAAAGTTGCCGCTAAACTCATTACTGCGATGGAGGCTCTCTTATTGCTGCAGTTTGTTAATGAGCCGATCCATATCCTGGGTAATCGACTGGATTTGGTCTTTGCAAAACATGACTCTCTGACGGACTCTACCCCCTTATGCATTACTTGGTCTGATCATTTTGTCATTCGTTTTGTACTGGATTATTTTGACCGCCCTCTAGTCTTTGATAAACCAAGAAACAAGAAACAGAACTGGCGTGCGGTCGATACCTCTTTGATTGCCGCGCATATTAATACCAGCTGCAGTGTTGTATCCTCTTGAGATTTTCGTGCTAAATCCAAAAATCTTAAAACCACAGCTGATCTGCTTGCTCCCGTGGTGGAGATCCAGGCCTGAAGGCGGCCTTCTCAACCATGGTTCAACGAGGACCTAAAGATTCTTCACCTTAAACGTAGGCAAGCAGAACACCAATGGCATTCCTCTTACTCCATCGGTGACCGGACCGCATTTTGTGCTATCACCTCCCTATATCATTTGGCTATCAAGCAAGCCAAACTAAAGTATTTCACCTTTCAAATTGAAAATTCTATCGCACAGCCTAAAGAGCTCTTCAGGGTGGTCCACTCTTTGTCGGCTAGAGAATCGTCTGATGACTATACACCTTCATCTCAAGAACATTGTGGTTCCCTGGCAAATTTTTCAATTGTAAAAATAACAATCTCCGGGATCTTATCTCGGTTGATTGTAATGTTTCGGCCGGTAGACCTGGCTCCCCTGCTGGTCTGGCATGCCATCTACCGCTGCCGTGTGGGACTCTTTTCCCCTTTTTAGGGCTGCTGATCTTACTGTAGCAGTCACTAGTATGAAATCAGCATCTCCTGCTGATGCGCTTCCGCTGTTTGTGGTGAAGGATATTCTCCCTCAGATTCTGCCTCATCTTACATCTGTAGTTAATCATTCCTGTTCAACGGGGACTATTCCTTCTGTACTTAAATGCGCTACAGTGATCCCCCTTCTAAAGAAACCAGCTCTGGATCCTTTAGTTCTTGCTAACTTTCCCCTCATCTCTCTTCTGCCTTTTAGCATGACGTTGCTCCAATCCTTGGTGTCCCCACTATTGGTGCGGTTCTGTGAATCTACATCCCTGCTTGAAGCCTCCCAGTCAGGCTTCAGACCTGGCCTGGGCACCGAGACTGTTTGGGTCACGGTGCTTGATGACCGTACGCTCATTGCTGATCAGGGTGGAGTGGCGGCATTGATCCTGCTGGATCTCTCGGCCACATTTGATACCATGGATCACTCCATCCTGATCAATCGTCTGTCAGCAGCTGGCATGTCAGGTTCTCACCTGGTTTCACTCTTCTCTTTCTGATCACTCTCAGCGCCTTTTGCTTCAACCTTTTCTTTCTGCGGTCTCTGCTCTGGTGCGTGGGGTCCCTCAGGGCTCGAGCCCTGTCTCCCACACTTTTCAACATCTACATTCAGCCTCTGATCGCTCTTATCTGTGCCCACGGCTCTAGATGCTACTTGTATGTTGATGATACTCAGATCCTGGTTCGGCTGGATCTTCTTTATCCAGCCCATGCCTCTCAACTGCGAGACTGCTCATCGGCCGTGGGATGCTGGATGAGCGAAAATTGACTCAGATTGAATGGAGACAAGGCCAAGGTCATGGTTGTGGGTTCTTCTACTGCGTCCTCTCTCTGGACGCCATCTTTTTGGTTCTCCTCTTTTGGCTCTTTTCTTTCTGTAGTTCCGGTGGTTAAGAACCTGGGTGTCAAACTATCTGCTTCTCTGTCTATGGCGCCTCAGGTTAGCTCGGTCTGCCAGGCTGGTCATTTCCAATTGAAAATACTTAGGAAGATCCTCCAATGGATTCCCTCCTAATTGCAAGCCCCAGTGGTCTCTGCGTTGGTCCTCAGCAGGATTGACTACTGCAATTCTTTATATTTGGCTCAGCCGGACCATTTGCTACGGAATCTGCAGGTTCTCCAAAATTCTGCTGCTTGTCTTGCCACCGGTACTCCCTATCGGGAACATATTTCGCCAGTCCTTAACTCCCTTCACTGGCTGCCAGTGGCTTATAGATATGAAATACCAATTTGGGGACCAGCCAACTCGGGTTTGAGGATTACCTTTCTGGTGCTTGCATTGAGCTAACTGCATGTACCATAACAACTCACCCATGGAGCTTTTCTATTGAGTGCAACTCCTGGAAAGTTCTCACTCCTGACCCTGTCCATATTCGGCTCTCAAATAACAAACCAGCTTTAATCCCTATGCGCCAGCTTCTTGGTTTATGTCCTTGTTATACCATAAGGTTTGCAGCTTCTTCCCGGTCGCCTTCCAGTGCAGTGTGGCCATGTGTATAGGACCTTGCAGCACTTATTCTATGGGTAGGTTCCCATTCGGAAGGGACTACAACCACGTTTTAGCTCAGTGTACCTTACACAGAAGAGTTTAGTTTAGTTTATTATTTGATAATGCGCACAAAACACAGGGGTAGCTGGGCGCAGCAGGTACAAGGTTACTTAAGCTTAGGTTACATGCATATGGACGATAGGAAACATATCCAAAACAATACATATATGTCAGTACAAACAGTAGAGATGATAGCTAACAAGTTTACAATGTTAAGAGTACATGTATGCAGAGGTAGGAAGGTAAGGGCCGAGTGGTCATGGAACCGGATTTCAGGAATATCACGACCGTTAGGTGCAACAAGGTTAGTTGTCGTTGGACCAGAGCCAGTTTTTTACCTTGCTTCTGAAGCTGGAGTAGGATAGGTTTGCTCTTAATGCAGAAGGCAATGCATTCCAAGCCTGGGCGGCTCTAACAGGGAAGCTTTCTCCGCCTGCTTTGGATCGTCTAAATCTAGGGGTTTCTAGCAAGAAGAGGTTAGTAGCTCTGGTGTAGTGGCTGGACGATTTTCTAGTCAGTCTGGCCGAGATGTAGGGAGGTGCTGTGTTGTTAAGCCCTTTGTGTGTGAGAGAAAGTGTCTTGAGGAGGACTCTGTCGCTGATTTTTAGCCAGTGGTGGCCTTTCGCGATGTTGGAAATATGTGCTCTACGGGGTATGTCAAGGGCTGCTCTAAGAGCGTTATTTTGAAGGATTTGCATTTTATGTATGATGGTTTTATTAACTCCTGCATGGAGGGCGTAACAATAGTCCAGCTTCGACATTACTAGTGCATTAGCTAGCGTGATGCAGTTAGTTTTAGAGAGGTAAGGTCTGCAAGTCCTGATTAATTTGCAGGTGCACGCTGTCGAGGATGCCAGGGTATCGATTTGTTTTTTGAGGGATAGAGTGGAGTCGAGGTAAAAGCCTAGTGTTTTTACCTCGGTCGCCACCTTGATTGTATTACCATCTATGTTGAAATTGCGATAATTGGCGCTGAGTTTTTTTTAGGGAGGAGTCGGAGCCCAGGATCAGTATCTGAGTTTTGTCGTCATTTAGGCAGAGGCCGTGGGAGGGCATCCATGCCTGAATGAGGAGGTAGATTTTGTTTACTAGAGCTGTGTCTTCGACAAAATTGCCTGATAAAGGTATGAGAATCTGCGTGTTGTCCGCATAATTGGTATAGGTTACCCCTAATCTGTCAAGTTTGTCGAAGAGTGGCTTAGTAAAGATATTATACATAGTTGGGGAGACACATGAGCCTTGTGGGACACCACAAGTGATATGGATTGGGTCAGCTGCAGCTACAGGGGAGAACACTCTCATCGTACGTTAGCTAGGAAGGATTGTACCCATGCTATAGCTTCACTTGAGAAGTGAGCGGCGGACGCTAAGTGGTTGCATAATACTGCATGATCCACCAGGTCGAAGGCCGCTGATAGGTCAAGGAGGAGGAGCATAGCTGTTCTACCTTTATCCTTCAACTCGTCGATTTGGGTCTTGAGGTCAATTAGGGCCGTTTCAGTACCGTGAAGTGGTCTGAAGCCCGATTGCAGTGAGCCTAATAGCTGGTGTGACTCCAGATAGTTTTGGATCTGGAGGTATGCTACTCTATCGATGATTCTAAGGAGAAATGGGACCGTAGTAATGGGCCTGTAGTTAGTGGGGATTGCTGGGTCAAGTGTCTGTTTTTTGAGTAGGGGCAGTACCCAGGATTCTTTGAGGTTAGTAGGTACAGTACTCGTATTGAAGGATGCGTTAATTAATTTCGAGATGAAGGGTGCTAAATCTCTGGCTGCATCCTTGATGATTTGCGCAGGGCAGCTGTCGCCTTTGCAGTTCGATGGTTTAAGCGATACAATAACCTTTTCAGTTTCCAGTATAGAGATGTATCCATCTATATATCCCTTTGCATATCAGTCGGGTGTCACCTATTTCAGAAACGGAATATCATTCGTTGGGAACGGGTCCGCAAGAAGCCATCCGGGTGGGCCACGTTGAGTATTACCTGGAAGCCAGCGCAGGCCTTGATTTACCAAGAAGGCTTCCAAGCACCTTCTGAAATAGGGGACTCCTATCCCTCCTTGATCAAGAAGGGAAATAATCCTTGCCTACTCCATAGGACATTGTAATGCATTAAAAAAATGTAATATCTTTGACTCAAAGATGGAGTCAATTGAAATGCATTCTGGGTGCACAAGTAAACATTTAACTCCAGGCCCAAGTGAAAGATCATTTCTGAACGCCGTTTGCATTTGCTGAAGCAAGAGAACATCAGCTTGTTTTTCTGTACGGACAAGGTCGCAAAGAGCAACTTCTCTCGGCTCCCATGAGAAACAGAGGGTGTTTATGTGTCCGTGCAATTCTGCAGCCAACACCGGCCGGGTAGTTGTGGAAGTGCATTGGCAGTCGACCTCTCTGGAAAAGTACTGAGTTGTAATTGTGTACATTACAGTGGGAAATATCAGACAAGGCTGGTAAGAACGAGTCACTTTTGCTCCTGCTGGATTGGGAGAAAGTAGACGTATCTTCTGATCGAGTCCGTTCCCGTGGCGAGTGTCTCTTTGCCAACCTGGGGTTTTGAACGTTATCCAGTGCAGTTCTTGGTAAAGATGGAGGGGTGGAAACAAAGGCTAACGGTGATGTAATCCTTTCTTTTATTCTGTATTTTTATTCTGTAACATTTATCCGAGTTAATAAACGGCCAGATAAGCGCCAGTTTTATAATCTAATTGAGAGAGTGAGTTCTTGTGTTCCAAAAAGCACTGGCGGTACTCATGAGCAAAATATATATCTATATATATATATATATATATTTCTGAGCACTGAGCCTTGGGAGAGCAAAACAGAAGTGCAGGAGCATCGTATTGATAGCCTTGAAGAATGATATTGGCCAGTCCCGGGGCAACATGGAAAGTTCATAACTGATCACAAGACATTGACACAGGTCAATTGCTTCTCGTCGTCTCCAGCATGAGAGGGGACCAATTGTTCAACAAATCCTCGACTTTTGCTTTAATTGCGTCCTGGCACTTGCTGCTTTGATGAAAGCTCCACAGGAAGTAAACAAAATACCACATTTGAAACTTCAGACAACACAAACTTTAGGGTGATTTGCGCGAATACATTTCTTCGAAGGCAAATTAATCAAATGTATTATTTTTTTGCCAGGTGGATTTCACCACATATATATGTGGGGGACCCCCTGTAGCTCCTCTCCCTTAAATCCCCTATATTAATTATTTCCCTAAGCCCACTGCCCACATATATATGCAGCAAAATCCGTTGTAAAAAACGTGACACATTCTCCTTCACAACCTCCCCTTCCCATCATAGCACAAGAGGACGGGTGTGGCTCCACAT
The DNA here is from genome assembly GCF_040938575.1 of Ambystoma mexicanum. Taxonomy (NCBI): domain Eukaryota; kingdom Metazoa; phylum Chordata; class Amphibia; order Caudata; family Ambystomatidae; genus Ambystoma; species Ambystoma mexicanum. Next base: position 127,738,320 of record NC_090927.1, read on the forward strand.
TGTGCTGTGACCTGCTGCACTCTGTTTCCATCAGGCGCTGCTTAGGAGGCGCATGACCGAGGGAAGCAAAACACACAGCCAGCTCAAGGAGCAATCAAGTGGTGCGGTCACACCGCTGTCCCGCAAACAGAGGGCCCACCAGCTCCCAACACTTTACATTGGCCCTCATTACGACCCTGGCGGAAAGGGGTTTACGCCGGCGTAAACCATGGCGCCCCTTTCCGCCTGAGTATGAGTTCCCGTAGCGCCATGGTGATTTTTACGCCTGCTTTTTGCAGGCGGTAAAAACCATGGCGCTACGGGACCTTGTTGTTAATTACGCCACCGTATTTTACGGTGGCGTAATTAACGCCTTCCCCACTCCCATTATACCCTATGGGGCAAAAATGGGAATGGGGAAGGGTAAATGGGGATTGGGGACTTACCAAGGTCGGAATGGGGCGGTAAGTCCGCCAACCACCATGGCGGAGTTGGCAGCTTAGCGCCATGGACCATGGTGCAAATTGCACCATGGTTCTCCGCCAAGGTCGTAATGAGGGCCATTGTGTGTGCTGGTGGCGCCCTTTACGTGACAGTGCCATGTAAAGTGTCCGTCAATGACTTTCTATTAGCGAGTGACGGAGGCGCGGCGTGATTCTTGAATAGGCGTTGGCGATCCTCCTATTCAAGATTCGCACCGCGCCCGCACAGGGTGTTGGTAGACCCGGGGCCGGCACCGGCAAAACACGCCAACCTCTGACTGAACATATCTGACTGCCTGGGCCTGGATTCATGACAATATTGTTCCTGTTCCATGGCGGAGTTTTTGCATATGCAGTGGGCCTCAGCGCCTTAGTGCGGTGCACTCTGTGACACATTGAGGCCACTTCCGGTGGAGGGGTTGAGCGCTGCCAGTGACAGGAGTGCAGAGAAAGCAGGACACTGGCCTCTCTCTTCTTCTTGCTGACAGATTGTATCCGTCAGCTGTGACTATTGGGTTGGGTTGAGTGTGTGCTCCTGGATTGGATCTCTTCGTGGTCTGTGTGGACTTGTCACAGTAAGGCTGGTTTCACAGGGTCTTCGGTGTGGTGGAGCGCGGGGCCCCGATGCACAAGCGCTAGACTTATACCACCTCCGGATTTCCTGATGCTTTCACTGGCGCGCAGTGCAAGCTGGCAGCAAAGGCCAGCTGACCGGAGCTCGGCCTAGCTACCAACACGGGTTCAAATCCCACTAGGCTGTCTCACGTGGTTACCTTCTCAGCCAATCAAAGCGAAGTCTTATGCATAACCATCTTTAGGAAATACCTAACTGCTGTAAAGCAACACACTTCTCTAAAGAACATATCCGCAGAGCCCAGCCTTGCCAAACATGTCAGGATCTAGTGGACACACAACGTACTATCACGGATACACACTTACGTCCCTAGTTGAACAGGAGATCCCCTGGTAAGGTGACCAGCCAGCCCGGCCTAGTGGAGCGGGCTGCACAGCACCAGTTTAATGCAATGGTGCAGAGGTCCACCCAAGGCCTATCAACTGACCTGGTCACTGACCTGGTCCAAAGGGAGGCGACTGGCAGACAGTGCCAGCTGCTGGTCAGTGCTGCACATGACTTCCCTTTATTCTTAGGTGTTGGGTGCAATTGGAAAGACATAGACTGCTGCACAGTAGTCGGCATTGCAATGTGCAGTCCGGGATCACTGTGTGACTACCTCTGTACCCAGACAAGCACCTCTATGTAAACTACGCCGTGATATCTCCTGGTTTGGGCATATAACAAATGCTATAAATAAATTAAAGAAATAAATCACGCCACAGCTGTCGCTGCACTTTAGCAAAGGCACCCTGGATCCAAACACATTGTCAGCAGCTTCAATTTCCAGGTCGCAGCGCTGGGGCCTTTCGACCTTTTCAAATGAAAGGGGCCTCGAGCCTCTGCAGGGCCCCAAGTAACGGCCCTCATATTGCCAGTCAGCAGTCTAACAGTACGGCAATATATTCCTTGATATTTTACTTACGTTCTGGGGCCTTACAAGCTACCTTTGCTGGAGCCTGTCCGGCCGTCACTTCCATTGGGTAAACAGAAGTGTTATCACCTCATTGTCTTTCAATACTGGTTCCTCCACTTCAGCCACTTGCTTACAAAGAAGCAATTCTTAGCTATTCAGTGGGCATTCAGTGTTTCAGCTCCCTGCTGGCCGTCTCGTGATAATTGGCGGCTATTAACCTTATCTTTATCTCCATTATAATGTATGCGTCCCTCAGACTGCTTTCCACTCTAAGCAAGAGGGACCATCCTGCTGAAATGGGCCCCCGCACATCTTCATCTGGGCCCGATATCAGGAGGGCATTGTTAGGGGAGCCACATTATGCCTGGATGGAGTTGCCCAGAGCAGCCCAGGAAGGCAGCTCTCCCCAGGCTATCTCGTCACCCTCTGCACACTCCTATGTAGCGCCCAGAAGGTGCTGCCATGTCAGGAAGGCGTTTGCAAGGGACAAACAGTATCTTCAGACAAATGGCGACTAAATGGCTCAGGAGGATAGCTCAGGGGCAACGCACTCGCCTTGGAAGAAAAAAGACATGGAGCAACCCAGGTTCGATCCCTGGGTCCGCGCTTAGAAACCTCTGGGTATTAAGTGCGTTATAAACAACCAGTAATAAATAGGTTACCCCATGGTGACTCATGGCTTCATGTGATAAGGGCAATGGACACTCGCCCCGTGTGCTGGAGTCACTGCTACTTATCGCGCCCTACAGTCCTCATCCATGCATTTTCCCCAGTCAGAAAAGTAATGCACTCTCTACTTTCTAGAACTAGGATCTCTGACAGGCCAGTACCCGTGGGTTCTCTTCTGCACTTCTTGGGAAATCAGGTGCTCGTTCAGGCCTTAATAACGAGTGTACTGGGGCTGAAGGATGAGCTGTACTACCCATGCGCAGTTGGGGGATTTAGAGTCTTGTCGCTTCCTTGCCCTGAATTCTGGCCTGATGCCTCTGTGTCCACATGGGTTTCCACCAGGCACGGGGGTCCTGGCATTGTCCGGATCGGGTGCCACCTTCCAGGCTGCCTCTGCACTCTCCTGTCCTCTCAGGTGGAGGACCTTGTTTGGGACCACGATTATCCTGATTGCATTCTTGGTGTCATTATTATTTCATTTTTTGTTTGATTACAACTGCAAGATGCGTTCTGGCTGCATTAAACAGACCGACAGAAAGAGAGAGGACTTAATTTAGCTCCTGGACGTAATTAATGTTAGGTGTGGATATACACTTAGATGGCTTCCCGCACCCATATTTTGGTCATTTGCACAACAAAGTGTAAATGTGCAGGGCAAAAGGTGGCGTACACGTGTCTACGACGGCTTTTTCTCTGTATATTTGCACTCCGCCGGGCAGGCAGTGTTTACAATTATAATTAATCTCTGCCTACCATCCACGCATTGGCAGGCAGCGTTCACAATTTCAATAAAACGCTGCCTGCCAGCTTTTAATTATACATTTTGCCTGCCATGCAAGCATGGTAGACAGCGTGAGCAATGGATCTCAATGGAGCCCCGCCGGCTTTATGCTGGTGCGTAGGGATCCCCATTATTATCGCCGGCATGAAAATGCATTCCAGCGCAAATGCTTTGGAAGGGAGCGCCCCTCCTCTCTGGCATACAGACTGAAAATGTGGCGTGGCGTGAATGGAAGGTGTAAAAAAAAAGCCTATGCAAGGCTTTTACGCCTTCTATTAACGTTACGCCTATGTGCAAAATGAGCCCCAACGAGTTTCAGACAAAGCGCGGGCTGGCAAGCATATGAGAGTGCTACAAAGAAAGACCAATATACAGGGAGGCTGAAAGAGAAAGAAAAAGACAGGAAGGGGGAAGATAGTGCTGGACGTGGGAGAGAGAACATTGACTGCAAGCTGTCTCATTCAGAAAAAAGCTAGGCAGGGGCCTGCCAGATGTTCAGGACTACAACTCCCACCGACCTTAGCTACCATGGTTCAAGGTGAGAGATCATGGGAGTGGTAGTCCTAAACATCTGGGGAGCCAAAGTTAGAGAGTCGCTAGACTGAGGGGCAGCTCAGAGTATCACCCTTCTTTGATCGATACATCGAGTACCGATGAATCGGATAATAGTAACATTAGCGCCATGAAGCGGCAACACCTGTGCTGCGCGCACTGTACTGCACAAGGCGAGGCTCTGATCAGCCCAGGGTGTGTGCTGCCGGCCGTGCCGTGCAGAGAGCTGTCTTTGCGTGCAGCTGCCAGCAGAGTGCCAGGGAGGCCTGGCCCAGTGGCATGGGCTGGTTTATAAGTCTATACTAGAACTTCGGTTCTGTGCCGGCCGGGCCTTCCGAGCCAAGAGGGGGATTTGGCAACTGCAGCACGAGTTCCCAACCTGGGGAGCTACCTTATACAGCTGGGCCGAGCCCGTCTGGCATGAGACGCAGAGGAACATAGTCAACATTTTTAAAATGTTGTGTTTATCTTTCGTTTATTACAAATCTTTCACATATAAACATCAATAAATACATCTCATCTATTCCGTTAAAACACAAGACAAGATCATTCCTAGATCCTTAAAAAAGCTTATACATTCATCACAGAAGATCCATAAATAGCCTTATTACAAAGTAAAATGTATTTTCACCCACTAAACAGTGGTGGAAATTGAAAAAATGTGGCGGGGGATTCCACAACACAAGGGCCGGGGTGGGGGAGGAGTTGGGGTTGGGGGGGCGGGGGGGCGTGTTCTGGAGGGGGCGCGAATACGTAAAAAATAAAAACGCCCGTGACGGCAGCGTTGCCTTTTACCGCCGGCTTTGGCACTGGTGTGTAATGCACAACGCTCGCTACACGTACAACTTGTACGTGTAGCGTTGTGCATTACACACCAGTGCCAAAGCCGCAGTAAAAGGCCATGCTGCCGTCGCAGTTTTAAAAAAAATGTTTTGTTAAGTATTCCTGCGCGGTTCATGGTCTTGGGCGGCTGACTCTGGCCGGATCCCGAGATCCGGCTCCAGATCTGGTGCCGGATCTCGGATCCGCCGAGAGCCGGCCCAATGACCAGCACTGCCACTAAAAACATAATCCACCATTCATCAACCGTCAATATATTGACCTTCTCAACAAATGTGCCCAGGTAAGGCGCTCCCAATCACAGGAGAGAAAATGGCTATTGAATGCTTCAATGTCTCTGTTGTTCCTGCTCTTGAACAGAGCCTAACCCCATTATTCGCGGGAGGATAGCTCAGGGTGAACGTGCTCGCCTTGGAAGCAAGACAACACGATGCACCGCTGGTTCGATCCCTGGGTCTGTGCTTAGAAACCTCTGGGTATTTTTGAGCTTTCTCTCTTATTTTGGGTGTCCATCCAATCTTGGCGTCTACGTGTTTGTTTAACTGCTCCAGGGTTTGTTATCAGCGTCTCCATTGAAGTTTCCAAAGCCTTTAAGCGCTAATGCATTGCAATTTCCAAAGACCAACCATCCTCTTCATTGCAACGTTTGGGTGCAAGGAGGTGCAGCGCAACACCCGCCTGGTCTGACGCAGAGAGAGGGTTAGGCAGGGCGCGTGGGAGCGGAATCACGTGGCGGCCTGCACCGATTCGTGCTGGAAACCTCTGAATCCTGCTGCTTGGCAACAGGCGCCAGTCCTGTCCCTGTTGCCTGTTGCCTGTCAGGACACAGACGATAAACGGTGCCCGCGGATGCACTGTTAACAAGGGCCCTGCAATTACTAATGTACATGTCCATTTTTAGGCAATTGAAATCGTGATAGGACGTTAGCACTTGCATGCCAGGGATGCGATCGCACGGAAAGGAGGGGACAGGTGACGCTCCTTCTCACAGCAGCCGGTAAGTCTCTGATTTCAGACATGAACAGGAGAGTTAACTGCTTGTAACATTGACGCTGCACTAGAAGAGTCGCATTAGAATGTGTAAAGAAGTGAAATGCCCCCACACACTTACGTTTGCCGCTCCCCCACAGCCTCGGAAGTTAGCCCCCCTCCCAACATTTGAAGGGTTAGACCCCCACCGCTGGGAATGCTAGTGTAGGCTTACCCCTGCACGTAGGGCACATTGCTATATTGTGGGGGAGCTGATGTGCTCTGCAACGGGTGCTGGGGTTCTGAAAGGTGCCCTGTACATGTTCTGATGTTCAACATTTGACAGAAACACCTGCTCTGAAGTGTCAAGTTCAGCATCAAAGTTTGCTGAATTGGACGGCTCCGTGCTGACGGGGCCAAACGTTTACCAGGCAGGATTTGGTTGGGTTTGTCCTGGAATTTCCAAATTGGCAGAAGGAAAAGTATTTTGATATCCTATGCAAAGTGCAACACACTTTGAACTATAGTGTTGGGCAGGTGCCACAGCAATGTATGTTTATAAAAGCACATGAATAGATATGCTTACATGCATTTATATATTTGTTTGCGTACCTTACTATGGTTTGTGTACTTTTTTAGGCCACGCCCATCCCAAAAGCCACAACCCCAAATGAGCCCCCGCATGAGTTCTTACCCCACTTAAAGCCCTGATGCTGGTTATGTCTCTAACCATTCCCCCTGCTGCAGTCCTTCTGTAGTTCACAGTGCCCCCTTCACAGTCCAATCCAGGAATTGTGCCGTATTAGAAGAGTTAGAATGTTGAAAAGGTCACGCCGAACGGAGCCATGAAACCAGCCACTGGACTTTGCCAAGAGTCCACATTTTAGTGGTTAGCAAAGGGATGCGCGGGTTCACCCGTGCCTTCACCTGGGTAGATTCCTAAAAGACAACCCCCCCTGTTAAATCAGGGGATAGCCCCTGACAGGGTGGCACTTTAAGTAGAACCTTACAAAGCTCAACGCGCCGCCCACCGTTCCCATTCCAGTTCGCCTTAGCATTTGCCTTTTCTTTAAGTCCTGGCTGATTTTTTCCTTTAGCTAGAAATGCGGATGCTTTCTCTTTCTGGGCCCATGGGCTGCAGGCACGGTATAAATAAATAAATACATTTGCAGGTTGAAGTTTCAAGGTCTTTGAAAAAGAATTGGAAGAAACACTGGTTTGTTGAGATGAAAGATATCACTTTGAGTAAACAATTGAGATTAGCTCTAAAAAATAAGCTTGTTATGGTAGAAAATTCATTTGCATATGGAGAGAATCAGCATCCCTGCATTACTACGAGTCTTCTAGCAGTGGTTACCGGGATAATACATGTTTCTATACAGCAGAAAACAACAGGATCGAAACATGTGAAACCAGGGTCCAACTCCAAAATGAGGTATGCTTGGTAACAGTGTCGCAAAACACGGCGACCCGGATGGGTTACTCCCACCACCGTAGAACAAACCAGGAAGTATGGTGCCCCTAATGGGAGACCCCTTCTGCTTGCTCACTCTGCTCTCTACCCTCTCACATACCACTCAATGTCTTCACCAATATCCACTTTATTCAATATCTTGGTGAAACAGACAAAGGTCATAAAAACACAATTAAAAACACCTGTTGCTAATGTGATGGGGTGAGTATTAAAGTGACTTGGTAAATTCAAACAGACTAAAATCCTGTCAATTGGTTGTTTTCTAAGGGTCAGCGACATCCTGCATTTCAACATTCCATCATCGCGAATAAATGTTTGGATCCCGTTACAGTGTGGCCGAAACACGGTTATGTCGACATCTCTATTGTTTTTAGAAAGAGTCTCGTTGATTGATGATCTAGTAGGTTAAAACCAACCCAGTAGTGCCTAGTAGAATGTCTTAAGGCACCTGTTTGTCTTGGACCCACTGGTCTGTGAATTCTGGGAAATGTGCAATATTCAGTAACAGACCTTTGCATTGTTTACATGCCGGATGTCTCTGACCTGAGAAATGACGGGGATTGTGGACTGTACAAATTGACCAAGTCTCTTTAATACAAACCCCCATCATATTAGCAACGGGTTTTTAATTGTGTTTTTTATAATCTTTGTCTGTTTCACCCAAAATTTTATTTTTCGATGGATATTGAATAGATATTTGTGAAGACATTGTTTGAGTGGTAAGAGTGGTAATGTGAGAGTGTAGAGAGGGGAAGGGTTCTCCCATTCGGAGCACTACACTTCCTGCTTAAAGCGCATTGAGGCCATACAAATGGGGAAAGAGTGCTATATAAATAACCAAATAAAATAGATAGGGCTAGGCAGCTCTTCAAAGGATTTTTAAAAAGCCTAAACATCTGTCAGAGAAGCCGGCGAGACTTCTCCAGCATCTTCCAGGAGAACGCCCAAAGTGCACCTTAGCAACATTCAATGTAAGTGTTCACCAGCCATACTCAGGCTAGAGCCTGCTCGCAAGAAACAGCTTCTGATACGTTATTGGATGACCGGAAAATACTAGAGATGGAACCTTGCAGGAGCTTTCGAAGTCCCACCGACTTCTTCGTCAGATGGTGCAGAGTGAAACGATTGGTAAAGAAAAATGCACAGGACAGTTCCTTCTACAAGCGAAGAACAAAAAAGAGCATTTTAAACTTCATTGCCTGAAGGAACAGCGTGCATGGAATGCAGGTCTGGAATTGCTGCCTTGTCTCCAAGACCATCGACACCCCTGCAAGTAGCAAACGCATAGACCAGCATCAAGACAGTCCACATTTCCAGCAGACAGTTGCATCGGAAGAAAACACATGTACCCGTTAAATGTAACATGTTTCAGATTTAGGCACATGCATTCTTAAAGTGAGCCCCAGTATGTTCCTAAAATTGCTGATGTTATTTTTGCGCACTCCAGCGGAGAGTTGCATTTTAAGAAAACAAACCTTTGCTGGTTACAGCCTTGAGAATGTGTCCAAAACCAAATGCAGAATCTTTCCCATTTTCCATAGAAGTTGTTAGTTTTGGTATTAGCTGGTGCCTTGGCTCCACCTACAAGCCAAATCTATTTCATTGGAGTACAGATGGGAGCCAGATGGGATTTCAGGAGGGAGATGAGGCATGTGGGTGCTGCTTGCATTTTTATCCATCCATTGACCGCCCATGGATATGTTCATGCCAATTGCCATTCCCACCCACTGCCAAAACACACCCTCCTGGGCTCTCTTCGAGGTAGCTCTATCACACAGTAGCATCAAACGTTGAGCTGTACAGCGCCTCCCGGTGTTACTTGGTTCAGTCTTCTGATACACACTGGCTTAATTGTAGCTGTAAACGAGTTTCTGTTGTAATCCATTCAAGAAGAAACCTCCTACCTGATTCTTTGCAAAAAAAAGTCAAAACGGGTCTGTTCAACATATGTGCCTAAAACTTTCTTCCACAACGGATCGTCTGTAACCTAAACGATACCGTAGAACCTTCTACTTGTCATTATACTGAGAATGTTCTGTACACACGAGCGCCGCGATACCTCCGGGTCTTGGGCGCTATCAATAAATAAAATAAATAAAGATGTTTTAACCAAGTGTGCCCTCAGCCACCGTATTCATAAGCAATATGTGGGTCCTTGCATCTGTTCCTTGAACTGACATTGTGTTCAAAACAAGCATTCCCAAGGCCAACTGCTTTGGCTCTTGTAGAGGCATTATATTTCATTTATTTATTATTTAATTTTAATTCTTATAAAGCGCCACATGCCCGAGGGCCTCATATAGGTATTTATACAGGCTGTGACATTATATGCCCAGTTACTGACATCCTTTTCCAGCTGTTGACAACGTCTGGCCAGGTAGAACCATTCGGGCAGTACCTGGCAAATGTATATCCCATGGAACACACAAAGGCAAATCTGTTTTCTCTGGTTGCCCCCTTGACTTGACTTCTTAAGAAAGTTACAGTAGCTGGCTATGTCTAAGTAATCTGGTGCATTGGTTGAGGCACGGGGCTGTGACGCTGTGGGCGCTTTGGAGGATGCACCGGACGCCTCAATTGTGGACATACGGCGTGTATAAGAAATGAAGCCTAGGGCAATGGCAGGGATATCAAGGTAATGTTGCAGTCGCCGACCTGGTGTCGATAGGAGGAATTCAATGGAATGCTTCATGCAGTCTGTCCTTGCACCCAGCGGCAAACTGCCCACCAGATGGCCTCGGCCTAGGCCCATGCTGGGAAAGAACATGGGACATTTGGAGTAAATTGTTCCATTAAACACTTCTATTTCTGGTAGTAGCCCCCCAAGAAAAGACCATTTCATCTCCCACTCGGGGCAGCCGGTTTTCGTGATCTGGAAGTATACCCAGACGGTCCCTCTGAGTCAGATGATAGGCACAGAGTGCCAAATAAGGTGATGACGGGAAGGATTAGAATTAATCTTAACCTCTGGCATTGCTCTGGGCAACCCTCCAGACCATCGTTCTTCGCCTGCCAAGCCATTACAGAAGGGGAAATACCATATGCAAATCCGGCTTGGTCCTACCCCAAAATGGGCAGTCCAGCCCGACCTGCTAGATCACATCCCTTCTGCACGAGACCACTAGCATCCCCAGACATGTTTCAGCCTTGTTGGGCCTCATCAGTGAGGGGTAGCTTGGGTCTCTTGGCCCAGTAGGCATGGGACCCACGTCTGGGCATACCCGTCCCACTCAGGGTGACAATAGCAAAACCAAAAAGGTGATGGCTGGAAGGTTTAGTATAAATCCTAACCTCTGGCCTTGCTCTGGGCATCCCTCCAGACCATCCTTCTTGGCCTGCCAAGCCATTACATGGCAGCTGAGAATGATGAGGTGGTTGATGGTGCCAGAACCGGGCAAGAGAGACCAGCTAGGGCGAGATGATCTAGCAGGATGGAGTGGTCAACCATGTCAAACGCTGCTGACAGATCTAATAAAATCAGCAGCCCCGCTCCACCCTGATCAGACAGCCGCACCAGATCATCCATAGCTGACACGAACACACTCTCGGTCCCTCGGCCCGGAAGGAAGCCAGACTGCCAGAGCAAAGGTGAATTTAGAGTCCCCAACAGTTTCATAGGGAAGGAAAGAAGGGAGATAGGTCTGAAATTAGCAGGGATCGAGGGGTCCAGAGAGATTTTTTAAGAAGAGGAACCGCCAACGCTTGTCTCAATTCCGTAGGGATCATACCAGAGGTGCAAGAGAAATTCAGAGCCTGAGTAACCCAGGGAGAAATCTTCGGCATAAATTCCTTCCAGATATTCAAAGGAACCGAGAACGAGGGGATGCTGATTTAAGTTTGATAGCAGCTTGAAGAATGCCTTCTACTGAAAAGACAGGAAAAAATGACCGAGAACGAGCAGAGATTTCCAGATCAGGAGCATCCTCTATAGGCACAACGTCAGATTTACTTGCGATATCAATGATTTCTTTGTACAAAAAAAGAGGCGAGAGAATCACAGAGAGCCTGCGATGAAACCACAGTCGACCTCAGCCCACAATGAAAGAAAACTCACAATAAGATTGATCAGCTGGGTGGGGGCTGACCGTGAGGTCCCTTGTTGTGCTTCACTAGTAGGGCTGAGCCGCGCGGCCCACCACATAGTAAAGCACAGGCAGGTTTTCGGGACATCCCCAATAGACATCTATGCGAAGCAGTTACATGCCATGAACCTTCGTGGGGATCACTTGCATGTTTCTGTCATTCTGAAAACCCCTCTGGATTGTACGTTCCAGTGGGTTGATGGGGCCACCTCAGACCTCTCTACACATATCGGCTGATCTAGTTCAAACCTTATAATCGGAAGCGCTGTTTCCCACCCCATCAGTTGCATTTTGGCATGACGTCGACTGTGGCAAGTGCTAGCTAACGTCAGATCTGCAGGCCTCACTTCTCACTCTATAACCTGAGAAGACAAGCCACAAAACCCTGTGCAGGTGAATTCCCGTGTCTATTTCCACACTGCATAAACCTGAACCAGGAGGACAGCTTGGGTCAACATGCTCGCCTAGGGAACAGGAAAATGCTGTGCTATGTGAGTCTGATCCGCAGTCAATCGCTTCGAAGCTGGAGAAGTTCAGCAGGAAACCGTATAGCAATAGCTGATATTAGTATCCAGCTAGGGATGATGAGACTGTAACATGCAATCTCATTGGCCCTCGCCAGGTTGTTGCCAGCCCGACAAAGCCTTACCTGTATCCCTCTGTGTTCCTTCCTTTTCTGTGTCTGGCCGTCATGGAAAGGGAGAAGGAAGTATGTGTAGTCCCTTCTCCCTGTTCTTTAGCCACCATTTTCCGTGTTTACTTTTTTTTGTAATCCCTTTTTAATGGGCGCCACATAAAGGGAGAAGGGACTACATGCAGTCCCTTACCCCCGTTCCGTGGCGGCCATCTTCTTTATTGACTTTTTTATTCGTTTTTGAATGGCCACCCTGGATAAGGGAGAAGGGACTACATATAGTCCCTTCTCCACGTTCCTTAGCGGCCATCTTTTTTTTCTTTCTTTTTTCGTCGACGTCTCGTAACTTCAAAAAGGACTCTATTAGTAACGCAGACTTACGGTCAGGCATACTAATAGCAATAGGCCCCTCACTTCAGGTAATGCCCCGGGGCCTGCGTGAACACCCTCGCGAAACAATGGGCCCAGGGACATTATCTGAAGCAGCTTGGGTATTGCTTGAGCAATACTATCAATACATTGAGGTGGATGGCTTCCTTTGGAAGCAATCGGGTAAAATTGTGAAATGTGAACCTGGTTCTTCACTGATGTGACGTCATTGCAGGGAATAATGATTTCCCCCTGCAGAGGGGAGATATGGACTGACATAAGTTAAACCAGCCTGCATCTTCCTCCACTGCATGGCCCTTAGGGACCAATGATGCACACTATAAAAGAGGTCTCGTTTTGCTACAAGGTGTGGCAGTGCTTTTTCTAATCAGAAGCGCAGAAACCTGCGGACAGCCCTTTAATCCTGCAGCTCCTTCAGTGGTTGGGCTGCCTGCTAGGAGTTCGCTCCTCTCACTAAGACACAAAAGAAAGGAGAGCCAGGGCGCACTATTATACCTCTGGGGCGCTGCGCCTCTCCTTTTGTTGCTTAATCAGAGGCTGTGATTTAATAACAAAAAGGAGAGGTTGGGTGCCCCAAAGGTATGATAGTGCGCCCCAGCTCTCCTGCTTGGCTCCCATTGCCTGGGAGCCAAGCATTTGCTAGGTCCCATCCCTTCTCTCCCCAGCCCCCCGTAGGCGTGGAGGGCATCCTCCCACTTAAAGCTCTGACGTGACCTAGATTGAAAGCTACAGCATCTTGGCAGCCTTTACTAAACACAGTATCCTAGCCACTTCTTAAAAGGGGCGAAATGTGAAGGAGGCCATCAACAGGCCAGGCGCTTGTTTGTGCTTTAGAGTGGGGCTTAGAGTGGGCAGGCTGGGGGACACAGGGGGTAGTTGGGCGAGGGCGAAAGCGGGCAGGTATTTGTGCATTGGAAGATGGGAGGTAGGGTGGCAAACACAATTGGGGGAATGGTGGCAGAATGCCAGGTATTTGTTTTCAATTTGAAAGGGGGCAAGCAATGTGGGAGACATATGAGGGGGTTGAGGGAGGGTGGCAGAGGGCGGGTATTCGTGCTTTGGTAGGAGGGCAAGCAGTCTGGGTGACACATTAGGTGGTCGGTGGCAGAGGGCCAGGTGTTTGGAGGGCAGGGTGGGTGACACATTAGGTGGTCGGTGGCAGAGGGCCAGGTGTTTGGAGGGCAGGGTGGGTGACACATTAGGTAGTCGGTGGCAGAGGGCCAGGTGTTTGGAGGGCAGGGTGGGTGACACATTAGGTAGTCGGTGGCAGAGGGCCAGGTGTTTGGAGGGCAGGGTGGGTGACACATTAGGTAGTCGGTGGCAGAGGGCCAGGTGTTTGGAAGGCAGGGTGGGTGACACATTAGGTGGTCGGTGGCAGAGGGCCAAGTGTTTGGAGGGCAGGGTGGGTGATACATTAGGTGGACGGTGGCAGAGGGCCAGGTGTTTGGAGGGCAGGGTGGGTGACACATTAGGTAGTCGGTGGCAGAGGGCCAGGTGTTTGGAGGGCAGGGTGGGTGGCACATTAGGTAGCCGGTGGCAGAGGGCCAGGTGTTTGGAGGGCAGGGTGGGTGACACATTAGGTAGCCGGTGGCAGAGGGCCAGGTGTTTGGAGGGCAGGGTGGGTGACACATTAGGTAGTCGGTGGCAGAGGGCCAGGTGTTTGGAGGGCAGGGTGGGTGACACATTAGGTAGTCGGTGGCAGAGGGCCTGTTGTATGTGCTTTGGAGGGCAGGGTGGGTGACACATTAGGTAGTCGGTGGCAGAGGGCCAGGTGTTTGGAGGGCAGGGTGGGTGACACATTAGGTGGTCGGTGGCAGAGGGCCAGGTGTTTGGAGGGCAGGGTGGGTGACACATTAGGTAGTCGGTGGCAGAGGGCCAGGTGTTTGGAGGGCAGTCTGGGTGACACATTAGGTAGTCGGTGGCAGAGGGCCAGGTGTTTGGAGGGCAGGGTGGGTGACACATTAGGTAGTCGGTGGCAGAGGGCCAGGTGTTTGGAGGGCAGTCTGGGTGACACATTAGGTAGTCGGTGGCAGAGGGCCAGGTGTTTGGAGGGCAGGGTGGGTGACACATTAGGTAGTCGGTGGCAGAGGGCCAGGTGTATGTGCTTTGGAGGGCAGGGAGGGTGACACATTAGGTAGTCGGTGGCAGAGGGCCAGGTGTTTGGAGGGCAGGGTGGGTGACACATTAGGTAGTCGGTGGCAGAGGGCCAGGTGTTTGGAGGGCAGGGTGGGTGACACATTAGGTAGTCGGTGGCAGAGGGCCAGGTGTTTGGAGGGCAGTCTGGGTGACACATTAGGTAGTCGGTGGCAGAGGGCCAGGTGTTTGGAGGGCAGGGTGGGTGACACATTAGGTAGTCGGTGGCAGAGGGCCAGGTGTATGTGCTTTGGAGGGCAGGGTGGGTGACACATTAGGTAGTTGGTGGCAGAGGGCCAGGTGTTTGGAGGGCAGGGTGGGTGACACATTAGGTGGTCGGTGGCAGAGGGCCAGGTGTTTGGAGGGCAGGGTGGGTGACACATTAGGTAGTCGGTGGCAGAGGGCCAGGTGTTTGGAGGGCAGTGTGGGTGACACATTAGGTAGTCGGTGGCAGAGGGCCAGGTGTTTGGAGGGCAGGGTGGGTGACACATTAGGTAGTCGGTGGCAGAGGGCCAGGTGTTTGGAGGGCAGGGTGGGTGACCCATTAGGTAGTCGGTGGCAGAGGGCCAGGTGTTTGGAGGGCAGGGAGGGTGACACATTAGGTAGTCGGTGGCAGAGGGCCAGGTGTTTGGAGGGCAGGGAGGGTGACACATTAGGTAGTCCGTGGCAGAGGGCTAGGTGTTTGGAGGGCAGGGGGGTGACACATTAGGTAGTCGGTGGCAGAGGGCCAGGTGTTTGGAGGGCAGGGAGGGTGACACATTAGGTGGTGGGTGGCAGAGGGCCAGGTGTTTGGAGGGCAGGGTGGGTGACACATTAGGTAGTCGGTGGCGGAGGGCCAGGTTTATGTGCTTTGGAGGGCAGGGTGGGTGACACATTAGGTAGTCGGAGGCAGAGGGCCAGGTGTTTGGAGGGCAGGGTGGGTGACACATTAGGTAGTCGGTGGCAGAGGGCCAGGTGTTTGGAGGGCAGGGTGGGTGACACATTAGGTAGTCGGTGGCAGAGGGCCAGGTGTTTGGAGGGCAGGGTGGGTGACACATTAGGTAGTCGGTGGCAGAGGGCCAGGTGTTTGGAGGGCAGGGTGGGTGACACATTAGGTAGTCGGTGGCAGAGGGCCAGGTGTTTGGAGGGCAGGGTGGGTGACACATTAGGTAGTCGGTGGCAGAGGGCCAGGTGTATGTGCTTTGGAGGGCAGGGTGGGTGACACATTAGGTAGTCGGTGGCAGAGGGCCAGGTGTTTGGAGGGCAGGGTGGGTGACACATTAGGTAGTCGGTGGCAGAGGGCCAGGTGTATGTGCTTTGGAGGGCAGGGAGGGTGACACATTAGGTAGTCGGTGGCAGAATGCCAGGTGTTTGGAGGGCAGGGTGGGTGACACATTAGGTAGTCGGTGGCAGAGGGCCAGGTGTTTGGAGGGCCGGGTGGGTGACACATTAGGTAGTCGGTGGCAGAGGGCCAGGTGTTTGGAGGGCAGTCTGGGTGACACATTAGGTAGTCGGTGGCAGAGGGCCAGGTGTTTGGAGGGCAGGGTGGGTGACACATTAGGTAGTCGGTGGCAGAGGGCCAGGTGTATGTGCTTTGGAGGGCAGGGTGGGTGACACATTAGGTAGTTGGTGGCAGAGGGCCAGGTGTTTGGAGAGCAGGGTGGGTGACACATTAGGTGGTCGGTGGCAGAGGGCCAGGTGTTTGGAGGGCAGGGTGGGTGACATATTAGGTAGTCGGTGGCAGAGGGCCAGGTGTTTGGAGGGCAGGGTGGGTGACATATTAGGTAGTCGGTGGCAGAGGGCCAGATGTTTGGAGGGCAGGGTGGGTGACACATTAGGTAGTCGGTGGCAGAGGGCCAGGTGTTTGGAGGGCAGGGTGGGTGACACATTAGGTAGTCGGTGGCAGAGGGCCAGGTGTTTGGAGGGCAGGGTGGGTGACACATTAGGTAGTCGGTGGCAGAGGGCCAGGTGTTTGGAGGGCAGGGTGGGTGACACATTAGGTGGTCGGTGGCAGAGGGCCAAGTGTTTGGAGGGCAGGGTGGGTGACACATTAGGTGGTCGGTGGCAGAGGGCCAGGTGTTTGGAGGGCAGGGTGGGTGACACATTAGGTAGTCGGTGGCAGAGGGCCAGGTGTTTGGAGGGCAGGGTGGGTGGCACATTAGGTAGCCGGTGGCAGAGGGCCAGGTGTTTGGAGGGCAGGGTGGGTGACACATTAGGTAGTCGGTGGCAGAGGGCCAGGTGTTTGGAGGGCAGGGTGGGTGACACATTAGGTAGTCGGTGGCAGAGGGCCAGGTGTTTGGAGGGCAGGGTGGGTGACACATTAGGTAGTCGGTGGCAGAGGGCCTGTTGTATGTGCTTTGGAGGGCAGGGTGGGTGACACATTAGGTAGTCGGTGGCAGAGGGCCAGGTGTTTGGAGGGTAGGGTGGGTGACACATTAGGTGGTCGGTGGCAGAGGGCCAGGTGTTTGGAGGGCAGGGTGGGTGACACATTAGGTAGTCGGTGGCAGAGGGCAAGGTGTTTGGAGGGCAGTCTGGGTGACACATTAGGTAGTCGGTGGCAGAGGGCCAGGTGTTTGGAGGGCAGGGTGGGTGACACATTAGGTAGTCGGTGGCAGAGGGCCAGGTGTTTGGAGGGCAGTCTGGGTGACACATTAGGTAGTCGGTGGCAGAGGGCCAGGTGTTTGGAGGGCAGGGTGGGTGACACATTAGGTAGTCGGTGGCAGAGGGCCAGGTGTATGTGCCTTGGAGGGCAGGGAGGGTGACACATTAGGTAGTCGGTGGCAGAGGGCCAGGTGTTTGGAGGGCAGGGTGGGTGACACATTAGGTAGTCGGTGGCAGAGGGCCAGGTGTTTGGAGGGCAGGGTGGGTGGCACATTAGGTAGCCGGTGGCAGAGGGCCAGGTGTTTGGAGGGCAGGGTGGGTGACACATTAGGTAGCCGGTGGCAGAGGGCCAGGTGTTTGGAGGGCAGGGTGGGTGACACATTAGGTAGTCGGTGGCAGAGGGCCAGGTGTTTGGAGGGCAGGGTGGGTGACACATTAGGTAGTCGGTGGCAGAGGGCCTGTTGTATGTGCTTTGGAGGGCAGGGTGGGTGACACATTAGGTAGTCGGTGGCAGAGGGCCAGGTGTTTGGAGGGCAGGGTGGGTGACACATTAGGTGGTCGGTGGCAGAGGGCCAGGTGTTTGGAGGGCAGGGTGGGTGACACATTAGGTAGTCGGTGGCAGAGGGCCAGGTGTTTGGAGGGCAGTCTGGGTGACACATTAGGTAGTCGGTGGCAGAGGGCCAGGTGTTTGGAGGGCAGGGTGGGTGACACATTAGGTAGTCGGTGGCAGAGGGCCAGGTGTTTGGAGGGCAGTCTGGGTGACACATTAGGTAGTCGGTGGCAGAGGGCCAGGTGTTTGGAGGGCAGGGTGGGTGACACATTAGGTAGTCGGTGGCAGAGGGCCAGGTGTATGTGCTTTGGAGGGCAGGGAGGGTGACACATTAGGTAGTCGGTGGCAGAGGGCCAGGTGTTTGGAGGGCAGGGTGGGTGACACATTAGGTAGTCGGTGGCAGAGGGCCAGGTGTTTGGAGGGCAGGGTGGGTGACACATTAGGTAGTCGGTGGCAGAGGGCCAGGTGTTTGGAGGGCAGTCTGGGTGACACATTAGGTAGTCGGTGGCAGAGGGCCAGGTGTTTGGAGGGCAGGGTGGGTGACACATTAGGTAGTCGGTTGCAGAGGGCCAGGTGTATGTGCTTTGGAGGGCAGGGTGGGTGACACATTAGGTAGTTGGTGGCAGAGGGCCAGGTGTTTGGAGGGCAGGGTGGGTGACACATTAGGTGGTCGGTGGCAGAGGGCCAGGTGTTTGGAGGGCAGGGTGGGTGACACATTAGGTAGTCGGTGGCAGAGGGCCAGGTGTTTGGAGGGCAGTGTGGGTGACACATTAGGTAGTCGGTGGCAGAGGGCCAGGTGTTTGGAGGGCAGGGTGGGTGACACATTAGGTAGTCGGTGGCAGAGGGCCAGGTGTTTGGAGGGCAGGGTGGGTGACCCATTAGGTAGTCGGTGGCAGAGGGCCAGGTGTTTGGAGGGCAGGGAGGGTGACACATTAGGTAGTCGGTGGCAGAGGGCCAGGTGTTTGGAGGGCAGGGAGGGTGACACATTAGGTAGTCGGTGGCAGAGGGCTAGGTGTTTGGAGGGCAGGGGGGTGACACATTAGGTAGTCGGTGGCAGAGGGCCAGGTGTTTGGAGGGCAGGGAGGGTGACACATTAGGTGGTGGGTGGCAGAGGGCCAGGTGTTTGGAGGGCAGGGTGGGTGACACATTAGGTAGTCGGTGGCGGAGGGCCAGGTTTATGTGCTTTGGAGGGCAGGGTGGGTGACACATTAGGTAGTCGGTGGCAGAGGGCCAGGTGTTTGGAGGGCAGGGTGGGTGACACATTAGGTAGTCGGTGGCAGAGGGCCAGGTGTTTGGAGGGCAGGGTGGGTGACACATTAGGTAGTCGGTGGCAGAGGGCCAGGTGTTTGGAGGGCAGGGTGGGTGACACATTAGGTAGTCGGTGGCAGAGGGCCAGGTGTTTGGAGGGCAGGGTGGGTGACACATTAGGTAGTCGGTGGCAGAGGGCCAGGTGTTTGGAGGGCAGGGTGGGTGACACATTAGGTAGTCGGTGGCAGAGGGCCAGGTGTATGTGCTTTGGAGGGCAGGGTGGGTGACACATTAGGTAGTCGGTGGCAGAGGGCCAGGTGTTTGGAGGGCAGGGTGGGTGACACATTAGGTAGTCGGTGGCAGAGGGCCAGGTGTATGTGCTTTGGAGGGCAGGGAGGGTGACACATTAGGTAGTCGGTGGCAGAATGCCAGGTGTTTGGAGGGCAGGGTGGGTGACACATTAGGTAGTCGGTGGCAGAGGGCCAGGTGTTTGGAGGGCCGGGTGGGTGACACATTAGGTAGTCGGTGGCAGAGGGCCAGGTGTTTGGAGGGCAGTCTGGGTGACACATTAGGTAGTCGGTGGCAGAGGGCCAGGTGTTTGGAGGGCAGGGTGGGTGACACATTAGGTAGTCGGTGGCAGAGGGCCAGGTGTATGTGCTTTGGAGGGCAGGGTGGGTGACACATTAGGTAGTTGGTGGCAGAGGGCCAGGTGTTTGGAGAGCAGGGTGGGTGACACATTAGGTGGTCGGTGGCAGAGGGCCAGGTGTTTGGAGGGCAGGGTGGGTGACATATTAGGTAGTCGGTGGCAGAGGGCCAGGTGTTTGGAGGGCAGGGTGGGTGACATATTAGGTAGTCGGTGGCAGAGGGCCAGATGTTTGGAGGGCAGGGTGGGTGACACATTAGGTAGTCGGTGGCAGAGGGCCAGGTGTTTGGAGGGCAGGGTGGGTGACACATTAGGTAGTCGGTGGCAGAGGGCCAGGTGTTTGGAGGGCAGGGTGGGTGACACATTAGGTAGTCGGTGGCAGAGGGCCAGGTGTTTGGAGGGCAGGGTGGGTGACACATTAGGTGGTCGGTGGCAGAGGGCCAAGTGTTTGGAGGGCAGGGTGGGTGACACATTAGGTGGTCGGTGGCAGAGGGCCAGGTGTTTGGAGGGCAGGGTGGGTGACACATTAGGTAGTCGGTGGCAGAGGGCCAGGTGTTTGGAGGGCAGGGTGGGTGGCACATTAGGTAGCCGGTGGCAGAGGGCCAGGTGTTTGGAGGGCAGGGTGGGTGACACATTAGGTAGTCGGTGGCAGAGGGCCAGGTGTTTGGAGGGCAGGGTGGGTGACACATTAGGTAGTCGGTGGCAGAGGGCCAGGTGTTTGGAGGGCAGGGTGGGTGACACATTAGGTAGTCGGTGGCAGAGGGCCTGTTGTATGTGCTTTGGAGGGCAGGGTGGGTGACACATTAGGTAGTCGGTGGCAGAGGGCCAGGTGTTTGGAGGGCAGGGTGGGTGACACATTAGGTGGTCGGTGGCAGAGGGCCAGGTGTTTGGAGGGCAGGGTGGGTGACACATTAGGTAGTCGGTGGCAGAGGGCCAGGTGTTTGGAGGGCAGTCTGGGTGACACATTAGGTAGTCGGTGGCAGAGGGCCAGGTGTTTGGAGGGCAGGGTGGGTGACACATTAGGTAGTCGGTGGCAGAGGGCCAGGTGTTTGGAGGGCAGTCTGGGTGACACATTAGGTAGTCGGTGGCAGAGGGCCAGGTGTTTGGAGGGCAGGGTGGGTGACACATTAGGTAGTCGGTGGCAGAGGGCCAGGTGTATGTGCCTTGGAGGGCAGGGAGGGTGACACATTAGGTAGTCGGTGGCAGAGGGCCAGGTGTTTGGAGGGCAGGGTGGGTGACACATTAGGTAGTCGGTGGCAGAGGGCCAGGTGTTTGGAGGGCAGGGTGGGTGACACATTAGGTAGTCGGTGGCAGAGGGCCAGGTGTTTGGAGGGCAGTCTAGGTGACACATTAGGTAGTCGGTGGCAGAGGGCCAGGTGTTTGGAGGGCAGGGTGGGTGACACATTAGGTAGTCGGTGGCAGAGGGCCAGGTGTATGTGCTTTGGAGGGCAGGGTGGGTGACACATTAGGTAGTTGGTGGCAGAGGGCCAGGTGTTTGGAGGGCAGGGTGGGTGACACATTAGGTGGTCGGTGGCAGAGGGCCAGGTGTTTGGAGGGCAGGGTGGGTGACACATTAGGTAGTCGGTGGCAGAGGGCCAGGTGTTTGGAGGGCAGTGTGGGTGACACATTAGGTAGTCGGTGGCAGAGGGCCAGGTGTTTGGAGGGCAGGGTGGGTGACACATTAGGTAGTCGGTGGCAGAGGGCCAGGTGTTTGGAGGGCAGGGTGGGTGACACATTAGGTAGTCGGTGGCAGAGGGCCAGGTGTTTGGTGGGCAGGGAGGGTGACACATTAGGTAGTCGGTGGCAGAGGGCCAGGTGTTTGGAGGGCAGGGAGGGTGACACATTAGGTAGTCGGTGGCAGAGGGCTAGGTGTTTGGAGGGCAGGGGGGGTGACACATTAGGTAGTCTGTGGCAGAGGGCCAGGTGTTTGGAGGGCAGGGAGGGTGACACATTAGGTGGTGGGTGGCAGAGGGCCAGGTGTTTGGAGGGCAGGGTGGGTGACACATTAGGTAGTCGGTGGCGGAGGGCCAGGTGTATGTGCTTTGGAGGGCAGGGTGGGTGACACATTAGGTAGTCGGTGGCAGAGGGCCAGGTGTTTGGAGGGCAGGGAGGGTGACACATTAGGTGGTGGGTGGCAGAGGGCCAGGTGTTTGGAGGGCAGGGTGGGTGACACATTAGGTAGTCGGTGGCAGAGGGCCAGGTGTTTGGAGGGCAGGGTGGGTGACACATTAGGTAGTCAGTGGCAGAGGGCCAGGTGTTTGGAGGGCAGGGTGAGTGACACATTAGGTAGTCGGTGGCAGAGAGCCAGGTGTTTGGAGGGCAGGGTGGGTGACACATTAGGTAGTCGGTGGCAGAGGGCCAGGTGTTTGGAGGGCAGGGTGGGTGACACATTAGGTAGTCGGTGGCAGAGGGCCAGGTGTTTGGAGGGCAGGGTGGGTGACACATTAGGTAGTCGGTGGCAGAGGGCCAGGTGTTTGGAGGGCAGGGTGGGTGGCACATTAGGTAGTCGGTGGCAGAGGGCCAGGTGTTTGGAGGGCAGGGTGGGTGACACATTAGGTAGTCGGTGGCAGAGGGCCAGGTGTTTGGAGGGCAGGGTGGGTGACACATTAGGTAGTCGGTGGCAGAGGGCCAGGTGTTTGGAGGGCAGGGTGGGTGACACATTAGGTAGTCGGTGGCAGAGGGCCAGGTGTTTGGAGGGCAGGGTGGGTGACACATTAGGTAGTCGGTGGCAGAGGGCCAGGTGTTTGGAGGGCAGGGTGGGTGACACATTAGGTGGTCGGTGGCAGAGGGCCAGGTGTTTGGAGGACAGGGTGGGTGACACATTAGGTAGTCGGTGGCAGAGGGCCAGGTGTTTGGAGGGCAGGGTGGGTGACACATTAGGTAGTCGGTGGCAGAGGGCCAGGTGTATGTGCTTTGGAGGGCAGGGTGGGTGACACATTAGGTAGTCGGTGGCGGAGGGCCAGGTGTATGTGCTTTGGAGGGCAGGGTGGGTGACACATTAGGTAGTCGGTGGCAGAGGGCCAGGTGTTTGGAGGGCAGGGTGGGTGACACATTAGGTAGTCGGTGGCAGAGGGCCAGGTGTATGTGCTTTGGAGGGCAGGGTGGGTGACACATTAGGTAGTCGGTGGCAGAGGGCCAGGTGTTTGGATGGGCAGGGTGGGTGACACATTAGGTAGTCGGTGGCAGACGGCCAGGTGTTTGGAGGGCAGGGTGGGTGACACATTAGGTGTTCGGTGGCAGAGGGCCAGGTGTTTGGAGGGCAGGGTTGGTGACACATTAGGTAGTCGGTGGCGGAGAGCCAGGTGTATGTGCTTTGGAGGGCAGGGTGGGTGACACATTAGGTAGTCAGTGGCAGAGGGCCAGGTGTTTGGAGGGTAGGGTGGGTGACACATTAGGTAGTCGGTGGCAGAGGGCCAGGTGTTTGGAGGGCAGGGTGGGTGACACATTAGGTAGTCGGTGGCAGAGGGCCAGGTGTTTGGAGGGCAGGGTGGGTGACACATTAGGTAGTCGGTGGCAGAGGGCCAGGTGTTTGGAGGGCAGGGTGGGTGACACATTAGGTAGTCGGTGGCAGAGGGCCAGGTGTTTGGAGGGCAGGGTGGGTGACACATTAGGTAGTCGGTGGCAGAGGGCCAGGTGTTTGGAGGGCAGGGTGGGTGACACATTAGGTAGTCGGTGCAAGAGGGCCAGGTGTTTGGAGGGCAGGGTGGGTGACACATTAGGTAGTCGGTGGCAGAGGGCCAGGTGTTTGGAGGGCAGGGAGGGTGACACATTAGGTAGTCGGTGGCAGAGGGACAGGTGTTTGGAGGGCAGGGAGGGTGACACATTAGGTAGTCGGTGGCAGAGGGCTAGGTGTTTGGAGGGCAGGGGTTTGACACATTAGGTAGTCGGTGGCAGAGGGCCAGGTGTTTGGAGGGCAGGGAGGGTGACACATTAGGTAGTCGGTGGCAGAGGGCCAGGTGTTTGGAGGGCAGGGAGGGTGACACATTAGGTAGTCGGTGGCAGAGGGCCAGGTGTTTGGAGGGCAGGGTGGGTGACACATTAGGTAGTCGGTGGCAGAGGGCCAGGTGTTTGGAGGGCAGGGTGAGTGACACATTAGGTAGTCGGTGGCAGAGGGCCAGGTGTTTGGAGGGCAGGGAGGGTGACACATTAGGTAGTCGGTGGCAGAGGGCCAGGTGTTTGGAGGGCAGGGTGGGTGACACATTAGGTAGTCGGTGGCAGAGGGCCAGGTGTTTGGAGGGCAGGGTGAGTGACACATTAGGTAGTCGGTGGCAGAGGGCCAGGTGTTTGGAGGGCAGGGTGGGTGACACATTAGGTAGTCGGTGGCAGAGGGCCAGGTGTTTGGAGGGCAGGGTGGGTGACACATTAGGTAGTCGGTGGCAGAGGGCCAGGTGTTTGGAGGGCAGGGTGGGTGACACATTAGGTAGTCGGTGGAAGAGGGCCAGGTGTTTGGAGGGCAGGGTGAGTGACACATTAGGTAGTCGGTGGCAGAGGGCCAGGTGTTTGGAGGGCAGGGTGGGTGACACATTAGGTAGTCGGTGGCAGAGGGCCAGGTGTTTGGAGGGCATGATGGGTGACACATTAGGTAGTCGGTGGCAGAGGGCCAGGTGTTTGGAGGGCAGGGAGGGTAACACATTAGGTAGTCGGTGGCAGAGGGCCAGGTGTTTGGAGGGCAGGGAGGGTGACACATTAGGTAGTCGGTGGCAGAGGGCCAGGTGTTTGGAGGGCAGGGGGGGTGACACATTAGGTAGTCGGTGGCAGAGGGCCAGGTGTTTGGAGGGCAGGGAGGGTGACACATTAGGAGGTGGGTGGCAGAGGGCCAGGTGTTTGGAGGGCAGGGTGGGTGACACATTAGGTAGTCGGTGGCAGAGGGCCAGGTGTTTGGAGGGCAGGGTGGGTGACACATTAGGTAGTCGGTGGCAGAGGGCCAGGTGTTTGGAGGGCAGGGTGAGTGACACATTAGGTAGTCGGTGGCAGAGGGCCAGGTGTTTGGAGGGCAGGGTGGGTGACACATTAGGTAGTCGGTGGCAGAGGGCCAGGTGTTTGGAGGGCAGGGTGGGTGACACATTAGGTAGTCGGTGGCAGAGGGCCAGGTGTTTGGAGGGCAGGGTGGGTGACACATTAGGTAGTCGGTGGCAGAGGGCCAGGTGTTTGGAGGGCAGGGTGGGTGGCACATTAGGTAGTCGGTGGCAGAGGGCCAGGTGTTTGGAGGGCAGGGTGGGTGACACATTAGGTAGTCGGTGGCAGAGGGCCAGGTGTTTGGAGGGCAGGGTGGGTGACACATTAGGTAGTCGGTGGCAGAGGGCCAGGTGTTTGGAGGGCAGGGTGGGTGACACATTAGGTAGTCGGTGGCAGAGGGCCAGGTGTTTGGAGGGCAGGGTGGGTGACACATTAGGTGGTCGGTGGCAGAGGGCCAGGTGTTTGGAGGGCAGGGTGGGTGACACATTAGGTGGTCGGTGGCAGAGGGCCAGGTGTTTGGAGGACAGGGTGGGTGACACATTAGGTAGTCGGTGGCAGAGGGCCAGGTGTTTGGAGGGCAGGGTGGGTGACACATTAGGTAGTCGGTGGCAGAGGGCCAGGTGTATGCGCTTTGGAGGGCAGGGTGGGTGACACATTAGGTAGTCGGTGGCAGAGGGCCAGGTGTATGTGCTTTGGAGGGCAGGGTGGGTGACACATTAGGTAGTCGGTGGCGGAGGGCCAGGTGTATGTGCTTTGGAGGGCAGGGTGGGTGACACATTAGGTAGTCGGTGGCAGAGGGCCAGGTGTATGTGCTTTGGAGGGCAGGGTGGGTGACACATTAGGTAGTCGGTGGCAGAGGGCCAGGTGTTTGGATGGGCAGGGTGGGTGACACATTAGGTAGTCGGTGGCAGACGGCCAGGTGTTTGGAGGGCAGGGTGGGTGACACATTAGGTGTTCGGTGGCAGAGGGCCAGGTGTTTGGAGGGCAGGGTTGGTGACACATTAGGTAGTCGGTGGCGGAGGGCCAGGTGTATGTGCTTTGGAGGGCAGGGTGGGTGACACATTAGGTAGTCAGTGGCAGAGGGCCAGGTGTTTGGAGGGTAGGGTGGGTGACACATTAGGTAGTCGGTGGCAGAGGGCCAGGTGTTTGGAGGGCAGGGTGGGTGACACATTAGGTAGTCGGTGGCAGAGGGCCAGGTGTTTGGAGGGCAGGGTGGGTGACACATTAGGTAGTCGGTGGCAGAGGGCCAGGTGTTTGGAGGGCAGGGTGGGTGACACATTAGGTGGTCGGTGGCAGAGGGCCAGGTGTTTGGAGGGCAGGGTGGGTGACACATTAGGTAGTCGGTGGCAGAGGGCCAGGTGTATGTGCTTTGGAGGGCAGGGTGGGTGACACATTAGGTAGTCGGTGGAAGAGGGCTAGGTGTTTGGAGGGCAGGGTGGGTGACACATTAGGTGGTCGGTGGCAGAGGGCCAGGTGTTTGGGGGGCAGGGTGGGTGACACATTAGGTAGTCGGTGGCAGAGGGCCAGGTGTTTGGAGGGCAGGGTGGGTGACACATTAGGTAGTCGGTGGCAGAGGGCCAGGTGTTTGGAGGGCAGGGTGGGTGACACATTCGGTAGTCGGTGGCAGAGGGCCAGGTGTTTGGAGGGCAGGGTGGGTGACACATTAGGTAGTCGGTGGCAGAGGGCCAGGTGTTTGGAGGGTAGGGTGGGTGACACATTAGGTGGTCGGTGGCAGAGGGCCAGGTGTTTGGAGGGCAGGGTGGGTGACACATTAGGTAGTCGGTGGCAGAGGGCCAGGTGTTTGGAGGGCAGGGTGGGTGACACATTAGGTAGTCGGTGGCAGAGGGCCAGGTGTATATGCTTTGGAGGGCAGGGTGGGTGACACATTAGGTAGTCGGTGGCAGAGGGCCAGGTGTTTGGAGGGCAGGGAGGGTGACACATTAGGTAGTCGGTGGCAGAGGGCCAGGTGTTTGGAGGGCAGGGTGGGTGACACATTAGGTAGTCGGTGGCAGAGGGCCAGGTGTTTGGAGGGCAGGGTGGGTGACACATTAGGTAGTCGGTGGCAGAGGGCCAGGTGTTTGGAGGGCAGGGTGGGTGACACATTAGGTAGTCGGTGGCAGAGGGCCAGGTGTTTGTAGGGCAGGGAGGGTGACACATTAGGTAGTCGGTGGCGGAGGGCCAGGTGTTTGGAGGGCAGGGTGGGCGACACATTAGGTAGTCGGTGGCGGAGGGCCAGGTGTTTGGAGGGCAGGGTGGGTGACACATTAGGTAGTCGGTGGCAGAGGGCCAGGTGTTTGGAGGGCAGGGTGGGTGACACATTAGGTAGTCGGTGGCGGAGGGCCAGGTGTTTGGAGGGCAGGGTGGGTGACACATTAGGTAGTCGGTGGCAGAGGGCCAGATGTTTGGAGGGCAGGGTGGGTGACACATTAGGTGGTCGGTGGCAGAGGGCCAGGTGTTTGGAGGGCAGGGTGGGTGACACATTAGGTAGTCGGTGGCGGAGGGCCAGGTGTATGTGCTTTGGCGGGCAGGGTGAGTGACACATTAGGTAGTCGGTGGCGGAGGGCAAGGTGTATGTGCTTTGGAGGGCAGGGTGGGTGACACATTAGGTAGTCGGTGGCAGAGGACCAGGTGTTTGTAGGGCAGGGTGGGTGACACATTAGGTAGTCGGTGGCAGAGGGCCAGGTGTTTGGAGGGCAGGGTGGGTGACACATTAGGTAGTCGGTGGCAGAGGGCCAGGTGTTTGGAGGGCAGGGTGGGTGACACATTAGGTAGTCGGTGGCAGAGGGCCAGGTGTTTGGAGGGCAGGGTGGGTCGCACATTAGGTAGTCGCTAGCAGAGGGCCAGGTGTTGGAGGGCATGGTGGGTGACACATTAGGTAGTCCTTGGCAGAGGGCCAGGTGTTTGGAGGGCAGGGTGGGTGACACATTAGGTAGTCGGTGGCAGAGGGCCAGGTGTTTGGAGGGCAGGGTGGGTGACACATTAGGTAGTCGGTGGCAGAGGGCCAGGTGTTTGGAGGGCAGGGTGGGTGACACATTAGGTAGTCGGTGGCAGAGGGCCAGGTGTTTGGAGTGCAGGGTGGGTGACACATTAGGTGGTCGGTGGCAGAGGGCCAGGTGTTTGGAGGGCAGGGTGGGTGACACATTAGGTAGTCGGTGGCGGAGGGCCAGGTGTTTGGAGGGCAGGGTGGGTGACACATTAGGTAGTCGGTGGCAGAGGGCCAGATGTTTGGAGGGCAGGGTGGGTGACACATTAGGTGGTCGGTGGCAGAGGGCCAGGTGTTTGGAGGGCAGGGTGGGTGACACATTAGGTAGTCGGTGGCGGAGGGCCAGGTGTATGTGCTTTGGCGGGCAGGGTGAGTGACACATTAGGTAGTCGGTGGCGGAGGGCCAGGTGTATGTGCTTTGGAGGGCAGGGTGGGTGACACATTAGGTAGTCGGTGGCAGAGGGCCAGGTGTTTGGAGGGCAGGGTGGGTGACACATTAGGTAGTCGGTGGCAGAGGGCCAGGTGTTTGTAGGGCAGGGAGGGTGACACATTAGGTAGTCGGTGGCGGAGGGCCAGGTGTTTGGAGGGCAGGGTGGGCGACACATTAGGTAGTCGGTGGCGGAGGGCCAGGTGTTTGGAGGGCAGGGTGGGTGACACATTAGGTAGTCGGTGGCAGAGGGCCAGGTGTTTGGAGGGCAGGGTGGGTGACACATTAGGTAGTCGGTGGCGGAGGGCCAGGTGTTTGGAGGGCAGGGTGGGTGACACATTAGGTAGTCGGTGGCAGAGGGCCAGATGTTTGGAGGGCAGGGTGGGTGACACATTAGGTGGTCGGTGGCAGAGGGCCAGGTGTTTGGAGGGCAGGGTGGGTGACACATTAGGTAGTCGGTGGCGGAGGGCCAGGTGTATGTGCTTTGGCGGGCAGGGTGAGTGACACATTAGGTAGTCGGTGGCGGAGGGCAAGGTGTATGTGCTTTGGAGGGCAGGGTGGGTGACACATTAGGTAGTCGGTGGCAGAGGACCAGGTGTTTGGAGGGCAGGGTGGGTGACACATTAGGTAGTCGGTGGCAGAGGGCCAGGTGTTTGGAGGGCAGGGTGGGTGACACATTAGGTAGTCGGTGGCAGAGGGCCAGGTGTTTGGAGGGCAGGGTGGGTGACACATTAGGTAGTCGGTGGCAGAGGGCCAGGTGTTTGGAGGGCAGGGTGGGTCGCACATTAGGTAGTCGCTAGCAGAGGGCCAGGTGTTGGAGGGCATGGTGGGTGACACATTAGGTAGTCCTTGGCAGAGGGCCAGGTGTTTGGAGGGCAGGGTGGGTGACACATTAGGTAGTCGGTGGCAGAGGGCCAGGTGTTTGGAGGGCAGGGTGGGTGACACATTAGGTAGTCGGTGGCAGAGGGCCAGGTGTTTGGAGGGCAGGGTGGGTGACACATTAGGTAGTCGGTGGCAGAGGGCCAGGTGTTTGGAGTGCAGGGTGGGTGACACATTAGGTGGTCGGTGGCAGAGGGCCAGGTGTTTGGAGGGCAGGGTGGGTGACACATTAGGTAGTCGGTGGCGGAGGGCCAGGTGTTTGGAGGGCAGGGTGGGTGACACATTAGGTAGTCGGTGGCAGAGGGCCAGATGTTTGGAGGGCAGGGTGGGTGACACATTAGGTGGTCGGTGGCAGAGGGCCAGGTGTTTGGAGGGCAGGGTGGGTGACACATTAGGTAGTCGGTGGCGGAGGGCCAGGTGTATGTGCTTTGGCGGGCAGGGTGAGTGACACATTAGGTAGTCGGTGGCGGAGGGCCAGGTGTATGTGCTTTGGAGGGCAGGGTGGGTGACACATTAGGTAGTCGGTGGCAGAGGACCAGGTGTTTGGAGGGCAGGGTGGGTGACACATTAGGTAGTCGGTGGCAGAGGGCCAGGTGTTTGGAGGGCAGGGTGGGTGACACATTAGGTAGTCGGTGGCAGAGGGCCAGGTGTATGTGCTTTGGAGGGCAGGGAGGGTGACACATTAGGTAGTCGGTGGCAGAATGCCAGGTGTTTGGAGGGCAGGGTGGGTGACACATTAGGTAGTCGGTGGCAGAGGGCCAGGTGTTTGGAGGGCCGGGTGGGTGACACATTAGGTAGTCGGTGGCAGAGGGCCAGGTGTTTGGAGGGCAGTCTGGGTGACACATTAGGTAGTCGGTGGCAGAGGGCCAGGTGTTTGGAGGGCAGGGTGGGTGACACATTAGGTAGTCGGTGGCAGAGGGCCAGGTGTATGTGCTTTGAAGGGCAGGGTGGGTGACACATTAGGTAGTTGGTGGCAGAGGGCCAGGTGTTTGGAGAGCAGGGTGGGTGACACATTAGGTGGTCGGTGGCAGAGGGCCAGGTGTTTGGAGGGCAGGGTGGGTGACATATTAGGTAGTCGGTGGCAGAGGGCCAGGTGTTTGGAGGGCAGGGTGGGTGACATATTAGGTAGTCGGTGGCAGAGGGCCAGATGTTTGGAGGGCAGGGTGGGTGACACATTAGGTAGTCGGTGGCAGAGGGCCAGGTGTTTGGAGGGCAGGGTGGGTGACACATTAGGTAGTCGGTGGCAGAGGGCCAGGTGTTTGGAGGGCAGGGTGGGTGACACATTAGGTAGTCGGTGGCAGAGGGCCAGGTGTTTGGAGGGCAGGGTGGGTGACACATTAGGTGGTCGGTGGCAGAGGGCCAAGTGTTTGGAGGGCAGGGTGGGTGACACATTAGGTGGTCGGTGGCAGAGGGCCAGGTGTTTGGAGGGCAGGGTGGGTGACACATTAGGTAGTCGGTGGCAGAGGGCCAGGTGTTTGGAGGGCAGGGTGGGTGGCACATTAGGTAGCCGGTGGCAGAGGGCCAGGTGTTTGGAGGGCAGGGTGGGTGACACATTAGGTAGTCGGTGGCAGAGGGCCAGGTGTTTGGAGGGCAGGGTGGGTGACACATTAGGTAGTCGGTGGCAGAGGGCCAGGTGTTTGGAGGGCAGGGTGGGTGACACATTAGGTAGTCGGTGGCAGAGGGCCTGTTGTATGTGCTTTGGAGGGCAGGGTGGGTGACACATTAGGTAGTCGGTGGCAGAGGGCCAGGTGTTTGGAGGGCAGGGTGGGTGACACATTAGGTGGTCGGTGGCAGAGGGCCAGGTGTTTGGAGGGCAGGGTGGGTGACACATTAGGTAGTCGGTGGCAGAGGGCCAGGTGTTTGGAGGGCAGTCTGGGTGACACATTAGGTAGTCGGTGGCAGAGGGCCAGGTGTTTGGAGGGCAGGGTGGGTGACACATTAGGTAGTCGGTGGCAGAGGGCCAGGTGTTTGGAGGGCAGTCTGGGTGACACATTAGGTAGTCGGTGGCAGAGGGCCAGGTGTTTGGAGGGCAGGGTGGGTGACACATTAGGTAGTCGGTGGCAGAGGGCCAGGTGTATGTGCCTTGGAGGGCAGGGAGGGTGACACATTAGGTAGTCGGTGGCAGAGGGCCAGGTGTTTGGAGGGCAGGGTGGGTGACACATTAGGTAGTCGGTGGCAGAGGGCCAGGTGTTTGGAGGGCAGGGTGGGTGGCACATTAGGTAGCCGGTGGCAGAGGGCCAGGTGTTTGGAGGGCAGGGTGGGTGACACATTAGGTAGCCGGTGGCAGAGGGCCAGGTGTTTGGAGGGCAGGGTGGGTGACACATTAGGTAGTCGGTGGCAGAGGGCCAGGTGTTTGGAGGGCAGGGTGGGTGACACATTAGGTAGTCGGTGGCAGAGGGCCTGTTGTATGTGCTTTGGAGGGCAGGGTGGGTGACACATTAGGTAGTCGGTGGCAGAGGGCCAGGTGTTTGGAGGGCAGGGTGGGTGACACATTAGGTGGTCGGTGGCAGAGGGCCAGGTGTTTGGAGGGCAGGGTGGGTGACACATTAGGTAGTCGGTGGCAGAGGGCCAGGTGTTTGGAGGGCAGTCTGGGTGACACATTAGGTAGTCGGTGGCAGAGGGCCAGGTGTTTGGAGGGCAGGGTGGGTGACACATTAGGTAGTCGGTGGCAGAGGGCCAGGTGTTTGGAGGGCAGTCTGGGTGACACATTAGGTAGTCGGTGGCAGAGGGCCAGGTGTTTGGAGGGCAGGGTGGGTGACACATTAGGTAGTCGGTGGCAGAGGGCCAGGTGTATGTGCTTTGGAGGGCAGGGAGGGTGACACATTAGGTAGTCGGTGGCAGAGGGCCAGGTGTTTGGAGGGCAGGGTGGGTGACACATTAGGTAGTCGGTGGCAGAGGGCCAGGTGTTTGGAGGGCAGGGTGGGTGACACATTAGGTAGTCGGTGGCAGAGGGCCAGGTGTTTGGAGGGCAGTCTGGGTGACACATTAGGTAGTCGGTGGCAGAGGGCCAGGTGTTTGGAGGGCAGGGTGGGTGACACATTAGGTAGTCGGTTGCAGAGGGCCAGGTGTATGTGCTTTGGAGGGCAGGGTGGGTGACACATTAGGTAGTTGGTGGCAGAGGGCCAGGTGTTTGGAGGGCAGGGTGGGTGACACATTAGGTGGTCGGTGGCAGAGGGCCAGGTGTTTGGAGGGCAGGGTGGGTGACACATTAGGTAGTCGGTGGCAGAGGGCCAGGTGTTTGGAGGGCAGTGTGGGTGACACATTAGGTAGTCGGTGGCAGAGGGCCAGGTGTTTGGAGGGCAGGGTGGGTGACACATTAGGTAGTCGGTGGCAGAGGGCCAGGTGTTTGGAGGGCAGGGTGGGTGACCCATTAGGTAGTCGGTGGCAGAGGGCCAGGTGTTTGGAGGGCAGGGAGGGTGACACATTAGGTAGTCGGTGGCAGAGGGCCAGGTGTTTGGAGGGCAGGGAGGGTGACACATTAGGTAGTCGGTGGCAGAGGGCTAGGTGTTTGGAGGGCAGGGGGGTGACACATTAGGTAGTCGGTGGCAGAGGGCCAGGTGTTTGGAGGGCAGGGAGGGTGACACATTAGGTGGTGGGTGGCAGAGGGCCAGGTGTTTGGAGGGCAGGGTGGGTGACACATTAGGTAGTCGGTGGCGGAGGGCCAGGTTTATGTGCTTTGGAGGGCAGGGTGGGTGACACATTAGGTAGTCGGTGGCAGAGGGCCAGGTGTTTGGAGGGTAGGGTGGGGGACACATTAGGTAGTCGGTGGCAGAGGGCCAGGTGTTTGGAGGGCAGGGTGGGTGACACATTAGGTAGTCGGTGGCAGAGGGCCAGGTGTTTGGAGGGCAGGGTGGGTGACACATTAGGTAGTCGGTGGCAGAGGGCCAGGTGTTTGGAGGGCAGGGTGGGTGACACATTAGGTAGTCGGTGGCAGAGGGCCAGGTGTTTGGAGGGCAGGGTGGGTGACACATTAGGTAGTCGGTGGCAGAGGGCCAGGTGTATGTGCTTTGGAGGGCAGGGTGGGTGACACATTAGGTAGTCGGTGGCAGAGGGCCAGGTGTTTGGAGGGCAGGGTGGGTGACACATTAGGTAGTCGGTGGCAGAGGGCCAGGTGTATGTGCTTTGGAGGGCAGGGAGGGTGACACATTAGGTAGTCGGTGGCAGAATGCCAGGTGTTTGGAGGGCAGGGTGGGTGACACATTAGGTAGTCGGTGGCAGAGGGCCAGGTGTTTGGAGGGCCGGGTGGGTGACACATTAGGTAGTCGGTGGCAGAGGGCCAGGTGTTTGGAGGGCAGTCTGGGTGACACATTAGGTAGTCGGTGGCAGAGGGCCAGGTGTTTGGAGGGCAGGGTGGGTGACACATTAGGTAGTCGGTGGCAGAGGGCCAGGTGTATGTGCTTTGGAGGGCAGGGTGGGTGACACATTAGGTAGTTGGTGGCAGAGGGCCAGGTGTTTGGAGAGCAGGGTGGGTGACACATTAGGTGGTCGGTGGCAGAGGGCCAGGTGTTTGGAGGGTAGGGTGGGTGACACATTAGGTAGTCGGTGGCAGAGGGCCAGGTGTTTGGAGGGCAGGGTGGGTGACACATTAGGTAGTCGGTGGCAGAGGGCCAGGTGTTTGGAGGGCAGGGTGGGTGACACATTAGGTAGTCGGTGGCAGAGGGCCAGGTGTTTGGAGGGCAGGGTGGGTGACACATTAGGTAGTCGGTGGCAGAGGGCCAGGTGTTTGGAGGGCAGGGTGGGTGACACATTAGGTAGTCGGTGGCAGAGGGCCAGGTGTTTGGAGGGCAGGGTGGGTGACACATTAGGTAGTCGGTGCAAGAGGGCCAGGTGTTTGGAGGGCAGGGTGGGTGACACATTAGGTAGTCGGTGGCAGAGGGCCAGGTGTTTGGAGGGCAGGGAGGGTGACACATTAGGTAGTCGGTGGCAGAGGGACAGGTGTTTGGAGGGCAGGGAGGGTGACACATTAGGTAGTCGGTGGCAGAGGGCTAGGTGTTTGGAGGGCAGGGGGTTGACACATTAGGTAGTCGGTGGCAGAGGGCCAGGTGTTTGGAGGGCAGGGAGGGTGACACATTAGGTAGTCGGTGGCAGAGGGCCAGGTGTTTGGAGGGCAGGGAGGGTGACACATTAGGTAGTCGGTGGCAGAGGGCCAGGTGTTTGGAGGGCAGGGTGGGTGACACATTAGGTAGTCGGTGGCAGAGGGCCAGGTGTTTGGAGGGCAGGGTGAGTGACACATTAGGTAGTCGGTGGCAGAGGGCCAGGTGTTTGGAGGGCAGGGAGGGTGACACATTAGGTAGTCGGTGGCAGAGGGCCAGGTGTTTGGAGGGCAGGGTGGGTGACACATTAGGTAGTCGGTGGCAGAGGGCCAGGTGTTTGGAGGGCAGGGTGAGTGACACATTAGGTAGTCGGTGGCAGAGGGCCAGGTGTTTGGAGGGCAGGGTGGGTGACACATTAGGTAGTCGGTGGCAGAGGGCCAGGTGTTTGGAGGGCAGGGTGGGTGACACATTAGGTAGTCGGTGGCAGAGGGCCAGGTGTTTGGAGGGCAGGGTGGGTGACACATTAGGTAGTCGGTGGAAGAGGGCCAGGTGTTTGGAGGGCAGGGTGAGTGACACATTAGGTAGTCGGTGGCAGAGGGCCAGGTGTTTGGAGGGCAGGGTGGGTGACACATTAGGTAGTCGGTGGCAGAGGGCCAGGTGTTTGGAGGGCATGATGGGTGACACATTAGGTAGTCGGTGGCAGAGGGCCAGGTGTTTGGAGGGCAGGGAGGGTAACACATTAGGTAGTCGGTGGCAGAGGGCCAGGTGTTTGGAGGGCAGGGAGGGTGACACATTAGGTAGTCGGTGGCAGAGGGCCAGGTGTTTGGAGGGCAGGGGGGGTGACACATTAGGTAGTCGGTGGCAGAGGGCCAGGTGTTTGGAGGGCAGGGAGGGTGACACATTAGGAGGTGGGTGGCAGAGGGCCAGGTGTTTGGAGGGCAGGGTGGGTGACACATTAGGTAGTCGGTGGCAGAGGGCCAGGTGTTTGGAGGGCAGGGTGGGTGACACATTAGGTAGTCGGTGGCAGAGGGCCAGGTGTTTGGAGGGCAGGGTGAGTGACACATTAGGTAGTCGGTGGCAGAGGGCCAGGTGTTTGGAGGGCAGGGTGGGTGACACATTAGGTAGTCGGTGGCAGAGGGCCAGGTGTTTGGAGGGCAGGGTGGGTGACACATTAGGTAGTCGGTGGCAGAGGGCCAGGTGTTTGGAGGGCAGGGTGGGTGACACATTAGGTAGTCGGTGGCAGAGGGCCAGGTGTTTGGAGGGCAGGGTGGGTGGCACATTAGGTAGTCGGTGGCAGAGGGCCAGGTGTTTGGAGGGCAGGGTGGGTGACACATTAGGTAGTCGGTGGCAGAGGGCCAGGTGTTTGGAGGGCAGGGTGGGTGACACATTAGGTAGTCGGTGGCAGAGGGCCAGGTGTTTGGAGGGCAGGGTGGGTGACACATTAGGTAGTCGGTGGCAGAGGGCCAGGTGTTTGGAGGGCAGGGTGGGTGACACATTAGGTGGTCGGTGGCAGAGGGCCAGGTGTTTGGAGGGCAGGGTGGGTGACACATTAGGTGGTCGGTGGCAGAGGGCCAGGTGTTTGGAGGACAGGGTGGGTGACACATTAGGTAGTCGGTGGCAGAGGGCCAGGTGTTTGGAGGGCAGGGTGGGTGACACATTAGGTAGTCGGTGGCAGAGGGCCAGGTGTATGCGCTTTGGAGGGCAGGGTGGGTGACACATTAGGTAGTCGGTGGCAGAGGGCCAGGTGTATGTGCTTTGGAGGGCAGGGTGGGTGACACATTAGGTAGTCGGTGGCGGAGGGCCAGGTGTATGTGCTTTGGAGGGCAGGGTGGGTGACACATTAGGTAGTCGGTGGCAGAGGGCCAGGTGTATGTGCTTTGGAGGGCAGGGTGGGTGACACATTAGGTAGTCGGTGGCAGAGGGCCAGGTGTTTGGATGGGCAGGGTGGGTGACACATTAGGTAGTCGGTGGCAGACGGCCAGGTGTTTGGAGGGCAGGGTGGGTGACACATTAGGTGTTCGGTGGCAGAGGGCCAGGTGTTTGGAGGGCAGGGTTGGTGACACATTAGGTAGTCGGTGGCGGAGGGCCAGGTGTATGTGCTTTGGAGGGCAGGGTGGGTGACACATTAGGTAGTCAGTGGCAGAGGGCCAGGGGTTTGGAGGGTAGGGTGGGTGACACATTAGGTAGTCGGTGGCAGAGGGCCAGGTGTTTGGAGGGCAGGGTGGGTGACACATTAGGTAGTCGGTGGCAGAGGGCCAGGTGTTTGGAGGGCAGGGTGGGTGACACATTAGGTAGTCGGTGGCAGAGGGCCAGGTGTTTGGAGGGCAGGGTGGGTGACACATTAGGTGGTCGGTGGCAGAGGGCCAGGTGTTTGGAGGGCAGGGAGGGTGACACATTAGGTAGTCGGTGGCAGAGGCCCAGGTGTTTGGAGGGCAGGGTGGGTGACACATTAGGTAGTCGGTGGCAGAGGGCCAGGTGTATGTGCTTTGGAGGGCAGGGTGGGTGACACATTAGGTAGTCGGTGGAAGAGGGCTAGGTGTTTGGAGGGCAGGGTGGGTGACACATTAGGTGGTCGGTGGCAGAGGGCCAGGTGTTTGGGGGGCAGGGTGGGTGACACATTAGGTAGTCGGTGGCAGAGGGCCAGGTGTTTGGAGGGCAGGGTGGGTGACACATTAGGTAGTCGGTGGCAGAGGGCCAGGTGTTTGGAGGGCAGGGTGGGTGACACATTCGGTAGTCGGTGGCAGAGGGCCAGGTGTTTGGAGGGCAGGGTGGGTGACACATTAGGTAGTCGGTGGCAGAGGGCCAGGTGTTTGGAGGGTAGGGTGGGTGACACATTAGGTGGTCGGTGGCAGAGGGCCAGGTGTTTGGAGGGCAGGGTGGGTGACACATTAGGTAGTCGGTGGCAGAGGGCCAGGTGTTTGGAGGGCAGGGTGGGTGACACATTAGGTAGTCGGTGGCAGAGGGCCAGGTGTATATGCTTTGGAGGGCAGGGTGGGTGACACATTAGGTAGTCGGTGGCAGAGGGCCAGGTGTTTGGAGGGCAGGGAGGGTGACACATTAGGTAGTCGGTGGCAGAGGGCCAGGTGTTTGGAGGGCAGGGTGGGTGACACATTAGGTAGTCGGTGGCAGAGGGCCAGGTGTTTGGAGGGCAGGGTGGGTGACACATTAGGTAGTCGGTGGCAGAGGGCCAGGTGTTTGGAGGGCAGGGTGGGTGACACATTAGGTAGTCGGTGGCAGAGGGCCAGGTGTTTGTAGGGCAGGGAGGGTGACACATTAGGTAGTCGGTGGCGGAGGGCCAGGTGTTTGGAGGGCAGGGTGGGCGACACATTAGGTAGTCGGTGGCGGAGGGCCAGGTGTTTGGAGGGCAGGGTGGGTGACACATTAGGTAGTCGGTGGCAGAGGGCCAGGTGTTTGGAGGGCAGGGTGGGTGACACATTAGGTAGTCGGTGGCGGAGGGCCAGGTGTTTGGAGGGCAGGGTGGGTGACACATTAGGTAGTCGGTGGCAGAGGGCCAGATGTTTGGAGGGCAGGGTGGGTGACACATTAGGTGGTCGGTGGCAGAGGGCCAGGTGTTTGGAGGGCAGGGTGGGTGACACATTAGGTAGTCGGTGGCGGAGGGCCAGGTGTATGTGCTTTGGCGGGCAGGGTGAGTGACACATTAGGTAGTCGGTGGCGGAGGGCAAGGTGTATGTGCTTTGGAGGGCAGGGTGGGTGACACATTAGGTAGTCGGTGGCAGAGGACCAGGTGTTTGTAGGGCAGGGTGGGTGACACATTAGGTAGTCGGTGGCAGAGGGCCAGGTGTTTGGAGGGCAGGGTGGGTGACACATTAGGTAGTCGGTGGCAGAGGGCCAGGTGTTTGGAGGGCAGGGTGGGTGACACATTAGGTAGTCGGTGGCAGAGGGCCAGGTGTTTGGAGGGCAGGGTGGGTCGCACATTAGGTAGTCGCTAGCAGAGGGCCAGGTGTTGGAGGGCATGGTGGGTGACACATTAGGTAGTCCTTGGCAGAGGGCCAGGTGTTTGGAGGGCAGGGTGGGTGACACATTAGGTAGTCGGTGGCAGAGGGCCAGGTGTTTGGAGGGCAGGGTGGGTGACACATTAGGTAGTCGGTGGCAGAGGGCCAGGTGTTTGGAGGGCAGGGTGGGTGACACATTAGGTAGTCGGTGGCAGAGGGCCAGGTGTTTGGAGTGCAGGGTGGGTGACACATTAGGTGGTCGGTGGCAGAGGGCCAGGTGTTTGGAGGGCAGGGTGGGTGACACATTAGGTAGTCGGTGGCGGAGGGCCAGGTGTTTGGAGGGCAGGGTGGGTGACACATTAGGTAGTCGGTGGCAGAGGGCCAGATGTTTGGAGGGCAGGGTGGGTGACACATTAGGTGGTCGGTGGCAGAGGGCCAGGTGTTTGGAGGGCAGGGTGGGTGACACATTAGGTAGTCGGTGGCGGAGGGCCAGGTGTATGTGCTTTGGCGGGCAGGGTGAGTGACACATTAGGTAGTCGGTGGCGGAGGGCCAGGTGTATGTGCTTTGGAGGGCAGGGTGGGTGACACATTAGGTAGTCGGTGGCAGAGGACCAGGTGTTTGGAGGGCAGGGTGGGTGACACATTAGGTAGTCGGTGGCAGAGGGCCAGGTGTTTGGAGGGCAGGGTGGGTGACACATTAGGTAGTCGGTGGCAGAGGGCCAGGTGTTTGGAGGGCAGGGTGGGTGACACATTAGGTAGTCGGTGGCAGAGGGCCAGGTGTTTGGAGGGCAGGGTGGGTCGCACATTAGGTAGTCGCTAGCAGAGGGCCAGGTGTTGGAGGGCATGGTGGGTGACACATTAGGTAGTCCTTGGCAGAGGGCCAGGTGTTTGGAGGGCAGGGTGGGTGACACATTAGGTAGTCCTTGGCAGAGGGCCAGGTGTTTGGAGGGCAGGGTGGGTGACACATTAGGTAGTCGGTGGCAGAGGGCCAGGTGTTTGGAGGGCAGGGTGGGTGACACATTAGGTAGTCGGTGGCAGAGGGCCAGGTGTTTGGAGTGCAGGGTGGGTGACACATTAGGTGGTCGGTGGCAGAGGGCCAGGTGTTTGGAGGACAGGGTGGGTGACACATTAGGTAGTCGGTGGCAGAGGGCCAGGTGTTTGGAGGGCAGGGTGGGTGACACAATAGGTAGTCAGTGGCAGAGGGCCAGGTGTTTGGAGGGCAGGGTGGGTGACACATTAGGTAGTCGGTGGCAGAGGGCCAGGTGTTTGGAGGGCAGGGTGGGTGACACATTAGGTAGTCGGTGGCAGAGGGCCAGGTGTTTGGAGGGCAGGGTGGGTGACACATTAGGTAGTCGGTGGCAGAGGGCCATGTGTTTGGAGGGCAGGGTGCGTGACACATTAGGTAGTCGGTGGCAGAGGGCCAGGTGTTTGGAGGGCAGGGTGGGTGACACATTAGGTAGTCGGTGGCAGAGGGCCAGGTGTTTGGAGGGCAGGGTGGGTGACACATTAGGTAGTCGGTGGCAGAGGGCCAGGTGTTTGGAGGGCAGGGTGGGTGACACATTAGGTAGTCGGTGGCAGAGGGCCAGCTGTTTGGAGGGCAGGGTGGGTGACACATTAGGTAGTCGGTGGCAGAGGGCCAGATGTTTGGAGGGCAGGGTGGGTGACACATTAGGTAGTCGGTGGCAGAGTGCCAGCTGTTTGGAGGGCAGGGTGGGTGACACATTAGGTAGTCAGTGGCAGAGGGCCAGGTGTTTTGAGGGCAGGGTGGGTGACACATTAGGTAGTCGGTGGCAGAGGGCCAGGTGTTTGGAGGGCAGGGCGGGTGACACATTAGGTAGTCGGTGGCAGAGGGCCAGGTGTATGTGCTTTGGAGGGCAGGGTGGGTGACACATTAGGTAGTTGGTGGCAGAGGGCCAGGTGTTTGGAGGGCAGGGTGGGTGACACATTAGGTAGTCGGTGGCAGAGGGCCAGGTGTTTGGAGGGCAGAGTGGGTGACACATTAGGTGGTCGGTGGCAGAGGGCCAGGTGTTTGGATGGGCAGGGTGGGTGAAACATTAGGTAGACGGTGGCAGAGGGCCAGGTTTTTGGATGGGCAGGGTGGGTGACACATTAGGTAGTCGGTGGCAGAGGGCCAGGTGTTTGGAGGGCAGGGTGGGTGACACATTAGGTAGTCGGTGGCAGATGGCCAGGTATTTGGAGGGCAGGGTGGGTGACACATTAGGTAGTCGGTGGCAGAGGGCCAGGTGTTTGGAGGGCAGGGTGGATGACACATTAGGTAGTCGGTGGCAGAGGGCCAGGTGTTTGGAGGGCAGGGTGGGTGACACATTAGTTGGTCGGTGGCAGAGGGCCAGGTTTTTGGAGGGCAGGGTGGGTGACACATTAGGTAGTCGGTGGCGGATGGCCAGGTGTTTGGAGGGCAGGGTGGGTGACACATTAGGTGGTCGGTGGCGGAGGGCCAGGTGTTTGGAGGGCAGGGTGGGTGACACATTAGGTGGTCGGTGGCGGAGGGCCAGGTGTTTGGAGGGCAGGGTGGGTGACACAATAGGTAGTCGGTGGCAGAGGGCTAGGTGTTTGGAGGGCAGGGTGGGTGACACATTAGGTAGTCGGTGGCAGAGGGCCAGGTGTTTGGAGGGCAGGGAGGGTGACACATTAGGTGGTGGGTGGCAGAGGGCCAGGTGTTTGGAGGGCAGGGTGGGTGACACATTAGGTAGTTGGTGGCGGAAGTCTAGGTGTATGTGCTTTGGAGGGCAGGGTGGGTGACACATTAGGTAGTCGGTGGCGGAGGGCCAGGTGTATGTGCTTTGGAGGGCAGGGTGGGTGACACATTAGGTAGTCGGTGGCAGAGGGCCAGGTGTTTGGAGGGCAGGGTGGGTGACACATTAGGTAGTCGGTGGCAGAGGGCCAGGTGTATGTGCTTTGGAGGGCAGGGTGGGTGACACATTAGGTAATCGGTGGCAGAGGGCCAGGTGTTTGGATGGGCAGGGTGGGTGACACATTAGGTAGTCGGTGGCAGACGGCCAGGTGTTTGGAGGGCAGGGTGGGTGACACATTAGGTGTTCGGTGGCAGAGGGCCAGGTGTTTGGAGGGCAGGGTTGGTGACACATTAGGTAGTCGGTGGCGGAGAGCCAGGTGTATGTGCTTTGGAGGGCAGGGTGGGTGACACATTAGGTAGTCGGTGGCAGAGGGCCAGGTGTTTGGAGGGCAGGGTGGGTGACACATTAGGTAGTCGGTGGCAGAGGGCCAGGTGTTTGGAGGGCAGGGTGGGTGACACATTAGGTAGTCGGTGGCAGAGGGCCAGGTGTTTGGAGGGCAGGGTGGGTGACACATTAGGTAGTCGGTGGCAGAGGGCCAGGTGTTTGGAGGGCAGGGTGGGTGACACATTAGGTAGTCGGTGGCAGAGGGCC
The DNA here is from genome assembly GCF_040938575.1 of Ambystoma mexicanum. Lineage (NCBI taxonomy): Eukaryota > Metazoa > Chordata > Amphibia > Caudata > Ambystomatidae > Ambystoma > Ambystoma mexicanum. Next base: position 127,779,490 of record NC_090927.1, read on the forward strand.
AGGTATTTGGAGGGCAGGGTGGGTGACACATTAGGTAGTCGGTGGCAGAGGGCCAGGTGTTTGGAGGGCAGGGTGGGTGACACATTAGGTAGTCGGTGGCAGAGGGCCAGGTGTTTGGAGGGCAGGGAGGGTGACACATTAGGTAGTCGGTGGCAGAGGGACAGGTGTTTGGAGGGCAGGGAGGGTGACACATTAGGTAGTCGGTGGCAGAGGGCTAGATGTTTGGAGGGCAGGGGGTTGACACATTAGGTAGTCGGTGGCAGAGGGCCAGGTGTTTGGAGGGCAGGGAGGGTGACACATTAGGTAGTCGGTGGCAGAGGGCCAGGTGTTTGGAGGGCAGGGAGGGTGACACATTAGGTAGTCGGTGGCAGAGGGCCAGGTGTTTGGAGGGCAGGGTGGGTGACACATTAGGTAGTCGGTGGCAGAGGGCCAGGTGTTTGGAGGGCAGGGTGAGTGACACATTAGGTAGTCGGTGGCAGAGGGCCAGGTGTTTGGAGGGCAGGGAGGGTGACACATTAGGTAGTCGGTGGCAGAGGGCCAGGTGTTTGGAGGGCAGGGTGGGTGACACATTAGGTAGTCGGTGGCAGAGGGCCAGGTGTTTGGAGGGCAGGGTGAGTGACACATTAGGTAGTCGGTGGCAGAGGGCCAGGTGTTTGGAGGGCAGGGTGGGTGACACATTAGGTAGTCGGTGGCAGAGGGCCAGGTGTTTGGAGGGCAGGGTGGGTGACACATTAGGTAGTCGGTGGCAGAGGGCCAGGTGTTTGGAGGGCAGGGTGGGTGACACATTAGGTAGTCGGTGGCAGAGGGCCAGGTGTTTGGAGGGCAGGGTGAGTGACACATTAGGTAGTCGGTGGCAGAGGGCCAGGTGTTTGGAGGGCAGGGTGGGTGACACATTAGGTAGTCGGTGGCAGAGGGCCAGGTGTTTGGAGGGCATGGTGGGTGACACATTAGGTAGTCGGTGGCAGAGGGCCAGGTGTTTGGAGGGCAGGGAGGGTAACACATTAGGTAGTCGGTGGCAGAGGGCCAGGTGTTTGGAGGGCAGGGAGGGTGACACATTAGGTAGTCGGTGGCAGAGGGCCAGGTGTTTGGAGGGCAGGGGGGGTGACACATTAGGTAGTCGGTGGCAGAGGGCCAGGTGTTTGGAGGGCAGGGAGGGTGACACATTAGGTGGTGGGTGGCAGAGGGCCAGGTGTTTGGAGGGCAGGGTGGGTGACACATTAGGTAGTCGGTGGCAGAGGGCCAGGTGTTTGGAGGGCAGGGTGGGTGACACATTAGGTAGTCGGTGGCAGAGGGCCAGGTGTTTGGAGGACAGGGTGAGTGACACATTAGGTAGTCGGTGGCAGAGGGCCAGGTGTTTGGAGGGCAGGGTGGGTGACACATTAGGTAGTCGGTGGCAGAGGGCCAGGTGTTTGGAGGGCAGGGTGGGTGACACATTAGGTAGTCGGTGGCAGAGGGCCAGGTGTTTGGAGGGCAGGGTGGGTGACACATTAGGTAGTCGGTGGCAGAGGGCCAGGTGTTTGGAGGGCAGGGTGGGTGGCACATTAGGTAGTCGGTGGCAGAGGGCCAGGTGTTTGGAGGGCAGGGTGGGTGACACATTAGGTAGTCGGTGGCAGAGGGCCAGGTGTTTGGAGGGCAGGGTGGGTGACACATTAGGTAGTCGGTGGCAGAGGGCCAGGTGTTTGGAGGGCAGGGTGGGTGACACATTAGGTGGTCGGTGGCAGAGGGCCAGGTGTTTGGAGGGCAGGGTGGGTGACACATTAGGTGGTCGGTGGCAGAGGGCCAGGTGTTTGGAGGACAGGGTGGGTGACACATTAGGTAGTCGGTGGCAGAGGGCCAGGTGTTTGGAGGGCAGGGTGGGTGACACATTAGGTAGTCGGTGGCAGAGGGCCAGGTGTATGCGCTTTGGAGGGCAGGGTGGGTGACACATTAGGTAGTCGGTGGCAGAGGGCCAGGTGTATGTGCTTTGGAGGGCAGGGTGGGTGACACATTAGGTAGTCGGTGGCGGAGGGCCAGGTGTATGTGCTTTGGAGGGCAGGGTGGGTGACACATTAGGTAGTCGGTGGCAGAGGGCCAGGTGTTTGGAGGGCAGGGTGGGTGACACATTAGGTAGTCGGTGGCAGAGGGCCAGGTGTATGTGCTTTGGAGGGCAGGGTGGGTGACACATTAGGTAGTCGGTGGCAGAGGGCCAGGTGTTTGGATGGGCAGGGTGGGTGACACATTAGGTAGTCGGTGGCAGACGGCCAGGTGTTTGGAGGGCAGGGTGGGTGACACATTAGGTGTTCGGTGGCAGAGGGCCAGGTGTTTGGAGGGCAGGGTTGGTGACACATTAGGTAGTCGGTGGCGGAGGGCCAGGTGTATGTGCTTTGGAGGGCAGGGTGGGTGACACATTAGGTAGTCAGTGGCAGAGGGCCAGGTGTTTGGAGGGTAGGGTGGGTGACACATTAGGTAGTCGGTGGCAGAGGGCCAGGTGTTTGGAGGGCAGGGTGGGTGACACATTAGGTAGTCGGTGGCAGAGGGCCAGGTGTTTGGAGGGCAGGGTGGGTGACACATTAGGTAGTCGGTGGCAGAGGGCCAGGTGTTTGGAGGGCAGGGTGGGTGACACATTAGGTGGTCGGTGGCAGAGGGCCAGGTGTTTGGAGGGCAGGGAGGGTGACACATTAGGTAGTCGGTGGCAGAGGCCCAGGTGTTTGGAGGGCAGGGTGGGTGACACATTAGGTAGTCGGTGGCAGAGGGCCAGGTGTATGTGCTTTGGAGGGCAGGGTGGGTGACACATTAGGTAGTCGGTGGAAGAGGGCTAGGTGTTTGGAGGGCAGGGTGGGTGACACATTAGGTGGTCGGTGGCAGAGGGCCAGGTGTTTGGGGGGCAGGGTGGGTGACACATTAGGTAGTCGGTGGCAGAGGGCCAGGTGTTTGGAGGGCAGGGTGGGTGACACATTAGGTAGTCGGTGGCAGAGGGCCAGGTGTTTGGAGGGCAGGGTGGGTGACACATTCGGTAGTCGGTGGCAGAGGGCCAGGTGTTTGGAGGGCAGGGTGGGTGACACATTAGGTAGTCGGTGGCAGAGGGCCAGGTGTTTGGAGGGTAGGATGGGTGACACATTAGGTGGTCGGTGGCAGAGGGCCAGGTGTTTGGAGGGCAGGGTGGGTGACACATTAGGTAGTCGGTGGCAGAGGGCCAGGTGTTTGGAGGGCAGGGTGGGTGACACATTAGGTAGTCGGTGGCAGAGGGCCAGGTGTATATGCTTTGGAGGGCAGGGTGGGTGACACATTAGGTAGTCGGTGGCAGAGGGCCAGGTGTTTGGAGGGCAGGGAGGGTGACACATTAGGTAGTCGGTGGCAGAGGGCCAGGTGTTTGGAGGGCAGGGTGGGTGACACATTAGGTAGTCGGTGGCAGAGGGCCAGGTGTTTGGAGGGCAGGGTGGGTGACACATTAGGTAGTCGGTGGCAGAGGGCCAGGTGTTTGGAGGGCAGGGTGGGTGACACATTAGGTAGTCGGTGGCGGAGGGCCAGGTGTTTGTAGGGCAGGGAGGGTGACACATTAGGTAGTCGGTGGCGGAGGGCCAGGTGTTTGGAGGGCAGGGTGGGCGACACATTAGGTAGTCGGTGGCGGAGGGCCAGGTGTTTGGAGGGCAGGGTGGGTGACACATTAGGTAGTCGGTGGCAGAGGGCCAGGTGTTTGGAGGGCAGGGTGGGTGACACATTAGGTAGTCGGTGGCCGAGGGCCAGGTGTTTGGAGGGCAGGGTGGGTGACACATTAGGTAGTCGGTGGCAGAGGGCCAGATGTTTGGAGGGCAGGGTGGGTGACACATTAGGTGGTCGGTGGCAGAGGGCCAGGTGTTTGGAGGGCAGGGTGGGTGACACATTAGGTAGTCGGTGGCGGAGGGCCAGGTGTATGTGCTTTGGCGGGCAGGGTGAGTGACACATTAGGTAGTCGGTGGCGGAGGGCAAGGTGTATGTGCTTTGGAGGGCAGGGTGGGTGACACATTAGGTAGTCGGTGGCAGAGGGCCAGGTGTTTGGAGGGCAGGGTGGGTGACACATTAGGTAGTTGGTGGCGGAGGGCCAGGTGTTTGGAGGGCAGGGTGGGTGACACATTAGGTAGTCGGTGGCGGAGGGCCAGGTGTATGTGCTTTGGCGGGCAGGGTGGATGACACATTAGGTAGTCGGTGGCGGAGGGCAAGGTGTTTGGAGGGCAGGGTGGGTGACACATTAGGTAGTCGGTGGCAGAGGGCCAGGTGTTTGGAGGGCAGGGTGGGTGACACATTAGGTGGTTGGTGGCAGAGGGCCAGGTGTTTGGAGGGCAGGGTGGGTGACACATTAGGTAGTTGGTGGCATAGGGCCAGGTGTTTGGAGGGCAGGGTGGGTGACACATTAGGTGATCGGTGGCAGAGGGCCAGGTGTTTGGAGGGCAGGGTGGGTGACACATTAGGTAGTCGGTGGCAGAGGGCCAGGTGTATGTGCTTTGGAGGGCAGGGTGGGTGACACATTAGGTGGTCGAGGGCAGAGGGCCAGGTGTTTGGAGGGCAGGGTGGGTGACACATTAGGTAGTCGGTGGCGGAGGGCCAGGTGTTTGGAGGGCAGGGTGGGTGACACAATAGGTAGTCGGTGGCAGAGGGCTAGGTGTTTGGAGGGCAGGGTGGGTGACACATTAGGTAGTCGGTGGCAGAGGGCCAGGTGTTTGGAGGGCAGGGAGGGTGACACATTAGGTGGTGGGTGGCAGAGGGCCAGGTTTTTGGATGGCAGGGTGAGTGACACATTAGGTAGTTGGTGGCGGAAGTCTAGGTGTATGTGCTTTGGAGGGCAGGGTGGGTGACACATTAGATAGTCGGTGGCAGAGGGCCAGGTGTTTGGAGGGCAGGGTGGGTGACACATTAGGTAGTCGGTGGCAGAGGGCCAGGTGTTTGGAGGGCAGGGTGGGTGACACATCAGGTAGTCGGTGGCGGAGGGCCAGGTGTATGTGCTTTGGAGGGCAGGGTGGGTGACACATTAGGTAGTCGGTGGCAGAGGGCCAGGTGTTTGGAGGGCAGGGTGGGTGACACATTAGGTAGTCGGTGGCAGCGGGCCAGGTGTTTGGAGGGCAGGGTGGGTGACACATTAGGTAGTCGGTGGCAGAGGGCCAGGTGTTTGGAGGGCAGGGTGGGTGACACATTAGGTAGTCGGTGGCAGAGGGCCAGGTGTTTGGAGGGCAGGGTGGGTTGCACATTAGGTAGTCGCTAGCAGAGGGCCAGGTGTTGGAGGGCATGGTGGGTGACACATTAGGTAGTCCTTGGCAGAGGGCCAGGTGTTTGGAGGGCAGGGTGGGTGACACATTAGGTAGTCGGTGGCAGAGGGCCAGGTGTTTGGAGGGCAGGGTGGGTGACACATTAGGTAGTCGGTGGCAGAGGGCCAGGTGTTTGGAGGGCAGGGTGGGTGACACATTAGGTAGTCGGTGGCAGAGGGCCAGGTGTTTGGAGTGCAGGGTGGGTGACACATTAGGTGGTCGGTGGCAGAGGGCCAGGTGTTTGGAGGACAGGGTGGGTGACACATTAGGTAGTCGGTGGCAGAGGGCCAGGTGTTTGGAGGGCAGGGTGGGTGACACAATAGGTAGTCAGTGGCAGAGGGCCAGGTGTTTGGAGGGCAGGGTGGGTGACACATTAGGTAGTCGGTGGCAGAGGGCCAGGTGTTTGGAGGGCAGGGTGGGTGACACATTAGGTAGTCGGTGGCAGAGGGCCAGGTGTTTGGAGGGCAGGGTGGGTGACACATTAGGTAGTCGGTGGCAGAGGGCCATGTGTTTGGAGGGCAGGGTGCGTGACACATTAGGTAGTCGGTGGCAGAGGGCCAGGTGTTTGGAGGGCAGGGTGGGTGACACATTAGGTAGTCGGTAGCAGAGGGCCAGGTGTTTGGAGGGCAGGGTGGGTGACACATTAGGTAGTCGGTGGCAGAGGGCCAGGTGTTTGGAGGGCAGGGTGGGTGACACATTAGGTAGTCGGTGGCAGAGGGCCAGGTGTTTGGAGGGCAGGGTGGGTGACACATTAGGTAGTCGGTGGCAGAGGGCCAGATGTTTGGAGGGCAGGGTGGGTGACACATTAGGTAGTCGGTGGCAGAGGGCCAGCTGTTTGGAGGGCAGGGTGGGTGACACATTAGGTAGTCAGTGGCAGAGGGCCAGGTGTTTTGAGGGCAGGGTGGGTGACACATTAGGTAGTCGGTGGCAGAGGGCCAGGTGTTTGGAGGGCAGGGCGGGTGACACATTAGGTAGTCGGTGGCAGAGGGCCAGGTGTATGTGCTTTGGAGGGCAGGGTGGGTGACACATTAGGTAGTTGGTGGCAGAGGGCCAGGTGTTTGGAGGGCAGGGTGGGTGACACATTAGGTGGTCGGTGGCAGAGGGCCAGGTGTTTGGATGGGCAGGGTGGGTGACACATTAGGTAGACGGTGGCAGAGGGCCAGGTTTTTGGATGGGCAGGGTGGGTGACACATTAGGTAGTCGGTGGCAGAGGGCCAGGTGTTTGGAGGGCAGGGTGGGTGACACATTAGGTAGTCGGTGGCAGATGGCCAGGTATTTGGAGGGCAGGGTGGGTGACACATTAGGTAGTCGGTGGCAGAGGGCCAGGTGTTTGGAGGGCAGGGTGGATGACACATTAGGTAGTCGGTGGCAGAGGGCCAGGTGTTTGGAGGGCAGGGTGGGTGACACATTAGTTGGTCGGTGGCAGAGGGCCAGGTTTTTGGAGGGCAGGGTGGGTGACACATTAGGTAGTCGGTGGCGGATGGCCAGGTGTTTGGAGGGCAGGGTGGGTGACACATTAGGTGGTCGGTGGCGGAGGGCCAGGTGTTTGGAGGGCAGGGTGGGTGACACATTAGGTGGTCGGTGGCGGAGGGCCAGGTGTTTGGAGGGCAGGGTGGGTGACACATTGGGTAGTCGGTGGCGGAGGGCCAGGTGTTTGGAGGGCAGGGTGGGTGACACAATAGGTAGTCGGTGGCAGAGGGCTAGGTGTTTGGAGGGCAGGGTGGGTGACACATTAGGTAGTCGGTGGCAGAGGGCCAGGTGTTTGGAGGGCAGGGAGGGTGACACATTAGGTGGTGGGTGGCAGAGGGCCAGGTGTTTGGAGGGCAGGGTGGGTGACACATTAGGTAGTTGGTGGCGGAAGTCTAGGTGTATGTGCTTTGGAGGCCAGGGTGGGTGACACATTAGGTAGTCGGTGGCAGAGGGCCAGGTGTTTGGAGGGCAGGGTGGGTGACACATTAGGTAGTCGGTGGCAGAGGGCCAGGTGTTGGAGGGCAGGGTGGGTGACACATTAGGTAGTCGGTGGCGGAGGGCCAGGTGTATGTGCTTTGGAGGGCAGGGTGGGTGACACATTAGGTAGTCGGTGGCAGAGGGCCAGGTGTTTGGAGGGCAGGGTGGGTGACACATTGGGTAGTCGGTGGCAGAGGGCCAGGTGTTTGGAGGGCAGGATGGGTGACACATTAGGTAGTCGGTGGCAGAGGGCCAGGTGTTTGGAGGGCAGGGTGGGTGACACATTAGGTAGTCGGTGGCAGAGGGCCAGGTGTTTGGAGGGCAGGGTGGGTCGCACATTAGGTAGTCGCTGGCAGAGGGCCAGGTGTTTGGAGGGCATGGTGGGTGACACATTAGGTAGTCGGTGGCAGAGGGCCAGGTGTTTGGAGGGCAGAGTGGGTGACACATTAGGTAGTCGGTGGCAGAGGGCCAGGTGTTTGGAGGTCAGGGTGGGTGACATATTAGGTAGTCGGTGGCAGAGGGCCAGGTGTTTGGAGGGCAGGGTGGGTGACACATTAGGTAGTCGGTGGCAGAGGGCCAGGTGTTTGGAGGACAGGGTGGGTGACACATTAGGTAGTCGGTGGCAGAGGGCCAGGTGTTTGGAGGGCAGGGTGGGTGACACAATAGGTAGTCGGTGGCAGAGGGCCAGGTGTTTGGAGGGCAGGGTGGGTGACACATTAGGTAGTCGGTGGCAGAGGGCCAGGTGTTTGGAGGGCAGGGTGGGTGACACATTAGGTAGTCGGTGGCAGAGGGCCATGTGTTTGGAGGGCAGGGTGCGTGACACATTAGGTAGTCGGTGGCAGAGGGCCAGGTGTTTGGAGGGCAGGGTGGGTGACACATTAGGTAGTCGGTGGCAGAGGGCCAGGTGTTTGGAGGGCAGGGTGGGTGACACATTAGGTAGTCGGTGGCAGAGGGCCAGGTGTTTGGAGGGCAGGGTGGGTGACACATTACGTAGTCGGTGGCAGAGGGCCAGGTGTTTGGAGGGCAGGGTGGGTGACACATTAGGTAGTCGGTGGCAGAGGGCCAGATGTTTGGAGGGCAGGGTGGGTGACACATTAGGTAGTCGGTGGCAGAGGGCCAGCTGTTTGGAGGGCAGGGTGGGTGACACATTAGGTAGTCAGTGGCAGAGGGCCAGGTGTTTTGAGGGCAGGGTGGGTGACACATTAGGTAGTCGGTGGCAGAGGGCCAGGTGTATGTGCTTTGGAGGGCAGGGTGGGTGACACATTAGGTAGTTGGTGGCAGAGGGCCAGGTGTTTGGAGGGCAGGGTGGGTGACACATTAGGTAGTCGGTGGCAGAGGGCCAGGTGTTTGGAGGGCAGGGTGGGTGACACATTAGGTGGTCGGTGGCAGAGGGCCAGGTGTTTGGATGGGCAGGGTGGGTGACACATTAGGTAGTCGGTGGCAGAGGGCCAGGTTTTTGGATGGGCAGGGTGGGTGACACATTAGGTAGTCGGTGGCAGAGGGCCAGGTGTTTGGAGGGCAGGGTGGGTGACACATTAGGTAGTCGGTGGCAGATGGCCAGGTATTTGGAGGGCAGGGTGGGTGACACATTAGGTAGTCGGTGGCAGAGGGCCAGGTGTTTGGAGGGCAGGATGGATGACACATTAGGTAGTCGGTGGCAGAGGGCCAGGTGTTTGGAGGGCAGGGTGGGTGACACATTAGTTGGTCGGTGGCAGAGGGCCAGCTTTTTGGAGGGCAGGGTGGGTGACACATTAGGTAGTCGGTGGCGGATGGCCAGGTGTTTGGAGGGCAGGGTGGGTGACACATTAGGTAGTCGGTGGCGGAGGGCCAGGTGTTTGGAGGGCAGGGTGGGTGACACATTAGGTAGTCGGTGGCGGAGGGCCAGGTGTTTGGAGGGCAGGGTGGGTGACACATTAGGTAGTCGGTGGCGGACCGCCAGGTGTTTGGAGGGCAGGGTGGGTGACACATTAGGTAGTCGGTGGCAGAGGGCCAGGTGTTTGGAGGGCAGGGTGGGTGACACATTAGGTAGTCGGTGGCAGAGGGCCAGGTGTTTGGAGGGCAGGGTGGGTGACACATTAGGTAGTCGGTGGCAGAGGGCCAGGTGTTTGGAGGGCAGGGTGGGTGACACATTAGGTAGTCGGTGGCAGAGGGCCAGGTGTTTGGAGGGCAGGGTGGGTGACACATTAGGTAGTCGGTGGCAGAGGGCCAGGTGTTTGGAGGGCAGGGTGGGTGACACATTAGGTAGTCGGTGGCAGAGGGCCAGGTGTTTGGAAGGCAGGGTGGGTGACACATTAGGTAGTCGGTGGCAGAGAGCCAGGTGTTTGGAGAGCAGGGTGGGTGACACATTAGGTAGTCGGTGGCAGAGGGCCAGGTATTGGAGGGCAGGGTGGGTGACACATTAGGTAGTCGGTGGCGGAGGGCCAGGAGTATGTGCTTTGGAGGGCAGGGTGGGTGACACATTAGGTAGTCGGTGGCAGAGGGCCAGGTGTTTGGAGGGCAGGGTGGGTGACACATTAGGTAGTCGGTGGCAGAGGGCCAGGTGTTTGGAGGGCAGGGTGGGTGACACATTAGGTAGTCAGTGGCAGAGGGCCAGGTGTTTGGAGGGCAGGGTGGGTGACACATTAGGTAGTCGGTGGCAGAGGGCCAGGTGTTTGGAGGGCAGGGTGGGTGACACATTAGGTAGTCGGTGGCGGAGGGCCAGGTGTATGTGTTTTGGAGGGCAGGGTGGGTGACACATTAGGTAGTCGGTGGCAGAGGGCCAGGTGTTTGGAGGGCAGGGTGAGTGACACATTAGGTAGTCGGTGGCAGAGGGCCAGGTGTTTGGAGGGCAGGGTGGGTGACACATTAGGTAGTCGGTGGCAGAGGGACAGGTGTTCGGAGGGCAGGGTGGGTGACACATTAGGTAGTCGGTGGCAGAGGGCCAGGTGTTTGGAGGGCAGGGTGGGTGACACATTAGGTAGTCGGTGGCAGAGGGCCAGGTGTTTGGAGGGCAGGGTGGGTGACACATTAGGTAGTCGGTGGCAGAGGACCAGGTGTTTGGAGGGCAAGGTGGGTGACACATTAGGTAGTCGGTGGCAGATGGCCAGGTGTTTGGAGGGCAGGGTGGGTGACACATTAGGTAGTCGGTGGCGGAGGGCCAGGTGTTTGGAGGGCAGAGTGGGTGACACATTAGGTGGTCGGTGGCAGAGGGCCAGGTGTTTGGAGGGCAGGGTGGGTGACACATTAGGTAGTCGGTGGCAGAGGGCCAGGTGTTTGGAGGGCAGAGTGGGTGACACATTAGGTGGTCGGTGGCAGAGGGCCAGGTGTTTGGATGGGCAGGGTGGGTGAAACATTAGGTAGACGGTGGCAGAGGGCCAGGTTTTTGGATGGGCAGGGTGGGTGACACATTAGGTAGTCGGTGGCAGAGGGCCAGGTGTTTGGAGGGCAGGGTGGGTGACACATTAGGTAGTCGGTGGCAGATGGCCAGGTATTTGGAGGGCAGGGTGGGTGACACATTAGGTAGTCGGTGGCAGAGGGCCAGGTGTTTGGAGGGCAGGGTGGATGACACATTAGGTAGTCGGTGGCAGAGGGCCAGGTGTTTGGAGGGCAGGGTGGGTGACACATTAGTTGGTCGGTGGCAGAGGGCCAGGTTTTTGGAGGGCAGGGTGGGTGACACATTAGGTAGTCGGTGGCGGATGGCCAGGTGTTTGGAGGGCAGGGTGGGTGACACATTAGGTGGTCGGTGGCGGAGGGCCAGGTGTTTGGAGGGCAGGGTGGGTGACACATTAGGTGGTCGGTGGCGGAGGGCCAGGTGTTTGGAGGGCAGGGTGGGTGACACAATAGGTAGTCGGTGGCAGAGGGCTAGGTGTTTGGAGGGCAGGGTGGGTGACACATTAGGTAGTCGGTGGCAGAGGGCCAGGTGTTTGGAGGGCAGGGAGGGTGACACATTAGGTGGTGGGTGGCAGAGGGCCAGGTGTTTGGAGGGCAGGGTGGGTGACACATTAGGTAGTTGGTGGCGGAAGTCTAGGTGTATGTGCTTTGGAGGGCAGGGTGGGTGACACATTAGGTAGTCGGTGGCGGAGGGCCAGGTGTATGTGCTTTGGAGGGCAGGGTGGGTGACACATTAGGTAGTCGGTGGCAGAGGGCCAGGTGTTTGGAGGGCAGGGTGGGTGACACATTAGGTAGTCGGTGGCAGAGGGCCAGGTGTATGTGCTTTGGAGGGCAGGGTGGGTGACACATTAGGTAATCGGTGGCAGAGGGCCAGGTGTTTGGATGGGCAGGGTGGGTGACACATTAGGTAGTCGGTGGCAGACGGCCAGGTGTTTGGAGGGCAGGGTGGGTGACACATTAGGTGTTCGGTGGCAGAGGGCCAGGTGTTTGGAGGGCAGGGTTGGTGACACATTAGGTAGTCGGTGGCGGAGAGCCAGGTGTATGTGCTTTGGAGGGCAGGGTGGGTGACACATTAGGTAGTCGGTGGCAGAGGGCCAGGTGTTTGGAGGGCAGGGTGGGTGACACATTAGGTAGTCGGTGGCAGAGGGCCAGGTGTTTGGAGGGCAGGGTGGGTGACACATTAGGTAGTCGGTGGCAGAGGGCCAGGTGTTTGGAGGGCAGGGTGGGTGACACATTAGGTAGTCGGTGGCAGAGGGCCAGGTGTTTGGAGGGCAGGGTGGGTGACACATTAGGTAGTCGGTGGCAGAGGGCCAGGTGTTTGGAGGGCAGGGTGGGTGACACATTAGGTAGTCGGTGGCAGAGGGCCAGGTGTTTGGAGGGCAGGGTGGGTGACACATTAGGTAGTCGGTGGCAGAGGGCCAGGTGTTTGGAGGGCAGGGAGGGTGACACATTAGGTAGTCGGTGGCAGAGGGACAGGTGTTTGGAGGGCAGGGAGGGTGACACATTAGGTAGTCGGTGGCAGAGGGCTAGATGTTTGGAGGGCAGGGGGTTGACACATTAGGTAGTCGGTGGCAGAGGGCCAGGTGTTTGGAGGGCAGGGAGGGTGACACATTAGGTAGTCGGTGGCAGAGGGCCAGGTGTTTGGAGGGCAGGGAGGGTGACACATTAGGTAGTCGGTGGCAGAGGGCCAGGTGTTTGGAGGGCAGGGTGGGTGACACATTAGGTAGTCGGTGGCAGAGGGCCAGGTGTTTGGAGGGCAGGGTGAGTGACACATTAGGTAGTCGGTGGCAGACGGCCAGGTGTTTGGAGGGCAGGGAGGGTGACACATTAGGTAGTCGGTGGCAGAGGGCCAGGTGTTTGGAGGGCAGGGTGGGTGACACATTAGGTAGTCGGTGGCAGAGGGCCAGGTGTTTGGAGGGCAGGGTGAGTGACACATTAGGTAGTCGGTGGCAGAGGGCCAGGTGTTTGGAGGGCAGGGTGGGTGACACATTAGGTAGTCGGTGGCAGAGGGCCAGGTGTTTGGAGGGCAGGGTGGGTGACACATTAGGTAGTCGGTGGCAGAGGGCCAGGTGTTTGGAGGGCAGGGTGGGTGACACATTAGGTAGTCGGTGGCAGAGGGCCAGGTGTTTGGAGGGCAGGGTGAGTGACACATTAGGTAGTCGGTGGCAGAGGGCCAGGTGTTTGGAGGGCAGGGTGGGTGACACATTAGGTAGTCGGTGGCAGAGGGCCAGGTGTTTGGAGGGCATGGTGGGTGACACATTAGGTAGTCGGTGGCAGAGGGCCAGGTGTTTGGAGGGCAGGGAGGGTAACACATTAGGTAGTCGGTGGCAGAGGGCCAGGTGTTTGGAGGGCAGGGAGGGTGACACATTAGGTAGTCGGTGGCAGAGGGCCAGGTGTTTGGAGGGCAGGGGGGGTGACACATTAGGTAGTCGGTGGCAGAGGGCCAGGTGTTTGGAGGGCAGGGAGGGTGACACATTAGGTGGTGGGTGGCAGAGGGCCAGGTGTTTGGAGGGCAGGGTGGGTGACACATTAGGTAGTGGGTGGCAGAGGGCCAGGTGTTTGGAGGGCAGGGTGGGTGACACATTAGGTAGTCGGTGGCAGAGGGCCAGGTGTTTGGAGGGCAGGGTGAGTGACACATTAGGTAGTCGGTGGCAGAGGGCCAGGTGTTTGGAGGGCAGGGTGGGTGACACATTAGGTAGTCGGTGGCAGAGGGCCAGGTGTTTGGAGGGCAGGGTGGGTGACACATTAGGTAGTCGGTGGCAGAGGGCCAGGTGTTTGGAGGGCAGGGTGGGTGACACATTAGGTAGTCGGTGGCAGAGGGCCAGGTGTTTGGAGGGCAGGGTGGGTGGCACATTAGGTAGTCGGTGGCAGAGGGCCAGGTGTTTGGAGGGCAGGGTGGGTGACACATTAGGTAGTCGGTGGCAGAGGGCCAGGTGTTTGGAGGGCAGGGTGGGTGACACATTAGGTAGTCGGTGGCAGAGGGCCAGGTGTTTGGAGGGCAGGGTGGGTGACACATTAGGTAGTCGGTGGCAGAGGGCCAGGTGTTTGGAGGGCAGGGTGGGTGACACATTAGGTGGTCGGTGGCAGAGGGCCAGGTGTTTGGAGGGCAGGGTGGGTGACACATTAGGTGGTCGGTGGCAGAGGGCCAGGTGTTTGGAGGACAGGGTGGGTGACACATTAGGTAGTCGGTGGCAGAGGGCCAGGTGTTTGGAGGGCAGGGTGGGTGACACATTAGGTAGTCGGTGGCAGAGGGCCAGGTGTATGCGCTTTGGAGGGCAGGGTGGGTGACACATTAGGTAGTCGGTGGCAGAGGGCCAGGTGTATGTGCTTTGGAGGGCAGGGTGGGTGACACATTAGGTAGTCGGTGGCGGAGGGCCAGGTGTATGTGCTTTGGAGGGCAGGGTGGGTGACACATTAGGTAGTCGGTGGCAGAGGGCCAGGTGTTTGGAGGGCAGGGTGGGTGACACATTAGGTAGTCGGTGGCAGAGGGCCAGGTGTATGTGCTTTGGAGGGCAGGGTGGGTGACACATTAGGTAGTCGGTGGCAGAGGGCCAGGTGTTTGGATGGGCAGGGTGGGTGACACATTAGGTAGTCGGTGGCAGACGGCCAGGTGTTTGGAGGGCAGGGTGGGTGACACATTAGGTGTTCGGTGGCAGAGGGCCAGGTGTTTGGAGGGCAGGGTTGGTGACACATTAGGTAGTCGGTGGCGGAGGGCCAGGTGTATGTGCTTTGGAGGGCAGGGTGGGTGACACATTAGGTAGTCAGTGGCAGAGGGCCAGGTGTTTGGAGGGTAGGGTGGGTGACACATTAGGTAGTCGGTGGCAGAGGGCCAGGTGTTTGGAGGGCAGGGTGGGTGACACATTAGGTAGTCGGTGGCAGAGGGCCAGGTGTTTGGAGGGCAGGGTGGGTGACACATTAGGTAGTCGGTGGCAGAGGGCCAGGTGTTTGGAGGGCAGGGTGGGTGACACATTAGGTGGTCGGTGGCAGAGGGCCAGGTGTTTGGAGGGCAGGGAGGGTGACACATTAGGTAGTCGGTGGCAGAGGCCCAGGTGTTTGGAGGGCAGGGTGGGTGACACATTAGGTAGTCGGTGGCAGAGGGCCAGGTGTATGTGCTTTGGAGGGCAGGGTGGGTGACACATTAGGTAGTCGGTGGAAGAGGGCTAGGTGTTTGGAGGGCAGGGTGGGTGACACATTAGGTGGTCGGTGGCAGAGGGCCAGGTGTTTGGGGGGCAGGGTGGGTGACACATTAGGTAGTCGGTGGCAGAGGGCCAGGTGTTTGGAGGGCAGGGTGGGTGACACATTAGGTAGTCGGTGGCAGAGGGCCAGGTGTTTGGAGGGCAGGGTGGGTGACACATTCGGTAGTCGGTGGCAGAGGGCCAGGTGTTTGGAGGGCAGGGTGGGTGACACATTAGGTAGTCGGTGGCAGAGGGCCAGGTGTTTGGAGGGTAGGATGGGTGACACATTAGGTGGTCGGTGGCAGAGGGCCAGGTGTTTGGAGGGCAGGGTGGGTGACACATTAGGTAGTCGGTGGCAGAGGGCCAGGTGTTTGGAGGGCAGGGTGGGTGACACATTAGGTAGTCGGTGGCAGAGGGCCAGGTGTATATGCTTTGGAGGGCAGGGTGGGTGACACATTAGGTAGTCGGTGGCAGAGGGCCAGGTGTTTGGAGGGCAGGGAGGGTGACACATTAGGTAGTCGGTGGCAGAGGGCCAGGTGTTTGGAGGGCAGGGTGGGTGACACATTAGGTAGTCGGTGGCAGAGGGCCAGGTGTTTGGAGGGCAGGGTGGGTGACACATTAGGTAGTCGGTGGCAGAGGGCCAGGTGTTTGGAGGGCAGGGTGGGTGACACATTAGGTAGTCGGTGGCGGAGGGCCAGGTGTTTGTAGGGCAGGGAGGGTGACACATTAGGTAGTCGGTGGCGGAGGGCCAGGTGTTTGGAGGGCAGGGTGGGCGACACATTAGGTAGTCGGTGGCGGAGGGCCAGGTGTTTGGAGGGCAGGGTGGGTGACACATTAGGTAGTCGGTGGCAGAGGGCCAGGTGTTTGGAGGGCAGGGTGGGTGACACATTAGGTAGTCGGTGGCGGAGGGCCAGGTGTTTGGAGGGCAGGGTGGGTGACACATTAGGTAGTCGGTGGCAGAGGGCCAGATGTTTGGAGGGCAGGGTGGGTGACACATTAGGTGGTCGGTGGCAGACGGCCAGGTGTTTGGAGGGCAGGGTGGGTGACACATTAGGTAGTCGGTGGCGGAGGGCCAGGTGTATGTGCTTTGGCGGGCAGGGTGAGTGACACATTAGGTAGTCGGTGGCGGAGGGCAAGGTGTATGTGCTTTGGAGGGCAGGGTGGGTGACACATTAGGTAGTCGGTGGCAGAGGGCCAGGTGTTTGGAGGGCAGGGTGGGTGACACATTAGGTAGTTGGTGGCGGAGGGCCAGGTGTTTGGAGGGCAGGGTGGGTGACACATTAGGTAGTCGGTGGCGGAGGGCCAGGTGTATGTGCTTTGGCGGGCAGGGTGGATGACACATTAGGTAGTCGGTGGCGGAGGGCAAGGTGTTTGGAGGGCAGGGTGGGTGACACATTAGGTAGTCGGTGGCAGAGGGCCAGGTGTTTGGAGGGCAGGGTGGGTGACACATTAGGTGGTTGGTGGCAGAGGGCCAGGTGTTTGGAGGGCAGGGTGGGTGACACATTAGGTAGTTGGTGGCATAGGGCCAGGTGTTTGGAGGGCAGGGTGGGTGACACATTAGGTGATCGGTGGCAGAGGGCCAGGTGTTTGGAGGGCAGGGTGGGTGACACATTAGGTAGTCGGTGGCAGAGGGCCAGGTGTATGTGCTTTGGAGGGCAGGGTGGGTGACACATTAGGTGGTCGAGGGCAGAGGGCCAGGTGTTTGGAGGGCAGGGTGGGTGACACATTAGGTAGTCGGTGGCGGAGGGCCAGGTGTTTGGAGGGCAGGGTGGGTGACACAATAGGTAGTCGGTGGCAGAGGGCTAGGTGTTTGGAGGGCAGGGTGGGTGACACATTAGGTAGTCGGTGGCAGAGGGCCAGGTGTTTGGAGGGCAGGGAGGGTGACACATTAGGTGGTGGGTGGCAGAGGGCCAGGTTTTTGGATGGCAGGGTGAGTGACACATTAGGTAGTTGGTGGCGGAAGTCTAGGTGTATGTGCTTTGGAGGGCAGGGTGGGTGACACATTAGATAGTCGGTGGCAGAGGGCCAGGTGTTTGGAGGGCAGGGTGGGTGACACATTAGGTAGTCGGTGGCAGAGGGCCAGGTGTTTGGAGGGCAGGGTGGGTGACACATCAGGTAGTCGGTGGCGGAGGGCCAGGTGTATGTGCTTTGGAGGGCAGGGTGGGTGACACATTAGGTAGTCGGTGGCAGAGGGCCAGGTGTTTGGAGGGCAGGGTGGGTGACACATTAGGTAGTCGGTGGCAGCGGGCCAGGTGTTTGGAGGGCAGGGTGGGTGACACATTAGGTAGTCGGTGGCAGAGGGCCAGGTGTTTGGAGGGCAGGGTGGGTGACACATTAGGTAGTCGGTGGCAGAGGGCCAGGTGTTTGGAGGGCAGGGTGGGTCGCACATTAGGTAGTCGCTAGCAGAGGGCCAGGTGTTGGAGGGCATGGTGGGTGACACATTAGGTAGTCCTTGGCAGAGGGCCAGGTGTTTGGAGGGCAGGGTGGGTGACACATTAGGTAGTCGGTGGCAGAGGGCCAGGTGTTTGGAGGGCAGGGTGGGTGACACATTAGGTAGTCGGTGGCAGAGGGCCAGGTGTTTGGAGGGCATGGTGGGTGACACATTAGGTAGTCGGTGGCAGAGGGCCAGGTGTTTGGAGGGCAGGGAGGGTAACACATTAGGTAGTCGGTGGCAGAGGGCCAGGTGTTTGGAGGGCAGGGAGGGTGACACATTAGGTAGTCGGTGGCAGAGGGCCAGGTGTTTGGAGGGCAGGGGGGGTGACACATTAGGTAGTCGGTGGCAGAGGGCCAGGTGTTTGGAGGGCAGGGAGGGTGACACATTAGGTGGTGGGTGGCAGAGGGCCAGGTGTTTGGAGGGCAGGGTGGGTGACACATTAGGTAGTGGGTGGCAGAGGGCCAGGTGTTTGGAGGGCAGGGTGGGTGACACATTAGGTAGTCGGTGGCAGAGGGCCAGGTGTTTGGAGGGCAGGGTGAGTGACACATTAGGTAGTCGGTGGCAGAGGGCCAGGTGTTTGGAGGGCAGGGTGGGTGACACATTAGGTAGTCGGTGGCAGAGGGCCAGGTGTTTGGAGGGCAGGGTGGGTGACACATTAGGTAGTCGGTGGCAGAGGGCCAGGTGTTTGGAGGGCAGGGTGGGTGACACATTAGGTAGTCGGTGGCAGAGGGCCAGGTGTTTGGAGGGCAGGGTGGGTGGCACATTAGGTAGTCGGTGGCAGAGGGCCAGGTGTTTGGAGGGCAGGGTGGGTGACACATTAGGTAGTCGGTGGCAGAGGGCCAGGTGTTTGGAGGGCAGGGTGGGTGACACATTAGGTAGTCGGTGGCAGAGGGCCAGGTGTTTGGAGGGCAGGGTGGGTGACACATTAGGTAGTCGGTGGCAGAGGGCCAGGTGTTTGGAGGGCAGGGTGGGTGACACATTAGGTGGTCGGTGGCAGAGGGCCAGGTGTTTGGAGGGCAGGGTGGGTGACACATTAGGTGGTCGGTGGCAGAGGGCCAGGTGTTTGGAGGACAGGGTGGGTGACACATTAGGTAGTCGGTGGCAGAGGGCCAGGTGTTTGGAGGGCAGGGTGGGTGACACATTAGGTAGTCGGTGGCAGAGGGCCAGGTGTATGCGCTTTGGAGGGCAGGGTGGGTGACACATTAGGTAGTCGGTGGCAGAGGGCCAGGTGTATGTGCTTTGGAGGGCAGGGTGGGTGACACATTAGGTAGTCGGTGGCGGAGGGCCAGGTGTATGTGCTTTGGAGGGCAGGGTGGGTGACACATTAGGTAGTCGGTGGCAGAGGGCCAGGTGTTTGGAGGGCAGGGTGGGTGACACATTAGGTAGTCGGTGGCAGAGGGCCAGGTGTATGTGCTTTGGAGGGCAGGGTGGGTGACACATTAGGTAGTCGGTGGCAGAGGGCCAGGTGTTTGGATGGGCAGGGTGGGTGACACATTAGGTAGTCGGTGGCAGACGGCCAGGTGTTTGGAGGGCAGGGTGGGTGACACATTAGGTGTTCGGTGGCAGAGGGCCAGGTGTTTGGAGGGCAGGGTTGGTGACACATTAGGTAGTCGGTGGCGGAGGGCCAGGTGTATGTGCTTTGGAGGGCAGGGTGGGTGACACATTAGGTAGTCAGTGGCAGAGGGCCAGGTGTTTGGAGGGTAGGGTGGGTGACACATTAGGTAGTCGGTGGCAGAGGGCCAGGTGTTTGGAGGGCAGGGTGGGTGACACATTAGGTAGTCGGTGGCAGAGGGCCAGGTGTTTGGAGGGCAGGGTGGGTGACACATTAGGTAGTCGGTGGCAGAGGGCCAGGTGTTTGGAGGGCAGGGTGGGTGACACATTAGGTGGTCGGTGGCAGAGGGCCAGGTGTTTGGAGGGCAGGGAGGGTGACACATTAGGTAGTCGGTGGCAGAGGCCCAGGTGTTTGGAGGGCAGGGTGGGTGACACATTAGGTAGTCGGTGGCAGAGGGCCAGGTGTATGTGCTTTGGAGGGCAGGGTGGGTGACACATTAGGTAGTCGGTGGAAGAGGGCTAGGTGTTTGGAGGGCAGGGTGGGTGACACATTAGGTGGTCGGTGGCAGAGGGCCAGGTGTTTGGGGGGCAGGGTGGGTGACACATTAGGTAGTCGGTGGCAGAGGGCCAGGTGTTTGGAGGGCAGGGTGGGTGACACATTAGGTAGTCGGTGGCAGAGGGCCAGGTGTTTGGAGGGCAGGGTGGGTGACACATTCGGTAGTCGGTGGCAGAGGGCCAGGTGTTTGGAGGGCAGGGTGGGTGACACATTAGGTAGTCGGTGGCAGAGGGCCAGGTGTTTGGAGGGTAGGATGGGTGACACATTAGGTGGTCGGTGGCAGAGGGCCAGGTGTTTGGAGGGCAGGGTGGGTGACACATTAGGTAGTCGGTGGCAGAGGGCCAGGTGTTTGGAGGGCAGGGTGGGTGACACATTAGGTAGTCGGTGGCAGAGGGCCAGGTGTATATGCTTTGGAGGGCAGGGTGGGTGACACATTAGGTAGTCGGTGGCAGAGGGCCAGGTGTTTGGAGGGCAGGGAGGGTGACACATTAGGTAGTCGGTGGCAGAGGGCCAGGTGTTTGGAGGGCAGGGTGGGTGACACATTAGGTAGTCGGTGGCAGAGGGCCAGGTGTTTGGAGGGCAGGGTGGGTGACACATTAGGTAGTCGGTGGCAGAGGGCCAGGTGTTTGGAGGGCAGGGTGGGTGACACATTAGGTAGTCGGTGGCGGAGGGCCAGGTGTTTGTAGGGCAGGGAGGGTGACACATTAGGTAGTCGGTGGCGGAGGGCCAGGTGTTTGGAGGGCAGGGTGGGCGACACATTAGGTAGTCGGTGGCGGAGGGCCAGGTGTTTGGAGGGCAGGGTGGGTGACACATTAGGTAGTCGGTGGCAGAGGGCCAGGTGTTTGGAGGGCAGGGTGGGTGACACATTAGGTAGTCGGTGGCGGAGGGCCAGGTGTTTGGAGGGCAGGGTGGGTGACACATTAGGTAGTCGGTGGCAGAGGGCCAGATGTTTGGAGGGCAGGGTGGGTGACACATTAGGTGGTCGGTGGCAGAGGGCCAGGTGTTTGGAGGGCAGGGTGGGTGACACATTAGGTAGTCGGTGGCGGAGGGCCAGGTGTATGTGCTTTGGCGGGCAGGGTGAGTGACACATTAGGTAGTCGGTGGCGGAGGGCAAGGTGTATGTGCTTTGGAGGGCAGGGTGGGTGACACATTAGGTAGTCGGTGGCAGAGGGCCAGGTGTTTGGAGGGCAGGGTGGGTGACACATTAGGTAGTTGGTGGCGGAGGGCCAGGTGTTTGGAGGGCAGGGTGGGTGACACATTAGGTAGTCGGTGGCGGAGGGCCAGGTGTATGTGCTTTGGCGGGCAGGGTGGATGACACATTAGGTAGTCGGTGGCGGAGGGCAAGGTGTTTGGAGGGCAGGGTGGGTGACACATTAGGTAGTCGGTGGCAGAGGGCCAGGTGTTTGGAGGGCAGGGTGGGTGACACATTAGGTGGTTGGTGGCAGAGGGCCAGGTGTTTGGAGGGCAGGGTGGGTGACACATTAGGTAGTTGGTGGCATAGGGCCAGGTGTTTGGAGGGCAGGGTGGGTGACACATTAGGTGATCGGTGGCAGAGGGCCAGGTGTTTGGAGGGCAGGGTGGGTGACACATTAGGTAGTCGGTGGCAGAGGGCCAGGTGTATGTGCTTTGGAGGGCAGGGTGGGTGACACATTAGGTGGTCGAGGGCAGAGGGCCAGGTGTTTGGAGGGCAGGGTGGGTGACACATTAGGTAGTCGGTGGCGGAGGGCCAGGTGTTTGGAGGGCAGGGTGGGTGACACAATAGGTAGTCGGTGGCAGAGGGCTAGGTGTTTGGAGGGCAGGGTGGGTGACACATTAGGTAGTCGGTGGCAGAGGGCCAGGTGTTTGGAGGGCAGGGAGGGTGACACATTAGGTGGTGGGTGGCAGAGGGCCAGGTTTTTGGATGGCAGGGTGAGTGACACATTAGGTAGTTGGTGGCGGAAGTCTAGGTGTATGTGCTTTGGAGGGCAGGGTGGGTGACACATTAGATAGTCGGTGGCAGAGGGCCAGGTGTTTGGAGGGCAGGGTGGGTGACACATTAGGTAGTCGGTGGCAGAGGGCCAGGTGTTTGGAGGGCAGGGTGGGTGACACATCAGGTAGTCGGTGGCGGAGGGCCAGGTGTATGTGCTTTGGAGGGCAGGGTGGGTGACACATTAGGTAGTCGGTGGCAGAGGGCCAGGTGTTTGGAGGGCAGGGTGGGTGACACATTAGGTAGTCGGTGGCAGCGGGCCAGGTGTTTGGAGGGCAGGGTGGGTGACACATTAGGTAGTCGGTGGCAGAGGGCCAGGTGTTTGGAGGGCAGGGTGGGTGACACATTAGGTAGTCGGTGGCAGAGGGCCAGGTGTTTGGAGGGCAGGGTGGGTCGCACATTAGGTAGTCGCTAGCAGAGGGCCAGGTGTTGGAGGGCATGGTGGGTGACACATTAGGTAGTCCTTGGCAGAGGGCCAGGTGTTTGGAGGGCAGGGTGGGTGACACATTAGGTAGTCGGTGGCAGAGGGCCAGGTGTTTGGAGGGCAGGGTGGGTGACACATTAGGTAGTCGGTGGCAGAGGGCCAGGTGTTTGGAGGGCAGGGTGGGTGACACATTAGGTAGTCGGTGGCAGAGGGCCAGGTGTTTGGAGTGCAGGGTGGGTGACACATTAGGTGGTCGGTGGCAGAGGGCCAGGTGTTTGGAGGACAGGGTGGGTGACACATTAGGTAGTCGGTGGCAGAGGGCCAGGTGTTTGGAGGGCAGGGTGGGTGACACAATAGGTAGTCAGTGGCAGAGGGCCAGGTGTTTGGAGGGCAGGGTGGGTGACACATTAGGTAGTCGGTGGCAGAGGGCCAGGTGTTTGGAGGGCAGGGTGGGTGACACATTAGGTAGTCGGTGGCAGAGGGCCAGGTGTTTGGAGGGCAGGGTGGGTGACACATTAGGTAGTCGGTGGCAGAGGGCCATGTGTTTGGAGGGCAGGGTGCGTGACACATTAGGTAGTCGGTGGCAGAGGGCCAGGTGTTTGGAGGGCAGGGTGGGTGACACATTAGGTAGTCGGTAGCAGAGGGCCAGGTGTTTGGAGGGCAGGGTGGGTGACACATTAGGTAGTCGGTGGCAGAGGGCCAGGTGTTTGGAGGGCAGGGTGGGTGACACATTAGGTAGTCGGTGGCAGAGGGCCAGGTGTTTGGAGGGCAGGGTGGGTGACACATTAGGTAGTCGGTGGCAGAGGGCCAGATGTTTGGAGGGCAGGGTGGGTGACACATTAGGTAGTCGGTGGCAGAGGGCCAGCTGTTTGGAGGGCAGGGTGGGTGACACATTAGGTAGTCAGTGGCAGAGGGCCAGGTGTTTTGAGGGCAGGGTGGGTGACACATTAGGTAGTCGGTGGCAGAGGGCCAGGTGTTTGGAGGGCAGGGCGGGTGACACATTAGGTAGTCGGTGGCAGAGGGCCAGGTGTATGTGCTTTGGAGGGCAGGGTGGGTGACACATTAGGTAGTTGGTGGCAGAGGGCCAGGTGTTTGGAGGGCAGGGTGGGTGACACATTAGGTGGTCGGTGGCAGAGGGCCAGGTGTTTGGATGGGCAGGGTGGGTGACACATTAGGTAGACGGTGGCAGAGGGCCAGGTTTTTGGATGGGCAGGGTGGGTGACACATTAGGTAGTCGGTGGCAGAGGGCCAGGTGTTTGGAGGGCAGGGTGGGTGACACATTAGGTAGTCGGTGGCAGATGGCCAGGTATTTGGAGGGCAGGGTGGGTGACACATTAGGTAGTCGGTGGCAGAGGGCCAGGTGTTTGGAGGGCAGGGTGGATGACACATTAGGTAGTCGGTGGCAGAGGGCCAGGTGTTTGGAGGGCAGGGTGGGTGACACATTAGTTGGTCGGTGGCAGAGGGCCAGGTTTTTGGAGGGCAGGGTGGGTGACACATTAGGTAGTCGGTGGCGGATGGCCAGGTGTTTGGAGGGCAGGGTGGGTGACACATTAGGTGGTCGGTGGCGGAGGGCCAGGTGTTTGGAGGGCAGGGTGGGTGACACATTAGGTGGTCGGTGGCGGAGGGCCAGGTGTTTGGAGGGCAGGGTGGGTGACACATTGGGTAGTCGGTGGCGGAGGGCCAGGTGTTTGGAGGGCAGGGTGGGTGACACAATAGGTAGTCGGTGGCAGAGGGCTAGGTGTTTGGAGGGCAGGGTGGGTGACACATTAGGTAGTCGGTGGCAGAGGGCCAGGTGTTTGGAGGGCAGGGAGGGTGACACATTAGGTGGTGGGTGGCAGAGGGCCAGGTGTTTGGAGGGCAGGGTGGGTGACACATTAGGTAGTCGGTGGCAGAGGGCCAGGTGTTTGGAGGGCAGGGTGGGTGACACATTAGGTAGTCGGTGGCAGAGGGCCAGGTGTTGGAGGGCAGGGTGGGTGACACATTAGGTAGTCGGTGGCGGAGGGCCAGGTGTATGTGCTTTGGAGGGCAGGGTGGGTGACACATTAGGTAGTCGGTGGCAGAGGGCCAGGTGTTTGGAGGGCAGGGTGGGTGACACATTGGGTAGTCGGTGGCAGAGGGCCAGGTGTTTGGAGGGCAGGATGGGTGACACATTAGGTAGTCGGTGGCAGAGGGCCAGGTGTTTGGAGGGCAGGGTGGGTGACACATTAGGTAGTCGGTGGCAGAGGGCCAGGTGTTTGGAGGGCAGGGTGGGTCGCACATTAGGTAGTCGCTGGCAGAGGGCCAGGTGTTTGGAGGGCATGGTGGGTGACACATTAGGTAGTCGGTGGCAGAGGGCCAGGTGTTTGGAGGGCAGAGTGGGTGACACATTAGGTAGTCGGTGGCAGAGGGCCAGGTGTTTGGAGGTCAGGGTGGGTGACATATTAGGTAGTCGGTGGCAGAGGGCCAGGTGTTTGGAGGGCAGGGTGGGTGACACATTAGGTAGTCGGTGGCAGAGGGCCAGGTGTTTGGAGGACAGGGTGGGTGACACATTAGGTAGTCGGTGGCAGAGGGCCAGGTGTTTGGAGGGCAGGGTGGGTGACACAATAGGTAGTCAGTGGCAGAGGGCCAGGTGTTTGGAGGGCAGGGTGGGTGACACATTAGGTAGTCGGTGGCAGAGGGCCAGGTGTTTGGAGGGCAGGGTGGGTGACACATTAGGTAGTCGGTGGCAGAGGGCCATGTGTTTGGAGGGCAGGGTGCGTGACACATTAGGTAGTCGGTGGCAGAGGGCCAGGTGTTTGGAGGGCAGGGTGGGTGACACATTAGGTAGTCGGTGGCAGAGGGCCAGGTGTTTGGAGGGCAGGGTGGGTGACACATTAGGTAGTCGGTGGCAGAGGGCCAGGTGTTTGGAGGGCAGGGTGGGTGACACATTACGTAGTCGGTGGCAGAGGGCCAGGTGTTTGGAGGGCAGGGTGGGTGACACATTAGGTAGTCGGTGGCAGAGGGCCAGATGTTTGGAGGGCAGGGTGGGTGACACATTAGGTAGTCGGTGGCAGAGGGCCAGCTGTTTGGAGGGCAGGGTGGGTGACACATTAGGTAGTCAGTGGCAGAGGGCCAGGTGTTTGGAGGGCAGGGTGGGTGACACATTAGGTAGTCGGTGGCAGAGGGCCAGGTGTATGTGCTTTGGAGGGCAGGGTGGGTGACACATTAGGTAGTTGGTGGCAGAGGGCCAGGTGTTTGGAGGGCAGGGTGGGTGACACATTAGGTAGTCGGTGGCAGAGGGCCAGGTGTTTGGAGGGCAGGGTGGGTGACACATTAGGTGGTCGGTGGCAGAGGGCCAGGTGTTTGGATGGGCAGGGTGGGTGACACATTAGGTAGTCGGTGGCAGAGGGCCAGGTTTTTGGATGGGCAGGGTGGGTGACACATTAGGTAGTCGGTGGCAGAGGGCCAGGTGTTTGGAGGGCAGGGTGGGTGACACATTAGGTAGTCGGTGGCAGATGGCCAGGTATTTGGAGGGCAGGGTGGGTGACACATTAGGTAGTCGGTGGCAGAGGGCCAGGTGTTTGGAGGGCAGGATGGATGACACATTAGGTAGTCGGTGGCAGAGGGCCAGGTGTTTGGAGGGCAGGGTGGGTGACACATTAGTTGGTCGGTGGCAGAGGGCCAGCTTTTTGGAGGGCAGGGTGGGTGACACATTAGGTAGTCGGTGGCGGATGGCCAGGTGTTTGGAGGGCAGGGTGGGTGACACATTAGGTAGTCGGTGGCGGAGGGCCAGGTGTTTGGAGGGCAGGGTGGGTGACACATTAGGTAGTCGGTGGCGGAGGGCCAGGTGTTTGGAGGGCAGGGTGGGTGACACATTAGGTAGTCGGTGGCGGACCGCCAGGTGTTTGGAGGGCAGGGTGGGTGACACATTAGGTAGTCGGTGGCAGAGGGCCAGGTGTTTGGAGGGCAGGGTGGGTGACACATTAGGTAGTCGGTGGCAGAGGGCCAGGTGTTTGGAGGGCAGGGTGGGTGACACATTAGGTAGTCGGTGGCAGAGGGCCAGGTGTTTGGAGGGCAGGGTGGGTGACACATTAGGTAGTCGGTGGCAGAGGGCCAGGTGTTTGGAGGGCAGGGTGGGTGACACATTAGGTAGTCGGTGGCAGAGGGCCAGGTGTTTGGAGGGCAGGGTGGGTGACACATTAGGTAGTCGGTGGCAGAGGGCCAGGTGTTTGGAAGGCAGGGTGGGTGACACATTAGGTAGTCGGTGGCAGAGGGCCAGGTGTTTGGAGAGCAGGGTGGGTGACACATTAGGTAGTCGGTGGCAGAGGGCCAGGTATTGGAGGGCAGGGTGGGTGACACATTAGGTAGTCGGTGGCGGAGGGCCAGGAGTATGTGCTTTGGAGGGCAGGGTGGGTGACACATTAGGTAGTCGGTGGCAGAGGGCCAGGTGTTTGGAGGGCAGGGTGGGTGACACATTAGGTAGTCGGTGGCAGAGGGCCAGGTGTTTGGAGGGCAGGGTGGGTGACACATTAGGTAGTCGGTGGCAGAGGGCCAGGTGTTTGGAGGGCAGGGTGGGTGACACATTAGGTAGTCGGTGGCAGAGGGCCAGGTGTTTGGAGGGCAGGGTGGGTGACACATTAGGTAGTCGGTGGCGGAGGGCCAGGTGTATGTGTTTTGGAGGGCAGGGTGGGTGACACATTAGGTAGTCGGTGGCAGAGGGCCAGGTGTTTGGAGGGCAGGGTGGGTGACACATTAGGTAGTCGGTGGCAGAGGGCCAGGTGTTTGGAGGGCAGGGTGGGTGACACATTAGGTAGTCGGTGGCAGAGGGACAGGTGTTCGGAGGGCAGGGTGGGTGACACATTAGGTAGTCGGTGGCAGAGGGCCAGGTGTTTGGAGGGCAGGGTGGGTGACACATTAGGTAGTCGGTGGCAGAGGGCCAGGTGTTTGGAGGGCAGGGTGGGTGACACATTAGGTAGTCGGTGGCAGAGGACCAGGTGTTTGGAGGGCAAGGTGGGTGACACATTAGGTAGTCGGTGGCAGATGGCCAGGTGTTTGGAGGGCAGGGTGGGTGACACATTAGGTAGTCGGTGGCGGAGGGCCAGGTGTATGTGCTTTGGAGGGCAGGGTGGGTGACACATTAGGTGGTCGGTGGCAGAGGGCCAGGTGTTTGGAGGGCAGGGTGGGTGACACATTAGGTAGTCGGTGGCAAAGGGCCAGGTGTTTGGAGGGCAGGGTGGGTGACATATTAGGTAGTCGGTGGCGGAGGGCCAGGTGTATGTGCTTTGGAGGGCAGGGTGGGTGACACATTAGGTAGTCGGTGGCAGAGGGCCAGGTGTTTGGAGGGCAGGGTGGGTGACACATTAGGTAGTCAGTGGCAGAGGGCCAGGTGTTTGGAGGGCAGGGTGGGTGACACATTAGGTAGTCGGTGGCAGAGGGCCAGGTGTTTGGAGGGCAGGGTGGGTGACACATTAGGTAGTCGTTGGCAGAGGGCCAGGTGTTTGGAGGGCAGGGTGGGTGACACATTAGGTAGTCGGTGGCAGAGGGCCAGGTGTTTCGAGGGCAGGGTGGGTGACACATTAGGTAGTCGGTGGCAGAGGGCCAGGTGTTTGGAGGGCAGGGTGGGTGACACATTAGGTAGTCGGTGGCGGAGGGCCAGGTGTTTGGAGGGCAGGGTGGGTGACACATTAGGTAGTCGGTGGCAGAGGGCCAGGTGTTTGGAGGGCAGGGTGGGTGACACATTAGGTAGTCGGTGGCAGAGGGCCAGGTGTTTGGAGGGCAGGGTGGGTGACACATTAGGTAGTCGGTGGCAGAGGGCCAGGTGTTTGGAGGGCAGGGTGGGTGACACATTAGGTGGTCGGTGGCAGAGGGCCAGGTGTTTGGAGGGAAGGGTGGGTGACACATTAGGTAGTCGGTGGCAGAGGGCCAGGTGTTTGGAGGGCAGGGTGGGTGACACATTAGGTGGTCGGTGGCAGAGGGCCAGGTGTTTGGAGGGCAGGGTGGGTGACACATTAGGTAGTCGGTGGCAGAGGGCCTGGTGTTTGGAGGGCAGGGTGGGTGACACATTAGGTGGTCGGTGGCAGAGGGCCAGGTGTTTGGAGGGCAGGGTGGGTGACACATTAGGTGGTCGGTGGCAGAGGGCCAGGTGTTTGGAGGGCAGGGTGGGTGACACATTAGGTGGTCGGTGGCAGAGGGCCAGGTGTTTGGAGGGCAGGGTGGGTGACACATTAGGTGGTCGGTGGCAGAGGGCCAGGTGTTTGGAGGGCAGGGTGGGTGACACATTAGGTAGTCGGTGGCAGAGGGCCAGGTGTTTGGAGGGCAGGGTGGGTGACACATTAGGTAGTCGGTGGCAGAGGGCCAGGTGTTTGGAGGGCAGGGTGGGTGACACATTAGGTAGTCGGTGGCAGAGGGCCAGGTGTTTGGAGGGCAGGGTGGGTGACACATTAGGTAGTCGGTGGCAGAGGGCCAGGTGTTTGGAGGGCAGGGTGGGTGACACATTAGGTAGTCGGTGGCAGAGGGCCAGGTGTTTGGAGGGCAGGGTGGGTGACACATCAGGTAGTCGGTGGCGGAGGGCCAGGTGTATGTGCTTTGGAGGGCAGGGTGGGTGACACATTAGGTAGTCGGTGGCAGAGGGCCAGGTGTTTGGAGGGCAGGGTGGGTGACACATTAGGTAGTCGGTGGCAGCGGGCCAGGTGTTTGGAGGGCAGGGTGGGTGACACATTAGGTAGTCGGTGGCAGAGGGCCAGGTGTTTGGAGGGCAGGGTGGGTGACACATTAGGTAGTCGGTGGCAGAGGGCCAGGTGTTTGGAGGGCAGGGTGGGTTGCACATTAGGTAGTCGCTAGCAGAGGGCCAGGTGTTGGAGGGCATGGTGGGTGACACATTAGGTAGTCCTTGGCAGAGGGCCAGGTGTTTGGAGGGCAGGGTGGGTGACACATTAGGTAGTCGGTGGCAGAGGGCCAGGTGTTTGGAGGGCAGGGTGGGTGACACATTAGGTAGTCGGTGGCAGAGGGCCAGGTGTTTGGAGGGCAGGGTGGGTGACACATTAGGTAGTCGGTGGCAGAGGGCCAGGTGTTTGGAGTGCAGGGTGGGTGACACATTAGGTGGTCGGTGGCAGAGGGCCAGGTGTTTGGAGGACAGGGTGGGTGACACATTAGGTAGTCGGTGGCAGAGGGCCAGGTGTTTGGAGGGCAGGGTGGGTGACACAATAGGTAGTCAGTGGCAGAGGGCCAGGTGTTTGGAGGGCAGGGTGGGTGACACATTAGGTAGTCGGTGGCAGAGGGCCAGGTGTTTGGAGGGCAGGGTGGGTGACACATTAGGTAGTCGGTGGCAGAGGGCCAGGTGTTTGGAGGGCAGGGTGGGTGACACATTAGGTAGTCGGTGGCAGAGGGCCATGTGTTTGGAGGGCAGGGTGCGTGACACATTAGGTAGTCGGTGGCAGAGGGCCAGGTGTTTGGAGGGCAGGGTGGGTGACACATTAGGTAGTCGGTAGCAGAGGGCCAGGTGTTTGGAGGGCAGGGTGGGTGACACATTAGGTAGTCGGTGGCAGAGGGCCAGGTGTTTGGAGGGCAGGGTGGGTGACACATTAGGTAGTCGGTGGCAGAGGGCCAGGTGTTTGGAGGGCAGGGTGGGTGACACATTAGGTAGTCGGTGGCAGAGGGCCAGATGTTTGGAGGGCAGGGTGGGTGACACATTAGGTAGTCGGTGGCAGAGGGCCAGCTGTTTGGAGGGCAGGGTGGGTGACACATTAGGTAGTCAGTGGCAGAGGGCCAGGTGTTTTGAGGGCAGGGTGGGTGACACATTAGGTAGTCGGTGGCAGAGGGCCAGGTGTTTGGAGGGCAGGGCGGGTGACACATTAGGTAGTCGGTGGCAGAGGGCCAGGTGTATGTGCTTTGGAGGGCAGGGTGGGTGACACATTAGGTAGTTGGTGGCAGAGGGCCAGGTGTTTGGAGGGCAGGGTGGGTGACACATTAGGTGGTCGGTGGCAGAGGGCCAGGTGTTTGGATGGGCAGGGTGGGTGACACATTAGGTAGACGGTGGCAGAGGGCCAGGTTTTTGGATGGGCAGGGTGGGTGACACATTAGGTAGTCGGTGGCAGAGGGCCAGGTGTTTGGAGGGCAGGGTGGGTGACACATTAGGTAGTCGGTGGCAGATGGCCAGGTATTTGGAGGGCAGGGTGGGTGACACATTAGGTAGTCGGTGGCAGAGGGCCAGGTGTTTGGAGGGCAGGGTGGATGACACATTAGGTAGTCGGTGGCAGAGGGCCAGGTGTTTGGAGGGCAGGGTGGGTGACACATTAGTTGGTCGGTGGCAGAGGGCCAGGTTTTTGGAGGGCAGGGTGGGTGACACATTAGGTAGTCGGTGGCGGATGGCCAGGTGTTTGGAGGGCAGGGTGGGTGACACATTAGGTGGTCGGTGGCGGAGGGCCAGGTGTTTGGAGGGCAGGGTGGGTGACACATTAGGTGGTCGGTGGCGGAGGGCCAGGTGTTTGGAGGGCAGGGTGGGTGACACATTGGGTAGTCGGTGGCGGAGGGCCAGGTGTTTGGAGGGCAGGGTGGGTGACACAATAGGTAGTCGGTGGCAGAGGGCTAGGTGTTTGGAGGGCAGGGTGGGTGACACATTAGGTAGTCGGTGGCAGAGGGCCAGGTGTTTGGAGGGCAGGGAGGGTGACACATTAGGTGGTGGGTGGCAGAGGGCCAGGTGTTTGGAGGGCAGGGTGGGTGACACATTAGGTAGTTGGTGGCGGAAGTCTAGGTGTATGTGCTTTGGAGGCCAGGGTGGGTGACACATTAGGTAGTCGGTGGCAGAGGGCCAGGTGTTTGGAGGGCAGGGTGGGTGACACATTAGGTAGTCGGTGGCAGAGGGCCAGGTGTTGGAGGGCAGGGTGGGTGACACATTAGGTAGTCGGTGGCGGAGGGCCAGGTGTATGTGCTTTGGAGGGCAGGGTGGGTGACACATTAGGTAGTCGGTGGCAGAGGGCCAGGTGTTTGGAGGGCAGGGTGGGTGACACATTGGGTAGTCGGTGGCAGAGGGCCAGGTGTTTGGAGGGCAGGATGGGTGACACATTAGGTAGTCGGTGGCAGAGGGCCAGGTGTTTGGAGGGCAGGGTGGGTGACACATTAGGTAGTCGGTGGCAGAGGGCCAGGTGTTTGGAGGGCAGGGTGGGTCGCACATTAGGTAGTCGCTGGCAGAGGGCCAGGTGTTTGGAGGGCATGGTGGGTGACACATTAGGTAGTCGGTGGCAGAGGGCCAGGTGTTTGGAGGGCAGAGTGGGTGACACATTAGGTAGTCGGTGGCAGAGGGCCAGGTGTTTGGAGGTCAGGGTGGGTGACATATTAGGTAGTCGGTGGCAGAGGGCCAGGTGTTTGGAGGGCAGGGTGGGTGACACATTAGGTAGTCGGTGGCAGAGGGCCAGGTGTTTGGAGGACAGGGTGGGTGACACATTAGGTAGTCGGTGGCAGAGGGCCAGGTGTTTGGAGGGCAGGGTGGGTGACACAATAGGTAGTCGGTGGCAGAGGGCCAGGTGTTTGGAGGGCAGGGTGGGTGACACATTAGGTAGTCGGTGGCAGAGGGCCAGGTGTTTGGAGGGCAGGGTGGGTGACACATTAGGTAGTCGGTGGCAGAGGGCCATGTGTTTGGAGGGCAGGGTGCGTGACACATTAGGTAGTCGGTGGCAGAGGGCCAGGTGTTTGGAGGGCAGGGTGGGTGACACATTAGGTAGTCGGTGGCAGAGGGCCAGGTGTTTGGAGGGCAGGGTGGGTGACACATTAGGTAGTCGGTGGCAGAGGGCCAGGTGTTTGGAGGGCAGGGTGGGTGACACATTACGTAGTCGGTGGCAGAGGGCCAGGTGTTTGGAGGGCAGGGTGGGTGACACATTAGGTAGTCGGTGGCAGAGGGCCAGATGTTTGGAGGGCAGGGTGGGTGACACATTAGGTAGTCGGTGGCAGAGGGCCAGCTGTTTGGAGGGCAGGGTGGGTGACACATTAGGTAGTCAGTGGCAGAGGGCCAGGTGTTTTGAGGGCAGGGTGGGTGACACATTAGGTAGTCGGTGGCAGAGGGCCAGGTGTATGTGCTTTGGAGGGCAGGGTGGGTGACACATTAGGTAGTTGGTGGCAGAGGGCCAGGTGTTTGGAGGGCAGGGTGGGTGACACATTAGGTAGTCGGTGGCAGAGGGCCAGGTGTTTGGAGGGCAGGGTGGGTGACACATTAGGTGGTCGGTGGCAGAGGGCCAGGTGTTTGGATGGGCAGGGTGGGTGACACATTAGGTAGTCGGTGGCAGAGGGCCAGGTTTTTGGATGGGCAGGGTGGGTGACACATTAGGTAGTCGGTGGCAGAGGGCCAGGTGTTTGGAGGGCAGGGTGGGTGACACATTAGGTAGTCGGTGGCAGATGGCCAGGTATTTGGAGGGCAGGGTGGGTGACACATTAGGTAGTCGGTGGCAGAGGGCCAGGTGTTTGGAGGGCAGGATGGATGACACATTAGGTAGTCGGTGGCAGAGGGCCAGGTGTTTGGAGGGCAGGGTGGGTGACACATTAGTTGGTCGGTGGCAGAGGGCCAGCTTTTTGGAGGGCAGGGTGGGTGACACATTAGGTAGTCGGTGGCGGATGGCCAGGTGTTTGGAGGGCAGGGTGGGTGACACATTAGGTAGTCGGTGGCGGAGGGCCAGGTGTTTGGAGGGCAGGGTGGGTGACACATTAGGTAGTCGGTGGCGGAGGGCCAGGTGTTTGGAGGGCAGGGTGGGTGACACATTAGGTAGTCGGTGGCGGACCGCCAGGTGTTTGGAGGGCAGGGTGGGTGACACATTAGGTAGTCGGTGGCAGAGGGCCAGGTGTTTGGAGGGCAGGGTGGGTGACACATTAGGTAGTCGGTGGCAGAGGGCCAGGTGTTTGGAGGGCAGGGTGGGTGACACATTAGGTAGTCGGTGGCAGAGGGCCAGGTGTTTGGAGGGCAGGGTGGGTGACACATTAGGTAGTCGGTGGCAGAGGGCCAGGTGTTTGGAGGGCAGGGTGGGTGACACATTAGGTAGTCGGTGGCAGAGGGCCAGGTGTTTGGAGGGCAGGGTGGGTGACACATTAGGTAGTCGGTGGCAGAGGGCCAGGTGTTTGGAAGGCAGGGTGGGTGACACATTAGGTAGTCGGTGGCAGAGAGCCAGGTGTTTGGAGAGCAGGGTGGGTGACACATTAGGTAGTCGGTGGCAGAGGGCCAGGTATTGGAGGGCAGGGTGGGTGACACATTAGGTAGTCGGTGGCGGAGGGCCAGGAGTATGTGCTTTGGAGGGCAGGGTGGGTGACACATTAGGTAGTCGGTGGCAGAGGGCCAGGTGTTTGGAGGGCAGGGTGGGTGACACATTAGGTAGTCGGTGGCAGAGGGCCAGGTGTTTGGAGGGCAGGGTGGGTGACACATTAGGTAGTCAGTGGCAGAGGGCCAGGTGTTTGGAGGGCAGGGTGGGTGACACATTAGGTAGTCGGTGGCAGAGGGCCAGGTGTTTGGAGGGCAGGGTGGGTGACACATTAGGTAGTCGGTGGCGGAGGGCCAGGTGTATGTGTTTTGGAGGGCAGGGTGGGTGACACATTAGGTAGTCGGTGGCAGAGGGCCAGGTGTTTGGAGGGCAGGGTGAGTGACACATTAGGTAGTCGGTGGCAGAGGGCCAGGTGTTTGGAGGGCAGGGTGGGTGACACATTAGGTAGTCGGTGGCAGAGGGACAGGTGTTCGGAGGGCAGGGTGGGTGACACATTAGGTAGTCGGTGGCAGAGGGCCAGGTGTTTGGAGGGCAGGGTGGGTGACACATTAGGTAGTCGGTGGCAGAGGGCCAGGTGTTTGGAGGGCAGGGTGGGTGACACATTAGGTAGTCGGTGGCAGAGGACCAGGTGTTTGGAGGGCAAGGTGGGTGACACATTAGGTAGTCGGTGGCAGATGGCCAGGTGTTTGGAGGGCAGGGTGGGTGACACATTAGGTAGTCGGTGGCGGAGGGCCAGGTGTTTGGAGGGCAGAGTGGGTGACACATTAGGTGGTCGGTGGCAGAGGGCCAGGTGTTTGGAGGGCAGGGTGGGTGACACATTAGGTAGTCGGTGGCAGAGGGCCAGGTGTTTGGAGGGCAGAGTGGGTGACACATTAGGTGGTCGGTGGCAGAGGGCCAGGTGTTTGGATGGGCAGGGTGGGTGAAACATTAGGTAGACGGTGGCAGAGGGCCAGGTTTTTGGATGGGCAGGGTGGGTGACACATTAGGTAGTCGGTGGCAGAGGGCCAGGTGTTTGGAGGGCAGGGTGGGTGACACATTAGGTAGTCGGTGGCAGATGGCCAGGTATTTGGAGGGCAGGGTGGGTGACACATTAGGTAGTCGGTGGCAGAGGGCCAGGTGTTTGGAGGGCAGGGTGGATGACACATTAGGTAGTCGGTGGCAGAGGGCCAGGTGTTTGGAGGGCAGGGTGGGTGACACATTAGTTGGTCGGTGGCAGAGGGCCAGGTTTTTGGAGGGCAGGGTGGGTGACACATTAGGTAGTCGGTGGCGGATGGCCAGGTGTTTGGAGGGCAGGGTGGGTGACACATTAGGTGGTCGGTGGCGGAGGGCCAGGTGTTTGGAGGGCAGGGTGGGTGACACATTAGGTGGTCGGTGGCGGAGGGCCAGGTGTTTGGAGGGCAGGGTGGGTGACACAATAGGTAGTCGGTGGCAGAGGGCTAGGTGTTTGGAGGGCAGGGTGGGTGACACATTAGGTAGTCGGTGGCAGAGGGCCAGGTGTTTGGAGGGCAGGGAGGGTGACACATTAGGTGGTGGGTGGCAGAGGGCCAGGTGTTTGGAGGGCAGGGTGGGTGACACATTAGGTAGTTGGTGGCGGAAGTCTAGGTGTATGTGCTTTGGAGGGCAGGGTGGGTGACACATTAGGTAGTCGGTGGCGGAGGGCCAGGTGTATGTGCTTTGGAGGGCAGGGTGGGTGACACATTAGGTAGTCGGTGGCAGAGGGCCAGGTGTTTGGAGGGCAGGGTGGGTGACACATTAGGTAGTCGGTGGCAGAGGGCCAGGTGTATGTGCTTTGGAGGGCAGGGTGGGTGACACATTAGGTAATCGGTGGCAGAGGGCCAGGTGTTTGGATGGGCAGGGTGGGTGACACATTAGGTAGTCGGTGGCAGACGGCCAGGTGTTTGGAGGGCAGGGTGGGTGACACATTAGGTGTTCGGTGGCAGAGGGCCAGGTGTTTGGAGGGCAGGGTTGGTGACACATTAGGTAGTCGGTGGCGGAGAGCCAGGTGTATGTGCTTTGGAGGGCAGGGTGGGTGACACATTAGGTAGTCGGTGGCAGAGGGCCAGGTGTTTGGAGGGCAGGGTGGGTGACACATTAGGTAGTCGGTGGCAGAGGGCCAGGTGTTTGGAGGGCAGGGTGGGTGACACATTAGGTAGTCGGTGGCAGAGGGCCAGGTGTTTGGAGGGCAGGGTGGGTGACACATTAGGTAGTCGGTGGCAGAGGGCCAGGTGTTTGGAGGGCAGGGTGGGTGACACATTAGGTAGTCGGTGGCAGAGGGCCAGGTGTTTGGAGGGCAGGGTGGGTGACACATTAGGTAGTCGGTGGCAGAGGGCCAGGTGTTTGGAGGGCAGGGTGGGTGACACATTAGGTAGTCGGTGGCAGAGGGCCAGGTGTTTGGAGGGCAGGGAGGGTGACACATTAGGTAGTCGGTGGCAGAGGGACAGGTGTTTGGAGGGCAGGGAGGGTGACACATTAGGTAGTCGGTGGCAGAGGGCTAGATGTTTGGAGGGCAGGGGGTTGACACATTAGGTAGTCGGTGGCAGAGGGCCAGGTGTTTGGAGGGCAGGGAGGGTGACACATTAGGTAGTCGGTGGCAGAGGGCCAGGTGTTTGGAGGGCAGGGAGGGTGACACATTAGGTAGTCGGTGGCAGAGGGCCAGGTGTTTGGAGGGCAGGGTGGGTGACACATTAGGTAGTCGGTGGCAGAGGGCCAGGTGTTTGGAGGGCAGGGTGAGTGACACATTAGGTAGTCGGTGGCAGACGGCCAGGTGTTTGGAGGGCAGGGAGGGTGACACATTAGGTAGTCGGTGGCAGAGGGCCAGGTGTTTGGAGGGCAGGGTGGGTGACACATTAGGTAGTCGGTGGCAGAGGGCCAGGTGTTTGGAGGGCAGGGTGAGTGACACATTAGGTAGTCGGTGGCAGAGGGCCAGGTGTTTGGAGGGCAGGGTGGGTGACACATTAGGTAGTCGGTGGCAGAGGGCCAGGTGTTTGGAGGGCAGGGTGGGTGACACATTAGGTAGTCGGTGGCAGAGGGCCAGGTGTTTGGAGGGCAGGGTGGGTGACACATTAGGTAGTCGGTGGCAGAGGGCCAGGTGTTTGGAGGGCAGGGTGAGTGACACATTAGGTAGTCGGTGGCAGAGGGCCAGGTGTTTGGAGGGCAGGGTGGGTGACACATTAGGTAGTCGGTGGCAGAGGGCCAGGTGTTTGGAGGGCATGGTGGGTGACACATTAGGTAGTCGGTGGCAGAGGGCCAGGTGTTTGGAGGGCAGGGAGGGTAACACATTAGGTAGTCGGTGGCAGAGGGCCAGGTGTTTGGAGGGCAGGGAGGGTGACACATTAGGTAGTCGGTGGCAGAGGGCCAGGTGTTTGGAGGGCAGGGGGGGTGACACATTAGGTAGTCGGTGGCAGAGGGCCAGGTGTTTGGAGGGCAGGGAGGGTGACACATTAGGTGGTGGGTGGCAGAGGGCCAGGTGTTTGGAGGGCAGGGTGGGTGACACATTAGGTAGTGGGTGGCAGAGGGCCAGGTGTTTGGAGGGCAGGGTGGGTGACACATTAGGTAGTCGGTGGCAGAGGGCCAGGTGTTTGGAGGGCAGGGTGAGTGACACATTAGGTAGTCGGTGGCAGAGGGCCAGGTGTTTGGAGGGCAGGGTGGGTGACACATTAGGTAGTCGGTGGCAGAGGGCCAGGTGTTTGGAGGGCAGGGTGGGTGACACATTAGGTAGTCGGTGGCAGAGGGCCAGGTGTTTGGAGGGCAGGGTGGGTGACACATTAGGTAGTCGGTGGCAGAGGGCCAGGTGTTTGGAGGGCAGGGTGGGTGGCACATTAGGTAGTCGGTGGCAGAGGGCCAGGTGTTTGGAGGGCAGGGTGGGTGACACATTAGGTAGTCGGTGGCAGAGGGCCAGGTGTTTGGAGGGCAGGGTGGGTGACACATTAGGTAGTCGGTGGCAGAGGGCCAGGTGTTTGGAGGGCAGGGTGGGTGACACATTAGGTAGTCGGTGGCAGAGGGCCAGGTGTTTGGAGGGCAGGGTGGGTGACACATTAGGTGGTCGGTGGCAGAGGGCCAGGTGTTTGGAGGGCAGGGTGGGTGACACATTAGGTGGTCGGTGGCAGAGGGCCAGGTGTTTGGAGGACAGGGTGGGTGACACATTAGGTAGTCGGTGGCAGAGGGCCAGGTGTTTGGAGGGCAGGGTGGGTGACACATTAGGTAGTCGGTGGCAGAGGGCCAGGTGTATGTGCTTTGGAGGGCAGGGTGGGTGACACATTAGGTAGTCGGTGGCAGAGGGCCAGGTGTTTGGAGGGCAGGGTGGGTGACACATTAGGTAGTCGGTGGCAGAGGGCCAGGTGTATGTGCTTTGGAGGGCAGGGTGGGTGACACATTAGGTAGTCGGTGGCAGAGGGCCAGGTGTTTGGATGGGCAGGGTGGGTGACACATTAGGTAGTCGGTGGCAGACGGCCAGGTGTTTGGAGGGCAGGGTGGGTGACACATTAGGTGTTCGGTGGCAGAGGGCCAGGTGTTTGGAGGGCAGGGTTGGTGACACATTAGGTAGTCGGTGGCGGAGGGCCAGGTGTATGTGCTTTGGAGGGCAGGGTGGGTGACACATTAGGTAGTCAGTGGCAGAGGGCCAGGTGTTTGGAGGGTAGGGTGGGTGACACATTAGGTAGTCGGTGGCAGAGGGCCAGGTGTTTGGAGGGCAGGGTGGGTGACACATTAGGTAGTCGGTGGCAGAGGGCCAGGTGTTTGGAGGGCAGGGTGGGTGACACATTAGGTAGTCGGTGGCAGAGGGCCAGGTGTTTGGAGGGCAGGGTGGGTGACACATTAGGTGGTCGGTGGCAGAGGGCCAGGTGTTTGGAGGGCAGGGAGGGTGACACATTAGGTAGTCGGTGGCAGAGGCCCAGGTGTTTGGAGGGCAGGGTGGGTGACACATTAGGTAGTCGGTGGCAGAGGGCCAGGTGTATGTGCTTTGGAGGGCAGGGTGGGTGACACATTAGGTAGTCGGTGGAAGAGGGCTAGGTGTTTGGAGGGCAGGGTGGGTGACACATTAGGTGGTCGGTGGCAGAGGGCCAGGTGTTTGGGGGGCAGGGTGGGTGACACATTAGGTAGTCGGTGGCAGAGGGCCAGGTGTTTGGAGGGCAGGGTGGGTGACACATTAGGTAGTCGGTGGCAGAGGGCCAGGTGTTTGGAGGGCAGGGTGGGTGACACATTCGGTAGTCGGTGGCAGAGGGCCAGGTGTTTGGAGGGCAGGGTGGGTGACACATTAGGTAGTCGGTGGCAGAGGGCCAGGTGTTTGGAGGGTAGGATGGGTGACACATTAGGTGGTCGGTGGCAGAGGGCCAGGTGTTTGGAGGGCAGGGTGGGTGACACATTAGGTAGTCGGTGGCAGAGGGCCAGGTGTTTGGAGGGCAGGGTGGGTGACACATTAGGTAGTCGGTGGCAGAGGGCCAGGTGTATATGCTTTGGAGGGCAGGGTGGGTGACACATTAGGTAGTCGGTGGCAGAGGGCCAGGTGTTTGGAGGGCAGGGAGGGTGACACATTAGGTAGTCGGTGGCAGAGGGCCAGGTGTTTGGAGGGCAGGGTGGGTGACACATTAGGTAGTCGGTGGCAGAGGGCCAGGTGTTTGGAGGGCAGGGTGGGTGACACATTAGGTAGTCGGTGGCAGAGGGCCAGGTGTTTGGAGGGCAGGGTGGGTGACACATTAGGTAGTCGGTGGCGGAGGGCCAGGTGTTTGTAGGGCAGGGAGGGTGACACATTAGGTAGTCGGTGGCGGAGGGCCAGGTGTTTGGAGGGCAGGGTGGGCGACACATTAGGTAGTCGGTGGCGGAGGGCCAGGTGTTTGGAGGGCAGGGTGGGTGACACATTAGGTAGTCGGTGGCAGAGGGCCAGGTGTTTGGAGGGCAGGGTGGGTGACACATTAGGTAGTCGGTGGCGGAGGGCCAGGTGTTTGGAGGGCAGGGTGGGTGACACATTAGGTAGTCGGTGGCAGAGGGCCAGATGTTTGGAGGGCAGGGTGGGTGACACATTAGGTGGTCGGTGGCAGACGGCCAGGTGTTTGGAGGGCAGGGTGGGTGACACATTAGGTAGTCGGTGGCGGAGGGCCAGGTGTATGTGCTTTGGCGGGCAGGGTGAGTGACACATTAGGTAGTCGGTGGCGGAGGGCAAGGTGTATGTGCTTTGGAGGGCAGGGTGGGTGACACATTAGGTAGTCGGTGGCAGAGGGCCAGGTGTTTGGAGGGCAGGGTGGGTGACACATTAGGTAGTTGGTGGCGGAGGGCCAGGTGTTTGGAGGGCAGGGTGGGTGACACATTAGGTAGTCGGTGGCGGAGGGCCAGGTGTATGTGCTTTGGCGGGCAGGGTGGATGACACATTAGGTAGTCGGTGGCGGAGGGCAAGGTGTTTGGAGGGCAGGGTGGGTGACACATTAGGTAGTCGGTGGCAGAGGGCCAGGTGTTTGGAGGGCAGGGTGGGTGACACATTAGGTGGTTGGTGGCAGAGGGCCAGGTGTTTGGAGGGCAGGGTGGGTGACACATTAGGTAGTTGGTGGCATAGGGCCAGGTGTTTGGAGGGCAGGGTGGGTGACACATTAGGTGATCGGTGGCAGAGGGCCAGGTGTTTGGAGGGCAGGGTGGGTGACACATTAGGTAGTCGGTGGCAGAGGGCCAGGTGTATGTGCTTTGGAGGGCAGGGTGGGTGACACATTAGGTGGTCGAGGGCAGAGGGCCAGGTGTTTGGAGGGCAGGGTGGGTGACACATTAGGTAGTCGGTGGCGGAGGGCCAGGTGTTTGGAGGGCAGGGTGGGTGACACAATAGGTAGTCGGTGGCAGAGGGCTAGGTGTTTGGAGGGCAGGGTGGGTGACACATTAGGTAGTCGGTGGCAGAGGGCCAGGTGTTTGGAGGGCAGGGAGGGTGACACATTAGGTGGTGGGTGGCAGAGGGCCAGGTTTTTGGATGGCAGGGTGAGTGACACATTAGGTAGTTGGTGGCGGAAGTCTAGGTGTATGTGCTTTGGAGGGCAGGGTGGGTGACACATTAGATAGTCGGTGGCAGAGGGCCAGGTGTTTGGAGGGCAGGGTGGGTGACACATTAGGTAGTCGGTGGCAGAGGGCCAGGTGTTTGGAGGGCAGGGTGGGTGACACATCAGGTAGTCGGTGGCGGAGGGCCAGGTGTATGTGCTTTGGAGGGCAGGGTGGGTGACACATTAGGTAGTCGGTGGCAGAGGGCCAGGTGTTTGGAGGGCAGGGTGGGTGACACATTAGGTAGTCGGTGGCAGCGGGCCAGGTGTTTGGAGGGCAGGGTGGGTGACACATTAGGTAGTCGGTGGCAGAGGGCCAGGTGTTTGGAGGGCAGGGTGGGTGACACATTAGGTAGTCGGTGGCAGAGGGCCAGGTGTTTGGAGGGCAGGGTGGGTCGCACATTAGGTAGTCGCTAGCAGAGGGCCAGGTGTTGGAGGGCATGGTGGGTGACACATTAGGTAGTCCTTGGCAGAGGGCCAGGTGTTTGGAGGGCAGGGTGGGTGACACATTAGGTAGTCGGTGGCAGAGGGCCAGGTGTTTGGAGGGCAGGGTGGGTGACACATTAGGTAGTCGGTGGCAGAGGGCCAGGTGTTTGGAGGGCATGGTGGGTGACACATTAGGTAGTCGGTGGCAGAGGGCCAGGTGTTTGGAGGGCAGGGAGGGTAACACATTAGGTAGTCGGTGGCAGAGGGCCAGGTGTTTGGAGGGCAGGGAGGGTGACACATTAGGTAGTCGGTGGCAGAGGGCCAGGTGTTTGGAGGGCAGGGGGGGTGACACATTAGGTAGTCGGTGGCAGAGGGCCAGGTGTTTGGAGGGCAGGGAGGGTGACACATTAGGTGGTGGGTGGCAGAGGGCCAGGTGTTTGGAGGGCAGGGTGGGTGACACATTAGGTAGTGGGTGGCAGAGGGCCAGGTGTTTGGAGGGCAGGGTGGGTGACACATTAGGTAGTCGGTGGCAGAGGGCCAGGTGTTTGGAGGGCAGGGTGAGTGACA
This sequence comes from Ambystoma mexicanum, assembly GCF_040938575.1. Classification (NCBI taxonomy): domain Eukaryota; kingdom Metazoa; phylum Chordata; class Amphibia; order Caudata; family Ambystomatidae; genus Ambystoma; species Ambystoma mexicanum. The sequence goes on from NC_090927.1 coordinate 127,820,356, forward strand.
CATTAGGTAGTCGGTGGCAGAGGGCCAGGTGTTTGGAGGGCAGGGTGGGTGACACATTAGGTAGTCGGTGGCAGAGGGCCAGGTGTTTGGAGGGCAGGGTGGGTGACACATTAGGTAGTCGGTGGCAGAGGGCCAGGTGTTTGGAGGGCAGGGTGGGTGACACATTAGGTAGTCGGTGGCAGAGGGCCAGGTGTTTGGAGGGCAGGGTGGGTGGCACATTAGGTAGTCGGTGGCAGAGGGCCAGGTGTTTGGAGGGCAGGGTGGGTGACACATTAGGTAGTCGGTGGCAGAGGGCCAGGTGTTTGGAGGGCAGGGTGGGTGACACATTAGGTAGTCGGTGGCAGAGGGCCAGGTGTTTGGAGGGCAGGGTGGGTGACACATTAGGTAGTCGGTGGCAGAGGGCCAGGTGTTTGGAGGGCAGGGTGGGTGACACATTAGGTGGTCGGTGGCAGAGGGCCAGGTGTTTGGAGGGCAGGGTGGGTGACACATTAGGTGGTCGGTGGCAGAGGGCCAGGTGTTTGGAGGACAGGGTGGGTGACACATTAGGTAGTCGGTGGCAGAGGGCCAGGTGTTTGGAGGGCAGGGTGGGTGACACATTAGGTAGTCGGTGGCAGAGGGCCAGGTGTATGCGCTTTGGAGGGCAGGGTGGGTGACACATTAGGTAGTCGGTGGCAGAGGGCCAGGTGTATGTGCTTTGGAGGGCAGGGTGGGTGACACATTAGGTAGTCGGTGGCGGAGGGCCAGGTGTATGTGCTTTGGAGGGCAGGGTGGGTGACACATTAGGTAGTCGGTGGCAGAGGGCCAGGTGTTTGGAGGGCAGGGTGGGTGACACATTAGGTAGTCGGTGGCAGAGGGCCAGGTGTATGTGCTTTGGAGGGCAGGGTGGGTGACACATTAGGTAGTCGGTGGCAGAGGGCCAGGTGTTTGGATGGGCAGGGTGGGTGACACATTAGGTAGTCGGTGGCAGACGGCCAGGTGTTTGGAGGGCAGGGTGGGTGACACATTAGGTGTTCGGTGGCAGAGGGCCAGGTGTTTGGAGGGCAGGGTTGGTGACACATTAGGTAGTCGGTGGCGGAGGGCCAGGTGTATGTGCTTTGGAGGGCAGGGTGGGTGACACATTAGGTAGTCAGTGGCAGAGGGCCAGGTGTTTGGAGGGTAGGGTGGGTGACACATTAGGTAGTCGGTGGCAGAGGGCCAGGTGTTTGGAGGGCAGGGTGGGTGACACATTAGGTAGTCGGTGGCAGAGGGCCAGGTGTTTGGAGGGCAGGGTGGGTGACACATTAGGTAGTCGGTGGCAGAGGGCCAGGTGTTTGGAGGGCAGGGTGGGTGACACATTAGGTGGTCGGTGGCAGAGGGCCAGGTGTTTGGAGGGCAGGGAGGGTGACACATTAGGTAGTCGGTGGCAGAGGCCCAGGTGTTTGGAGGGCAGGGTGGGTGACACATTAGGTAGTCGGTGGCAGAGGGCCAGGTGTATGTGCTTTGGAGGGCAGGGTGGGTGACACATTAGGTAGTCGGTGGAAGAGGGCTAGGTGTTTGGAGGGCAGGGTGGGTGACACATTAGGTGGTCGGTGGCAGAGGGCCAGGTGTTTGGGGGGCAGGGTGGGTGACACATTAGGTAGTCGGTGGCAGAGGGCCAGGTGTTTGGAGGGCAGGGTGGGTGACACATTAGGTAGTCGGTGGCAGAGGGCCAGGTGTTTGGAGGGCAGGGTGGGTGACACATTCGGTAGTCGGTGGCAGAGGGCCAGGTGTTTGGAGGGCAGGGTGGGTGACACATTAGGTAGTCGGTGGCAGAGGGCCAGGTGTTTGGAGGGTAGGATGGGTGACACATTAGGTGGTCGGTGGCAGAGGGCCAGGTGTTTGGAGGGCAGGGTGGGTGACACATTAGGTAGTCGGTGGCAGAGGGCCAGGTGTTTGGAGGGCAGGGTGGGTGACACATTAGGTAGTCGGTGGCAGAGGGCCAGGTGTATATGCTTTGGAGGGCAGGGTGGGTGACACATTAGGTAGTCGGTGGCAGAGGGCCAGGTGTTTGGAGGGCAGGGAGGGTGACACATTAGGTAGTCGGTGGCAGAGGGCCAGGTGTTTGGAGGGCAGGGTGGGTGACACATTAGGTAGTCGGTGGCAGAGGGCCAGGTGTTTGGAGGGCAGGGTGGGTGACACATTAGGTAGTCGGTGGCAGAGGGCCAGGTGTTTGGAGGGCAGGGTGGGTGACACATTAGGTAGTCGGTGGCGGAGGGCCAGGTGTTTGTAGGGCAGGGAGGGTGACACATTAGGTAGTCGGTGGCGGAGGGCCAGGTGTTTGGAGGGCAGGGTGGGCGACACATTAGGTAGTCGGTGGCGGAGGGCCAGGTGTTTGGAGGGCAGGGTGGGTGACACATTAGGTAGTCGGTGGCAGAGGGCCAGGTGTTTGGAGGGCAGGGTGGGTGACACATTAGGTAGTCGGTGGCGGAGGGCCAGGTGTTTGGAGGGCAGGGTGGGTGACACATTAGGTAGTCGGTGGCAGAGGGCCAGATGTTTGGAGGGCAGGGTGGGTGACACATTAGGTGGTCGGTGGCAGAGGGCCAGGTGTTTGGAGGGCAGGGTGGGTGACACATTAGGTAGTCGGTGGCGGAGGGCCAGGTGTATGTGCTTTGGCGGGCAGGGTGAGTGACACATTAGGTAGTCGGTGGCGGAGGGCAAGGTGTATGTGCTTTGGAGGGCAGGGTGGGTGACACATTAGGTAGTCGGTGGCAGAGGGCCAGGTGTTTGGAGGGCAGGGTGGGTGACACATTAGGTAGTTTGTGGCGGAGGGCCAGGTGTTTGGAGGGCAGGGTGGGTGACACATTAGGTAGTCGGTGGCGGAGGGCCAGGTGTATGTGCTTTGGCGGGCAGGGTGGATGACACATTAGGTAGTCGGTGGCGGAGGGCAAGGTGTTTGGAGGGCAGGGTGGGTGACACATTAGGTAGTCGGTGGCAGAGGGCCAGGTGTTTGGAGGGCAGGGTGGGTGACACATTAGGTGGTTGGTGGCAGAGGGCCAGGTGTTTGGAGGGCAGGGTGGGTGACACATTAGGTAGTTGGTGGCATAGGGCCAGGTGTTTGGAGGGCAGGGTGGGTGACACATTAGGTGATCGGTGGCAGAGGGCCAGGTGTTTGGAGGGCAGGGTGGGTGACACATTAGGTAGTCGGTGGCAGAGGGCCAGGTGTATGTGCTTTGGAGGGCAGGGTGGGTGACACATTAGGTGGTCGAGGGCAGAGGGCCAGGTGTTTGGAGGGCAGGGTGGGTGACACATTAGGTAGTCGGTGGCGGAGGGCCAGGTGTTTGGAGGGCAGGGTGGGTGACACAATAGGTAGTCGGTGGCAGAGGGCTAGGTGTTTGGAGGGCAGGGTGGGTGACACATTAGGTAGTCGGTGGCAGAGGGCCAGGTGTTTGGAGGGCAGGGAGGGTGACACATTAGGTGGTGGGTGGCAGAGGGCCAGGTTTTTGGATGGCAGGGTGAGTGACACATTAGGTAGTTGGTGGCGGAAGTCTAGGTGTATGTGCTTTGGAGGGCAGGGTGGGTGACACATTAGATAGTCGGTGGCAGAGGGCCAGGTGTTTGGAGGGCAGGGTGGGTGACACATTAGGTAGTCGGTGGCAGAGGGCCAGGTGTTTGGAGGGCAGGGTGGGTGACACATCAGGTAGTCGGTGGCGGAGGGCCAGGTGTATGTGCTTTGGAGGGCAGGGTGGGTGACACATTAGGTAGTCGGTGGCAGAGGGCCAGGTGTTTGGAGGGCAGGGTGGGTGACACATTAGGTAGTCGGTGGCAGCGGGCCAGGTGTTTGGAGGGCAGGGTGGGTGACACATTAGGTAGTCGGTGGCAGAGGGCCAGGTGTTTGGAGGGCAGGGTGGGTGACACATTAGGTAGTCGGTGGCAGAGGGCCAGGTGTTTGGAGGGCAGGGTGGGTCGCACATTAGGTAGTCGCTAGCAGAGGGCCAGGTGTTGGAGGGCATGGTGGGTGACACATTAGGTAGTCCTTGGCAGAGGGCCAGGTGTTTGGAGGGCAGGGTGGGTGACACATTAGGTAGTCGGTGGCAGAGGGCCAGGTGTTTGGAGGGCAGGGTGGGTGACACATTAGGTAGTCGGTGGCAGAGGGCCAGGTGTTTGGAGGGCAGGGTGGGTGACACATTAGGTAGTCGGTGGCAGAGGGCCAGGTGTTTGGAGTGCAGGGTGGGTGACACATTAGGTGGTCGGTGGCAGAGGGCCAGGTGTTTGGAGGACAGGGTGGGTGACACATTAGGTAGTCGGTGGCAGAGGGCCAGGTGTTTGGAGGGCAGGGTGGGTGACACAATAGGTAGTCAGTGGCAGAGGGCCAGGTGTTTGGAGGGCAGGGTGGGTGACACATTAGGTAGTCGGTGGCAGAGGGCCAGGTGTTTGGAGGGCAGGGTGGGTGACACATTAGGTAGTCGGTGGCAGAGGGCCAGGTGTTTGGAGGGCAGGGTGGGTGACACATTAGGTAGTCGGTGGCAGAGGGCCATGTGTTTGGAGGGCAGGGTGCGTGACACATTAGGTAGTCGGTGGCAGAGGGCCAGGTGTTTGGAGGGCAGGGTGGGTGACACATTAGGTAGTCGGTAGCAGAGGGCCAGGTGTTTGGAGGGCAGGGTGGGTGACACATTAGGTAGTCGGTGGCAGAGGGCCAGGTGTTTGGAGGGCAGGGTGGGTGACACATTAGGTAGTCGGTGGCAGAGGGCCAGGTGTTTGGAGGGCAGGGTGGGTGACACATTAGGTAGTCGGTGGCAGAGGGCCAGATGTTTGGAGGGCAGGGTGGGTGACACATTAGGTAGTCGGTGGCAGAGGGCCAGCTGTTTGGAGGGCAGGGTGGGTGACACATTAGGTAGTCAGTGGCAGAGGGCCAGGTGTTTTGAGGGCAGGGTGGGTGACACATTAGGTAGTCGGTGGCAGAGGGCCAGGTGTTTGGAGGGCAGGGCGGGTGACACATTAGGTAGTCGGTGGCAGAGGGCCAGGTGTATGTGCTTTGGAGGGCAGGGTGGGTGACACATTAGGTAGTTGGTGGCAGAGGGCCAGGTGTTTGGAGGGCAGGGTGGGTGACACATTAGGTGGTCGGTGGCAGAGGGCCAGGTGTTTGGATGGGCAGGGTGGGTGACACATTAGGTAGACGGTGGCAGAGGGCCAGGTTTTTGGATGGGCAGGGTGGGTGACACATTAGGTAGTCGGTGGCAGAGGGCCAGGTGTTTGGAGGGCAGGGTGGGTGACACATTAGGTAGTCGGTGGCAGATGGCCAGGTATTTGGAGGGCAGGGTGGGTGACACATTAGGTAGTCGGTGGCAGAGGGCCAGGTGTTTGGAGGGCAGGGTGGATGACACATTAGGTAGTCGGTGGCAGAGGGCCAGGTGTTTGGAGGGCAGGGTGGGTGACACATTAGTTGGTCGGTGGCAGAGGGCCAGGTTTTTGGAGGGCAGGGTGGGTGACACATTAGGTAGTCGGTGGCGGATGGCCAGGTGTTTGGAGGGCAGGGTGGGTGACACATTAGGTGGTCGGTGGCGGAGGGCCAGGTGTTTGGAGGGCAGGGTGGGTGACACATTAGGTGGTCGGTGGCGGAGGGCCAGGTGTTTGGAGGGCAGGGTGGGTGACACATTGGGTAGTCGGTGGCGGAGGGCCAGGTGTTTGGAGGGCAGGGTGGGTGACACAATAGGTAGTCGGTGGCAGAGGGCTAGGTGTTTGGAGGGCAGGGTGGGTGACACATTAGGTAGTCGGTGGCAGAGGGCCAGGTGTTTGGAGGGCAGGGAGGGTGACACATTAGGTGGTGGGTGGCAGAGGGCCAGGTGTTTGGAGGGCAGGGTGGGTGACACATTAGGTAGTCGGTGGCAGAGGGCCAGGTGTTTGGAGGGCAGGGTGGGTGACACATTAGGTAGTCGGTGGCAGAGGGCCAGGTGTTGGAGGGCAGGGTGGGTGACACATTAGGTAGTCGGTGGCGGAGGGCCAGGTGTATGTGCTTTGGAGGGCAGGGTGGGTGACACATTAGGTAGTCGGTGGCAGAGGGCCAGGTGTTTGGAGGGCAGGGTGGGTGACACATTGGGTAGTCGGTGGCAGAGGGCCAGGTGTTTGGAGGGCAGGATGGGTGACACATTAGGTAGTCGGTGGCAGAGGGCCAGGTGTTTGGAGGGCAGGGTGGGTGACACATTAGGTAGTCGGTGGCAGAGGGCCAGGTGTTTGGAGGGCAGGGTGGGTCGCACATTAGGTAGTCGCTGGCAGAGGGCCAGGTGTTTGGAGGGCATGGTGGGTGACACATTAGGTAGTCGGTGGCAGAGGGCCAGGTGTTTGGAGGGCAGAGTGGGTGACACATTAGGTAGTCGGTGGCAGAGGGCCAGGTGTTTGGAGGTCAGGGTGGGTGACATATTAGGTAGTCGGTGGCAGAGGGCCAGGTGTTTGGAGGGCAGGGTGGGTGACACATTAGGTAGTCGGTGGCAGAGGGCCAGGTGTTTGGAGGACAGGGTGGGTGACACATTAGGTAGTCGGTGGCAGAGGGCCAGGTGTTTGGAGGGCAGGGTGGGTGACACAATAGGTAGTCAGTGGCAGAGGGCCAGGTGTTTGGAGGGCAGGGTGGGTGACACATTAGGTAGTCGGTGGCAGAGGGCCAGGTGTTTGGAGGGCAGGGTGGGTGACACATTAGGTAGTCGGTGGCAGAGGGCCATGTGTTTGGAGGGCAGGGTGCGTGACACATTAGGTAGTCGGTGGCAGAGGGCCAGGTGTTTGGAGGGCAGGGTGGGTGACACATTAGGTAGTCGGTGGCAGAGGGCCAGGTGTTTGGAGGGCAGGGTGGGTGACACATTAGGTAGTCGGTGGCAGAGGGCCAGGTGTTTGGAGGGCAGGGTGGGTGACACATTACGTAGTCGGTGGCAGAGGGCCAGGTGTTTGGAGGGCAGGGTGGGTGACACATTAGGTAGTCGGTGGCAGAGGGCCAGATGTTTGGAGGGCAGGGTGGGTGACACATTAGGTAGTCGGTGGCAGAGGGCCAGCTGTTTGGAGGGCAGGGTGGGTGACACATTAGGTAGTCAGTGGCAGAGGGCCAGGTGTTTGGAGGGCAGGGTGGGTGACACATTAGGTAGTCGGTGGCAGAGGGCCAGGTGTATGTGCTTTGGAGGGCAGGGTGGGTGACACATTAGGTAGTTGGTGGCAGAGGGCCAGGTGTTTGGAGGGCAGGGTGGGTGACACATTAGGTAGTCGGTGGCAGAGGGCCAGGTGTTTGGAGGGCAGGGTGGGTGACACATTAGGTGGTCGGTGGCAGAGGGCCAGGTGTTTGGATGGGCAGGGTGGGTGACACATTAGGTAGTCGGTGGCAGAGGGCCAGGTTTTTGGATGGGCAGGGTGGGTGACACATTAGGTAGTCGGTGGCAGAGGGCCAGGTGTTTGGAGGGCAGGGTGGGTGACACATTAGGTAGTCGGTGGCAGATGGCCAGGTATTTGGAGGGCAGGGTGGGTGACACATTAGGTAGTCGGTGGCAGAGGGCCAGGTGTTTGGAGGGCAGGATGGATGACACATTAGGTAGTCGGTGGCAGAGGGCCAGGTGTTTGGAGGGCAGGGTGGGTGACACATTAGTTGGTCGGTGGCAGAGGGCCAGCTTTTTGGAGGGCAGGGTGGGTGACACATTAGGTAGTCGGTGGCGGATGGCCAGGTGTTTGGAGGGCAGGGTGGGTGACACATTAGGTAGTCGGTGGCGGAGGGCCAGGTGTTTGGAGGGCAGGGTGGGTGACACATTAGGTAGTCGGTGGCGGAGGGCCAGGTGTTTGGAGGGCAGGGTGGGTGACACATTAGGTAGTCGGTGGCGGACCGCCAGGTGTTTGGAGGGCAGGGTGGGTGACACATTAGGTAGTCGGTGGCAGAGGGCCAGGTGTTTGGAGGGCAGGGTGGGTGACACATTAGGTAGTCGGTGGCAGAGGGCCAGGTGTTTGGAGGGCAGGGTGGGTGACACATTAGGTAGTCGGTGGCAGAGGGCCAGGTGTTTGGAGGGCAGGGTGGGTGACACATTAGGTAGTCGGTGGCAGAGGGCCAGGTGTTTGGAGGGCAGGGTGGGTGACACATTAGGTAGTCGGTGGCAGAGGGCCAGGTGTTTGGAGGGCAGGGTGGGTGACACATTAGGTAGTCGGTGGCAGAGGGCCAGGTGTTTGGAAGGCAGGGTGGGTGACACATTAGGTAGTCGGTGGCAGAGGGCCAGGTGTTTGGAGAGCAGGGTGGGTGACACATTAGGTAGTCGGTGGCAGAGGGCCAGGTATTGGAGGGCAGGGTGGGTGACACATTAGGTAGTCGGTGGCGGAGGGCCAGGAGTATGTGCTTTGGAGGGCAGGGTGGGTGACACATTAGGTAGTCGGTGGCAGAGGGCCAGGTGTTTGGAGGGCAGGGTGGGTGACACATTAGGTAGTCGGTGGCAGAGGGCCAGGTGTTTGGAGGGCAGGGTGGGTGACACATTAGGTAGTCGGTGGCAGAGGGCCAGGTGTTTGGAGGGCAGGGTGGGTGACACATTAGGTAGTCGGTGGCAGAGGGCCAGGTGTTTGGAGGGCAGGGTGGGTGACACATTAGGTAGTCGGTGGCGGAGGGCCAGGTGTATGTGTTTTGGAGGGCAGGGTGGGTGACACATTAGGTAGTCGGTGGCAGAGGGCCAGGTGTTTGGAGGGCAGGGTGGGTGACACATTAGGTAGTCGGTGGCAGAGGGCCAGGTGTTTGGAGGGCAGGGTGGGTGACACATTAGGTAGTCGGTGGCAGAGGGACAGGTGTTCGGAGGGCAGGGTGGGTGACACATTAGGTAGTCGGTGGCAGAGGGCCAGGTGTTTGGAGGGCAGGGTGGGTGACACATTAGGTAGTCGGTGGCAGAGGGCCAGGTGTTTGGAGGGCAGGGTGGGTGACACATTAGGTAGTCGGTGGCAGAGGACCAGGTGTTTGGAGGGCAAGGTGGGTGACACATTAGGTAGTCGGTGGCAGATGGCCAGGTGTTTGGAGGGCAGGGTGGGTGACACATTAGGTAGTCGGTGGCGGAGGGCCAGGTGTATGTGCTTTGGAGGGCAGGGTGGGTGACACATTAGGTGGTCGGTGGCAGAGGGCCAGGTGTTTGGAGGGCAGGGTGGGTGACACATTAGGTAGTCGGTGGCAAAGGGCCAGGTGTTTGGAGGGCAGGGTGGGTGACATATTGTCAAGCTGATTGGCCCGAGAGGACCGCGTACCTGTAGTCTTGGTGGTTGGTCTCGCAGAGGTCGCCAGTCTGGAGTCCAGGAACTGATGAGATAGCGGCACGAGGAATCAGCCTCTCCACCACCCAAATGAGGAACTGGGTGAAGGATGGACCAACCCCCAATGTCACAAAGGCACTCTCCCAGGTAAGCGTGACAAGAGGATGTAGGCTCAGATGGAGGGAACCATAGTCCAGGTAGAGCTTGTTGTCCAGACCATGAATCTTCCAAGAACCTCAGTGCAGCGACAGTTGATAGATAGACCAGTGTAGCAGAAAGGTATTCGTAGTAGGCAAAGGAGCTTGGCTGGTGCAGATAGTTCCAATGGTACACAGGATGAGATTCGGAGTCAGGCAAGACAGGAAAGAGTGAGGACAGTTGGAACTAGTTGTCTGGCCAATTAGAGAACTGTAGGAACGTGCCCAAGATGGAACAGGGGGAATGCAGGCTAGTGTGGGATAAGTCCCCTCTACACAATGATGACTCAGGACAGAACTCCGGAATGGGCTGAGGGAAGACTGACCCAGGGCAAAACCTAGGTAGTAGCTGGAGGCTGGCTGGCCCAGGGCCGAACCCAGGTGAGGATTGAAGGCAGGCAGGCCCAGGACAGGACCCGGATAAGAACTGGAGTCAGGCTGGCCCAGGGCAGGCCACAGGTAAGGACTGGAGGCAGGCAGGCCCAGGACAGGCCACAGGTAAGGCCGGAGGCAGGCAGGCCCAGGACAGGCCACAGGTAAGGCTGGAGGCAGGCAGGCCCAGGACAGGCCACAGGTAAGGCTGGAGGCAGGTAGGCCCAGGACAGGCCACAGGTAAGGCTGGAGGCAGGTAGGCCCAGGACAGGCCACAGGTAAGGCTGGAGGCAGGTAGGCCCAGGACAGGCCACAGGTAAGGCTGGAGGCAGGTAGGCCCAGGACAGGCCACAGGTAAGGCTGGAGGCAGGTAGGCCCAGGACAGGCCACAGGTAAGGCTGGAGGCAGGTAGGCCCAGGACAGGCCACAGGTAAGGCTGGGCAGGAACAACGAGGAAAGCGAAGCAAACCGCGTTGAGACGCGGGCAGCTTTGACTAGCGGCCTCTTTTATGGGCCGCCGGCGCCCGAGAGGCCTGGAACGCAAACCGTTCCGTTTCCGGGCGCCGGCGAACCCAGAACGAGGCTTGGAAGGCAAGCCCCCACGGCGCATGCGCGGAACCGAGAGAGAGGACCTCCGCGCATGCGCCGAAGGCCGCCGGCCCTGTAATCCGTTGCTCCCCTCCCGGCGAGTCCCCAGACGCGAACGCGCGGGTAGACTCGCCAGGAGGAAATGGGAGCGGCAGACCCCAGTCTCCCGCGTGACATGACACTATGCCCCCTCCCAGGAAGACCCGGGGCCCCAGGCTTCCAGGGAAACCGTACGTAGAACTCACGTATCAGCCGGGGAGCATGCACGTGCTGGCGCGGTTCCCAGGTACGATCACAGGCCGGGTACCCCTTCCAGTCAACCAAATAGTGGAGCACCCCTCTACGGTACCGGGCATCACAGATCTCGTGTACCTCAAACTCAGGGCCCCCCTGTACCAAAACAGAGGCCGGACGAGGAGAGGTGCGGCCATAATCATCGACCACATAGGGTTTTAACAGGGACACGTGAAAAACGGGATGTACACGCCAGGAAGAGGGTAGGTGAAGACGGAAGGCTACAGAGGACAACCGTTTGGTGATAACAAAGGGTCCCAAATATCGAGGGGCCAGTTTGACGGGCAGATTGCGGAGAGGCAGGTTCTTTGAGGACAACCACACCTTGTCGCCCTCCTGGAAATTAGGTTCTGCACTCCTCTTCCTGTCTGCCTGTCTCTTCATCCGATCCTTGGCTTCACTTAAGATCTTGTGTGCAAGTTCTTGCTGTTCCCGGATGTGTAAGACCAGACCATCAGCAGAGGGAACAGTACTAGACGGAACTGGTTGAAAAGGCATTAACCGAGGATGTAGACCAGTGGAACAGAAGAATGGGCTGACTCCAATGGAGGCATGAACAGTGTTGTTGTAGGATACTTCGGCCAGATCTAGCCCACCTTTCCAATTAGACTGTGTGGCATTGGCAAAACAGCGGAGGTACCCCTCCAAAGTCTGATTGGTCCTTTCGGTTAGCCCATTTGTCTGTGGGTGATAGCCTGAGCTTAGAGCTCTATGTATTCCCAGATGACCACACACCTGTCTCCAAAATGATGAAAGAAACTGGGTACCTCTATCCGATATGATTTTCTCCGGTAGGCCGTGCAACCGGTAGATGTCGTGCAGAAACGCTGAAGCCATTTGAGTAGCTGTAGGGATTTTCCGGAATGGGATGAAATGGGCCAGTTTGGTGAAGCTGTCCACAACCACCATTATACAGGTGTACCCTTCAGATGGAGGCAAATCCACAATGAAATCGGTGGCGATGGTATGCCATGGATAGGGAGCCACTTCGGTGGGCATTAACAAACCCAATGGTCGTCTTCTGGGAACCTTGCACTGGGCACATATTGGACAGCTGTCAATGTACTTCTGGACCTCGGTCGCCCAACCAGGCCACCAGAACTGTCGGGATATCAACTCTCGAGTGGCTCTGACCCCGCGATGTCCTCCTATGGGTGAATCATGGAATCCGTGTAGAATGCCCCTTCTAATGGCTCCTCTGGGTATGTAGAGTCTTCTTTGAAAAAACAACAGTCCGTCTCGTTCTGATACTAGTTGCCGACTAAGAAGGGACGTTCTTTCTGGATCCGACCGAGTGGCTTCCGCGATGGACTTAAGGTGAGAGGACAAGGCCAGCAGAAAATGGCGAGGAGAAATCAGTGGCTGTTCTGGACAGGGCGTCCCATCTACGTTTTCCAGGGACCTGGAAAGCGCATCCGCTTTCGTATTGGAGGTTCCCGGGATATAAGTAACATGGAACTCAAACGGAGAGAAGAAGAAGGCCCACCGGGCTTGACGAGGAGTCCGACATTGCAGAGAGCGAAGATATTGCAGATTGCGATGGTCTGTCCGCACCTCCACAGAAAAGCGTGCTCCGAGGAGAAAATGTCTCCATTCCTCGAATGCGGTCTTGATGGCTAACAGTTCCCTTTCAATCACCGCGTAGTTTCGTTCGCTGGGACTCAACTTGCGAGAATAATAGGCTACTGGATGTTCTACCAACGTGATAGGATCTTTCTGAAGAAGGACTGCCCCTACAGCAAAGCTGGAAGCATCGGCCTCCACTATGTAAGGCAACTCTTCCTGGGGATGGCGCAGGATCGGGGCAGCCATAAAGGCCGACTTCAATACGTCGAAAGCCCGGGAAGCCACGAGATCCCATTCGAACGTGATCTTGCTGCTGGTTAGCCTGGTGAGGGGCGCCGAGATCTGTGAGAACTGTGGGATAAAGCGCCTGTAAAAGTTTGCGAATCCCAGGAAGCGTTGGAGAGCCTTGATATCGTGTGGATGTCTCCATTCTTGTATGGCTCGCACCTTCTTGGGATCCATCCCAATGCCTTCTTGATTGATAACAAATCCCAAGAATTCAATGCTGGGTTGGTGAAAGCTACATTTCTCCGCTTTGGCGAACAGGTTATTGACGGACAGCCGATGAAGGACCTCACGAACATGTTCCACATGCTCGTCTAAGGATTTAGAGAATATCAATATGTCGTCCAGATAAACCCAAACGGATAACCCTAACAGGTCACCAAAGATGTAGTCCATGAATCGTTGAAAAACAGCGGGAGCATTACATAGGCCGAAAGGCATAACCCTGTATTCAAAATGCCCAAAAGATGTCTTGAAAGCTGTCTTCCACTCGTCCCCACTCCTGATGCGCACCAAATGATAAGCTCCGCGGAGGTCCAATTTGGAGAAGATTCGCGCAGTATGCAGGGTTTCAAGGATGCTGCGAATTAAGGGTAAAGGATACCGGTCCTTGGCTGTTATGTCATTCAACTGCCGGTAGTCGACACAGGGTCTCAATGTACCTTCTTTTTTCTTTACAAAAAACAGGGGGAATCCTGCAGGCGATTTCGATGGCACAATGTACCCCTTTTCTAGACTCTCCGACAAATACTCCTGAAGAACTAGCTTCTCGTCACGTGTCAAAGCATATAGTTTCCCATGGGGAATAACGTGGTCCGGTAGCAGGTCAATGGAGCAATCAAAAGAACGGTGTGGAGGAAGGGGTATGTTGCCAGGTTCAGAAAACACATGTTTGAATTCGGAATATTCCTGTGGGACCAGAGACGTGGAACATAGATGAACCCCATTGCTGTCCGTTATTAGAGAAGTCGAGACGGTCCTGGTGGGAACGGGTAGCTTGCATTCTTGAGCACACCGTTCGGATGAAAAGGTCAAGGTCTGGGTTCTCCAGTCTATCAAAGGATTGTGGTGTTGCAACCAAGGTAATCCCAAAACCATCTTGTAGTTCGGTGACTTGATAACATCAAAGGCTAGTTCCTCGTAATGATCAGCAATCAGAAGGGCCAGTCCAACTGTGAACTGACTAACGGGTCCAGAAGACAAGGGAGTACCATCAATAAGCTCCACCGACAGAGGCGTGTGTCTGGAAACGAGTGGTATCTTATGTCTGGTGACGAACGTTTCGTCGATGTAATTGCCGGAAGCCCCACAGTCCAGTAGACCGGATACTTCCAGGTTCTTGTCTGGTAGTTTAATTCGGACCTTCAGGGTCTGTAGTACCGCTGGTTGCATGGGCAGACGTATAGAACAAATAACAGAAGGGTCTGAGGAAGGAATGGGACCTGTCGTTGCCCTTCCTGTATACGACAGGTCTCCTAGTTTCCCGACTTCTTCTTCTGCGGACGCAAAGGACACGTACCCAAATAATGTCCAGCTGCTCCACAGTAAAGACACAAACGCAAAGACCTCCTTCGTTTCTTCTCTTCTTCCGTCAAAGGTCCCCTCATGGCTCCTACTTGCATGGGCTCAGGTCCGGACTCGGTCGACCCAAACGAACCAGCAGGTGTGTTGGTTGTCCGGGGACCGCTTCTGTCAAGCCGACGTCTCTCAGCCTTTCGTTCGGCTAGCCTTTGGTCAATACGGAGTACTTGATCGATCAAGAGTTGAAGGCTCTCTGGTTCAGGGATGTGAAGTAACTCATCCTTGTACTCCTCTCTCAGGCCTCGACGAAACAGTGTCTTCTGTGTAATTTCGGGCCACTGGGAGTCAGTAGCCAAAAGTCGGAAACGGCTGATGTAGGTGATGACGTCATTGCTTCCCTGTTTGTAGTCCATCAATTGATTCTGTGCAACGGAGGCCAGGTTCGGCGTCTGAAATACCTCAAGAAAGGCCTTTTCAAAGGCAGCAAAGTCATTCAAAATAGGACTGTTCGTAACCACAAACGGAGTTGCCCAAGCTAATGCGTTCCCAGTTAGGTTCCCCAAGATGTAACCAATCTTGGCCCTATCAGTGTTGAAGTAGGTAGACCTGAAGAGAAAGTGTATTCTGCAGTGGTTACAAAACTCCGCCACCCGTCTAGGGTCTCCGTCGAATTTGATGGGTGTTGTATGAGCCAATGATCCCTCTCCTTGAGAGGTACTAGGTGCTCCTTGCGTTATCATTTGTCGTAATGTTTGATTCTCCTGACGCAGGGCGGTCATCTCGGCCCTGAGCGCTAGCAACTCGTTCCTCATGTCCTGCGATTCATCCATCTCTGAATCAGGAGGAAGGCGTCTCAATCTGTCAAGCTGATTGGCCCGAGAGGACCGCGTACCTGTAGTCTTGGTGGTTGGTCTCGCAGAGGTCGCCAGTCTGGAGTCCAGGAACTGATGAGATAGCGGCACGAGGAATCAGCCTCTCCACCACCCAAATGAGGAACTGGGTGAAGGATGGACCAACCCCCAATGTCACAAAGGCACTCTCCCAGGTAAGCGTGACAAGAGGATGTAGGCTCAGATGGAGGGAACCATAGTCCAGGTAGAGCTTGTTGTCCAGACCATGAATCTTCCAAGAACCTCAGTGCAGCGACAGTTGATAGATAGACCAGTGTAGCAGAAAGGTATTCGTAGTAGGCAAAGGAGCTTGGCTGGTGCAGATAGTTCCAATGGTACACAGGATGAGATTCGGAGTCAGGCAAGACAGGAAAGAGTGAGGACAGTTGGAACTAGTTGTCTGGCCAATTAGAGAACTGTAGGAACGTGCCCAAGATGGAACAGGGGGAATGCAGGCTAGTGTGGGATAAGTCCCCTCTACACAATGATGACTCAGGACAGAACTCCGGAATGGGCTGAGGGAAGACTGACCCAGGGCAAAACCTAGGTAGTAGCTGGAGGCTGGCTGGCCCAGGGCCGAACCCAGGTGAGGATTGAAGGCAGGCAGGCCCAGGACAGGACCCGGATAAGAACTGGAGTCAGGCTGGCCCAGGGCAGGCCACAGGTAAGGACTGGAGGCAGGCAGGCCCAGGACAGGCCACAGGTAAGGCCGGAGGCAGGCAGGCCCAGGACAGGCCACAGGTAAGGCTGGAGGCAGGCAGGCCCAGGACAGGCCACAGGTAAGGCTGGAGGCAGGTAGGCCCAGGACAGGCCACAGGTAAGGCTGGAGGCAGGTAGGCCCAGGACAGGCCACAGGTAAGGCTGGAGGCAGGTAGGCCCAGGACAGGCCACAGGTAAGGCTGGAGGCAGGTAGGCCCAGGACAGGCCACAGGTAAGGCTGGAGGCAGGTAGGCCCAGGACAGGCCACAGGTAAGGCTGGAGGCAGGTAGGCCCAGGACAGGCCACAGGTAAGGCTGGGCAGGAACAACGAGGAAAGCGAAGCAAACCGCGTTGAGACGCGGGCAGCTTTGACTAGCGGCCTCTTTTATGGGCCGCCGGCGCCCGAGAGGCCTGGAACGCAAACCGTTCCGTTTCCGGGCGCCGGCGAACCCAGAACGAGGCTTGGAAGGCAAGCCCCCACGGCGCATGCGCGGAACCGAGAGAGAGGACCTCCGCGCATGCGCCGAAGGCCGCCGGCCCTGTAATCCGTTGCTCCCCTCCCGGCGAGTCCCCAGACGCGAACGCGCGGGTAGACTCGCCAGGAGGAAATGGGAGCGGCAGACCCCAGTCTCCCGCGTGACATGACACATATTAGGTAGTCGGTGGCGGAGGGCCAGGTGTATGTGCTTTGGAGGGCAGGGTGGGTGACACATTAGGTAGTCGGTGGCAGAGGGCCAGGTGTTTGGAGGGCAGGGTGGGTGACACATTAGGTAGTCAGTGGCAGAGGGCCAGGTGTTTGGAGGGCAGGGTGGGTGACACATTAGGTAGTCGGTGGCAGAGGGCCAGGTGTTTGGAGGGCAGGGTGGGTGACACATTAGGTAGTCGTTGGCAGAGGGCCAGGTGTTTGGAGGGCAGGGTGGGTGACACATTAGGTAGTCGGTGGCAGAGGGCCAGGTGTTTCGAGGGCAGGGTGGGTGACACATTAGGTAGTCGGTGGCAGAGGGCCAGGTGTTTGGAGGGCAGGGTGGGTGACACATTAGGTAGTCGGTGGCGGAGGGCCAGGTGTTTGGAGGGCAGGGTGGGTGACACATTAGGTAGTCGGTGGCAGAGGGCCAGGTGTTTGGAGGGCAGGGTGGGTGACACATTAGGTAGTCGGTGGCAGAGGGCCAGGTGTTTGGAGGGCAGGGTGGGTGACACATTAGGTAGTCGGTGGCAGAGGGCCAGGTGTTTGGAGGGCAGGGTGGGTGACACATTAGGTGGTCGGTGGCAGAGGGCCAGGTGTTTGGAGGGAAGGGTGGGTGACACATTAGGTAGTCGGTGGCAGAGGGCCAGGTGTTTGGAGGGCAGGGTGGGTGACACATTAGGTGGTCGGTGGCAGAGGGCCAGGTGTTTGGAGGGCAGGGTGGGTGACACATTAGGTAGTCGGTGGCAGAGGGCCTGGTGTTTGGAGGGCAGGGTGGGTGACACATTAGGTGGTCGGTGGCAGAGGGCCAGGTGTTTGGAGGGCAGGGTGGGTGACACATTAGGTGGTCGGTGGCAGAGGGCCAGGTGTTTGGAGGGCAGGGTGGGTGACACATTAGGTGGTCGGTGGCAGAGGGCCAGGTGTTTGGAGGGCAGGGTGGGTGACACATTAGGTGGTCGGTGGCAGAGGGCCAGGTGTTTGGAGGGCAGGGTGGGTGACACATTAGGTAGTCGGTGGCAGAGGGCCAGGTGTTTGGAGGGCAGGGTGGGTGACACATTAGGTAGTCGGTGGCAGAGGGCCAGGTGTTTGGAGGGCAGGGTGGGTGACACATTAGGTAGTCGGTGGCAGAGGGCCAGGTGTTTGGAGGGCAGGGTGGGTGACACATTAGGTAGTCGGTGGCAGAGGGCCAGGTGTTTGGAGGGCAGGGTGGGTGACACATTAGGTAGTCGGTGGCAGAGGGCCAGGTGTTTGGAGGGCAGGGTGGGTGACACATTAGGTAGTCGGTGGCAGAGGGCCAGGTGTTTGGAGGGCAGGGTGGGTGACACATTAGGTAGTCGGTGGCAGAGGGCCAGGTGTTTGGAGGGCAGGGTGGGTGACACATTAGGTAGTCGGTGGCAGAGGTCCAGGTGTTTGGAGGGCACGGTGGGTGACACATTAGGTAGTCGGTGGCAGAGGTCCAGGTGTTTGGAGGGCACGGTGGGTGACACATTAGGTAGTCGGTGGCAGAGGGCCTTGTGTTTGGAGGGCAGGGTGGGTGACCGTGCAGTGCACCGCTGTGGAGGCCATGACCCGTTCTATGGTGTTCTACCTTCTGCTCAACACTGCAAAACACAGTGCAGCTGCACTGTCCTATAGAAGGGCTCATCACCCAGCAGCCCCAGTCCTCCTCCTCTGAGGCAGTGTTCCATGGTTCCAACTTGTTGCATTCAGGGAGGTGCCCCCGGTGACCGCTTTAAATGCATCCCGCTCTACTCCCGTATGGCAAACACGGTCACAATGATGGACTTAATTTCCCTCGAAAGACTCCATGTGTTGTGCCTTGCAGTGGGCTCCTGTGCAGGGACACAGCATGTGTTAAGTGCCATTGTGCCTTTGCTACCAGTAGTCAGTGCTCCTCAAACACTTGGCCCTATGAATTCGGCTATTGATCCCTCCCTTGTTAGCACTATGCCCAGTCTAACATGCATTAGATTACATAATTGTTGTATTCTGTGCTTGCCCCATGTTCCCTATCCAGTGATCTTGGAGGAACAAAATGGGAGGGGAGGAAGTGGGATCGTCCTAATGAGGGAAGAATTTAAAGAAGCAACGACATTTTGTCACTATTAAATGTAGTATCATTTATGCTGCTTAGTGCCACCCACATAGTCCTAGAAAAATTAGAAATTAGCTGGGATCCTACTCAACCTATAGTTAGTGATGACTGTGACGAGATAATTAGCGATGCTTGGGTAACTCGTTATACCCTTGGCTGGTATATTAGCTCTCCAGATCATTATGCCCTCCATGTATTTGTAGAATGTACACATCCCCTCTGGAAAGAAATACCTATTGTCAATACTGTGGACATGCAGGGCCACCATATAGCCTAGTTTCAGCCACGTACAATGGTCATCATGAACGTCCGCTTCTGGTCGGGTGACCACGTAAAATGGTCCCCATGAACGTTCTGCTTCTGGTCGGGTGACCATGTACAATGGTCACCATGAACATTCCACTACTGGTCAGGTGACCACGTACACTGGTCAACGTTCTCCTTCTGGTCGGGAGACCACGTACAATGGTCACCATGAACGTTCTCCTTCTGGTCGGGTGACCACGTACAATGGTCACCATGAACATTCTGCTCCTGGTCAGGTGACCATGTACAATGGTCATCATGAACATTCCACTACTGGTCAGGTGACCACGTACAATGGTCATCATGAATGTTCCGCTTCTGGTCGGATGACCACGTAAAATGGTCACCATGAACGTTCTGCTTCTGGTCGGGTGACCATGTACAATCGTCACCGTGAACATTCCACTACTGGTCAGGTGACCACGTACAATGGTCATCATGAACGTCCGCTTCTGGTCGGGTGACCACGTAAAATGGTCCCCATGAACGTTCTGCTTCTGGTCGGGTGACCATGTACAATGGTCACCATGAACATTCCACTACTGGTCAGGTGACCACGTACACTGGTCAACGTTCTCCTTCTGGTCGGGAGACCACGTACAATGGTCACCATGAACGTTCTCCTTCTGGTCGGGTGACCACGTACAATGGTCACCATGAACATTCTGCTCCTGGTCAGGTGACCATGTACAATGGTCATCATGAACATTCCACTACTGGTCAGGTGACCACGTACAATGGTCATCATGAACGTTCCGCTTCTGGTCGGATGACCACGTAAAATGGTCACCATGAACGTTCTGCTTCTGGTCGGGTGACCATGTACAATCGTCACCGTGAACATTCCACTACTGGTCAGGTGACCACGTACAATGGTCAACGTCCTCCTTCTGGTCAGGAGACCACGTACAATGGTCACCATGAACGTTCTCCTTTGGTCGGGTGACCATGTACAATGGTCACCATGAACATTCCGCTTCTGGTCGGGTGACCACATACAATGGTCACCATGCACAGTCCGCTTCAGTTCGGGTGACCATGAACAATGGTCATCATGAACGTTCCGTTTCTGGTCGGATGACCACGTAAAATGGTCACCATGAACGTTCTGCTTCTGGTTGGGTGACCATGTACAATGGTCACCATGAACATTCCACTACTGGTCAGGTGACCACGTACACTGGTCAACGTTCTCCTTCTGGTCGGGAGACCACATACAATGGTCACCATGAACGTTCTCCTTCTGGTCGGGTGACCACGTACAATGGTCACCATGAACATTCTGCTCCTGGTCAGGTGACCATGTACAATGGTCATCATGAACATTCCACTACTGGTCAGGTGACCACGTACAATGGTCATCATGAACGTTCCGCTTCTGGACGGATGACCACGTAAAATGGTCACCATGAACGTTCTGCTTCTGGTCGGGTGACCATGTACAATCGTCACCGTGAACATTCCACTACTGGTCAGGTGACCACCTACAATGGTCAACGTCCTCCTTCTGGTCAGGAGACCACGTACAATGGTCACCATGAACGTTCTCCTTCTGGTCGGGTGACCATGTACAATGGTCACCATGAACATTCCGCTTCTGGTCGGGTGACCACATACAATGGTCACCATGCACAGTCCGCTTCAGTTCGGGTGACCATGAACAATGGTCACCATGCACATTCCGCTTCAGTTCGGGTGACCACGTACAATGGTCAAATGTATGTACCCACTGGGTCCCGATAATTCTATATGTAGATAGGCCACATGTACAAGGCACAGCTCGGCCTTTGTAAGACAGTCCAAGCTCTTCTGATAGGATCAATTTTGACCTAAATAGAAAACTTTAATTTCCTGCGTGATGGGGACGATATGCTGATTTCCGCCTTCCAGGCATTCGGGCGCCTGTAGAGCTCTGTTGCCGATGCGTCGAACAGTAAAATCCAGCCAAGATTTTTAGGATATCTACAATGAATATTTATGAGAAATATTTACATAGAATGAATAACCATGGAGATTATTTGCATATATATTTTGGGCTTTATGAAAATCCCACGTGGTTTTTCCTGTCCAGTTGGTGCCAGAGCGCAGCTCTAATGTGCTTTTTCTTTCAGTCAGATGGGAAATCGCATCACTCACTGGTGACAAAGATCCCGGGGGAGCAGAGAATTCATGATGTGCTATTAAAAGCTGAAATATTCTGGAAACTAAAATTAACCACAGGCTCACATCTCACAAAATCTGAGCTATAGCCATTGCAGTCCTTGACTTAAACATTGATCAATGGAAACGCATGAGAGTCAATAGCCAACATAGGGCTACAGGCAAACAACCGAACACGCGCCTGGCTGTGCCCCCGGTGCAGTGCTCCCCCATGGCCTGCGCTCATCACCCCAAGGCAGAGAACATCAGCAGAAGATGGAGAGGACCGTATCAGAGGAACCTCAAAATAGATGCTCAGTAGATCGACCATGCTGGGAAGATCTACAACTCTACACAGGCAACAAGAGCCTTCTATTGAACTCAGATTACTGGAATCACCTTATTGCAGTGTTGAGGACAGCCCTGTCTGCAAAGAAGCTCCCCCTTCAAGAAAGCTGCCCATCCGCACATCGCATCAACTCGCTGAATGTATCTTCAGGCCGGAGGATTGTGCCAGCCACAACCTCTAACCATCATTAAGGCCATGCACGAAGCGTTGTTGTTTGTTGAAGGACTCCTCACCAAGCTCACACCAAGAGAACGCAAACCACCCGCTGCCCAATCAAGGACAGGGTCTGGGCATGATACCCAGCTTCCGCCAGTCTCTCAAACATGATCCCACAATGCTAAATGAGGGCACCAGAAGGTCAGCTCGCACGCAAAAGTCACCAAAGAGTAGAAGCTACAGTTCAGTCGCACAATCTTTACTGACGCAACCACAGCTTCACGCATTGCTCATAGGGCAATAGGCAATGCCCAAATGACTGGGCCATTGAGCTAGTGTGGGTCACTTCTGTGGGGCCATGTGGTCCAGTTTCATAAGTTGCTGCACTGCGTATCGAGTACTTTTGGCCAATGCCATGGCCCCAATGCGCTTGTGGATGTGGCCCACTTTTCAATTGGTGACTCTCCCGCTCTCTCTCTCCCACTTTTTACTTTACTTTACTTTATTACATTTGTATAGCGCTGCCACTGACCCGGAAGCTTAAGGGCACTAATGGTCAAACAGTATAAACACATAAGGAGAGGGGAGAACCAGCAGGAAGAGAGAACACCACAGTTTAAGACAACCAGGACTTGAACAGAGCAACTCATTAAAAAGGAAGGTCTTAAGTCACTTCCTGAGCAAGGTGATTGAGGATTCCTCCCTCAGCGTCAGCGGGAGACTATTCCAAGCCACCGGTGCTGCCGCATAGAAAGCTCCTTTCCTAACTTGAGCGAGTTTACATGCAGGAATTTTCAGTTGTGTGGCGTTGTTGGACCTCAAGTTATGGCTATTTGACTTGATGACCAGTTTGTCCTTCATATACACAGACACTTAAACGAGATTAGCATCAGCCAAAAACAGATTCTCTCCTTGACCGGGGGGCAATGTAGGCTCCTTTTCGCCTCCGATATGTGGTCCCTTTTATTCAGGTCCATAATCACTGTAACTGCATTATTTTGCACTACCTGAAATCTATTGACTTCCGTCTTAGACATGCCAACAAGGAGGATGCTACAGTAGTCGATTCTTGCACCAATCAATGCTCTTGCCAAAGTTTTCCCCTTTCTCTCGTTCTTTGTCTTTCTCTCTAATCCTCGCTCTCTTACTTTCTCTTTCTCTCTCTCTCTAAATATATATATATATATATATATATATATATATCTTCCTCTCCACCGCCTCAGGTAATCTAATTTCAACACTCGGTCACACCAAAGCACGCTGCGATTCAGACTTTCCACTCGTGAAGAACAGACTCAATCCTTCTGTGACAGGTGGGGGGGTTGGCTGGTGGAAGTGTCCACAGACCCCAAACGATTAACCCATTCATGCCTGCATTGCCCTGCATAAAATCCCTCTCGGGCACAGTAATCCCACAGTCGCGAGCAGCTGTGGGCCTCAAGGAAAGACCACAGGACATCTGCTGCATGATCGACTCTGGAGGCAAGAAGGCCTTTTATGTCTTAAACGAGCAAGCCCCCAGTAGGCGAATAGTCCTCTAATAACATCCTAGCCACCTGCCCCCTCCCTCAGGCCAGGAACACGCCCCAGCTAAGATTAGCAAGGTGCAGAGTTCCAACTACTCAAAATAATAAAGAAAGAACAACAGATCTGAAGAAAAGAAAGAGGCAAGAGACGAAAGACATGAAGAAACAATGATAAAAAGGGGAAGGACTCATGGTTGAGTTTGACACTCTCAGGGAGCGCTTTAACCTGGGCCCTGGGGACTGCTTCAGATACATGCAACTGACCCATGCCATGAACGCACAGTTCCCGGACCTAGGGGAGGTTCCGGCCTGCTCCCCTCTGGAAACCAATATCCTCGCAGAACGCATGCCCTCTAGGGTCACCTCCACGCTATACCAGGTCCTCAACTCCTTTGGAAACAAAGAGCTCACTACTCTGAAAGGGAAATGGGCAAGGGACGTGGGCGGGCTGGAGCAGGAGGAATGGGTAGAGGCCCTGATGTTCCCTCGCGAGATCGGTATTGAGGCAAAACTCTGCCTGATCCAGCTCAGGATCCTGCATCGGTCCTATTACTCTCGCACAACACTGGCTAGATGGAGTGGAGAGGAGGCAGAAGTGCCAGCGTAAAAGGAGCACCATTTTCCATACAATCTGGGAGCGCCAAGTGGTACAGTCCTTCTGGGTGGGGTGTACAAGCACGATCTCTGCAACAATAGGATCCCAAATACCATTGGAGCCAAAGTTGATACTGCTCGGGATATGGGGAGAACTGGGCCTCACTAAGAATGAGAAACTGTTCACTGCAGTGGCATTGGGGGCGGGCAAGAGACTAATTGCTGGAAACTGGGGATCGGCGGCAACACTGAGCCTTGTCCGATGGTCAAATGAGGTCACTAGGTGCGCCTCTTTGGAGTGGCGAATTTACACAGCAAGAGGCTGCCCACGCAAGTTTGAAAAGGTCTGGGGTAAATGGTCGGACGAACAATGAGGATCACCCCCCCCTCCCAATAGCACCGCCAGAGGTGATTCCCTCCCCCCTGCCTACTGCCGGGGGGACTCGGTTGAAAAGCGAATGTATACGCCAGTGATTCCATTGCCTTCTGCTTCATTAATGTATGTATGATCTATGCACTTGTCGAAACAATAAAATGTGTTTTAAAAAAAAACAACGATAAAAAGGAATAAGGATTGAGAGAAAGAAAGAGACAGATACAAAATGAGAGGAGAGCGACAAAAAATAATCAGGAAAGAGATAATACAAATTAAGTAAAGAGAAATAAAGTAAAACTAAAGCAAAAGAAAAAATGGGAAGAAAACAAATGATTTAAAGCAAAAGAATAACAGAAAATAAAGAAAGGAACAAGTATAAAGAAAAAAGGTAAATAAAAAAAAATGAATTAAGCAGGAGAGTGAGAGACAAAGAGGAAAGAAGTAAGAATGCAAAAGTAGATCAAAGGCAACAAGTTAGAAAAAAAGCAAGAAATAGGAGAAAGAAGGAAAAGTTAATAGTGTAGACGTAGAGGCAGGATTAACCGTTTGAGGATATCCGGGGCAGCTAGAATACCGCCACTGCTGAAGAAACTCCTATCTGTATCCCATGGGCTCACCCAACTGCAGGATAACCATTCCTCTTTGCGCAATGGTCAAGGGTATCATGGGACCATCCTCAGAACTACAGCATCCATGATCCTTCATTTCTTTACAAACAGGTGGGTATATGGAGAACATTACTGCTTGTTTGCAAGTGATAAGGCAAAAGGAAGTGTGAAACAAAGCATTGTTAAAAAGCAGGTGTATTTCTACATAACACACCTGACTACAAAACGAAATTTCAGTGTGTCTGTGGGATAACTAAAATTCTACATTTTTATCTGCACATCAATTTTAAAATCCCAGATGGAGGTAATGCTTCACATTTTAGGTGATCAAACATTCCACATCTGGATGGCCCGCCCATTAATGGCCTGCCGAGACACTAGTTTCGTTTTTGGTAAAGCTTGTTTGCTCTGAAAGTGCAAATAAGTTTACCAAAATAATACAAAACTGCAAAAAAAGATGGACGCCATGAAAAAACCCAAAAGGAGGCCATTTTCTATTTTCATTATGACCACCTTCCTGGGAGGAGACACACAAGGAGTGGAAGAAGCAGGCGGGTAAGTAAGAGCAGGGGACGCCCGAGAGAGCGGCTGTCAGCCAGCTCAGAAGGCAGGCTTGAACCAGTACCCACGTTCTGAGCTTGCTGACTGGGTGGCTCCCTTAATAGCCGGTAGTTGCCAATCAAGGCGCTATAACAGATGCCAGCCGCCTGCCTGGTCTAAAGGAAAGAAAGTCAGTATTTAACTTCTAGCCCGGGGTTCTGGAGGATGGTCTGAAAAGTCTGGACACAAAAATGGGATCTTGGTCTCAGCAAAGCAGCGGTCCTTGTAGCTTCGAGCAACAACCGGTCTCCGCCACTCTCAGGCACTTTTTGTAGAAATCCATCGACTACTGCATGTCCTAACGACAGATGCCCAGGCTAAATAACGCCAAAAATCTAATTTATTTCCAACATAATGAAAATGTGTCCTGAAGATGCACCTTCTAAGGGACCCGACAAGGCCGAAACATGGCTGCTTTTGTTCCTGGATGTGTTCCTTTTTATGTCTTCTTTTCATTGTTGCTTTGTAGCGCGCCATCTTGCACTCCAGGTTGCTCCAAAGTGCAGGTGTTCATGATAAGGAGGGAGTACAAGTTAACAAATAACATGGCGGCCTCAACTGGTCAATTCTGTTCAAGGCATGACTATTGAACAAGACCGGCGGGTGGTGAAACGGGATAAGAGGAAAAAAACATTGTTGTACAGTTAGGACTATTAACAATAACTAAGAAGGCGCCTACGGGCTATGTACAAACAACCTTTAACACCTAAAAGTTTTGCCACCGGGAATGTATTGGCTGCGCGTGGGCTCTCTTGGAGTCGAGGACTAACTATAGCCAGTCCAAAGCTACTCAGGAGATGCTTGGGTCTGTTTTAGGTCTTCAAAGGATAACACTGTGGTCGACCGTGCTGCAAGCGTAGGAAATGTAGAGTAGGATTAGTTCCGCTCCAGTCTTATTGCCCATCGACTTTAATATCTGCTCGCCCATGGAGATTAGGGCAAACTCAGTGCTTTTGTGGGGCCTAAATCCGTAAAGATTGGTGCCCATGGAGAAGGCAACCCTTTCCACTGGAGGCAGAGGTGTGGACGGCTGCCCATGTGGTTGATCCTCATTGGTAACTGCACCAATGGACTAAACGAAGACGGAATGGAAGGCTGCGCAGAGGACGTTCCAGAGATTAAGATGAGATGGCTGAAGCGTATCCAGTTATAACCTTTTTGGCCTAACCAGATATACTCCCACAAATGCATAGTCATGAGATAATCATGAAATGGCCGGCCAGAGCTATGCTTATGTAAATATTACATATGAACGTCATACCATCAGAACCGTTCAAGGTTATGAACATAAAGACGGTGTAATGTCATTTTGGCACAGTGGTAAAGTCAAGAAAACTTGCCCTATTGCAATAAGGCAAGACCCTGCAATTGGTCATTGCCTAAACTACCAATGAAGTACAAATGCTGCAAAATGGAGGGAGCAGAATATGGGAGCAGGTTACCCTGACACCACTGGAAGAATGGTGCCTGGTCCTCTATGAAACCATTTTCGGAGGACTGTAGAGCACAGAGCACTCAGAGGATACAGACATGGGATGAGTCGAGCACCATGTTCCCAAAGGAACGATGCAACTGTCTGGGAAGCCAAGACTCAAAGAGGGTCATTCCGAGGTTAGTGCTAAGGAAAAAACGATGCCGGTAAAGGAATACCGGCATCGATTACCGCTACGGGACATTCTGACCTACCAGACCGCTATTAACGGCATCAGAAAGTACGGAGCCATTAATAATGGTCTGGGCGCGCGCACGCGACCCACCATGCCGGCCTTAGAGGCATGCCGTGAACTGGAGTAGATCCCAAGTAAGGCGGTGATGCAAATAACGGCCTCATGAAGTCGGAAAAAGTGCTTACCGGCATGCCGTAAATACCGGCATCGCCAACCTACCGTTAAATGCCCTGAGCAGTGTTCCCAACTGCCACAGGTGCACACAATCAGCAAAGGTGGAGGCTATGGAGTCTGGCCCAGTACAAAAGGCGCACACCCACACACCACACCCCCTCCCACACCAAGATGATTCCAATAGTAGTAGCATTACTGGAGCTGGAGGACTTGCTTGCATTGCCACAACATCAACAACAACAACAGCCACCACCACAGAGGAGACGCAGGTGGAGAATGAGGGTGAGACAGGCCCAGCATGCCCCACCAGTGCAGCCACCGTTACCACGCCGGCAGCCCCCAATCCCTCACATCAGAGCCAGTCCTTTCAACCTAACCCCAGAGCAGATCCACACCCTGTACCGTCTGGACCGGGACACCATCACCACCATAGTTGACCTGATACACAACAACATAGTGAGCCTCATTGAAATACGCACCGCCATCCCCCCTCTACTGAAGGTAGTGTCTGTGATCCACTTCCTTGCAACAGGCACCTATCAGCACACAGTGGGGCACATGCATGGCATATCTGAACCCTTATTTTTCTGGATACTGAACCAAGTGCTGGATGCCCTCCTCAAGCACACAAGGGACTACATATCCCTACCGCGGACTCCCCAGGAGATATTTTATACAAAAGTTGCCTTCCATGCACTGGCAGGCATGCCAATTGTGTAGGTGCCCTCGACTGCACCCACGTGGAGTTGGTGGTCCCGCATGCCATGGAGGTGGTGTACCGCAACCGGAAGCAATACCACTCCATCAATGTGCAGATGTTATGCGACGCCAGCAAGACCATCACACATTGTTGTGCCCGATATCCTGGATCGACTCACGACTCTTTGGTCCTGCGGAACTCCACGCTACCACGTTTCATGGAGCGACATGCTGGACGACGTGCCTGGCTGCTTGGTAAGTAGCAGAACTGGCACATGGCATTGAAAAGGGGGGACAGATACACACACCACCATGCTGCCAATGTTGATGTGACTGCACGATGTGCACATCACCAAACATTGTGCCCCAAACCATCACATACCTACAAGACACACAAATCCCATAGGAATGAAGTAAGGTCCACACCTATCACAACATGACTAACAGGAAACCACTCCACATCCCACAACACGTGCACAACCCATCAGCGACCCTCACCCTCCGTTACGCCATCCGGCACCATGCAGTGCATATGCACCATGTTGCTGTCTCCAGCATATCACCACACAGGACAAGCATCCCTGGGAGTGCATCAAACTGAACCTACTAGGGAATCCACCGTCCGCCACAGGGCTGGCACAATCACAGGAGTGCTGCATGTCACCATGAGAATGCCAATGCTGATTGCCCAATATTGCACAGACTACTGCCAATGCTCCCTCTAAGTAAATCTCATAGGACACAACACCTCACTATTTTGACACAAACACAGCTGTATGCATACACCATGCATGTGCAACAAGACGGCAGTGCACACGATGTATCATCTTGAAGATGCAACCCACACCATTAGACCATGGCACAGGACACATGGAGGAACAGAAAATTGCGTCAATGCATCCAGGGACATGTGCATGTGGGCAACGATAACCTGCAGGCATGTGTGACTAGTCCAGCTGTCCTTCATGATTCCCCTGACATTTACCTTCATTTTCCTCTCATTCAGGTGATAGTGGCTATCCCCTGAAGCCGTGGCTCCTCACCCCTGTCCGAAACCCACAGAACAGGCATGAGGAGCACTACAATCGTTCCCATACCCGTACCCGTGTGGTAATCGAGCAGACCTTTGGCCTGTTGAAGGCACGAATTCGGTGCCTCAGCCGGTCGGGTGGGGCACTCCTCTACAGGCATGAGAAGGTGGCCAAGATCATCATGGCATGTGTAATGCTGCACAATATGTGTATCCGCCGGAACGTGCCCCTACCCCCTGACATTGAACTGCTACCACCTGATGAAGATGAAGGGGAAGATGAAGATTTGGCAGGACATCATGGTGCCGATGCACAGGAGGGACATGCTGTGCGCCAGTCAGTGATTGCACAATATTTCTGACACACATGTCAACAGAGGATGACCTGATAGTTGGCCAGAGGGCACTGGGTTGGGGGTACATGTACACTATGCACTGTAAATGAAAAAATGACACATGCGCATTGATGAATGTCCACTCAGGTCTTCTTTTTCAAACAACCGGTGTATTGAATGCAACAATATAAACATAAGTGACAAGACCCTCCAACACCGTCACCCCCCCTCCCCCTCCCCTTACAACTCCCCCACACACCCTCACCGCCCCCCTCCCCCTACAACTCTCCCAAACACCCTCACCCCCTCACCCTACAACTCCCCCACACACCCTCACCCCCTCCCCATCCCCCACACACCCTCACCCCCCTCAAAGTCCCCCCACAACTCCCCCACACACCCTCACCCCCCTCCCCCCACAACTCCCCCAGACACCCTCAGCCCCCTCCCCCTCCCCCCACAGCTCCCCCACACACCCTCACCCCCTCCCCCTCCCCCCACAACTCCCCCACACACCCTCACCCCCTCCGCCGACAACTCCCCCACACAAGTCCCATTGAGTCCACGAAGCCTAGATGAGGCTGCCATAACATTCTCTCGGCACTCCCAGAGCCTGGGGGTGGCATGTCCCGTCGGCCCTGAGCACAGACCGACCTGCAGAGCGGGCTCGTTTGGGTGGAACTGCAGGACGATGGTGTGGCCTCCTGCTGAGGTTGTGGGGTGGGATGGCCTGCCTCCAACGAATCAGCGATGCGCCCTAGCACCTGCCGGAGGGCCGAGCCCTCCTCGCTGAGGCAGCTGGTGTTGTCCGTAAAGGACCGGCCTAGTGCTGCTAACTCTGTACACCACTCCTCTCTGGCCTGACGGTTGTCCTCTACAAACTCACGGACGAGTGCAGTGAGCAGGTCAGCACGCTGCGGCCCTGAGGCTGCACCTGTGGGTGTGCTGGGAATCTGGCTGTCATGCCCAGCCTGCTCATCCTCCCCAACACTGAAAACTGGACTGAGATGTCCCTGGGTGTGGTCATGGCCAAACTGCTCTGGGGTATTGGTGTTCCCGGTATCAATCAATGATTCTTGGGGGGATGCAATTTGGGTTGTGGTATGGACCACATCCATTATGTCATCCTCCATCGTGCCCCAGATGTCCTCCTGGCTGTCATCCACTGTCAGGGGTGCCGTGGCTGCCACCTCCCCAGCCACACTAGACTCCTCCGAATGGGGTGTCTCACAGGTGTCTCCAGGCAGAACAGTGGGTGGGGGGTGGTGGTGCTGTGCCCTCCACAGGCCTTGGTGGTACAGGTGCAATGTGTAACTGCGGTGGCATGGTTGCTGGGACACAGCGCCCCCTGGCTTGTCCCCTGGAGGTTGACGGCCAGTTGCTGTCCTCCTGGGACCTCTTACTGGGTGTGGCCTGTGCAGAGGCGGTGTCCTGCTCTTCGCTCTCATGGTCACTGCCTGTGGGGGTGGAAGAGAGGGACGGTATGAGTGATGTTTTGAGAGGCATCATACATACATTGGGACGATTGATCATCCACACAATTGTGGGCAATAGGCATTTGTGTTGGAAAGGGCACGTCATTTCATACATGGGTGGTAAATGCAGCTATGTGTTGGCGTCACTCATGTTGGCCAGGAACAGTGCTGTCTAACATGCTTACTATTTTGGTCATGCACGCTGTGTGCCTCGTGAAATTTCCTACTTTGTGTGGTATGTGTCACGTACGGTATTGCCTTGCAGCAGGCATCAGCATGTGTCTCTAATGCTTCGGCCTACTTTACAGGGAGTGTGTGTGTGGCTGAACATGGCGTGACTCTTTGGACAGACATTGCCATTGACTTTTATCAGATTTGGCATAACAGTGTTTACTTTGGACACTCACCTCCATCGCCAGATGTCGTGGCGCCACACTCCATCTCGCCTACGCCTTCAATGGATTCCGTCCCAATCATGCTTGCGCATGTGTCCTCCCACGGGGTGAGCTTTATGGGTGAACTAGGTCCTCCTCCAGTTTCCATGGCCTGGGTGCGATTGACCGATAATATGTAGCCCACCCTTAGGCGCAGGCCGTCCCACCGCTTATGGCAGTCTTTCACTGTGCGGGGTGTGTTGCCCACTGCACTAACCTTCTTGGCGACAAGTGCCCAGATCTCTTTTTTACGTAGCACTGCCTCTCTCCTCATGTTGCTGCTGAAGACTGTGCCTGCATGCTCAGGCAAAGTGTCCACAAGCATCTGGAGCTCGTCCTGATTAAATCTTTCCTTTCTGAGGCGGGCAGATCCCTTCTTCGGAGCTTTCGGCATTCTTGTGCTGTAGGAGGAAGTTTTCAGTCGATCAGCAGTGTCTCAGAGGTCCTGTGTGCTCAGGATGGCAATGGATTGTGTTTTTAAAGATGGCCGCTGTGCTCCTTCCCATTCCTGTGTGATGACGCTATTTCCGGTTCTGCTTATTAGCGGTGACCGTAAATAGTGGTGTCCGCTAATTACAGTCACCGCTATTTACAGTCACCGCTAATGACGCATTGGACAATGTCGGTAGTGTTATCTGCGCTTAGCTTGATGCCGGTAAGGCCTTTTTGGGGCCTTTTTGCAGCATGGAGCTAGGTACCTTACCGGCATGGCGCAAAGCTTGTGCCCGCGAAGTCGTAATAGTCCTCTATTAGCAGACTGGGGCCAGCACGGACACGCTATTTGCGCCATATCGGTAAGGGACGTTACTTACCTCCAAACTCGGAATGAGGGCCAAAGTCTCAGAATGTAATGTGCCACCTAACACCATGTGCCAATTGTACATGTATCATTAGGGACAATGAATCAACCCGGTTGATAATCGCACAAAACCAAAAAAGGATGCATGCTCAACAAGAACGTAGAAGAAGGCAGCAAAGCCAAAAGGGATACATCTTCAAGGGATGCATCCTCAACAAGAACATAGAAGAGGGCAGCAAAGCCGAAAGGGATGCATCCTCAACAAGAACATAGAAGAAGGCAGCAAAGACACAAGGGATGCATCTTCAAGGGAGGCATCCTCAACAAGAACATAGAAGAGGGCATCAAAGCCGAAAGGGATGCATCCTCAACAAGAACATAGAAGAGGGCAGCAAAGCCGAAAGGGATGCTTCCTCAACAAGAACACAGAAGAGGGCAGCAAAGCCAAAAGGGATACATCTTCAAGGGATGCATCCTCAACAAGAACATAGAAGAGGGCAGCAAAGCCGAAAGGGATGCATCCTCAACAAGAACATAGAAGAGGGCAGCAAAGCCGAAAGGGATGCATCCTCAACAAGAACATAGAAGAAGGCAGCAAAGACACAAGGGATGCATCCTCAACAAGAACATAGAAGAGGGCAGCAAAGCCGAAAGGGATGCTTCCTCAACAAGAACACAGAAGAGGGCAGCAAAGCCGAAAGGGAGGCATCCTCAACAAGAACATAGAAGAGGGCAGCAAGGCCGAAAGGGATTCTTCCTCAACAAGAACACAGAAGAGGGCAGCAAAGCCAAAATGGATGCATGCTCAACAAGAATATAGACAAAAGTAGCAAAGCCAAAAGGGAATGCATCCTCAACAGAAAATAAAAGAAAGCAGCAAAGACGAAAGGGATGCCTCATAAAAGAAGGCATGAAAGCCAAAAGGGATGCGTCCTCAAGAAGAACATAGAAGAAGGCAGCAAAGCCGAATGGGATGCATCCTCAACAAGAACATAAAAGAAGGCAGCAAAGCCGAATGGGATGCATCCTCAATAAGGACATAAAAGAAGGCAGCAAAGAAGAAAGGGATGCATCCTCAACAAGAACATTAAAGAAGGCAGCAAAGCCGAAAGGAATACATCCTCAAGGAATGTATCCTCAACAAGAAAATAAAAGAAAGCTGCAAAGCTGAAAGGGATGCATCCTAAACAAGAACGTAGAAGAAGGCAGCAAAGCCAAAAAGGATACATCCCCAACAAGAACATAAAAGAAGGCAGCAAAGCCAAAAGGGATGCATCCTCAACAAGAACATAAAAGAAGGCAACAAAGCCAAAAGGGATGCGTCCTCAGCAAGAACATAGAATAAGGCAAAAAAGCCAAAAGGGATGCATTGTCGATAAGAACATAGAAGAAGGCAGGAAAGCCAAAAGGGATGCATCCTCAACAAGAACATAAAAGAAGGCAGCAAAGCCGAAAGGGATGCTTCCTCAACAAGAACATAAAAGAAGGCAGCAAAGCAGAAAGGGATGCCTCATAAAAGAAGGTAGCAAAGCCGAAAGGGATGCGAACCTCAACAAGAACATAGAAGAAAGCAGCAAAGCCGAAAAGAATACATCGTCAAGGAATGTATCCTCAACAAGAAAATAAAAGAAAGCAGCAAAGCCGAAAGTGATGCATCCTCAACAAGAACTTAGAAAAAGGCAGCAAAGCCAAAAGGGATACATTCTCAACAAGAACATAGAAGAAGGCAGCAAAGCCAAAAGGGGTGCATCCTCAACAAGAACATAAAAGAAGGCAGCAATGCCAAAAGGGATGCATCCTCAACAAGAACATAGAAGAAGGCAGCAATGCCAAAAGGGATGCATCCTCAACAAGAACATAGAAGAAGGCAGCAAAGCCAAAAGGGAATGCGTCCTCAACAAGAACATAGAAGAAGGCAGCAAAGCCAAAAGGGATGAGTCCTCAACAAGAACATAGAAGAAGGCAGCAATGCTAAAAGGGATGCATCCTCAACAAGAACATAGAAGAAGGCAGCAAAGCCAAAAGGGATGCATCCTCAACAAGAACATATAGGAAGGCAGCAAAGCCAAAAGGGATGCGTCCTCAACAAGAATATAGAAGAGGGCAGCAAAGCCAAAAGGGTTGCATCCTCAACAAGAATATAAAAGAAAGCAGCAAAGCCGAAAGGGATGCCTCATAAAAGAAGGCAGCAAAGCCAAAAGGGATCCTTCCTCCATAAGAACATAAAAGACGGCAGCAAAGCCGAAAGGGATGCATCTTCAAGGGATGCATCCTCAACAAGAACATAGAAGAGGGCAGCAAAGTGAAAAGGGATGCATCCTCAACAAGAACATATAGGAAGGCAGCAAAGCCAAAAGGGATGCATCCTCAACAAGAATATAAAAGAAAGCAGCAAAGCCGAAAGGGATGCCTCATAAAGGAAGGCAGCAAAGCCAAAAGGGATCCTTCCTCCATAAGAACATAAAAGACGGCAGCAAAGCCGAAAGGGATGCATCTTCAAGGGATGCATCCTCAACAAGAACATAAAAGAAGGCAGCAATGCCAAAAGGGATGCATCCTCAACAAGAACATAGAAGAAGGCAGCAATGCCAAAAGGGATGCATCCTCAACAAGAACATAGAAGAAGGCAGCAAAGCCAAAAGGGGTGCATCCTCAACAAGAACATAGAAGAAGGCAGCAATGCCAAAAGGGATGCATCCTCAACAAGAACATAGAAGAAGGCAGCAATGCTAAAAGGGATGCATCCTCAACAAGAACATAGAAGAAGGCAGCAAAGCCAAAAGGGATGCATCCTCAACAAGAACATATAGGAAGGCAGCAAAGCCAAAAGGGATGCATCCTCAACAAGAATATAAAAGAAGGCAGCAAAGCCGAAAGGGATGCATCCTCAACAAGAACACAGAAGAGGGCAGCAAAGCCGAAAGGGATGCATCCTCAACAAGAACATATAGGAAGGCAGCAAAGCCAAAAGGGATGCTTCCACAACAAGAACATAAAAGAAGGCAGCAAAGCCGAAAGGGATGCCTCATAAAAGAAGGTAGCAAAGCCGAAAGGGATGCGAACCTCAACAAGAACATAGAAGAAGGCAGCAAAGCCGAAAGGGATGCATCCTCAACAAGAACATTAAAGAAGGCAGCAAAGCCGAAAGTGATGCATTCTCAACAAGAACATAGAAGAAGGCAGCCATGCCAAAAGGGATGCATCCTCAACAAGAACATATAGGAAGGCAGCAAAGCCAAAAGGGATGCGTCCTCAACAAGAATATAGAAGAGGGCAGCAAAGCCAAAAGAGATGCATCCTCAACAAGAATATAAAAGAAGGCAGCAAAGCCGAAAGGGATCCTTCCTCCATAAGAACATAAAAGACGGCAGCAAAGCCGAAAGGGATGCATCTTCAAGGGATGCATCCTCAACAAGAACATAGAAGAGGGCAGCAAAGTGAAAAGGGATGCATCCTCAACAAGAACGTATAGGAAGGCAGCAAAGCCAAAAGGGATCCTTCCTCCATAAGAACATAAAAGACGGCAGCAAAGCCGAGGCATGCCTCCTCAACAAAGCAGCAACCAGCACGTGTCAGCAGTGGTAGGCCTGCCAATAGCACACCTTCTTACCCTGACCCTACTGCCGGCTCACGGTTCAGACTCCCAAAATGTTGTGCCTGCTCTGGTTTTATCCGGCCTACTGTGGATGGGGGATGTGTGAGACAGCTGAGCAGGCGGGGCATCTTGGTGACTTGCTAGTTGGGGGTATTCTCTCCCCTGAAGCTAGAAACTGCCTACCACCCTGGAGCCTGCTGCACTTGTTCGCCCCTGAATCACTCACTGGCACCACCGCCAGGCTGTGTACCACACAGACCAGGTGGTAAACCCAACCTGAGAGGCATGGCTTCCGGAATCACGCCTACATTGGCTGCCTCGAGCCACAGGGCGAGAAGGACCCATTAGGACTCTCAGCCGTGGCATTACACTCTATAGAGCCCCGGCCCGTATGCTTCCCTTGCACCTCAGTTCTCAAGGTTTTAAAGGGAATCCCTCAGATGCAGGCTCCCTATAGAAACGACACATTTATGTCCTCCTAATTTGTTTTAAAAGTACCTTCCTGATACATAATAACCTTGCCCACGTGTGTACCCCCATCACTATTTAATGTTTATTAGTTTTTATTTTAACTTAGAACCTCGTCTTGTATATATATACTTGGTGCCCGAATCATGGAATTTTTTCCACGGTTCAAAGTACATTTGCAGAGTTCAAAGTACCTTTGCACTGCTGAAAAGTGACTGCACTGCTGAAAAGTGTCTTTGCGCTGCCGACACAAACCCTGATTCATGGAACTGTGCAAAGTATATTTTTGCAGTGCAAAGTCAGTGCAAAGTTAATTTTGTACTCCAAAAATGACTACGGCCCTCATTATGAGTCTGCCGGGAGCCGTGCCGGTAAATACCGGGATGGCTCCCGCAGGAGTCATGAATTTACCGGCACCCGGCAATGGGGACTTACTGGTGCATTCCGGCCCCGGCGGACCGGTAAATCCCCATTGTCAGGTGCCAGTAATTATTACTCGCCATTCCCACTTGCGTCCCATTGGACTCAATGAGAATGGGGAGGCCGGATTCACCAGCATCATTCATGAATGTTGCCGGTGCATCTGTCGAGGTCTGCTCGCGGGTGCCAAGGTCAGACCTGGCGGGCAGATAGGCCCCTGCGAGCAGAACTCGTAGTTTGCCGGTCCGGTAACACCGTTGTTACCGGACCAGCAAACTTGTAATGAGGCCCTATGTGCTGACTTTGCACCGCAAACATACACTTTGCACAGTTCCATGAATTAAGATATGAGTGGGCAGCGTTCCATGAATCGAGCCCTTCTTATTTTGCTTGTTTTGAAATTAAAGGGCGCTGAGCGCTATTTCATTCCTGAACGATGGGTCAGCGAGGGAGAGCTGAGGGGGTGGGGGGGTGGCTTGGCGTGTGCAAACTAACTCTGTTACCTTGAAATTATAATAGACAGATAGAACAGACATTTCAAATACAGTAAATATGACAGAACACATGTCACTATGTTCAAGCCCGGGGAGAGGGGAGTTATTGACAGGATGGGAATGTTTCCATTGTGTTTTGCTAGGCATTGTTCAAGCCCGGGGAGAGGGTTCAAGCCCAGGGAGAGGGTTCAAGCCCGGGGAGAGGGTTCAAGCCCAGGGAGAGGGTTCAAGCCCGGGGAGAGGGTTCAAGCCCGGGGAGAGGGGAGTTATTGACAGGATGGGAATGTTTCCATTGTGTTTTGCTAGGCATTGTTCAAGCCCGGGGAGAGGGTTCAAGCCCGGGGAGAGGGTTCAAGCCCAGGGAGAGGGTTCAAGCCCGGGGAGAGGGGAGTTATTGACAGGATGGGAATGTTTCTATTGTGTTTTGCTAGGCATTCACATCACTCTATGTTCAAGCCCGGGGAGAGGGTTCAAGCCCGGGGAGAGGGTTCAAGCCCAGGGAGAGGGTTCAAGCCCGGGGAGAGGGGAGTTATTGACAAGATGGGAATGTTTCCATTGTGTTTTGCTAGGCATTGTTCAAGCCCGGGGAGAGGGGAGTTATTGACAGGATGGGAATGTTTCCATTCTGTTTTGCTAGGCATTATTCAAGCCCGGGGAGAGGGTTCAAGCCCGGGGAGAGGGTTCAAGCCCGGGGAGAGGGTTCAAGCCCGGGGAGAGGGTTCAAGCCCGGGGAGAGGGTTCAAGCCCAGGGAGAGGGTTCAAGCCCGGGGAGAGGGGAGTTATTGACAGGATGGGAATGTTTCTATTGTGTTTTGCTAGGCATTGTTCAAGCCCGGGGAGAGGGTTCAAGCCCGGGGAGAGGGTTCAAGCCCGGGGAGAGGGTTCAAGCCCAGGGAGAGGGTTCAAGCCCGGGGAGAGGGGAGTTATTGACAGGATGGGAATGTTTCCATTCTGTTTTGCTAGGCATTATTCAAGCCCGGGGAGAGGGTTCAAGCCCGGGGAGAGGGTTCAAGCCCAGGGAGAGGGTTCAAGCCCGGGGAGAGGGTTCAAGCCCGGGGAGAGGGTTCAAGCCCAGGGAGAGGGTTCAAGCCCGGGGAGAGGGGAGTTATTGACAGGATGGGAATGTTTCTATTGTGTTTTGCTAGGCATTGTTCAAGTCCGGGGAGAGGGTTCAAGCCCGGGGAGAGGGTTCAAGCCCGGGGAGAGGGTTCAAGCCCGGGGAGAGGGTTCAAGCCCAGGGAGAGGGTTCAAGCCCGGGGAGAGGGGAGTTATTGACAGGATGGGAATGTTTCCATTCTGTTTTGCTAGGCATTATTCAAGCCCGGGGAGAGGGTTCAAGCCCGGGGAGAGGGTTCAAGCCCGGGGAGAGGGTTCAAGCCCGGGGAGAGGGTTCAAGCCCGGGGAGAGGGTTCAAGCCCAGGGAGAGGGTTCAAGCCCGGGGAGAGGGTTCAAGCCCAGGGAGAGGGTTCAAGCCCGGGGAGAGGGGAGTTATTGACAGGATGGGAATGTTTCTATTGTGTTTTGCTAGGCATTGTTCAAGCCCGGGGAGAGGGTTCAAGCCCGGGGAGAGGGTTCAAGCCCGGGGAGAGGGTTCAAGCCCAGGGAGAGGGTTCAAGCCCGGGGAGAGGGGAGTTATTGACAGGATGGGAATGTTTCCATTCTGTTTTGCTAGGCATTATTCAAGCCCGGGGAGAGGGTTCAAGCCCGGGGAGAGGGTTCAAGCCCAGGGAGAGGGTTCAAGCCCGGGGAGAGGGTTCAAGCCCGGGGAGAGGGTTCAAGCCCAGGGAGAGGGTTCAAGCCCGGGGAGAGGGTTCAAGCCCGGGGAGAGGGGAGTTATTGACAGGATGGGAATGTTTCCATTGTGTTTTGCTAGGCATTGTTCAAGCCCGGGGAGAGGGTTCAAGCCCGGGGAGAGGGTTCAAGCCCAGGGAGAGGGTTCAAGCCCGGGGAGAGGGGAGTTATTGACAGGATGGGAATGTTTCTATTGTGTTTTGCTAGGCATTCACATCACTCTATGTTCAAGCCCGGGGAGAGGGTTCAAGCCCGGGGAGAGGGTTCAAGCCCGGGGAGAGGGTTCAAGCCCAGGGAGAGGGTTCAAGCCCGGGGAGAGGGGAGTTATTGACAAGATGGGAATGTTTCCATTGTGTTTTGCTAGGCATTGTTCAAGCCCGGGGAGAGGGTTCAAGCCCGGGGAGAGGGTTCAAGCCCGCGGAGAGGGTTCAAGCCCGGGGAGAGGGTTCAAGCCCGGGGAGAGGGTTCAAGCCCGGGGAGAGGGTTCAAGCCCGGGGAGAGGGTTCAAGCCCAGGGAGAGGGTTCAAGCCCGGGGAGAGGGGAGTTATTGACAGGATGGGAATG
This sequence comes from Ambystoma mexicanum, assembly GCF_040938575.1. Taxonomy (NCBI): domain Eukaryota; kingdom Metazoa; phylum Chordata; class Amphibia; order Caudata; family Ambystomatidae; genus Ambystoma; species Ambystoma mexicanum. Next base: position 127,859,339 of record NC_090927.1, read on the forward strand.
TTTCTATTGTGTTTTGCTAGGCATTGTTCAAGCCCGGGGAGAGGGTTCAAGCCCGGGGAGAGGGTTCAAGCCCGGGGAGAGGGTTCAAGCCCAGGGAGAGGGTTCAAGCCCGGGGAGAGGGGAGTTATTGACAGGATGGGAATGTTTCCATTCTGTTTTGCTAGGCATTATTCAAGCCCGGGGAGAGGGTTCAAGCCCGGGGAGAGGGTTCAAGCCCAGGGAGAGGGTTCAAGCCCGGGGAGAGGGTTCAAGCCCGGGGAGAGGGTTCAAGCCCAGGGAGAGGGTTCAAGCCCGGGGAGAGGGTTCAAGCCCGGGGAGAGGGGAGTTATTGACAGGATGGGAATGTTTCCATTGTGTTTTGCTAGGCATTGTTCAAGCCCGGGGAGAGGGTTCAAGCCCGGGGAGAGGGTTCAAGCCCAGGGAGAGGGTTCAAGCCCGGGGAGAGGGGAGTTATTGACAGGATGGGAATGTTTCTATTGTGTTTTGCTAGGCATTCACATCACTCTATGTTCAAGCCCGGGGAGAGGGTTCAAGCCCGGGGAGAGGGTTCAAGCCCGGGGAGAGGGTTCAAGCCCAGGGAGAGGGTTCAAGCCCGGGGAGAGGGGAGTTATTGACAAGATGGGAATGTTTCTATTGTGTTTTGCTAGGCATTGTTCAAGCCCGGGGAGAGGGTTCAAGCCCGCGGAGAGGGTTCAAGCCCGGAGAGAGGGTTCAAGCCCGGGGAGAGGGTTCAAGCCCGGGGAGAGGGTTCAAGCCCGGGGAGAGGGAAGTTGTTGACATGATGGGAATGTTTCTATTGTGTTTTGCTAGGCATTCACATCACTCAATGTTCAAGCCCGGGGAGAGGGTTCAAGCCTGGGGAGAGGGTTCAAGCCCGCGGAGAGGGTTCAAGCCCGGAGAGAGGGTTCAAGCCCGGGGAGACGGTTCAAGCCCAGGGAGAGGGTTCAAGCCCGGGGAGAGGGAAGTTGTTGACATGATGGGAATGTTTCTATTGTGTTTTGCTAGGCATTGTTCAAGCCCGGGGAGAGGGTTCAAGCCTGGGGAGAGGGTTCAAGCCCGCGGAGAGGGTTCAAGCCCGGAGAGAGGGTTCAAGCCCGGAGAGAGGGTTCAAGCCCGGGGAGAGGGAAGTTGTTGACATGATGGGAATGTTTCTATTGTGTTTGCTAGGCATTCACATCACTCAATGAGTGATGTGAATGCAAAACATGGTGAGGAGGCAAAGTTGTTTCCAACCAAAGAGTCAGACTCCTGAACAAACAACTCCAACAGCGAAAAAGAGCCCCACTCCCACTCACTGCCTACCCAAGGCCCTCTGCCAATCTTGCCTGCGTGTCCGTTTATCTTAAAACTGCCTCTGGCTTTGGTGCAGTGAGGCATTGTGCAGATGTACAGCGGTGAAGTCTTATGCAGAACTCAAGATGTGCAGCGGCGAGGGCTTGCTAAATGCATGCTCTGTAGCAGGGAGTTCCTGTGCAGAAGTCAAGCTCTGGAGACATGAAGTCTTCTGCATATCTCACATTCAGTGCATTCTGTATCGAGTTGTAACCTTGTTTGAGCAGACACACTGCAGCAACATTATGCAGTCAGCTCTCAAGGGTGCATATCCTTCTGTGCCCTTGTTGGCCTGACCTCTAGGAGGTTAAAATTAAAACTATTCAACAGCATGGATGAGCAGAGCAGAGATTCACTGAACAATTGATCAGAGCAAAGAAAATAGGGCATGCCAATAGGGCAGGAAAGGAAAAGATCATTTTGACTTGGAAGGGGTGGAGCGGGGATGCGGATGGCGGTGGTAATCAACAACACAGGCTTCCCTACCCACCAACATGCACCTGGCATCCCTGCACACCCATATGCAGAGGGCATCACTTGGCATCAACATGTAGCTGTAACCACTGAACTTCATCTTGCAGAGGGCATCATTGCATCCTAATGTGGAAAAGGCCACAATGCACGCCGCGATGCAGAGAGAATCAATGCACACAAATGTGCATAGACGATCGGTGTGCACCACTGCACGCCAATACGCAGATCAATTCATGGCACACCGTCGTGGGGAGGGTGTCACTGCACATCAATATTTAGAGGGCACCAATGCACACCAACAAGCAGAGGACATCAATGCACACATCACGCTGGTGGCATCGCTGCATGCCAGCATGCAATGGGCACAATTGCAAACCAAATTGCAGAAGGCGGAATCGCTGCACACCGCTACGAAGAGGGCGTCAATGCACACCAATAAGGAGAGAGCATCCGTGCACACCACCATGCAGGTGGTGTCCCTGAAACCAGGATACAGATGGCATCACTGTGCATCCTCATGTAGATGGCACCAGCATGCCGATGCCATCACGCCACACCAGCACAGAAAGAGGGCATCTCTGCGCACCGGCATACCGAGAGCATCATGCATGAGGCAACGCGGCACACCGATATGCAGAAGACACCAGACCATACCATCTACTTGAGACATAACACATGCAAAAGCTCTCCAAACAAATGCCGGGAAAACCAATAGATTCACTTATCCACCTCGCCACCAGAGCCAGGTGCCACACTTGCAGCCTATGGGATTGTCCTAGTGACGGAAGCTGATTGCGTAGGCTCCCGGCAAGTGGAACTAACTGGAGCCCATGCCATGCATCACTGTCTTTCAGAAGAACCTTAGGTCTCCATACCAGGCTCTGCAGATGTTTTGGACTATGATTTCCATGAGCTGTTGCTACAACATCTGGAGAGCCAAAGGGTGCAGACCCCCTGCTCTACACGAATCAATGACCTGACAATTTATTAAACACATCAGCATTCCCCGCAGTTTGTGGAGGAGATGTGTTATACTGTGCAATTCGCCATGGTAGTGGTCTAACAGTACAGAGGTTTGTTCAGAAAGAGGCATTTTGTGCCCCCACCAGGGTTATCCATAACTTGGCCGGCAATAGTGTAGACAATGGCAGTACAGAAGGACACATTGGGAGCCATTACGACCCTGCCAGTCCGGAAACAACGGTGCCGGTAAGCTTGCCGGTACCGTTGTTTCTGGACTGGCATATTACGAGGTCTGCGAGCGGGAGCCTGTCAGCCTGCCAGGTCTGACCTGGCGGGCGGAACGGCACCCGCTCGCAGACCATGTTGGATGCACCGACACCATTCACAAATGGTGCCGGTGCATCCGACCTCCTCATTCCCATTGGGACTCAAATGGGAATGGGGACTAATATTTTCCGGCACCCGGGAATGGGCAATTACTGGGTCCACTGGGGTTGTAGGGCCCCAGTAATTGCCCATCCCCGGGCGCCGGAAAACAAATGACTCCGGCGGAACCGGCGCGACTACCGCCAGAGTCATAATGAGGCACATACATTGTTTGTTAATCCAACAGTATGTGTGCGTCATAAAACGCTTTCCGGGCTCTGCACAGGCCAGCTCTAGGATATCTTAGCTGCTACGCATGGGAGGGTGACCAGGTGACCCGGTTTTACCGAGACTGTCCCAGGATTGGGACCTCTGTCCCATCGTGCCAAGAGTTTTTATGTTTTAAAAACCCTGTCCCGGTTTTAGGCAAGGGGAGAGTGACAGTCCCCTTTTTATAATCACAAACAATTATCAACTATATAAACAGTATTAGATGCTAAGAATGTTGTCATCCTAGGATGGGTTCGAACCCCCTACGTTCGAGGTACAATCCTTATGCATTAACTGCTTGCACCCCAGAGACCGGCTGAGAGGAAAGTGCATAGCAAGATATGTAATGTCAAACAGAGCAAAAGCACCTTTGTTATTCATAGTTACATGTTTTTAGTGTGTTATAGTAGAGATACTCAAACATTTGACACCAAGTACCAATAACAGTCAGGTTCATTGTACAAATATAACATTAAAATACATAATTCACTCAGTATCCTGCTTGGTATTTATGTGCTTTTAGCAACACTCAAAGCCGCATAATTTGTATACATATACTGTGGGAATGGGGGCTGGGGAGGTTCGGTTAAGGTGGCAGGGGAGTCCTTCTTTTATGTTGTTGGCTGTCCCGGTTTTTTGTCTTGAAAATCTTGTCACCCTAATGAGTGGTCTTCAAACTTTTGGCTTGGGCCCCCCTGAGTAAAATTTGGGCAGGCCGGGCCCCCCCAAAAGTGCCAGATGGACAGTATGTAGAAATCACTTAACTTTTGCGCGCCGTCACCGCACCCTACTCCCAGTACAGACCCTGTGCTCTCCCCACCCTGCTCCCACCAATATCCCAGTGCTGCCGCCCATCCTGCCCCCACCAGAGTCCTATAACACAAGCATACACACACATATTTAAATAAAAAATAAATTACCATAAACTTACCTTCTGCAGGGGCCTGCGCGGGGTTGCTAAAATGCCCTGCTCCAGGTTGCTCTGCCTGTATGTGCGAGGAGGCGCAGGAGCACCCACTCGCACATACATACATGCAGTACCCCAATCAGCATTTCCAATGAGCTGTGCAAGGCTGGCGAAAGCAAAACGCCCCCAGCGTTGCATGGCTCAGTGATCATGTGTGGCTGGGGAACTGAACTGTCAAAGGCAAACAGTGTTTCCCTTTGGCAGTTCAGCCAGCCCAGGAGCACTCCCTCAGCTGGAAAAAGCAGCTGATGGAGTGCTCAGTGTTTCACTGGGCTGGCTCCTCGGCTCATCCATAATGGCTGAGGGGGCCAGTGGGTGGACGCCCCCTCAACCATTATGGATGAGCCACCAGGCTTGGAGTGGCCTATAAGGCAATAGGACGATGCCCGTACCAAAAATGCAAAATGCTAGTACAGGCCAGTCAAAATGGGCCACTTTTTGGCCAATGTGGGCCAGTTTGATGAGTTACTTCGGTGTCCAGTTAAAGTACCGAATACAAAAGGATCGAATGCCAAAGGGTCGCCTCAATTTGACCTAAAACAAAAGGGTCGAATTTATTTTTTAATATATTTATTTTTTGGGTTTCCGTTTTGGAAAAAAAAGTGTTTTTACCACAAAAAAAGGGATTTGGGGGGGGATCCTCCCAAAAAAAAAAATTTTTTTTAAAATTAGACCCTTTGGTTTTCGCTCCTTTTGATTCGACACTTTGGTCATTCGATCCTATGCATTTGAAACTTTGACCTAGAACCAGTTACTTCACTATGAAGCTAGTAGTTTTGACCATTGTTGCTGAATAAATATTCTTTAAATATCACAATTTGTTTACATTTGAACAAAAAATACCCCCATGGGTACTATTCAAACAGTGACTAAAGGACTGAATATCCATTTAAAACTGCTGGCCACTTTTTCATTGGTGCCTAACCATGTGAGCTGCCCTGCCCATTTCCTCCAGTCTAAAAAAAAAAGAAAAAAAAAAGTTCTTTCTTTTTTTTTTAAACATTTCATGCTAGGCTCTCGCGCCCCTCCTGGAAATGCGGCCACGTCTCTCTGGGCAGGGCGTGTCCCACAGTTTGAAGACCTCTGCTATAATGCATGGTGACATTTGGGTCTTACGCGACACACTGTGATTTTTGGGCAGACCTGGTAGTAATCCTGTTTCATACAGATATATTCGAGTGATCGGGTCTAGCTACGCTAGCCAGACATTTTGCTGCCAATTGGCTGCCCCAACTCCATACCACATGAACACTATAACCGGAAACACACAGAGAACTCAACACTCCCCATGTGAAACCAAAATTCGCTGGCCTTAACCGCACATGGCCCATGGACTCTCCTTCTGATTTCCCGCCTAGACGTGTGGGATTAGGCCGCGGCAGGAAGGAAGCACAGGGCTGGCTTTGAGAGAAGGCAGCTAGTAGCTTCTGCAGAGAACGAAAGCAGCGAGTAAATGAGTGTTGGGGGCCCAGGGAGGCAGCCTGTGTCTAGAAGAGCTCGTTTCTGAATACACCGGGGAACACCTTCCAAGAGGACATTTGCAGAAAGCATGGGTATACATTTACTAACCTCAAAAACTATGGTCATTGCTGATAAAATGTCTTGCAGAGAATCCAGTGACGGCAAATATTTCTAAGCCTCGGGAGGATAGCTCAGGGGCAACGTGCGGATAGCTCAGGGGCAACGTGCTCGCCTGGGGAACAAGACGACACAGAGCAACACAGGTCCGATCCACGCGCCCGCTATAAATAACATATCATATCATATGCCACCCAAGGAAAGTTTTTTTTTTTTTAAAAAACGTGGTGGTCATAGCTATGCTACACCACCACAATCTCACACAAGTAAAACAGCTTTTTGTAATAAACACTTTTTAAAAAACAACATAATCACACAATCAAGGCTTTGTTAGCATAGGCACGTCTCGGAGAGGAGGCTTTCGTGTGTGCGTGTTGACAGTGTGAAGAAGATTACACGGCGGCCATCTTGGCCACAAAAGAAAACCGGACACTGCTGTTGGCTTCTCTACGAAGGATTAAGCTACAGAAGAAATTAAACAGCTGTGCCACAGCGGAACATATAAAGACCAAACGCACATTCCAGAAGAGCGGACTGACGAGTCATGTCAGAATGGCGCGCAGTTCCCGGGAGCCACCAGCACCGTCCGCTCCCCGCCCCTGGAACTGCTTCCGCTTCAATGGAGGAAGATCAAAACATGCTCTACAGAACCGATTTGGCCTCATGGAGCCGCCTTGGGGTAAGTTATGGGATGTGGCATAAAGGGCCCTTCACGCCTATCAATTAGGGATGACAATAGGGAACATGTGAGAGGCAATCGGTGCAGCGACTCGAAGAACAAGCATGGCCGTAAATTCTCCACGCCGCCAGGCCCCGTGATTCCTGTCCGTCTTACTAGATGCCTTCGAAGAAGGCGAGCCGGGGTGGTGCCGCGGGCGTCTTTTCCTGTGTCCACAGGCAAGCCATAGGCTTCCTCAACCTATAGGCAGCTGGAATAACCCCTTTCTCTTGATCTCCTGCCTTAGAAACCAACACATCTATAACAGTAAACCAACTCCACATATCCGTCATGCAACCAGCCCAACTGTCCGGGAATTTCATAAATAGGCTTCAGAATGCAGAATCAAGTTCCAAAATGTGTATTCCTCAGCTGTACTTTTCGTGCCCCTCCACGGTGCATTTTAATTCTTCAATTCATCTATAAAATCCTCCTTCATCTTTTCCGGATCCCCCTTTCGTTCCACCCTCACGCCCGTTTAGTTTATAAATGTATCCAATGAGCTCCCCTCACGAATCTCTGACCATTGTGACGGGGCGGCTCGCCACAAATAACCACTCGCGAGACTGAACACATTCCAAGGGTGTTTATCCAAATTACAGACAGATCGGACGGCTCTGGGTTTCTATAAAAAAGGTCTTCCTGGGCCTACCGGGTTCTCTGGGAAGTTTGGCACTAGGGCTGTCCCTCGCTCTCTGCTTCCGACCGGTTTAACCCTTCCCTGGCCCAGACGTCCTTAATGGGGATGTTAGTTTCTCGCCAACGGGGGCACCTATCTGTCTGTCAGCTGTCTTATCTTATTGATGGTTTCCTATCACGGTGGATATCTGACTCCCGAGAGCTGTCGATCTTTGCCGAACCTAGTCCCGCTTAGTGCTCCAGAGATGTTCTTCCACACACGTTCTTACCTGACCCTTCACTACACTGGGTTCCTAAGATGTTCCACTCACACCATGCCACTATCCCTCCATTCTTTCCCTCCTCCTGTCCACCTCCACCGTTTGATCTTACGTTTTGTCTTACCCCTGACCTTACTGGCAATCCTTACCTCCAACTACCCTTCCGCGTCTGCCTCCGCTGCTTCACTTCCCTCTTTCCTCCCACTCTTTTTCTTATATCTTGCTATTCTTCTGTTATAATCTCTCCTTCGCTCGCTCGCTACTCCTACCACTACTCCTATTCTCGCACTCCCTGTCACGCTTACTAATATTCCCACTTCAATATTAGCGATACCACTCCACTATCACTTCTCCCGCGTCTTATTACTCTCAGCCATTACTATCACTACAACCACTCACCACCTCTGTCTCTCTCACTGTTACTCTGCTTCTCCCACTACATCTACTTCCAACTACCACTACCTCCGTCACCACTACCACTCCTCTACTCCTGCTCTACCTCCTTTCCTCACACTCTCCACTCTCACACACAAACACTCCACAGACCCCCCTCTCTCCAATAGCCTCCAACCAAACTCCTGTCGCTCTCGCCTCCTCTGCTCCCTCCGAACGTCCTCTACCACCTCCTGTCCTCACCCAACTAGCCCACACCGCACACTCACCAGGCTTCCCTTTAAATACAGCCAGCCCCTTCCAGGATTGGCCACTTACCTTAGCCAATAGCTTCCCTTCCTTGAGGGGGAGTGACAGGAGGAGGGCTTGGTGAGGGCAGGGAAGCCCCGCCCCTTTTTCATACAGTCTGACTGCATCTTTACATGGGTCGCATAGGGGGCCCATGGGGAACTGCTGTTCCAGGCCTTCTGTATTAAGTGATTCCCTGATGGGCTAGTGGTATCCTTAAGAATATAGCCTTCATCGAGGCCTTGTTTTATTAGAACAATCCCTGGTGGTTTAGTGGGTATCTCTACCTGCGCGGGCTCCAGCAGAGCAGCGTACAGTTTCAGAAAGCTGCATCCACGGGACGAGCCAGTGTTTTCCCCTGCTGATCCCCGTTGCAGCTCCTCTCTGCCAGGGTTCTCCTGCGGCGGGGATGCCACCATCACCACAGGTAAGGTGGGGAGGGGGACTGTCCGTACTCATGCGGCACCGCAGGGTGTTTGGGGCAGTCTTCCCCCTCCCCCACTACCTCCCCAGACAGGGCCTGAATGCAGGCCCTATCACACCTTACTATACTATATGTACCTTCTCACACACTTTACGCTTCCTCCCCAAATTCTGGAGTCACCCCAGTCAGCTTGTGCTCTAGCTCTCTTACGCTAAAGCATCATTTTCTTTCTACCGCACTTTCAGAGAAATTTCTGTCCATGTGATGATCTTGTGCTTGATTTGACCCTTTTAATCCTTGCTATTGTAGGCATATTGACTGGAGGAGAAGGCTAATGCAGGTGTTTAGGGCCCAGAAATCAAGCTACATTTCTGAGCAAAGCAAGGACCATTAATGAGACAGATGATGGGCCTCATTCCGACCCGGGCGCAAAGAGATACCGGGCACCGGTGAGGACACAAGTGCCGGTAACCCCTTTGCACCCTATTCCGAGGTCCTCCAATGGGACCAGTAAGGTTAGGGGACCAGGGCGCAAATAACGGCCTTGGCATGCGCCGGGCCGTTATTTGCCCCCTCCCCATTCCCATTGAGACCTATGGGGGCTCAAATGGGAATGGGGAATGGTTTGGTAAATGGGGACTTACCGGTCCCTCCAAGGTCGCAATGGACCGGTAAGGCCCCATCTCACCAAACCGGCGTCGGACCCGGTTTTGGAGGCAGCCATGGCGCAAATAGCGCCATGGCTACCTCCAAACTCGGAATGAGGACCGATGTCTTTAACAACCTGTATAACCCACTCTGCCAGCCGTTAGGGTTATTAAGACACGGGTGCAAAGTTTGTTCAATGCAGGAACATTGCTAGCCCATGTAACACATTTCCCACATTGAAAAGAAAAGCCACAAAGATGGCCGCCATTGAAATCAGAAAGGGAGCTCCCTCCTTCACGATAGAAGGCGCCCACTTTCTATTTCCATAGTGGTCACATGTCAGAGCAGGGGAACCACCGGAGCCACGGCAGACAAGAGTCACAGCAGGGACAATATCTAAGTGCAATTTAATTATAAAATAAATCTAGGAAGTGTGAGTGTATATATATATATATATATATATATATATATATATATATATATATATATATATATATATGTTTTGAGGCAATATGTGCAGAAGTGGGAAGACAAAGAGGGGACACGGAGGGTACCCCTCATAACAGAAAAACGAGGTTGACCAAAGACACTCAAAATGAATAGACAAAACGTACCACAAACAGGAGGTTTGTTCAGAGGTGGATTGGTGGACATCCAGGTGTGTGCGGTATGAAGAGTCCGGTATGAAGTCTTTTGGTGAAGCTATGTGAGCGGATGATTAAGAAAGGGCACAGTGTGTCTCATCAGGCTACACATGCATTGATGCAGCTGTTGGAGCAGCCTCAGAAAGGGCAGGGTGCACTGAGTCAGGACCGAGGTGCACTAGTGGAACTGTGGAGGCTGATCGAACCGGTGCCGGGCCCGTGGTAACACCCCCCGACCCCTGTGAGAGAGGACACACACGCAGTGCTAGACTTACAGGCTCCGGGCATGCACTGGCGAAGGCGGGCGCGGGAACACCCCTTTATTCAGTTACGCGTCAGTGCTGCGTCACTCCGTTGCGTGGCGAACACCTGAACCATTGCACTTCTCCTTTTTCATAAGGTAAAACATAACCCAACTTTTTCAAAAATCCAACATGAACGAACATAACAGAGTGTTCACAACAGTGAAGATTACAAAACAGGCATTGGGCCTCATTACGAGTTTGGCGGCAGCCATGGAGCTATTAGCTCCATGGCTGCCGCCAAACCAGTCTCCTTTATCGGGTTCCCAGAATGGGGAATTACCGGGCCATTCCGAGTACAGAGGGCCCGGTAATTCCTCCCTCTGGGAACCCGGGCCCGGACCTTCCCCATTCCCATCTGAGCCCCCATAGGGCTCAATGGCAATGGGAGAGGGTGCTCCCTCTTCCCCTCGCGGGACCCGGTAACGATGCCTGGTTTGACCAGGCGTTCCTTACCGGGTCCCGCGAGGGGAGCTTGTAATCATGCGGAATGGAGTTAACGGGTCTGCACCCATTTGCGGAACCCGTTAACCCATTCCGCCGGTCTTATAATGAGGCCCACTGTGTCCTGGGTGGGTTAGCCAGTCATGGCACAATCATCAAAACGAGAATATCTCCTTCTTCCTTCCCTCTGAGGGCACCTCTGTGTTCCGCCCTCACCTGAGGACCACTCACTTACCAGGCCATGACCTGTTGGGGGTTGTGGACAGCTGCTGCCTCCTCCACCATCATCGTGCCAGCTTCCACTTTCCTCTCTTACCTCCTCCGGTAGGGGAGTCTGCCCCACTCTCCTAAAGAAACTTGCATTTCTCGTCACCGTCTCTCGATCGTCTGCTGCAATCACCATCGACCCCTTCACCTGGATCACATCCATGGGATGCGGCTCATTGGTGAGGGACAACTTGCCCTCACGGTGCCTATTCTTAACCAGCACTTCATCACCTACAATGAGGTCATGTTGTTTCAGGCTCCTCCTCATGTTCTCTCGCTCGTTCCTGTGCAGTCTTTCTTCGATGATTCTAGCGTCGTCAATTTCCCCATGCTCTCTTTCTCCACTTTCTGGGATGAGTCCTTCTGAACAGTGCCTCCGTGGGAGTCACCCCTGTCGCGCAATGGGGCGCTGATCTATATTCCCGTAGGAACTGGTACAAAGCCTGCTTGAGGCAGTGCCCTTGACCATTAGCAATCCTGAAGACCTTATTTAGTGAGCGCATGAAACGCTCAACTTCACTATTGGCCCAAGGCTACACCAGTGAGATCTTCCTGTGTATTATTCCACAGTCTCAGAGGAATTCAGCCAAGTTCCCACCTTGGAATGGAGGCCCATTGTCCGAGCAGATTTCTCTGGGGAGTCTGTGGGTCGCTAACACTTTCTCCATCACTGGAAGTCTTTCATCGAATGAGGTGGAGTCAACCAGCTACACTTCTGGGTACCTGGACTGGGGGTCAACGAACACCAGAAAATGGGAACCGCTCACCATAGACCCAAAGTCCATGTGTACAATATCCTAGGGTTGATCGCTCCGAAGCATGGATTCAATCTGCGGCTCACGTTGCGCAGGTGCCGCTGCTCGACAGCACATGCACTTTCACACAAATGCATCCACATAGTGTTTGAGGTTTGGGAACCACACCTTCAGCCTTAATCTTGCTTTGATTTTGGCCAAGCCTTAATGCCCCTGGTGGGCAAGTTCACCACCCTTGGGTCCAGTGCCAGCGGTATGACCATCCTGTCCCCTTTCAGTAGCAACCCAGTGTCAGTGACTGATATTTCGTGTCTCACCCTCCACAACTGTTCTAGCGCCACCTTGGCCTCTTGCATTCTCCTGTTGAGCCCCATTAGGACAGTTTTCCAGTCGTCACTCTGCATTGCCGTACTGATCTGTGTAAAGCAGTCACCGTGGCTCGATGCCCCAGCAATTTCTTGCACTGAGAATGAGACAGGTTTGGCAATTTCGACCACCAGGTCCACCTACTCCTCCGCCTCGGCTACCTCCTTGTGCCCACTCACACCTCTGTCTGTAGGGTGTCTTAATAGGCAGTCCGCCGAATTGCGCAATCCTGGGTGGTACACCAGTTGGACTCCATATTCCAATAGCGCCAACATCCATTTTTCAATGCGCTGGGGTGGCTTCGACGATGACCCTGCCAGGATGGGCAGCAGGGGTTTGTGGTCTGTGGCCAATGTGACTGGTCTCCCGAGTATGTAAATCTGGAAATGGCAGCACTGCCACAGAACTGCCAGTGCCTCCCACTCAATTTGGGAGTACCGCTGCTCAGTGTCAGACAAAGCCTTGCTCGCTTAAGCCACCGGCTCCACAGTAAAAGGGCTGGCGTCAACCGTTATCTCTGACTCCAAGCTTCCCTCTTCCGTGAGTGCTTCTTTGATTTTCTCAAAAGTGTCCTGCTCCAGCGGAGTCCATCTCCATGTGGTGTCCTTTTCGTCAGATACCCCAAGTCTTCCGATAGTGTTGCCAGGGAATGAAACGTCCACAATAGGTTACCATCCTGAGGAAGATATGTATTTCTGGCATGTTCCCCGGGGGTCTGGCGCCTTGTATGTCTTGTATTTTCTTGGGGTCCGGCCTCATGAAATACAAATCCAAAAAATTCAATGCGGTCCAATAGAAACTCCAATTTTTCCCTGTGAAGTGTTAGTCCCAGCTGTTTGATTCTTTCTAGCATGTTCTCCAATCTCGACATGTGTTCAACCGCCGAGGCTACAAACACTAAGATATCATCGCTGATATTGAGCACTCCTTCCAGTCCTGCCAGCGTCCTCCTATTGAAATTTTGAAATACTTCGGCCACGGACAAAACTCAGCTGTTTGTATTGGTGTAAGCCTCTGTGAGTAGTGAAGGTTGTGATGTATCTAGATTCGGGGTGGAGGACCAGCTTGTGATATCCAGCACTCAAGTCTAGTTTGGAAAACACCCTTACAACTTGAAGTTCTCCCACTACATCATCCACAATGGGGGTTAGGTGTCTTTCCCGTTTCATGCCCTAATTTGGCAGCCTCATGTCCACGCATATTCGCACTGTTGCCGGCTGTTTCGGCTTTCACACCAAAACAATCGGGGACACCCAGCGGGTGGGGCCCTTCCCTTTGTCAATTATGTCGAGAGGGTATTTGTCTGTGTTTTAGAGTAACTGGATGGACTGATCCATCTATGTGTAGCCTTATGGGTTCTCCCACCATCCTTCCAATTCCTTCAAACACCTCCTTGAACCGTTCCATCAGTGTGCTGAATTCTTCCGCATACACCCTGTATGTGAAATTTGCGATCCCCAGTGCTTCTGCAGCTGCGCAGCTGAGTAGGGTGTTCTTGATGATGTCAGTTACAAAGAATCTGGCATTTATAGACCATCCATCATGTGCAACTCTTGAGACGAAGGCCCCTCTCAATAGTATGAGGCTCGTCCATCAGCAAAGGCCGTCCTGATAGCACCTCGTAGTGCCCCTGCTCCATCACATTCACTGAGGTGCCAGTGTCGACGAGTAACAGGGTATCGGCCCCATTCACACTAACTGTGCATCTTGGTTGTCTCCTCCTCCCTTTTTGGGTAACGTTAATGCTGGAAATGCCAAGAGATCGACCTGCTGCCCATTTACCTCGAAGATGACTGCTGGTCGGCAACAAAACAAACATATTATGGCTTAATGTGACTATGTACAGGCCTGCAGTGACTTCCTGTGCCGCCCCCTCTACCACCAAACTTATTGATTGGCTGGGGGGGAGAGGGAGACACTTCCTTTTTTGAGAGGCAATGGAGTCATGGAGGAGTGGAGCCGAGCAGCAAGCATGTTTTAGGATTTATACATACGTACTGACCTCTGACTCCAGGCACCTGCCCATCCATAAAGCCCATTCATGCATCTGGCGCTGCACCCCTCCTCCACTGTTACATGCAATAGCCCTCCATGTCATCATCCAGAACCACTGGCACTTGCACTCCACAGTCCTATCCATGTCATCCATGTCACCATACATCTCCTACCATGTCCCAGTTCCAACAGACGCCATGTGCATAAAGACAGGAGACCGCATGCATTTGTAGCAGTCGTTTAACTGCCAGGTTTGGTAGATAAAGTTGTGAGATAAAATGATTTGCCCAGGATCACACATTTTGGTTAAGTGGTGAACCCAGAATGTGAGCCAAATCTGTGATTTAAGCCCTTTATCATTAATCTTTAGAGCATTAGCATAGTTCGTACAAATATTTGTGTGATTTGCAAAACATCCTTTCCCGTGTTCTACAAAACCATTTTCCTGACTCGGCTCGTGTTTGGCCCTTGGCCAGACCGGTATCCAGTTATTTTATAGGAAACATTACAGAGTGGTACATAACAGAGCGGACAATAACACTGGAAAACACAGCAAACATTAATTAAATGAATAGAGGGTAGTGGGGTAAAGGGATTGAAATGGGTCAGGGTAGGGTTGGGATGGCGTTGATATGGTTAGAAAATTGGGGATTAGGAGGTGACCCCCTCAAATTAAAGACACCTCAATTCTGTGTTTTTCTGTGCTTTGCCCGCGATGAAATGTACCACTTTGTAATTGTTGTCAGTAAAATCACATATAACCAGCCAGACCCACTGGTTCACCTCTGGCGCGGCTCTACCCATGAACTCCCTGGCTCACCAACTGTAGTGCTGTGTGAATTGGAATGAGACTGTAGGCGCTATAAAAGTGACAAATGGAAGGCAATGCACTCGACAGACTTGTCTTCTGAAAGAGAGGGTTCGGAAAGCTCTGATGCAAGAGCCACAATCATCCACTTGACAACTCTTTCCAGACTGTTCTCTTCACGCCACCACCATATTACTTGGCACCAGAATCATAGGACTCTTACATGAGTGGTAGGTTTTATGGGAAAGGGAAAGTAAGTTCCCTCAAGGGTTCATGCCTATCTAATGAACCTCTTGCATACCTTAGGAAGGTCCCAAGCAAATCATCTGTTGAGTTAAGTTGCCCATACCGCCGGCTGAGGAAGACTGATTTGGGATTGAGAAAGAGGCCCACTCCAGCGCAGATACTCGAGGAATACATTTGCTATCTTGTAGAGCAATGGAAGAGACATAGCATGACATTATTCTTACTTGGTCCAAACACTGAGATCTTTGGCCAGATTTTAGGAAAGGAGCACAGCGCGTAGACTGGATTTCCTGAAGACCCGCCCAAGCTGCAGCGTGCACTGGCTGCTGCGTCAGCATGCTACCGCAACATAGAGCAAAGACACCAATATCCTTCTGGGCTGTGGGTTTACATCAGACAAATCAATAAATACAAGCTTCAAAGAAGAACACATTGCAGCAGCATTAAGAAGAGCAGAAGATGAAGTCAGCACAATGCGACACAATCTAGGAAGCGGTCTGTCGTGATTGGAAAAAAAAAAGCCGCAACCATGCGAAGATGCGTAAATCTGGGCACCATCCTGCGAAGATTCGGTGTGCACAGAAACCTTCGGCTAGTTTAGTGCATTTCTTTCTATTCACAATACCACCACACGGCCATTTCTGGGCACTTTTCCTGCAAACATTCACACTACACTGGACTAGCTGAAGAAATAGACACACAATACAATCATCTACCCGCAAGGTGTATCTTCACACCTGAGACACCCAGAGCCTGATAAAGGGAACACGCTGAATCCTGTATAGGTTGTACCAGGGTCCGCCGGAAGGCCCGGCAACATGGCCGCAGGTTGGTGAACTTTAAGATGGACTCTCGGGAAGAATCGAAAATGGTTGACGAGGCAGTGCAGGACTCCACATAAGTGGCCTGCCTGCTCGTTTTACTCCCTACAATCAGCATAAAACTTAAAGACACGCAAATAGGGAGTAACAGTTTGGCAATATCTGCCCCTTGATGCCCCTTCCACTGCTCCGATGATGTGTGGCATCCATAAAACTCACTGCCAAGAGGAACTCTGAAATGTGTTTTCCTGATCTTATGAGGGCATTAAAGATAAAAATACATGTATTAATTCAGAGGAATGCCGCATTCAAAGAAAACATGGGTTATGTGACGAATCTGAGTATCTCGTCCCTTTGGCACTAGGGGGAGACCTTTCTCATGGGGTCGGGGCAGTGCGTCCACAGTACAATAGTCCCCTGGGGGCGGTACACAGAGAGAGGATCACATGAGGATGGAATTCCTCTATGGGATTGGGGAAGACCTTTAGCAGATAACACGGTATGAACCCCCCTCAATACAATCAACCGTGAGCAGTCTAGCTTCTTGCAACAGGTGATTGGCCCAATGAAGTACTACTGTCCTGAGCAGGAGTTCTAAGGGGGTTCATCTGAGACCCGACGAGATAGAGCGGCCCTCGTAGGACAAACAGCGGGAGCCATGCAGGAAACCAGCCATCACAAGAGGTAAGAGGAGCCGTAATGAGAGGAACGTGAGAGAATCATCTAGGCTTCCCAAGCACCGGTGAGGTGCACGAGAAGGAGAACGTGAAGCTAGGAGGTGTCATGAGACTGCAGAGCCACTGCAGACCTCGCTGGGAGTCGGAATGCTGCCGGAGACTCGCAGACGGATGCAGCTGCTGGGTACCACAGAAGCCTGTCAAACAGAAAGAAACAGGTGCGCGCGGTGTCTGGGAGTTGCAGAAGGTCCTGGGAAGCATTATAAAGCTGGAACGAGAGGGTATGGGACACTGAGTGACTTGTACCCTTGGCAGGAGTGCAAACCAAGCATGTACAAGGGAGAAGTGCGAGTCTGGGACCGACACCCAAATAAGAGAACGAGAAGTAGAGGCTCTGGGACATTGAGTGACTTGTACGCTTGGGAGGAGAGCAAACCAAGCATGTACAACGATGAAGTGTGTTTCTGGGACCCGCACTAAATAAGAGAAGTAGAGGGTCTGGGACTCTAAGTACAAGTCAAGAGAAGTTGGAAGAGTTATATGTTTGGCAGGAGAGTGAGCCAAATGGATGTAACACACAATTGCGAGTCTCAGACCAGCACCCAGATGAGAAGCCAAAGTTTAAATCAAAGAGGATATGTGACCCTCTGATAAAGAAAGAGACTATCCATGAGAATCCACTAGCTTGGCAGGGGAGGGAACCAAGCCACTTTTGCGAGTCTGCAACCCGCACCCATATGAGAGACTGCGAATAAGAGGGTCAAGAACCCTGAGGTTGACAGAAGATATCCTGTGCTTGGTAGCGGATAGTGCCAAGCCGGCGGGATATAAGAACTGTGAAGCCAAGAAGCAGTTCCTCCTAAGTTGGGACAAGAAGAGGTCTAGGGGAAAGGAGCATAACCCTAGTTTTGAAATCTGACATTTTGGAGCATTGTTTTGGCACAACATTTTACTACCAGCGAAACTCGGAACCTTTCTGTTGTTTGATAACACAAAGAACACTTGTTCTTTTGGGAAGAAATCCTCCTTGCACAGTTGCTTTAGGTTATCAGTGTGAGGGACAGAGGTGAGTTTGAGGCACGACAGTGACAGACCTTTTAGTTTTGAACTTGCTGACAATTTCACTCGTTTTCCTTGAGGCACGGATACACCTCTTAGATGTAGGGACAGAGAGGCATTTTTCCAACCTCTTATTAATAAATAAAAGTTTATACCCAAAAACATACCACCATTGTGTCCGAGCCTTACATCTGCACCCTTACAATTACAACAAAAATATATGTCGTAAAAATACAAATATATTATTATTTGAATAAAATACACCAGTTGGAAATACTTCTTATTCTCGAAACTTCTCTATCATCACAACTTCCAATAATAGTCAGTAAAATATGCCTGCCTTAATGTTCCTTGGGGCACCGACACTGCGTGCTGCAGGTAGGCCGAGACCCGCAGAATCGGGCACAAAGTTAGTGGTGCCCAATGGAGGAGTGTGGAGGAGTCTTCCCAGAAAGGGTGGTACCATTTAAAACAATTGCAAGGATAGATACATGTATGTCCAGCTGGGAGTAGCCTTTGCCACCTCAGCAGAAAAGAGAGCCCTACACACTTGTCAATTACAGAGGATCTGCAGCAGAAGTGGCCCTCCTGGCGCATCAACTTGCTGCCATCTAGCGAATGCCTAACTATCCCGACAGCAATCCCATACACATCGGCTTGGATCCGCAATATCTCCATGCAAGCGTTCACTGTGAAGCATACCCTAAGAAGGTCATGTGATCCACATGTATAAAGACCCTGCATTTCCTGGACTTGGAGCTCACGGGGGGTTCAGGCATGCTACACCGTGTGCTGAAAGCATGACCCTGTGCATGGCCAACATATGTCAGCTTGGAGTGAACCCATCAGAAGGTCCTCCTTGAATGTAGGCCAGGCCCGTGAAGTGGTTGAGGGCATCATGGAGCAGGTGGTTAAAGCTTAAGTAGTCCACGCAGTGGCGGGTGCACCGCTGTCATCGGGTTAGATAGACAAATACCCCCATGCTCCACTGCGGAGGGTGCTCCCACCTGTGAACTCAACATGGACAAAGGAGAGCAGGCGTTATAACATCTGTGAGGCCTGTTTCCAGAGGCAGTGATGATTGAGCTCAAAAGCAAACCTTCCAGGGGAGATAGGAGGCACTGTGGTTTCTGGGGGCTGTTAAATGCTCTCAATGTAAAAAGAAAATGGTGTCCTTGGTGCCTATATAGAATTTAGAGATTTAACAATCCACATATGAACTCTGTAGTCCTCAGGGAATGCAAGCAACCAATTCATCCCAGGAGACACCCTGTGACTGTCTACAGTTAAGGGGCCTGCTTTTACCTCCTCAAACCAGGCTGAATGTGAAAGGTGATTCTGATGGGCCACAACCGGCCATAGAGAGCAGAGGGGGAAACACCAGCAGTGGTGCTACTTTCATCTTTACCTTATGGGATTTAACTATTTAAATGGAATAGTTAAATTGACTTGCCCCTTTCCCCACATTTAACGGTGCAATCATTCGGATGGAATCTTAAATGTCACAGTTATTTTATGGGACAATTGTAAAATGCCCCTAGACAGGTTATTTTCAGTGTTTGGCATGATATGATTGGTTATTTATAACGCACTTATTACCCAGAGGTTTCTAAGCACGGACATGGGAATAGAACCTGTGTTGCTCTGTGTCGTCTGGCTTCCAAGGTGAGCACGTTGCCCCTGAGCTATCCCCCCGAGACATGAAGGGAGTTTCACTGAAACAGTTTCATTACTCCCCGATTGGCTGGAAACAACTAGAAAGCGCTTCCCCAAAGCTTCCCCAAAGCTCTCACCCATTCTGTTCAATATTTTGATCTGTATTTTGTATAGCAGTGCATGTTGCCAAGCATCCACTACAAATCACTTGTGAACCTTGTGGGCGGTGTCATGGTGGACGTCTAGGCTTGTGCTGATTGGTGGCTATGATTGCTTGATCGGCCAATGGGTTATTTCATCTGGAAGGGTCAAGGATAGCGAGCAGGGGAGTATTCTCCAACCGGCGAGGCCCAGTCCCAGGGCTGAGGGTGGAGTGGGCCTGGCCTTCTCTGCCATGGGGTGAAAGCTTTGCTCTAGTTCCTCTGCCTGCAGAAACTAGGGGCACTTGGACATCAAGCAGTTGCCAGTCCAATCAGGAGGCAATGCTGCACCCCTCCCAACCTCACCAAGCAGAAAAGGGCATGAGTACCCAGGTTTTAGTGGCAGGAAAGTTAGATGGATCTACAAGTCTGTTGGTGCGTCTAATCCGCCGTCCAACCTCAGCCATTGGAACAAACCAATATGGAAATGGGGGGGGAGAATAGCCAGCACCTGAAAGGGAGGATGGGATGCAAAGGCAGGGCCAATTCCATGTGAGAAAGGGAGCAAGGGATATGGAGGACCAATTCAGTAATGACAATCGGGCACAGCCCTATACAATGGAGGCCAAAGGTGTAGAGGAGAAGGAGCAACTTCTGCCTGCTGAAGGCATTGACTAAGACCCTGACATGAGGGGTCTGATACTGGAAGCCACCTGGCATCATAAGCCGAGTCCCCGGCCAGAGCCAGAGTCCAGAAGGAGGGACTCTGCGCCTGTAGTGGGCTCGCTCAAGCTCAGGCGGGGACCCATGGCTATAACCGGAGCCGGACTACAACGCAGGTGAGTGCGCAGAAATACTTGCTGCTAATAATAACAGTAGTACCTTGGAAGGGGGAACGACATCCGTGCTGGTGAGGTATCACCCAGGGCAAGAGGGTTTAAGTGGCATTTGCTGGTAGGCCTCTGCTATACCGAGAAGCTTAGGCAAGACAGACCATGTGCCAGGGAGGCCAAGGCTGAAGCCAACAGAAGGAGTCAAAGAATACAAAGGAGAGAGCTGGCCACTATAGCGCCAAGACTGCAAGTGAGCCAAGAAGCGAGCTGTGTGCTATATACCCGACACACAGAGAGAGCCAAGAAGCGAGCTGTGTGCTACAGCCCTGAGACTCCAAGTGAGCCAAGAAGGGAGCTGTGTGCTCTATCCCCGAGAATCTGAGTGACCAAAGAAGCGAGCTTGGTGCTATATCACAGAGACTATGAGTGAGCAAAGTAGCAGGCTGTGTGGTATAGCCCCGAGAATATCAGTGAGCAAAGAAGCGAGCTTGTTGCTATATCCCAGAGACTATGAGTAAGCAAAGAAGCGAGCTTGTTGCTATAGCCCAGAGAATATGAGTGAGCAAAGAAGTGAGTTTGTTGCTATATCCCAGAGAATATGAGTGAGCAAAGAAGCAAGCTTGGTGCTACATCACAGGGACTATGAGTGAGCAAAGAAGCAAGCTTGTTGCTATATCCCAGAGAATATGAGTGAGCAAAGAAGCAAGCTTGGTGCTATATCCCAGAGACTATGAGTGAGCAAAGAAGCGAGCTTGTTGCTATATCCCAGAGAATATGAGTGAGCAAAGAAGCAAGCTTGGTGCTACATCACAGGGACTATGAGTGAGCAAAGAAGCAAGCTTGTTGCTATATCCCAGAGAATATGAGTGAGCAAAGAAGCAAGCTTGGTGCTATATCCCAGAGACTATGAGTGAGCAAAGAAGCGAGCTTGTTGCTATATCCCAGAGAATATGAGTGAGCAAAGAAGTAAGTTTGGTGCTATATCCCAGAGACTATGAGTGAGCAAAGAAGCGAGCTGGGTGTAATATGAATTTGAATAGGAGATTAGAGAATCTGGACCTGGATATTAGGTCCCCTATCACCTTTAATTGCCCCCTCCTGATCATTATTAGTTAGAGTGAACCCTTCCCCCCATGGGGTCCCTAGGCATTTATCCAGAACTCCACCCTCTTGAGTCTAATCAATAAAGACTCTTGAACTGCAAACTCTGTGCCACAGGCGCATGATCATATAGAGGGCATAGTACTTTCAACCTAGGATGTAAAAATCTTTTGATTGAGTGGATTGGCGGCCATCTTACATGTAAACATCTGGCCATCCTTTGGCTTGCAGTGAACCTCAGAGATCTATGACATGCAGGGTTGAATTCAATGGCGCCAATTCACCAAAATCACAGGATGAGAGGAATAGAGAGACATCACGTGAATGTTGACCCAATGATCTCACACTAAGGGCCACAGCCATTGACCCTGATGAAATTACTAGATGCGGGCATAGCCAGTTCTACATCTGCAAGCCGAGCACAGGGGCATCAATGGAAACCATACAGCCTACAGCGTCCCATGAATCTGTCCATGTTTGCAACCAGGCAGTGCCAACTCAACCTTTCACCCTCCCCATAGCAATACAATCAGAGCCATAGAGATGGGTAAGAATGACACCAATTAAAAAAGGCCCAGGAGACAATCATCCTCTGGATGCTAAAATATTAGAGGATTCAAACTGTGACAAAAGGGTCCCAGGCAGAATGTCACAAGTGCCATATAAATTAATAATTAAAAACAAATTACATTGCTCTCCACCACCTCCTCCAGCAGGGGAAATTAACACAATTATTAAGGGTATGGAAAATGTCAACTGAATAGTCAATAATGTGGTGGAAATCAGATTTTTCATATGTCAGGTCACTGAATTGGCACTATTCAGAGGAGCTTCTGCTGAAACTCCACAGTTTTGTGGTAGCGCAGGCTGAGCTTAAGGCTGTCACTCCTGGATGTGGAAGGAATCAACAAGCGCAATTGCAACACAGTTAGGTAGTCAAGAACTGACGCTCCTCTACCCCCTGCTTATGTGCCTCCCCCTGCTGCTACTGTTTTCATATTCCTCTGTAACCAGCGCCTAGATGCCCATGGTCTTTATGCGCTTCTTATAAATGTACAAACAAAAAAAAATAAACAGGAGTACTTGTGGAACTACTACACATGTATTAACTGAGCACCACTAAAAAGCTCTGGGATGAAAACCGGAGAATGCAGAATAAAACTAACAGAAACTTGAATTGTAGCACTGCCTCTGCACCAGTGAATGGTGGCCATTGGGGACGGGGGAATTGAATTTAATTTTGGCCTGTGGCTGTGTGCGCTGTGTGAGAGGAGTATGGCGCCCGTAGAAGAGGTTGCGATTGACCTCTCCGAAAAAATGACAGGGATGTTTTTCAGGCAATTGGCCCCTGTTCCAATTGTCTGAAAAACATTGTTCGCTGACGCGACAGGTCATTTTCCCAGCAGGCCACTGAGCACAGCACCTGAGGAAGTTAGGCTGAGGTGGCTCTCAAGCATACAAAGAAAGGTCAAATGGGTGCCTGGGGTGCCCATATTCCATGCACCTCTTTTGCTGAACATTAAGTTCTTGCCTCCCATAATCCTTAGCATGTAGTTTATGGTAATGCGTGGAGTCCCCAGAATGCCACATTCTCTCTTATGCAAATTCCCAGATCGTTGTTTCACATGGGTTACAATGTATCTATTTGTGAGAGAGGAAAAGAGAGAGCAAGAGAGTGAGCGAGCGAGTGAGCGAGAGAGGGTCGGTTAAGAGTGACAGAGTGAGAACGTCAAATGGGACCTGTCTGCACGAGGCTAGCGGTAGGAGTGCAGGGAGGACGCCCGGTGGCTTTACCTTGTAAGGCCTACTCCCCTCTCCGACATGACTAACCGCCTCCCATCTAATATCTCCTGCCACCTTACACAGCTGGCCACCACAGGCCTAGCCATTAGCACATCAGCGAGAGGAAAGAGAGCTTCAGAATGAAGCGAACGAGCAGGGGAATAGATAGAGATTAAAGAAGAAAGACAGGGAGGAGCAAGGCCATAAAGACATTTCAACGATGCACCCTCAAAACCAGGGGCTTGGGCGATGACACCCCAGGTCTCATTTGATGCATCCCCTGAAATTCAACTGGATTAGGACCTATTTCTTCTTAAGAATAAAATGCTGCCTTCAACAGTTGCAGTGAAAAAGAGTCTTCAGGACCTGGCACTCAAGGCACGTGGTGGGGCTCCCAGAGCTGGGGGTCTGCAGCTGCTCCGCTTCAGGCCAATAGCCATTGCCACTCATGCCATCAGATCCTTGCTCCCCCTTCCTGCTGCAGAGCTGCACCGGGTGTCATGAGTCTGACCCGCATGCGCAGGGCCTTTTCCAGACCCTGAGCTATAAGGTGTTTCTAGCTCAGCAAAAAGGGGCTGGAACCAGTAACACTCCCTAAAACTCCCTCATGAAGAAAGATAGCAACAGGCCTGATTTATTCACAAGGGCCATACCCAGAGAGCTCTGCAGACCGACTGTGGTTCCCTTACCGGCTGCCTAGGCAACCGGGCAATGCCCGAACTGCCAGCCCATGGGCCTGTTTTTTTGCCGGAATGGACCACTTTTTGGGCCAGAGACTAGTGGACCAGTTTCATGAGTAACGATGCTAGTTTCAATCAATGTCATTAAGCAAATATGTTTTCAAATGCATTAGTGTCAGCATACTTTACCCAGGACACCCCCTTGGCTGGTACCCACACAGTGTGCTCTGGATGGTAACGATTTGCCATGGGCGATTGTGGGACACCTGTTCATTGGTGCATGGGTCGATTTCATGCCCCGTGCAACCCTGCCTGCAGCCACGAGAAAGTCGCAAGGTTACGATGGCCATTTAGAATTAATATTTGTATTATTATTAGGTTATTTATTGAGCGCAGGCCTGGCTTCGGGAAGCAACAGAGCGCTTTACAATCATAGAGGGAAGAACGCGGGGAGGGAAGCAGAGGGAAAGGGAGCAGGGAGCTAAGAGGGGAGGAAGAGGGCGGGCAATTGGCAGCAAGTGATCTACAAGCAACCAGGGGGGGTTACAGTGGGGCGCAGATCACACAGTCTCTGGGAGGGTGGGGAGTGGAGGGAAAATTACATTAGGGCCACCACATGGCTGACCTAACACACAGCTGAACCTCGTGTGGGCCTAGGGACTCGCCGTGTGGCTGAGCCAGACTGCTTAGAGCATTTTTTTTTAAGTTGTTCCCCTTAAGCGTTGGCTGTGCAAAAACTATGTTGGTTGTGTGCCCATGCTGTCTGCAGGCAGCACGCGGCAAAGTACAGCCAGGTGTTACCCGAGTACAGCAGGCAGCAGGCGCGTGCAGCATTGCGCATGTGCGCGGGTGAGCAAAGGTCAGCGGCCCAAACCATCAGCCGAGGGGAGCAAGTTCTCGGGTGCTCGATGGCAGATGGGCTCCTTACAGCTACCAACGGTGTCAGTGCCAGTGGGCAACACGCTTCTCCACTGGGCTTTTAGCCAACGTCGCGGTGCATGCTGGGACTTCAAGTGTCATACTTATAATGGGCAAAACAAAACTACAGTTCCCAGCATGCAAAGGAACAGTGGCTGCACATGCAGGACTGTGTTAATCTCCACTCCTGGGCGTGTAGCCAACGTCGCTGTGCATGCTGGGACTTCAAGAGTCATACGTATAATGGGCAAAACAA
This sequence comes from Ambystoma mexicanum, assembly GCF_040938575.1. Lineage (NCBI taxonomy): Eukaryota > Metazoa > Chordata > Amphibia > Caudata > Ambystomatidae > Ambystoma > Ambystoma mexicanum. The sequence goes on from NC_090927.1 coordinate 127,884,409, forward strand.
AACTACAGTTCCCAGCATGCAAAGGAACAGTGGCTACACATGCAGGACTGTGTGAAGCTGCTGCTTCTCCTAGACACTGCAGTGCGTGTTTAGAACCACACCTGCAAAGGGCGAGAGATGAAGCTGGGTTCAATCGTGCACACCGACACCACCACCGTAGGGTGTGGGGGTGTAGAATGCCACGCACACTGTTTATTTCCTGCTGAAACCTCCCAGAGCGAAGAGGGGCATTCAAGGGCGGAGAACATGGTGTCTAAAAATGAACTCTAAGACTCTCTTCAGAAGCAGGGCACCCCACACTGCTTTATAACAGGAATGTGCGCTTGGAAGGCATTTTCTTGTTGACTGGTGAAGTAGAAGACAGAATAAAACGCCTTGTTTGCAGTAGCAACACTATGTTTCAGCCGGGAAGGTTATTTCTTTGCAGGCCTAGCCTGCTGCTGCTGAGGGCCATGGGCCTTGGAGCCATCGCTGCGAGAGGAACCGGGCCTCAGAGGCAGGGGTGCCGGGGTACTGATGTTGGCAGAGCAGGACTGCCCTCACTGTGCCCGCTTTCCGTTCGGCTGCCTGCTCACTCTGCAGCTTCATGACACTTCTGGCCCGCACACCTTTGGCAGTCCCAGTTTGTGGAATACAAAGCAACCCTATCCAGCCAAGTCAGAGGTGTGGGCTCATGGGGGCTGTAGTTCAAACCATCTGGAGAGCCACTGAGTGTAGACCCCTGCTCTAGAGGACTGGAAAGCCATTGCCCCTCTCTGTGAGCCATTCATAGCCCCCTAGCCCTCTCCCCCTGACTGCCTTCAGGTCTATGTTCAGGACACCTGGGGAAGGGCCTGGCTTGGGGCCTGGCCTGGCCCGGCTCGGGGACAGTGGCTTGGGGACGGTGGCTTGGGGACAGTGGCTCGGGGACAGTGGCTTGGGGCCTGGCCTGGCCCGGCTCGGGGACAGTGGCTTGGGGACGGTGGCTTGGGGACAGTGGCTCGGGGACAGTGGCTTGGGGCCTGGCCTGGCCCGGCTCGGGGACAGTGGCTCGGGGACAGGAGCTCAAGAATACAAGACACCAGTGGGTCCATGTTTTAAAAAAATAACAATTTATTTGTGAATTGGTTTAACAAAGTCAATCTTACACAGGACATACAAAACATGGCAAGTGGATGAAAATGTTGATGGAAAATACAAAAAGAAGTTCTTATTACATATGTCCAAAATAAATAGAAGTTCCTTATACACTTAGTGAAATTAAAATACCTGGCAAAGTGCTTAATAAAGTGCTTGGTGCATGCATAGTGACATATTAAAATCGTATTAAAAACACATGTACATTCAAAGCGGTAAAATGCATGTGAGGGTTTTTTATAGCGCCAGGGAAATCGAAAAGAATTTGGGAGGGTCTCAGAGAGTGCACATCTATGAACAGATATAAAGATTTCCATTTCATGAGAAGGAAAAGTAGCAGAGAGCTGAGCCAAAGAGAAACCGAGGGGTTTGTACCAAAATAAAGACGTAATAGGGGGAGGAGGGAAAAACCAATCATGAAATGGGGGTGGGTGTTAAGGCAAGAAGGGCTGCGGTTTAGGAAGCAGAGGCTGCAGGAGGACTGGGAGAAGACAAGCAACACATAACAATAAGGCCTACTCACAGGCCCTGTGCATTTCACCCAACCCTTGCATGCATGCTGGACCTTGTAGTTCAAAGTTGTTTAAGGGCCTACAACTATAAACACATGATGGGTGTTGGGTTAAAGAAATCAGGAGTGCATACAAGTGACTCTGATGAACATGCATGGATATGCAGCCATGTCAAAAGGAAAGGACATGGTTGGGGAAAGGATCTTTCTTTTCTATGACTATCCAGTACTTTCTCCACATGTTCTAGACTGGAATAGTGAGGGGCTGGACTAGTCAACGCTACTGTTTCATGCTCTGGAGGTTTGTAAAGCACACCAGGTCCACACTTCTGCCCCCATACTGGCCTCGTGCATCTTAGCTCCTTGCTTTAGCCATGCAGTCTCATTAGAAGATTACCCTCCTCAGCTTGGGCCTCCTGCTCACATACGGGCCTCGTGGAGCTTAGCTCCTTGCTTTAGCCATGCTGTCTCATTAGAAGATTTCCCTCCTCAGCTTGGGCCTCTTGCCCGCATACGTGCCTCGTGGAGCTTAGCTCCTTGCTTTAGCCATGCAGTCTCATTAGAAGATTACCCTCCTCAGCTTGGGCCTCCTGCCCCCATACGGGCCTCGTGGAGCTTAGCTCCTTGCTTTAGCCATGCTGTCTCATTAGAAGATTTCCCTCCTCAGCTTGGGCCTCTTGCCCGCATACGGGCCTCGTGGAGCTTAGCTCCTTGCTTTAGCCATGCAGTCTCATTAGAAGATTTCCCTCCTCAGCTTGGGCCTCTTGCCCGCATACGTGCCTCGTGGAGCTTAGCTCCTTGCTTTAGCCATGCTGTCTCATTAGAAGATTTCCCTCCTCAGCTTGGGCCTCTTGCCCGCATACGTGCCTCGTGGAGCTTAGCTCCATGCTTTAGCCATGCTGTCTCATTAGAAGATTACCCTCCTCAGCTTGAGCCTCCTGCTCCCATACGGGCCTCGTGGAGCTTAGCTCCTTGCTTTAGCCATGCAGTCTCATTAGAAGATTTCCCTCCTCAGCTTGGGCCTCTTGCCCGCATACGTGCCTCGTGGAGCTTAGCTCCTTGCTTTAGCCATGCTGTCTCATTAGAAGATTTCCCTCCTCAGCTTGGGCCTCTTGCCCGCATACGGGCCTCGTGGAGCTTAGCTCCTTGCTTTAGCCATGCTGTCTCATTAGAAGATTTCCCTCCTCAGCTTGGGCCTCTTGCCCGCATACGTGCCTCGTGGAGCTTAGCTCCTTGCTTTAGCCATGCAGTCTCATTAGAAGATTACCCTCCTCAGCTTGAGCCAGAGCTGGCTTTTGGTACTTTCATTTTTATTTTTCCCATTATAAAAATGAGGTCACAAATCTTGGCATATGAAGTGTTGTTTGCTGAAAAGCAAGGATGGTCTCAAGGTGCCACGCATGACATGGAGGCAGTCATTGCGATCTACCATTGGGGCAGCCCAGCCTCCATTCTATGATGGAGATTTGCCTTTAGGTTGCATACCACCTGCATTGGAAAGCTCAGCAGGTTCATTGCTTGTTACTAAGATCTGAGTTCAGTCCCAGTCCCAGGTTCAAATCCAGTGAGGGCTGACTCAGTTTATCATCCTGCCGAGGTGATTACATTTTGAGTCCCAAATACTTTCAGGGCTACAAAGCATCAAACCCCCCAGTTCAAGGCACTATACTAAAGTAGACTATTGTCAATATTATTCCTATCCAACCTATCGCAAACGCCTCGGTTGCACTTTAGGAGCAAGCGTCTAACCTTGCAAATGGCCCATAGACAGGCATTGAACCACAGCGCCACGAGTCGCGGCCTCCATCCTGATGTAGGCGCTCTGTCTTGTTGAGTGTGGCAGGAGACCAGAGCAGGTGCATTTGTTTCTTGGTGGCTGTGATGCAACAGTTGGTGATGGGCCGCACACTTGTGGATTTGATTGGGGACAGTAAGAATTGGGGTGACCTGGATGCACCACCGTCACCGGGTTTTAGAACTAGCCCCGTGGACTGTCTATGACAGAGGTCTGCAACCTGTGGCTCTCCAGATGTTTTGGAATACGACTCCCATGATCCTTCCCCATCGACTCTCCTGGGTGGTGCTGATAGGAGTTGCAGTTCAAAACATCTGGCGAGCCAAAGGGTGTCAATTCGATTGTGGCCCGTTAGAAATCCAGGGTAAGGTGTAGCGGGATACCAATGACAGAGTCAGCACTACAGAGCGGTCGCCCTGATATAAGAAACTCCACATCGTAGAAAGAGATCCTCCGAATCATCAATGCAATGAAAAATCCAAACTCAAGCAACGAAACTCGGTCACCATCTCGAGAACTATGCAGCAAGATTACCAGCCAATCCAAAAACAAGGCGAAGACTATCCAACAAGCCACAGGCTCAACACGGAGAGATGAAGACCCCACTCCAATCCAACGTTGGATTGGAGTGGGGTCAACCACTTCAAACCCCTCACAGAACCGTAAACGTGGGTGAGGCAAGCAGCAATGCAGACTAACCTACCGACACCTGCGCCGAGAAATCCAGAAAGACATAGTTACGAGATGATTTGACATTTATAACGCGCCTGTACACAAGTGTTTCTAGGCGCAACAAGACAAGGGGGTAGCATAGGGAGGACAAGACAATACTCCTGCTAGGTCGTGTGTCGTTTGGATTGTGCAAGTGCGACAACGAGAAGTGCAGGGGGAAGGAGAGGGGGGAGTGCAAGGGAGAGGACAAAGGGAAGTGCGATTAGGGCAGCATGGCTCTGAGTGAGTGCAGCCAGGGCAACACGACTCTGGGTAAGTGCAAGGAGGCAGACAGTTACAACCCCTAAGTGCGCGGTACGCCAGGAGGAAGTGCAAAGGAAGACTGGTCGTGGAGGAGCCTGGTACCCAGTGAGGGAACCAAGCAACCAGTTGGTGCAGCAGACAGGAAAGTTAGCAAGGGAGCACAAGTGAGAACGTAGAGTAGAAAAGGGGGTTCTTGAGCTGCTTCCGGAACTTCAGGTGGTCCGGGTCACGTTTGAGAGGGGCAGGGAGGCCGTTCCAGGGGAGGGACCTGCAGAAGAGAGAGATCTACCCCCCACTCTCTGCCTGGAGAAGTCTGACCCTCAGAGAGTTGGAAGCAGCTGAGTGAAGGGCTCTAGAAGGAAGGTATTTGGGAAGAGACAGTTGGATGGAGTGTGGGTCCCAACCCTAGAAAGCCTTGTGGGCGATGGAGAGGGTCTTGAACTTGATCCTTGCAGACATCGGGTGCCAGTGGAGAGTTTTCAGAGCTGGAGAGATGCGCTCCCTGGGCTTGCGGACAAGGATAAGGATAAGTCTTTCAGTCATGTTCTAGATGAGTTGCAGAGGGCGCAGAGCAGAAGTAGGCAGATTGAGAAAGAGACTGTTGCAGTACTCCAGCCTGGAGAGAACCAGAGCTCTGGAGACAGTGAGCTACTGGGGGCAGGTGAGAAAAGGCAGAATACCTCTGAAGAGGTGCAGCTGGTAGTAGGCTTTTTTTGTTGCAAGGTCCTTGATCTGAGGAGAGAAGTAGAGAGTGGAGCCGAAGATGACAACAAGGATTTTTGCCTCACAGGAAGGCGAGGGTAGAGGGCCCAAGGAGGGGGGTCAGAGTGAGAGAGGGAAAGCGGGGGCAGGGGTCTCAATGAGAAGGATCTCCGTCTTACTGGCATTAAGGCAAAGATCATTGGAGGTGCACCAAACCTGAAACGTGGATAGACAGTCAGGAATGAGCGAGGGAGGGGAGGAGGCTGAGGGAAGCCTGAAAGGGAGCTGGGTGTCATCCGCATAACACTGAAAGTTAGCAGAGAAGCTGGACATCAGGTGGCTCAAAGGGGCCAGCTAGACATTGAAGAGCAAGGGTGAGAGGATAGAGCTCTGGGGGACTTCACATGTGGAGAGAGAGGTGGTGGAGAGAAATGATGCAAGCTGGTCCTGGGAGGGACGGTCCAGGAGGAAGGAGATCAGCCATACCAGGGCCTGATCCGTGATGCCAAGGTTCACACCGAGTCTGTTGTTCACGGTGGCGTGATTGATTGTGTCGAAAGCAGAGGAAAGGTCAAGGAGGATGAGAATAGAGCGAGAGCTGGAGTCAAGATTAGAGAGCAGATGTTCACAGGTGTTCAGGAGAGCAGTTTCCGTGCCTTTGGCTGTTCTGAAGCTAGGCTGATGGTCATGGAGACAACCAACATATTAAGTGTGAAGAGTAAGCTGGGAGATGGCCAGCTTTTCCAGGAGTTTGCCCAGGAAAGGGGTGATTGAAATCAGGCGATAGTTTGCCAGACAAGTAGGATCGGCAGAAGGATTTTTTAGGGGGTTGGACGGTGCACAAGGGAGTGCTTGAGGAGAGCGGGGAAAGATCCAGCAGCGAAAGAGTGATTGGAGAAATCTGCCAAGACTGGAGCGTGGGTGGCAGCGTGGTCCTTTTGGTTCTACAAGAGCAGGGTAGAACCTGTTTGGATGACACTTCCATCAATTGGATTGGACTTGTCTTGAGATATCTTCGGTGTTGTCAGAGAGAAGGAGGAAAAAGAAAGATGAGAGGGAGAGGGAGCCTGAGAGAGGTAGAGGGAGAGGAAGAGGAAAGCAAGGATAGGATGTCCTGAGTTTTAGAGGTGAAGTGAGAAGCCAGAGCCGTACAGAGGACCTGGGAGGGAACAGGAAAAGTGGAGACTGCAGTAGGATTGGCCAGCTCCTTGTAGACTTTAAAGAATTTGGCTGTGTTATTTGAGGCCGTAGAAAGGCAGGCTTGGATATGGACCCTCTTCCTGTTAGCAAGGAAACTTTTGCCAACCCCCTGCTGATGAACTCATCACTGGCAATTGGGATCATACCATGATAATGTTCTTCAAGAGGGCCTCCACCAAATGCCTGCTCAAACACACAACAGGAACCAACAAGCTGACATCTGATCTCCAACATAACCATTCCTGGCAAAAACCATGGTCTGCTACATAAGCAATCAAATTCTGGAAACGCATACATTCGGACAACATACCAGACCACCCTCAAGTAGGCTGTATACCCATGAGAGGAACAGAATCAGCACTCATTTGATTTTCCCCAGGGAATTCCCACCATTGATTGCTCCTTGACGTCTTCCACTGCTGTTTGGCTCCACTGTGATTTTGCCCGTAGGTGCCGCCGGTGGTCTTCTGCCGAGGGAACACACCCTGTTGAGGGGTGCTCTGCTATTCTTTTCACAGTTTCATTGCTCCGCGGTTCACCAATTTAAGGACGCCAGTTCGACTACCCCGGATAAGACACTTTACATATTTATTGGGATCTCATCAGCCTGCTACCCTCACTAACGCGCTCAATCTCTACTTTCCACCTATACACATACTAACTAAGCCCCCCAAACACAGTAGTTTTACAACCCCCCAACACTAAAATAGTGGAACGCTACATCACTACCAACAACTTATACAATAGTCCCAAATGCAGCACCCTCTCACTATCCAGATGTTTTGGACTACAACTCCCAATCACTCGAGGCAGCCCAGTCGACGGTGGGAGATCATTGCCGATGCGGGGTCGCATGTTGCAGGACCCGGCACTAAAGGCTCCCAAGACTCCCCTCTGGATATAGATACCTCAATTGCCCTTGACACACACCACTTCGGAACCCACCGGCACGTAGATTCCAGGCACTGTTCCAACCTCGCGCAGCAACTCCACAGCAGAGCTATCTTGCATTTTAGTTCTACTCCTATCCAGCCCTCCTCTTTTTGCGAACCCCATAGCCCACAGAGACCATGCAAATGGCAGTTGAGCGCTGTGTAAAACACAACAACAGAAAGATGACATTGTTATAGACTCTGTGCGCAAGTTTGTTAATGTCTACAAGATTATGCATGTCCGTAAATATTGTGGATGATATCAACAGGACTGAGAAGGTTGACTCCACTCTTCTTATCACAATGATAAGCTTTTCCTCAGATAACCCCAAGACCCAAATCATAGTGGTGAGAAGGGAGCAGAGGAAGCCAGGCTGGAGGCTGTGGTTATGTCATGTTATCTGGTCTTGAACCCCGCACTGCTGCCACTTGCGTGGACTCTTGGTGCCCTGGCGGATGATGCCACCTGACATGGCAATGTCAGCTGGCAGCCATTTACACAGTGGCCTCTTTGCATCTATGACAACTGTTACAGCACACACCTTCCAGCAAGCACACACACTTGGCAGAAGACAAACACCACCAACTCACCCTCATGTGGGAGGTGGTTGTTACACACCTGGTACACAGCCTCACTCTCTGCCTACACTGAACGCCTCCACTAGACTTCTATGGAATCACACACGCAGGAGCCCTTTGATTCTCCTCCAAAAAGGCTCATATCCAGTCACTTCAATGGGATGTCACTAAAAGAAACATGTGACATCGCTGGCATTGGAGGTGAAAGGGGGCCTGAAGGTGTCATACATGACAACTGGTCGCTTGCCATCTCAATGGGTCCTACCTTTCTGCCTTTGGATTCTGAGACTTGTTTTTCCAGCAAATCCCATTATAAATAAAACACTGGTACCTGACATTGCCCACCTTAAGATATCGCCCCTAGTGTAGCCAGAAGAATGTTGGTGAGGTAGCGCAGTGGGTTGTAGTGCCTCCGGCAGAGATTTCTGTACCACCAGAACGTTTCTGGTTTGAATCCTGGCGCTGCCGCAGCCGCCGCCTCAGCCGTTTCACATGCCAAGATCATTTAAATGGGCATCCTGCGGCGGAATTATACCACTTTACCTTACAAAGCCACGAGAGCGCCCAGAGACCATGGAAATGCAGCAGTGTATGGTATAAAGCAACTTAACATAACACCTCTTATTAAAATACCATAGGGCTATACCCTTTTCTAGTGGGCCCTGTAAACATGGGCAGTATCCTATTGGATTCTAATATCCCACGAAAGCTGCAAAAGCAGAGGACAATGGTCCTCTCCCGCGCCCCCACACGCCCTGGCACGGATCCTGCGAGTCGCAAACAATTGCAATTCATGTGTTGCTACAAAGGCAGCCTCTGTCCTCTGTGCCCTTTAAGCTTTTTCTGTCTTCCATTGACCGTGATGTTTATTTTTAACAATTTTTGCTTAATAAAGATAGTGGCTGGCGCTGCGGTCTGTAAATCCCCGCCTGCCTTCCAAAAAGCTGTGACGTCCAGTGTATGAATTGCCACTGTTATTATTTACCAATGTGGCAATATCAGGAGTGAGGCTTTTTTTGAAGTAGCAGACAGCTGAAGGCCTTGTAGAAACTTCTCATTTTGGCAGATGAGATATTGTGAGATAAAAGGATTTGCCCCAGAGCACACACTTTGGTTAAATGGCGAGGCCGGGATTTGAGACCAGTCCCCAAATCAGTCACTTCTACAAATTACTTCCTAGGTCTAATTGGTAGAAATATTGTTTGCAAAAGGTCTTTTTGAAACGTTGGTTTGAAAACATCATCTGACTGTAGAAGGCATTGCAAAAGAAAAAGTTACTCACCATAGTGAGTTCTGTACTCTTAGTCCATAGTCCCCTTTCCTCCATACTGATGGGTGTCCGTTCTGGGGGACGGGACCAGAGCACTTTTTGCACAGCACAAAATGACAAGTTCCCTTCACTTAGTTACTTTCTTCTTTATTTCGATGTCATTACACCATAAAAGAAATACACAATACAATCATAAAATACAACGCAATCATAAAACAGGTGTTGAAAGATCAAAATAAAACATCTGAGGCTAAAATACCAGATCCCTTTAAAAATGTTGTAATGCACGGGAGGCGCAGCAGCTGACTCCGCCTACCAGCTCCACGCATCAGTACTAGGCAGGATACATTTACTGGTGGACGGCGGCGGGGCGTATGCAGGAAAGGGGACTATGGACTAAGAGTACAGAAGTCACTACAGTGAGGAACTTTTTCTTACTCTCATGTCCCGGTCCCTTTCCACCATACTTATGGGAGACTACAAAGCAACCAAGCTAAGGAGGTTCTGCAGAACTGCCTGGCCGAACCTAGCATTTGCTCTGGCCGTTGTGTCCATACAGTAGTGTTTGCAAAAAGCAGACAGAGATGTCCACGTGGCTGCCTTACAGATTACTTCTCAAGGAATGTTTCTCTGAAATGCCACTTCTGTGGCTTTAGCTCTAACTGCGTGAACCTGCAAGCCCTTAGGGATGGTCTGCTTTTGTGTTTTGTATGCTTTGGCAATACAGGAGACGATCCATCGCGCTGTGGTGGCTTTCGATGCTTGACTGCCAGCTGGTTGGCCAACAAATGACACAAATAGGTTGTCTGATTTTCTGTATGGTCTACAGCAATTTAAGTGCCCGCCAAAAACACATAGCAAATGCAAAACCCTTTTTCCCTCTGATTGAGTAGGGGGCGGAAGAACGTTGGTAGGATTATTTCTTGAGATGAAAAGCCAAAAGCACCTTAGGTAAAAATTTGGGATGGGTTCACAGAACTACTTTATCCCTATGAAAAACTGTAAGGTTTCGTTGAAGAAAGCACCTGAATTTCGCTAATCCTCCTAGCCAAGGGGACTGCTACTAAAAATGCTGTCTTCCATGTGACCATTTTTATGTCAGCAGTTGGCATAGGTTCGAACGGCTTGTGGGATATTGCAGACAAAACTACATTCAAATCCGAGAGCGGGCAGGCTTTAGCCACTGGAGGGTAAAGTCAAAAAAGCCAATCAAAATGCCTTTTGATGTTAGGGTTTGATGTTGAAATGTTAACGTTTGGAGAGATGACGTAGGCTCCAAATGCTGATAAATATGTGCAGCAGGAATGGATGTTGGCTCCTGTAGAAGCAAGCTAAGACACGATGGACAGAGTATTATCTAAAGATGGATGAAGAGGATTCTGGGATTGCTCCAGCAGACAGAAACATATATTTGCTCTTATACTGGGGCCTTGTAGACTGTTTCCTGGCTGCTTGCTTGATAGTCATGTTGTGTTCTATCAGACCTAGACTGGTGAACACTAGCTGCTTGGGAACCAAGCTGCTAAGCTCAGGGATATTGGGGAAAGGTGAAACACTCTGCCTTCCTGTTAAGATAGAAGATCCTATGTCACAGGAATTGGCCGTGGCCAGTGTGACATGAGTAGCCATAGATCCAAGCACCACATTCGTGATGGCCACTTGGGTGCTATCAGAATCGGCATCGGGTGGAGTTCCTCAATTTGGATAGTATTCCCGGCATGAGCGAGAGTGGAGGAAATGCGTAACATGTTTCTGCTTCCCTGGGGTTCTGCAGGGCGTCCGTCGCCTGGGGCTCCCGGCAATAAGAAATCTAAGATCGCGGAACAAACCAAACAACTAGTTGTTAATATTTCATCAAAACCACTATCCAAAGACCAAACGGACACATTGAACCTAGGTTTAACATTTATACCAACCCAGAATTCCAATTTGCTGGAAGAAAAAATCAATCTTCACAGACTGGCACGGAAAATGAGACTCAAAGTCTTTTTTGATTCACAAATGGGAATCAACACTACACAAGAGCCACATCAATACTTAGAAATGAAACCCAAGAGTCATTTCGACCCTCAAGTCAATAACATAACCATCAGAATGTTTGAAGAACAGATGATAAAAGATCTCAAAAGGGTTAATTTCACCAGAACAAGGAACTACAATACCAGGAGAAGGCAGAATGAAATCATCAAGAACCTTGCGGATGATAGAAGCCTGACCCTAAAACCGGCAGACAAAGGAGGGGCCATAGTTATTATGGACACTACATACTATGAGGAGAAGATTTTAGAGCTCCTAACAGATGAGAACACGTACATAAAAATTGAACAAGATCCGGTCAGAGAAATATCAAGCATTATTGAAACTACGCTTGAGGAAGCTGAGGACCAAGGATGGATTTCCAACAAGACTAAATTGTTTTTGATTAATGAACATCCTATTACTCCAATCTTCTATGGACTGCCAAAAATACATAAGAACTTGACAAAACCCCCCCTCAGACCGATTGTTGCGGGAACTGATAGTATCTTCAACCCACTAGCAGTTTATGTGGACAAGGCATTACAACCCATAGTCCAAACAACCACAACATATCTTAAAGATACCACAGATTTTCTCAATCACCTAGACACCTTAACAGATATTAACAGAAATGATCTACTGGTTTCGTTTGATGTACAGAGTCTATATACATGCATCCCACATCAAGACGGTTTGGAAGCACTCGAATGGTGTCTACTAAGAAATGAATGTGAAGCAAACAAAACCTTCCTAATGAAATTAAGCAAAATTATACTCATTAACAACTATTTCAGATACAGGACGCAGTACTATTTACAAGCATCAGGAACTTCAATGGGGTCAGCAATGGCCCCAGCCTATGCTAATCTATTCATGTACCATTTGGAGATGAAATGGATTTTGATACCAACAAAATTTAGCAAAAAAATCATCACCTGGAAAAGATACATTGACGATGTTTTCGTCATTTGGAGAGGACAACATCACGAACTAGAGGAATTCCTAAAATACATCAATTCAGGCCACGACAGAATCAAATTCACGATGGAAATTGGAACCCCTAAACTACATTTTTTGGACGTTGAACTAGAGATTGGGGAAGATGGGATAATCACCAATATTTATCACAAACCCACCGATGTTAACAACACGTTACACTTCAGGAGCCATCATCCGACGCATTTAAAGAATAATTTGCCCTACAGTCAATTCCTTAGACTAAAGAGAATTATCTCAACAACTGACACCCTGAGGAATGAAAACCTATTGATGACACAAAGATACAAGGAAAGAGGCTATCCAGAGTCTATCATCAAGAAAGCAGAAGAAAAAACACTCACATTGGAGAGGAAAGACCTCCGTATATCAAGAAATAGATCTAAGGAGATCCCATTTCTCTACGCTTTAAGATATTCAGCACAGAGTCATCACATAACAAGGATGATCAAGAAGAACTGGGGTATAATCAAATTGGATCCACAACTAAAGAGACTATTTCCTGAACCACCCATAATCGCCTACAAGAGGGGTCGGAACTTCAGGGATAGCCTAGTTAAAGCAGAAAGACCGAGAGTGGACAATCAAAGAACCCTCACCAAGAGGAAAATAGGTACGTTTGCCTGTCTCAGTTGTGGCAATTGTAACAACATAATGAAGGGAAGCTATGTAAGACACCCATCAAATGGCCAAAAAATCCCACTAAAGGATTTTGCCACTTGTGACACGAAATCAATCATTTATGGTTTAAGCTGCCCATGCGGCATTTACTATGTTGGACAGACACAAAGGAAAGCCAAGGAGCGCTGGAATGAACACAAAAGTAACATACGTACCAACAGTGTTAACTCACCTGTAGCAAGACATTTTTCCATAAAGAAACATAATATTTCTCAACTAAAGGTTGTGATTTTGGAAATTGTGAACAGAGCCCCAAGAGGTGGCAATCATGCCAGACGTATGAACCAGAGGGAAATCTTCTGGATAGAGAGACTAAACAGTCTAGCTCCCAATGGGATGAACGAAGATTACAGTTTAGCCTCATTTTTGTAACTAAATACTGTTTCCCCTGACCCAATCAGAAACCCAGTGTGGATACAATATCAATTGCTGTTAAATACATTTTTGAATTTGTTCAGTTCACTTAGGATGATTTTTTACTGACATAGGATGTATTAAGTTACAGACCATAGAATGTGAGCATGCTTCTCTTGAAATAGTAAACACACGGATGTCCAATATTCGATTAACTTTTGTCCGTGGTAAACAATAGATTTCCCAGAAGTTACATGAGACACTCCTCACATTTATCTTTCGACTCTTTTCACCTTTATTTCATTTGACTCAAACTCCCTGCACCAGTATAGATATACACCTATATACTATTGGTTAATTACACATTGTTTTCTAAAATATGTCCGTATGACGTCTGTTTTCCCGTCACACGCTGACGTTCTAAACATAGTGACGTCGTCACGCTTCGACGTGATGACGTCATAATGTAAATAGTGGCCATCTTTAGCGAAAACCGTGTAGAACGGTTCGAGCTACAGCACCGGCCATCTTCTCAGGAAGGAGGTAAGAGAATCCTTTGTAAACAGCTCCCCAATTGCATATCATGAGCCTAGAGGCCTTCACAGAATACTCTCCACAGAATGATCCCACCCCATTGTTTTCGTGTATCTAATATAGTATATATACGTGTTTTTACAGACACGAGTGGAGGAATCGCCCATTACTGCACTACCTCCGTACCTGAGGACTCTCTACATACCACAGCGACCCATTCCATGGATGTAGTAGCTTTTTACAGAAATACCGAAAGGTAATATTTTTTCTTAGATATTACATGACTAGATTTTCCTTCATGAATTAAGATCCCGTTTTTAATTGAGCTTTCCCTATTGTCTTTTTATCACATCTACAGGTTGAATAACCATTATTGGGCTGATATTGCTATTGATAATAAATCCAGTTAGGATATTCCACATTGAACATCCAGGTGATTATTATTAAAAATTTCTCCCAAGAGTTAAATGACAGTTATCAGTGAGAATCTAAAATTTGATCATTGTATCATACATTATAGACGAAACAAAGATTAACGGCAATGAAGAGGGCTATCAATTCCTGAAGAAGGGGACACCCCGAAACGCGTCGAGAAAATATTCATCATTACTTTCTGTGGATATACCATGTGAAAAGCCTATTGTATAGAAAGTGTGATGAGTACCTTGTATGCCCTTGTATTATAATATTGAATGTAACCTCAAAATGAACACATTTATGTTATTATGTTTACAAAGACTGGATGATGAATGAATTGAAATTCATATCTATAACAATTAATTTAAAATTCAATTAAAACCGATGGTCCCCATCATTCTGTTTTATTATAATAGTGTCATGAATTAGCTTCTCTCATTAATTTCTTCTTTTTTCTGAAAGAAACTGAATATTACCATTGTATAGAAATATTGACTGTTTCTACAGTATAAAGGGTGTGCAGGGGACGGGAGAGTTCCACAATCTTGTGGACAATCTGTTGGATTTACATAGGTTAAAACAACCCAGTGTCAAGGTTGTTATTCTCCCCGGCACCCCGTAAATTTTCAACAAATCCTGTAAAAAAACCTTAAACCTAGGTGTGCGCTAGGCAACACAAATATTGGATTCTTGCTCCCGGCTCTTGTCCCAGTAGGGCTGCAAAGCGAGTGCACTTGCGATTCTTTGATATTGCAAAAAGGTCAACCTGAGGAAAACCCCACTTCAGAAAAATCTACTGAAGAACTGAATTTATGAGCTCCCATTCGCGGTTGCAGTGCGAAAGATGGCTCAGTATGTCCACTATCTTGTTGAGAGCTAAGGGTAAATGTATTGCCTGGAGAGAGAGTCGATGCAGCACCGCCCATTCCCAAATCTGTATAGTAAGATTACATAGCGGGGAGATCTCATTCCTCCCTTTAGATGAACATGGCCGCCACACTGTCGGCCTTTAGAAGTACCCTTGAGTCTTGAATCAATTAAAGGAAGGACTTCAGCACTTTGAAGATTGACAAGAGTTCCCGCACATTTGTATGCAATTGGCGCTCTGAAGCAGACCATCGAGCATGAATTTGGAATTGCTCCAAGTTTGCCCCGCAACCTGTCAGAGACGAGTACGACGTAATGGTATGAAGATGAGGAGGTTCCTGAGATGGGACTCGTTGAAGACGATTTGAATTGGCCTTTCACCACTGAAGGACCGGCCTTAATTCCGGAACAATGGGAATCTTTTGTGATTGAGGTTCCTTCTCCTGGTCTTAGGAATCCGCCAAATGTAACTGAGGACGTCTCATCCTGAGGCGAGCCAATGGAAGTGCTAGGCTAGGATTGATGCAGCCGTAAGTCCCAGAAGATGCTGCAACCACCACACTGATGTGATCCTTCACAGTAGAAAGTGTGACACTGATTGCTTTATGTCCTGAACCCTTTGATGTGTGAGCGGCACTCTTCCGAGGCAGGCTTTCCACTTGAACCAAGTGAGGGTGATATTCTCAATCAGTGTTAGGCAAGACTTCTTGAGGTCTACAGAAAGGCCCAGACTGATTGTGGTAGCCATGAAACCCTCAAAAACTGGAGGTTTGAAAGACTGCTGGTGGCCTTCCGTCAAAACGGTGAGAGATTTGTCGTCAATTGATGGGTGGAATAACTTGTTACCCTCGAAGGGTAAATCGAGGATCTTGTCCTGAACATCTTTTGTATAGTGGGTGGCTCTAGCCCACACTTTTCGCCACAGATCTACTCCAACCCTTTCAGCTCTAGTAGCTGTATTTATGTGATGCGCTGCAGATTCCCTCAAATCCTCCGCAATAAGCGCAGCCTTGACAGGGTCGGACTTAAAAGCTGCAATCCTTTCCTGTGGCAAGTATTATTGGAAATGTGAGATCTCAACCCACAAACGGTGGTTGGCTGCCACCAGGAGGGCATCAGAATCTGCCTGACGGAAATGAAGTGACGCATCAGAGTAAACCTTTTTGCCGTAAGCATCCAAAAGCATGTCTTCCTTAGAGAAGGGTGTAGAAGGCTTCGTGCGAGACGAAGCGGATTGAGGTGGCTTCGAGAGCATCGTCGAGGAAGCGACTACCGAAGATTGTGGCTGCGGATTTAATGATAAACACGGAGTGTCTGAATATAACTCCCTGTACCGAGCATCCGCTCTCTTGCTAGTAGCAGACACAGAAGGAGGAGTTTTCAAATAGATTTGGCTTCTGCCAAAACATCTTTCTGTAAAGGGATTCCAGACTTGTCTGTCTTGCTCAGTCACAAAATACCGGATAGGACTCCCAGATCCCCATCAGGTTTTTCTGGAACTGGAAAACCGAGGATATCCCACACTCCAGCCATTCTACTGTGAAAGGCTTTAGCTGATAACAAACCCTCTTCCTCGCCTTCATCTTCATTGTCATCCGTGTCTCTCTGTGCCTCTACGTCCTTAATGAGGTTGTGGGATACTGATCTCTGAGTAACATCAGGAGCCGGCTGTGCCAGCTGAAGCAGCTCTGGCACCACTGTATTGGGGGCTGTGCCTGAGGTGCCCAAAGAGGGGGGTATCGAAAGCAATTGGATCCAGATGGCATCAGTGGAACCTGCAGTGTAGGCAGAGTTTGATCAACTACCTCTTTTCTTAGATTCTTAAAGTAAACCTCCATCTGGTCAGAATGCATAATAGTTTGAAACCGTTCAATGAATCCATCATCCGTTCATGTTGAGGGAGTCCCATGATTCGGGATCCAGGAGGATGAAGTCAGCAGCATCCAGGTTGAAGATGGAGCCGGAAACCAAGTTGGTTGTCTGACTGGAGGAGGGGCACCTAATCTGAGTGACGAAGAAGGTACGGGATAAGCAGTCAACCAAGTTGACAATGGCGACCATTACACACTTACAAAATCTCCCTTACTAACTGTGGAAGGAATCGGGATAGGACTAGATGTTGCAGCCTGTGTAGATTCTAGAGAAATCTGTGAAATCTCCTCTGCCACACAGGACACTATGTTTGAGGAATCTTCGCATTTCTCATGTGTCCTGGAGGCCATTTTGAGGGCGGTGTGATGCTAATCTTGCAATGGCATCACATCCTAAGCAGAATGTGAACTCCTTTCACAGGAGGAACTTGTTTTGAAAGGTACGGGGGAGACACATGGAGCTTTGCTCAATGTGGAGCTCTTTTTCTTAGAAGATTCTCGTAGGTCCTTGGGGCATCAGCTTGGGTCTGGAAGACCCGGTACTAGACCTCAAAAGGTCCTCGGTGTTGCCACCGGTAGAAGCTTGTGATGACTCTGTGACCGCTCTGGCAAAAGCTCTCGGGGGAACATCATCAGTTAAACCGGTAGAACCCAACCTGGCCTCGGAGGAGGACTTGCATCCCTCCCACGTGCATGGAGTGCCGGACTTACCTGAAATCTCGACAGCTGTGATGAGAAGAACTCCTTCACTTGACCTGGAGGTGACGTGCGGAAGACCCCTCTCCACCAGGACAAACTACAATGAAGTGCACGGGATTGCAAAGCGTAACAGGAGGAGCAGTCCACCCACCTGTGGTTGGGCCCAAACACTCCAGGCAACGCATGCGAGAATCTGCAGCTGCGCAGTGCCTGCTGCAAGAAGCACAGGCTGTGAATCCTTTAACGCCCATCATAAAACACTGACGGTTGATGCCGGAATGTAAAGAGGTTACACTTGAAAAAAACGTCTTCTGAGGGAAACCGTTGCGCAGTAAAACTTAAGTGCACGCTGTGCTTTGCGTTCAATTTGGTTGATGCAGTAAAAGGGCCGACGGGTGTTGTCAGTAGGAGGAGTCAGCAGGGCCAGCCACGCCCACGCTGCGCGCCTCCCGTGCAATGTAAACATTTTAAAGGGAAATTGTCATTTTGTGCTGTGAAAAAAGTGCTCTCGTTCCGTACCCCAGGTCGGACACCCACAAGTATGGAGGAAAGGGAACAAGACGTAAGAGTAAACATGGTGATTGTGTTTTGTTAACTGAAGTTAACTACTGTTTTCGCAGACGTTTCATGCATGTTTTTATGTTTATTGTGTATATATTTGGCCATATTGTCCAAACTAGCAATATGCTTATATTTCAGAAGTTACAGATAAGGATTATTTTGGCTGTCAAAAGAAATAAACTCCAAGCAGGATCCATAGATGTTATGCCAGGGCAGGGATTGGCCCTGGGGACGTCAGGGCAGGTTGAGTCTGCTGCAGGGTTGCCTTCTAGTGCGACAGAGCCTATTTACCTGGGCGATCTTGATGCTATGGGAGTAAGCAATTCTGCAGGTCTTCATGAGTTTCCAAAATGAATAGGGCTCAAGTCCTAAATATAAGTGAGGGCCCAATAATATATTCATAGGCGCAGTGTCATTTACAGTGATTGCATCGACCAAAGTTAGTTTGTGGTATTTTAGTTCGACCCTTGTAAATTGACTTTTTCTTTCTTTTTTTATGTGTGTCAGTAGCATGGCCGTGTTAAAGGGAGAAGGAGGACAGCCCTCCCTAACACCCCAAAGGTGCCTGGGAGTAGGCAGACACCTCTCTACCCTTCCTTACCAGCGTGATGGCGGCCTCTGGCCGCAGAGAAAGCAGGAGACTACGACGGGGCAGTCCAGCAGCAGAGGACTCCGGAGATGAGTGGGAGAATTGGAGTAGCTATTTGCATCGAGTGAGCTAGAAATTATAACGAGAGCAACAACAAGAGGCGGGAGAGTAGAGTGAGAAGGAGGGAAGGGGAACAACCGAGGTAGAGGAATTGTTGGAGGCACAATCGGTAGTAAAGAGTAGGAGGGGGAAAGGAAGTAGGATCCAAGGGTGGAGTTGGAAAGGCAGAGTGAGAGATTGGAGGGACAGTGGAGTAGTGAGAGGAGAACAGTTGTTGGGATCAGTAGAGCAAAGGTCCAGTTGTGAAAGGAGTGTGCGTGACTCAGGGCGAAAGAAGGCGCCAGTCCCTATTTCTGGAGATTAACCAACAATAGGAGAGGAAAAGTTAGAAGTTCCCTAGGAGGTCAGGTAGCCATCGATTTAGGGAAAACTCCTGTAGCGGTAGTCAGAAGTACAGGTATGGGTTACTGATTGGTAGTTTACTAACAAACCGGCAGGGACGTCTGGGGCTGGGAGGCGGGACCCAGACCTGGCGGAAGTCGAGAGAGCAAAGGGCCGGCCCTAGCACCAATATTCCCATCCCATTAGCCCCTGAAAAACCAGAAGAGAAAAAAGCCATTCTGACATTTAAGTTCAATAAACACACTTGGACGTTTCCAGAGACTCAGCGTGGTTATTTGTGGTGGGCCGCCCCGTCACACTCTGCTTCTAAATCTCGCTGTGCATCATTTTCTACCGGCAAAACAATTGGATTTCTTGTTGCATCCTTAGGTGGGTCTTGCTCATTTGTATTTTCCTCTCCCTGGGGTACAAACCTGAGATTCGTATTGCCTGTTGCTGGCTGCAATGGATAGTGTGCACCTCCCGGCTGCGCGTACAGGGACGCAAATGGAGGAGGGGCAGTGGGCTGCGTGCGTACTTATGTATTCACCCCTTTTCATTTTTACCCTTATCACCTTCCTCTTCCTCAAATATTTTCCACAATTCTATAATACTTAATCCGTTTTTTAGTTTCTTCCCTTTGTATTTGGCTATTATTATTATTATTTATTTTTTATAGCGCCACATGCCCCTGGGCCTCAGGGCACACACAGAAAAACATAAATACAAGTACAAACAGACACGGGGTCAGCGCCTAGAGAAGAGAACGCTGCCGAAAAAGGCACTTCAGCCTGGTTTGAGATTGAGAAGTGGTGGTTAACACGTTTTTTGACGACGCTGATCTTATCGACACTGGGAGAGCATTCCAAGCTAGAAGCGCCTGGATGTCCAAGAGTGTACCGCCGACCCTGATCAGCGTGTACCGAGCCATTTTAAGGTTGTCCTGAGAACCCAATAGACGCCCCGGTTGGTTCATCTTCGTGCGATCTTTCAGCTATTTTGGGCAATTATCTGTCTAGCATTTATTAGACAGTGTCGGGATCTTGTGGGTCAGCCTATGTCTTATTGGAAGCCAGTGCAGACTCCGGGCGTCAGAAACATGGTTCTGTCTTAGATGCACATACATGTTTTGTAAAAATGTTTAAATATGTGTGCTTCCGCTGGGCAAGATTGAAACATGTGCCCTGCTATTTCATGTATCCTTCCTTATGGTATATAATTACTTTCTCCTTATACTGGGGAAAGGATTTACATATGTGTACTAAGGTGGAGTGCATTTTATATATCACCAAACATTTGTAATCCTTATTTCCTGAAGCGCCTGTTAATATACACACCACACCTTCACAAAAACCACATATTATACAATACATATTTTATCAATAATAACACAATTCAATTCTACCACCTCCTCTGCTTCATATAACGCAAGGGTATCCGCACTTCCTCGTGCCCCCTTACCCAGGACAGAGGGTAAATCACACCTCCTCACTTCTATAACGCAAGGGTATCCGCACTTCCTCGTGCCCCCTTACCCAGGACAGAGGGTAAATCACACCTCCTCACTTCTATAACGCAAGGGTATCCACACTTCCTCGTGCCCCCTTACCCAGGACAGAGGGTAAATCACACCTCCTCACTTCTATAACGCAAGGGTATCCGCACTTCCTCGTGCCCCCTTACCCAGGACAGAGGGTAAATCACACCTCCTCACTTCTATAACGCAAGGGTATCCGCACTTCCTCGTGCCCCCTTACCCAGGACAGAGGGTAAATCACACCTCCTCACTTCTATAACGCAAGGGTATCCACACTTCCTCGTGCCCCCTTACCCAGGACAGAGGGTAAATCACACCTCCTCACTTCTATAACGCAAGGGTATCCGCACTTCCTCGTGCCCCCTTACCCAGGACAGAGGGTAAATCACACCTCCTCACTTCTATAACGCAAGGGTATCCACACTTCCTCGTGCCCCCTTACCCAGGACAGAGGGTAAATCACACCTCCTCACTTCTATAACGCAAGGGTATCCGCACTTCCTCGTGCCCCCTTACCCAGGACAGAGGGTAAATCACACCTCCTCACTTCTATAACGCAAGGGTATCCACACTTCAGGGGCGCCTCCAAGGGGTGGCCAAGCGGGGCCACGGCCACCCTTATAAAAGCACGCCACCCCCCCCCCCACCGGCCCATTCATTTATGTATGTTTGTTTTGGTGTGCCACCCCAAGATTTCAAGTGTGGCCATCCCTATGAAAAATGTCTGGGGGGCGCCACCACACCTTCTCGCAGCCTAGTACCCAGGACCAATGGAACTCACACCTCCTCACTTCTATAATGCAAGGATATCCACACCTTCTCACACCCCCTTACCCGGGGTGGAGGGTAAACCACACCTTCTCACACCCCCTTACCCGGGACCAAGGGAAACCACACCTCCTCACCTGTATAATGCAAGGATATCCACACCTTCTCACACCCCCTTACCCGGGACCAAGGGAAACCACACCTCCTCACCTGTATAATGCAAGGATATCCACACCTTCTCACACCCCCTTAGCCGGGGCGGAGGGTAATCCAAACCTTCTCACACCCTCTTCCCCGGGACCAAGGGAAACCACACCTCCTCACCTGTATAATGCAAGGATATCCACACCTTCTCACACCCCCTTAGCCGGGGCGGAGGGTAATCCAAACCTTCTCACACCCCCTTACCCGGGACCAAGGGAAACCACACCTCCTCACTTCTATAATGCAAGGGTATCCACACTTCTGCACACTCCCTTCGTGGTGGCGGAGGGTAAACCACACCTTCTCATGCCCCCTTACCCGGGACCGAGGGATACCACAAGTCCTCACTTCTATAACGCAAAGGTATGCACACTCCCTCACCCTATTTACAATACCCCTTATAATATGATATTAGGTATCCATAATGCACATTTACACAAGTGTCTCTAGGCAGCGCTGCCCTTCCTCTTATTGAGGATTATTCATGCCCTTAATATTTCACCATAAACATACTATATGCGCATACATTGAAAACAGTGGCACTAAACACAAGGTCCGTAGTGAAGCATTGCACTGAAGTTGCTGATCAAATTATAACAGAAAGCCTAGATGTTGTTTGCTTGTCTGAAACATGGCTTCATGATACCACCAATAGCACCAATCCTGCCGCCTTATCAGCTACACCTACAGGCTATAGTATAGCCCGAACTGATAGGGTGGCCGGGAGGGGCCGGGGGGCACAGCATTTATCTTCAGAGAAACACTAAATACACATGCAATCCACCAAAGTGTTATTGATCTTTGTGAATATGCACTTATTAAATTATCACTAGACTTTAACACAACTGTGTCTATTCTGAACATCTACCGTCCACCGTATGATACTCCCCTCGTTGGAAGAACAGCTTGTAACTCTATTCGGTGATTCTTATGAAGCATGGGAGTTGTGTTCTCATACTTGGAGATTTTAACCTCTGGGCATATGATAATAAAGACCGGGAGGCTATTTCCATTATGGAAGCCTTACAAGCCCTGGGCATATTACGCATAGAGAAGGCCATACTTAATTAAAGATAAGTACCCAATCTAAAGTACTGACAGTGTATTGGTTTGCCCATGTTCATGGACAGATCACTGTTTGATATCTTTTGATCTTATCTTGCCAGAAAAATGGAAGGTTACCCTTGGGCCTGGATCTGGGCCGGGAGGAGAGCCCAGGGGCAAAGTGCTCACCTTGGAAGCATGACGACGTAGAGCAACACAGGTTCGATACCTGGGTCCGCAATTAGAAACCTCTGGGTATCAAGCGAGTCATAAATGACCAATTACAATTACAAGTCAGGAACTTACATAAACTCTCAGCAGAGGCATTTGGTCATTTGCTTCTTCCAGTTGTTGCTAATTTAACGTCATCCACTGAAACTTCATTAAGCACCCAATAGAGTACTTGGCACCCTCCCTTACAGAAATGGAAAATGTCTCCTTTCTTGCAGCTAATGTTCCCCCCGCTCTCAAGGAGATAGGGAATTCACCTATTCTCAAAAAGACTCGCTTGATCCTACAGTAGGGAGTAATTATCGTCCCATTTCTAAAGTTCCATTTCTCCTCAAGGCCTTGGATAGAATAGCATATCAGCAATTGCAGGAGCATATGGACACTCACAGGCTATCGAGCCCCTGCCAATCGGCAATTCAGGCAGAACATGGCAGAGAGACAGCCATGCTAGACCTACGAGCCAATCTTACAGATATAGTGGATAGGAGTCAGGTTACGCTGCTGATGTTGCTGGATCTCTCAGCGGTTTTAGACCGCATAGATCATGACTTGCTGCTGTAGAGATTGAGAACATTAGATAATTGATCTAATTTAGCAGTCTCTTGGTGGGTCTCTTTTTTGGGCCATCATCAGACAACCCCGTAGATCGACGAATCCCATTCACTCCCTGAATGGCTGACTTGTGGGGTGCCTCAGGGAGCCTCCCATCTTGTTTAATATCTATATGTGCCCACTTTTTGATCTTATGGATGCCACCGGAGTGGGTTATACCAACTACGCCGACGACGTCCAGATATTTTTGGTGCTTACTGGGGACTATGAGACAGAGGTAATGGAAATCAACCAGATATATTAATTGATACAAACATGGATGGCATTAAACACACAAGTTCTTAATGGTGGAAAAAAGGAACTCATGCTGGTGGGCTCTAGCCAACGCTTGAAGAGATTAGGACCCGAGAATAAGCAATTTAAGATCAGTGACTACAATATTCAGGTCAGCCCTTGTGTTAAGACTTTGGGTGTCTATTTAGACTCAGGCCTGACTATGAAGCAGCACACTCTCCATGTTAAATCCTCTTGTGCACTCACCATTAAACTTATTAGGCAGATTAAACCCTACCTGTCTATCCCCAATATCTCCATGTTGGCTACAGCTCTGGTATACGCCAGAATTGACTATTGTAATAGTCTATTGGTGGGTAATGTCAAAACTCTACAAACCACCCAAAATGGAGCCGTTAGAGCTGTTTGTGGAATGGCAAGGATAGGACAGAGGCAAGGAGAGGCTTGCACCGGCTTCCAGTCTGTCACCGGATATCCCATAAAGGCGTGTCTCTTCCAAATGTCTTTCAACACAAGCACCTGTTTACTTAGCTTAACGACTTCAAAGAGCCCCTGCCTTGCGCTCATCACACTCCAATGGGAAAAAGAATCTAATTGTGCCCCGGTTTAAGCTGAAAAGGTTTGGTGGCAAATGCGTTGATGTCCGGGCCCCTGTCTTATGGAACTCACTTCCCAGAGACATCAGAGACATTCTAACTTCATTAGCATTTAGAAAACCGATAAAAACCCTTTTAGTGAATTCTAAGGATTAGGAAACGTTCCATCCTGTAGTCTTTGTGCCCGATTCTCCCTGGTCTTCCTTACTTTGACACTGCTTTTTTCTGTTATCTGTTTGTTCGTCTGTTAGCGCACTGAGGCCTATGGGTTTGATGGGCTTTAAAAGAATGTAATAAAAGAAAATATCTATACCACGTGGTAATCCCCATTTATAGGGAGTATTCTTTTCACCTCACAATAATTAAATCACAGTACTTTACTCTGCTGCATTTTTCATGCACCCGCACACTCACGTTCTATGTTCCTCCGAGGTCCATGGTGCGATGCTTAGCATCCTCTCGGAACTGCCTGCCTCACCCTGCTCAGCGGGCTGCTAGCAGGATCATGCAGGCCTTCGCAGAACTCATAAATCGATCTCGACAGGCCAAGGCCGCTGGCCAGGGAGGGTGGCGAGGAGCCCTTGCCCTTCCGAGGACGCTGAAGTCCCTTCGTGGTCACCAAATGTGTTAAGGCAGTCCATTAACAAAAATAAGGAAGGGCGCCAGCTGCAAGAAAACCCAACTTTATTCACTTTATCAACAAACAAAGTGTCTGCCGGGCGTCAAGCAAGATGCAAAAAAAAATAACTCAACAAGCCCACATCGGGCTGAGGATTATATGATGTGAAACCGCACAGATGGCATAGTTACAAGAAATAACACATGTAACATTTTCTAAAATGATAATTGGCTCCAATATAGATCCCTATACATTGGCTAGTCCCTCATCTACAAACCTACCCAGGTCCAACCCTCATAGTTGTCATTATTCTAGCATCACTACCACACTATCTGCTTGGTTGGCATACTTCATACTGACAGTGATAAGAATACTTCTCTGCCATTGGATGGCACCTCTTAAAGTGGCCTTGAATGTTGCAACCATCCTAGGCAGTCCAATGTGACTGTTGTTGGGAATAGAAAGGTCAAACCCCTGTTTCCCCGAACAAAAAGATAATACCATCTCATTTCCCATGCCAAGGCCTCATTTATGCCAGACTGTGTGCCTAACGTTGAATATTCCAGTATGCAACTGCGGTCTCGATACTCGTTGCCAACGCAGGTGCATAATCTTTTAATTGGGGCATGGGGTGAATGGGGTGAATAACAGTCTCTGTGGGGCTCTGTCTGCCAGGGATATTTTCTTCTATTTTACTGTATTTAATAGAATGTAGTGGCACTGCTTGGTGATAGGGGGCACTGTGTATACAACTTAGTTTTGGCAATATTTCGTCTTGGGGCACCATGCGCCTGGCGATCAAGGCTTCTATGTATTTATTCAATTACTGTTTGGACCAGAAATAATTGCTATATATCTGTTCTTATGTCATGGGAACAATATCTGCTTGATGCTCCGTCAAGCACTATCTTGTACTCACTTCCACTGTAACCATGGCTGCCTCATACTTTGAGACGAGAAAGGATTTTTCATGAAGTTTAACAAATCTAAGAACTGCAGTGCGGCAGCTCTAAAATAACTTGCTTGGCAATTTCATATAAGGCCTTTGCTGCAAAATGGTGGAACCGATGCTCAATGCTACATTTTTAATTCAACAGGAATACTGCTTCTCTGTCTATGTATCTCTCAGTAATCTTCTAAGTGTGTTCAGCAGCATATATTTCTCAGTGATCATCTCAGTGCACGCGGCAACCTAGTGATCTTCTCAGTGTACGCTGCAACCCAGTGATCTTTTCAGCGTACGCTGCAACCCACTAATCTTCTCAGTGTACACTGCAACCCAGTGATCTTCTCAGTGTATGCTGCAACCTAGTGATCTTCTCGGTGGATGCTGCAACCTAGTGATCTTCTCAGTGTATGCTGCAACCTAGTGATCTTCTCAGTGTACGCTGCAACCTAGTGATCTTATCAGTGTACGCTGCAACCCAGTGATCTTTTCAGCGTACGCTGCAACCCAGTAATCTTCTCAGTGTACACTGCAACCTAGTGATCTTCTCAGTGTACGCTGCAACCTAGTGATCTTCTCAGTGTACGCTGCAACCTAGTGATCGTCTCAGTGTTCGCTGAAACCCAGTAATCTTCTCAGTGTACACTGCACCCCAGTGATCTTCTCAGTGTACACTGCAACCCAGTTATCTTCTCAGTGTACGCTGCAACCTAGTGATCATCTCAGTGTACGCTGCAACCCAGTGATCTTTTCAGTGTACACTGCAACCCACTAATCTTCTCAGTGTACACTGCAACCCAGTGATCTTCTCAGTGTATGCTGCAACCTAGTGATCTTCTCAGTGGATGCTGCAACCTAGTGATCTTCTCAGTGTATGCTGCAACCTAGTGATCTTCTCAGTGTACGCTGCAACCTAGTGATCTTATCAGTGTACGCTGCAACCCAGTGATCTTTTCAGCGTACGCTGCAACCCAGTAATCTTCTCAGTGTACACTGCAACCTAGTGATCTTCTCAGTGTACGCTGCAACCTAGTGATCTTCTCAGTGTACGCTGCAACCTAGTGATCGTCTCAGTGTTCGCTGAAACCCAGTAATCTTCTCAGTGTACACTTCACCCCAGTGATCTTCTCAGTGTACACTGCAACCCAGTTATCTTCTCAGTGTACGCTGCAACCTAGTGATCATCTCAGTGTACGCTGCAACCCAGTGATCTTTTCAGTGTACACTGCAACCCAGTAATCTTCTCAGTGCACACTGCAACCCAGTGATCTTCTCAGTGTATGCTGCAACCTAGAAGCCTTAGGTGTATGCTGCAACCGAGATCTTTGCAGTGTATGCTGAAACCTAGTGATCATCTCAGTGTTCGCTGCAACCCAGTGATCTTCTCAGTGTATGCTGCAACCTAGAAGCCTTAGGTGTATGCTGCAACCGAGATCTTTGCAGTGTATGCTGCAACCTAGTGATCCTCTCAGTGTTCGCTGCAACCCAGTGATCTTCTCAGTGTATGCTGCAACCCAGTGATCTTCTCAGTGTATGCTGCAACCTAGTGATCTTCTCAGTGTACACTGCAACCTAGTGATCTTCTCAGTGTACACTGCAACCTAGTGATCGTCTCAGTGTACGCTGCAACCCAGTGATCTTCTCAGTGTACACTGCAACCCAGTAATCTTCTCAGTGTACACTGCAACCCAGTGATCTTCTCAGTGTATGCTGCAATCTAGAAGCCTTAGGTGTATGCTGCAACCTAGTGATCGTCTCAGTGTTTGCTGCAACCCAGTGATCTTCTCAGTGTATTCTGCAACCTAGTGATCTTCTCAGTGTACACTGCAACCTAGTGATCGTCTCAGTGTTTGCTGCAACCCAGTGATCTTCTCAGTGTATTCTGCAACCTAGTGATCTTCTCAGTGTACACTGCAACCTAGTGATCTTCTCAGTGTACACTGCAACCTAGTGATCTTCTTGGTGTACGCTGCAACCCAGTGATCTTCTCAGTGTACGCTGCAACCCAGTGATCTTCTCAGTGTACGCTGCAACCTAGTGATCTTCTCAGTTTATACTGCAACCTAACTCCCTCAATGTGGCACAAATACCTATATTGTTGCAAATTAATTCTATTCTACTTGTGTTTATATTTTAGCAGCAACATGGGTGTGTCTCTATTCTACTTGTGTGAATGAGTTACTTGTATTCAGGCCTAATGTAAATAGTTCGGGGAAAAAAGGGCATGAAATCATTCAATAAAGTGTGCTCCCTTTTCTTGTATTTACGTTCACATTTTGGTGTAGTGGGGGGCAGTGCACAGCGTGGTGTTTGCCCCATTTGCACCATCACAAGGACATGGATGGGTGCAGGGGGCACAGTTGCACTCCTGCTCATTGAAAACGGGGGCAGGTGGGTGTGTAATTTTGCCCCCCTTGGGAAATTCTGCAAAGTATTTGCATTGCGATGGGTAGGGCTATCTTGCTTCACTCAGTGTGGGAATTTCTGACCCCTTAGCAAAAATCAAAAACTGACAACCATGATATATGCACAGTAAGTGAACATATCTTAAGGTGAAGCATGCACGTTTAGTTCAATTGACCTTTCCCCTTAGAAGAAAGTGCACAAGAGAAAATGCATGAACCCCGGAAAAGTAACCAGAAAGAAGAGTTTTTACAACAACTACGCTGGCAAAGTATTAAAGGTGCGCACCTTTTAAACCCAGCAATCTATATTGAAATATTCCCCAGAAAACAAAATCCCAATCCGAGACATGTGCTTTGATTACACTTTTATGTGGTATTCTGGGTAACTGCCTGCACCCCGAACAAGACAACTTGGAGTGTAAACCCGGGTACCCAGACACTTGAACAATAAAACAAATTAAATGCAGCTTAAAAAAAAACCAAGGGGGGTTTCGTCAGCCCTCTAAAAAAGTGGGCGGATGTGAACCACCTACACGTGTCCTCGACTTGCGCCCTGAAATTCAGCACAGGGTCTGAACCAGGGAAAAGAACCTCTCCGGTCTCCAGGACTGCAACCTCTCTTGCCACATCCTGGGCAAGTATTCACGACTCACTTGCCCTCACATCATTACTCCTCTGCACCCCTGTGTTTGGCTTTCCACAATACTCTATTTCATAAAGATGCCTTGAAAAGCACAAAAAACATGGTAAAGTGCTCACACAAATATATACATCCTTATAGAAATATGTTAGGCAAAAAGCATACAAGTGTGGCTTTATACCCCAACCCTCATCTTGAACGCAAGACTGCAAATACCAGAATGCAATTCAGTAGAAGGCAAAAAAAAAAAATGGCCTTTGGGTTTTGAAAATGTAGTTTCAAGGCATAAAGACACATAACAACAAGCGGTAATGCGTGAAAAGGTTTCCTGTAGGTGTTTCGGTGTTTGACAAAGGCATGTTTGGTACATGATGTGAGGAAAATGTTACATTCTACCAAAAATAAACGATTCTGGGTGTGTTAAATATGAGTGCCTGAAGATAAAGCAGATCATTAAAACGGTGGGATCGATGAGGGCATAGATTCAGCCAGCTAGCTCGTGCTTCGTGTGCGCTTTCTGAATAAAAATGCCCCTTTTGCAGCTCTTGACGCAGATATAATAATAACATATTGTCCAAAACAATGGTCTCGCAATGAACCCTCCCTTTTAAAATTCTCTGATGGAAGACAAAGTGGTAAGCAGCCATTACGGGTCACGCAGCTTCTGCCCTGGGGAGGTTCTTTTTTTTTATCGCTAGGGCATCACGGGGTTGGGCAGTGACACTGCGGCCTCACTAGAACAAACAGAAAGCCTTCTATATGGCAGCACCAGAGACCCTCTTGCAAACAATATTACCTGGTATACTCAAAGCAGGCAACTGGTGCCCGCAGGACCCCATGACAGCGGAGCCCTGGACAGCGGCACAGACTGCCCATGCCTCAGGCCGGCCCTGAGTGATGCAATGAATCTTACGTACAGCCGTGGCCTCTATGAGGAGGGTATTTTATGTGTGGCAGTGCCCTCTGTGAGGGTGGGAGACAGACCTATGTGGAGCTACGGCCTCTATGAGGCTGTCATTCATGCATATATGCAGCCGTCGCCTCTGTAAGGGCAGCCGTGGCCTCTATGAGGGAAGATATCTTATGTGTGGCAGTGCCCTCTGTGAGGGTGGGAGACAGAGGAGGCCCCTGATGTTGGCAGACACTTCTGCGTGGAGAAGTGGCCTGTTTGAAGGTGGCAGTCAGACCTATGTGTAGCATAGGGCCCTGTGAGGGTAGCAACCACTCATACATGGAGCCGTGCCCTCTATGTGGGTGGAAACTGCCCCTGTGTCCTGTCCTTATTGAGTATGGTTACTGGTCCGGTGTCCAGCCCAGGCTACCATGGGGATGGTGATCGCCCAAGTGTCCTGTCATCTATGAGGGTGCTGATTGCTACTGTATCTCCCACTGATCTAGTCCTGGCCTCTATGGGCGATGGCTTCTCCTGTGACTATCCCTGGATTCTATGAGGGTAGAGACAGGACGATCTTGCAAAGCCACATGAAGGCTGCGGTTCAATATATAGGGCAGATTTCCTTGTACGTTTGCACGCCTGTCTATGTTTTATATATATATTGCTTTGTAGTAAAAATGTGATGCTTGTGAAATTACCCTTTGAAAAATGAAAGGCTGAATCATGTCAGACCTGCAAGCCACTCAAATTAATTCAGGGTCGCTGCTGCTTTAACACACCAGACTATCCAAGCAGCTTTCTTTATTGCCCAAAGAAATCAAAACAAAACACAAACAGCACTACAGGCAAAAAGACGAAATTGACAAAAGCAACAGAACATTTGGTGGAAAACGGCAGCAAATATATTGGTTAGAATAGGACTATATTTCGATCAAGTATGAAGTACATTTTAAAGTATATTTTAGCACTGCTATAATTTGTTTTACTGTTTTGGTGGCCATCAGAGTTACAAAAACAAACTTCCGCTGTGCATGATCTCGAATGGTTATATTTTTTGTACTTTTTTTAATGCAATGAAGTACACCCATTGCATCCTCTCTGGGTGCTCACCCATTCACCCAACACCAGCATCCTCTCTGGGTGCTCACCCATTCACCCAACACCAGCGAGAGGATGCTCACCCATTCACCCAACACCAGCATCCTCTCAGGGTGCTCACCCATTCACCCAACACCAGCATCCTCTCTGGGTGCTCACCCATTCACACAACACCAGCATCCTCTCTGGGTGCTCACCCATTCACCCAACACCAGCATCCTCTCTGGGTGCTCACCCATTCACCCAACACCAGCATCCTCTCTGGGTGATCACCCATTCACCCAACACCAGCATCCTCTCTGGGTGCTCACCCATTCACCCAACACCAGCATCCTCTCTGGGTGCTCACCCATTCACCCAACACCAGCATCCTCTCTGGGTGATCACCAATTCACCCAACACCAGCATCCTCTCTGGGTGCTCACCCATTCACCCAACACCAGCATCCTCTCTGGGTGATCACCCATTCACCCAACACCAGCATCCTCTCTGGGTGCTCACCCATTCACCCAACACCAGCATCCTCTCTGGGTGATCACCCATTCACCCAACACCAGCATCCTCTCTGGGTGCTCACCCATTCACCCAACACCAGCATCCTCTCTGGGTGCTCCCCCATTCACCCAACACCAGCATCCTCTCTGGGTGCTCACCCATTCACCCAACACCAGCATCCTCTCTGGGTGCTCACCCATTCACCAAACACCAGCAGCCTCTCTGGGTGCTCATCCATTCACACAAAACCAACAGCCTCTGTGGAGAGTCCTCTGCTTTGTTTGGCCTATGAGGGGGTGGGTGAATAGTTGTGAGATGGAGTTCACACATTTCAGATTTCCTCTTGACTTGTGTCCTGCATAAGCCAACATTGACCATTTTATACATTTCTATGTGAGCTGCAAAGAAGTTTTGAAACTCCACTGCAGTGACTTGGCAACTGGATACAGAATGGAATACGTCTGATTCACAAAGGCAGTTGCAAATTGCAATATCCATTTTGTTCGATGCAACCTTGTCTTTTTGCATTTGTGAAGCCTCCTACTTTGACTGGCACTGCTTTTGAATATGCAACAATCTTCTGTACATTTGGTGCCTTCATTTTGGTTAAATCAACTTTTGTTCTGCCTTTTACACTTTAAATAAAGATGCTGCATTGATTACAATGAAGAGAAAAAAGCATAGAATAGAATGAGGGTCCTGGTTGCTACTGTATCTGCCACTGATCTAGTCCTGGCCTCCATGGGTGGTGGCTTCTCCTGTGACTATCCCTGGATTCTATGAGGGTGCTGGTTGCCACTGCATCCGACACTGAACCAGTCCTGGCCTCTATGGGTGTGGTGTCTCCCGTGACTATCCCTGGCCTCTATGAGGGTGCTGGTTGCTACTGTATCTGCCACTGATCTAGTCCTGGCCTCCATGGGTAGTGGCTTCTACCGTGACTATCCCTGGATTCTATGAGGGTGCTTGTTGCTACTGTATCTGCCACTGATCTAGTCCTGGCCTCCATGGGTAGTGGCTTCTCCTGTGACTATCCCTGGATTCTATGAGGGTGCTGGTTGCTACTGTATCTGCCACTGATCGAGTCTTGGACTCTATGGGTGGTGGCTTCTCACGTGACTATCCCTGGACTCTATGAGGATGCTGGTTGCTACTGTATCTTCTCCCGTGACTATCCCTGGATTCTATGAGGGTGCTGGTTGGTACTGTATCTGCCACTGATCTAGTCCTGGCCTCCATGGGTGGTGGCTTCTCCCGTGACTATCCCTGGCCTCTATGAGGGTGCTGGTTGGTACTGTATCTGCCACTGATCTAGTACTGGCCTCTATGGGTGGTGGCTTCTCCTGTGACTATCCCTGGATTCTATGAGGGTGCTGGTTGCCACTGCATCCGACACTGAACCAGTCCTGGCCTCTATGGGTGTGGTGTCTCCCGTGACTATCCCTGGATTCTAAAAGGGTGCTGGTTGCTACTGTATCTGCCACTGATCGAGTCTTGGACTCCATGGGTGGTGGCTTCTCACGTGACTATCCGTGGACTCTATGAGGATGCTGGTTGCTACTGTATCTTCTCCCGTGACTATCCCTGGATTCTATGAGGGTGCTGGTTGTTGCTGTATCTGCCACTGACCCAGTCCTGGCCTCCATGGGTGGTGGCTTCTCTTGTGACTATCTCTGGATTCTATGAGGGTGCTGGTTGCTACTGTATCTGCCACTGATCTAGTCCTGGCCTCCATGGGTGGTGGCTTCTCCTGTGACTATCCCTTGATTCTATGAGGGTCTGGTTGCCACTGCATCCGACACTGAACCAGTCCTGGCCTCTATGGGTGTGGTGTCTCCCGTGACTATCCCTGGATTCTATGAGGGTCATGGTTGCTACTATATCTGCCACTGATCTAGTCCTGGCCTCTATGTGTGGTGGCTTTTCCCCATGACTATCCCTGGATTCTATGAGGGGCCTGGCTGCTACTGTATCTGCCACTGATCTAGTCCTGGCCTCTGTGGGTGGTGGCATCTCCCGTGACTATCTCTGGATTCTATGAGGGTGCTGGTTGCTACTGTATCTGCCACTGACCTAGTCCGGGTCTCCATGGGTGGTGGCTTCTCCTGTGACTATCCCTGGATTCTATGAGGGTCCTGGTTGCTACTGTACCTGCCACTGATCTAATCCTGGCCTCCGTGGGTGGCGGCTCCTTCTGGGACTATCCCTGGAATCTATGAGGGTGCTGGTTGCTACTGTATCTGCCACTGATCTCGCCCTGGCCTTCGTGGGTGGCGGCTCCTTCTGGGACTATCCCTGGAATCTATGAGGGTGCTGGTTGCTACTGTATCTGCCACTGATCGAGTCTTGGACTCTATGGGTGGTGGCTTCTCACGTGACTATTCCTGGACTCTATGAGGATGCTGGTTGCTACTGTATCTTCTCCCGTGACTATCCCTGGATTCTATGAGGGTGCTGGTTGGTACTGTATCTGCCACTGATCTAGTCCTGGCCTCCGTGGGTGGTGGCTTCTCCCGTGACTATCTCTGGATTCTATGAGGGTCCTGGTTGCTACTGTATCTGCCACTGACCTAGTCCTGGCCTCTGTGGGTGGTGGCTTCTCCTGTGACTATCCCTGGATTCTATGAGGGTCCTGGTTGCTACTGTATCTGCCACTGACCTAGTCCTGGCTTCTGTGGGTGGTGGCTTCTCCTGTGACTATCACTGGATTCTATGAGGGTCCTGGTTGCTACTGTATCTGCCACTGACCTAGTCCTGGCCTCTGTGGGTGGTGGCTTCTCCTGTGACTATCCCTGGATTCTATGAGGGTCCTGGTTGCTACTGTATCTGCCACTGACCTAGTCCTGGCCTCTGTGGGTGGTGGCTTCTCCTGTGACTATCCCTGGATTCTATGAGGGTCCTGGTTGCTACTGTATCTGCCACTGACCTAGTCCTGGCCTCTGTGGGTGGTGGCTTCTCCTGTGACTATCCCTGGATACTATGAGGGTGCTGGTTGCTACTGTATCTGCCACTGACCTAGTCCTGGTCTCTATGGGTGGCGGTGTCTCCCGTGACTATCCCCGGATTCTATGAAAATACATTACCACCGGCCAGGTGCGAGAGAACCAGTGCTTGCACCACCGTGTGATAGAGCTCCGCCAGCCTGCAAGATTTAATCCTGCGGAAAAGGACACTTAATCATGAGAAGTTTGGGCTTTTCTTAATCCGTATGATATTTCATGGATAATTTATGGCCCAAGCAATAACAAAGAGTATTTGCAACGGGTGCAAGATACCTTCCCCAGCCAGGCGTACCAGCCGGGATTCAATATAATCTTCACAACCCGGCTGGGCAAAACAAACACATTTGGTATGTTTTAAGGTGTTATAGTTAAGATCGGTTAGAACCATTACCTTGTTGTCTGGCTTCCTCGTCACATTCCTTCTCCTTTAAGTAAGGACTGTGACGAGAAAGATCCAGGCTTGGATTAATGAAGATTACCAGTAAGTAATCAGGTCATTCTCCCTTCATCTGGCTTCCTCGTCAGATTCCTTCCTTAAATGAGGACTGTGACGAGGAAGATCAGGACTCAGAGTAATGAAGATCGCAGGTGGGTAATAGGACCAGTTCCCCATGTCAGTCAGATAGGCCTTCAAATTACAAATATCGTTCGTCCATGGTACACATTTGTGCGTCATCAGTATATTAATGAATGTTAATGGTACATTTTGAAACAATGTCACCCTGAGGTTAGACATAGATTAAAAAGAACAGGGGATAGAATTTAACCCTGGGGAACGCCTCAAGTAAAAGGGACAGAGGAAGATATAGTTGATGAATAAGAACACATTGCCATTGAGAGGTCAAGTAGGAATGGAACCAGCCCAGCACAGTTGCAGAACAGAATAGTCCCAGTCAGCACAGTCCAAGTCGAACATGGTTCCAGTCCAGCATAGATCCAGTTCAGCATGGTTCTGACGCAGCATGTCTCCAGCCCAGCATGGTTCCAAGCCAGCACAGTACCAGTCCAGCACGGTTCCAGAACAGCATGGTCCCAGTCCAGCATAGTTCCAGTCCGGCACAGTTGCAGTCTG
Organism: Ambystoma mexicanum; assembly: GCF_040938575.1. Lineage (NCBI taxonomy): Eukaryota > Metazoa > Chordata > Amphibia > Caudata > Ambystomatidae > Ambystoma > Ambystoma mexicanum. The sequence goes on from NC_090927.1 coordinate 127,919,916, forward strand.
GCACAGTTCCAGTCAGGCACAGTTCCAAAACAGCAAAGTCGCAGTCAGCACGGTCCACGTCCAGCACAGTTCCAGTTCAGAAAAGTATCAGTCCAGCACAGTTCCAGCCCAGCACGGTTCCAGCACAGTTTGAGTTCAAAATGGTTCCAATCAGCAGGGCCCCAGGTCAGCACAGTTACAGGGCAGCATGGTTCCAAGCTGCACGTCAATGATGAGGTCCAACAAAGCTTAAACAAGTCTTAGATGCTTGTGTTTCCATGCAAAGAGAATGTCACCTTGCAGTTCACCCTAGCCTGGGCCCATTTCGTGGTAGGACCAAGACTAATTTGCATATTGCTGCTTCCCTTCTGCAATAGTGCAGACAGAATAAAAAATGTATGTTGGGGAATGTAGCCCAGGGCAATGCCAGTTCTTAAGATCTACTCAAAACATTCCACCCATTTCATTTTTGGTGCATTTTGGTGGCATTGCTACAGAGAAGAAAGGTGTGCCAAGAAGCAGTCTTTGTGGTTGGCATGACAAATGTAAATGCTGTTGGATAATATTACCAACATACTTAGTGTTATTTCCTGTTATACTACGTGGATGTAATCCAATAGTGGCTTTAATGTATTTTCTCCCAATCAGGAGTACTGTCACATGTCAGGTGACTGTGTGATTTCCAACCCTGGAGCTGCGGAGTGATCTCTTTTTGAGGCAGAGACTGAGGCAGGCTTCCCTATCCCCCATCGCCCTGCCCCCAGCTCGTGAGGTATGGTGGAGTTGATGGGTTCAGGCATGGTAGGTGCCGCGACCTTAACTGGGCTGCACATATTGCGGCCAGTGCTTCCACCACGGAAGGGGCTGCGGCCGCCCGGGTGCCACACTGGATTGTTATTGTATGAGCTGCGCCACTCTAAGGTTTGCACCAAAGTCGTTTTCGCCATTCCTGTTCCGTCCGTTGCGGGTCATGGGGCATCGTGCTGAAGGCCATTTCCATTACACGTATGTGGGAGACAGGTTTTGTAACTAGCTCAATGTGCCGCTTTGTGTTGTGTTCGGAGCACTCTCAAAGGGTTGTGCTCTTGTAGGGCCGGGTTTTGCACAGCAGCTGTAGGGCGCTGCATGAGAAGATATAATATTGCTCAGTTAGTTACGGCACTCGTTGCCGGTTTAGTGTCCGGGAGCCAGTGCCAGCCAGGGAGCCATCACATTAGGACGAGAGAACTACAGCAAATGCTATGAATCTAAGGAGTTCGTCTGCAACACCAACAGCAGATGAGCAAATTGCTTAGTGAAGCACGGCAAAGTCACACGTTTTCCTCTGAAAGGTTCTTTTTCGCGGTATACAGTGTTTATAACGAAATAAAAATAATGACAAGTTTTTTCAGTGAAACCTAAATAACGGGGGAAAAAATATTTTTTTTGTAGATGTATCTATGGGGGAAGGGGTAAGGGATTAAAAAAGGTGAGCGGAGCTTGGGGGGGGGGTTAAAAACAGTGTGGAAACGGGGTTTGGGAGGAACCCCCAAGTTAAAAAAAGAGAAGAAAAAAATTGAAATGTTTCGTTCTTTTTTTTCACTGAAAAAGTTTTCGTTATTTGTGTTGTTGTAAAGACATGGAACCGCCCTTCGCGTGCTGGCTAGCAGAGGTTTCTGGGTAATGTTATAATTGAGCTTTTGGTTATGCCTGCTCTGCTCTTGATAAGACGCTGAGGGGGGGGGGTGTGGTGGGCAGGAAAATTCTTTATTTTTTTATTTACATATTTATTGAATTAGATACAGAACATAGACAAATAAAATATACACCAAAAGTCATAATACAAAGGAAAGAAGCCTAGAACTAAGTTCATCACACGAGGGCGCCCAACATATTACACATCTAGATGTTGGCAGGCGATTTCGATGTGTGTGGGCACTGCTTCGGCCATCTGAGGTGAGGCCAAGCCTAGGGATGGCGGCCATGCACGTTAGTCACTCTGATGGATCTTTATAGCGTTTCATTATTAATATGGCATTATTTTAACCCCCATGGCAGTTCTTTAGCTCATTGCGCAGGGCTATTCGTTTCCGGGTTGGGGCGGGATTTTGGGTTGTGTCTGTGCCTCAGAACATGGCCGCCACGGATGCGTCGTGGGATCGGCGGCCTGGTCCAGTGAGCTCTATTCGTTTCATTCCCCTGTTCTGAATTCGCCCCCCACCCCTAACAAACAAAGGCCAGCCACAGCGAGTACATAGGTTCAGCTTTCCACAAGACAACGTTTCGTGGTTCACATTCAGCCCAAGAAAAGCAGTTGGGGGGCATTAACACAGCCTCGCGGTTCCCTGGCATGCCATCAGTCAGGTTCCAATTATTAAAGTCATGACGTGTTTTCTGCCTTCTTTGGGGGCAAAGCACACCGCGGGGACAGGCAGGGTGCTTTCTCTACACAACATTGCGCCGAGTCGCAACCCCAGAACCCGTCTCCCTCCCCCCCCACCCGCCCCACCGTCCCTGTTGCTACTCTCCGGCTACTGGACTGGCTCTCAAAAAATCATGAAGTCATGGCAACTTCAATACCTTTTCATTGACTTGTACCTAAATCTAATTAGAAGGCAATGAACACAACAATATTATAAACACAAATTCCCATTCATTATCCCATGTTCATGTTCAGTGTCAAAATGAGGGGCACTCTCCCAGATGTTGCTGCCACAAAGGCTTTCATTGCTGCTGCGTGTCACCTATTTCTCCAACAATTGTGCTCTCTCTCTCTCTCTCTCTCCCCGCATGCGCTGTCGCTCTCTCCCCACACCGCTGTCATTCTCTTTCTCCGTGTGCGCGGTTACTCTCTCTCCCTGTGTGCATGCTGTCGCTCTCTCTCTCCCCATGAGCGATGTTGCTAACTCTCTCCCCGTGCGCGCATTTGCTCTCTCTTTCTCTTCCTGTGCGCACTGTCACTCTCTCTCTTGCCTGCAGACATTGTCTCTTTCTGTCTCTCCTCGTATGCGCTGCTGCTCTCTCGCTCTCTCCCAGTTCAGGCAGTCACTCTCTGGCTCTCTCCCCGCATGCGCTGCTGCTCTCTTTCTGGCTCTCTTGAAGATATCCCCACATTCCGTCTTCTCCAACTCTCACCTTTTCTCTCATCCTTCCTCTCACACTCACTTTTTCTCTAACTCTCTCACCCTTTCTCACTCCCATTTCCTCTTGCCTATCATGGGCACCCTCTATCAATGGCTTCCTGTGTTGTTCTATTCCCCTTCTCTTTCTATTGCACACCTGCACCCAGTGCTGGTCATTGGGCCGGCTCTCGGCGGATCTGAGATCCGGCACCAAATGTGTAGCCCGATCTCGGGATCCGGCCAGAGTCAGCCGCCCAAGCACATGAACGCGCTGTAATACTTAAGAAAAAAAGGAAAAAAAAAACGCTCGCGACGGCAGCATTGCCGTTTACCGCCGGCTTTGGCACTGGTGTGTAATGCACAATGCACTCTACATGAACAACTGAAAGGAGTCAGTTGCACATGTAGCGTGCATTGTGCATTAGACCAAAGCCGGCGGTAAAAGGCAACGCTGTCGCGGGCGTTTGTTGTCTTTTTTTTAATTATAACGTATTCATTTGATCAGATGGCCATTACCAACTCTGCCCCTTCTAGACTACGACCCCTCTGTCACCACCCACCCCAAACCCCCCCCCCCCTCCCTTTGTGGGATCCCCCACCATATTTTTTCCATTTCCACCACTGCCTGCACCCCATATCACATCCTCCTTTGAAACTTTGCACTCTCCTCCTTGCACCCTGGTGCCTATAAATGCAAAATGCAAAGAACAGCAGTAAACTCCATAACTAATGGCTTTGCCAATGCTTGTTTTGCCTGTGGTGGTTGTACGTGTGTCAGGCCAAGTTGTGGGTGGTGGCCGTACGCGTGCCCTATTCCAGCCTCCGTGTGGGCAGTGATACTGTCTGCGTTCTGCCCGGGCCAGGTGGGTGGCGAGGCTACCCACGCCGTGCCCTGGCATGAATGGGGACTACTACCTGTGGCATGTTCTAGTGCCTTCGCCTGCATCTGTGTCCTGCCCTAACATCTGTGGGCAGTGAGTGGAGCTGTACCTCGCCTATGGCTGAGCTGGGCCTGGGGTTCAGTGGAATTACAGGGCCCTGCCTTTGACCCACAGGTTCGAATCCCTGCAGGTCCACTGAGCCCTTCAGCCTTCCTAGGTCGATAAAACCAGTACCATAGAGTTGGGTAACAATGGACATCTGTTACTAGCCCCTCTGGGTGGTAGGGGGGTGGGGGGGGAGTGCGTGTTGCCCCGGCAGCATGCGTCCTGTTTTACCCTCCATGGTGAGGGCAGCCATCCGCCTGCCTCCGCCCTCCGAGACCCCCAAAGCACGACTCAACCAACAACTTCAGAGCAGCGGGACCACCTGAGAGTGGGCCTCTGGACAGGGGGCGGGGTTCCGCTTTTGTCTCTGGTGAACGACCCCACACAATGGCCATGGGCCGGGAAAGGACCGGTCGTTTATGGCTCGCTGTCCCTCCTATTCCAAGGGTGGTGGGGGCACCGTGTGACACCACAAAGAGGTCCCCACTGGCCCTCCACAACTGGTACAACCCGAGGCTGGGAGGGTCACCCCCTCCCCTGCACCTCACACGACCCTCCATCCACAGGAAGGCTCCGTTCAGCCGACGGACGGGGTGAAGGTAAACCCCGCCCCAAGACCTGGCCGCGCGCGGGGGCCCCACAAAGGAGACAGGGCGGGCCGGCATCCAGGGAGGGGAGGGGGGGGAGGGGGGGGCTTAGTTCCCTGTGAAGTGGTCATGTGCACATATGACATCAGGCGTGCACGCACAGTACACACCCTCCCCATCGGATCCCACGCACCTGCTACCCCTCCCACCCCATCTGCACGCACACCAAACCAGAGGCCCGGCTCTGCCCAGCGCTGCACCAAGACAGCCGCATCCTGCGTGCCCTGGACTGTCCTGGGTGCAGTGCCCCAGCCAGAGGGCACCTCCGGAGACAGAGAGGCCCGGGCTCTGAGGACAACTCGGAGTACCACAAGCGGGAGAGATAGCTCGGGCGGTGCTGCACCTGCCGCAGACGGAGAAACCCCAACGTTTAGAGCAGCGAGGGAGGGGCGATTCGGTGGGTGGCGGCCAGGCCATGAACGGCAACATCCCTTTTTCTGGGCAACCAGCGCCGGGGCAGGGCGCAGGGCTCTCCAGACCCCTGTGACGGGCACAAGAGTAGGCCTTGCTTACAACACCTCGAAGCAAGACAGCAGTAGGGGGCACTGGGAAGATGGCAGCTGCCCACATGTAAACATCAAACCCAGAGAAGCGTAGAGCAATGCGGGGCCTGCACGGGGGAGCGCATGGATGGGGGTGTGTTGGCCAGAAGCCAGAACACACGAGGGGGCTCGGAAATAGATCGCAGCCGTGCATGGGTGATGGATGCACGTGTGCATCGCGAGGAGACACGCACGAGTGATGGATGCACGGACATGCACGACTGTGTACGACAGGACAGGTGGACGAACAGGTGCAGCGAGGGGAGACACGCTCGAGCGATGGAGGCACAGGTGCATGCGAACATCTAATGAGGCACTGGTAGCAGGGTGCTGGCCGGTGAATGACCGCGCGCGCGTGCGTGTGTGTGTATTCAGCGTGAGTGGCAGGTGCATGTAAGGATGACTGTGCATGCACGGTGCACTGACATGTGGGCAGGGCCGTGGAGCAGGAAGCAAACCGATGAATGAGTGGGTGAATGCACGGACGCAGGGTCTGGGCACCCGGCCGCAGGATGGTGTGTAGCGGCAGCGCCCTGCATGCATGAATGAATGGGTGCCTGGGTGGACCCACTGAGAACGAGATGGGCGAGTGGTTACACTGGCAGAGGGGCAGCACCAGGGCGCAGCATAGGTGAATGGGCAGCACCACGGAGGTACCATGCCCATGCCCTCCCCCCGCCCCCCCGCCCCCCGTACCTGCTGGGGTCTCCGCGCGGGCGCTGGATGCAGCTGGCACTGGCTGGATGTTGCAGCGGAGGATGCTGCGCGCCTCGTCCGCCTCTCACACAAGCCTGATGCCGGCCGCCTTCCAGCGGCACTGGCTTCCCCGCCCTCTGCCCACCCTCCAGCCAATCGCAGAGCGCGCCGGACAATGGCTGAGCCCGAGGGCCAGCTATCAGGCTAGGCTGATCGAAGGGGCGGCGCGGATTGGCTCCCGAGGCCAGTAGTCTTTTCTAGCCGGCCGAGCGTGTCCGGGAAGGGGGTGGGGACTCCCCTTCCCAGAGATCCACGGGGCGGGTGGGTACTCTACCAGGAGACGGGTCTCTCCCTCCGGAGAGCTCCGCCGTGGTTGTCATGGTGACCCGCGGAGGTACCACACAAAGGCCCGGGGTGGCTGCTGTCTGGGCCGGGCCATGAGGCAGACAGCCGCTCCCGGGGGACCTCCACACGTCCAAGGGGGGCCTGGGTGATGGAAGCAAGCAGCTGGCCCCGGGCCCCTGGTCCTCTGACGCGCCCCACACGCATGAACACAGAGCCACACACCCACCCAGAGGCATGGCGGCAAAACAAAGGGCACCCCCCCTCCCAGCAAGTGTGTGTGGTGGGGGGCCAAGAGGGGGCTCCGTTGCCTTTCCTGCTAGTGTGTGCATCGTACACAATGAATTCACCCCTTCCCAAATAATAGGGGCTCTGTGATCAAAACACAGAGCCTTCTCTACAATCTACAAACCAGGGGCAATTACATCGTATATTCTGCATCTCTTGTGTGGATAGAAATGTTTTACATTTTGTGTACAAGAATGCAGTTTTAATTCAGATTTTATTAATGGCGTTTTCCTGTGCATTGCATATACATGTTTTGCAAAGGTTTTTTTTTTTTAAACTATACACAAGCACATTCTACAATGAAGAAAGACACACAATAACATAGCCTGGGCATCTGTCTATTATTATTGCCAACCTACATCACCCTTGCTCATTCTCTCTGCCCCTTCCTCTCCCACCCAGTAAGGTGCAGAATGAGACGGGTCTTCTTTTTGGCATAAAAAGGCTGCAGATTTATTTTCACACATAATAAAACACAGCAAACAATAGTGAAAATAGTTGCAAAGGTGCAGCGACTGCTCTGTGTCCAAAACCTGCTTCCCCCTTTTCCCAGCAAAGTCCATACTAGGCACAACTCTCCGAACCCTTCGTGTCTGAGACCCGCCTGCCCCTGCAGGTGTTTCTGGGCTGGGGGAGCGCCGTTTCTTGGGGGAAAGCTGAACCCTCATTGCTACCCTCAACGCCCCTGCCGCTTAGGCTCCCAAGAGGTTCTGATCCCGAGAAGAGCAAAGACTCTTCTGGCTTAGCAATGACTCATTCGGAGTCTGTCTCTTGTCACTGGTCGCCAAAACACTGCCACGCCGAAGGTGGGTTACCGCCCATCGTGGCTCCCCCCTTCCCTCCTTCACAGTTCCAAGAGCTTAGTGCACACATTCCAAAAAAACAGATCCGTCCCCGATGGCGACAAATGCACTATTCCGGGGACTTCAGGTTGATCAAGCCGTGCTTGAAGTGGGGAAAGCCTTGGACCTTGCAGAATTTTGCCATTGCACAATTCAGTTTCCTTCTTGATTTCTCCACAGCGGAGTCATTCTCGGCACCCCTTCATTCCTGCCTCGGAATGATTTCCGACCACACAATCTCGGTCTCACCCAGTTGAGCTGACAACTCCTGTAAGGAAAACATCATCTCCCTCATCAGGCTCCCTCTCCCCCAAACTCGTTAAGTCATTGCCCCTGAGGTGTATGATCAAAACATCAGGTTTTTGCTTCTTACCCAGCAATTTGCGCATGTGACCCTGCAGCTGTGCCCATCTCATCCCAAGCACCCTATACCACTATACCTGTATTCGTCAGCGGTCAACTCCTCCTGCTCGGCCGCACAGCTCGCCCCGGCCCTTGACACAAAGGAATGCTCAACCACCCAGACGGACCGCCTCCTTCTTTGTGCTGCAGCTACTAGGAAGGAGAGGAGAGGGAAGCTTGATTAGAGCTACATTTTTTCAGGCCTGATGTACCTCCTGAAACACCCCAATTTGCATCCCCTTATTTGCTTGATAGCTGCCGCACTCAGGCCCATCCCTGCCGCCGAGGTGGCTGCCCCCATCCTAAAGGAATGAGTCCCGAACACTCCCTCTGTAACCCCCATTTTCACCAGACCCATGTCCACGACCCTCTTGAATTGAAAACAGCTCAAGGACAACCCATCACTGTGTAAGAGAACAGGAGACCCTTAACCTGTAGGCAGTCTCTGCTGGAGATAAGCCGCAACGCACCCCACTGGGCACACTGTGCTGCCTTGCGTGCTGCCGAGTGTAATAATCCTACCTTTCCACTTCTGATCTGTCTTGGAGTTTCTAAGGAAGATGCTCAACCGCCCACCCTCTAAGTGTACCTCACCCATCCTCAGGAACCCAGAACCCCTGCTGTCCTTATTCTCCGGTACCAACTCACTCAATCTGAAAGCCCCAAAGAAAGATAATATGAAGGCCGCCGTAAACAAGACCCTCTCGGGCCAATTCCGACAAACTCCTCCTAGGCACTCGATCATACTGTGTAGTTTCACCACTTCAATGGACCGCCTTTCATCTGGCTTCCTCTCAGGCTGCTTGGCCCAACCTTTCATTGCCATCACAATGTAGTGCTCTTTCGTGGGATCCGACCTGCCCTCCAACTTGTAGTAGTGCGCTATTGCCGCCAAGTGATATGCCATCCAAGATCTGGTCCTCCCAGACCGCCAACAATATCCCACAAAAGCCTGTACCGGCAAATCCCTCTGTGCCACTGTCAACACCTCGCTGTGAATGGCCAAGAACCGCTCCCAGCGCCCTTTGTATCTCCTCGCTGTGACAGGTGCCAGAGCGGTATCGATCAGGGAACTCAGATCCCCCCAATCATGCCCCACCACTGGGGTCATCGTCATGCTTGCTTCCGGATAGCTCCCCCGAAACCTCGCCCACTGCAAACGAGAGAGAGAGTCAGCGGCCACGTTTTTTACCCCTGGAATATGCCGTGCCCTCACCTCCGTGTTCAGCATCAGCAGGCTCTGTGTGAGCTCTCGAAGCAATTACTGGACGTCCCTTGATTGATGATCTGTACCACTGCCAAGTTGTCTGACCAGATCATCAACTTCTTGTCCTTCAAATGTCGGGCCCACATTTTAAAAACCACCACAATGTGGAAAAACTCTAGCAGCGTGATGTCCCTAGTAATCCCTTTGCGTTGCCATGACGCTGGCCAAGCATGACCGCACCAATCACTCTCCAAGATGGCCCCAAACCAATGCGAACCTGAGGAATCAGTGAACAGTTTAAGCCCCTTGACGCTGTCCAACTCCTCTCTCCTTAGCAACACCCCATTAAAGTCATCCAAAAATGCATCCCACATTTTGAGATCCTCCTTAACCTACGCCCCCAAGCGGACATGTTGTCCAGCGTGCTGTAGACCCGCTGTTTTAAGCTTAATGCTCCTCGCGAACACCTTCCCAGCGGGGATGACCTTTCCCACATAATTGAGGTTGCCCACCAGTGATTGAAGCTCCTTCAGGGTGGCCTTACCCTTACCAATCAACACCTTGATCGTTTCTTTCAATTTCAGCACTTTGTCACTGGGCAGTCTGCATTCCCCTGCGACTGAATCGATCTCAATCCCCAGAAAGGTCAGTGTTACCCCATTTCCTCCATCAGACGCTGGAATGATCCAACGAGCGACCGGCATTCACCCGTTCCCTCTTTACCGATAAACAAGAAATCATCGAGTTGGTGCAGTACCCCCCTCCCCCACAGGTGTGTCCTTTACCTTAATGCAAACTCCAGAGAGCTGCTGAATTTTTCAAAGTATGCACACGAAATAGCACAACCCATTGGCAAACATTTGTCAAAGAAGTAATCATCTTGCACCTTGAAGCCCAGTAAATGATAGCTCTCCTTGTGGATTGGCAACAACCGGAACCCTGCACTGCTCATCTGCTACGCCATCATTCATGGATGCACCTTCCGGGAACGAAAGGTGCTGAATCAACCTGTACTGCCCTTCCTCCTTTTTGGGCACCAGTCCCAAAGGCGATATCACGAAATTCTCCAAAGGAGGGAAGGCGAAGGGGCCCGCCACCCTCCCCAGTTTGATTTCCTTTCCCACTTTTTGCACCAACACCTCCGGCGTTACCAATGCTGACTTCAAATTGCTGGCCTCTTTGGCAACCTTCACCCCGGTGAAAGGAATCCTGAACCCCCACCTAAAACCTTCCCAGAGAATGTTAGCATTGCTAATGTTATGATGCACATTTAGAAAAGGCATCATGGCCCGCAGTCGCACTGGTGTGGGTAAATGGCTTTTACTCACGCTTTGTTTTCTCTTTGGGTTTGCCACTGCTTCGTTGCTTCCCTTCCCCCGCTGAGGAGCTGCGTCCCCCTGAGCTTTTGCCCTTTGCGTGCTTGAATCTACATGCCTTGCTGTAGCTACAGTTCCCCTCAGCAAACAACCAGCATTGGGGCTGCTCCCCCTGGAAGCTGGAACGGTTGTTCCAGGAGGAGTTCCCTCGAAAGGACCCCTTGCCCCTGTGTGGATAAGACCCCCTGTTTCTTCCGTATTGTGGCTTCTCCCCTTGAACTTTCTCCCCAGATTCCTTGGCAGGTACCATCTTATCCATGTACCCGCCCACATCCACTTCTTCCCAGGTCACAGCTGGCCACACCTGCATCTTAAGTCTAAAGCCCCTATCATAGTTGAGCCAGGCATCCGCTCCATGTTTTAGGTACAGAATGTGAATGTATTGCTCATATGCAGTCATTGCCACCCCATCCTGTGGGAATTTCTCTAGCATGATTGAAGTATACATCCTATAGGCCCTCAGCCAGTTGTGAATAGTAGCCTCCGCTTTTGGTCTCTCTCTGTCTTTCTTCTCCCTCTCTTTCTCAGTTACCTCCCTTAACCCTTCACCCTCGGGTTCCATTCCCACCAGATCCAGGATTTCCAAAAACTCTTTTTGCCATACCCTCTCCTTATATGCCCTTGGTATATACCATACCAGGGAATTCACTGCAACCCTTGTAGGAGCAAAGCCTGGCATACGTCTACCGTACTGCGTGACCTTGCTCGCTATTCCACCCTGTACCTGGTTGGCTTTTGGTGCCAACACTGGCTGCAATCCATGGCCGTCCACCCCCCGAGAGGAGATCCCAGGTACTGCTGCCCCTAGTCCCCACCAAGTTGGCCCTACCGCCTGCGGGCCTGTTGGTGGTGCCCCTACTTGCGCCAACTGCCTCACTCCTACTACTTGTCCTGCCCCAGGAGTAACCAATGCTTGCCCCACCCCGGAGCCCAAGTCCCATGACACCAGGTTCTCCCCTTGGAGGTGAACTGCCTCAGCATTCCTACCCAACTGGTTAAATGCATTAATATTACCACATGACATTTGCCCATTACTCCCATTTCCCCACGCTTGCATACACTGCATGAACATACCTATTACCATCTACAAGGTTGTGGGACCCTCTGCTGCTACCGCCGATTTGGCTCCAGGAGCGCTTGGTGCACCACCACGATCCCTCGGAGCCTCAGCAGGTACAGGCGCTGTCAAGGCTACAGACACCTGCGCCCTCCCCTTTCCTTTAGCGCCAGCCATTCTGTGCTTCCTGGCAGCCTCAGTCTGCTGTTTACTGGCCTCGGCTTTCTCCGTCATGAACCTTTCCTCTTCACCACTGGCTCTACCTCCTCGCTTTGTTCTTCCTTTCCCCCTCTTCCAGGGCCTGGATTTCCAGCAAAACATCCTCATTGGATGTGGATGGGAAAAGCAGAGGTGATTCCGGCCTTTGCCTGTGCCCAGCCACCTCAGCCCCCAGGTGAGAGGCCATCAACTTCATCCAATTTGTGCCATGCTTGTCAGCCGCCATCCTTGCCATGGCGAGGAAGGCCTCCAGGTCCTTTTAGGGCAAACAAAACCCTTACCACCTTGACCCTGTGCCTCCATGCTCTATGTTCACAGCTGTGACCACAAGCACTGGTCAATCCCTTGGGCTTTAAAGTATCAAAGTGGGCCAACCAGCAGCCAAAAGTCAAAAGTAGTCAAAGTATTTTAGCCACCCTTTTTGAGTGTTTCACCCAGGCGAGCCCTCTTTGCGCAGCATACACCGGACACAAGGCTCTTAATTTAAATGTCCTCTTTTTGCCCGTTTCACCCAGGGCAGTCAACAGTATTATGGCCTGTCCTTTGCCGCTTTTCACCCAGGCGAGCCCGCTTTGCTCAGCTCACACTGGCCCCAAGCACCTCGCTTAATGCTCTTCCCTTAGCACGTTTCACCCAGACGAACCGACAATCAGGGCAGTCAACAGTATTACGGCCTGTCCTTTGGCGCTTTTCACCCAGGCGAGCCCGCTTAGTGCAGCTCACAGTATCCCCCAGGCACACGGTATCGCAACAATATGTAAAGAATTATGGTTCAGGCACGTTTCACCCAGGCAAACCCACTTTGCGCAGCTCAACCCAGTCACAGAAAGCTCCCCGGAGGGCTCGTGCAACAACAATGCAAACGTATTCCCTAATCCAGCTTTCCCAAGGTAAGTTTTCACCCAGGCGAGCCTGGCTTCTTAATGGAGTTGTCACTAGCTCCTCTCGACTGTACCTTCCTTCTGGGGTCCGTGCACCGCCGCCTGCCTGCTCGACTCCCAGCTGCTTCCGCCTGTCCGCAACAGCTTCTCCCTGGGCTCTCCAGGTGACAAACAGCACCCCGCCTCTTCTTCCCAAGGTGCAACGGCTCCCTCGCTACTCCGGCGCCTTCCACAAGTCACGGCGCGGCTTCCTCGCTGCTCTGGCGGCTACCCCAGGCCTGGCTTCCTCGCTGCTCCGGCGACCTCCTCCGTCACGGCACGGCTTCAGCCTCCCCAGTCACGTCTCTGATCCGTGGCTCCTGGTCTCCCCCGCTCGACGCTGATCCTCACGACAAAGCTTCCTCCAGACCACGCACACCTCCAACGAAGGCTTCCAACGAAATCTCCAAAAACGAAATCCTCTTCTGCAGCGGAGGGCGTCCTTCTGCTGAAAACTGAAAGTTCTTTGCAGCAGGACACCCGCCACTTATATGGGGCTTGCCCCGCCCCTTTCTTTTGTCGCCCTTCACGGGTTTTTCCAGCGCTTTGGCGCGCTTGGGTTCATCCCTCCCCCTCACCCTGGGGGGAGGGAGGAGGACCCTGCGCCGGTTATTGGGGTGCCTCCTCCATTTTGTTGTGCTTTTCCGTCGACATCTTCATGCACAATGGGGGAATAGTGGGGAAATCTACAGTGCCACCCAAGTGGAGGGGGACAGACTCCCTTGTCCCCCCCTGAAATTACGCCCATGCCTGCGCACGTGATTCTGACCCAGTCACCTAAAGATGCCCTTACTGGGAGGGCCTGCATAACATCAAACTAAACTTGTCTCTTTATGCAGTTTAATCCAGCACCTTGATGCCTTCGGGCCTTAGTTTGCGCTTTATAAGTACGTTTACCATCACCACCATTTGGATGTCACCTCCTGCGCGAGAACTAGAAGCAAACCAAATGATTATGCAAATATATTTCTGCCTCTAGTACTCACATCTGTTATCAAATCCCACAGCGACAACACAGACCCCCCCCTTGAACCCCAAATGTAAAATTAAACGGGTGCTTAAAGGTGGGGTGTGAGTTTAAGTTTAGGGAGAGGGTCGCACTCCCACCCTCAGCAGATTATGGCAGCTTAAAAATCCCGAACCGGCTCCCAACCCCAGCAGCCTCTGTACCCCCACCCACCAGCCCCAGCAAATGAAGCCCTGAGCCCAGAGATCAGGGCGGGCCTGTGCAGGGCAGGTTCCAGTCATGCCAGGTGCCGACTCAGCCCTTCATGCTTCAGATATCAAGAACTTGAACACTAGGAAACCCGGCCAATAATAATTAACACCCATTATCAAGGGGGCTTGATTTCCACTCCACCAATTTCCAGGTGGAAACGGTGCATGTTAGAACACATTTTACAGAAGAAATTAAAAAAAAGATGTATAGGTTAGTCTGTACATAAAATATCCCTGTAATAGTCGCCTAACCTGCTGTGCTACCTTGCAGCTTTCTGCTTTGGGGACGTCACTCAACGGTAAAGATGTCAGCATTGCAAGGGCATCCCTGATACTTCTCAAGGTCACTGCATTTGGAGCAGTGCAGCTCACGTACATGGCGTGAAAGCCAGCGTGGTCCTCTCCTGGAGCCTTGACAAGTCTCCTGTCCTGTGCAGGTGAAAAGTGTAAACAGCTCTGCGGGGGCTATGTGCTTCCAGTGGAGATTCACGACAAACTGGCTGACCTGGTAGCATTCACGGACTCACCTGAATTCTTAATTATACATCTGGGAGGCAATGGGCCTCATTACGACGCTGGCGGATACGGAATGAACGGTGTCGGTAAGGGACCAGCACCTTTCATTCCGGGCCACCACATTACGAGGTCTTCAGCGGGTCCTGCTCTGGACCCCTGGCCAGACCAGACGTGCAGAGCAGGACCCGCTAGCAGTCCAGGATGCTAACAATGGGCCCGTCATTAACTGGCCCGTTGTTAGCATCCTCCCCATTCCCATTGAGCACTATGGGGGCTCAAATGGGAACGTACCGGGTCCGGGTCCCATGAAAGGGAATTACTGTGCCCTTCAAGGTCGGAATGGCCCAGTAAATCCCCTTTTGCGGGACCCCGGATCCTAGCCATGCCGCTAAAAACGGTATGGCTACCTCCTTACTCGTAATGAGGCCCAGTGACTTGGTAGAACCAGGCAGGAAACAGTTGCTGTCGGATACAGCGCATCCTTGGCAGGAATACCGCACAACTGGAAGGCGATTGACATTTTCTATTCAGCAATGCTACCCAGAAAAACATTACAGTGGGCCAATTCATACAAGGCGATTGACATCATTAGGAAAAAACCTAACAGGGGAATAGAAAAATTCTGCATCAGCGGCAGAGTTCACTTCATACAACACTCTGCAATTTTGCTAGCTGTCCCAGAGCTTGTTCCACAAAGACGGGATCCATTTATCAGTCAAAGGCCTGGACAAATTCCATGACGAGGTGATTGAGAATTTAGGTGCACGAAGATGCAAGTAGCTCTGGGACTTTGGGAGAGAACCTGGACGGCCGAAAACCCACCCAAATGTGGTGGCATGGGCCAGGCCTAGCCCGGTGCCCAAAAGATAACAGTTGTTTATCATTGTGTGTTTTTGGATAATTACATTTAGCAAAATGTGTTGTATGATTGTACTTACACAATAAAAAAAAACACTATTTTTATTGCCAACCATAAGACAATGCCTCAGGTCGTCATTTTACGACACAAACAGGGTAACAGGTCAGCCGTCACTGGGCTCCACAGATTGTGGCCAGTGCGGCAGAATAGGGCACCGATGGAGCTTGCAGGCACGGGAGAATAATCCGGGGGGACCAGGGCAATGTAACGCACACTGCAAACAAGGCTGCCTTAGGCAGCTGATGCAGCAATGAGGAAGGCAACTTGGCACCTTCCCCCCTGCCATGTCACACCACCTAACACCACACAGTGTGGTGCCAACAGCAGAGGGACAGAAACGCGGACAGCCTTAGGACAGGAAGAGTAGGACAAAGGAGGCCACGGCAAGGTGTGAATGGCCGTCGGCACTAGCCGGCCCGAGGGGCAGGAAGCCCCTGGAGCCAGACATAGCCCGCGGGCATTGGAAGTAGAATAAAAGTAGGGAACTGGAAGCAAGAAGTGTTATGTGTTACATGTACCCATGAACCGTATCTGAGACAATTATCAATCAAGCCCTGTCTGGCCAAACTCCCCTCCCCTCCCCTACCCCATCCCTGCGTACGCGTGCACCAGCTTCGGGCACATCTTCATCTTGACTCCCAACCCCAGGTGGCTGCACAACGGCATCGGGGGGGGGGGCAGTGGCACATTCCGGCAACAACAAATGTTGTGCAGCATGGCACATGTTAGGACGAGTTTGCAGTTTTTTCAAGGTGTATATGTCAATGCCCCTCCCATACGGTATGGGCCCCAATAGCATGCCTTAGCATTCCAAATGCCCTCTCAACGCAGATATGTGTACGTCCATGGGCAATGTTGTATGCCCGCTCAGCTGGAGTGTGTGGATGACTCACAGGGGTCATGAGCCATGTGTACTGGGGACATCACGACTACATACTCAACTCGAGAAGATGGAGTAATGAGGCTCAAGCCTCGGTATCCAAAAATCACCGCTGATGGATACAAATCTATCAGCAAGAAGAAGAACAAGCACAAGAAGCCAGTTCTCTATGGTACTCCGAACGGAGCACCAGCTGTCATCCTGCACACACAGGAGACTTCTTTTCTTTCCCAATCCCACGCACCCAAAAGGAAAGGAGAAGAAAGGAATAAGGGCAAAGAAGGGGCCCACAAAGTCGTGGGAAGAAGAGTGCGGCACAGGCCAGGTAGATGCCCCTGGTCCGGTGCCCAAACGAGTTGTTCATCATTGTGTGTTTTTGGATAAATACATTAACCAAAATGTGTTGTATGATTATTTTTTTCAATAAAAAATATTGCCTTTTTATTGCCCATAAGACAATGCCTCAGGTCGTCATTTTGCAAGACAAACAGGGGTCGGCCGGCTCTGGGCTTCACAGATTATGCTCAAAGTCACTGCGCTTGGAGCAGTGCAGCTCACGTGCATGGCGTAACAGCCAGCGTGGTCCTCTCCAGCAGCCTTGACTAGTCTCCTGTGCAGCTGAAAAAGTGGAAACTGCTCTGCAGGGGCTGTGTGCTTCCAGCCCTCGTTGCCCGCTTTGCCCCCTCTACTCAGCACCTATGGGCCGCTATTACAACTCGCAGAAGCCGGAGAAATCCGACATAACGCGTTAAAAACACGTTAATGTTCCCAAATTCACAGCCACCACTCGCAATACTACATATGTGACCCAACACCGCCATCTACTGGATATATCTAGCCGTCACCACAGCCCCTACATTAAAAAAAAAATCCGTAATTGTTTTCGATATTCCGTTTCTATATAGTAGAACAACAGCGCCTCTATGTGGTCACTTTTCAAACTCACACCTTCATTTGATGGCATTTGCGCAGTCCGGCCATATCGTCCATACACTGTACAGGTCTTAGTTATTCCTAAACTCCCCGAGCGTCGAAGAGCCGCCCAGAGAGTCCAAACAAACAAGACGCCGCAAGGACAGACCGCGTGACCTTATGGTTCCAACGCACTGCCTTAAGAGTCGCCTGCTTTGCAATAAACGTTGCACGTCTCACGTCAGACCTCCAGGAGAGAAACGAAAGTGTTCAAAAGCTAAGATAGCGGCAAAGTTAAGAAAACTCAGAAGAAATGAACCCCAGAACGTACAGATGAGCACCCAACACGCACAGATGCAGGGCCAGACCTAAGGTTTGCGGGGCCCTGATATTATAGATGAGTCTTCGTATCATGGGAAGTTTACCTATGTGGAAATATCAGGTGCAAAGCCTTTTTTTTAAGTAGCAGACAGTGTGAGCTGAATACCTTATATAGACTTTTCAGGAACTTTTACACATCTCTTCACAGATGTGATTGGTAGAAATATTGTTTGTAAAAGGTATTTTTGAAACTTTTGTTTGAAAACACTATCTGTCCACACGTATCCTCGATTTACACCCTGAAAATCAGCACAGGGGCAGAACCAGAGGAAATAACCCTGACAGTCTCCGGGATGGTGACCTCCCTAGCCACATCCTAGGAAAACATTCTTTTTAAAAAATGTGTTTTAATTATTTCGCTTTTTTCAATAACAAACAACCGTAACACAGCTTAGTTACATGTCGTAGCCTGTTTCCATATCATTTATCAAACTTCCCCTGTTAACTCCTCCCAAGTCCCCCTGTACCGCTCCTGTGCATATGTGTCAATTGCTCGTTACATCAATTATTTTACAATCTGCCTCTGGGGCATCATTTTGCATTACTACTTCGCCCCTATCTTGGTTTAAAAGGGTCACAGTCAGCTCAACCCATGCTAATTTCTTGTTTCTGCTCCATCAGCAGCCTCTGCCATACCCCGGTTCCGCTGTTGCCCATTTTTTCAAGTCTTCCCACCATCTGGCCACACTCGGACCTTTTGCCTCCTTCCACCTCATGAATATGCTGCATTTGGCTAGTATATACATTAGATCTTTCATCTTTCTTCAAAGGTTTATTTTTCACGCTCCTCTAACATCTGCCGAGCATGCATGTCTCTGGGGATTGGTTATCCAAGACGACACCTCCCTGTCTTTGCGCTAGCCCCTCCCAAAACCCCTGAACAACTGGGCATCCCCAGAACATATGTATAAGTCCTGCCTCCTCTTCCCTGCATCTGGGACATTCTTGAATTTTGCAGTTGCCGCCGGTGTGAGGTAAGCCCTCTGATATAGAGTTGTATCCGTTGTAGCCTGGCGTTTCTGGAGACCTTTTTATGGTATATTGTTATGGCACTCCATTCTGTATCTTCAAATCTCTTGCTCAATTCAGTTTCCCATCTCCCCTTGCACTTCAATTCTGTCCTTGAGTCGCGCTTTAGCAATACTTCATAGATCCTCGAAAACGGCGTGCCACCCTCTGATACGCTGAGCAGGTCCTCTATTTCCTCATGTCCTATTGTCTCTTCATTAATGCCTGGCCACCTTCCCCTCATTACCGTCACCACAGCCATGTGCAGCAGGAATTGCCCTAAGTGTATACCCTTGCGTTCTTGTAATTCGGCGAATCTCATCAAACCTTTTGTTGATACGTACATCCCCAATCGTGGCTGCCCCGCATGTTTCCTAACTTGTCCGCACCCTGGTCCTACTACCTGGCATGTCCGCCGTTATCGCCGCTATGGTGGTCTGCGGTGCCCATGTTTCTGCAGGTTCTTTTCCACATTTGAATACCCAGTTTCACTAGATATGGAAGACCCCTTTGCTCGCACCTGGAAAGCCAAATCAGATCACTGAGCTAAGCTTTTTTATGGCTGGTTGCAATAAAGTCATTTCCGTCATGGAATCGTGCGCCATCCACCGTACCACATGTTGCAACTGGCATGCCAGAAAATACAACTCAAAATGTGGTATCTTCCAGCCGCCCTGTTCATAGCGGCCTCTGTAGTATATTCAACGCCACTCTGTGCCTCCCTCCTTGCCGTAGGAAGCTCCTACAAAGCTTCTGTAGGTCGCGAAAGAATTGCCTGGGAATGTTATATGGGACATTAGCAAAATAGTGCCACCATCCTCAGCAGTGGCGCCCTTCCCACCATGGACAGGGGTAACTTACTCCAGAACTCCATTGGTTTCTCCAACCCATCCCTGGCTCGTACTGTATTGGACACATGCTCTGCTTTGGGGTGGTGATATATATTCACGCCTAAGTACTTAAACGATTCCGTGCGCCATTGCATACTGTCGCCGTCTTGGCCAATGGGAACAGGCAGGATTTATTATTATTTATCCTTATCCCCATCAGTGCGCTAGAGTTATCGAGTACCTCCAGCACATATGGCACATTGACCTTAGGGTTACTCAGGTACAGTAACGTGTGATCTGCGTACATCAACACTACGTGCTGCACCCCATTTATGGCAATTCCTATACCCCTGTATTCCTTCCTCAGATAGGTGGCTATGGGTTCTGCTGCAATAATATATAGCATGGGGGACAGCGGGCAACCCTGTCTCGGGCCCCTGTCTGGTTGCCAACTCCCCAAGTATGTGTTCCCAGTTGTGACCCTTGACATTGGTTCCGTGTGTACTAGCTGTATCCACTTCATGTAATTTGGCCCTATTCCCATCTTACCCAAGGTGGCATATAACCAGTCCCAATGGACGGAGTCAAAAGCCTTGGTCGCATCTAGCGATGCTACAGCACATTGCGCGTCGCTGTCGTTCGTGCTGTAAATGTCATGGTGCCATCTTCGCAGATTCTCCGCAATGCTTCTGCCCGGTACATACCCTGTCTAGTCCTGATGGATCAGCAGGGGAATTACCCTTCAGAGTCTGTTTGCCAGGATCGCTGTTAAGGTTTTACTGTCTTGATTTAACGGGGACAGCGATCTGTATGAACCGCAGTCCGTGCTCTCCTTGTTTGGTTCCAGCAACAGGATTATTGCAGCTTCTCTCATACTATCAGGGAGGATTCTCACTTCGTAGGCTTCGTTGAACACCCTGGCGAGGTGCAGCGCCAAGGCATCCGCATAGGCTTTATAAAACTCCCATGTCAGCCCATCAAGCCTTCCCAGTAGGTAGCGTTCTAATAGTGGCGAGCACCTCCTCAGGGATTATGGGTTCCTCTAGCATTTCTGATTTTTGTGTCTCCAATCGTGGAAGGTCTATGAGGTCCAGGGTGCCCTCAGCCTCAGAATGGGGGTCAGCATCCAATGTCTCATAGTACTTTGAGAAAACCCTGTTGATTCCCACTTGCATGTTTACCTCATCTTGGTCTGAGTTAGGGATGGAGCATATCGGGGACCTGTTCTCTCTGTTTGCGCAGCCAAGCTAACATTCTGCCGGGTTTATCCCCCTGTGCGTGGCTCCTTTCTAGATATCTAGCGTGGTTGAACTTCCCCAACCTATCCCACTGCACCAGGTATGCTTGCCTCAACCCGACCTCCTCCTTGACATGTTCCACGTCTGCCTTAGCCTCTTTCTCCAACCCCCGCAATTTCCCTTCCATGCTTGTAAGGATATTGGATTTCCTCCGAGGCACCAATCATTTCCCCCTAATGACTACTTGGTATGCTTCCCAAATTGTTACCACATGTTGTACACTCCCCTCATTAGTTGCAATGAAATCTACAGTGCTCTTCCTGGTGTGTTCATTAAATCTGATGTGTTCATTAAATGCTACATCTACAAGCGCTTTACTTCACAATCTCCAGGCAGGCATGGGCGTCCTCGGGGCGAATACCCTCCATTTCACTGAGCGTGGCGAGTGATCCGACAGGACCCTGGCCAAATACTGCGCCTCTGAGAATTCCAACACATGTTCTTCCCCAGCGAACAAATAATCAATTCTTTTATGGACACTGTGTGGGGCTGAATAATGGGATATTCTCTGCTAGTCGCTGGCTGCTCCCTCCACAAGTCTCTCAGCTGAAATTGCTTTAGGAGTGAGGTCAATACTTTGGCTGGGGGGACAGCTTTTTATGTTTGGAATCGGATCTGTAGGATCTATTGTACAATTCAGATCTCCGCCCCCTATCATTAACCCATCTCTGTAAGAGCCGAGCCTTTCGTATAACGACCGGAAAAAAATGGCAGCATCGTGATTTGATGCATACGTGTTCACCAGGCACATTTCCCGGTTCTCTAGCACCCTGTATATTAGTGCCATTCTCCCCTCATTGTCTGTTTTAGTAGTGAGTACTTTGAACGAGATGGTCGGGTCTATCCAAATCAGGACCCCACTGCTGTATGTTGAGTATGTGGCACCCACAAGTACGCATCCGCCCCGCCCCCCCAGCTCTTGTCAATTTCTTTTGTTTCTGAGCATCTTGGTGTGTTTCCTGTAATAGCGCAATCGCAACCCTGTTCCTCTTAAGGTACGTGCTTATCCTCTGGCATTTCACATAACTATCTAGACCTCTGAGGTTCCACGTCATCATTTTAACAACTTCAGCAGTTATGACTTGAAATCCAGGGTATCGTGCGGACCCTGAGCCGAATGTAGTCTTCGGTAGACCATGTATGGAATGTACCCATAGGTATGCCAGACCGCCCTCTCCAAATCCCCACCCCAACACCACAGTCAAACTTAAGCTTTCCAGCTGTGGCAAGCACGCTAGGACTTCCCCGGTTCTGCCCCATCCAACCTGGTCCCATAGACTAGTCTCCTGGCACCCTACATGCGGGCACTATACAGTAGCCCTAATCTAACAGTGATGGGAGTAGAGGTTCTGCTTGCCGCATTTCCCCTACCGGGCCTCTGTGCTTACCACACCTCTCCTGCTATAACTATGCATCTCGTTAGCTACCATGTTTTCCAGCGACCTCTTTGAAGTGGTCCAGTCATCACCGTCCCCCCGCCCATCTCTTCTTGCCTCAACAATATTGTCTGACCCACTGGCAGCTCTCACCACCTCAGTCAGGTGAGTAGATTTTGCTCCGTTGTCTCTGGGACCTGTTCTCCGACCATCCAGTTCTGCGCTTCCATCGGTGTCTCAAAGAAAAGTGCTTTGCCCTTGTGGATCACTTTCAACTTCGCCGTGTATAGTAGCATGTAATTGAACACCGCCTTCCTGAGCCTTGCTTTCATAGTGATGAATTGGGCCCTACTTTGTTGGACCTGGAATGTGTAGTCAGGATATACCGAATTCTTCGCGGAGGCTCTCTGTATTGTTGCGCCAGCCCTGGAAAAGGCAAGTATCTTCTCTTGATATTTATAGTTGAGGACCTTGGCTATTATGGGCCGGGGCAGAGCTCCCGGTGTTGGCTTTCTTATGAGGGAGCGGTGCACTCTTTCAATCGTGAACCCCTGCGTGAGTTCACCTGCACCTATTTCCTGTATGAGCAGGTCTTCAACGTACGTAGTGGGGTCTGACCCTTCTGTTCCCTCCAGCAGCCTGACAATTCTTATGTTATTGCAGCATGCCCAGGCCTTCGCTTCTTTGGCCCTGCCTTCAAGTAACTTACCTTTCTGTTGGAGCTGTCAATATCTTTTGTAGTCTGCATCCCCACCTCTGTGTTTTCCTTTACCTGCTCCTCCAACTTCCCAGTTCTTTCCGCTATGGCTCACACATCCTGCCTCAGTAGCCCCGCGTCAATGGCCACTGCATCTATCTTGCCCTCCAGTGTAGCTAGCCATGCCGCAATGGCCTCCTGGATATTTTGGTACCTCGGATCGGTCTTCTCGGACGATTGTCTCTATCCTGGGCAAATATTCATGACTCACTTGCCCCCTCGTCCTTTCCCCTCCCACCCCCACGTTTGGTTTTCAACAATAATCTGTTTTATAAGGATAACTTGAAAAGTACACACACCATAGTAAAGTACCCACACAACTATATAAATTCTTATAGAAATATGCTAGGCAAAACATGTACAATTGTGGCATTATCTCCCCCCGGCCCTAACACACAACACTTTGAATGGAAGACTACAAATACCAGAATGTAATTCAGCAGAAGGCAAAAAATGGCCTGTGCAGTTTGAAAATGTATTTTTAAGACTTAAAGACTCATGACAAAAGGTAATGTGTAAAAAGGTTACCCATTTGTGTTTCAATGTTTGACAAAAGCATTCCCCATAATATGAGGAAAATTGAACATTTTACCTAAAAGAAACACTTTTTGGTGTTAAATATGAACATGTGAAAATAAGACACATAGTTTAAATCTGTTTTGTGTGATAAATGTAATTGTCCTGGAGGTGGGCAGATATGTAGGCAGCTAAGTGGTGCTTTGCGTGTGCTTTCAAAATAAAAATGCCCCGTTGCAATTCTTAACATGGAAACATTAAGAACGTTTTGTCCAAAACAATGGTCTCTTAAATAGGCCACCACATGTATCGCTCCCACTTTAAATGCTCTACTTTAAGAAAGAAAGTGATAAGCAGTGCTTATGCGTGGGCCGAATCGGCGCAGATGAAGTTTTGCGCTTTCAACCATTAAAGGTTGATGATTTAACATCGGACTGTGAATGCTTGCTCTTTTGGTGGTGTTCCATTCAAGTTTTCCGCAGGCATACAAGTGACAGCCAACCATGTGTGCCGGTGCACCCAAATAAAAATATGCAGGCATTTGTTGCAATATATTAATGCAGAAGCTCCTGGGTTGCAAGCTTAACTCTTTATTACTGCAACCAGCAGTGCAAAGCATATAAACATGTGCAGCATTTAGTCCATGGGCAACTGGCCATCAACTGTGCTGGGTGATGTAATGGAATAATGTCTCTGAAGTCAGTCTACTGCTTCTTTTGTGAGGAGCGCCGGGAGCTCGACCTGCTCCGTGTCCTCTGCCGGCTCAATGGCGCTTTGCGCTCTTTCCTCACGGCTCTTCCGGGTTCGTTAGGAGGTCTTGCGAGACTGCGTGTCACGTGTGATCCCAACACACCTCCCCTTGATAACACAGCAAAGCATATTGCATAACAGTCATTATACTTCACTGGTCTTCTGTGCTCCCTTCTCGGCCGATCTTCTTTCCTGCCACTTGTGTCCAGTATCTGACTCGCTTCATGGGAAGCTTCTGATGCGTCTCCTTCTGTTCCTCCCTCCGCAGTCTCTCTCGCAGTGGCTTCTAGTTCTTGTTCACGGGTAACATCTCTGTCGGGGCTTTTGCAGGGGTTGGGTTCCTCTTGTGTTCTTTCTGCTTCGCGATGCTTCTCAAACATTGCTACTGGCTCCAAATTCCACGTGCAGCCATCCTCGGTGCGGACGTGGTTTGTCCCTCAATGGATAACTCTTATTAGTTGACTGAACATCGAACCTGTCAGTTGGTCCTTGCTTGGTAGTCATATTTTGATCTAATCTCCTTCCTTGACCTCGTTACCTTGGGTCGTTCTTCTTTGGTCGCTCCATCTTTCCATGCGTACTTTGTTGTTTTCCAGCCTCCACACCACTTCAGCCCTATCTACTTTGTCATCCTCTCCTACTCTGGTCAACCATGGTGGCACCAGTGTGGACGCTGCTGTCCTCCCTCTCAGCATTCAAAATGGCAAAATTTGGGTGATGCCGTTGGGAGTTAACCTGTGGGCCGCAATAGCCTCCTTGACTGAAGGGATCCATACCTGAAGCGATTACTAGTTGAATGGCACCTTTAATGAACCTATTGGCTCTCTCCACTAGTCCATTTGCTTGGGCATGGTACAGCGTGGTTTTTCTCCGATTCATGTTGTGTTTGTGCAGGTATGACTCCATATCCTTCAACACTAGCTGTACTCCATTATCTGTGACTAGCTCTTTAGGGAGACCTTCCCTCTGAAATATGGATGTGAGGACCTCTATGACCGTAGCAGTTGTGATGTTGGGGAAGAATTCTGCTTCTACCCACTTCGACAGGTAGTCCACCAGTACTATGCTGTACCGATGCTCGGGCGTCATTGCCTCCAACGCTCCAATAAAATCTAACCTCACTTTGGACCACACTGCTTCAGGAATCTCCGTGGGAATCATTGGAGCTTGCCTGGTCTTCAAGCGTTTGTCACTGTTGAGACACTCAAGGCATCGCTCGATCATTGCGCACATTTCTTGGTCCATGGCAGGCCACCAGTATGCCTCCCTCACTCTTCGCCGCGTCATGGTGTTACCTAGATGCCCTGAGTGGGCTCTGCACAGGATGACATTTCTCATCCCCACCGGTGGTATCACTTGATCGCCCTTCGTGATCAATCCGTCCACCTCTGAGTTTTCTTCTGCCACTTTCCAATACGGCCTCATGCCTTCTGGTAATTCTAGGAAGTCTGAGTCCCTGAGGTCTTGGATTGATGCTACAATACATTCATCGTGCAGTAAGGTGGTGGCCTTGTCTTTGTCCTCCGGTAGCCTTGACATGCAGTTCGCCTGGGCGTTTCTCCACCTGGCTATGTGGTTAATTTCGAAAGTGTATTCCTGCAGCTTGGCCGCGATGCGTGCCAACCGGGGTGTTGATGATTTTGTCCCTCCTGGACTGAGCATATGAATGAGGGGCTTATGGTCAGTGACCAGTTTGAATTTGGTGCCCCTCACATAATTCCTGAAATGATCAACAGCCCATGCGCAGGCCAGCATCTCTTTCTCCACTGTGGAGTAATTTTTCTCAGCCGTGGAGAGGGCTTTAGAGGCGAATGCTACAACGTGTTCTGTGTCCCCCTTCTTCTTGGTAAGTACTGCGCCTAACCCGCACGCACTGGCATCCATAGTGATGACTGTACTCCATTCCGGTGCTTCCACTATGTGCTCTTTTATATCCTTTACAATCTCCTTCTGGGCCTCCAGCCATGTGAACTCCTTTTTTGAGTAGGTTTCGCAGTGGCGTTGTGATTTCGGAAAATTTGGGTATGAATTTGGCATAATATTCTGCGAGTCCCAGAAGCGACCTCACTTTTTCCTTGTTTGTTGGCTCCGGAGCCTTGGTTATGGCTTGCACCAGGTTTTGTTTTGGGCTTATGCCCTGGGAACAAATCTTGTACCCCAAATACTCAACTTCACATGCCCTTAAGACACACTTTTAATACCTCAGCTTGACTCCAGCATCCTGTAATTTGGTAAGGACTTTCTTTAGAATGCCATCATGTGTATGTTCATCCGTGGCGTAGACCCGTATCTCGTCCTGGAAATAGGACACATTTCCTATGTCGCGTAAGTCCATCAGTCGCTGAAACGCTGAAGCCGTGGACGACAGGCCAAAGGGCATCTTGGTGAACTGGTAGGTGCCAAATGGGGTGATGAACGCAGTAAGTGGCTTGGAGTCTTTGTGCAGGTGAATTTGACGATACACACCCCTCATATTTAACTTGGAGAACACTCTGGCTTCCTTCATCATGAGGATGAGTTCATTTATGCTTGGGAGGGGGTAGCTATCTGAGATGACTTCCAGGTTGAGGCTGCGAAGATCAATGCATACCCTTAAGTCTTGTGAGTTCTGTTTCTTGATGATGACAACAGGATTCAACCACTCTGAGGCTTCTACCTCTTCAATGGTGCCCTCCCTCACCATTGTGTCGAGCTGGGTGCTGAGTATGTCTCTGGCTGTCGCTGGCACAAGCCTTACTAGGTTTTACGGGGACTGCATTTGCCTTGAGTAGTATCTTATGTACAAAGTTCTTAATTTTTCCTGGCCCTTCCGAGAACAGCTTGGGAAAATCTTCTTTGACAACCAGCGCTCCTCTTGTACTGACTGTTAACACTTGATCTTCCTAGCTGGGATCTAATCTAATTTGATTTTGAATTTGGCTTGATCGCCCCATCCTAGGACTGCTGAGTCTTCCTGGCTGAAATATATTCTTGTGGTGGTTTCTCTCCCCTTGAACGCTACCTTCCCTTTTATGTATCCAAATAGATCAACGGATGCACCTCCGGAAACTGTGGGCATGTGACGGGTGCTGAGGACTTCAACCGTTTCGGTGCCCATCATTTCTTTGTATGTGTGAAGTGGCAGTATGGTCAAATCAGAACTTGAATCTGCCATGACCCTCGTCTCCATGCCGTTCACTCTGATGGCACAGTGGGGCCTTTCTCTCCTGGCTCGTGAGCTGTTTACCGTTAACACTGTGGGCCTCCCTTCTTCTTTGGATGAGTACTCTCCCTCTGCTTTGTAATCTGCATTGACATTCTTAACCTTTTTATTTCATCACCTGCATAACAGCGAGAATTGTCCGATTTTCTTGCACACCGAGCACTCTTTGTCTCTTGCGGGACATTCTCTGTCGTTGGCCAAGTGCTTTGTGCTGGTGCATCTGTGGCACTTCAACGGTTCTCTCTTTCCCCACTTCCCTTCTCTTGCCTCATTAAATGGTTTCTCCTTTTTAGTTCTATAGGTGATGGCTTGGACTTTCGCTGGGCCAGGGCCACTTGACATATTCTTTCCGTCATCCTGCAGTTTCCTCAACTGCTCTTGCATTCTCAACAGTTTTTTCCAGTTGGAGTTCCTGCTCTAAAATAAATTTGTCCTGCACGTTTCTGCTATTGGTGTGGACAGTCAACATGTCGCAGATCAATCCTTTGGCAATATTTCCAAAATTGCACAGTGCGGCTACTTCACGCAGCTTAGTCACGTAGTTGTCTACAGGTTGGGATGCCTCTTGTTTTCGACTGTAGAACCGTATCCTGTGCAACACAGTATTTTCTTTACTGGCAAATCGCTTTATCATTCTCCTGACCGGCTCCTTATACACGTCGTCGTTATCATCAGCCACCACTTCAGGCGTAAGGCTTGCAAACACCCTCTGGCCCTCCACGCGCAGTACATTCAATAACGTGGCTCTGCGCCTGGCCGCCGTGTACCCCGCACCTCCCAGTGCATGCAGGTACATAGTAAACAGGGCTTACCATTGTGGCCATGGAATGGTAGGCCTACCTGGCGTTTGTAGAAATGGCGGGTTGGCGTTGCTCCTTGCATGGTGCTGCGCGGGTTCAAGTCCCGATCCTCGTCACCAGTTATGTTGTGATATATTAATGTAGAAGCTCCTGGGTTGCAAGCTTAACTCTGCAATACTACCAGCAGTGCAAAGCATTTAAACACATGCAGCATTTAGTCCATAGGCAACTGGCCATCAACTGTGCTGGGTGATGTAATGGAATAATGTCTCTGAAGTCAGTCTACTGCTTCTCTTGTGAGGAGCGCCGGGAGCTCGACCAGCTCTGTGTCCTCTGCCGGCTCAATGGTGCTTCACTCTCTTTCCTCCCGGCTCTTACGGGTTCGTTAGGAAGCCTCGCGAGACTGGGCGTCACGTGAGATCCCAACAGCACTGCGATTTAAAGCCACCCTGAGCCCTTCGGCTTTGACAAAACATCACGGGTACATGGGGGTGCTTTTCATTCCAGCTGCAAGTCAAATTGATTAAGTATGAGATTTAAATGCACAGTTTAGGCTCCATGCGCGAAAGGTAGAAATGTAACAGAGAAAGTACTGGAATTATGACCCCAAAGAGGGGAATTTGGGGAGGGAGGTTTACTATCCCGTGGGAAAACATGTGTTACAGGATTTGGGGACAGTTGTGCAGTGGGTTGCAAGGTCGAGTGGGTGATGAGGGCAAGGAAGGACATTCTCCAGCTTTGTTTTCCTTCAATTCTCTGTTCTCTTGCTTCAAAACCTATCTCTGTTTAGATGCATCAGTTGCAAGGGTTTCCCCCGCCCTTAAGAATGGTGAACACATTGTTTTACTGTCCAAATAAAGGGATTAGCTTTAAAAGAAGTTCAAGTAAAAAAGGTATTCTTCAACAATCAATAAGAATGGTTCCAAAACTGTGAAAATAGTTTACTCTTAAATGTATTAAAAAAACGAGTGGAACTCAGTTCCCATCAGATCCCACTCATTTCCACCTATGCATGCACTCATTCTCGTTATATGTAATTATAGCTTTTCCTATGCAAAATTCGACTGTTTTGTCCACCTCGTCTAGTAGCTATGGCTAGTGGTGATTCGTCCGTCCCAAGCCAGTGGGGCCTTTCCAGCAATTCAGATCAAGGGTTACATTAATGACACACAGACAGGTCAGAGAATTGACACCAGGGAAGTGTCAGATCAAGACTCCTTTCAGGTCTTTGAGGAATAAGGGGCCTAATAAAGAATATGGCGGTAAGCGGTACATTTGGCAGTAACGGACCGTATCCCGGTCTTTCTCAAGGCTGCGCTAGTTGCACAAAATTATATCAAATAAAAATAACCAAATGTATGCATACATACAGAGTATTTAGATTCATATATATATATATATATATATATATTTTTTTTTTTTTTTTTTTTTTTAAACAATACAAAACAGTAAGTACCCAAAGAAAATAGAGAACAAAAGAAAGAAAGGAGAACAGGCTTTGTGATAGTCAGATACCCATACGAGGCGCGTACCCTCACCCGGTCTCTCATGGGATGTGCCCCCAGCATCTGCCAGTCCGAGCCGCGGCCAGGCATGGGCAGTCTGTGCCGGTGCCCATCTGGAGATGAATAACTCTCACCGGGGTCTCAGGTATTTGACTACTTGTCACTCGTTGCTTCGGGGGAGCATTGAAAGTGGAAGCGATTTATAAGTGGGAGTCCATTTAATGAACCATTGTTTTAGGCAAGAGTTGCACACGTTTGGGTGCTAAGAAATACAAAGGGGCATTTTTATTCTGAAAGCTACAGAGCACCAGTTGCCCCCTTTTCCAAGACTACTGACATGTCACACAAAGAAAAGTGTTAAACTACTCCCTTTATTTTCGTGTGTTCTTATTTGACACACCAAAACATGCGTATATTTTTTTGTAGATTGGCACATTTTCCTCATATTACATATGAACCATGGCTTTGTCGGACAATGAATAACAACCAGGTTTAGCTTTTCACACATTTTCTTTGGTTTTGAGACAAAGGGCCTCATTACGAGGACGGCGGTAAGCAGCCGGTGCTACCGGCGGGTTGCCGCCGTTCCCGTAATACCGGATCCGCCGCCTGATGTCCCGGCAGCACGGGATATCAGGCAGCAGATTCGGGAAGTCCCCATTCCCGTGGAACCCAATTGGACTCCACGGGAATGGGGACTTCCCGAATCCGATGGGGCTCCACGGGAATGGGGACTTCCCGAATCCAATTGGACTCCACGGGAATGGGGACTTCCCGAATCCAATGGGACTCCGCAGGGATGTGTGCACGGAAGCACCGGCATCAGTGCTTCTATGACAACTCTGCTTTCCAGAGCCGTTGCACCTGGCAGGTCAGACCTGCCGGGCGCACAGGCCCAGGAAATCAGAGTTGTAGTCCGCCGCCCCGGAATGGGTGCTGGTACGTTGCTACCGGCACCTTTATTTCTGGACCGGCAGACTCGTGATGAGGCCCTTAAGTCTTGAAAGTACTGGCACAAAACCCACACGCCACCTTTGTAGTCTTCCATTCAAAAGGGGGAAATAATGCTACAATCGTACTCTTTTAGATTAACACATTTTTTCACAGATTTACCTATTTGTAAGAGCACTTTATTGTGATGTGTACTTTTCAAGTCATCTTTATAAAACAGTATTGTTGAAAGCAAATCCAGGGGTGAGCGGGGGTAAAGTACAAGTGGGTCATGATCATCATGACTCATCAAGCGAGTCATGATGATTTGCAAAGGATGTGGGAAGAGAGGCAGTTGCTGTCTTCTGCAAGTTTCAGGCCTCCGAGATAGCATGGTCCGATGCGGATTCTCCATTCCCAAGTAGTGCAAAAGCCTCGTGCTTCTCATCTTCATGAAGGAAGTCGAAGATGCTCCCGATTTTAAACCAGAGCTCCGCATCATATCAAGCTACGATGGCTAGGCAAGTTTCTACCCTGGTGATGGTCACAGACGTGGAGATTAGGTTTTTTCATGGTCACCATGCCATCCTCACAAAAGTCATCCAAGGTAGGAATGGACATTGCTTTCGGTGACCTCTCACGCCACTGGTATAGGAAGCCTTCTTTCAGTTGCTCTGTAGGCAAGAGATCAACAACCTTGCATCAGATTTCTTCTGAGGGTGAAACCAGTGATGGAATTTCTTCTGATTCCTCAACCCCCAGTTACAAGTCATCAAATTCACTGGTAGATTAAGTGACCATGGAAGGCGTATCATGGCCTATGTCGTCCTTGGAATCAATGTCTGAGGAGACGTAGACGTCAAGAGTATAAAGATAGCCATTCTTCAGAAGCAGGCGGTATAGCATGGTGTCTGGTAGGAGCAGGTGGTTGTGGCTTGAATGGCGTGGGAAGCATAGGATTGGCTCTTGGAGGTATGGTAAGGGCCCTAATTTGAAGTTTGACCACTAGCGTTCGTAAGGTGTTTAGAAGGTCCATGGAGATATTAAGTGCTACAGCCCGTGAAGCCGGTGTTGAGGGACCAGGTTGTTCCATTGGTTGTATGGGACCAGGCTGTTCCATTGGTGTTGAGCAGTCCTTTAACTGTATTGAAGGGGGTTGGGGTTGCACTGGTTGTGCCCTTGGTAATACGTCATCAGAGAAGACACCCTCTGGTCCTTCAAAATCAGGGTTTCCTCTGGAGGAACATTAGAAGGAGGGCTATATGGTTCCAGCATGAGAAAGGATTGCTTTGGTCACCTCCGACACTGGGGTACCTGTTCCGAGGACCCTGTAAGCAGAAGTATCTATGACAGGTGCATAGACAGTCGTCGATAAAGTAGTGGTTGAGGGGTAAATAGTCAAACAAGATTGTGGCCAGGATTATGCCCGAAGTTATGAATGTATTAGTTGATGGTCGATAGGATGGACAGTGAAGGCTTCGGTGTCACTGCAGTCAATGATGTGGTTGTGGACAGTGTTGTGGATGGCTTGTGGGTGTTCTTCATGGATGAAGCCCTCAGAGAAGACTGACTTGCTGATGGGACTGCGGACCTGGTGGGTAGGCCCTTCATCTTCGACAATGTCGTGGACAAACCTTTTGTCAACGAGACTGATGGTTCATCCTGTTTTACGCCTCACGAGGTGGAAGAGGCAGCCTGACAGGGATTATTCAAAAGCATGTGAACCTATGAAAGATTCAAGACTGGAGAACAGCGCAGGAACCCATTCATGAACCAGGAGTGTAGGTTGCAGATCAAGGACTTACCCAAGGACCATCCAAGAAGAGAGAGAGTGGGAAGGCAGGATAGGGCCAGCAGGGAAATGCTGTGAAGACACAGATGGTAGCAGGAAAGCTAGGCAGAGCCACATTGGGATACCAGCTCAGAGAAAGGTGAGGCTTCAGACTGGGCACAAATGTGAACTCCTGAGCATAGCAAGATGCAGGAGCAGTGGACACAACCACCCAGAGAACTAATAAAGAGAAACTTTACACAGATATACAGAGTGGACAAATCACAGAAGGAAAGTGCAAAAGCATGGCCTATAAAAGAAAAGAGAAGGGGGGGAGAGGCGGAGGAGCACTAGAGCCAACAGAGTCCATATGCACGAAGGAAGGAGACCAGGAACGTGAGAAGGATATGTGGAGCCAGGAGTGCAACAGCAGGAGCCAAGGCTTGCCAGAGGAGCCCGAAAGAGGGTACAGAAGGGGCCAACTGTGGGGAACCTTGAAGCACCTTGGGCAGCCGGTCACAGAGTTGTAGGGGAACCTGGGCAAAGATCTCAGAACATGGACCCTCTTAACATCCTAAGCCTACCCTGTTGTGAAGGGTGCCATATGCCTTAGCTGAAAAAAAAGAGAGAGTTAACCTGCGCATTTGGAAGGGTACTGCATCCCTCATATGGGGACAGTAGTTGGGACAGATGTGTAGAGATCCCTTTAGATAAGAGAGCAAAGGGTACTCGGATTGTTGCAGGGAATTGGGGCCACTATTGGCATAAATAACTGTCAGGATGCTATATGCCTGTGATTAGGGCCTGAGAATGAGACCTGGGCTAAAGGAGTGGCTGGGCCTTATATCCCGCAGACAGTGATGTACTTATAGACTCCGAGGGAGGTTGGTATCTCTTTCGAACACTGCATTGTTTATCCTCACCCAGTCACTGTTTATTTAGATTAACCTTAAAACCTTGGGTTTGGAGAAAATCCAAGACCTATAGACATTCACCCAAATTTGCCTTCATTGTGAAATCGAGTCAAGGAGCCGATGAATGCCATAATCCTACAAGGGTATTGAACAAGGGGCGAGACTTGAGATTGATGTTGTTGAAAAGCTGGGTCAAACTATTGTTTATGCCATCCTGACACTATTTATTTAAATTAACCATAAAAGTTTGGATTTGGAGAAAACCTAAGACCTATAGGCATTCACCCAAACGTGCCTTCATTGTGAAATGTAATTAAATACCGCACCCTACACTGTTTGAGCCAAGCCCAGGTGTTTGAGCCAAGCCCAGGAAGGGTAATCTGTGCAGATTTAGATAAAGTTCCTATTCCCTGGAGGCGTTTATCATCTCTGTATCCAGAGTGATGAAAATAAAACTGGTAGAAAGCCACTTTGCGAGTCACATAGTTCTCATCGATCTGCCACAACTACTTCAAGGCTGTAAAGGGAGGACAACCATAAAAGGACCTCCCTGCTCATATATTTGCAATACAAATGTAGGGCACTGAAGAACCAAGCCAAAGCTGACATGCTCAGGGCGAAAGCGTTGGGCTAGGCCATATCTGACCATCTTTCCCACTTTCTCACAATGGTTAGGGTTTTACAATAGGAAATAGCAAGGTTCAAGCCACCACTCAAACAGTGCAGAAGACGGTCCATCCGAGGTAACCCAACTTCCCCCAACGAAAATATCAGATGAAGGGTCATTGATTGTGTTACCTAAAGTTAAATCGAACATTATTATTTTTTAATGCATATTACGTGCCACACACCCAGAGGCCTCAGTTTTATGTGCATAAAACATAACACAAAACAGGCTAACATTGGAAGGACTAACAACCAGGTTCCCATATTCTCATATTGCGATTGTAAGCAATACATCATATCCAGTCCAAAGTATTTCATGCGCCCAGACACCTTTGGGTTAGGTGCGCTCTACAAATGAACAAATAAATACATACATTGGGAAAGAGAGGATTAAATCGTTAACAACACCTTTTTCCTTTAAAATAAATCTGTTAGCTAGGGTATGAGCAGGCAATCTTTCCATGAACTCTAAATTAAAAAGTATTACATCCTAACCTCAAAGAA
This sequence comes from Ambystoma mexicanum, assembly GCF_040938575.1. NCBI lineage: Eukaryota > Metazoa > Chordata > Amphibia > Caudata > Ambystomatidae > Ambystoma > Ambystoma mexicanum. Next base: position 127,954,173 of record NC_090927.1, read on the forward strand.
AAGGGCACATCTGGAAACGCACAGCTTCCAGATGTTAGAGCCGGTTAGATCAACTGCTTCCTCCAGGACTCCACAACTATGAAAATAAACAATGGTCATAGGTGGGGTTAGGGGGTTCACTTGACTAGATGGAGCCCGATGATCCCAGGATGCCATAACATGTTGGTCACCTTGCATGGCAGCAGTCAGATAGGTTTGTGGAACACGGGGTGTCACAGAGCTCTTCTGGTACCACCTGACCCACAAGAATCCATAATTTACAGGATTCCCTAAGTTACTATTCACACACATGCTTCGGTGGAGCGGCGCCATAGCAATGGTAAATATTAGGAAAGGCCAAGCCTCCCTTCTCCTAGGTTATTTTCAAAAGTCGGTTTTTATTCAGGGGTGTGCATCTGTCCCACAACCCCACACTCGCAATCTTTAATGGTAAACCCTGAAACCCAAGCAGCTACCTGGGTACACTACTCATTCTGCCTACTGCTGCTTCTCCCAACTATGATATTAATAAAAATGAATAACCTCTTCCGTTTGGGGACATCCTACTTTACATCTCACTTTAATCTCTGCACATTCACCTTATAAAGTGTGTCTACCAATTGATCAAACCCACTCCCAATGATGTGACTGGGTGCTTAGCGCATGTGAAAAGAAAATGAAGCAATAGCATCTTGGTCAGGTCTACGCAAAGTGAAGAGAATCATTTATAAATTCCCCACGCTAATCTTAATGACCGCCACCAATAGACGCTCCTCTAATTCCCCACAAAATGAGGGGAGGAGGGGAGATTTAATTATATTATTCAAGGAGACTATTATGGTGTGTGTAAACACACTTTCTAGGAACATCCCTACCAAAGAGAATGCCCTCATCCATTTGCCCTTGAGGGACAGTGCCAGTACCTCCACGCGCCATCAGTGTTTTCGGAAGTCCTACCTCTCTTTCCCGGGGAGCTAGCAAGGCATGGAAACTCGGAATGGGTCTGTGTACAACGGGTACACCTGTAGCTGGATGGTGTCCTATTAGTCGCTTATGGGTAGATTTCCCCTCATTGAGATCAGGGTCTTTCCAAGCGGGTGGTGGAGGTGGTTTTATCAGGTGCACTCAGCTCCGTTGCTATCCAGAAGATAAGTAGCTGATCCTGATTAGGAATCGAGCGCCGGCAGAAACCGCCCAATAGTAGAGGGCGGTGGGTGGATAGCCAATCTGGCCGAAAGATGCGCCAGTGCTAATCATAAGGAAAAGGTTCCCGTTGCTCTGGCCAACCCGGGGTGATGGGCGATGAGGAGCAATGGGGTCCCTGGAGGCTGGTGCAGGTGGTTGCACAAGTGCGTGGAGTGGGTGTGGACACCTACCTATCAACTACTTATCTTCTGGTAAGCACCAGTCCTCTCCTCCTTAGCAACATGTGATAGTGCCATCACATAACAAGGTTTGTCACACCATTCAAGCACTGTACTATTGTACTCACACCATTGTGAATGTTATGGTCCATTAGCATAGCAGTGCCAGATACCAATTTGCCCAATTTGGACATTATCATACGGTGCCTCTATGCCAACTATCCACAGTAAGCCCGACACAATTAAATAGTTAGCACAGCAGTGACAGATTCCATTTAACCTTGTTACCCGAACCTGATTCCAGCGCGCCCAGTTAGTGAAATGTGACCTATTCCATTGTGCTAACTTAGCACCGCAGTGCCAGGTTCCCGTAGGACTAGTTAGCACAGTGAGGACACATTCTGGGATTCTCAGAGACATTAGGTGTAAGGAGGATGAGAAAAGCATGGCAATGGTCAAGTAAAGAGCTTGTGTGGGGAGACAGGGTGTAAATTCTTATGTAGATTGTCGAGGTTCTTTAGAGGGGTTGGGGAGATGATTCAGAAGTACCACCGAGGCAAAGTCGCATTTTGTTTACACAAGCTTGCAGATCTCTTCAAACCCAGTTGGCGCCTGTTAACAGCTTGGTGCTAGACATAATTTTAAAAATCAGTGATTAAATAAATTTAGACCCTCTGGTTTGGCCGATGTATGTTTTAGATAGTGTACAAACTGTGTTACTTAATGCAGACTTGGACCGATTTGGTGACTTTATGGTTGGAGTTTGCTTGTGAGGGTGCGAGGGTGAACAACTAGTGACCCGGAGCAAGACAACAACAACATAGTTTTGAATTGTTGTGCAATGCTACAGATGACTATCAAACACAATGAATTTTATGTATCGTGTTTTACCCCAATAGAGGGAGGGTAATGCCTTGATAACACGTTCAGCTATCGTTACCTTTCACTGAACGAACGGCATATGACCTACATTGTTGATAGAAAGAGACTTTTGCCTCTGAAATGGCACTTACACCAATTCCAAGGTGGTATTGTAGAAGCAGGTTTGATGCCCCAACTAATGGTATACATATCTAAATTCACAAGGTTTTTCAAATTTTTCTAGTCTATTTTGTAGAAATTGTTTTGCCGCAGAAGGTGCGGATGTCATCACACACTATGGTGACGGAACAGTGCCTGTATCATTTACCGTGAACTACAATGATTTATAGCCTTCAATGATAACATTGGATCATGTTGACCAGGAGGTGCGCTCCACTGCCTTTCCTTCAACTCACTGTTAGTAACTTGATAAATTGGTATTCTAGAATTGTCTACCCAAGATGGCGACTTTCACACATTTGATGCCTCTTGCTCGATTCCAAACGGTCAACCTATGATGTTCTAGATAAAAAAAGGGCCAGGTAGTACATATTTGCTTTCAATGATTATATGAAGGAAACAATGTATATTATTTTTTGCACATTTTCTACACAGGGTGGTTTTTATTATGGTGATTGGCACAGGAAGATTCAAAAGGAGACAGGTATAGTGGATGCATACTTGGTGTCGATGGCACCACATGTTGTACAGTAGGAATATTAGGTGTGAGTTAGTTAACAATATTGTCTTCTTTTCTTCTGTTTCTTTAGATGATCTCCCTGAAGGTGGACTGTTCATAGTCTGAAATGCATTGGACCTTTTCTCGGTCTCCATAAAAAAATGGTATTGTTTACATAAACTATGTCATTTGTATATATTGCCATAATCACCTTAGATAGGCAATAATTGATAAATACATCTGTGGATACTCCACATGGGGACACAAAGCCCTAAGGAAAGCTTCCTTGGTCACATTCTCATATGGATTTTGCTACTGAACCAAAATATGGGGGTTGGATATCCTCAATTTTCTTTTTGTAAGATGCTCTGAGGTATAAACAATATATTGCATGTGGTAAAGGGTTCCAGTTGAATGAGTGTGCTGCTTGCGCTTAGTGAGGGTGTGACCAATTCCCAACATACACTGCAAAAGCTGCCAGGAGATGGGCATGGGTTTATAGGCTTATGGGATGAATAAATGAAACACTAGGAATTAAAACATGTCTTTAGTGCATTTCAATGTATAATGTAATTCATTATCATGTTATTTAAACTACAGAGTACACAAGAAACAGAAAGACAAAGTTACGTTTATAAAAATGGATGCAAGGCATCAGAAATTATCTTTTCATTTTGCTCCCATTCCTAATTACAATCCTCCAGCATATTGGGATGAATCTAAACCATGTTTTCCTTCTCTTCAGAGGGGAGCCACCCACTTTGAGGGTATGGAGGTGGGCCTGCGCTGCAAGATAATCCCTAGGAGTCTGGACAAGTGAGGCCTCACTAGGAATGACTCCCCTCTCGGGGGAAAAGGACTCCCAGTCCAATGAGGATCTACCTGATTTGGCTACTTTGTCTCATACATGGGAATCGACAGAGGTGAATGTTCTCAGATTTCTACTACAAGTACCAGCAATCCTCCTCCCCCCTATTGGCTTCAGGTAATGCAGACTGTATCTGAGAGCCACCGTAAACAAAGGACACACCTTTTCTGATAGTGATGTCATACATGCACAGAATAAGAGCTGTGAATGGAGAAAGACTGGGGAAGCCATGCACAACTGAACACAGTACGCATGGGTGAGTCTCTAGATACACGTCCCGGAGGGCTAGAACTATGCACAAGCACAGAGCTAGCATTGGCATAGTGGGAGGGAGGCCCTCTGACTACAGGCTACAAAGTGGGTACGCTCACCAAGGAGGGGGTCCCGAGCAAGAAAGGAGCCTAAACGAAAGCCAATCATCTTCTCTGGTGGTGCAACCGCTAAATCTCAGTGGTGGGCTGGAAGCCCAGCAACTGACGCTGAAACCAGAAACAAGCAAGGAGCCTGACGCTCCGAGCTCTACAAGACGAGTGCCGGTCCAAGAGGGACGAACAGGGAGAGGGAACGCTTCCACTGTGAGGATGCCAATGAAGGCGACAAGCTGTGGGGTCAGAGACTGCCGGAACCATTCCATAGAAACCCAGAGTCTCTGGGCTAAACCCGGGGACTAGGCAAGTCTGCCGTCAGGTAGTGCTGGAGCACATTCGAGAATTTTTCACTGTGAAGAAACATCGACCAGTAAGTGACTTCCTTTTCAGTTAACTCTTGGCTGGCGGTTCCTCTTCAAAGGTCACTGGTCGTGGGTTGTGCCATTCATGCCCTAGCAGTACTGGGACTCGTCCCGAGGCCCTATGGGCTAATTTGGATGCCAGAGTTTGCTCCAAGACTCCATGCTAAGGGGGCTAACACCCTCATCAGCAGCACCAAGCTTCCCCCAGTGGGGGCTAATCGGTCTGGTGTCACCCCAGAGGTTCCTCAAAGAGGGTTTAAGTCAATACTGGCAAGGCCAAGTTTCCCCCGCCAGGGGCTAAATCTAGTGGGGTTGCTCCCGAGGTTCCCTCCTGCAGGGCTAATCTTTCCAGCAGCGCTGAGGCTCCCAAGGGATTTGTCCCAGAAGATCCCTCGTTGAGGGCTAAATCTAATACCACCGTCGCTGATGTTCCCTGTCAGAGGACTACACACGACAAGGTTCCAACCACCAGAAAACAGTCAGTGCTGTTGCAGCTCAAAATGGACGCTGCCTCCTCAGGTGTTCCATCTTCTGTGATGTCGTCAGAGTCTTTGGTGCTACAGGAGTGACTACCACTCCTAGCGCATCATTGGGATGTGATATTTCAGGTCGGTTCTGAGGGCTTTAAGGGAGAATGGTCCCTTTGCTCCCAAAGGAGAGTGGTCGTCTCAGACTACCCCCGACTCAGTCTTTGCCAGTCACCTCCTCACCACTCGAATAAGTGGATCCATGGGTGTCCAGGTGAACGTGGAAGCCAGTTTCTATGGAGTCATGGGCACGACCTACTCCAACTGAGAGACCTACTCCTCAGCATTGGTTGCATCAGTCAGAGGAAGCATTCTTTCAGAAGTTCCAGACGCTGATGCATTCAGACCCTATGAAGGAGTATTTCAAAGGCATCTTTAGAGAAATGATGCCAACCCCTCCGAGAATCTCGCATCTTCCTCCATTGGAGCCCCAACCGCTGCCACCGCTCCCTGTGACCATGTGCCTCCTGCGGTTATGCCACAACCACTCCCCTGTGATCCTGTGCCTCCTGCAGTTCCTCTGATTCAGGAACCAGCTACTTTGCCGGCACAGGATTTGCAGCCTCCAGCAGATTTGAATATCACGGACAAGGGGTTAGAAATCCAACTGTCAGCTATGGCTTTCCATGACAGGCGCATAGACCTGATGGGCTTTCTTGAAATCCCAGTCCAGGAGCCACTGCCTTTGGAGGAGGGGGTGCTGGTGGAGACACAGTCAATCAAGAGGTCTGACAGACCGGGGATTGTTTTGCACAAAGACATGTTAGCTGAGGTGAAAAGAATCTGGAGTAAACCACATTTGTCGGTGTGTGAAGCAGTGTGTCTGGTGGAGCTTGTGGAAGACTCTTTTCTGCTGTGCAGACCAGTGTTGTATCTTTGAGATTATCTGCATTTGCAAACTTTACTACGGCGTGTGGTGCATGGAGCAGCAACAAGGACTAGGGACTTGTAGTCCTGTTTCTATTTGCATCATCTCTGTAGGCGGAAACGAAGAGGAGGTCTAATAAATTCACAACAATGGCGCGGAGCGCGGCGCAGTGCGTGAAGCAGTGTGTCTGGTGGAAGGCTCTTTTCTGCTGTGCAGACCAGTGTTTTATCTTTGAGATTATCTGCATTTGCAAACTTTACTACGGCGTGTGGTGCATGGAGCAGCAACAAGGACTAGGGACTTGTAGTCCTGTTTCTATTTGCATCATCTCTGTAGGCGGAAACGAAGAGGAGGTCTAATAAATTCACAACACCGGCGCGGAGCACAGCGCGGTGTGTGAAGCAGTGTGTCTGGTGGAGGTGGTGGAAGCCTCTTTTCTGCTGCGCACACCAGCGCTGTAGCTTTGAGATTATCTGCATTTGCAAACTTTACTACGGCGTGTGGTTGTCACGCCCCTACGTTCCATGAACACATCTCACAAAACACACTCTCCCCTGCAGGCTTGCCGGCAAGGAATGGGACAAGGTCAACGACGCCAGTTTTTGCCATCTCAGCGTTGGTTTCCATTCCGGCGGTGGCAGTTGCCATGGAGACGCGCCACGGGCATTCTACAACGTCTATGTTGCCGGCACCTGAGAGCTCCTCCTTCAGCACGCTCGATCACGTGACGGTTGATGGAAGTCATGTGATCACCAGTCAGCGTTTAAAAGGGACGCGCCGACTGCCCTTCAACGCTTCACAGCTGATCCTGTTGGGCGCGTTACGGACTACGGACTAAGTTTACTACTACTGACCTCGGATTGATTTTTGGATTCTGATTTTGGCTTCTTCCTTCACGGTACCGTTGTTTGGAACTATTCTTCTGGATTCGACCACATTTCCGTCCCTGGATTGCTATTTTGGATTGCCCTCTGTTATGAACTATGTTCTTGGATTACGCACTTTTTCAACTGATTGATCTACGTTTTCTGGCTTCTACGTAAGGTGGTGTTTTCATCAATCTCGTCACCCTTGCAGGCTGCCTCTGACAAACGTCTTTACACCATTATTAGGTCCCGACCAACTCTTAAGGGTAAGCCTTATTCTAGACTTATTACACAGTCATATATGCAAATTTGGGGTTCCGTGTTTTTGACCTAACCTTGTGTTTTCCTTACAGCGGTCATAGGGGGCACCTTCCGGCATCTTCAGGCATTCCTTGTTGCGGCTGACGAAGATCACCACCTGTGGCCTCAAGGACCGCTCGGGCAGTAATTTCTTGTTTGCTCGAGTGGTACTTGGGGACAGAGGTTTCATCGGCTACACGACCATCAAGTCTTGACTGACTGTGAAGCCATTTTTTTGGTCGTCCAGACGATGGAACCTGCTGCCGGGGACCCTGTGGTTGCTCTAATGCAAGCTGTTGCATCCCTTAGAACCGAAGTAGCGGCTGCCACAACCGCGATACATCATCGTTTAGATAATATCCAAAGTACCCGCAACCCTCTACCGGCAGATGCTGAGTTTGGCGATCAGGCAACACCACCACCGGTTCCCTCTGTACCTCCTACACCACCTACTCCCGTGGTGTTACCTACTCAGTTTCCATTGGCACCTCCTGAGAAATTTCAGGGTGATCCTAGAAAATATCGCACTTTCATTAATCAGTGTAAACTTCATTTTCTTTGCCGACCACTGGTGTTCCATGATTCCACCACAAAAGCAGCCTTTTTGTTATCCCATTTGACCGGGGTTGCAGCTACCTGGGCTAATCCTTTTCTTGAGAACAACCATCCAGCCCTTTACGATTTTGATCTTTTGGTGAGCGAGTTGGCCAAAGTATTTGATACCAGGTACAAAGCCCAGTCTCGGGATCTGGAGCTCCTAGAATTATCCCAAGGCAGACAAACCTTAATAGAATACATCACACGCTTTAACCAATTGTCAGCTGAGACTTCATGGCCTGAAAACAAGAAAGCTGTGGTATTTTACAAAGGTTTGTGTAACACTATGAAGGACGCCCTTTCTGTAATTCCTTCCCTTCCTGATGCATATCCCGAGCTAGTAGACTTAGCTCTTCAGGTAGACGCTCGGAAGACCGAACGTCGGTCAGAATCTGGTTTTTCAGGTAAACCCTTACCCTCTCCACCGGATGGTGCAAGTGAACCCATGCAAATAGGTGGTCTACGAAGTCCCATCACTCAGATCGAAAGGGAGCGTCGGAGAACCGATAATGCATGCTTCTACTGTGGAATCAGTGGTCATTTTGTCAAAGAATGCCCAAGACGCCCGAAGAACAAGTCCTCGGGTTTTCAGAAAGCTCGTCCTTGAGTATGGGGGACAAGACGAGCTTGATTCACAACCCCAGAGTTCCTACTTTCGGCCCAGTAAGACCAGTGGTCGTTCAGGCAGTGCTTCATCCTGATAGGGAGTGTTCACACACAGTACATATAGTTATTGATTCAGGGGCCACTGGTTGTTTTATTGATATACCCTTGGCCAAAGCATTGAACCTTCCACTAGTGACCAAGACACATCCCGAACCAGTCCAAACGGTGGACGGTTCTTCTCTCATTTCTGGTCCAATTAAACAACAGACCGCCCAGATGGACGTGGTTATTCAGGGGAACCATAGAGAACAATTGTCCTTTGATTTGATATCCACACCACAGTTTGGAATAATCCTAGGCCTTCCCTGGTTAAAAAAGCATAATCCCCTCATCGACTGGGGTACGGGGCAGGTTTCTTTTGAATCAGGCATTTGCCAACACTTTTGTTTATTGGAAGATGAAGTAAACAACCCTGCGAGGGCACTTGGGGCCCTACATTTAGCCCCTGTTGGGGAGAACGACCCACCTGAAATAACCCATGCGGTGGGAGCCACCTTGTCAGGAGTACCCCCAGAATACCATGATTTCCATTCGGTTTTTGATAAAACATCTGCCGAGATACTGCCTCCTCACAGACCGTATGATTGTTCTATTGACCTAATTGATGGGGCATCGCTCCGCAAGGGACGCATATATTCACTATCACCATCTGAAGAAACGTCCCTTAAAGAATACATACGCCACACACTACAGTGCATATCAGGCCTTCCTCATCACCCATGGCCAGTCCCATCTTTTTTGTTCCGGAAAAAGAAGGCGATCTCCGCCCCTGTGTAGATTACAGACGCCTGAATGTGATTACCATAAAGAACCGTTACCCTATTCCACTCATCTCTACCCTGTTAGACAAGTTAACCAATGCCTCCATCTATACTAAACTAGTTCTCCGGGGGGCATATAATTTAGTTCGTATGCGACCAGGGGATGAGTGGAAGACTGCCTTCTGCTCTCGCCAAGGATTGTATGAATACATGGTGATGCCTTTTGGCCTCTGTAATGCCCCTGCCATTTTCCAACGACTGGTAAATGATATATTTAGTGATATTCTGGATGTTTATGTCCTGGCGTACTTGAACGACATATTGATATTTTCCCAAACATTGGCCGAACATGTCATTCATGTTAGAGAAGTACTCACAAGACTCAGGAAGAATTCACTCTACGCTAAACCTGAGAAATGTCTGTTTCATACAGCTGAAGTTGAATTTCTGGGTTTCCATATTTCACCTGGGGGGCTAACAATGAAGCGATCCAAAGTCCAGGCTATCACAAATTGGCCAGTACCTGTTACATTGAAACAATTGCAATCCTTCCTAGGGTTCGCAAATGTTTACCGAAGATTCATTGCAAATTTTCCCTCCGGTGTTGTACCATTAACCGCATTGACCAGTCCTGCAGTACCATTTATCTGGACCGATGCACATCAAGCAGCTTTTGACTCCCTTAAAACCTCGTTCACCACGGCCCCAGTCCTGCAGCATCCAGACCCAGAGCTTCCATATATCGTAGAAGCAGATGCTTCTTCCTTTGCTTCTTTGCTTTAGGGGCCGTCCTATCTCAGCCTTGTCCTACCACCGGAGCACTACACCCGGTGGCCTACCATTCCAGGAAATTCACACCGACCGAAACTCATTATACGGTCACTGAAAAAGAACTTTTGGCCATCAGAGACGCATTGTTGGTCTGGAGACACCATCTTTTGGGAGCAAGACATCAGACTATCGTCTACACAGACCATAAAAACTTACAGGATCTAGCGTCTCTGAAATGCGCCAATAGTAGACACGTTCGTTGGCACCTCTTTTTTGCTGCATACGATTTCCTTGTCAAACACAGACCGGGTTTGTCACATGGTAAAGCGGATGCTCTGTCCCGTTCACCTGGGGGAATACCTCTCCCTTCATATCCCGAAACTCTTTTAGGTAAAGGCCATGTTGTTTGTACCTGTACTCCATCTTCTCCTATGATAAAGGCTATACGCCAATGGGTTATACAACATCCCCAAGTATTGGATGATTGGGATACCATTATGCAGAATGGGTTGCCTTTTGTTCCAGGAAAGCTGTTCCTCCCCACCAGACACTCTCGTAACCAGGCCTTAGAATGGTCCCACAATGCTCCAATCAATGGCCACCCAGGTCAGCGACGTACTCTAAAGTTGTTGAAACGATGGTGCTGGTGGCCATCGATGCGGCGAGACGTGGAGACATATGTTAACACCTGCTCTATATGTGCACAATGCAAGACTCGGAAGGGTCGCCCACTAGGATTGTTACAACCATTGCCCATACCCCCGAAACCATGGCATACGGTATCCATGGACCTGATAACTGATCTACCACGAATACAAGGTTATGACACGATTTGGGTGGCAGTAGACTCATATACAAAAATGGCCCGTTTTTTACCATGTAAAGGCATTCCTACTGCTCCCTCATTGGCTCGGATGTTTTTTTAATCGGTTTTCTGTCTGTTCGGTTTACCGAGTGTCATTGTGTCAGACAGGGTATCTCAGTTCACCTCACGTTTCTGGTTGGCCCTTACCAAATTGCTAGGTATAGATGCCCGTTTTTCTTCAGCTTACCATCCAGAAAGCGACGGGCAAACAGAGAGTAAACCAGGTCTTGGAGCAGTACTTGAGGTGCTTAACCTTGCAATTCCAGAATACCTGGTTTGATTCTCTTCATTTTGCGGAATTTGCTTATAACAACGCCCTGCACTCGTCCACTGGGTTTTCTCCATTTTTTTCGCTCTATGGCCAACATCCACGTACTTTGCCCTTTTCTGATTTGAATCCTGCCAATGCCCCTGTATCGAGTAGCAGTACCCCTGCGGCAAATGACTGTGTCAGAGATCTCGCATCCGTCCATGCTCAAACCCTTGTCCATCTCCAGGAGGCCCAGGTATCTATGAGTGCTGCCGCTAACAAAAAAAGGAATGAGGCCCCGTCATATAAGCCAGGCGACCTGGTATGGTTGTCTACACGGCATCTCCATATACCGGGTTGTCGTAAACTGCTGCCCCGTTTTGTCGGCCCATATAGGGTTTCTAAGGTTCTGAACCCGGTGGTCTATAGACTCGCCGTCCCCGCTTCATGGAAATTACACCCTGTTTTTCACACATCGCTCCTCAAGCCTTGTCCTGATGATACACGCATTGCTCCCGCTCCTGGCCCTGTCCCTGTGGTTTCCCAGGAGGATTATGAAGTTAGCTCTATTCTGGGATCCCGGGTTGTTAGGGGGAGGTTACAATACTTGGTGGACTGGTTGGGTTATGGTCCTGAGGAGAGGTCCTGGGTCCCATCGTCTGATGTACATGCCCCGTTATTGGTGTCCAGGTTCCATCGGGAGAACCCTTCTAGCCCACGGGGTCGTGGGCCTTTGAGGGGGGGCTCTGTCACGCCCCTACGTTCCATGAACACATCTCACAAAACACACTCTCCCCTGCAGGCTTGCCGGCAAGGAATGGGACAAGGTCAACAACGCCGGTTTTTGCCCTCTCAGCGTTGGTTTCCATTCCGGCGGTGGCAGTTGCCATGGAGACGCGCCACGGGCATTCTACAACGTCTCCGTTGCCGGCACCTGAGAGCTCCTCCTTCAGCACACTCGATCACGTGACGGTTGATGGAAGTCATGTGATCACCAGTCAGCGTTTAAAAGGGACGCGCCGACTGCCCTTCAACACTTCACAGCTGATCCTGTTGGGCGCATTACGGACTAAGTTTACTACTACTGACCTCGGATTGATTTTTGGATTCTGATTTTGGCTTCTTCCTTCACGGTACCGTTGTTTGGAACTATTCTTCTACTGGATTCGACCACATTTCCGTCCCTGGATTGCTATTTTGGATTGCTCTTTGTTATGAACTATGTTCTTGGATTACGCACTTTTTCAACTGATTGATCTACGTTTTCTGGCTTCTACGTAAGGTGGTGTTTTCATCAATCTCGTCACCCTTGCCGGCTGCCTCTGACAAACATCTTTACACCATTATTAGGTCCCGACCAACTCTTAAGGGTAAGCCTTATTCTAGACTTATTACACAGTCATATATGCACATTTGGGGTTCTGTGTTTTTGACCTAACCTCGTGTTTTCCTTACAGCGGTCATATGGGGCACCTTCCGGCATCTTCAGGCACTCCTTGTTGCGGCTGACGAAGATCACCACCTGTGGCCTCAAGGACCACTCGGGCAGTAATTTCTTGTTTGCTCGAGTGGTACTTGGGGACAGAGGTTTCATCGGCTACACGACCATCAAGTCTTGACAGTGGTGCATGGAGCAGCAACAAGGACTAGGGACTTGTCCTGTTTCTATTTTCATCATCTCTGGAGGTGGAAAACGAAGAGGAGGTCTAATAAATTCACAACACCGGGGATGAGCGCTGTGTGAAGCAGTGTGTCTGGTGTCCGAGGCTGCTGCCTGTTGCTGGCGTCGCCTTTATTGATTATCACACCTCCTGAAGTAAGATTGTTGCATTATATAGTTTCAAGCACGTGCAGACTTTAGCTGGTTTAACCACTGTCTATTGATCTTTGGATCCGGTATCCTATTGGCGTGAAGGCTCACTTGGTCCCAGGTCTGCTTTATAGCAGCGTGTGTCTATAGCTTGGACTAGGGGTTTGGTGCCAGGGAGTGATTGCGGGCTTCGGCCTTGGTGCTCCCTTGCGAGTGTTAGGCAGCTGCAATAGGTTAACCCTTATGTGTTCTTTGCTTACTGCATAACACGGTCGATATTCAACGGACCTTACTGGCGTGTAGGCAGTTACTGGGTCCCTGGCCTGCCTTATACCACTGTGTGTTTACAGCTTGGACTAGGGGTTTTGGTGCCAGGTGGTGGGAGTGACTGCGGGCTTTGGCCTTGCCGCTCCCTGCGAGTGGCTAGGCACCTGTATTAGGTTAACCCTTATGTGACTATTGCATGCTGTATAACATGGCCAATATTCAACAGAGTTGCAAAGAGGTATTCCTCAGTGGACAGCGGGTTTGGTTGTTGGCTCCTTGGGGGAACCTTTCCTCTAGAATAGATTAAAAAAATTCCAAGAGGCTGCAAGATCAGCGTGGGCTCAGTTCACTCTACAAGGATTTATATATTACAGCACGTACACACACGACAGCCCCTTAATATAAAGGCACAGGAGTTCCCCTTGGTGGGGTAATCTACACAGAGGCCCATCGTGTTTGCACAACATTCTATCTCCTTTGAACATCACAGTATTAATAGATTTTATGATTATGTGTGTTTGTGACCATTTTTTTTTACTGAGTCCAATTTTACAACTGCACCAGAGTTTTATTAGACTTTTTAATATTTCAAAATTTTTACATTTGTAGAGTCATCAGTTATTTTACTAAAGGTCCACCTGGCCCAGTGGATTAGACAGCACTGGCTAGGTTGTCTATTCCTCTCAAGGTTCAAGGATATTGCGGGAATTTATGTTGTATGTTATTTTTCCTAGTTGTGTACTGGGATAGTGAGCAGCAAAGTATAATATTTTCTCCTCCCTAATTCCAACTGTCATCTATTCTTTGGGGGCTTTCTACTGCTCTACAATCAATACAAAAGGGTGTGGTCTTGCCATAATGGGTGTTACACTAAGACGCATGGGCTGCCTCCCGGAAGCGGTGCAGCCTCAACAGGGAAATGAGGGTGTGGTGGGCCCTTGGTGCCGTGGAAGGGGTGGGATGTTGGTACAATCAAGAAGTCTGTTGTCTAATGCGGGTATATCCCTGCTGCCTGTAGCAGAGAGCAGGTTATCAGATAACCTCATGGTTATTGATATTGATATTTTATTTCTATCCCGCTCGTACACAAGGGTTAGCGCCCGGAACTCCCTGTCAGACAAGGTGGTTTTGGATCACGCTGCCTTTGGGCTAGAAAACCGAGAGGAGGCGGTGACAGGGGTTCTGGGCAATATAAATCAGGTTTTGACAAACAGAGGGAAATCTTAATTCAATGGTTTCCGGGGCCATGCTTCAGGGGGGTGATTTAGTTTCAGACGATTCAATCTTTGCCTCCAGTAATATCTCATGAGTTGGCCAAGCTAATCCGCTTATGGCTGGACTTTAAAACCAATGAAAGGACTATTCCCGAATCACCTGCTCGGGAGGTGGGCTGAAATAAGGCTTCACCAGCAGCTAAGGAAAGTCTCAGCATACGAGCATGACCCATTGGCACAGTTTCCTACTAGATCTGATTTACATTGCTATGACTGGATAGGGGAGAGTGTTAAGGGTGTCGTGGCTGGGGAAGAAGTACCCAGGGAGGTTATGCTAGGGGATGGGACTAAGCTGGGTTGGCAAGAAGCCCAAGTAGCATCTGTGGATGAGCTGTCCTTTCCCATCTTGGCTCGAATTTTAGATTAAATGAACAGAGGGTATGAACCACTTAACTTTAAAGTTTGGGATTTAAGGCAATCTGTCAAGGAATTGCTGAGTAAGGTACATCTTTTGGAGGGTTACGTGATGGCAGTATCTGTTTATAACACCTTACCCACCAAAAGGCATAATATGCTATGCCTGCTGATGCCACCCCGGGTGAGCGGGGGGGGGAATTCAAGTAGGGGAGGTTTGTACTTTAGGCCCGCGAGTAACGGCGGAAGCTGTTCATTCCACTTTAAATGTAGAGGTGGCCGTGGGCCCTTTACCATTCGTGTCGTTGCTAGGCATGACACAGGAACAGGGGGACATTAAAACAAATAGTCCTAAGCATACCCAGCAGGATATTAGTGATCATGGTGGCCCGACAAGAAAGACTAAAGTGTATCGCTTAGGGAAAAAACAAAAGAAACTGTAACTTACCCCTAAACAAAATAACAAGGGCTCAAGAAAATTCTTCAGAAGTTAAGAATAGAGGTGGATAAGCAAATGCAAGCTGATAGGAGTATTTTGGAACAAAAAAAGAGACTTCTTTAAATCTTTTTTTGTTGTCAATATCTTTTTATTGAAACATCGATCAAACATAGAATTCATCGCATAACAACAAAAATACAGCATTAATCATTTCTCTTAATCAACGTTTTCGAAATTTCATTTTAACACAATTATAATTCATCTGTTGTTCATAACTTCATCAACATGCTCAGGAAGAAAAAACTTCACATCATGTAAAGCCACCGAGTGAAGAGAGAGGAGGAGAAAGGAAAAAAGAAAAGTTCAAACCCACCACATCCATCAACATTTTTTGTGATATTTCCTCTAAGGGAGCGTATTCCACCTAAGTCCAGACTTCTGCGTGTGAGGTGCTCCATCCGCGTACAAAGCTTGGCATGGTTGAAGGAGGTACTTGGCCAGTCTAAACTGGAAAAACATGTGTTCCCTTTCAGCTACGTATTCCAGGAATGGTCCCCAGATGCGGGAACATTTTGATGTCTTGCCCTCCAGTGTGCCCTTTAGCTTTTCCATCCCGAGCAATTCCCAAACCTTCACCCAGCAGCATTATCAGCGGGTCCATGGACAGTAAGGTCCCGCATATATCTTTGATCTTTGATCTAATTTCCAGCCAATAGGATTGAATGATGGGGCAATGCCACCACATGTGACCCAGATCTCGCCTCCCCCCACAACCATGCCAGCATGAGTCAGGGTAATTTGGATTCATCACATGTAGTTTCTGCGGGGAGAAATACCATCGGAAACAGATCTTAAGCGTGCACTCCCTAACGGTCGTGCACCTTGATGATCTATGAGCTCTATCCCAAATCCTCTGCCAGGATTCTTGGGACACGTCGATCCCTAGCTCCCTTTCCCATGTTAACATATAGGGGAGTTTCTCATTTTACGGGACATTTTCCAGGTGGCGATAACAGGTAGCTATCCTGCGGGTATGATGCCCTACCGAGGCCATTAACTCTAACCCTGTCAGGGTCCTAGTGGCTGCGCTTTTTGTATTTGGACTCGTTATCCAATGACAAAGCTGTATGCATCTAAATCTCTCGGTTTCCGGGAGATTACATTTCTCTTTGCATTGGGTAAAGGTCAGGGACAAGTTGTCTGCATAGAGCTCTTGTAGTCTCAGGGTGTCCTCCTTTGACCAGAGCTGGTATGAGTTAAGTTGAAGCCCAGGGGTGAAGGCTGGGTTCTGCATAACAGGTGAAAGCAGGCCCAAACCTGAAGTGATCCCACTTTGTGCACAGCATTTATCCCAACACCGGAGTGTAGTTACTGTGGCTGGGAGGAGAGATCCCCGAGAAATGCGCGCCTCCTGTGGGAGAAAGGGCAGGTGACAGAGAGGCGCCCAAGAAGAGTGCTGTTCAATGTCCTACCATGTGGGGGGGCTCTATTGGATTAGTCCAGCTGAGGATAGCAGCAATCTGGGTTGCTCGATAGTATCTTGGGATAGAGGGGAGCCCTAGGCCTCCCAGCTGCTTTCCCAGAGTGAGAAGCTTACGCTGAATTCTTGGTGTTTTCCACTGCCATACAAAGCGGCCTATTTCTTTCTGCAGGTCAAGTAGGTCCCGATCTGGGATCAAAATAGGGAGGGCCTGAAACGTGTATAAAAGCCTAGGGAGCAAAGTCATTTTAATTGTGCTGATGCGTCCGAGGCATGATATTTCTTGTGAAGCCCACCTCTATATGGATTCGTTTGAGTCTTTTAATAAGGTAGGCATATTGGCCTTCAGTAGGCCGGTAAAAGTAGGGGTCAGATGCACTCCGAGGTACACGATATTTGTACTCTTCCAACTAAGGGAGTAAGCATTCTGCAACGTGTTCAGAGTGTCCGGGGTTTCTGACAGATTCAAGCCTGTCGATTTGGCCATGTTTATCGTGAATCCCGAGACCACCGCGGACTGGGCAAGCAGGCCCATAAGTGGAGGGATCGAGGTTCGAGCCTCTTTTAGGAAGCAGAGCACATCATCTGCATATAGCGCAACTTTTTGCCACTGTCCTCCCACTTCAAACCCCTGAATCTTCGGGTGGAGACAAATTCGCTGAGCTATGGGTTCCATTGCTAACGCAAAAACTAATGGGGATAGGGGGCATCCTTGTCTAGTTCACTTGCCCAAGGCTATCTGGGGTGTCCATTGTGAGTTAACTCTTATTCGGGTTGAGGGAATCTGGAAGTTCGACAGGATTAATCTAGAGAATTCCGGGCCAAAACCAAAGCCCTTTAACACCAAGTGCATATAGTCCCTGGACATGCTATCAAATGCTCTGTGGGCATCTAAGGATAGCAGTGAGAGGGGACCTGGGGTTGTGGGGGCGAGAACTATCAGGTCTATTGCTCTGCAAATGTTATCATGTGCAGAACTGCCTTGGATAAACCCAGTCTGATCTCTATCTATTATTGTTGGTAAAACCTCCCCCAGTCGCCGTGCTATAAACCTGCTAAACAATTTCGCATCAGTATTAAGCAGAGCTATCGGCCGATAGGATGTGCACTCTGCTGGGTCCTTCCCAGGCTTCAGAATTAAAGTCGTAGATGATTCTGCCATTGACTGTGTAACAGAGCCCGTTTCTCATAGGAAGTTAAACAGTTTTGTGAGGTGGGGTGTGAGCTCAGTACAAAAGGTCTTATAAAATGTGTTTGTAAACACGTCTATAACCGGGGCCTTACCAAGGGGAAGGGACTTGATTACTATTTGAACTTTTACTGTGGATATCGGGTCTTCTAAAAGGTTCCCACAGGGCCTGTGAAACTTGTGGGAGGTTTGCTTTTGTTATGAAGTCATTGGAGATTTGTGGGTCCCCCACGTGTGGGGCTGCATGTTCCCTGAAGAATCTTTCAATAATTTGAAGCTTACCATCATCCAAGGAGATTTAGTTGCCTCTGTCATCTCGTAGGATGTCTATCCTGTTTTGTATGTTTTTTTAGTTTAGCTGCTAGTAGTTTATTGGCCTTGTTCCCTTTCATGTGAAAAATATTGCTTGGTGAGCATCATGCGATAGGCTGCCTTTCCCAATGTCGTGTGCCTTGAGCGCCTTCTTGGCTATCCGCTGGTCTCTTAAGGAGCGCCGCAAGTCTTTTTCCTTGTGTATCTCTTCTAGTCTACGGGCTTCATTTTCCAGTTGCTCCTGTAGCAATCTCCTGGCCCTCCCCCTCTGTGTTGTTTGCTCTATCAAGTGCCCCCTAATTACTGCCTTACTTGCATCCCAAATCGTGCCCCAGTTCATATCGCCTGTATCGTTCTCCCTGTAATATAGTTACATGGTCTCTCTTATAGGAGTATGGATTAATGGGTCTTCTAGTAGGAAATCATTTAATCTCCAGGGGTGTTTCCGGAGTGGGGTAGCCCGAAGAGGGGCCATTGTTAATCTCACAGGGGCGCTTCATGGAGTATGTCTTCATCTATCACCAAAGGGATTAGTGAATCCGAGATAAAGAACATATCCAGCCTTGAAAATCCCCCATGCAATGCACCGCCGAGAAGTAAGTATAGTTATGCCCGTTCTGGTGGCAATACCACCATATCTCAATGAGGGAATGTTCCCTCAGCAGTTTGGTAAGAGCGCTAAAGTTACTCCTGTCGCTAGCCGTTGGTGGCAAAGTTTTATCCACTAAGGGATTAATTACAGCATTAAAATCTCCACCCAAAATCACTTTCCCCTCTGCGTGATCAAATAAAGCCTTAGACAATTTTACCAAAAATATATCTTGCTTAGTGTTTGGAGCATATATAGACACCAATGTTATTTTGCGCCCTTCTAACGTAGCCACTACTAGCAAAAACCTTCCCTCCTCGTCCCGAACCACCTCCAGAGTCTTGAGGGGGGTGCCTTTGTGAACCAGGATGGCAACCCCGTGTTTCTTTAGGCCGCTAGAAGCAAATAACGTTGTGGGATAGAGCCTATCGTTAAGGTGGAATTCATCGGCCGGTCGTAGGTGGGTTTCCTGGAGAAATAGGAATGCTGCATCTAAGGTCCCCAGCCTATGGAGCAATGCATTAAGTTTCAGGGGGGAATTTAGGCCTTGCACATTAAGAGAGATGCACTTAATACTCGTGGTTGCCATGTCAGGTTTGCTCAGGCTTCTGCGTTATATAGGCCCGATGAGAGAGGTCAGAAAAGAGATGCCCCAAAAGGCTCTTCATTCTGGTGCAGGTTATAGCTATCGTGTGGTGAGTGGGATAGTAACTCAACCTAATTGCCTCAAATTAAACATCAGACAGCAAACATAAACAAAACAATCAGAAGAAAATGAGTAAAACAACATCGTTGAGGATTTTGCCAATCTCAATTCCCAAACCAACTTTAACCAAATGTTAAACATGTCGGGCGCCATCCACTCAGGCGCCCAAATCTGCTAGACCGCGGAGACTTCTATTACCCTCAGTCAGCGCAGGGTCGAGTATCCAGGAGCCATAGATCTCTGTTGTACCTCCCGGGTTTTAAGTTGAGCCAGCTTGAGGTTCCCACACAAGCTCCTCGACAGCGAGGGAGCAGGTGGGTGGTGCTCAGGATCAAAAAGAGAGAGGGTAGGTCTATAAGTCTGAGCCCTCCAGACCGGCGACACAGGGGGCTTCACGTCAGGGGGAGCGTCTTTAGTTCGGCATGGGCAAACGGGGAGTCCATTTTCCCCCTTACTGAATGTCATTAGATCAGATGCCGCTCCAGTCAGCTAGCCACAATGCCTTCTCCTTCTGGTGCCAGTGCGGTCATGGGCTCCCCCTGCTCCTCGGCTGCTTCCATGGTTTCAGATTCTTTGTGTGGGTTCGCTTCCAGGCGACGCCAACCGTGGGGCTTTCTACGCTTATCCTTTGGTGTGGAGTCAAAGGTGGTTCCATCCGGGTCTCGGGCATTGGGCCTCGAAGAATCATCACTGGGTGCCACAGACATTAATCCCTTAGCCTCATCCTTTGAGGAGATGACATAGTGCTGATTATGGAGGTCAAAGAGTAGCTTGCACAGGAATCCTCAGCGATATCGAACCTTTTTAGCCCTTAGCCAAGTTGTCACCCTCTGCAATCGATGTCTGTTAGCTAGGGTGTACGGAGCGGGGTCTTGAAAAAGCTGCATCTTCGCTCCTTGGAATTGTATCAAGTCTGAATTCCTGGCTGCCAGCATGATCTCCTCCTTCTGGCAGAAGAAGTGCACATGAGTAAGAATGTCCGGCAGTAGGTTCCTTTTAAGCTAGGCTGAAGAGTATACCCGGTGAGTTCTGTCTAACCTCAGATCTTCAGGGGGGAAAGGTCCAGGAGGGATCGGAATAATGCTTCAACAAATTCGGGCAGGTCCTGGTCTAAAACTTGCCGGGGAATGCCGCGAAGGTGCACATTATTTCTCCTCGATCTGTTTTCAAGGTCCGCCTGTTTTTGCCCATATGTCTTCCAGGTGCTCTTCAATGATCCTCACCCTTTCTGTGAGGACCTCACTGTCGTGCATATGCTCACAGGTTATGTTTTCCAGCTCATTGACTCTGGTCTTCAAACCCCCTAGATGTGACGTTAAGTCTGCAAGTGACTGGGCAAGAGAGTCCTTAGAGGTTTTGATTTCCTTTTTCATTTCTTGGGTGATGTCTTGTTTAAAGGACCTTAGAATTCCCTACAAATCCTCTTTGGAAAGGACCATGTTTGGATCCTGCATTAGAGATGGGGCTGGGTGGACATCTGCTGTAACTATACATGTGCAGGACGGGGTTACAGACTGCAGCGTCAGGAAGGCCTGTATACCGTGTACTTTCCTCTTTCCTGCCGCTTTAGGCAGCGCCAGTGGGTCTAGTGTGGGTCACACGAGTGATCATCCAGGGTGGAGGTTGGTGTTTAAGCAGAAAAGGCAAGCAGGGACCTCTCCCATATGTGCTGGTCCTAGGTCTACAGCTGGGCCACGCAGGCAGTGGGGAGCTTTCTAGCAATTTTATTTGTGAGTCCTAATCTTGCTGCGCAGACATTTCACCTTGCGCCACTCGCACTGTCTTTATACCAGGACCCCGGAGGGATCAGGGCGGGAAATCACGCTCTATACCCTCGGGCAGGCTTCTCAGTATGCGCCCCCAGAAGCTTGCCGACACCCCCTGCCAGTCGCCGTCTGGGCACCAGGGACTTCGGTCACTGTGCGATGGATCTGAGCCCTGATCCACGCGGACCTCTGGCGGGTGGCGATCTTCAGGGCACAGTCCTCCTGTATGCCCCAGCGCCCCACCGCTCCAGCTCCAATACGGATGACAGGGTCCACGCGCTGCAAGTCCGGGAAGCGTCGTCAGAAAGCGGGTTCGCCAGCTTCAGCTGTATCAGGCAGGGGGAAGCGACGTCCCCCCCCACCGGTGCGTCCCACCCAGACCTGCGCTCTGCTTCTCCCTCTCTGCCACTGCACGGCGGGATGCTCCACGCTGCACGAGCCCCACAGAGCCCCCACCAAGCCCCAATGGGGGGCGCCAGGTCACACTCTCCTGCACCGCACAGCCAATCGGTCGATGCAATAAAGGTCACAGTGTCAGTGCAGTTTGGCCGGCGGCTGTGTTCCAACAGTCGCTCTTTCTTGGGCGGCCTGCCATCTTCTCCTCGGCTCACACCATGCCGCTTCCCATGGGATAATTCCGAATTTGGGGTATTTAGTCCCCCAAACCTCCGTTCGCCACTGCCGCTTAGTCAGCCTCCCCCCGGGGGCAAAAAAACGGGCAAGAAGTTCCACTTTAGATCATCGGTGACTCTTGATTTGGGCGCCTTAGCGGTGAGCTCACGGCAAACACAGCCGCATGGTGTGCCGCCTAGCCATGCCCCCCGACTTCTTTAAATATAATACAGGTAAGGGAACTACAAATGTATGTGAGATAAAAGCCTCCCTAGTGGGGACAGTACCCCTGGTAAAGGATCAGGTTGAGGACAGCCCTTCTTTTGGTATGAGTAACATTTCGGTTTACCCAGTAGACGAAGAAATCCAAGTTCCACTGGGAAGGGTAGACTCTAGAGTTTATACATTCAGAGAATCCCTTGGGCCAAGGAGTAGGCAAATGTTGCTTATTGAGGGAGGGGGGAGTGGCATCTTTGGTGGGGCCAACAAACTTAAAATCAATATTTAAGGCCCCACCGATTTCGGGGCAAAGAGGGCAAGCCTCTAGGGAAAAATGTTATGCAATATTCTCGAAACCAGTTGTAGTGTCGGATTCAGTGGAAAGATCCAGTTGGACATGCTGGTACCTCCTTCTAAAACATTGAAGGGAGCATGCTCTGGTCAACCAAAGAGTCAACATTTGAGAACTGATACTTCCTCTGAGTGTGGACAGGTTAGGGTTGGGTCCCGGATGGCTAGCCCACGGTCTCCTATAGTGACAACATGCAGGAGAAGTAAGCCGATATCTAGGCTGCTTTCACATACCTTGCGGGATCCAGCATTACGAACTCCTCGAATTAGTCTCCATTCCCGTCCTTCCGAACCTCCTAGGTCACGTGGAAGCAGGTTACCGCGGCGACCATGGCATCCACTAGACACCGGCTACAGAGCGTTACGCTGGGGGGGGGCAGAGCTGAGTGATTCCATGGCAACCCTATTTAATACTTCCGGGTTGCCGTGGACGCCGCTTCTGAGTTTGTTAAATTGCGGATTTTGCTCTTGCTGTACTTTGGTCTTTGGTCTTGTCCTGTATCATTTCCCCTTCTCCTACTTTGCTCCTGAACCTTATTGCCTTTTCAAATACCGGAACCGAAAACTGGAACACCAACCGACTCCCGCACGCCTGATTTCAACCTTGAACTTACTTGCATGTTAACAAAACCAGAATGTTATTTGACTATTTTTCTGCCTGCCGTTTTCAACCTGATCTCTGCCAGCATAAAGACGTACCCGGACCACTACCTGACCACTCATCCTCATTGACTTCCAAGCTTATTCAATCCACAGAACAACAAATTTGGAATTACACGCACCGCACTACCAACAACGCCTCGGATTGTTTCCTGGTGCTCAAATACCATCACCACGCATAAACACAGTCTGGACCTGCTTGTCAACTGTTCTCAGGATCCAACAAGGAAACCCAGTGCTGCACCAGTGTATTTCTAAACTAGCGCACAGACCTGAGATTTCCACCGCTGGCGCTTAGGACGTTAGGCGTCCTCGTTCCGTCAGGGTAGGAACTGGGACTAGAGACTTGCTGCCTGCCGCATAGGCGTCCTCGTGCCGTTGTGTTTAGGGATAGAAGCTGGAATACACAGGGTGGCCAATTGGTTTCCATGTCTGCCTCTTTCCCATCTTGGTAAGTCCCTTTCTGTTTTGTTCTTTGCCATTTCTTGATATTCTCAGTGCTGTTCTTTAGTCTTATTGTTCATGTCCTGTTTTCTTAGAGCCCCATCCTGAACCTCCTTGACAAGCAGGAATTAGAAACAGGCCTCTGGCTAGAAAGGAAGGAGCCATTATTCCACTGGTCAGATTACCTCTTCATGTTTATGATTCGTTGCGTCTTGGAACCAACTCTCCAAGTAAACCTGCCTTTTGTTCTCTTACAGTGCCTGGCTTTTCGTGTGGTGTTTCCATCTTTTGACTAATTGACTCCTCTCCATTTAGTTCATTATGCCCAGAGTGGTACATTGGTAGAAAGAACTCGAAGGCTACACTTCTGGTCCAACTACCATGGGTTCTGACAAAAACAGAAGCCTAAAACGGACACCAACGAAACCCTGTCTACTATCATGCACTTGGTTGTTAAACTACGAGCCAACATGGCTGCAGCTCATGCCACCACAAAGGCCCGGATTGACGAACTTCAGTCAAGAGCCAACCCTGTTGGGTTGGCGCCCACCCCAGCCCTAGCCTCTGGTTCAGCTGACCCTGTGCCTCAGCCCGTAGCTGGAGCTCCGGTATACATGGCGACGCAGTTTCCCCTGACCCCGCCGGAGCGGTTCCATGGGGATCCCAGAGTCTATCGCACATTCGTGAATCAGTGCCGTTTGCACTTTTTGTGCTGTCCTAATGCCTTTCTGGACTCTGCTACCAAGGCTGCTTTTGTGTTATCCCACTTGGCGGGTACCACGGCAGCCTGGACAAATCCTCTACTGGAAACCGGTAGCCCTCTCCTGTTCGATTGCGATGCCTTACTAGAGTCTATGAGTCATGTCTTTGATACACGCAATAAAACCTAGGCTACGGAATTGGAGCTACTTGGGCTGCAATAAGGCGATACTCCTCTCCTCGCTTATGTAGCTAAGTTTAACTAGCTGTTTGCTGAGACCGGATGACCTGAAGATAAAAAGGCGTCTTTGTTTTATAAGGGTTTGTCTGAAACACTAAAATACACCCTTGCCACAGTCCCGGTAGTCCCGACTGCTTTCCATGAACTGTTGGATCTTGTTCTCCAGATCGATGCCGGGAGGGCAGAGAGAAAAGGGGAAAAGAGGGCTCCATTGCCGGCCTTGGTTACACAACCTCCTGCCTCAGCCAGCAGTCCTGAACCAATGCAAATCGGCACCTTAAGAGGACCCATGGCCCCTAGCGAAAGGGAGAGAAGACGGATCGACAATCTATGTTTCTACTGCAGGTCTTCGGAACATTTCTTGAAGGCTTGTCCGAAGAAGTCAGGAAACGCGAGAACTCGGTAGTGGATGTGGTCCAGCTGCCGAGTTTCAAGCATTCGCACTCAACTATGGCAACGCAGGTCACGGTTCATGCATCCTTTCAGCCCCCATCAGGTTCTTCTTGGTATGGTGAACGTGTTGTATTGTGCTTGTCTCTGGTGATGTAGCTGGTGATGTCGTCTGGAATGTTTGTGTGTGGATGATAGAATCTTCTTAGGGAGTGTTCCATTCAGTGACAGTTACAGCTGGCTGGCCCTGGGTGATGTGAGCCGGTGTCTGTCAATTATCTATGTCCTTAAAGTCTTCATGTGGAACTGTAACTGTTAAGCTGGAATAAACTTACATGAAGTAAACATAAAGAGCATGGAACATGCTTTTTAACAATGGCGACGAGGATGCCATTGCTTCGTTTCGCTCCTGTTCAGAATGTGTGACTGATGACGTCACATTGGAGCACCAGGGGATGGCGAAGGTCAGAACGCCACTGTTGGCAGATCGAATGCTGAGCTGTGTGCGACAGTGTAAGCAGCTTCGTAATGCGATGATGAAAGTATCTACATGGACGTAGAAAACGTGATGACAGAGAGAACGTATTTCCATATCGAGGTGTGGAAGCTCAGAGACTTCCGAGCATGATGGTGGCTGTCGGGTTTACTGCTCAATCGTTCGGCAGTCTTCATGGAAAATAGTATGAATTGGCAGCGCAGCGATGGTGCATAGAAAGGCAGCATGAAGAAGTCAAAAGTGTGTGAAAAAGACATTTTTCGTGCGATGTGTAACGGCTGCAGCAACGTGATGAAATGACAGTTGCTACTGTAAGGAGAGAAGCTGACTGGAAATGCGGCACCATAGTAAAGGAGCTTGTCGAGTGAAAAAAAAAAACGAAAAGCTGGAAGAGAAGATGCAGGTGGCATCTGTGGAAACGTTTTCCTTGTTTTTGTGCCGCACCTGCAACAATAAGTAATGGATCTTTGGATAAGTAATGTTGAGTGTAGCGTTGGACAGATTTACTGATACGCTGTCTTCTTTGAACTTGGCCTAAAGATGTCAATAGCTTATGTCTGCACGGCATTTGAGCACTTATGTACTGATGAGGGTAGAGGTCAGCCAGGAAGGGTTTCACTCAATGCTCTGTGCCTGTCATTAGTAAAGGTGCTTTACAGTAAATATGGCGATTAGTTAGGTATGTCAAAATAAAATGCGGCATTTAACTTGTTTCAGTTGCAGATGGACTCTATTGAAATGCTATGGATAGTATATGAAATATGCGAGTGAAATGCCACTGACATTTTTTAGAAGTTAATGCAGCGTTCATTTGCAGATGGACTTTATCTAAATAATAGGGAAAGTGCATGTGTGCATGTGTTGTTTGTCAGTCTGCGTGAGTAGGCTAGACTTAATAAGTTTTGAGGATTTTCAGGTTTATGGTGCATTGCTCATGGCACATGGACTTCCGCAAACTTTACTGTGTTTTTGCAAAACATGCACATATGTATGTGTTTGTATGTGATGGCTCAAAATAACGTTTTTTTTTTAGGATTTGCAGCATTTATAGTTGCAATAAGCAACATGGACTGGTAGGGATTTCATTAGAGCCCAAATGTCTATGGACATTTAGGTTGTGATGGTGCCTAGTAATGGCTATGGACCTTTAAGTCCATTATAGTGTGGATTTGGTGTTTTGCTTCATTTATAGCGAAATATGGTTGTGGCATTTTAATAGTTATTAATGCATGTTATCAATCTGACTCATGAAATATTGTATATAAAATGCAATTTCTGTATGTGGATGGGGAGAGAGTCAGGGAGAGCTGGGTAACGGACTCAACTCACAGCATGGGTTATGCGTGATGTTCTGTTTTTAGACATGTTGTTAATCCATGGGTAATGTGTGCTTGGTATGGTTTGGACAATGTTGGGTTGTTCCATGATGCGGTGTACTCATGTTAGGTTATTGGTAAAAGTTGAACTGCTAGGTTATTGGTAAAAGTTGAACTGCTAGGATGTAGTTCTAGAGCGGGGTAGCGCCCATGCTTTTGCAGTACAGGAGAATGCTGTTTTTTTTTAATTTTGGATTTGGGTTTGGTTGATGAGTCCATCTCATCTGCTAAGTAAAGTTTGAACAACTATGTTGGTTGTTTTAAAGGGAGGTAGCGCCTTCTCTAAAGGTTTCTTAACCTTCTCATCATATTGGACTGTTGGTAGCTGACGTTGAAGGGGTAGCTGGGGACGCCTAGTAATGACCTGGGGACAGTGAGAGTGGTATGTCCATAGCTGGTGAGTAAATGATTTTCTATGTTACTTGTGATTTTTATTGTGGATTTTGTCTTGCCTTTTGGTTCCAATAGTTTGACTTGGGTGAGGATGTCATTCTGGCTAAATATACTGTTTCAGTTTTTTTTTACCAGTTTCTGATGTTCGCTTTGGGAGTATGTGGCCACTGCTCTCAATGCGTTGGAGGGATTGTACATCTTGGTATGGTGCGGTGTGTATGGTGTTGAGTCCATGGGTGTTTCTGTTGGGTTGAGTGATGTTCAGTGTTTCCATTCAGTACTCCCTGTTGGTGTGAGGTTGTGGTTGATGTTTTGGAGACTTTGAGGTCTTAGTTCTCTAGAGTGGCAGTCTAGAGGCCTGCTGGCGATTCCAGGGTGGCAGCCTGGACACCCGCATTGTTGTAGGCGGGGGCAGATGGTAGGAGGCGAGGCAGTTGTATGGTGGTCAAGAGTGTAGGTGATGTAGCTCAGTTTAGGGTCGGTCAATACTGGGGTGAGAGCCCAGTGGCTTGTTTGTGGCAGGAACAGGCAGATGGATGATGGTACTTTTGCGAGGTTATTTGGTTTGTGGTTTGTCAGGGTGTGATGATTCTGTTGGTTGGGTTTGGCTGTGGAAGTGTCTGTTTTCAGTTGAGTGTAATGTGTGTCGGTCCTTGGAAGGTGGTAGTTTCGTTGTGGTGTGTGACTTGTTTTGAGCAGGTTAGGTTTGTAAAGGAGGGAGGTGTGTTGTATTGTGCTTGTCTCTGGTGATGTAGCTGGTGATGTCGTCTGGAATGTTTGTGTGTGGATGATAGAATCTTCTTAGGGAGTGTTCCATTCAGTGACAGTTACAGCTGGCTGGCCCTGGGTGATGGGAGCCGGTGTCTGTCAATTATCTATGTCCTTAAAGTCTTCATGTGGAACTGTAACTGTTAAGCTGGAATAAACTTACATGAAGTAAACATAAAGAGCATGGAACATGCTTTTTAACAGAACCGATATTGGATTCAGGTGCTACAGGAAACTATATTGATCTCTCCTATGCCTGAGAAAACAGCATTCTTTTTGTTCCAAAAGACTGACCTGAATTAGTGAATGTCGTTGATGGTACCACATTACTGTCTGGTTTAGTAACCAAACAGTGCCATTGGTAATGACCACGAATACGGGACATACGGAATCTGTCAGTTTTGATGTTATAACCGCACCACAGTTCAAACTGATTTTGAG
Source organism: Ambystoma mexicanum (assembly GCF_040938575.1). Classification (NCBI taxonomy): domain Eukaryota; kingdom Metazoa; phylum Chordata; class Amphibia; order Caudata; family Ambystomatidae; genus Ambystoma; species Ambystoma mexicanum. The sequence continues at coordinate 127,982,401 of NC_090927.1, forward strand.
TTTACCTTGGTTGAAACTGCATAATCCGGTCGTTGACTGGTTAGTAGGGGAGGTTTGTTTCACATCTGATTACTGTGAAAACCATTGCTCAAAACATTCAGCTATGGCAATGAAACCCTGTCGGTCCTTGCTGGGTATTACCCCCATGGTAGGTGCCCTGCCCTCTGTGTCGTTGCCTCAGGAATACACAGCTTTTAAGAATGTATTTGATTCCAAGGGGGCGAATGTTGTTCCACCTCATATACCCTACGACTGCCCTATCGATCTAGTACCTGGGGCTAAAATACCTAATGGCCGGGTTTACTCGTTGACAGTGAAGGAGGATGTTATCCTAAAGGAATACATCGATAAGGCATTAAGTACTGGCTTTATTCGCCCATCTCGGTCTCCGGCAGCCTCACTCATGTTCTTTGTCCCCAAGAAGGAAGGAGACCTTTGCACGTGCATTGATTACCGCAAATTCAACATGGTTACCAACCGGAATCAGTACCCCATACCTCTAATATCTGTACTGCTTGATCAACTAGGGACTTCCAAAATATTCACAAAGTTGTATCTAAGGAGAGCATACAATCTTGTAAGAATGTACCCCGGCGACGAGTGGGATATCGCGTTTAAGACCAAGTACAGCTTGTATGAATATTGTGTCATGCCCTTCGGCCTGTGCAACACCCCAGTCACCTTTCAACATTTTATTAATGATCTGTTCAGAGACATGTTGGATAACTATGTAGTGGTCTATCTTGACAACATTCTTGTCTTGTCATGCACGTATCCACTGTTTTACAACGGCTTAGGGACAACCACCTTTATGCTAAGTTGGAGAAGTGCATTTTCCATGCCACCTCGGTGGAATTCTTGAGATATGACATCAACGATCGGGGAATACAGATGAGTAACACCAAGGTTAAGGCTATTCTAGATTGGCCAGTCCCTTCTACTTTGAAACAGCTACAGCCTTTCCTTGGTTTTACAAATGTTTACTGTCATTTCGTCAGGTATTTTTCGAGTATAGTCGCTCCTCTAACTTCCCTCAAGAGTTCCAAGAAACCCTTTGCCTGGGACCAAGCAGCCCAAAAGGCGTTGGATGTACTCAAGATCGCCTTTACAACAGCACCTGTTTTGTTACATCCTAACCCCACTCTACCCTACGTAGTGGAAGCAGATGCTCTGATGTGGCTGTTGGGGCTATCCTCTCACAAGAGTGTGCTGATACGGGTGTGCTTCATCCAGTGGCTTTTCATTCCAGAAAACTGACTTCGTATGAGGCCAACTACACCATTACCGAAAAAGAACTCTTGGCTGTTCGTGATGCCTTCCTGGTATGGCGACATCATCTCTTGGGAACAACGTTGCCGGTACAGGTATTTACTAACCATCGTAATCTCCTGGCCTTACAATCTGTAAAATGTACTACGGCCTGCCATGCTCGTTGGCACAAGTTCTTTTCGATGTTCTATTTCGTAATTACCTATAGACCAGACTAAGCATTCTAAAGCTGATGTATTGTCTCGCATTCATGGTGTTCCATCTCCCAACAACAATAGCAATCCCCTCTTGCTTCCTCATCAGGTTGCCTGTGCCTGTGTAATGAAAACCCCCTTACGTACCTCCTTGTTGCAATGGGTACGTTCAAATCAACAGACAGTCCGAGACAAAGCTTCGACAGTCGTTAATGATCTCCCTTACCATCTTGGATTGATATACCTTCCCGACACCCACAGAATCACCATACAATGGAGTCACAACACTAGATTTGAAGCACATCCCGGGGAAAGGAAGACACTGGATTTGCTGCAACGCTGATGTTGGTGGCCGTCAATGAAGGATGTACCTGAATACATTTTGTCATGTGCGATTTGCGCTCAATGTAAAACCGCATCTACGAAACCCATCACCTTATTGCATCCTTTGCCTGTTCCTGAACAGCCATGGGTTATGTTGTCTATGGGCTTCATAGTCGAACTGCCAAATGACCACGGCTACAGCACAGTATGGGTGGTAGTAGATTAATTTTCCAAGATGGCTTTGTTTGTACCTTGGAAGGGCCTTCCTTCCGCTCTTTCTTTGGCAGATCTGTTCCTGCGTTATGTATATAGGTTCTTCGGTCTCCCACATATCATCGCATAGATCATGGTTCCCAATTCACGTCCAATTTCTGGAGGGCCCTCACTAAATCCCTGGGTATTTATGATCGCTTCTCGAGTGCTTACTACCCGCAGACGGATGGTCAGACTGAGCGTTTGAATGCTACACTCAAACAGTATTTACGCTGTCTTACCCTTCAGCACCAAGACTCCTGGTTATCGGTACTTGTTATGGCTGAGTTTGTGTATAATAATTCAATACACACATCTACGGGTACCTCCCCTTTTTATGCAATGTATTGTAGGCATCCACGCACTCTTCCTTTACAGCCCATCCTCTCACCCACCAGTACGGCTGCGGAGGCATGCGTGCGTGATCCGACTAAGCTGTGCAATGTCATCTCCTCCCAGTTGCATAAGGCCAAGTTACGGTATAAACTACACGCAGATGCTCACAGGTCCCCGGCTCCCAGCTAAATGGTGGGCTCGAAGGTATGGTTGTCTACCTATAACTTACGCATTCCGGGACGCCAGTCTCTCTTGCCTCGTTTTGTGGGTCCGTATTCTGTCTCTGCTGTTATTAATCCAGTGGCAGTCCATATTTATATACCCACCTCCTGGCTTATCCATCCGGTTTTCCACGTCTCCCTCCTTAAACCATTCCACCCCTGCACCAGACTATCTGCTCGCCCATCTCAGGTTTCTGTACAAGGTTCGGACAAGTATGTCAAACCCCGGGGATAACTCCTGACACTACTCCTCACCTGTTTCTTCAATAGAACTGTCAGGTGCTTCAGCTTCTTTCTTCTTGCGTGAATTCCTTAGTACCCTAGGCTTCCTCTCCTTCTGATGGAGATAGGGGGCAAGCTCCCTTGGAGGCCACCTTGACTGGAGTGTGAACCCAATCTAGGTGAACCCCAAGGAGCAAGCCCCCAAAAGTCCCGGGAAAAAGGCAATGGCGTAAAAAACTTTGTTAAGATGTGAAAGCTGTTGTCTTGCCCAGGATTGTTGCACGTTAGATGGAGACAGGCGGAGATGTAATCTTCCGTGATTCTTGATGAATTGAGAGATGAAGCAAAGTTAAACTCTGACGTGAATTGTACCAAGCAGATTGTCCACTTGAGTGTAGAAGCTAATGCTAACTTCTTGAGGGTAGGAGTTTCCACAATGGAAATGCCACAGAAAACAGACTATGACCTGTTAAGCCTAACAGAAGGTAAACAAAGAAAGAAAGACACAAAGAGAGCAGACAGGGAAAGAATACAACACAGAACGAATAGAAAGGAAAAAATAGAAGTAAAAGATGTCACGCCAACCGGAAAGGAAAGGACGCCTGCGGAGAAATGGACAAGAAATAGCCGCTCACAGTAACCCAGAGCAGGGAGAAGAACCAAGCCGGAAGACGTGACTTCCAATATGTGGGAAACAAGAAAGTCGTGGTATCAGAATAGGGAGAAAAGGGAGTCGGCAGAAGCGGCCTAAGAAAAGCGGAAGAGTAGAAGGTAAGAAGACCGCGGCTACCGGGGCTGGAAGCCTACGGTAGCCGCGGACGAACTGTCACAAATGTAAAAAAGAGCAGAAAGAAGGTGAACGACAGTAAAAGCAAATAGCTAACGAAAGAAGTAAAAATTAACAACTGGGAAAGCAGCCCCGAACTAGACAGAAAGAAACCAGAGAAAAGGAAAAGAATTATAGGAGTGCCAGAAAGACGAGTAAAACTAGGGTTACCTGAAGATTGGAAAGTATCATCCGAACAGTGTCGGAAGACTAGCTTGAAAGCAGCAAAGGAAAAAGCAAATAAAATGCGAGTACACTGTTTGTTAACAGGAACTAGCAGCGAATACCAGGAGTCGGATACAACGCAGGGAGTGAATGCACTTAGCATAGTGTTAAAGTGTATGCGGCCATCTTGAGAAAGGCTAGACCATCAAGGTGGGACTATAGTCGGCCATGTTAGGTGTATCTCCATCTCTGACAGTATTTCCACTGACGATGTATGACAGAGTATGAGGTCCATCATATACTAGACACCAAGGTCCATCAAGGTGTGCATCTCTACCTTGTAGATTGGAAGGGTTACGGTACCGATGACAGAACTAGGGAACCTACGGCAAATATACACGCCCCGATCTTGCTTGTGAACTTCTGGTCCAGGAGAGGGAGGGCATCTTTGGGGAGGGGTATTGTCAGGGCTGGGTCCCGGATGGCTAGCCCACGGTCTCCTATAGTGACAACATGCAGGAGAATTAAGCCGTTATCTAGGCAGCTTTCACATACCTTGCGGGATCCAGCATTACAACACCTTGAATGAGTCTCCATTCCCGTCCTTCCCGACCTCTTAGGTCACGTGGGTGCAAGTTACCGTAGCGACTATGGCATCCACTACAGAGCGTTACGCGGGGGCTGGAGCGGAGGGATTCCATGGCAACCCTATTTAATACTTCCGGATTGCCGTGGACGCTGCTTCTGATTTTGTTAAATCGCGGCTTTTGCTCTTGCTGTACTTTGGTCTTGTCCTGTACCATTTCCCCTTCTCCTACTTTGCACCCGAACCTTATTGCCTTTTGAAATACCAGAACCGAAAACTGGAACGCCAACCGACTCCCGCACGCCTGCCGATTTCAACCTTGAAATTACTTGCATGTTAACGAAACCGGAACGCTATTCAACTACTCTTCTGCCTGCCGTCTTCAACCTGATCTATCCAGCATAAAGACGAATGCGGACCGCTACCTGACCACTCATCCTCATTGACTTCTAAGCTTATTCAATCCACAGAACAACTAATTTGGAACTACATGCAACGCACTACCAACAACGCCTCAGATTGTTTCCTGGTGCTCGAATACCATCACCACACACAAACACAGTCCGGACCTGCTTGTCTACTGTTCTCAGGACCAACAAGGAAACCCAGTGCTGCACCAGTGTATTCCTAAACCAGCGCACAGACTTGAGACTTCCACCACTGGCGCTTAGGACATTGGGCGTCCTTGTTCCATCGGTGTAGGAACTGGACTGGCTGCCTGCCATATAGGCGTCCTCGTGCCGTTGTGTTTAGGGATAGAAGCTGGAATACACAGGGTGGCCAATTGGTTTCCATGTCTGCCTCTTTCCCATCTTGGTAAGTCCCTTTCTGTTTTGTTCTTTGCTGTTTCTTGATATTCTCAGTGCTGTTCTTTAGTCTCATTGTTCACGTCCGGTTTTCTTAGAGCCTCATCTTGAACCTCCTGCACAAGCAGGAATTAGAAACAGGCCTCTGGCTACAAAGGAAGGAGCCATTATTCCACTGGTCAGTTTACCTCTTCATGTTTATGGTTCGTTGTGCCTTGGAACCAACTCTCCAAGTAAACCTGCCTTGTGTTCCCTTACAGTTCCTGGCTTTTCGTGTGGTGTTTAAATCTTTCGACTAATTGACTCCTCTGCATTTAGTTCATTGTGTCCAGAGGGGTACATTGGTAGAAAGAACTCGACGGCTAAACGTCTGGTAAAACTACCATAGATTCTGACAACAGGTCCCGACTGGGGTGAGATTTAATGCCAGGGAACCCCATCAACATAAATTACCCCCAAAAAAGGAAATGCCGGTAAATGAACAGTTGTGTATTTATTTAAGACGGCTTTTTGTGAGCTCCAACAGATATCCTCTTAATAGGCACAATACCCTCTCCCTGATACATGAAATTGCAAATGTAAGACTTTTAACCTCGGATGATATTATGCAGGGACGCTTGCTACCCCTAGAAAAAAAAGATCTTTTTAAAAAGATTTTTTTTTTCCTTTTTTTTTTTTAAATGCATGCTCCTGGGCTGTGGCCAGTGTCATGTGGCTCTTTATTTTTGGAGTGCCTGACTTTCTTGTTCAAAAACGGGCTTCCACAAGTGTGTCACTTTGAGCAGTGACTCTAAATAAGAAATAATAGGATTAACACATAATTTGTCCTTCTGGAATTCTATCCAATAATTGCTAGAATCATAAAAGTTTATTTCCAGGCACACTTCATGGGGTGAGTCACTGATTTAGTCTGTTCTTAAACACCTCAACTCAGCCTTTCTTCCTTCTGACGTCGATAAATGAGTACTAACACAGGTTGGGTGATATTGTATGTATATTTGATCTATATAAAGCGCTTAAGCGTAAGTGCTATATAATAACATATTATCAGTTGGCCTTGGACTCTGCTTGCATTTACAGTAATTTGGTAATATGGTCCTATACACACTGATATTAGAGATACATACGGTGATCCATCCTTGTATGAAATGTATATAACATTATAGTGATATCGCAACCATATTTTTCGTAGTGTACTTAGGAACAATATGTGATGTCCCTTCCTGTTTTGTCAAGGAGTGAAAAGTCATGTTCCATCACTTCCTCTGATGTCACTCCGACGTGGGGGTGGTGTCAAATGACATCACTTCCTGTGATGTCATCAAAGGTCATGTGATGTCACTTCCACTACCCCTGGCATTTCGGTGAAATGACGTGCCTGATATTATGACTGGAATTTGTATATGAGGATTCCTTGGACACAGTAAAACTCCATTTGAGGTCTTATGTTATCAAAGAGGTTATTATGGCAGAAAAGGAGCTCTTTTTAGCTTTGGGTTTCGAAGTTACTGTCGCAGGGCCCACAATAATATCGAGACTGGCGCCAATTTATTCAGGTAAGGATAGGAGGGTGCGAGCCTTATCTAATGTGCAACAGATGGATACATATAGCTGAAGGGGTTATCCCGCATATAGGATGTCCAATGGAGCTTGGCCCCAAGGTGGCAGTAATAGATGGGGGGGAAGAACATAGGGAAATACACTATACATGATGGTCTAACTGGACATTGGTTTCTTGGAACTCTAGCAGTTACAAGAACATTTTAAATAACCAAGACCTTTTGGTGTCCTTTGATATAGTGAGTTTGCAAGAAACACCACTCCAGGACCCACCAATTATTGAGGGTTTCGATGTACTATACATTAAGGCCCTTCTGGGCCATAAGGGAAGGCCTTATGGTGGCCTTCTGACAGCTATAAAACGTTCCCATGGGGTGTCCATCCAAAGAATTGAATTGGACAGGACAGGTATGTTGGTGGTGCTGCTGGTCTGGCAGGAGGTGGTGGATGGGTTATTTAGTAAATGCCTCTTGGTAAATGTTTATTTAAGCCCAGTTAACGAACAATTAGAGGAGGCCTTGACGGCACTTTCCTTCTCACTGCTGGGGGAATTCCCAGAAGAAGGTGCCCTTTTGATAGTATTAGGCGATTTCAATGCGGAATGCTTGGACGACCATTGGCATTTGGTACCGAACAGAAGGTGTGTTGGTAAGGGGTCACGCTCCAGGGGAATCAGAGTCAATAAAGAACTGAAAGCACGGGACTTGTCAATTGTGAATGGAAACATTCAGGGTGAAATCCCCTCTAAGTTCTCATGGCAAAACGGGCCATGGAAGACAACACTAGATTATGTGTTTTTTTTCTTCTGATTTGGCACTGAGGGGGGAATCCCTGGAAGTAAAACCTCTGGATTTGAGTGACCCTTCTCTACTGGTGTATAGCATTAATCTTCCCTGAAAAAAGGAGGAGAATAATACGCACCTCAGACTAGAAATAAATCCTAGAAATTCTGAGGTGAGATGGGCCCCAAATCTTGCAAGGGCTTTTGACGAGGAGATTGCTGGCCTGTCTATAGAGAGGTTGGTCTTCTTATGTTCTCCCGAAGGTTTCTCTTCTACAATACGGGAGGTTTTGGGTAGCCTTTCTACGAATTAAGTTTTGAAGAACCGGGCACATATAATGGGTAGTACTCATGGTTTTGACATAGAAACCCAGGCTCGAAAGAAACAAATGTGTGGGGAGGTGAGGAAGTTAAAGAAGACTTCCCCAGTTGGTTTTAAAGAGGATGTCCGTAGGGTAAGACAAGTCTATAGAAACTGGAAGAAGGGGAGGCAATTTATGTTGTATATTAACGATGCCAAAAAGATGTTGCCTTGTTTGTCAGGGAATAACTCGAGTAGATTTTGGCAACTAATTGAGCCTCAATGCAGAGATGGTTTCTTGCAGTCCCATTCAATTCTGGAGGAAATCTGGGTGAAGCATTTCACAGATCTATACATGAAACTGGGGCATAATAGGCCTCCTGTATGGTCGCAGGCCAGGTGGAAGGGGGCACTTAAGTGGGATCTGGAGGACATTACTTTACTGATAAAAAGGAGCAAGCAATCTAATGCTTCGGGCCCTGAAGGCCTCAAATATGACATTTAAAGCAAATTTGGTTGTATGGTCTAAATTTTTGTCAGACTTATTTGCAAGTATTCTTGTCAACAAAGCGTTCCCTGAAACCTGGTCTGCGGCCACTGTAATTTTGATTTTTAAAGGTGGCGATAGGTCGTCCCGTTTCACTCTTGGATGCCTCAAATAAAATGTTTTCTAAAATGATGCTTAAAGAGCTCCAACAATGGGCACGTGAGTCTAACTCCCTGGATCCAAATGTTGCTATTTCTGTTTATATTGCCTCAACCTGAGGTATCCAACGTTCTAAACCTACTACCTGCTAATTCCAACCTCTATGTGGGAAACGTACCTACCAAAACCACTCTTCCCACACCAGCGGTCCAGTTACAAACGACCTAGTCAGAGCTGATTCACCCATATTGCAGTACTGTATGCCCTGTGTCCTACTTAACAGGCACATCCAAACGTCATATCCAAACAAGGCTATTTACTGCCTCTTCACGTGCCCCATCACGCGGACTACCCGGCCGGAATTGCCACATTGTAATGTTACGCATAGTTTCAAGTGCCTTTTAAAAAAGTGCAAGACCAACCTGATCTGATCACTGCTTTCCTATGCACCTCACCAAGAGTAGTCATTGACGTGTACTGCTATCGCCTAACTGTGAATGCTAGGTTATTCAAGTACCTACCTAATGCCCTTGTCCAACGTGCAATGAATAGTTTCACCCATGCGCCTTCGAATAGCGGAAGTGACATCATTCGAAGAAGAAGTCATCACCATACTCAGATAATACTAAACCCACATTGCAAATCCTACTGCTAGGCGACTTCAATCTGGGCAATCACGACCCCAATGAACCCCATGCCAAGGCACTCTTTAATGCCTTAACCGAACTAGGTTTCACACAAAGAGTAAATCAACCAACCCATGAGAAAGGTAGAATACTAGGTTGGGTAGCCGACTTCAACGTGGAGACTTCCATGTCATCTATCCTACCCTTAACCTGGACTGAACACCATTTTATCTCCTCTACCATACAAACCAAATGCATATTCCCATCAAGCAAGCAGACAGCGCCACCCCTTCTTACACGGAGCAAACAAAACATAACCACTGACAACACTGAATCTCATGCGTCTCATAATACCGACATTGAACGCCTAACCAGAAACAGATGACCCAGCTGAACTAGTTGAAATGTACAACTCCACTAGGACCCTAGTCTTAGATGCCATTGCGCCTCTCAAACTACGAAAAAGCAAACCAAAAGCCCATCTTAATACTTGGTTCACCCCTCAGCTAAAAAGTATGCGAGCAGATAAAAGAAAACTTGAAGTATTATGGAGAAACTCCCCGACCGTAGAAAACAAATGCAACTTAACTGAACTAACAAACAAATACAAACTCAAATCATACATACCAAAAAAGAAACTTACAATGATAGGATCAACAAGGTCAATTCCAGAACTAAGGAACTCTTTGTGATCCTAAGGGAACTGGAGTCCCCTACAACCCCTGAAGATACCTGCATCAAGGATACAGTATGGTGTACAGACATACAAAATGCATTGTCTAACAAAATGGTCACCCTCCAAAATAAAATTGCAGCCAAAAGAATTACCTTACCTCAACCTGACCTGGCCAAAGGACCTATAAATATCCATTCTAACTGTACCACTGAATACACAGGGCCTCATTACGAGTCTGGCAGTAAAACCGCCTGGTTACCGCCGGACTCGTATTACCATTCCGCCTCCGTGACTCCCGGAAATACCAGTGCATTATGACCCTGGTTTCCTGGGAATTCCCATAGGACTCAATGGGAATGGGGAAGTGGACACACCGGCACCATCTCGTGATGGTGCTGGTGTTTCCACGTCCGCCTGCAGGCGGGAGGTGTTCAACCCGCCAGGTCAGACTTGGCAGGAAGATCACCTCCCGCCTGCAGGACTCGGGATCGGGCGGTCCGGAATTAACAGTTGTGGCGGGTTTACCGCCACTGTTAATTCCGGACCGCCCAACCTGTAATGAGGCCCACATTCTCAGAAGTCACCACTGCAGAAGTGGTCAAAATCATTGCATCTCTCAAGCCTTCAAGATGCCAAGGTGATATATGCCCTGCCCAAATAATTAAAGAGGCTGCTAGGGACCTCGCTTTATTCATCACTAAATCACTTCTTCCGCACTTGTAAAGTCCCTACTAACCTTAAGAATGCTTGGGTCCAACCCTTGCTAAAGAAAGCCTCTCTAGACCAATCTATTCCTACTAACTATAGGTCTATTACAATGGTCCCATTCCTCCTCAAAATACTAGATAAGGCCACATACATCCATATCCAACAATATCTAGAGTCAAACAATCTCCTAGGACTCAGACAATCGGGCTTCAGACCACTTCATGGCACCGAAACGGCTCTGATCGACTTAAACATGCACATTGACCCACTCAAGGACAAAAGGCAATGTGCCTTGCTCCTCCTTTTAGACTTATCGGCTGCCTTCGATCTGGTACACCATACTATCCTTTGTAAGCACCTATCCCTAGCAGCCAATTTCTCACAAGAAGCGGCAGATTGGATCCAAACCTTTCTCAACACCACATCAATGAGGGTCCTCTCACAGCTGGCAGTGGCTGACCCATCCCCGATTACATGCGGAATCCCACAGGGCTCATGTGTATCCCCCACCCTGTACATTATATTTACAAAGCCACTATTTGATATACTGGACCATCTGGGGATCATCTACACCAACAATGCAGATGATACTCCTACTCCTACCGTTTTCAGACAACTATGACCAAGACCTGGCTAACCTGAAGAAAATATACCAAGTCACTCAGGCATGGATGGCGGTCCATGGACTATGCCTGAATGACGACAAAACAGAAATCCTAAACCTAGTTGCTCCAGCCCAACTTAAGAAACTTGACACACAATAAACTGCGTTCATCATTGATGGTATCGCTATCAATGTGGCCAAGGAGACCAAAACATTAGTTTTTTTACTTAGATTCTACTTTGAACCTGCGCAATCAAGTAAATGCTATGTCGTCCAGCAGAGCGTACACTTGTAAACTGTTCCATGCGTGCAAACCCTACCTGTCAAATAAGAGCTGCATTACACTAGCAAGAGCCCTGATACTGTCAAAACTTGACTACTGAAATGCCCTCTATGCAGGAGCCAGCAAACAGACCACAAATAAACTTCAAGTCTTACAAAATAATGCGCTGAGATCGGCATTAAGTATTCCCAAGAGAGAACACATCTCTGCAGCCAGAAGAGAAACCAAATGGCTCTCTATCAAAGACGGGGTATTATTTAAATTAGCCTCAATAACACACAAATGCCTAAATAATGCTGCCCCACAGTACCTCCAAGAAAAAAATCACCAGAAAAGTTTCCACTCGTGCCACGAGAGCTGCCCAATGCTGCTGTATCACAGTGCCTAGATACAACCTGAAAGGAGCAGGTGGGAATAGCTTCCCCGTCCAAGCAGCCCAAATCTGGACCGCACTACCTCTGCACTTCCGTACAGACCAAACGTTCCCAAGTTTCAGAAAAAACACGAAAACCTGGTTAGTCTCTAATGACATCCGAACCTTACCATGCGCTCGGCTACCTCATTATGTACCTGACTGCATATCGCCTTTAACCATAACCTGTATGTCTCTATATACTGTATAGTACTGCAATACTTGCATGTTTCCATGTACTGCAAATAATTTTCCTTCACCTGTAACATACTGTAGTGCACAAAGATGAATAATCTTGTTTCACCGAGATACCCACGGGTGAGGAGCGCATTATAAATAATAAACAAATCCCTATCAGATAGCCTTTAGACAAGGCATGGGCATGGTTCTAAACAGCCTTGTGTTGGACCTGCTCGCACAGCAAGCAAAAACTCAAGTTAGACAATTTATTTTGGCTTTTCTGGATATTAGCAAGGCCTTTGATCACGTAAATAGGGCCTTGGTATGGAGAAAGTTGCACGAAAGGGGTTGCCCTCCTCCTTTGGTGGGGATACTTGAGGCAATGCAGGTAGGTAACAAGAATCAGGGTGAGGCTTGATGCCTTTGGACATTACACATCATGGATTGAGACTAACAGGGGTCTACGCCTTTTTTGTTTTTATATATTGGGAATATTGGGTCATTTAAAGGAAGTCAGAACAAATCCTCCAAGGTTGGGTGAATTGATTATTCAATACCTATTATTTGCAGATGATATTGTGATTTGACTCGTATTGGTTTTCAAAGAGCTTTGAGCGTAGTAGAAGAGTTCCTTGACAGTCTGGAATTGTCAATAAATACATTGAAATCGAAGGTTTTGGTGCTTAAAGGGGGCAGGAGAAAAGGTAAAATGCTTCCCTGGTAATTAAAAACTGGTAGCCGTGAGGCTGTCTGCAAATGTACATATTTGGGGATGCCTGTTTATGACAATCTAGACAATCCTGAGCTCTAGGTGGACCTAAAGTCAAATTCTTTGTGAGCACTGGTTAAGTTGTGTTCCTTTGATGATAAATTTGCGAGATCTTCAATCTTCCAGTTTTAAAACTGTATAAGCAACAAATGGTGCCCAAATCAATATATGGAGCCCAATCAAGGAGGGTACGAATTGACTGGCCTAAACTGGAAGGACTAATTTGGCGAGGGCTCCTGCGTCTACCCCAGTCAGTCCCATTAGTGGGGATACTTTATGAACTAGGTCAACTCCCTATCCAGACTCTGATTGGCTGGGGAAAGCCGAAGATGTTTGCAGTTATGTTGGCCCCACCGGCTGCATTCATTTATGAGTGCCTGAATGCCTTATGGATTAAAGGTTCATGTAAAGTCTTAGTACATTGGGGTGCCAAGTGCTTAAAAACACTACAAACAATAGAAGCATCTTTGGAGGAACTGGGAGTCACGCCCAAATTGGTCAGGAGAAAACTATCCAGACATGCAAGGGGTATTTTAAGAGAATCCCTAATGCTTCATCAATGCTTTGGAGATCATTTTGTCTGGGTAGTTAAAGGATTTAATACTGTCTCTTCATATTTGAAAAAGCACCGTGGGGTTGGCCCCACCGGCTGCATTCATTTATGAGTGCCTGAATGCCTTATGGATTAAAGGTTCATGTAAAGTCTTAGTACATTGGGGTGCCAAGTGCTTAAAAACACTACAAACAATAGAAGCATCTTTGGAGCAACTGGGAGTCACGCCCAAATTGGTCAGGAGAAAACTATCCAGACATGCAAGGGGTATTTTAAAAGAATCCCTAATGCTTCATCAATGCTTTGGAGATCATTTTGTCTGGGTAGTTAAAGGATTTAATACTGTCTCTTCATATTTGAAAAAGCACCCATCAAGGCATTTTAGGTCTCAAACTTTAAGGTTTAGACTAAATCTAGTGCTAATGCAGGAAGTTCTAGGTCAACGAAAGAACACTCCTAGGGATCAGAGACTTTGTCGTCACTGCCACAAGCAAATAGAGACTTTAAAGCACTTGTGTGTACAATGCCCCAGCATGTGGACTATGAAGGCTCAAACTTTATCCTTGAACTCTATGCCTACTGAATAAGAATTGTTGAGGAGGATCTCAAATTGTAATGAATTGTGTCTATCAATCCGTATTTTTGCTTTTTTAAAGGCATGTGCAATGGATTTTTTTACTTGCTGAAGTTTTAGGCTGATGTTTGTGCTGTGAGGTTGATCAATTGACTGATTAATAATAATATTTTTGTTTAAATACGATATTGAACTGTGATGAATTGTTTTGTGTTAAAAGTACCATTGTACTATAATACACAATAAAAAATGAAATTAATTAAACCTCATTCAGTCACTCCCAAAAATAAAAATATGGACCTCCTTTATAGGCTCTTGCAGACCGAGGAGTTGGCGATATCGGCCTGGCTGCAGAACGACTTCTTCAGTGGTTGCGGCAGCAGCGATCTTTACCAAGCCAGCATCTGCGTTGTCCTCTTCTGCATCACAGGTGCTCAGCAAGGGGGATAGTATCCTTGAGGGACTGGGCATGAAGGTGTTTGCAAACTCTGCCTAGCAGCTCAGGCAAGCCAACGCCACGCACTGCTCGCAGCCACAAATCTGCAACTTTGGAAAGATCGCACAGAGTTAGAGAAGTTCATTCCTCAAGACCGATTGGACGAGTTCAAGGTCAGTCTGGTGGATGCTAGAATGGTTGCGTAGGACCGCCTGACACCATGTCGAAATGTTGGTCGGGGGTGAGGTGCCAGGCACAGACACATGCAGGCATGGCTGCACAGTACAAATATCACAAAGCTCAAGATAAGGTGCTTGACCTCACGTTTGAGGGTGTGGACCTATTCCACAGCTCGACAGGTGACAAGCTAGCTAAAAAGAAAGCTAGTACCCTAACAGCAAAGTCGTTGTCAGTGCTAACAAAGTCAGCCCCCTCCAAACGAGCATCATCGTTTCGGAGATTGGCCCAGGTCTTTTTCTGGTTTCAGGGGATTCCAGGAGTGGAAGGCAAGACTGCAGGATAGATCACCCAGCAAGCAGTGAAAAAAGCATGAGAAAACTGCTCTCAGGGGCTTTTTCTCCCACCAAGCTGGATCAACCAGCTCTTCCAGTTCCTCCGCTGACAAGGCAACTAAATGATGGCCTTGTTCGGTCCCACGGGACTCCGGTGGGGGAAAGAATCAACTTCCACTGGGAAGCCTGGAGGACTATAACCAAAGACTCATGGGTGCTTTCTGTCGCCAGCAAGGGGGTTCAGGTTCCCTCTTCCCCCACCCTCCATTGAAGCAGACTGGTTCCCTCTCACTTGGGGCAGAGATTATCAAGCTCCTAGAGATGAGGGTGATGGAGATAGCTCCAGCCCCAGAAATTGTACAGGGGATCTATTCCTATCTTTACATGGTGCCAAAGTCCAACCAAGCAGGCGTGCGCACCATTCTCAACCTTGCAGACTAGAATTTGTCCTCCCACTCCAAAAATTCAAGATGATCACCCCTGCACAGATCTGGTCAGACCTACAGCAGGAAATTATAAGTTACTCACTGTTGCGACTAACGTACTCCTAGTCCATAGTCCCCTTTCCTCCATACTGTATGGGCGTCATTTGGTAGGGACGGGAAACAGAACCTTTTTCACCAGAAAAAAAAATGTGTTCCCCTTTAAATTTAGAGGCACGAAGCCCTGGGAGCATGCACTCCCCTGAATCCGCTCACCGGTACCACTCCTCAGTTCCATTTGACGCGTCGACAATATTATGGTTGCCTGATGACACTGAGATGTTAAGGGCGAGGATGGTGGGATATATGGAGGAAAGGGGACTATGGACTAGGAGTCCGTCAGTCACAACGGTTTGTAACTTGTAATTACTCCTATGTCCCGTCCCCTTTCCTCCATAATGTATGGGCAAATAAAATTGAATGCAGCCCTGGGGAAGAGAGTTGCCCCTCTAAGAAAACAAGTTCTTCAAAACTGCCTGGCCATATGCTGCGTCTGACCTGGTGCGGGCATCCAGCATTAAGGTTTGCAAAAGGCTGATGGGGAAGCCCAAGTAGCCGCTTTGCTGATCGTCGGATATGGGACATACCTTTGGAAAGCCATAGCAGTGGCCTTGGCTCTAATGGCTTGGGCATGCATGTTTGCTGGCAGAGGCCTGTTCTGTCCCTCATATGCCTCCTTGATGACCATCACTATCCACCTTACTATGGAAGTCTTGGAGGCTTGACAGTCTGGTTTTGACCCGCCAAAAGTGATGAACAAGGGATCCGATTTACAGAAGCTCTTTGTCCTGTCCAGATAGAATCTTAGAGCATGCCTGACATCCAGACAGTGCAATACCGTTTCAGCCTCATCCTTTGGGTCAGCAAAGAACGTAGGGAGAACTATCTCTTCATTAATGTGAAAGGAAGAAACAACCTTAGGGCGAAAGGCAGGATGCGTCCTGAGCACCACCATGTCCAGGTGAAACGTGGTGTTACGCTCTGAAGCCACCCGAGCCTGAATCTCACTGATCCGGCACGCTGATGTAAGGCCAACCAGCAGGGCAGTCTTAATAGTCACCAGCCTGATGTCTGCTGATGCCATGGGCTCAAAGTGTTTGTGAGCCAGGGCACCCAACACCACGTTAAGGTCCCAGACCGGGTGTGGACGCTTGACCAGCGGATATAATCTGGTCAGTCCTGCCACATGCATTTTACCACCCGATTGGAAGAGGAGAGGTCATCTCCGGAATTCTTCTATGCCCCTATGGCCGCCAGATACATACGGCAGGTGACTACCTGCACACCGGAGCGAGCCAAATGTGCCAACAAGGATAACACATCGTCCAGTGAGCATGTCAGTGGATCAACCCTGTTCACCGTGGCCCAGTGGCAGAAACTGGTGCACTAGCTTCTGTACCGACCCCTGGTGGAGTCGCTTTATGCCCCTTGTATGATGGCCAGGTTGTCCTGCGATAAGTATAGATGATTCAGGGTGACCTGTTCAGGAACCACACTGCCAGGGATAACTTCTGCGGGGCAGGGTGAACCACTTTGCCCACGTGCTGGGAGAGTAAGTGGGCTGGACCCAGCAGGAGCTGTACTAGAGGTTGGTCCGACAATCGGAGTTCCGAGAACCACGGTCTTGCCAGCCACCATAGCGCTATCAAGATGAGTTGAAGGTTCTGGGACTCCCTGCCTCCCTGGTATGCAGATGACCTTGTGAATCAGCAGAGTGGGGGGAAAGGCGTATGCATTCATGCCATTCCACGTGATCTGCAATGCATCCCCCAGTTATCCCCTGCCTCGCCCCAGCCAGGAAGCAAACTGAGGGCACCTACTATTGTCCATGGTGGTGAATAGGTCTACTTGAGGGTGGCCCCAGCTGTCGAAAATGCCACTCAGGACTGCTCCGTTCAACTGACACTCGTAGTTGTCGATCCTCAGCCTGCTGAGCATTTCTGCCACCAAGTTGGATTCCTCGGGCAGGTGGACTGCTGATAAGTAAATGCTGTTGGACAGTAGTGCCCAATCCCAAATGTCGATGGACAGACAACAGAGGGGAGGGGATGTGGTACCTCCCTGCTTGTTGATGTAATACATGCAAGTGGAGCTGTCTGTCTGGATGCAGACCACCCTGTTGCTGACAATTGGGAGGAACACTGAGGGCCAGCCAGATGATCATTATCTCGAGCCAGTTGATGTGTTCCAGCTGTTCCTGTCGTGACCATACTCCCTGGAAACTATGGTTGTCCAGTGTAGCCGCCCGATCCCTGTAGGGACAAGTCCATGGTAATGGTGATCTCCGGAGAGGGCTGCTGGAACGTCTGCTCACTAACAAGTTGGTCTCTGCACTCCACCACTCCAAGTCGGGGTGCAGGTACTGTGGTATGCTGATGAGAACTGCCTAAAAGCCAGTCTCCTGATTCCACGAGGCTGAGAAATGCAGCCAGAGTCTCCTCATTTTGAGTCTTGTGCGTGGCACTGCGGGGAGACAAGCCGCCATTATGCCAAGCAAGTGCTGGTACCACAACACTGAGGTCACTGGTCTGCTTAGAAAATGCCTGGTGGCCTTCCTGATTACTATGATCTTGTCTGCCGAGGGGAAGATCCTCTCCACCTTCGTATTCCAAATTAGCCCCAGGAATGTTAAGGACTGAGTGGGGAGTAGCTTCTTGAGGTTGATCGAGATCCCCAGATCATATCGCATGTGTATAAGTGCTGAAGCTGTGCACTGTACATCCTTGGGAGACTCTGCTCAGACCAGCCAGTCGAGATATGGGTAAAGGTGGCGGCCCTCTGCCCCGAGCAGGGCGGCTACCGAGTTCATTAACCTTGTAAAGACTCTTGGAGAAGAGTTGAGGCCAAAAGGGAGGACCTTGTATTGAAAATGAAACTGGAAACTACAGAGAGGGTCCATGGGTACGCCAACCTCGCCCTCCAGGAATGAAAATGAAGGGTAAGCCTACCACCCACTGGAGATTTGTGGATCTGGATGACATTGTCACAACTTCTTACCTGAATCTATTGGTTGTCTTCATGACCATCAGTCTGGCTTCAGAGCTGCCAGAAGCATGGAAACTGCTCTCCTGAACATCTGTGAAGACCCACTCTCCAACCTTGACTCCAACAACCCCTGTGTCCTCATTTTGCTTGATCTCTCTTCTGCCTTTGGCACGGTCAACCATGCCATCCTGCTCAACCGTCTGTGTGATAACCTGTGTATCACTGATTAGGCTCTGGCTTGGCTGACTTCTTTCCTCTCTAACCGACCCTCCCTGGTCCAACTTGGGTCCTTCCTCTCCGCTATCTTTTTCTCTACCTGTGGTGTCCCCCAGGGGTCTAACCTCTCTCCCTGGTTGTTCAACTAATACCTGGCACTCCTCGCCCACTGCATCGCCGCTCTCTGCCCCAACTTTCAGTGCTATGTTGATGACACCCAGCTCATTTTCAGGCTACCCTCGGCCTCCTCCTCTCCCTCTCTCATCTCTGACTGGCTCCTATCCAGGAGTGGGGTGCACCCAATGACCTCTGCCTTAATGCCAGTAAAACAAATTCTCATCAGCACACCCGCTCCCTCCTTTCCTGCAGCTCTTTGGAAGGCTTCTCTTGGCCCTCTTCCTGCTCCCACCTGCAAGGCTAAGAACCTTGGGGTCATCTTCGACTTCACACTCACCTTCTCTCCTTACATCTCTGATGTCTCTAAGAAGCTGCACCTCCCTAGAGGAATTTTTCCTTTCCTCTCCTTCCCCCAGAAACTCACTGTTTCCAGAGCTAACAGCCTCTTTCTAAATCTGCCTGCTTCTACTCTCTGACCTCTGCAACTTATCCAGAACAGGACTGCAAGACTTGTCCTTGGCCTCAAGCCCAGGGATTGTATCTCTCCAGGACTGAAATTTCTGCACTGGCTCCCGTTGGCTGCGAGGATTACGTTCAAAACACTCTGCATCATCCACAAGGCCTTCTCGAGCTCTTCGCTCATCCGCCTCCAACTCCCTCAGGGTCAGTCGCTTCTCCAAGCAACGAGTTGGTGGTAGAGCTCTTTCCTCGGCTGGTGCCTCCCTCTGGAACTGCCTCCCTGCCTCCCTTAAACTCGAGGAGAACCATCTCTGGTTCTGGAAGCTCCTCAAAACCTTTCTCTTTGCTTCTGCTTTTTCTCTTCCCCTCCTCTGCTGACCTCCTACTGCAACTGGAACCTGCACTGGCTACTTGGACACCCTCTGATCTCGGGACCAGGTCCTCCCCACCAGCGTTTCACACCTGCAGTGGCCACCTGGCAACCCCCACACTTGGGCACTGTCTCTGTATCCCTACAGTCCCCCACCCAGCTCTGACACCTGGTGTCCGCACTTACTCATGCACTTGCCACAGGCTGGCAGCTACTTACTTATTGTTATCATCTTGCCATGTACTGCACTTTCCCTGCCCCTTTCCCATGCACTTGCGCAATCTGATTGACACCTGGCCTAGTAGGATCATTGTCCGTCCTCCCATGCCTCGTCACGCCTTGAAACACTTGTGTATAGGCGCATTATAAATGCCTTATCATATCATACCTTCTGAGGCGGGTGCCTGGGAAGGGGACTGGAAAAACTGCTTGTGGGAGCATTTGTGCTGCTTTCGCCTGTGCTGGCTAGGAGACCGGTTGGGCTGTCTAGCGTGCCGCACCTGAAACCCATGGAGCCACCGATGGTACGGGCTCTGTCAGAGCATTGGTGACTCTGGCTATAGGCATTGGGCACCAACTTTGTCAGGATTTATGATGACTCAGCTGTCTGAGAGCTATTTTTCTTTTAGTCAAGTTCCTTGTCCATGATTTAGTGGAACAATTCCCTCCCTAGAATGCACTCTTGCACATCGGGGTTAAACTTGGTCACCTTGAGCCAAGCTGTCCTCCTCATATCTGTGGTGATACAAATTGCACTACCTGCAGTGTCGATGAGAGTGACTGGATTCCATGTCTTGGGCCACGATTTTGGCCTCTGCCAATCCGGACATGAAGCGCACCTCACTATGCGCAGGGACCTCTGGGAGGAAATCCGCAAACTCCTGCCACAGCTTTTGATTTACTGCAGCCAGCATTGCGTCAGCATTAGCCTGGCGCAGATGGAGAGTGGCATTAGAGTAAATCATTTTGCCGTAGGTGTTCGGGACCTCAGACAAACTCCAGGTCCTTCAAAATAATGCCTTAAAATCAGCATTAAGGGGGCGTGGCCTGGAGCGCTGACGATGCAGTCGTCCCCCTGATGGCCTCCGTGGGACGCCCGCTGCATTTGCATTTTTTCATGGTTCCGGAAAATTGTTTTATGGTCTGATTAGTTGTGGCGGCGTATGAGGGTCCGGGGCTTCTGCCAGCATGCTGATGGGAGCCGAGGACCTCATAATGGAGAAGTTTGAGCTGCCTTTACTACGTGGCCCTTCCGCTGCGTAACCCAAAATGGCAGACTGGACCGCAATGCCTGAGATCTGCTGCGGCGGCGGCAAGTGAAGAAAAAGACAGCGGCTTCGTGGAGCCGCTCGGTGGCGCCCCACCAGCAACATAACTCCCGAGTGCGCCTGAATTCCGCCCGCTCCAAGGGATCTGTCCCATTGAATGTCCGGAGCGGAGGTCTTCGGAGTTGCTCTGCTGCCTCCCCCGGCTGCCGCTTGTGCCCGCGCCCCGGGCCGGGACCCTGCTGGTGTTCCCGGTGGCACTCCGGAGAACGGAACACACCCGTGACGGGAGACCGGGTGAGTACCCCCAGCCCCTCCAGCACACAGCGCTGGATCATCCCTTCTGGTGTCCCTCGGGGGAAACAGGCTTCCTAGCCTTCTCTATTGCGCTCCCGGCGCACCTCAGACCGCTGCTGTTGTTTCTCCGACCACGCTCCAGGGGAGGGGGCTGGGGCTGGAGCGGTTGCGGGGGTGCGCCTCGGAGCGGATTCACTCTCCCTCCTCCCTGGACACATATGGTGGGGCCCGACCTTGGACTTCTCTGGCCTGCGAACTCCTGTTGGGGATAGGGGAATCGGGATCCTCTGCTCTTACCAGCTGCAAGGGAGCTACAACATCCCACGCTCCCCGGGGAGTGACGGCCCGTCATCAGGCCAGCTCCTCGCGCCTGATCTCCACTCCCCCCACTTGTGTGGAGGGGGATCGAACTGGACCCCGGCTTTGACCTGCACAACACAGCATGTCTACGGGGGTGGTCCTACCCGACTCAGGCGCCACTCTTGTGGCAGCGCCCCTGAGGCACCAGAACGGACCAAGTCCGCAATGCAACGTTCTGGGGGATGCCCCCCCCCCCGCCCACATCAGCATCCTGGATCCGGCTTCAGACAGCCGCAGGTAACCAGCTGACTGTGAGGAGCTTCAACATTCTGCCCTCTTTACTGAGTAATCTGCCTTCCCAGCTCCTCAGGCCTGTCATCCAAGCCACCACAAGGTATTTATATTAAAATAAACCCTCACTGCCTCCAGAGAACTACCATCGCCTGAGACAAATTGGGTCTTCATCTTCCACCCCAAAGAGGCTCCACTGAACTGGTGCGCTCCTGTGTCTGCTCCGCTCCCTCTCCTCCCTCCACTCACTTCCTGGGGCGCCCCGGCCCACGTCTTTACCCCCTCTCTCTACTCTGTATCAAGGAGCCGGGGACGACATCACAATCCCACTCCTCACTGAAGGAACCAATGACTCGCTCTCTTCCTCACCCTGCATCGGGAGGCCGCAATCTACAGAAACACCTACACTAACAAGAATCTAGCCAGGGCACCGGAATCCTCACTCCAACACTCTGAGGACTCCCAAAGCAACTCGCCACCACTGCTACAGTGCTCCCTGCGGCCGTTTACCCGCCGCTGTCAGGCAACGCAATGTCCAACCGAAATCCACCAAGACCTCGGACATAGCAACAATGCTAATGTCATCCGACAAAGCGAAGAAACAAGACCCCCCCACCCCTCCGCTTCACGAGAATCCCTAGGCAACAAGGGACCTTTGGCGACCAAAGAGGATATCTGCGAATTTATGGCCGACATCAAAACAGAATTCCGGTCTTGTATGACAGAGCTTACTACCAAGCTAGAGAGCACCCACAAAAGGGTCTCGGAGGTGGAACAGAGACTGGGAGAGATTGAGGATCGCACCCAAGACCATACCTCCGCCCTAACCGAGATCCAACGCTCTATTAGACTTTTGCAAGACAAGTGCGAAATCTTGGAATACAAGCAGGAGGACGTGGAAAATAGGGCCCGGCGCAACAACCTCCGAATTCGGGGGGTGCCTGTATCGATCCCGGAAAAGGGGCTGGCTGAATATGTGGGCCTCTTCTTCCAAACTCTCCTGCCTGACCTGGAGGACTCACAACTTCTTCTAGACCGCACCCACAGGTTAGGCCCCCGCCGCGGAGTGGAGTCGGACGCCCCACCCGATGTTATCACCAGGGTGCATTTCTTTACCACGAAGGAAGCCATATCAGCGATAAGCTGCTCCAGAGATGAAATCACTTTCCAAGGGGCCGCCCTCCAGATTTACCAAGACCTATCTCTTACTCTTCAGAAGAGGCAAGCCCTCCGCCCGCTAACCACTCTCCTTCAAGCCCAAATAATTTGCTACAGATGGCTTTTTCCCACAGCTATGCAATTTTCCTACAAGGGCACACTAAGGAAAATTAGCCACATAGACAACGCTGAAAACATTTTGCATCCGGACTCCTCCAGGCCCTCACCTCCACTAGCCACTGAGGCGACAGCTGACTCGGACCCTATGGCCTCTCCTAAGTCCAAACAAAACTCGTGGTCAAGGGTCCCGAGATTCAGGAAAAGGAAATGACCCGGCGCGGTCCCATAATGGAGTCCCTAGTACTCTATGACCCGACTTGCGGGCCCGGCGCCCTGGAGCCAACCATCACCTGCAGGAACACAGACGAACTCCATCTCTGATGCAGCAGGCCTCACCCCACGGTCCATGCCCAGCTCTGAGGCACAGTCCACCTACGAGTCCTTGGAGCGTCCCACCAAGACTGTTTGTAATCCTAGCCATGTTTGCTACACCCCGTTCTATGGCCCCGTTGGCCAAGGGAGGTTTTGAACCCGCAAAGGGTCCGCCGTCCCCAGTTAAACCTTGGACTTCCTGTTGGCGCTCCGAGCAAAAACCCCAAAGGCAGGTTAATAAATGGTCACATATCCCACGACATGATGGCTGACCCTTCTACAGCTCCCCCCTTCCTCAGAACTTGTTGGCGACCCCAGATCTTGCCCCGGAACGTTTGTCTCCATGAATGTCAAGGGACTGAATTCACCAGCTAAACGCAAGTCAATCTTACAAAAACTCCAGAATGACACTGCTGCAGTAGCTATGCTACAGGAAACTCACCTCCTGCCGGCGGACCTCGGACACCTACGCTCCCGAAACTTCCCGAAGCAATTCTTCGCATCTGGGAACTCCAAGAGGGGTGGCACGGCAATCCTATTCAGGAAGGGGCTGAACCCTCAGATACTGGACTCTATAAGCTGCCCGGAGGGGCGGTACATAGCGGTGAAGTGTCTGCTGTTGGGACAATTATACTCCATGGTCTCAGTATACGTGCCAAACTTAGGCCAGGCGCCTTTCTATGAGTCGCTGAGTACAACTCTCTCTCCCTTCTTGGAGGGCCAGATAGTGATTGGCGGTGACTTCAATGGGGTCCCAGACCCTGTGAAAGACAAGTCGCATCTGCCCTCTGCCGGGGACCTCGTTACAGCCCTAGCTCTTCTGCAATTATTTAGAACCTTAGGGGTAGTGGACTCATGGAGGGTACTCCACCCGTCTGAAAAAGACTTTTCTTTCTATTCTTATGTTCACAGGACGTTCTCCAGGACAAATCTTCTAGTATCTCCGGAAATCTTCACCTTCACCAATGATGTGAATATAGGCTCCAGGATCCTGTCCGACCACGCCCCGGTGACCGTGGAAATCCGAGCGCAGGGACCACCCGACCCCCAACAGCACAGATGGACACTATATGACCCAATCCTTAATGAGATGACACTCAAAGATGCGATTGCAACTATGATTAACAACTTCTTTAAGGAAAACCCTAGCGGGGACACCTCCTTCGCCAACAACTGGGACGCAATGAAGGCAGTGGTGCGGGGGGAACTGATTGCCCAAGGGGTGGCCTATCACAGGCACAAGCGACAAATTCGTCAGAGCCTTGAGGAAGATCTCGAGGAAGCGGAAAGGATCCATAAGGAGAAGGGCTGGACCCCTAGAACACAACGAGCTATCCGGATAGCGCAAAAGAAAATCGAGGCTCACTATGCCCAGCATACTGCCCACCAAATGGCAAAAGCTAAACAGTTTTACTATGCTAAAAACAATAAAGCGAACAAACTACTGGTGGCCAAACTTGCCAAGGCAAAAAGGAATAACACGATCGTGGGCCTGCGGGACCAGCATGGCAAGATCCAATACGCTGACCACGACAAGCTATGGCTCGCAACTGCCCACCTAACTCAGGTTATGACCGCCCCGATACGAGACATAAAGGAACAAAGGGAATACCTGCGGAGGGCGGCGCTCCCCCGAATGAAAAACGCAGCTCGTGACTCTTTGGAGGTGCCGATTACTGACGAGGAAGTGGACGAGGTGATAAAAGCCCTTAAGCTCCTGGCCCGGATGGATATATAGCCAGGTTCTATAAGATTTTCAAACCTCAACTACTAGCACCTCTGGTACAGCTGTTTAATTCATTCAGGACCACGGGCACTATAACCCCATCTATGCAAGAGTCAATCACAGTCTTGCTGCCCAAACCCGGAGGCGACCCAAAGAACCCTGCATCATATAGACCCATTGCCCTACTCAATATAGATGCCAACATATACTCTAAAATTCCAGCAACACGCCTGTCGCGGAAATAATCGGCACCGACCAGAGTGGTTTCCTCAAACACCGCTCAACAGCCGACAACATCCGTAGAGCCTTGGACCTGGTGGAACTTGCCTCCCGAGACTCCCGGGAGTTGGTGCTTCTGGCCCTGGATGCAAATAAGGCATTCGACAAGGTGGACTGGACCTTCATGAGGCTCACCCTCGAGGCCTTTGGATTTGGCCCGGAATTTTGCACCATGACTCTGGCTAACTATAAAGCACCCAAAACCCTTCTCAGAGTTAATGGCACCCTCTCCTCCCCTATCAGCTTAACCTGCGGAACCAGGCAAGGATGTCCACTGTCACCACTCCTCTTCGCACTAATTATGGAACCGTTCGCCCAACGGATCAGGCTGAGCCCTGCGATCAAAGGCTTCCAGTCGGGCGCAGCGCACCATAAACTGGCCCTCTATGCGGACGACGTCCTGCTGACCATCACGGAACCCCGTACTTCCCTCCCCCAGGCCCTGGCTGAGATAGAGAGCTATGGAAAGGTCACATGTTTTACCATCAACTTCCGGAAATCAGCTGCCATGGGAGTGGGTCTGTCCCTGGAGGACCGGGAAGCCCTAACCCTGCTATGCCCAATACAATGGACGACCAGGGGAATCAGCTACCTAGGAGTCCAGATCCCAGCTAACCCTAAAGAGGTCTATCGAGCAAACTTTCCTCCACTATTCACAGACCTCGAGGCGGACTTAAAGCGTTGGGCGGCACAAGAGATCTCACTAATGGGCCGCATTACAGCCTGTAAAATGAACCTTCTATCGAGATTCCTGTATGCTTGTTCCTCGCTCCCGGTACCAATCCCGGCACCAGCCCTTCAAAACCTACAGAAGAAAATGTTGCAGTTTATTTGGAGGGGGAAGAAAGCCAGAATCCCTAGGACCACGATACTAGGCAACGCAAAGCTCGGTGGCCTCGGAGTCCCAGATTTACAGAAATACCAGATGGCTACCCAGCTGGCCTGCATTCAATCATGGCAGATACTCACCAACCGCCCCAGATGGGTGGATCTCGAACAGGCGCAGCTACCTCTCCCGCTACGCTTTCTCCCACACATCCCTCATTCGGAGCGCCAACGGTGGCGGGAACTCCTGAGACATACCATCTCTGTCTAGGTCAAAGCGCTGAAACAAAAGAAGACCCCTGTGGGACTCAGCCCCTCCTCCCCGGTGTTTATGAACCCAACTTTCTCACCCGGTCTGTCCACCCGGAACTTTGGGACCTGGATCGCGAGAGGCCTTTAGACCCTGGGACAACTCTTCGAAGGGGGACAACCCTATCCCTTTGAGCGATGTAAAGAACTCTTTCAACTTCAGGAACAGGACAGATTCACATACATCCAGTTGCGCCACTGGTGCTCTCACCCACAGACCCGCCAGGCAGCTACCCGCCCCACCACAGCTATTGAACTGACCCTCAATGAGCTCCCAGGCCGAGGGAGAATTTCTACTCTATACAAACGCCTCCAAAATGACTTTTTAATCTCCAAGACCCTGTATATGGCCCAATGGGAAGCGGACCTGGGCCACCCACTTGAGGACCAGCTATGGGTTGACATTTGGTCTCGGGCCCACACCTCCTCATCCTGAATCACAAACAGAGAATGCGCTTACAAGAGCCTCCTCTGCTGGTATTATCCTCCCCTAAAACTTCACCATATGAATCCCACATTTGACCCGAACTGCTGGAGACAATGCGGCCAAATAGGGTCCTTCCTTCATATGTGGTGATCCTGCCCGAAGGCCCAAACCTTTTGGAAACAATGCCTAGCGACGATTGCAGACATTACTCAGGTGCGGCTGCCCCTAGAACCTGAACCCATTCTTCTTGGAGCTCCGATCCCCGGAACCTACCCAAGGTCCGTACCCAAAGCCAAACTACTATTGCAATGCTTACTGGCGGGCAGAAATGTGATAGCCCGCACTTGGAAAATGGCAGAAGGCCCTCTTATGCCTTTCTGGTGGGAAAAAGTCTGGGACATCCTGATCGCTGAGAGGGTGACGGCTGCCGGGGCAGGCCACCTACACCGCTTTAATAACATTTGGGGCCCGGTTTTAGACTTTGACCAGAACTTTCCGGCCCTGACATACAAGCCCCAACTACCCAGGATAACTCTACAAGATGGTGATCCCCAGAGGGGACAGGATGAGGGACCTTAAGACCCGGGGAAGGGATGGAAGGGCGACTAACTGTATTGTTTTCATGCCACATGTCACGATTGATCAAGCTTGGTATTGTTATAACCGGTCTGTTTAAAATAAACATTTTTTTTTTAAAAGATCAGCATTAAGCATAACGAGATCTACACACATCACTAGCTTCAGACAGGAAGCCCACTGGCTACCAGTACAAGACAGAATTGCCCTTCGCACTCTCATCATCACCCACAAGTGCCTCTCAAATTCCGCCCCCAAATACCTGCCAGACAAAGTCATCAAACGTCAACCAACTAGACCAACTAGAGCCGTGTACTCACACTGCCTGGCCGTTCCTAGATTCCTCCTAAAAAGAGCGGGCGGAGCGAGCTTCCTGGTGTTAGTTGCCAATGTTAGTTAGTTAGAATGCCCTACCCCTCAGCCTTAGAATGGGACCTGCATTTTGGACTTTTAGAGCCAAAGTAAAGGGCTGGCTCTTCAGTAAGAAACAGGAGTGATCAGCTGTCTCACCTTGCATTCACCTTGCCTGTTTATTCTCTTTATGTCCTTTGTAACACTTGCAGCCTGGTATTGTAACTGATTCTCCCATTTCTCGACCCCCAAGTAACCATGTTCAACCTGCACTTATTTCGGCTGCTGTTATTCTTTTTTTTGTTGTCCAAACTGTCTGTAACTCTTGCATACGTCTTGGGCACCCAGTTACCTGAGGGTTCGGTGCGCGTTACAAATAAAGAAACTAAACTGTCTCGTGAAGGCGCAGAAGACAACATGTGTGATGCGCACCAAACGCAGGAGATTCAAACCTGCGTCGCTGATCTGGAGGGAGAGAGCTCCAAGGATGCTGGCAGTCCACGCTTGATCATCGGGAGGTCTGCAGGAGCAGACAGGTGCACAGCAGTGTTGAGAGGATGAAGGAATGCAGAAGGTAGCTGGGAACACTGTCGCACAGCCATAGGGAAAGCAAGATGCCGGAGAAGTCTATTGGAACGCCTGCCATCCCAAGAAACCCCAGAGATGTGCGAAACCCCCTACAAGGTAAATGGTGGCACAGGGGACCTGGAGGGGATGTAGGCGGCATATCAAGAGGGCACATGCAGATGTCCCTAGGCCCCTTTGCAACCATAATGCTTGGGTGACACGGCAGGGTGAGAAACCCTACAAACATTCTCCTCTTTATTGCAGTGGTGCAACAAAGCCCATTGAGCACGAGGGAAGGGTGGAGGACCCCTAGTACCATAAAGAGAACTTGAGAGGGGGAGTCCCTAATAACAGTGGCAGGGATAAACCCACTGACAGCCAAATGAGGTTCAGGGACCCTAAACGAGATAAGGGTCATCTTCCTTGTTGCAGTACTTGGCAGGGGGGTGAACCAAGTGGGCCAGTTCCAAGAAGAAGAGATAGCAGGGTCTGGGACCCAAAGCAAGAAAGTAATATAAGTCATCTTCCTCGTGGCAGTACTTGGCAGGTAAGTGAACCAAGGTGGCTAGGTCAAAGAAGAAGAAATGCCAGGGTCGCGGACCCTCTTAACACTCAGAGTTGGATGATGCAGGTGTGAAGCCTAATGAAAAGAAGATCAAGGGAAGGGAGTCATTCTCCCTGGTTGTACGGAACTGATAAGATACCAGGAGATGGGAGTCATCCTACTGGTAACCGGGACTGGGAGTGAGGCCCAAAAGGCCTGGGGAAGGGAGTCATTCCCCTGGGCTATCATTGACTGGATGTCAGGAGAAGGGAAACATTTTCCAGGCCCAACAAGAAAGTATTGTGTGGAATTTACTATCAGGGGGAAGGGAGCGATTCCCCCTGGTAACGTGTGAGACACAAGACTTTTCTAAGATTTGGGAACTGTTTAAACAAACCAGGAACCATAACCCAGGTGAAGGGAGTCCTTCTCCTGGGGCCAGCACAGTACTGCCCTAATCTTTATTTTATTGTGTAAGGCACAGAAGTAAGGGTTTCTTGACACAGGACGGTGTGCACTGCATTTGACAAGACATCCTGATAGACACCTTATCTTTAGTTGAGGCAGGGAAACCCCTCTTAGGAATAGGGACAGCGCTTGCGTTCTAGTTTAATAAAAGTCTTTAGCCCCAGACACAGCACCTGTGTGTCAGCCTCCTTCTTCTGCACCCTTACAATGTTTTTGGAGCAGTGGGATGAGGCAAAGGGGTAACGGCAGCGCAAGCCAAGAAAGGTGTGAGCAAGGGGATACGACAGCATACAAAGCATCTTGTGCGCAGACACGAGAACCCATTTGCAATGTATATGTTAGAGGAAAGGTCCTACTAATGTGTATATGAGAGTACAGTTACCCTAGCAACACAAACAAATTGCGGTGGAACATGGAGAATACACCTACCAGCATATGCAGGACAGTGGTTGAAGTGTATGAAAATAAATAGTGGAACTATGTTCCCTGCTGGCCTGTCCCTGTTCCCCTCAAACCCCATCACCACGCCCCCCCTCACACGCAAACAAATCACCAAACAAACGTGCTTGCTATTTAAGTGAACGTTCAGTGCAGTGCACTGAAGTGCAACTTTCAACTTCTTCCTACACTTTTATTTTAAAACAAAATAATTCCGGAGTAGTTTCTTTTGAAAATAAAAGTATAGGAATGGTAAAAATGTATTAAAAAAAAGCAGAGTATCACCAATCCTGCCCATTTTAATCACTGATGTAGGAGAGTGCTGTTACCCTAACACCACAAACAATTTGCAGTAAAACACAGGAAACGCAAATCAATTATGTTAAAGACATTAAAAACACCACAAATAAATCAGAATACTACATTGCAAATCATTGAATAAATAATAAATGAAAGGAAATCGTATAGAGTGAAGAAAAGAAATAAACATACAAGGGATTACGATCACCCACCAGAAAGGTTTTTAACCAATCTGGGAGAACCAGTGATTACTTGGGTAGAATGGAAGGATTATTGGACAGATTATCTAGGAGCTGTAGGGCATGAAGGAATGACAACAGTAAGAAAATAAATTACTTTTAAATACACTATGGCCAGAAGACCACAAGAAAGTGACAAGAACATATATCATATGGCAGTAAGGCATTTAGATCCCCATTATACGCATAAAACAAACAAAGCGTTCAACATATATAATGTTTACTCCAGGAAACAAAATGAGGGAGAAAGAATAAGCTCTATGGAATTTCTCCTTGTCATGTCATTTTGGGGCATGTAAAACAATGGATGAACTCATCCAGGATCAAATCATAATACATACGAATAATCACATAACACAAGAGCAGTAACGGATGTGCAGAGATCCCTCATTGACTAAGAGAAACTAGCCAATGTGAAAAAGGGAGAACTCACGGAGTTGTGCGCTAAGGCAATAAAGAAAAGTAAAACAGAAAGAAAAGTAAACAATAAGTCAATCTGATTTACAAGAAACAAGGTAAAGGAAAACAACGTACAAGGAGAACAATGCCAGCAACTCCAGCAGAAGGAGAGAGCAGAAAAACCTTTAAAAAAGAGAAGGCAGGGTATGCCAGAGAAACAAATGCTTTCGCTATGGGGGGGATGGCCATTTTACAAATTCACAATTTTGTCCTGCAATCAAACATTTTCAAACTGCAACATGAAGTGCCATTTTGCGGCTTTTTACCAGAACAAAAAAAGATCACGAAGGTGCAAGAAGAGGTACTGAGGACCAAGTTATGGCAATAAGAACAATGACAAGAAATAAGGATAGCATAACATGCCCCAGATGCAAAATAAAAATAGAAGGAATTCCAGTATCAGTAATGGTAGACAGTTGTTCCTGTGCACGATCATCACAAAGGAAAAGTGGGAGCAATTAAAGAAGTTTGGATTAAGCATACGACTAAGGAAGTTGGACATCGCTAACCCAGCAGTGTTCGAAGGGTCATGTATTACGTTACTAGGATACCTTCAAGTCTTAGTAGAATTCAAGAACAGGTATGCCACAATCAAAATATATGTTGCATAAAAATAGGAGTAGATCTCTTACGATGGAAAGACCATGTGGCCTCAGAAATTAAATTGGATCCTACAAAGGAAGAGCCAGTATTGAGTATTTGTCCAATAGAAGGCAAGGTACACGAAATGTACCAATAGGTATTCACAAAGAAGATAGACTTTGATAAAGGATATGCACACAAAATGATATTAAAGGCAGGAGCACATCCAGTGTCGCACAAAGTACAGACGAAACTGCTGGCATTGAAAGATAAAGTAGAAGAACTGGAGCTTTTGGTGAAAGGACAGATAATAGAACCTATTGAATCCTCGAAGTTGGAGAGCTTGATAGTAGTGGCGATGAAAAAGAATGGAATTATTTGAATGTGTGTAGTTTTTAGGGAAGTAAAAGAGAAGTTATAAGTTTCCGTAGTGACTAACGTACTCCTAGTCCATAGTGCCCATTCTTCCATACTTTATACATCCCATACCCTTTCCTCCATACTATATGGGCGAGTACAACAGGGTGGAGAGGTACCCCTCTTAAGAAAACAAGTTCCTTAATACTGCCTGGATGAATGCCGCATCCGACCTGGAGCTGGCATTCAAGCACTAGTGCTTGCAGAAGGCCGAAGGCGTAGCCAAAGTAGCAGCCTTGCTGATTACCTGCCATGGAACGTGCTGCTGTAAAGCAACTGCCGTGTATTTGGCTCCGATAGCGTGGGCATACTGGTTTGCCAGAAGGGGTTTGTGCTGCCCCTCATAGGCCCCCTTGATCACTGTAACCATACACCTTGCTATGGAGGGCTTGGAAGCCTGATAGCCTGGCTTTGACCCACCTAAGGTGACAAAAAGAGCCTCCGATTTGCAGAAGCTCTTGGTTCTGTCCGGGTAGAATT
This sequence comes from Ambystoma mexicanum, assembly GCF_040938575.1. Classification (NCBI taxonomy): domain Eukaryota; kingdom Metazoa; phylum Chordata; class Amphibia; order Caudata; family Ambystomatidae; genus Ambystoma; species Ambystoma mexicanum. The sequence goes on from NC_090927.1 coordinate 128,014,582, forward strand.
TCAGAGCCCGCCTGACATCTAGACAGTGCAGTACCCTCTGAGCCTCGTCCGTAGGGTCCGCAAAGAAAGTAGGTAGCACTATATCCTCATTCAGGTTGAACAAGGAGACTACCTTAGGTAAAAATGCATAGTGAGTTCTAAGCACCACCTTGTCCTTATGACAAGTAGTGTAAGGCTCTGAAGCCTTCAGTGCCTGAATTTCGCGGACCCTGTGTGCAGATTTAAGACCCACCAGGAGGGCCGTCCTAATGGGGACTAGCCCGATGTCCGCGTACACCATTGGTTTGAATGTTGGGGTCCCACACCGGGTGTGGCTTCTTGATAGGCGGGTAGAGCCTGGTGAGACCCACCAGTTGTCTTAACCACTGGATTAGAGGATGGAAACACCTCCTACTCAGAGTTCCGGTAGGCTCCGATGGCTGCGAGATAGGTGCAGCATGTGCATACCTGCAACCCTGAGTGTGCGCGGTTTGCATAGAGGATAGCATGCCGTCCAATGTGTAGGTCAGTGGATTGACCTCCTTTCATTGCGCCCAGTGACAGAGCCTAGTCCACTTGCTTTTGTACTGGCTCCTGGTAGCATCACTCCTAGCACATGGTATAATGTCTAGGTTAGACTGTGACAGATGCCTTAGTCTGACCTGTTCAGGAACCACGCTGCGAGGGATAACTTCTGGGGGGTGGGGTGGATGGCCATGCCTCCCTGCTGTGATTGTAGGTTAGCTGGGCTCAGCGGAAGGTGTACCGGGGGTTGATGCGACAGGCTGAGTAGTTCCGAGAACCATGACCTTGCTGGCCACCAAGGAGCCATCAGAATGATACGGAGGTGCCAGGACTCCCATATCTGGCAGATTACTGTGAAGACCAGGGGAGGCATACAAGTTCATATTATTCCACTGGATCTGCATCACCCAGAGAGCCCCCGCCCTGTCCCTACCAGGACGCAAACTGGGGGCACCTCCTGTTGGACCAAGTGGCGAAAAGATCCATCTGAGGATGACCCCATCTGTCGAAGATACCCTGCAGGACCTGTTAGTTCAACTGCCATTCGTAGTTGTCCGCACCCTTGCCACTGATCATAGGGCAGAAGGCTCTGAGAGCGAGCCAGATGGCCATCAACTCAAGCCAATTTATGTAGGCCGCCTGCTCCTGACGGGACCATGCCCCTTGGACACTGTGGCTGTCCACGGTAGCTCCCCACCCATATAGGGATGAGTCTGTGGTGATGGTAACCTGGGGAGCCCGTTGACGAAATGGCCTGCCTATCCACAGGTTGTTGTCTGTGCTCCACCAGTCTTGGTCCTTGTGGAGATGAGGTGGGATGCTGACCAACTCCACCTGAGAACACTTCTCCTGACTCCAGGAGACTACAAAGTGCAGCTGCAATCACCTAATTTTGAGCCTTGTGTGCAACACTGCCAGGAGACATGCTGCCATGATGACCGCGAGGGGCTGGTACCACCATGCCGATGTCACTGCACTATTGAGACAATGCCCTGTGGCCTGCTTGATGCTGCGATCTTGTCATCTGAGGGGAAAATGCTCTTGGAGCTCGTATCCCAGATGCGGGCCAGGAACGTTAGACTCTGTGTGGAATCCAACTATGACTTCTTGAGATTGATGGAAAATCCCAACTCGTGTAGTGTATTCGTGAGGGCGGAGGTGGGGTGGTTGACCACCTCAGGAGACTGTGCCCTGACAAGCCAGTTGTCTAGGTATGGATAGACATGGTGACCCTGGTCCCTGAATAGGACCGCCACCGCGTTCATCAGTCTTGTAAAGACCCTGGGGGCCGAATTGAGGCCAAAGGGTAGAACCTTGTATTGGAAATGTAAGCCCATGATCCTGAACCTCAGAAAGGATTGCTGGGGTTGCTAGATCGGGATGTGTAGGTAAGCAACCTCCAGATCCAGGGAGCACATCCAATCTCCCATGCACAGTGTCTCTGCTATAAGCGCTGGTGTAACCATCTTGAACTTTTGAAGAGGAAGGGAAATGTTCAGTGTGGAAAGGTCCAACACAACTCTCAGGCCCGCCTGTTTCTTTTTGTGTATGCCGAAAATCAGTGAATAGAAGCCCAGACCCCGCTGGGAGAATGGGACTTCCTTCACTGCCTGACTCTCTACAAGCAAGCAAATTTCCGCCAACAGAGTTGCTATCCCAATCTGTGGGAGTGGAAGGGAGGAGAGGGATGGATAGGTAGGCGGAAGCCCGTCAAAACTACTGAGGATACAGGGGTCTGCGAACCTGTTACACTCACCTGGCTCCCACAGGGGCGTCGATCTGAACTGGACAGCTGCGGCCTCCACCAATGTGACGCGTAGTGCCGAGATGACGGACTGGACTGGCCCACCTAGCTTCGTTTGCTTGGCCCGTAGGAATATTCTTCTGCAAATGGAGAAAGGGAATTAACCACCCGTGGAGTTGAGCGTTAACCCTCCCCCACTCCTGCTGTTCTCTCCACTGATCACCTTTGATGTCCCCTCTTATAGTCTCACCTGATGGTTTGGAAAGATGAGCTCTCCATCCTGCATTGAGCGCAGGGGCGCGTTGATAACCTGTTGCTTCACTGGCTTGAAGGAATTGGTGAGTTCCAGAACAATACTGACTCAGATTCCCGGCAAGACGCCGTAAGTATGTAGTTCGTAAGAGTTCAAATGTCTGACTTTCACTCTTGTCCGATTCCTTGCAGGTTGCAGCTTGACCCTAGCGAAGTGTTCCTTGTGGCAACCGGTAATATTCAGGTAAGGATTTGTATTATCCAACACAGTTCGATAAAATAATGCCAATATGTAACCTGTTACTTTCTCCTTTATTCAGGCGCTGAGAGAAAATATGAAGTCTCGGGGAATAATGCCTACGGCAGTAAAATCAGGTAAGTCTATTGTGGTGAGGAGGTTTCCCCTTGTTTGTCCCTTTGTTTCACCTTGCTGTCCTTTTGTTTCCCGTTAGGGGCCGGGGTTCGGCAAGGATGCAGTGGAAGCTGCGCCGACCCGTGAAGAGGAATAGTACCCCCGGTGGTAAAATCAGGTAAGTTTATGGGGGTTAACTAATATTGCCTCTGTGAATTCCCTTGGCTCACCTTGCTGTTCTCGTCTTCCCCTTAGGTGCCGGAGTGCGGCGGAAGCATGCAGAAGGATGCGGTGGAATGTGAAGATGCTGCGAAGGCCGGTGAGTTCAGTGCGGCGCTGCTGCAGGCGAGGCGACGCGCATAAAATAACTTCTTTCTTCCAGCTCGAAGGCGCGATGGATCAGGAATTCAGGTAAGGATCAAAGGTATTGCTCTTGTTCTAACCTTTTCTCCATCTCTCCCCTTTTTCTAGGAGCTCCGGACTCGAGGCGGGCGTGGCAGAAGACTGGATGCAGACTTGCAGGCACGGTGAGCGTTACGCTGCTGGATGCAGAATAACGCGAAGCGTGTGCTGCTCTTCGGGCATGGTTTGAATAGCCTCCAAAGTAGTCCCAGGTAAGTATTCCTCCCCAGCCCTACCCAAGTAAAAAATAGTCCCTTAGTTAAAGTAGTCCCTTCCAAGCCTCCTTTGGCTTGGAGCTCTTGCAGCATGGTCTGCATCAGGTGAGTTTGCAGTATGGTCTGCATCAGGTAAGTTTTAATCTATGAGCCTGGCGCCTATGGTGCCAGGACTGACTCTCCATATGAGCCTGGCACCATAGGCGCCAGGACTGCACCCAAATAGCCCCTAGCAGGGGTTGTTGGGTTTGCTTAGTATAACTTGATGCCTGCTTCTGGGGTTGCTGGACTTGGTCTGGGTCCCCGGGGGTAGGCATCATGACAGAACCTCTCATGACAGCATTGTGAGTGAATTGCCAGCCTGCCCCCCCACCGGAGACTTGTGGATCCAGATGGGCATGTCATGCCTTTTTGCCCTCTGAGGCTGAGGAGGGGGACTGAAAAAAGCTGTTGTCCACTGCCTTATGCTGCTTGCGCTGGTGCTGGCTCGGGGATCTGTCCAGTTGACTGGACCGTCTTTCCTGGAAGCCTGGAAGCCCCGGAAACCTCTGCTAGACCAACCTTTGTCTGAAGGCTGATGCGTCTGGCAATAACCTTGGGAGTGGGCTTAGTGAGGATTGATAAGGATTTAGCAGTCTGGGAACTGTTCTTCTTATCAAGTTCCTCGTCCGTCCGTGGTGGAATGGAAGAGGTCACCACCCTCAAAAGAAAAGTCCAGTATGCGCTCCTGGACATCCGGGTTGTACTTGGTTACCCGTAGTCAGGCCATCCTTTCATGTCCGTAGTGATGCAAATGGCACGGCCTGAGGCGTCGATGTGGGCCACCGTGGACTCCATGATGTCCTGCGCTACAATATTTGCTTCCGCAAGCCCCGCCTTGAAGCATGCCTGGCTCTGTACTGGAAGTCATTCAGCAATTTCACGCCAAAGCCAAAGGTGAAGGGAAGCATTGGAATAGATGTTCTTTCCGTATGCTTCCAGGATCTTCTCCTCCTTACCCAGGAGTGTAGAGGCTGAAGTAGCCGAGGACGATTGTGGATTGGACTAGATCGAAGCCACAGAGATCACAGAGTAGTGTGGCTGAGGATGTGCCGACAGCAGGAGTGGATCCTCCTCCATCTGCCTAAACTTTGCATCGAGGTGCCTGTTGGTAGGCTGTGCAGAGTGGGGTTTAAGCCATCCTTTTTTGGGGAATGTCAACAAGTCCTTTTGCATTGGAATTCCCATTCTAGCCACGGGGCGCGTAGAGTGAGGACCGCAGCCTCTGATTGTTCCACCTCAGGCTGTGGAAGTCCCAAGTATTCGGCCAGGCCTGCGAGCCACTCATGGAAGGCCTTGGCTGACGATGGTGTGTCGGTGGGGTCCTCTTCATCGGTGTCCACCAATGTGTCCTGTTGATCCGGTGCAGCTGGGGGAGTGCTGGGAGCCGGGTGCTGTGGTGTACTGACAGGAGCCGGCGGCTGCTGCGGCAGAAGCGGGGCTGCCAAAACTGTCAGAGGCATGGGAGCCGGTGTGGTAGGAACAGGCCTGGGCAGCTGAGGATGCAAAGGAGCCGGAAGCGCTGGAACTGTGGGCGGAGTGGGCGTGGGTGCTAGCAGCAGAACCAGAGGGAGCATGTCCATGATCATATCCTTGAGGATGATGCCCATCTGCGGAGAAGTCATGAGAGTCAGGAACCTTTAAAAAAATCTGTCTTCACAGGCCGACGGAGTGCTTAGTGGCACAAGGTCCTGAGGGTGCTGAGACCTGGGCACACTATGCCTCGCTGCTTGCGGGGTCTATCTGCCCTGCGATGCTGAAGTGTATGCCATGGGCCACGTGCCCGGTGAAGACTAGTCCCACCTGGAAATGTGTTCCCCTTACCTGGTCCCCAAAGTGGGATGGTGCTGGACGAGCCGCCATCATGTCTGGCCCAGCAGCCATTTTGTCGGGCTGCATGCCACATGCCTGTGTCGTTCCACTTTCCGCGCTGGGCCCGGCCTCTTCCAGGACTCTTGATGGTGGAAGTTGAGGCCTACCCTGCACCTCAGGATGGGGCCTGGAAGGCGGATTACCATTGGCTGAGTTGCCGGTAGTGCTGTGCACAGGAGCCCCCTCAGACATCTGTCCCGTACTAAGGCGTAGCCCCTTGGGTGAGAACCCAGTAATAGAACCTTGAAGTCCCTGAGCGCAGTCCCAAGTAGGATCTCGTGACCTCTCGGCCTGGTGGCCAGTAGCTGAAACAGCCTCGGTGCCTGCACTGGTGCTAGGACCTGATAGGTCTCTCCCACTCTTGCGCTTCCTAGGGAAGGAATTGCCTTTGTGGGGTGCAGATGAAAACAGTGCCCCTAACTTGGGCCTTGACTTGTGCTTGATGAATTCCTTCAAGTCCTCTGGAGGCAACCTTCCGAAGAGCTCCTTCCACCGAGCTAACCTGTTCTTCAAAGCACGTGGTGTCAGTGCATTGCACGTGGTACAGCCCTCCCAGGCATGGGCAGGGCCAAGGCAGCAGCAGCAGAGAGCATGGGGTTAGGATGTATGGAAACGCCAATCGCAGGCTGGACACCTGCTGAAGCCTGCGGAAGTCGACATGCGCCGGGGCGGGGCGTGGCGCTGGAGGACACAGGTATCTAATTAAAGACTAGAAAGAAAAAGGAAGACAAAAGTACTTCTCCGGGGAAGAGAACGTGGAATTACTAGGCCAGAGGCCTAACCCAGGAGCGCTGGTGAAAGCGGTCTGTTCCCATCGACGTGGAAAATAGGACTGAGGAGTGGCGCCGGTGGGCGGAGTCAGGGGAGCGCATGTTCCCAGGGCTGTGCCCCTGCGCGCCTCTAAATTTAAAGAGGAAGAGGATTTTTTTCTGGTGAAAAAGGTTCTGTCTCCAGTCCCTAGCGAGGGACGCCCCTAAATATTATGGTGGAAAGGGGACAGGATGTAGGAGTACATCCTGGTAGACAAGTTTCCTCTACCCATCATTTCCGATATATTAAACTGCATCAGCAGAGTGTATCACCAAATAATGTTGACTGAGGACAGCAAGTACATAACCACATTTATTACACCATTTGAATTGTTCAGGTATAAGAATGCCATTTGGGTTGGTATCTGCTGCTGTATTTCAATGAACCATATATTGAAGGGGAACAAACAGGTGATTGTCTATCAAGATGACATTGTAATTTATGGCAAAGGAGACGTAGAACAAGATGAGAAGCTATGCCTAGTGTTAGATACATTTAAAGAGAAAGGGCTGACCATAGAAGGAATAAAATGTAACATTAAGACAAGAGTAGGGCACTATCTAAGTAAAGGAGGATATAAGCCAAAGGAAGATGTTATGAAGGCTATCCAGCACTTGAGACATAGACTCTACATTGCGCTCCCAGCTCGTATGGACTTGCACAATGGTGTATTAAAACTGGGTGAACTGGAGGGAGTGGTTTACCATCACCATTGGTTTTGCCCCATTTGGTTGAATCTGCACGAGTGGCACATGAACACCACTTGCTGGAAGTACTGAAATCTGAACATGACTCCATGAAACAGATACTAGTTTGGTTGATCTATTTAGGAGAACTGACCATATCCATGCCCTTTTTGTGATGGAATCTATACGGGGACACCTGTCCTGATGAAAACCTTTTCCCCCCATACAGAAGGGATGTTGAAACTAGGAGGAGGGAAAACAAGTAGCCCATCGGGACGAGCACTATTAAAATTTGAATGACAGTTGTAAATCTTTCCCACCCAGTAGACTGTTTGTTTCCGTTGGATTATCGTTGTTTCAAATCAATCAGGACACCGATGCTTAGGGTTTTGTGTTTACGGTAGACATATATTTCTGTACTCTCGCCTATTTGTGGCACATAGAGATTCCTCCTTCATCAATCCGCCCCATTGGATTGTGGTGGTAGACACTAGCACTTGTTGCACAGTATGATATTTTATGTGTATGTGTATGCAGATTGTGATGTTTTGATAAAATGAAATTGTATTTGTCAATTTGTAATATGTGTTGTCAACTATTAGCCAGCTATGGCAGCTTAAAAAAGTTATGGAATGGTTGAATTGTCAATTATGTGTTTAGCATTTTGCAATTTAGCCCTCTGAATGAGGTACTAGGTGTTTGCCCTCCCTTTGGGATTCATGTATCCGGGGATCGGCCACCACGAACAATGAGGTTGAGTCAATTATACTGTTGGCATAATATTACAATACATTTTAAAACAATTTTGCTAAAATAACAGTACCATTTAAGAAATTGTTAGGAAAGGAAGTCTTATTAGAATGGGATAAAGATTGTGAGGAAGCAGTAAAGTTGAGAGGATTTTTAGCGCAACTGACCTAGGAGGGTTTAAAATGAATTGACCTGCAGTGGTAACTGTAGATGCCAGCATAAAAGGTTTAGGTGCAGTATTATCTGAGACAATACAAGGGAAGTAGAAGACAATGAGTCATGCATCCCGAGAAATCACAGAAACGGAGGGTACATATTCACCAATATAAAAAGTACTTTTAACATGTGTTCAGGGTATGCCAGATTTGAAAAGGTACATTTGGGGCAGGACATTCGTGATCAGGACTGATCATAAACGGCTGTTAGGAATACTGTCCGTTAAAAGGCATGTACAAGGCTACTTCTAGATTAGCTCAAGATTATCATTTCCGTATAGAGTATGTTCCAGGAGTGGACGGAGTTGAGAACACACTAGCTGATTTGTTTTGTCACGCCTTCCACTGACAGAAGGAAATGAGCAAGAAAAACAGACTAAGAAGTGTTGGTAGAAAGTGTATTAATAACAGAGAGGTAGGAAAACAAGAATGGATTGAAGAATTAGGGAAACATGAATTATTGTTGAAAGTGATAAAAAGGAACTGTGACGGATAATATGTTACGATAAGATCATTTTGTTCCACCTATAAATTATAGAAAGAAGTTAGTTCAAATAGCACATGATAGTCACCCAGCCATAAGAGTTACATAACAGACTTTACAGGCAGAATTTAGGTCTAAAGTGAAGTGTTATTATTTGTGAGCCCCAATTTCAAGTCACACCATGTGTGTAACGTGATTTAACGTGCAATATAACGTGACCCTAAAATAGTCACTACCTGGCCTAAATGGTCTGGTGCAGTGCCTTAGCAGGTCCTCTCCCAATGTTAGGTGGGGCTGTTTTACCCTCCCCCCGTTCTAAATTTGTTAACACCTCATGAGCGCCTCACCTTGGAGGTTGGTTTCTATTAAAGTGCTACATTGTGTCACCTCAGGAAGGACAATTATGTGAACAGTGTAGCGGTGTTGCATAACATGAGTATTATTCATATTTTGCTTTTGGGTCGCCTCACAGGTGCTCCAAAGTATGAAGTGGACATGGAGGTCTAGGGCAGAATGTATAGTTTTCTGGCTGTGCCTTCACAGGTGATCTTGGTTATGGCTGCTACAGGGACATATAACTATTTTAGCACCATCTAGGCACTACTTGATAAAGGTTGCGAATTGTGAGAGGCCAGTAATGCGAGGCAGACAATTGCGGACAAAATTTCAAGGAAAACCTAAGTCTAATCTACCAGGGAGTTTCCTACCTACTCTATGTTCCAAGGAACAATCTTGTAGCATACACAAAACTGTCCGTTACACTAAACAACAAAACATTCAACATAAATTATAAACATAAATAAAAGATTACCAAACAATCTGTGACTTTGTTAACTTCCACTTGACCTGGGTAGATCCCTTCCACAGGAAAGTCCAAAGACAATGGGCCTCATTACGAGGTTGGCGGCAGCCTTGCCGGTAAAATTGGCAAGCCACCTCCATACCGGCAAGGAAATCCGGCACTCCCCAATGGGCAATTACCGGGGTATTCTGACCCTGCCAGACCCGGTAATTGCCCTTTCGCGGGAGCCGATACATCCCCATTCCCATTTCAGACCCATAGGGCTCAATGGGAATGCCTGTAGCACCGACCATAACGGTGCCGGTGCTAGAGGAATGCAGTGCTCGCGGGTGCCTTTCATTCCGCCAGGGCAGAAATGGCCGAATGAAAGGCACCCGCGAGCACAACTCAGAGCTTGCTGGTCCAGTAACAACGGATCATTGTTACCGGACCGCCAACCTCGTAATGAGGCCCAATTTCTCCCAAACAAAAGTTCTTTAATCAGTTCTTGAAAGCTCACTAAAGAAACCAAAAGTTCACCCAAACAAGAATCCACTGGTAACAATTATTTCTCAGTTTGTTGAAAAGTTCCCTTTCCAAATTTCACAAAGAAAACAGCACAAATGGTAATCCTGGATGAGTTTGCCAAAGTTCAAATAAAAGAACCACTTCTGCTTCAACAACTATTCTCTGCGGCGTCTTGGCAATAACCTGTCAGGATGCTTCTTCTAAGGGTGCTGCTTTCCTCATGCCAACTCCCTACTGCTAGTGATACTGTGAAAGCAGGCGCTTTTGCTCCACAGTGTACTACTGCTTCCACCAACTTCAAGGTAATACTTTTATGACAATTTAATAGACAACCACAGTAGATGTTACAAAATTCAGGCGTCTTAAGGGAAAAAGATTTATATGAGACCACTCTTTGATGTAGAATTCCACTACAAAGGACTGTAAGACTTGTGCTCCCTTTCGTTCGTGTAAAATGTTGCTTTAACGTTGAACAGAATTACAATCATTCATATGCGACCTTCCTTTGATGTAATGCTCTTGTAACAATTCGGATAAAGTGAATTGCTACCGTGCGAGAAATTTCTATCACCTGTCTCCCTTTAATTGGAGACCCGCAACCACTCTGGTATATTTATTTAAGGTAACAAGGGAAAATATAAGGTTTTCTTTGACTTGTGTTAAAAGTGTACGTGATACATTTCTTTGGTTAATGATACTTCCCACGGCAACAAACGTTTCCTCAATTCTACTGCTTCGCAAGTTCAATTGCAAGGAGTTTTAATTGTATCGGAGTACAGAGTTTCAATCCCCTGCTCTAAAATACAGCGGTTGTGGGTGGTTTCCAATTCCAGACTTTTCCTTCTGCTACTGCCACGTCAGGCACGCTTGGGACCCATTCCCTTCTGCAGCACGGATGTTCTTGATCCAGCCTCATCCACTAAGTCTCTCTTTCTCTGCTACGTCCCTCAGATTTCTCTGCACACAGGTGTCGGGTATCTGCACCGCCTCAGCTCTGCAGTCACGACTATTGGGTGCATCTGGGGAAACTATTAAACCAGTCTCTTCCTGTGCAGCCACAGCCATACCAGGTTTACAAGCACAGGACCAACTCAGAACCTGCAGATGAAATCTGTTCTTCTCTAGTCCCTGCGTCCCTAACATGGTTAGACTTCCTTGTGAACTGCCAGCCTCGTGTTCTGCTTCTTCTTCTGCTGCTACTGCCAACCTTCCAGCTCCTGCACTAGCTCCTTCCTTCTGCCTTTCTCTACTGCAGCCTTTTATGCTTCTCAGGTGGGGCAATTGGCTTCAGGTGCAGGCCCTTAATGTTACATTCCCGACCAAGGCTGTAAGGCCTATTTGCCTGCATTTTACTTCTGCATGCCTCCTCTGCCCTCTTCATCATCACAGTCCCTGAGGGATTCTGGGACCCATAGTTCACTTTAAAGAAATTCGGTTTTCCCTTAACATTTTTAGAAGAGGATTGTACGTTTTAGTTTTACTAGAGACAGATGGTATAGAAAAAGCAACCCTTTTTTCCTTCCTTCTGGTGTACCCTCGACATTGAGGACTATGTTTATTTTCAGGGATACTTAAAACCTGTCCTGTTGATATTATAGGTTGAGTAGTTACAACCCCGGGGCTTACCATTTCCGTCTTACTAGGAGGTTGGGATATATTAAAGTGGCAATAAGCCAAAATCTCCTCTGATATGGTGGCAAGAGCATACTCTCAGGGAAAAGGTATTGTGTTTCATCCCACAGAATCTGCCCACTACCCTGGGTCTTGTCCCCACCCAGGTGATTCTCCGACAATACACCACGGCCAGGATTGGGATCAGGAAGCATCTGGCCACCTGGCAGGAGAGTTTAGGCAGGGTTTTGGTGGGGGTTCTGCAGGATTCTCCACAGAACGCGGCTATGAAAAAAGAGGGTTGGGGTTTTATAAAAAAAAAAGTGTACTGTTCCATGCCACAATGAGCTTCTTTCTGGATTCAAAGGAGGGGCTTTATAGCAGCTTGATGGAGTGTCCACTGTTCCCCAGGTTCCAGTCAGCTTTACACCATTTTCCACCTGGATGGGTCTTATTCAAGATCCATAAATACATTGCCCTTGTACAACTCTTTCGAGAGTTCACTAATTGTGACTGACCGCAATTTCTAGTTTTATATCTATGATTTGTATGGGGTTTTCTTTTGTGTAGGATGGCCATCCGACTCCAACCCTGGGCCAGATGTTTGTACATAGGTCCCTGCCAACCTCTTGATTAAGAGTAAAAAGTGGAGTGAAATGATCAAACATGGTCTAATAACTGCACTTTTATGCAATTTCAAACTATGCATTAATTAAAGTTACTCACTGTAGTGACTAGAGTACTCATGGCCCCTTTCCTCCATCCTTGTGGGGGTCCCCAGGAGTGGGAATGGTACCGGAACCATTGGCATAAAAAAGAGCCTTCCCTTTAAATTTAGTATAGCGTGCTGGTGCACGACCCTGGGCGTGGAACCGCAAAGTAGCCCCACCCTCCGGTGCCTCACCTCAGTCGCCTTTTAACACATCGGACGCTGGTAAACCTGGCTACTTATTATGTAGCAGTATAGCATTTGAGCAGGGTAAGGAGGGTGGGACGTATGGAGGAAAGGGGCCTAAGGACTAGAAGTACTCTAGCAACTACATTGCTTTTTGCTGTCGGAGGCAGGGATGGGAGAGGAGGAGCGAAAAAACAACCTGCAATGTGCGTTGCTGCTTTCGCCTGTTGATCCCTGGGCGATCTGTCCAGCTGGCATGCTCTCCGGTCGTGGAACTCCTTAAAGCCGCCAAATGGGTGCAGTTTGACTTCTGACCTGCCTGACCCTGAGTAAAGGGTGTCTGCCCCAGCTTTGTTAAAATTGCCAAGGACTTTGCAGTTTGTGTTGATGGCTTCTTTTTTACCAACTCGTCGTCCGTTGGCGAGTGGATCAAGTCGGACCACTCAAAAGGGAGTTCGAGGATCCTGACCTGAAACTTCATATTGTGCACCCACACTGTCCTCATTTCGACGCCCAGACACAGGCCCCTGCTGGCCATGTTAATGTGGGATACGCTGGACTCCAGGATCCTGGGCTACCATGCGTGCCTCTGCTAGGCCTGCCTTAAATGTGGCTTGGCTATTGTGAGGTGGAGCAACGCAGGGTGAGAGAAGTAAGGGGAATACAGAGTGGATACGTCGGGAGACGACAGCGGGTAGCCGAGTCGGGGCCAGTATTGGAAAGGGGAGACCCCGGGAACATGGAAGATGGCCGCGAGGGGCGAACCCAGCACCGGATCAACCTGTCCTTACCTGGGGCCGACGAGGCTCGCGACGGGAGGTGCATCCCATGGTCGGGGCTGGAGGCAGCAAGGCAAAGGCACGTGCAGGCAGCAGGGCAAAGGCACGCGCAGCCTGGTGAGCTCCTTTCGCAGCTGGGAAAGGCGGAGTGTGAGACGACTTGACCGACGAGGCAGGCCTCTCTGTAAAGGAGATATGATGACCCTCGCAGGAAGGAAGAGGCGGGGCGCTGGGGTTTTCCCATGGGTGGGTAACCTCACGGGACAGGCCGGGTTGTGAGGAGATCTTTCCGGACCAGCGAGAGGAACAGATGAGCCGGAAGCAGATGGCAGCCATTAAAGGAGGCGGATATTGCAGAATCAGCCAATAGGGAGCCCGATAGGCAGGGAAGATTCCGATTGGTGGGGAAGTCAGTCACTCAAGGAAAATGATCAACTCTGTGTTGTTTTTCCTAGTCATACAGAGAGGACGAGGGAAGAAGGAACGACTGGTGGGCCTATCCAGACACCAAGGAGGCTTAGGAGGGCTAAGTTACATCCCTGGAAGGCCGCTTGAGGTGTGAAGTAGCTCTCAAGGACTTAAGTGAACTCTAATTTCTTTTGTTGTTTTGAACGAAATAAACCTAATTTCTGCAAAAATCCACCTGGTCCAGGGTCGTGATTCCTACACTGGCAATGAAGGTGGGATATCTGACAACACAATGGAAACCCTAATAAAAGCACTGATGGATGGCCACCAACAGTTGCAGCAATTAATACAGCTGCAAACGCAACAAGCGGTGGCTGACTGCCAGGCTTTCCAACAAGCCATCCAATTGCAGGGCATCTTACAAACTACGGCCCAGGACAAACAACATGAGAACATCACCAGGCTCACGGATGCTGTGACCAGCTACAGGAACCAACCACTGGTACCGTCCACGCTAATCCAGAAGTATAAGGAAGGGGAAGACCCGGCCTTCTTCTTCACCAGCTTCGAAAGAATTGCAAGAAATGCGCAATGGCCACCTGAGCGTTGGGGACAGTATGTTGCTCTCCTGTTATCCGGAGTAATGCAGGGAGCATATCAGGCCGTGAACCCCAATGGCAATACTCCATACGGGGAGATCAAGGCAGCAATACTGGACCGTTTAGGCCTGGATGAAGAGGCCTACCGTATCCAGTTGAGGGACACCAAGTTAAGGAGTGGAGAAAGCCCCAGGCAGTTATATTACTGCATCAAGGACCTGATGGAGAAATGGATGCAGGCACCTACACCGGCCAACCAGCCACTCCTGGATAAAATAATACTGGAGCAGTTCATCAAAGCCTTGCCAGGTCCGATACAAAGGTGGGTTAAGCAACACCACCGGCAGACATTGGCGGAAGCCGTGGACATTGCGTCGGCTTACCAAAAGGCCGGATATAGCCGCTTTCCCACAACTAGTACTCCAGGAAGGATGACCTTACCTAGCATAGAATATCCTTTACAAAAGGGACCAAGAGTGTGAAAGTAAGCATCCCCCGATAAGGCAGTTAACCCCTCTCAATGAGACGCAATAAAGGACACTCCCCAGGAGGGAATGAGACCAGGACCAAGTGCGGTTGAGATTAAAAGGTTTTATCTAAATCAATATAGGGCATGCAAAGGACTCTGCAAACTCCGAAAGCGCTCTGTCTGACAATAGCAAAGACAGTCAGTTATATTACAAATACACGTCATGCATGAGCTAAGCTATAGAGGGCCACATAGTCTTGGGGATTGGATGGCGACGTCTAGCTACTATCTTGTCTATACGCTCAGTGCTCCATGATTGGCGGGGATCCACGTGGTGGCATCACAAAGTGCTTGGGCCAGCTGGGCTCGTCGGGGTGGAGCTCCAGGGCACGGGCTGTCAACGGAGATTCAACACTTTGGTTCTAGAACTTGCCCTTGTGGCCTTTCATACACATTCATCACACTCATCTATGCCATCACTCATCGTAAAGTTGTCGTTAACAAAGGGTCCAGGTGTCTTGTCAGGGGGGCACAGGTCAAGCTACCTTCATCATTTTATCCTGTTAGATGGTGTAAATGATTGCTCTAGGGTATGTTTGCACAAAGACGGATAGCTGTCTTCGTGGTTTGTTGAACTTGGGGTGAACTGGGATACCATTAGGTCAGGGGGGGCACATGGCTGGCACCTTAAAGGCGGTAGGATTTAGGACTGGGTAGCTCGTAATTCACTTGGCCTGGCCATGGCATTACACAGTGGTTGTATGGCGGCCTCTGACATGGGGGAGGTAAATACTTGAAGCGGGCCCAGAAGGAATGTGGGGAGGTGAAGCTGTGCTGTTCGAACACCAGCAAGCCCCGGTGGGCCTTGGCGGGTGGAGGGGGAGATGGCCTTGTAACTTTGTGCAAGTCTCTTATTCACGGGACTGCACAAATACAGATGTTGGGGCTGGGGGCATTAGGTAAATTACACATTTCTGCCGTTTCCCTGTGCTTACCTTACTAGGTTCATAACAGTTGAGGTTTTTCATTGGCACATAAATTACATAACGTTATTCGGATTTATGCTTTCAATTCATGAGAAAGGTGAACTTATAACAAACGTGAGGTAGTATCAGGTTAGGTGACATACTCGGGAGTAAGAAAGCAATGTGTTGATCTAACATATCGGTTATATTAAGGACTGGCTCAATGCCCTAGGTGGCTTACATGCAATACAACATATTTCATCATACACAAGCATTTTATATATTGCTTTTCCATTACCCTTTGTTACAATAGCAGCAAAACATTAGTTGGTACAAAGTGGATTTTCGAGTGGTCGCACTCTAGGCCTTAGAACATGAAGGTGTCTCGTGGGAGGGCGGGGGTCACCTCGCTTTAGTATGAGTGACTTGCATTATACGTTTTAACACTTTTTAACACACATCCTTTAGCAGCATGGATAAGACTGAGAGACTCGAGAGTTTAGCATATATGGTTAACACTTCATCTGGGAGAGCAGGGCTGGGGGTCATGAGCACCATATATCACAAGCACGGGGGGTTAGGTGCAGGGTCGGGGTATACTTGATAGGAACGACTTTTGTTCTTTCCCAGACCTCAACTGCAAGTCCAGTCACTTCTAGGGCAATGAGGTACTGCGGAAGGTAAATGATACAGTGTTTGTTCTATTACTTGTTCGCATCTAGTTGCTCGTGAGAACGGGCCTTCAGCAGATCTGCCATGGAGGGAGGAAGTGGGGGGGAGTGCAGGGCTCTCTGTGCGCGGTCAAGTGGGGGCCGAGCTGCAGCGTTTGTACGCAGGCTGTTCTACTGGGTCCTGGGTTCAGTGTGCTCAAAATGGAATCTTGGTGTGTTATAGAATGGTGTCTATGTTATGCTACACTACAGGCCGTACAGCCTCACGTGTCGATCCGCAGCCACCCTGCCTCCCGGGCCCAGGTGCATGGGGGGCTGCCGACAAGTCATGAGCCTCATGTAGGTGGGCAATGTGGAGGTGGGGGGTCCTAAAGACCTGTCCTTCCATACATTTCCCCTCTTTAGTTACTTAAGTAACGAATACTGTAAC
The DNA here is from genome assembly GCF_040938575.1 of Ambystoma mexicanum. Classification (NCBI taxonomy): domain Eukaryota; kingdom Metazoa; phylum Chordata; class Amphibia; order Caudata; family Ambystomatidae; genus Ambystoma; species Ambystoma mexicanum. The sequence goes on from NC_090927.1 coordinate 128,031,043, forward strand.
TCACCCAACCTCTGATGTTTTTTCATTAGCAACTGCTTCATCCCACACCGGTGTCCCCTTTATTGGCATCCAGGCTCTACACGCCCCACGGAGACTTTCCCCCATTCTAGCATACTCATCCGGTGTGCAGGTCATATATATGCACCCCCCATCCCCCTCCAAGTCTACCCATACCTCCTTATACCATTCTCGTTCCAGAGGCTCTTATCGTTGTGTGGTATAACCTATCCACTATGTCCCTGTCATAATATAATGGCACCATCCTATATTTGGGTTCAGGATCCTCACCTGTTTGCACTTGTGCCTCCTGCATGACCTGTCCTGTTCCTCTAGCGTTGCCCATTGTCACCATCATCATTGCACCATTAGGGACTGCGTTTGCGCAGCACCGAAGACCTAGCTGGCATACACAGAAAATCAGGAGGAAAAATACGATGATGGGTATCAGCATTTTGACAGTCAATCCTAGCCAGGATGGTACCCAGGAAAAAATGTTGTCGAACCAAGAGCTCGGGTCCACACCACCTTCTTTCTTCATCCGTTCCCCCAAATTGTGCACTGCCGCGATAACGTGTGATAGAGTTCCATTGTCCCCATCTGCAGAAGGTACGGATGTGCAGCACGTGCTCCCGGTTTTTCGGCAAACACCTTCATCCATCGCCGTTTACAGGTCTAGTACACACCTGTTCTGCATTTTCATTAGCCTTAGGGCCCTTAGCTCCACCTTGATCACATTGAATCCTTCTTCAGTGTTGTTGGCCAATTGGATCAGTTCCCAGCGTGTGATTTGCCACTTGGCGTTGGCTCGCACCTGGATACTAGGGACGAGTGCGGCAAAGAATGTTTCAGCGGAGTTGAATAGCCGGTACCTGTCAGGAATTTGTGCCAACAGTTCTGTGGAGGCCTTGGATATGTAATTGGACGATCTCTGCTTTCTGGATATCACACCTTGCGCGTTGTCCGCAGACAAGACATACATTGGTGGTTCTTCTGTTGGTTGTGAATTTTCTGGGGGACGGGCGGCTTGCAGTCCTTCTCCTCCTTCGATGTGACTTTCTGGAATCACCATCAGGACAGATTGCAGCGTCGCCAAAGAACATGTGCCCCTCCAAGATTGTGGGAGGTGCAAGTATACCTGTTTACCGCAGACACAGTAAGTGTCCATAAGGGCTGCTGTCCCTTTCTTCATATCTGGTATATTGCAGTTCTTATTTATGCCCATGTTGTTTTTCCCCACGCCAAGGAAGCATAGTTCGTATGTAATTTCTTTTTGCAGCTTGAACGGTTTTTCTATGGCTGTCATCCATGCTAGCTTTGTGATATGCTTGGTCCAAACTAGTGTGCAGGTTTTCTCAACCCATTGCAGTTTCTCTTCTGTCAATCCCCGTAGCTCTTCTGCTTTGCATGTTATTACTTCCTCTTTCCACTTATTTTCTGAAAACAAAGTTCCTTTAATCACTAAGAACGGTTCTTTTAAACATATCACTCCTTTGGGTCTTGAGTAGCAGGTTTTCTTGTTTTGCAGCATTTCAAAAGATACTGTGTGTGCCTGGAAGGTGTTCTTAATTCTACATAGGGTGAGATGAAGGAGACACTGGGCGTCTGCAAGAGGCAATTCTTGAAGCAGTAGTACCTTGGGTGTGCCTGAGGCATGGGGAATCAAGGAGCATATGTAACAGCTCTCATTCATGGTTTGCTTTGCGGTGGAGCTCATATCTGCATACCATTTATTTGATTGATGTGGGTGTCTAGGGTCTTCTATTGTGTCTAGCCCCAGGCCAAAATACTTGTCATATTTCCACCTTCCTACCTCCCTCCACCTTCTGCTGCTTTTGAGGTACTCTTTTGCATTCCTTGCTGCTTGCAGCGTTTTGCCCTGCTCACCCGCCCCCCCCTTTTCCCACTCATCATATAGGGCCAGGAATCTTTCAGTTATATCTGCATTTTCTTCCTGTATACTTGTGGGGTATTCATGTTCTGTGGATGGATTGACTGTTGGTGTGGGCAGGGTGCCGGTAGTGTCATATAACCATGATAAAACAGAAGGATTACGATCATTTAAACCCTAGACACTGTATTCCGAGGCATTGTACGGGGAAGTCGGGCGTGGGGTCAGCCTATTGTGGTGTCATTTGTGTGCTGTGCATGATCGGGTTGAGTGTCATAACCCCGTACGAGCTGAAAGCCATCCCAGATTAAATAGGCCCATTTTTTAACCATCTTCGTTCTATTCCCCATGTTGGTTCCATTCCCTCCCCCCTCATTCATATCGATAGAGATGAATGTAATAGCCCAATAAAAAACTAGTCCAAACATCATCGTAAAGAATGTAATTGCGCACAGAAACAGGCCATATTCATACGAATATCTACGCAAATCAAAATTCTCGTTGCCATTTCTATCTGCCCTAACATTATTCCGTGCGGGCTGCCCGTTTGTTGCCATGGTTTCTCCTAGACATTAAAACATAAATAGTGCATTAAGCATTCTCAAATAATTCATTATATCATTTTCATGAGAGAGAAAGAGGAGAGAGAGGAGAGAGAGGAGAGAGAGAAGAGAGAGAAAGAGAGAAAGAGAGAAAGAGAAAGAGAGGTCTTCATGTTGCATTTTGAAAATGATATACATTTTACATGTTGCACAGTTATTTTATTCAGTTATTTCCTTTTAACGTATACCATTATCTAATGATAGGATGCAGCTACATTTTTTCTGTTCACTTATTGTGACGCTTCTTCTGTGTTTTGTACTCCTTCGTCCTGTGCTGTGTGACATTAGCATAGGTCTTTTGCACGTCTGTTAAATGTATCCAATATCTCAGGCCCTTCACTTTCACTGCCGTCGGCGTGCAATACACTACTTTATATGGCCCATGAAATCTTGGGCCATTCCACCTACGCACGAAACTTCTTACATACACCATGTCCCCTGGCATTAGCTGACCTTTTTGGTTCTCTTCTGGGAGCATCATTTCCTCGCTTCCTTCCTCATTTATGAACGGTGGTGCTAGGTTGTTTTGCTATCATATGAGCTGCTTTCGTGAGTTTTGTCAAGCACTCATTGAACTCTTCACCTAGTACAGTGGCGCTTCTATGGGCGTCTGAATGTCTGCGGAGTGGTGAGTGTGCCGTGTGCATACACCTTCCTGTTACGATTTTGTATGGTTACAGATGGTGGTCCTTGCTAGGCTGATTTCTCAGCTCGAACAAGGCCAAGGGCAAACAATGCATCCAGTTTTTCTTGAGTGAGAAACACAATTTTGACAACCTCCCTTTCAGTAGGCCGTTGATCTTCTCAACTACGCCATTACTTTGCGGGTGATAAATCTAGCAGTTTGTGTTCGATTCCTAACAAAGCTGTTACTTCCTTGAAGAGATCATTGACAAAATGTGTGCCATTGTCTGAGCGAATTACGTCGCAAATCCCCCAGTGCGGGAATACCTCCCTCACCAGGAATTTTGCAGCACACTTGGCATCCGGATGTGCACATGGTCCCGCCTCGACCCATCGTGAAAATGGACAAACCACTACTATCATGTAACGTGACCCATTTCACCTCTCTCCCATGTCTGCATAATCAATGTGCAGCTCTCTGAAAGGGCCTGTCGGTTTTGGTATTGTTCCTCGTAATGTCCTTAGTGTCATTCCTGAATTATATATTTGGCACATTGTACATTCCATTGCCATTTTTGAAAGTTGCTCCTGCAAACCTGGGACAAACCAATTCTTCTGTATTTCTGCAGCGATAAGTTGTTTCGCATTGTGTGCTGGTGTAACACTCACCTGGTATCCATGGGGACGTCACTCAGCCTGTTCTGACCTCTTACGACCTCGAACCCTTCCCTGGAGTCTACTCGACTGGAGACTGGGCCTTGTTTTTTTGGAAAGTGTGCTCTCCGTCCTGCTTTCAGCGCAGGGGCGCGTTGATTGATGCAGGCTCGTTGCTGCCTAGTTACTTCACTGGCAAGAGTCTGAAAGGTAAGTATAATGAGTCTTTTGAACAGTTCTCTAACTTCGTTCCTTTCCTTCCTTAGATGATGGCTGGCGTCCAGGGATGGCGACGTGCTGCTGAGATGAGTAGCGCTGAAGGTGAGTGAGAGCGCAATGTGACCCTTTCGTATTTGTATTGAACGGAGTTCTTTTTCTGTGTCTTTTAGGTGCTGCTACGTTTTCAGCATGGATGCCGGTTATGAAGAAGGAATGCGGTGAGTAAGCACAGTATGCAGCACCTCTAGATGTTTCCACGCTAACCTGGAGTGTCTTTTCCCTCTTGCAGATGGATGAGAAGTTCCGGAGACAGAGTTCCCCCAGAAAGGCTGGGATTCAGGTAAGCATTTGAAGCTTGTACAGTCTTTAAAAGCGAAGATTTGCTGAATGCTTACTAATGCCTTTTTTCTGTTCTTTTCCCTTTTCCTTAGGAAGCGGAGTGCAGGTATGGGAATGACACCGCCGAAGCTACCCGCAGAACAGAAGAAGCGATGAATGATGGGCAGAAGCGCCGCAAGGTAAGGCTGTTCCTAACGGTGTTCTTGCAGGAGCTGAGCGCAGAAGAAAGATGCAGGCCTACTGGAGACCGATCCGAACACGTTGAGTGTCACGCTGCAGGTGCAGAAAACACAAACCATGTTTCTCAGCCTGGGCGTGGCTTAAATAGTCTCTGGGTATCCCAGGTGTCTCTGGGCTGAACCACACCCAAAAGAATAGACTGCACATGCAGTTCTGGGAACAGAAATATGTGGGGGCATCCATCTTGTCCCCATCAATGCACTACAAGTCCAATTCCCAATGTTATCCTATGGGAGTGAGTGAGTCTGGTGCCACAAGCGCCAAGTCTGACTCCAAGTGGGTCTGGGATGGAGAGGATCTTGTGAGCCATGTAGGTGATCGTGGCCTGGCTCCAGCCTGACATCTTGGAGGGCTGGGGACATGAGGGGCAGGAATCATGACAGCTGGAAAATGTAGTTGTTGGAAAGCTATTTCTAATAGTTTGATTGGCATTACTACTTTACCTGTGCTGGTTTGACGCCATAGGAGATCTGTTGCTGACTGGCTACAACCTCTTTTTTCCCACAATTCTTTTTCCTCTTTTGTTGCCCAGTCTTGCAGCTCCAGTATTTGTGACACGGGCATGGCATTGTAGCCATCTGGGAGATCCTCTTCTACATGTTTTTGTATTAGGTACTCACCTGCTCTTTCTTTTATTAAGAAGCTTCCTTGGCGGCAGCGTCCACTGCCGCGTTTCCCAAAGAGATCACATCTGTACTGTTTGTATGGGCCTGGCACTTCACTATGGCTACCACGGTGGGGTCTTTTAATGCCTCTATCAGTTCTTTTAGAAGCTCTGCATGCTGTACAGGTGACCCATCTGCTCTGTGGAACCATCTCCGTCCCCATCTTGCCAATCCAGTGTACGGTAGTAGTCATATAAGCTGAATATGTGTAAATTGTAACTGCACACCCCTTTGCTGCATGCAATGCTTCAATGAGTGCTATTAATTCTGCAGCTTGTGCTGAGTAGTGGGCGGGTAGGCGCTGTTGTATTAGCATTTCGTACTCACCTTCTTCTAACCTTACGACAGCTATTCCCACGTGTTTTTCTCCTGTCTCTGAATTTATTGATGCTGACCCGTCTATGAAGAATACCTCTCCCTCAGTCGGTGCATTTTCACTCACCATGGTGGTTTCTCCCTCCTCACCCCTGTATGTTGCACAATCGTGCGCTTGCATGTCCGCCACTGTTCATGGTTCTGTAATGAATCTTGCAGGGTTCACTGTCTTGCATCTCACTATGGGTATGCTTGCGCTGGACAGATTATTTCATACGCTGTGGCTCTTTGTGCTGCGAGTGTGCTTTTTGATCTTACCAGTATTGCGAATAGGGAGTGTTCCAGGAACAGTGTCACGGAACATCCCATCACTATTGCTGCACTTTTCTCAATGGCGAACGCTGCGGCTGCGATTGCTCGCAAGCGAAGTGTCCTTGCGTTACTGCAACCAGTGTGCCACTGTAGTAGGCGAGGGGCTTGTGTCCCAGAGATGTCTTTTGTGTCAGTACTGCAGTCATGAGGGACTCTTTACAGTGTGAGAACAGAGAACTCACGCTCATAATCTGGGTTCGCGAGTACTGGTGCGCTTGAAATTAGTTCTTTGAGTGATGTGAAAGCATCATCTAGTTCTGCTGACCATTGTATTTCTGTGTTTTCTCTTTGAGCTTCCTTGAGTCCTTGCAGTAATGGCCTGGTGTATGCTGCATAATCTAATATCCATGCTCGGCAGTAATTACACATGGCGAGAAAATTTTGCATTTCCTTCACTGTTTTTGGTCTGCCTGCTGCTGTGATGGCGGCTACCCAGTCTGGTATGATTCTCTTACCGTCTTTTGAAATTACAGATAAAAGATGCAAACGCATCCAGAAAGATCCAGGACAAAGCGCCTTTTAAGATTTAGAAAAATTATTTAATTGGTTTGTTATTTATCCTTATTTATTTTTGGTCTTCATATTGTGATCATAAATTAGCCCTTATGATAACACGTGTTTCGGCCCTCGCTGGCCTTTTTCAAATCAGGGCTGGTGTAATCATACTGGTAATGACAAACATTGAACAAAAATGGGTCGCAAAGAAACATATCAAATATTCAACAAGATAATATAAATGAAGTCATGTATTGCATCATACATATAATAAGAAAACGACCCCAATCCCCATTGTAAAAATGAGTCAAAAACATCAAATAATAGATTTAGAACATATTAGATGACCATAAACATTATTTTGGTTTCAATCGAAAATAAAATGAAATCATTGTTTAGTGAAACAAGGAAGGGGAAAGGGTTAGGAGAGAGAACGGGGAAAGAGGAGGACCTACATACAAACAGGAGACAAGAAAACAGATAATGCGTTAGTCACGATTTACCTCATGTCTAATGGTAATAATGAATTGGAGGCCACTGCTACAACATATCATAACTTACCCACACCAGGGGTTAATGACTCCTCAATCAATCAATAATGTATTGGGTCAAATCCCATTATGATGTAATCTGTTAATAAGAAACAGATATACAGAGAGATGTTTAATGTTCCATATCACTATTTAATGAATTGTTCGATTGCAGACTTCGTTTCATTGAAATCTCGTGTGTCTTAAAAATTCTTGGTACTCCGTGAGTAATTAGGTGTACCATCAAGTATGCGTAAACACGTATTTGGCTGATGTCCTGACATTGATATATTTGTCATTCCCAGACCGTGTTAGTGTGACGCACAACTAAATGCCCATGACGTGTGCTTTTCTCCTTGAAATCGCGTCTCTAATTATTATCGATCTGATCCACAAAATATTATGCATGCTACGATTTACAACCTCTCAAAGTATTTAGATCCTGAACCGAAGTTCAGTCTACCGCCCGTATGAGAAAAGAAAGTAGCTCCACTTACCAAGAAGGTAATGTCATTGCTCGCATCGGCTCCTGTAAAAAGAGCAAGCGCCATCTTGGGACTCTTTTAAAGGTTCCCATGGTGACGCAATGCTAAGTCCGCCGCTAGCCCAGTTGCTAAGCAACTGGTGGCGGATTACTTTATGCACGAAAAAGTCTTACTGATCGTTCTAGTATCCCGATTCCCTAATGAAAAGGAAACCTTGTCGACTATTACTTGTTCGAGGTATAGAGAGAGTCCAAATTACTGAATCAAACTGATTGATGCGTGCAAAAATACTATGATATATTTACATTTACATAGTATCGTTTACGTTCGTCAACTTGGTCTGTGATGGATGTTGCCTTAATGGCCTAGGCAAACTCACTTGCTAACGACGGTCCGAGTTGATTTACTCAGCTGTTCTGAGCGTTCAATGCCCAGCTATTAAATTACTGAAAACATGTAGTCATAACCAGGACAAAAAAGGGTAATAATGAAAAATTATAATGCAAATATATGTTAGTGTTTATCGAGAAAACAAACACATTATTATATACTATGGCGGACATTACCTGCTGTAATGTACCATATACATGTAAGTCTGATACAAAACAAATCGGGAGTGTTGTAGGGAAAAAGGCATATTAGTCAACATAGAACTTACAGGTAAAAATACCCAGGTAATGAAAACATGCAAAAACGAAATTGTAACAAATTATCAATAAGTGATATAACATACGTGTCATACAGATAACATCCATTTACCCACATTAATTGGTTTACATGCATCTTTGTTTTTATAAAAATGAGGACATTTCTGTGGCTAGATTCAATTATTCTGGCTTCCGATTGGCGTAGCGTAAGTACTCTATCACCACCCCTTTTGGATATTGTAACATATTGCAAACCAATAAATCGTATGTTCGCCTTGTCATCCAACTGGTGATTCTTTTGCCAATGAACTGCAAGTAGTTGGTTGGGATCTTGACTTTCAATTTTAGCCAAATGTTCCAGATTTGAATTCTGAGTTCTCTCTTTGTACTACCGATATAAAGTTTTGAACATGTGCATCTGATTGCATAGACAACAAATTTTGATCTACAATTAATTGCATGTCTGATTGTGAACACTTTTCCATTAGGGCCCTCTAGACTTTTGATTTCATCTCCCGCAAATGTACACATCGTGCAGAAACCACATTTCCTGAATCCTGGCTCATTTCTAGTGAGCCAAGTAGTTCCTTTATCCTTTTGTAGATCTGGTAACAGGGATGGGCAGATAATTGATTTAAGAGTGTATGCCTTTTTGTAGATAATTCTGGGGCTGTCCTCAATAGATTTACACAAATGCTCATCTAACTGCAGTAAGTACCAATGTTTCTTAAGAGTTTTCCTGATTATTTCGTGATCTTTGTTGAATTGAGTTATAAACACGAGTTTCATCTGTTTCTCCTCAGTACGTTTTTTGGGGTTCAATGATGCATTGAAACTCGCATTGGATGGGCCACTGAACCAATTGCAGAATATATTGACAACATACTCCAACCACAGGTTGTTCAGGTACAAGCATATTTAAAAGACAGTACTTCCATTATCAATACACTGGCTCAAATTGAATGGCAAGAACATTTCCTCCTGGCAACATGGGATGTTAAAGCTCTCTATACTTCAATTGGATACGACCTAGCACTACAAACCATAGATTACGTTTTTCAGGAGGAATCCTCATCACACTTTAACTACGTATGCATGCTCAAAGAAATGTTACTCACTACGTTGGAAAACAATATTTTCATTTTTGAACATCAGTTTTACAAGCAGACTTGCGGAGTTGCAATGGGCGTCAAATTTGCCCCCGACGTTGCCAACCTGTTAATGGGCATGTTTGAAGACCTCTTTATCTACAAACTACCGGCCTACAACAATCACATTGTTAAATGGACGCGCTATATTGATGATGTTTTTCTGATTTGGAACGGACCAGAAACTGCTCTTATGGACTTTCTAGTACAAGCCAATAACAATACCTTTGTTTTTCAATTTACAGGCAAATCCAGTGATTTCGAGATTGACTTTTTAGACCTTACAATTTCTGTTTTTGAAAATAAACTAACAACCAAAACCTACGGAAAAGAAACAGAGGCAAACTCAACTCTCTATGCTACCAGCTGTCATTATAAACCAGTTATCAAAAATATTCCGAAAGGAGAGTTTATCAGGGCAAAAAGGAACTGTACTAATACCACATCTTTTCAATCAGAATGTGAACTTCTATCCACAAGATTCATCGCCAGAGGGTACCCTAAAAAGGACATTAACCAGGCCAGAACCAAGGCCGCTGAAATGACTAGAACAATGACACTGACTCTAAAACCAAAACCACAACAACAGCAAGAGGTGGTACAGTTCATCACCACATATTGTGAAAATAACAAAGAAATCAGAAGAGCATTAAAGAAAAATTGGTATCTCCTCAAACTTGATCCCCATATCTCAAAAAATCTTAAAGATACTCCTACACTCATCTTTAAAAAGGCCAGAACTCTAAAAATGTGTATTAGTCCTTCTCTCTTACCAGAACAAGAACAAATTACCCATGAAACATGGCTTAAGCAACCAACTGGATTCAGAAAATGTGGCTTCTGCAACATGTGCAAACATGCCCACTCACCAACAACTGTATTCACAGATGCGAAAGGGATAAAAACTTTGATCAAACAACAAATTAATTGCTGATCTAAATCTGTTGTATACGCAATACAATGTACATGTAAATTGATCGACATTGGTTCCACCATTCGTGAATTAAGAACTCGAATAAGAGAACATCTTTCAGTAATTGGAAGTCAAGACAGCAATTTGCCATTATCTCAACACTGGCAATTAAAGCACCAAATGGACAATAAATTGGACATCCAGTTCATTGGCCTACAAAAAATCAAGACTACCACAAGAGGTGGCAATCAGGAACTTTTTCTCAGAAGAGCCGAAGCAAGACTGATTTGGCACCATCGAGCAGTGGAGTGGGGTCTAAACTCCGACAATGAAATGATCCCTTTTCTCTAAAATTACGCAACTTGTTATATTTGTTCAATGCACTAATATATTTTTCTGACATACCACAATATGTAATTTACTTGTTGGCTCTTCGGTTCCTAACATGACTCATTGCCAATTATATTTTCTTGGCTTCTATACCTATGTTATGCTAATCATGTAATTTGATACGTCTTATTTCTTTCCTAACTCTCTTGCTAAAACTGCCTTTCTTTCTCCCACCATCCTTTAACTTAAACATTGGAGATTGCCTACATTTCCCATAATCCCCTTTCCTGAAGCAGGAAACACCAACAATAGTTGCACACTACGTTTCCCATAATACTTTATTTCATTTGACCAGCCACGAATTTGCCTCATCATGCTATCTTCAATGAATTGTACTTGCACCAAATTCGTGTTCTTTATTTAATTCTCAAACTTCAACACTAATACGGGCAACTATAGGACATTATTCCTTTTAATCTGTGTTCAAAGCCATACTCAGGCTTCGAATTAGTATGTGTTTCCAAATTGGAAATGTGGAAACCCCATCACAGAACGGGATACATACCACTATGCACATCCCAAGCACGCTTCCCATTCCCAAATATGGCCACCAGTAATTGTAACAGACATAGGACTTTCTACTTTTATTCATTGCATCCAACGCGGTAAACACAGGACACTCGAACATACGGAGAACTTCTTTGTATCAGGTAGGACCCTTTTTCCCTGCGCGTGCAAGCACGGGGACTTCCTCTGGGACTTGATTCTTTCCATAAACTCACACGTGCGCCTTACCAAAACGCACGTGTATTAGAACTATGTATTTTCGTTTTTGCAGCTTCAGGTTTAAAAGTGAAACTATATTACCTTCCAGCTAACTAGCTAGTTCTTCCTAACTACTAATGAATCAATCAAGAGGTCTGGCTATAATTCTGAAGCCGTTATGATTTATCTCACCATGGGTTGCTTTTATGAATTATCAGTTAGATAGTAGCTATACTGTTGAAACATGACATATGATTGACCTAGTTTTACTTTTATAAATCGCGTGCTCGCGTTTTACATAGCGGGTTTTTCTATTTAAACTTAAAACACTTGTTAAAAACAAGTTGCTAACACATCCCTGGAATCTATTCCGACCACTTTTTCTTTTGATTTACACTTAAGAGGGATTCATCCCTGTGAATTTCAGCATCCTTATGCAATATGCAGTAATCTATGAGCTAACTATATAGGTAAGAACAAGTGCCCGTATTTTCACTAAATAGCTGCCATGTGTATCTATATATATTTTCTAAACCTGCTTATTCCTCTCATACATAGAAGTAGACTTCTGTCTTCTACTGCCACCATCTGACTTCGAACTCCCTCTTTTCCCGCTCTGAACTCTATGCACAATGTATCACAAGACTCACCGCCTCCCCTAATTTTTCTTTTCTCAATTTCTTCTTTTCTTTGTTTTACAAATGGTGCAATGGTGATTATACCACCTTTTAAGTCAGTGTTTTTCTAACAAATTCAGAAATGATTTACACTTTTGCACTTTAAATATCTCTGCATGTAGTATATCTCAGCTTGATGATTATACAAATACATATATATTTTTCCTTTCAATTCCCTTATGTTATTTTCTTTTCATTTAACAAGCCTGGATTTGAAAAAGGCAGCTCTGCTGAAACACGTGTCATCCATAAAGGCTCTATTATCACAAAAATAAAAGGAATTTATAACTCTGATCATAACTACTCGCCTATTCCATTATTTTTCGGCGCACTATCAAGGTATAGCTCAACACAACCAATACATATAGACACAGAAATGTCCTCATTTTTATAAAAACAAAGATGCATGTAAACCAATTAATGTGGGTACATGGATGTTATATGTATGACACTTATGTTGTATCACTTATTGATAATTTATGTTACAATTTCGTTTTTGCACGTTTTCATTGCCTGGGTATTTTTACCTGCAAGTTCTATGTTGACTAATATGCCTTTTTCCCTACAACACTCCCGATTTGTTTTGGATCAGACTTAGATGTATATGGTACATTAAAGCAGGTAATGTCCGCCATAGTAAATAATAATGTGTTTGTTTTCTCGATAAACACTAACATATATTTGCATTATAATTTTTCATTCTTACCCTTTTTTGTCCTGGTTATGACTACGTGTTTTCAGTAATTTAATAGTTGGGCATTGAACGCTCAGAACAGCAGAGTAAATCAACTCGGACCGTCGTTAGCAAGTGAGTTTGCCTAGGCCATTAAGGCAACATCGATCACAGACCAAGTTGACGAACGTAAACGATACTATGTAAATGTAAATATACCATAGTATTTTTGCACGCTTCAATCAATTTGATTCACTAATTTGGACTCTCTCTATACCTCGAACAAGTAATAGTCGACGAGGTTTCCTTTTCATTAGGGAATCAGGATACTAGAACGATCAGTAAGACTTTTTCGTGCATAAAGGAATCTGCCGCCAGTTGCTTAGCAACTGGGCTAGCGGCGGACTTAGCATTGCGCCACCATGGGAACCTTTAAAAGAGTCCCAAGATGCCGGAAGCTCTTTTTACAGAAGCCGACGCGAGCGATAACATTACCTTCTTGGTAAGTGGAGCTACTTTCTTTTCTCATACGGGCAGTAGACTGAACTTCGGTTCAGGATCTAAATACTTTGAGAGGTTGTAAATCGTAGCATGCATAATATTTTGTGGATCAGATCGATAATAATTAGAGATGCGATTTCAAGGAGAAAAGCACACGTCATGGGCATTTAGTTGTGCGTCACACTAACACGGTGTGGGAATGACAAATATATCAATGTCAGGACATCAGCCAAATACGTGTTTACGCATACTTGATGGTACACCTAATTACTCAGGGAGTACCAAACATTTTTAAGTCACACGAGACTTCAATGAAACGAAGTCTGCAATCAAACAATTCATTAAATAGCGATATGGAACATTAAACATCTCTCTGTATATCTGTTTCTTATTAACAGATTACATCATAATGGGATTTGACCCAATACATTATTGATTGATTGAGGAGCCATTAACCCCCGGGTGTGGGTAAGTTATGACATGTTGTAGCAGTGGCCTCCAATTAATTATTACCATTAGGCATGAGGTAAATCGTGACTAACGCATTATCTGTTTTCTTGTCTCCTGTTTGTATGTATGTCCTCTTCTTTCCCCGTTCTCTCTCCTAACCTTTTCCCCTTCCTTGTTTCACCAAACAATGATTTCATTTTATTTTCGATTGGAACCAAAATAATGTTTATGGTCATCTAATATGTTCTAAATCTGGTATTTGATGTTTTTGACTCATTTTTACAATGGGGATTGGGGTTGTTTTCTTCTTAAATGTATGATGCAATACATGACTTCATTTATATTATCTTGTTGAATATTTGATATGTTTCTTTGCAACCCATTTTTGTTCAATGTTTGTCATTACCAGTATGATTACACCAGCCCTGATTTGAAAAAGGCTGGCGAGGGCCGAAACCTGTTATCATAAGGGCTAATTTATGATCACAATGTGAAGACCAAAAATAAATAAGGATAAATAACAAACCAATTAAATAAATAATTTTTCTAAATCTTAAAAGTCCTGGATCTTTCTGGATGCATTTGCATCTTTTATCTGCATTACGGACAGGTTTCTTTTGGCTTACCGTCAATCCAGTGACCTGCGACGATACACGATTATTTTGTGGAAATAAGGGGTTATTCCTGTCCTCATTTGTTTTATTGTCTAATTTGATTTAAATCACATTTTCTTCAACCCAATAGAGTAAGAGTCGCCCGACAGACCAGCTGTAACCCCAAGCCTTACTTTTTGTCTTATAGTCTTTTGAAATTAGCTGTCCCAGGTATAACACTTCTCGCTGACAATATTGTAACTTTCCTTTATTTACCTTGTAACCTTTGTGGGCCAACAATGTCAAGAGGGTGATAGAATCTTTCCTGCACTCCTCATCATTTATGCCACAGATCAGCAAATCATCCACGTACTGAATAATTGTGCTGTCTGTTGTCACATTTCCTAGATCTTCGTGCAGAATTCTGTTGAATATGTTTGGGCTTTTGCAATACCCCTGCGATAGTCTGCAGTGCTCATACCTTTTTCCTCATAATGTAAATGCTGTTAGATATCTGCACTCTTCCGCGAGTGGTACTGAGAAGAATGCGTTTTTCAAATCAACCACTGTGAAGTGAGTCGCATCTTTCGGAATGCTGCATAGGATGGATGCAAGGGACCAAGGGGAACTCTTTTTGGATGACGTCATTGAGTGGGCGTAGATCTTGGATCATCCTCCAAGCCCCTCCCTTTGCTTTTTTGATGGGGTAAATACAAGTATTGCATGGTGAGTTTGAGGGCACTATTATTCCCTGTGCGAATAATGCGGTGATTGTTTCTTTTATTCCTTCTTCTGCTTCCCGGGACAGGAGATAATGTTTTACCCTGGGCAGTATGGCTCCTTGTTTGAGGTTTATCTTAACTGGTGTCACCCCATGCAGTAGTCCCACATCATGAGGGCAGGTGGTCCACAGGTCACCCGGTACTGACTGCATGTCATCATTAAAGAATGAAGGTGGTGCTCCTACACTGTCATTAGTTGCACTGGCACTTGTCTATCATTATATCACAGGGGATTGCTATCTCCATTATTATTTCACCATCACTATCAGAATCTGTGAAGAGATCTTCATCTGATAAATCTTGCAGTGCAATGTCAGCATTGATGCACAACACTGTGCGCCACTCGCAGTCATGTATGTCCATTGCAATTACTGCTATTCTTTGGGCTGAGACCTGAACTGCATGTAAATCTAATGACATCACGGTTCCGGGCACTATCTCTGGGAGTGCTATTGTACAGAAAACAAACTCTGCAGGCACCCTCCATTCTAGGCGCTTCAATTCTGGGACCACCCATGCCAATGTTTTTAACCCCTGGATGAACATATCTGGGTCCACTGGTATGCAGCGCACTTCTGGAACTGTTGCTCGTGCGTGCACTACCAGCGTCACTTGCATGGGGCAAATCCCTGTTGTTGAGCATACTATTCCTCTCTCTTTAAAGGAGATAGTCATATTAAGCTTATTAAGGAGATCCCTCCCCAATAAGTTAATCGGGGATTGTTCATAGTACAATAGGGGTGCTCTTACTCCCCACTGTTACATCCAATTCTGCTGTGTAAGGAACTTCGACCACTGCCCCATAAAACCCCTGTGTCTCCAACTTACGATTAGATAGATTCCTGCCCTCACGTAAACATGATTTTTCGGCTCCCGAATCCACCATAAAAATGAATTGTTTGTTCCCTATCTCCGCCCCTATCAATGGTTCCTCTGCTGCATCGAGGGTCGTCGATAGTACTGGACACGCAAGTGCTCTCTGTGGGCTGTCCTATGCTGGGTGTCTCGTGGTCCCCCCTTGGCTGAAAACATTTCCTGATACCACCGCCACTCCCCCGTATGGTGCGGGTGCACCATTTGCTGTTGTGGCGAAGGGGTTACTCTGTGTGTATGGCATGTGTTCGCGGCATTGTGGGTGCTGTTGGACGTTGTGTGGTTGTTCTCTGTGTTGTTCTGGGCACCTTTGCTCCTGCTGCCCTTGTCCTCCTCCCATTGGTAACCCATATGGGCTCCCTGGGTGTGGGTGACCATAATGCTGGTCATCTTGGAAATTATTGTTTGGCCTGCTCCTACATTCTCGTAAGAAGTGTCCCCATCTACCACAGTTCCAACAATTTCCTTGTCCTCCTCTAGGTCCTTGCCCCCCCATACCCACCATTTCCTCCATACCCTGGACCACCCCCTCTGCGCCCTCTGTACCCACCTCTTCCTCCCCGGGGGCTCCACACTTGCCACTGCGGTCCTCCATACTGCTCCTGTCCATTCCACTGTGACTGCCCATTGCCAGCCCAATTTGCTGCCATCCTTCCTTCTATCACTACTGATCCCTCCTCTGCATCCCTACCTGTGGGGAGTGCTCCTACAGCTGGTCGACCTTCACCAGTTTCGTCTGTATTAACTTTGCCTCGTCTGCCAACCTTCTCTGTGCTATCTTTTTCTCCCTTTCTTTGATTATCTTGCAGTGGTGTACTATTATACTTTTAATTTTGGGCCAGCAATCCCTGCTATTTTGTCGAGTGCTTTCTGAACTTCTTTTGGGAGCCCTCTCTTTATTATAAAGTAAAATAGGGATGTTGATTGATCCCAGGCCGTACACGTCTCCGCTCTCCACATCTCCTGCACCCGTAAAATGAAATCCATGGCATCTTCCCCATCAGTCATTGTGCATTGCATTACTGACTGTAAATCTGGCGTGTCGGGAAGGTGTCTCTCAAGGCATCCCAGACCCTCGCACGTACTGTATTGAAGGAGGCTCCATCATGACGGTCGCAATCTAATGTTATTCCCGGGAAACCAGCCTTTGCCCAAACTCTGTCTGCTTGGTCACCCACTGCTGATACCGACATACTTTTGACATCCCCCACTGCTAATGGCACCTCCGCTGTATGCTTTTCAAAGGCATATATCCACTTACTTGTTCCTCCTGACAGTGGGGGCAATAATTTTAACAGGTTGGCCTTGTCCATCTGAACCCACGGTATGTAATTGGGCCTCCCGCCCCCTCTATGTATCAGCGGAAGCTGCACTTTGTTTTTATTTCCTCTCCCACTACTCACCTTTGACCCTTTCCTTCCCAATGTGGCCATTCTTCCCATCCTATTCCTTAACCTCCCAGTCCACTCTTCTTCCAAGGCCCTCCCCAAAGGTGTCTCATTCAACCTTTCCAGCATACCCCATGCTGCTACCCCCAGTCTCCCTGCCTTCAGTTCATCGTCCTCTATGTCACACCACAGCTCTTCCATTCCTCCAGTGGCCATTTCTCCCGCCCCTGTGTTTCCTCCGAGCGTATGTGGTTCTAATTCTATTATCGTAGTTGGCTCTTCCTTTATTTTTATTCGGAATAGTATTTCCCCCTTTTTCCACCCTTCCTTGGAGGACCTGTAAAGTGCATGTGACTGTGGCGTTTGCTCTGTTCTAGACATGCTTGTCTCGCCTTGTTCACATAGGTTTCGTATTCGAGATAGCTCACTTCGGGCCATTGAGAGTCGGGAATCTAAGTCTTCTGTTAATTTCTCAATATCTACTGTGGGAGTAGTCCTGGGGCAATCATATGGTGGCTGTGCAGTTGGTCGTGGGGCAGCTGCCGAGGTAGGTGTGGACACATACATGGGATCACAATACCCCTCAGCGGGCACTGGCTTATTTAGGAGGGGGTACAACTGTGTTACCTCTATTGACCCTTTTTTCCCCCCTACCCTCACCTTCACTCTTGTTTGCTGCCAGGGCAGTGGTGGTAGTGGTGGGCTGCTCTGGCGCCATGTCTTCCCTTTTAAGTGGGGGCACCTCTTCAAATAATCTCCATAAATCTAGTATATCTCTTCTATTATGGAATTGTTTTTCCTTGTATTTTATGAATATGCATGTGGCTACCATGTCCAGGACACTCTTATCAAACAACCCTTCTTGAGGCCTGTTAAGCAGAATCCCGTGCAGTGACCTTACGGACCACTATACACAATTAAGACTACAGGTGGCAATACAAGTTTTACCTTTGGTACAAGCCTGTACTACTATGTCAGAGTGGTAGCAGTGGCAGAGCAGCCAGGCTTATCTCAAGAGTATATGAGCAGTAGCAGAGATTACACAAAGGGACCACAATTACTGTGACTCAAGCAAACACTGACTCAAGGTTTCAGGTAGAAAAATATAAGTACATTTATTTTTAAACCATTCGTTATAAACACAACACTTCTATTAAACTTAAACAAAAACCACACGTTAAATATACTACAAATAACCAATTCACTTTGTACAGTAAGTCTCAAGGTAAGTACCCTGTGTTTGAATGAACCGGTGTTACGAACAAAACACGTTACCGCGAATACGATTGCGATCACTTTTTGACAGTTCGATCTGCTAAATAAACACGTATCGGTGACATGAAATGCTACCGGGGAAAAAAAACACTTGGCACCTGAGATACCCAGAGGGAGTTGGAGGCAAAAATCACAGGCAATATTTTGGTTAGGCAGACAGAATCGAGAAATACTCAGAGACTGGAGTTCAAACGTCAAAGGGCTGGAGCCAGGGTCAAGTGACACCAGGGGCCTGTTGCCAAAGATCACACAGTCAGACGGTTCACGATTCAACGTAGCCAAAAGTACTTCGATATTGTCAATGTTCGGAAGCAAAAGTTATAAGGAGGGAAGACAAGGGCAAGCCTTGGAGATGAAGAAAAGGGGTTCACCCAGTTTCCTCAAGCAGAACACAGTACCTTGTTCCAATGGTGCAGCTGGAGCCCTGGCAGTTGTTCCTGTTGGTTTCCCGCAAACCCACGATTCCTGGAGCTTCGTTGTGAAGGAGGACGTCTGAAGGGGGTCTGCACCACACAGGGATGAGGCCGGCAGCAGCGACGAGGAATAAAAGGTGTGCTCCTTAAAAACAGGAGAGGCTCTTCAGATGGCTACCCGGACCACTACAGCAGCGTGCAGCGATTTCGACCAAGGAAGAGGATCCTCTGGCTGTGGAAGATGAGCTGGTTATCCCCACCAAGCTCAAGGGAAGAAGACTCCGGACTGGATCTTCTCTAAGTCGTTGAAGGGAAGATAGCTCAGGACTACAGCAGGGCTTCACCGGGACGGGGTAGTTGCAGCAGCCGTCGTTCTCTCCGCTTCTCTTCGGTTCCTTGTAGTTCCAGTGGCGACTCGCTGACTTCTAGCCCAAGAGACCTGCCTTTTATGCGAAAAACCCCCATTCACACAGCCTGGCTGTCAATCACCCAGCAGAGGGGTTGTCCAGCCCGGACAACTATCCTGGCCAATCATGACAAAGTGCGACTTGGGTTTCCTAGGATACCCTGTGCAGAGGGTGACTACACCCTTCCCTCACATTCAGCCCACCTAAAGACCCAGGCGCCTTGGAGGAGGGCTTCTGAGCAAAGTAAAACACAAGAAGGACTTTAACAAAAAGAAATGGCGAATAAACCACACCGGAGCCAAAAGAAAGACGATTTGGTCAAGCGGGTTTATGTTCGAGGCTAATATAATGGCCAAGAACAGTACCATGTTTACCTAATATAATCGCGGTAGAAAAGTTAGGGTAGATACTATTGCCACCAGCCAAGTCTAAATGTTAAAAGAGCGAAACAATGCTCTAGGAGGTACAGATAAAAAGGGATACGAATTAACCCTTTCCAGTACTCCATGGAAGATGGGGTGTACTGGATCTGTGGTAGATTGACTAAGTAAAGTTAATGGTACCTTTCGTCAGGATCCTTTGCAGGAGCTCCCGCTTCTTGGACTCCCGCCTCCCCCTCCTCCTCACCTGATGTCTCAGTGTCCGACGTTTGGCTCCGTCTCTTCTGCCGCAGAGCCTTTTTTTGTGAGAGGATAAGGTCTACCTCGGAAGGAAGCCACCCTGACCGAGGACTGAGAGGTCAAGGAGGGGGGCCCCTCTTCCGAAGCAAACGGAAAGGGGAAAAAGCCTGTCGGCACAAAAAAACCCTCTCTGGGCTATGTTGGTTACGGTGTCCAGAGGCTGTCAAGTCTATCCAAGCTGAGGGGAACTCCGATGGCACCAAAGAAAAGTCACTGAACCGGATAAGGAACCAAACGTAGTAACTGATGATGGAGAGTGAGACCCGGACGGAAACAAGTAAAAAAATGAAGAAACGAAACTAAAATAGAGGGAAAGGTGAGGAAAATTTCAGGAGTGAAGAAATGATGATGGCAAGAAGGGAAAAAAGGAAAGAATGGCTGGCCACTAGGAAAGGGGGCAGGTGACTGACAAGGGGAAAGGAAGAGTAGGCAGAAAGTAGGAGGCACGAATACGGAACCTCCGAAAGGAAGAGAAAGACCGCAGCAAAGGCACAGCGAAGTGAGGAAAACTCCAGCAGCGTCTCACCCAAAGCCTGACGCGAAAGGGTTGCAACGCGCAGGCTTCCGGGTTCGACGTACAGAAAAGGCTTCTCACGGCCGTGAGAGCTAGACTGTACCGAAAGATACACAGGGAGCGTGATGGAACATTCAATGGCCGCTCAAGCGCCACCCGTTCCATACACGCCAAAGGTTACGGCGTGTGACAACTGTACCTTTTTCTGGGGGACGGTAGTTGCCTCAGTAATGGAGTCGGGGGAGTCTGAACGACAACCCTGTGCCACTGCACAGAAGGTGCTGGGTGACACACACAAAGAAGGGGGCTACTGAAGTGGTGTACTCCAGAGCCCATAATCACAAAGAAACAGGTAGAAACATATAGCAAAACACAGGTAAGACTGGGGGAAAAGCTCACACTCTTACCAAGTGAAAAAAATAAACTCCAGAAGTCCAGCAAAGTTGCTGGGGGACTCACTAGGTGAGGGAAATTAGCCATGAAAGGAGAATTCTCCCTAACAGGGCCATACCTGCGGTAGCCCTTTTCCCTTCAATTCCGTAACCCACTGGTCATGATACTTGGTTATGCGTTCTGCATAGCCTGGTAGATTTTTACAAATGTGGGCCAGGGGTGTTTCAGCCCCCATGTTATTTTCTCGTTGTTCATCCTCCTGTGTTTCCTGTGACTATCACAGTGGCTCACATGTGTGTGTATGTGTTAGGACTAACAATTCTTAAATGCTAAATTATTTCCACACAATATCTCTGCCCTGAATCTTACCGGTACACACTTACAATGACCATTTCACAGAAACCCCTCTTATCATTAATTTAACCTTATTACTTTGCAGTGCAATTTTTTAACTGGAAAAAGCATACCACATTCAACTCACAATAGACATCCAAACATTTAACGTACAACACACAACAAATAACAAAAAACCCTCCTTTCCCTTGCCCTGTAATTTTCTTTGAAAACCAGTTCTTCCCTTCAACCCCTGGAACTTTACAGAATATTCCCTAATATTAATTCACCCAGAATAAAGAAGAAGAAAAAAGCATTTTCTAATCTATACACCGTGTCTCTTCTCAGACACCTTTATTTCTATTTTTCCACTATTTCACTTATTCCCAGTACTATTCAAGATAGCACTATACGGTGCCGCCTTCTATCCCCTTGCAGAGCTAGGTTCCCGTCTTCCTTTTTTCTTTTGTTCACCTTATTATCCTAATGGCCATATGCAGAAAAGAAAATAGTATTAATGTATTATAGTACCAGTCGATTTACCCCCAAGAAAAATACCTTCTTTACCTCACTTGACCTTGTACCCTCTGGTCTCTATCCCCCTCCTTTATTTGTCACTCGCACTTAATACTCACGTGCCCTTCTTGTTCCGAGACTCTCCAGACCCAGTCCGTCCAGGCGGCACTGCCTCACACTCAATGGCCGCCCCCGGCGAGCGGTACTAAGGGTTTTTTGGAGCGGGACCCGTACCCTTTCGCACTACTGCGTGCGCATGTCTTAGCGTACCAGTTGCCGTAGGCGTGCAGCTCTCTTGAGCGTGCGCGCTGTGCGTCTCCACTGCGGCCGGGGACGTCTCGTGCCAAAAGGGGACAATAAAGACGAATCATGTCTAAGGGGTCACCACTGAAAGTAAGCGTCCCCCGATAAGGCAGTTAGGCCCCCTCAAGGAGGGAATGAGACCAGGACCAAGTGAGGTTGAGATTAAAAGGTTTTATCTAAATCAATATAGGGCATGCAAAGGACTCTGCAAACTCCAAGAGCGCTCTGTCTGACAATAGCAAAGACAGTCAGTTATATTACAAATATACGTCAAGCATGAGCTAAGCTATAGGGGCCACATAGTGTTGGGGATTGGATGGCGACATCTAGCTACTATGTTGTCTATACGCTCGGTGGTCCATGATTGGCGGGGATCCACGTGGTGGCATCACAAAGTGCTTGGGTCAGCTGGGCTTGTCGGGGTGGAGCTCCAGGGCACTGGCGGTCAACGGAGATTCAACACTTTGGTTCTAGAACTTGCCCTTGTGGCCTTTCTTACACATTCATCACACTCATCTATGCCAGGTTATGTAAAACCTCTTACACATCAATCTAATACCAGTGTGGGGACACGAAAAAGCAGTATGCAATAAGAGGCTTCCTCCATACATCACCGTAAAGTTGTCGTTAAAGGGTCCAGTCTCATGGGTCCATGTGTCTCATCAGGGGGGCACAGGTCAAGCTACCTTCATCATTTTATCCTATTAGATGCCGTAAATGATGGCTCTGGGGGATATTTGCACAAAGACGGATAACCGTCTTCATGGTCTGTTGAACTTGGGGTGAACTGGGATACCATTAGGTCAGGGAGGGCACATGGCTGGCACCTCAAAGGCGGCAGGATTTAGGCCTTGGTATCTCGTAATTCACTTGGCCTGGCCATGGCAGTACACAGTGGTTGTATGGCGGCCTCCGACATGGGGGAGGTAAATACTTGAAGCGGGTCCAGCAGGAATGTGGGGAGGTGAATCTGTGCTGTTCGAACACCAGCAAGCCCCGGCGGGCCTTGGCGGGTGGAAGGGGAGATGGCCTTGTAACTTTGTGCGAGTCTCTTATTCACGGGACTGCACAAATACAGATGTTCGGGCTGGGTGCATTAGGTAAATTACACATTTCTGCCGTTTCCCTGTGCTTACCTTACTAGGTTCAGAACAATGGAGGTTTTTCATTGGCACACACATTACATAACGTTAATCGGTCTTATGCTTTCAATTCATGAGAAAGGTGAACTTATAACAAACGTGAGGTAGTATCAGGTTGGGTTACATACTCGGGAGCAAGAAAGCAATGTGTTGATCTAACATATCGGTTATATTAATGACTGGCTCAATGCCTTAGGTGGCTTACATGCAATAATACATATTTCATCATACACAAGCATTTTATATATTGCTTTTCCATTACCCTTTGTTACAATAGCAGCAAAACATAAGTTGGTACAAAGCCGATTTTCGAGTGGTCGCACACTGGGCCTTAGAACATGAAGGTGTCTCGGGGATGGCGGGGGTCGCCTCACTTTAGTATGAGTGACTTGCATTATACGTTTTTAACACTTTTTAACACACATCCTCTAGCAGCATGGATAAGATTGAGAGGCTGGAGAGTTTAGCATATATGGTTAACACTTCATCTGGGAGAGCAGGGCTGGGGGTCATGAGCACCATACATCACCAGCGCGGGGGGTTAGGCGCAGGGTCGGGATATACTTGAGAGGGACGACTTTTGTTCTTTCTCAGACCTCAACTGCAAGTCCGGTCACTTCTAGGGCAATGAGGTACTGCGGAAGGTAAATGATACAGTGTTTGTTCTGTTACTTGTTTACGTCTAGTTGTGCGTGAGAAAGGGCCTTCAGCCGATCTGCCATGGAGGGAGGAAAGGGGGGGAATGCAGGATTCTCTGTGCGCGGTCAAGTGGGGGCCGATCTGCAGCGTCTGTACGCAGGCTGTTCTACTGGGGCCTGGGTTCAGTGTGCTCAAAATGGAGTCTTGGTGTTTTATAGAATGGCGTCTATGTTATGCTACCCTACGGGCCGTACAGCCTCACGTGTCGATCCGCAGCCACCCTGCCTCCCGGGCCCAGGTGCATGGTGGGATGCCGACGAGTCATGAGCCTCAAGTAGGTGGGCAATGTGGGGGTGGGGGGTCCTAAAGACCTGTCCTCCCATACAAGTGACACACACCAGATGGAGGCAACCCGATCAAGCCACAAAGAAACCAGAAGAAAGGAAACCTGGATATGAGGAGAAACCATCTCCTATGTCCCCGGGGTATCGAATGGGGCCACATTGCCCGATTCTGCCCCAGAAGGAAGGTGGCAGAGCCTATGGAAATCGGCTATATGAAACCTCATCCGGAAGAACACAGCCCGGGCCCCTACATCGTAGACATAAGGGTAGATGGTCGGCCAACTCGGGCGCTGCTGGACAGCAGGAAGCAGACAAACAGCCATATCCCCAACCGCGAGTAATACCCCTTATTTATCTAACATTTTGATACCGATAAAGTGTATACATGGGGACGTAAAATCATATCCGGTGAAGGAGATACAGATAGAGAGGAACAACGAAACCACTCAGTTAAAGGCTGCCGTCCTACCCGCTCTACCCACCCCTGTGGTCATAGGAGCGGATCTACCTCACTTTAACAAAGCCATAAAAGCCCTATATGAGGAAAGAGGGATACCATCAAGTAACAAAGCCACGAAGCTAGGGGACTCAAGAAACCCTCCCGGACATAAAAGATGGAATCGATTAGCGTGGTGCCAAGCCAGTTACATGACTCGGCCCATCGATTGGAAATCCAAAGACCACGAAGACTCCCTGAGGGGGCAAACCTGACAGATCCCACACTTCGGGCAGCCTGTGAAAGAGCAGCCAATGAGAAGGACCCAGACATAACGAAAGGACCGGGTTTCCTGTTTCGTCATGGGCTTTTATACAGAAAATACAAGGCGGATGATGGGAACGTTAAGGAACAACTGGTACTACCGAGACCACATAGGATGGTCATAATGCAGCTTGCACACAACCCCCCTTGTGGTGGACACATGGCATCCCTGAAACCCCAGCAGAACATCCTGAGACGGTTCTACTGGCCCGGTATATATGGGGAAGTGGCTCGGTTCTGTAAGGGGTGTCCAACTTGCCAGCTAACTAGCGGCGTCCTACCAGCAAAGGCCCCTTTGCAGCAGATGCCCCTTATTAATGTCCCATTCCAAAGGATAGGCATGGACATCGTTGGACCAATAGAACCCACATCCCGAGGATACAAGTATCTTCTAGTCATTGATTATTATGCTACGCGATATCCGGAGGCGTTCCCCTTGAAGGGAACATCAGCCCGACAATTATGCGACCAGCTTATCCCCTTCTTTGCAAGAGTGGGGTTACCCTCGGAAGTCATTACTGACCAAGGGACAAACTTCATGCCCACCTTACTTCGGCAGGTGTGCGAGAGACTACAAATTCATCAGCTACGCACCTCGGTATACCATCCCCAGACCGATGGCCTGGTCGACAGATACAATAAGACGATCAAGAAAATGATACGAGTAACCGGACCGGAAGGGAAAAACTGGGAACGCATATTGCCCTTGGTCTAGATGGTATTGCGGGACACCCCACAGTCGTCTACAGGCTTTTCTCCATTTGAGATTCTTTTCGGAAGACAACCCTGAACCATATTGGATCTCGTAAAGGAGGAATGGGAGACCTCTGACGAGATCTCATTAACTGAATACACTGAAGAACTAAAAGAACATCTGACAACATTCCTTTAATTGGCCGAGACGAATCTAGGGCAAGCACAACTAAACCAAGAGAAGACCTACAACAAAGAAGTCGGATGAGAACATTCAAAATAGGGGACCAAGTACTAATACTCCTACCCACCAGTACTAACAAGCTACTGGCCAGATGGAGGGGTCCTTATGAAGTTAAGAAGGTCCTCAGCCCCGTGACATATCGGATCCACCAACCCGACTGAGCAACCCCAGACAAGGTATACCATGTGAACCTGTTGAAGGCGTGGACCACACCCCTACTAGCAGTGACGATGGACACCAGTGAAGATGAATCAGAACAGAATGTGAATTGTGAACGAGTCAAGCTGGAAGACGTACAATGGGGAAACATCTTAACACCTTTCATGAAATCAGAACTTTTGACCAGATTGTCACCCTATGAAAACGCTTTCTCGTCGTTACCGGGAAGAACCGATCTGATCGAACATGAAATCAAAACAGAACCAAGACAGGCTGTCAGACTAAGGCCCTATTGTATTCCCGAAGCTAGAAGACTAGTTATCAAAACCGAGGTGGAAGACATGCTCCGAATGGATTTCATAGAACCCTCAGCCAGCTCATTGTCCTCCCCGATATTACTGGTACCAAAGCCGGACGGTACAATTAGGTTTTGTATGGATTACCGACAGTTGAATTCGATTTCCAGTTACAAAGCCTATCCCCTGCCATGAATGGACGAACTGTTGGAGAGGCTCAGATCTGCCAACTTCCTCAGTACTCTGGACCTAACCAAGGGCTACTGGCAAATCCCCTTGAAAACCACAGACCGGGAAAAGACTGCCTTTACAACTCCTCAAGGTCTATACCAATTTAAGGTTTTACCGTTTGGTCTACACGTTGCCCCTGCTACCTTCCAAAGACTGATGGATGTTGTACTACATCCCCATGAGAAGTATGCTGCAGTTTACCTGGATGACATTGTCGAGTAAAGCACGACCTGGAGTGACCATTTACACTACCTGGAACAGGTGGTGACTGAGTTATATAAGGCAGGCCTAAACATCAATCCGAAGAAAACAGTGATGGGTGCACACAAAACGAAATATCTGGGACACCTAGTCGGTGGAGGCACTTTACGACCCCAGATTTCAAAGATCAAAGCCATTCACGAGATCCCAACGCCCACTACCAAAAAAGCAAATCAGAGCCTTTTTGGGTTTCATCGGCTACTACAGAAAATTCATTCCTGATTTCGCTACGGTAGCAGCTCCCTTAACAGATGCGTTAAGAAATAAAGGGCCTCCTGATCTAACCAAAAATTCTGCATTAGAAGGTTTCGATGTTCAGAAACAAAGGATCACCTCGAACCCCGTACTTCGGTGCCCAGACTTCCGTAACCATTTTTTCCTTCAGACGGACACATCGAACCATGGACTAGGGGCTGTGCTTTCACAGAAACATGATGGTGGATTTCAACCGGTCTGTTTTGTAAGCAGAAAACTCGTACCTCACGAGGAGGCTTATTCCACTATCGAGAAAGAGAGTTTGGCCATCAAATGAGCTGTGGAATCCCTTAAATATTATCTTTTGGGTCGCTGCTTTACGTTATATACAGACCATGCACCCCTACAGTGGCTCATGAAGCAGAAGGACACCAACCAGCGTGTCCTTCGATGGTTCCTGTCCCTGCAACTGTTCGATTTCCTTACCATACACAAGCCTGCTGGATTCCAACTGGTTGCAGACTATCTGTCCAGGAACGCTCCCTTGCCCGATCGGCCAGGGTTTGTGATGGGGAGATGTGAGTTGGAGCAACGCGGGGTGAGAGAAGGAAGGGGAATACAGAGTGGACACATCGGGAGACGACAGCGGGTAGCCGAGTCGGGGCCGTATTGGAGGGGAGACCCCGGGAACATGGGAGATGTATGCGAGGGGCGAACCCAGCACCGGACCAACCTGTCCTTACCTGAGGCCGGCGACGGGAGTCGCATCCCATGGTCGGGGCTGGAGGCAGCAAGGCAAAGGCACACGCAGGCAGCAGGGCAAAGGCACGCGCAGGCCGGTGAGCTCCTCTCGCAGCTGGGAAAGGCGCGGAGAAGGAGACGGCTTGACCGAAGAGGCAGGCCGCTCTGCAAAGGAGATGTGATGACCCTCGCAGGAAGGAAGAGGCGGGGCGCTGGGCTTCTCCATGGGTGGTTAACCTCACGGGACATGCCGGGTTGTGAGGAGATCTTTCCGGACCAGCGGGAGGAACAGATGAGCCGGAAGCAGACGGCAGCCTTTAAAGGAGGCGGGATATTGCAGAATCAGCCAATAGGGAGCCCGATAGGCAGGGAGATTCCGATTGGTGGGGAAGTAAGTCACTCAAGGAAAATAAAAGCCCGGGAACTGATCAACTCTGTGTTGTTTTTCCTAGTCATACGGAGAGGAGGGGGGAAGAAGGAACGACTGGTGGGCCTATCCCGACACCAAGGAGGCTTAGGAGGGCTAAGTTACGTCCCTGGAAGGCCGCTTGAGGAGTGAAGTAACTCTCAAGGACTTAAGTGAACTCTAATTTCTTTTGTTGTTTAGAACGAAATAAACCTAATTTATGCAAACAGCCACGTGGTCCAGGGTCGTGATTCCTACAGCTATCTAAGGGGCAAGGAGGGGAGAAAATCACCAATCTCCTTCACAATTCCTGGGTCGGCACCGTAAGGATCGCTTTAGCTTGGCAGAGGTGAAGACCAGCACTGAGGTGTGTTCTCTTGCCGAAAGACTTGAGCACCTGGTCTTCTTTAGCCAAGCAATTGGGCGCTGCCCCAGCTGTTGAAGAGGAAGACTGCTTCCAATACAAGGAAGCAGCAGCCACAACTGAGGAGTAATGCTGCGATTCAGATGACAGCACAACTGGTTCCCCCTCCAAGAGCCGGACGTGTCCATCTAGCTTTTTGTTGATCTGAGCGTTATCTCTGGGCTTTTCCCAGACCTTCCTGCCCCAAGAAAAGACATCCTTTTGTAGAGGAATAACCAAACGGCACGTGGCGCAAAGGGCCAAGACCTTCGCTAGGACCCCTGGCTCCGGGGGGGGGGCCTGTTCAGGAGGCGGGATTTCAAGAAACTCTGATAGGCTTTGGAGACTGTCATGAAAGGCCTTAATGGAGGCAAAACCTCCTCATCTAGTGCATCATCACCTCCCGCCCCCCCGGTCTGAGCTGGGGAGGGGAGCCCAGATCCTGCAGAGGAGACACTGGAGGTACCCCCTGATTAACCCCTTACGTAGGCTGAGCTGAAGGAGCCTGCAGCAAGGGAGGAGGCAGGGGCGGTGGAGGAGCTGGAAGAGGAGCAGGAACCGGGGTTGCCAATAATTACAGGACCAGAATCCCTGGTGGAATGGGTGGGGAATCGGGGGGGGGGGAGGCCTTTGAGGGATCACCTCTTTAAACAGCTCTTTAAGGAACCCTGCCATTTGCCAAAAGTGCATAAGGAGAAGAAATCAATCCAACATAAATCGGTCATCACAAGCCACAGGGTCGGAGCACAAGCAAGAAGCCCAGCCTTCTGATGCGCTGACACTTCTGTCCAAGTCGGTGTGCCTAATCACCTGAGAAGGGTACACCAACGGCTGCCTTGTATAAACGTAGCCCTGCGGGGACCTTTTACATGAGGCCTGCGGGCTGGAGTTAATCCTTGAGGAAAGAGGACTGGAACCGCCCTGGGCCGCCCCCTCGGAATGCTCCAGGCGGCTTTCTGACCTCAGCCGTGGAGCTGGCAGTGGTATGAGACTGTGCCTCAGGCTTGCGCCTGGAACAGAAGCGCGAAAGCCCCTCGCACAAGGTACAGAAGAAGTAGTGCTGGCTGGCCTGGGCTCCTTGGCATGGGAGCGAGTAACCTTGATGGCCTCGGACCTTCCATCGGTGATAGGATCTGGGGGAGCAAGCCCAGCCGGCGAACCTGGGAAGGAGTCACTGGGCTGGGGTGCCTTGGAAAACAAGTGACCCATCTACTCATGACACAAAACCCTTGCCACAAAGTCCTTCAGATAACCTGGAGGGGAAGTGTGGAAGATCTCCCTCCAGAGTGACAGCCAATAATTCAGTGACCAATGAGCGAAGTAGCCGAACGCTGTGCCCTCATCTCAGCGGTGATCAGCGTCCAAGCACTCAAGGCAAAGTGCATGGGCGTCCGATTCCGATTCGATGTGGAAAGAAACGGTCACAAGACGCGCATCTCGTAAAGCCCCCTGCAGCTGACATTCGCCGGGGGAAGCAAGGCACCAAAGGGAGGTGAAGAATTTGCAAAAGAAAAAACTGGGAACCACGTGAAGGTCTGACACCGTCCATGCGGAAAAAGAGTCTGAGGTAAGGTGCTAGAGTGCGGGGCTACTGGGTGGCTCTGGGCCCAGTGTCGCACCCCTGTGCGCTATACTAAATTTAAAGGGGAAGCCCTCTTTTTTCAGTGCCAATGGTCCCGGTATCTCATCCACTTGCTCTTGTACTGAATCCTGGTGGTGTCACTTCTTGCCCCCTGAATAATAGCTTGGTTGTCCTGTGACAAGTGTAGATGCTTCAGGGTGACCTGCTCAGGAACCAAGCTGCCGGGGCCAACTTCTGCGGAGCGGGGTGAACCACTGTGCCCCCCCGTTGGGAGAGTAGGAGGGCTGGACCCAAAGGGAGGTGTACCGGAGGCCGATCCGACAGTCGAAAGAGTTCCGAGAACCAAAGTCTGCCTGGCCGCCATGGTGCCATCAAGAGGAGTCAACGGTTCTGTGAATCCCTGACCCTGCGAATCAACGGCATGGGGAGCTGCGGTGGTGGGGGGTTACGCATATGCATTCATGTCACTCCACGGAATTTGCAATGCGCCCCTCTAAGAGCCTCAGCCTCGTGCCATAAATGACGCAAACTGGTGCAGCTCCTGTTGCTCGTGGTGGCGAATAGGTTCGACAGTGCCCACCCCCAGGTCGTCAGACAGCCTTCAGAGCGGTGGAGATCTGGTACCTCCCTGCTTGTTGATGTAATACATGCAAGTGAAGCTGTCTGTCTGGATGCAAACCGACTTGTTGCTGACAATGGGGAGGCTTTGAAAGCAAGCAGATGGCCATCATCTCGAGCCAGTTGATGTGTTCCAGTTATTCCTGTTGTGACCAAACTCCACGGACACTGTGGTTGTCCAGAATATCCCAAAGGTGATTGAGAACCCCGATGTGCAAATGGATATAAAATAGAGAGGACAACAGAGAGAGGCCTACTGGATCGACCGACCGACCGACTGGACACATTAGTGCCGAGAGGAATAAATGAGGAATGGGATCTAAACTGTTTCTTATGATCACCATTCACTTTTATGGAAACAGTTGACATTGCAACACTACATTGTAGACATTGGTTGTTCGACTATAAATTATTGACTATAAAGGCAAAAGGCAGTTTGTCAATGAACCACTTAAAGATGACGATACATGGTGCACATAATTAAGACATACAGAAAGCAGAATGGTAACCAAACTGGTCACATCCTACACAGACAGGATTATAGGCCATACTCTATAAGAGAAGAACAGTATGTTTACTTACTATGCATATACAATAATAAAGGAGGATATTTGGCGTATAAAGTCAAGATATACATGCAGTCTCAAAGGGCAAGAATGCAAAGGCTCAAACGGAGCACCCATAAGAAACTTCAGAACAAGGTTCAAATCCCAACCGGGCACCAGAAAAGGTGACGGAGGGAACACATTAGTGAAACCTTTCAAAAACTGAGAAATTAAAGGAATCTTAAAATAGGAACATTCTTCAGACAAGCGCTTAAATATGGACAGCGCCACCAGGTAACCTTTAATGGTACCCACTTGCAAGCCCCTGTGGGCCAAAGAAAGCAAAAAAGACAGAACCATGGGAATGTCACATTCAAAAGGATCCACATTCTAAACTCTGCACCAGTCGCAGAATTTACGCCAACGGCAACGGTACAGAGACTTTGTTGCCGGCTGTCTGGCTGAGAGCAACACCTCCAACACGTCTTGAGGGAGGTCCCAATCCTTATACCTCAACCTTTCAGAAACCAAGCGTGAATGTTGAGGGACCTGACCTCTGCATGGAGAACCTCACCTCCCTCCCGTGAGAGCAGATAGTCTCGGTAGGGAAGACGATGTAGAGGGCAGATGGACAAGTCAAGAAGGTCCGGGTACCACGTCCTCTAGGCCCACGCCGGAGCAATAAGGATAATCCGGGAACCGAACCTCCGTAACCTCCGCAGTACTTGCGGGATGACAGGGACTGGAGGAAACACGTACAGGAGTGGGAATGACCACTCCACCATGAACGCGTCTCCTAAGGCTCCTTTTGGAGGAAATTCCCGCAAGCAGAACCTTTCACACTTCGGGTTGACACTGGAGGCGAAGAGATCCACTTGAGGGGTCCCCCAAAGGGCGAAGATCGCCAGGAGAATCTCCTGAGCCAGCTCCCACTCGTGGGAGATCGTGCTCTGCCTGCTCAGAGCGTCCGCCGTCTCGTTGTCGTCTCCGGCCAGATGAACAGCCGAGATCGAAGCTTCCTGCTGGATGGCCCAGAACTCGAGCTGCATCGCCTCCCTGCACAGAGGAAGTGACCCTGCTCCCCTTTTTTGTTGAGGTAGTGCATGGCCACTGTGTTGTCCGTTAGGATCAGGACACTCTTTCCTCGCACAGTCGGCAGAAAAGCCTTCAGGGCTAGCCTGACGGCCCTCAGCTCCAACAGATTGATATGGAGTCTGGACTCCGACGGAGACCAACGACCGCTGACTGTCAACTCGTTGGCATGAGCTCCCCATCCCATGAGGGATGCATCCGTCACGATCGTCGCCTCCAGCCAGGGCAGCCAAAACGGAGCCCCCTTCATCAGATTGCCTTCGACTGCCCACCACAGAAGGTCCTGGGCGAACGAGGGTGGCACCTGAACAGGGTCCGACATCCTGCCGGAAGATTGCGACCACTGCATCTTGAGTGCCCACTGCAAAGATCTCATCCGCAGACGAGCCTCTGGCACCATAAGAATGCAGGATGCCATGAGGCCGAGCAACCTCAAGAACTCGAACGCCGGGAGCGTCTGGGCAAGTTGAAACTTGTGCACCATCTGCTGAATGTGAAGAGCCCCCACCTGGGGAGGAAAACACAGCCCCAGGGATGTGTCGAGCACTGCTCCAATGTACTGGAGCCACTGTGTTGGCGTCAAATGGGACTTCTTTAAATTGAGGGAGAAGCCCAGCTTGTGAAGGGAGTGGCAGGTGACGGACAGATGATCCAGGACTTGCTTGGGAGAGCTCCCCCTGATCAACCAATCGTCCAGGTAGGGGTAGACGTGAATCCCCCCTTTCCTGAGATGCGCTGCCACCACCACCATGAGCTTGGTGAAAACCCTCGGGGCGGAGGTCAATCCGAACGGCATGACCCGAAACTGAAAGTGCGAGTCGCCAACCGCGAACCTCAGGTACTTCTTGTGCTTGGGATGGATCGGCACATAGAAGTAAGCGTCCTTGAGGTCAAGAGACACCAACCAGTCCTGAAGTTGAAGGGCATGGAGGACTTGAGATAGAGTAACCATCTTGAACTTGTCCTTCCTGAGGAGTTTGTTCAAACCACGCAAGTCCATGATGGGTCTCAAACCCCCGTCTTTCTTCGAAATCAAAAAAATAAGGGCAATACCATGCCTTGTTCCTCTCCGCTACATGCACAAGTTCTATGGCGCCTTTCTCCAGCAGGGCTTGAATTTCCTGCGCAAGGAGCGGATCCGGACTCTTCAAAGAGAGGTTCCCAGGTGGAATGTCGTGAGGCCTCTACCGAAAGGGAAGACAGTAGCCGTGGGTTATGATCTCCAGAACCCACACATCTGAAGTAATGGCACGCCACTCTACAAGATGCTGCGCCAGCCTTCCCCCAACCGGCGAACCATGGGACCTGGCCTCATGACTGAGTGGTAGCGGCTGCGGCGTTGCCTGAGAGCAAAGACGCAACTGCCCGGGCGGCCTTGGCACCTCGAGTTCCCCGTTTTCCACCTCTGGTACTCCTACGGTGGCCTCTTTGACTGACAGCTCCTCTCGCTTTAATGAAGGACGAGTAATAACGAAAGGAACCTCCCCTTCATTGTTGTCCCCTAGGACGAAAAGGCGGAGGTTGTCGAACTGCAGCGCCCAACGACTTTGCTGTAGCATTGGAGGTCTGCAACCTCTCAAGGCTCTCGTCAGCCTTGCTGCCAAAAAGATGTTCACCGTCAAAGGGCATGTTGAGGAGCCGGGACTGCACATCAGGAGCAAACCCAGACTTCCGCAACCACGCAAACCTGCGTATTACGGTGCTCGCCGCCATGGACCGACTGACACAATCTGCCATGTCCAAACCCGACTGAACGGCCTCACACATGGCATCCTTGCCATCCTGGACCCTAGCAAGGAAACCATCCCGTTCGTCCCCTTCGGGAATATGTCCAGCCCCTAATGCAACACAGAGTGTGTGTGAAACGAGACAAGGCACATACGGAGTTGGCCGCCTGAAGCACCATACCCCCTGAAGAAAACAGTTTCTTCGCCCAGCCATCAAAACGTTTGTCGTCCCTATCCGGAGGGATGGTAGGATACGACGCCTGCTTTGCCGGGGCCGTAGCCGCCTGCACCACCAAACTCTCCGGAGTGGGGTACTTGGACAAGTAGCAGGGATCGCTACTGGCTGGACGGTATTTTTGTGACAAAGACTTGCCCACTGCCGGGAGACTCTCCGGAGCAGTCCAAGCTGCCGCCACCCTTCTCTGCAGAGCCATATGAAATGGCAGTACCGGGTCAGTGGGGGGACCAAGATCGAAGATGTCCATGAGATCATCCTGAACAAATTCCCCTGGGGGAGCCGACCATCCCAAGTACTCGGTGACCCGAGACATAAGGCGCCAGTACGAAGAATCGGCATGAGTGCCAGGCTCAGGCCTACAAAACTCCACCTCCGGAGAGGTGTCCAGTCCACTGGCATCATGCGGTGACTGCCTCAGGTCATCAAATTGGCTATGGCCCGAGAGAAGCTCATCTGGCACCGTAACCGGAACCAAGCCCTAATCAGAGCTCTCAACACCCTCTGAAATGTACTCCAGGCAGTGAGAGGAAGACACCTGTGGACCAAAGCTATGCCTGACCTTAGCCAGAGCCTTTCTAGAGGCTTCCCCCGTGCCACGGGGCCCCCTCCAACACCACCGACTGGAAAGGCATCGAGGGCGCCGAACGAATCGGCGCCAGTGTCGAGATTATCGGCACCAGTGTCGAGAGAATCGGCATAGACGTCGAGAGAATTGGCGTCGACGTCTGCTGCAGTGCCGCCAGCATCGACACAGGCCTCGAAGCCCGAGCGTGTCCTTCGACGACCTAGGTGCCAACAGCGTCGACGACCCCCCTCGGAGGCAGAGCCTCGAGAGAGCGTCGGCATCTTCCTCGAAGACTGCACAGGATCACGCGGTCTCGAGCACGTCGAGGACCGGGACCTGGATCGGGCATGGCAAGAGCGGTTACCCTTGTCTGAGCGGAACCTCTCCCGCGAACCGTGCCGACCACCTGAGCCGGAAGGCGTGCGAGCGGTGTCTCTCGACCGATCACGACCGACCCCACTCGGAGGCGCGGACGGACCGGTGCCCTGCGATTCGAGAATCGCTAACATCTTCTTCCCGAAGGAAGCCCATTCCTCCGTGTCACTTGCATGGTGGGATAAGCGACCCGCCGACGGGTGGAGTCCTCGGAAGAGGACGGGGAAGGCGACCGATGCCGGCGCTTCTGGGAATGCCTCGAAGAGGCAGAGGAGTGGCGAGACCGACTCCTGGAAGGAGACCCACTGGACCTCCGACGATGACGCGGAGAGTCGCCTCTTGAATCATCCGTCGAAAGCCCCGCAGACCTCGACTTCCAGGGCTTAGACACCCTACCTACCGACAACTTCTTCTTGCGTTCCCGCAAGGCTTTGGCCGCGAGCGACTGGCAGTCGACACAGTCGTCCGTGTCGTGGGCCTCCCCGAGGCACCAGAGGCAGGCGTCGTGCGAGTCGGTTACCGACATCTTCGACCCACAGTCCCCGCATTTCTTGAAGCCTGGACGCCGGGATGAAGACGAGGTAGACATTGTCACGAACAGGCTTTTTCACAAAACCAAACAGGTTCTAAGAACCGAGAAGATTACAACAGAAACTCCAAAGAGTCGAGGCGTACCGAGATTCACGAAGCGAACACATTCGCAGAAAAAACAGAACTGAGGCTACGGGTGTTGTGCGTCCTACTTATCACATCGGGTGACGTAGGCTGTCGGATGAGGTCCTCATCGACGCAGGACACAGACCCCGAAAAAATTTCCAAAGCAGCACAGCTGTGGTGATTACTGTCAAAGATATGGAATACGTCGGAGGACCCAATCCCCTCAAAATACATGATACAGAAAGGTGACTAAACTGGTCATGTTCTGATCATAGACTGTTGATTCTAGGAGGCACATTGAGCACAACGTGGAACGCTGCTAACGCAGACTGATTGTCATTCAGGTTAGAACACATTTAGAACCATACAGCATGATCACGCCCCAGAGTGATATAAGCACATAGTTACCACACACAGACAGTGGTAATCACCAGATAAATTAAATAATTATGAGTGGCAGGAATCTAACGTGACCAGACACTTTAACCACGTTTCAGCACATAAAATACGGTGGAGGATTGCATATAGAGTTTTATAGATGTATAGGGCCATCGCAAAAATATTAACAACACATACTGCAGCAACTAGAGGAATGTATACAGAATTGATTGCAGATAATTATGGGGAAAAGTACTACCTCATTTACATGAGATAGGAATGAGTAACTGATTAACAGATGCTACGTGATTTGTTTTTGTTTCTTTACATGTCTCTCTATATGTTATGTGTTTTCCCATGTGGGTACCCTGTCGTTGATGTTAATATGATGGCCAATGCAATGCTAACTTTGAATATGTTGTATATGATGAGTAGTTGAAAATAGGGATTAAACTAGGCCCTGATGAAGGATTAGCATCTGAAATGCATTGGCCAATTAGTAACATTTTTGCTAGAAGAATTTGTGATAATTGGTGAAAGTAACCGAGACTGAAGATTAAAACTTCACAATTTGAAAAAAACTACATAGAACATTAAGTGATTATTTACTTAAGGAACGCTAAGAAATTCAATAACCCCAAGTGGGAATTGAGGGTGTGCGGCCCACACCGAAGGCTAATAAGCCTAGGTCTCCTTTTTCTTCAGTCATAGTTTGTGCCCAACACAGTGGCACACAACAGTGGGCTGCACCCCACCAACCATTTTAAATTTAAAGATCATTTTCACTTCAAACTATTTTAACACATTTGAAGAAAGCAGTGGCCGCTCAACTATCATTAACTCTGTCCAGTATATCCCCCCCATACCTCTAAGGACGAGTCTGTGGTAATGGTGATCTCCGGTAAAGGCTGCCTGAAAGGCGTGCACGTTAACAGGTTGGCGTCTGCCCTCCACCACAAGAGGTCTTGGTGAAGGTGCTGTGGTATGCTGAATAGAGCCGCTTGGGAGCCTGTTTGCTGATTCCAAGAGGCTGAGAAATGTAGAAGCAGCCTCCTCATTTTGTACCACCATAATGAGGTTACTGGGCTGCTGAGAAAATGCCCCATGGACCTCTTGAGTGCCATGAATTTGTCTTCTGATGGGAAGTTCCTTTCCGTCCTGGTATCCCAAATTAAACCAAGGAATGTTAAGGACTGCGTGGGAAGTAACTGACTTATTGAGGTTGATGGAGAAACCCAAATTGTATAACATGTGCATCAGTGTGGCAGCTGTGCGGTGTACTCCCTCAGCCGACTCCGCTCGGACAAGCCAGTCGTCGAGGTATGGATAAAGGTGGTGGCCCTCTGCCCCGAGCAGGGCTGCCACCGCATTCATTAACCTTGTAAAGACCCACATGGCTGAATTGAGACCAAAAGTGAGGATCTTGTATTGGAAATGAAATCCCATGATTCTGAGCCGGAGGAAGGAACGATAGGGGTCCCAGATCAGGACGTGTAGATAAGCATTCTTCAGGTCCAGGGAGCACATTCAGGCTCCCCCACACAGCGTCTCAGCAATGAGTGCTAGAGTAACCATCTTGAACTTTTGAAGGGGTAGGGAAAGGTTCAAGGATTAAAGGTCTAGAACAACTCTCAGGCCAGCCTGGTTCTTTTTCTGAATGGGGAATGTACAGGAATAGAAGTCCATGTCTCGCTGTGAAGCTGGGACCTCCTCCAACACCTGACTCGAATATGTGGGCGTGGAGGGGCGGCTAGAGAAAAAGAAGGTATAGGCAGACAGAATGCATGGTGCATGTTCGTAGGTGCATGTTCGTAGGCTGCTTGGAATACAGCTTTACCCAGCCCTTTTTCGCTAATGATTTCTACATCCTTTTAAAAAAAAAACTTTTTATTATTTTATAAACAACAATCCAAACTTTTACCAACGTATAGGACATTCACATATATGCTTCACATAATTATTTTCACATGTTATGCATCACAGTCCTCCCCCCTCAAACCCCCTTAACTCGAGCCCCTACTTCAGTACCGCAGAATTCGTTCCTTAGGGTTTATTTCCCTCCTTGTTCTCAGGCGTGTCATCTTCAGTAAGTTCAGCGTGAGAGAGTGCCACCATAGTGGCCACCGGTTGTCTCCACGCTATCAGGGGTCCCGCTTCCTCCTCCCCTCCCCTATTAACTGCTTCATACCATGCTGCCATCTCTGCCTCTGCCCACTTCAGGAGGTCAGTCCACCACACCTCTATTCTGGGTCTTTGGGCTGCTTTCCAGCCCATTGTGATTCTCTGTTTGGCCAAGATGTAAGCTAAGTCTTTCATCTTACTGATGTTCTTCATGTCCATACTGACTCCACCTCCAACTTAATCCCCTTTTGGGACAGACGTTGTTTAACCTCCGTCCAGAATCTGCCCACCTCCGGGCACGCCCAGAACATGTGAATGATCCTGGCATCCACCTCCCCACACCTAGGGCATTTCTGTATCACTGAGCTTCTAAACCTGGCAATTATATGACCTGTGTGTGACGTATAACTGGATCTGCTGTAGCCTCGCATTCCGGGACACCTTCTTATGATACCTCTGGGCCCTCTCCCATTGTCCGTCTTGCATAGGTTCTCCCGCCTCCTCCTCCCAGTCCCGCCTCAGTTGGAGCAACTCCTTGCCCACCCTGGTTACCAATAATTCGTAAATTCAGGATATTTCGTGCCCGCCCTCTGAGATATCGTACATTGTCTCAATGCCTGTATTGGGTTGTTCCGCTAGTACTACCTCAGGCCACCTTTCTCGCAAACGCTTGATAATTCTTGCATATGTAATGTATTGTCCTTTGTGTACCCCAGTGTCCTCCATTATCTTCTGGAAGTCTAGCACCTCCCCCTCTTGCCATATGTTTCCGAGGGTCGCAAGGCCCATCGGTTCCCAGTATTTGCGGATCCCTTTTATCATTTGCATGTCCTCCCCGCATAGCGCCACTAACAGCACCTGCGGGGAGCATGGGGTCGGGTTTCCCGCTATTTGGCATGCTCTGTGCCATATTTTCCGGCCAAGTTCCAGCAATCTTGTGCTTCCCTGCATCTCTGATTGAGGTAGACATACCAGTTCTCTCAGAAATAATGGGGCGGTATCCATGCTCAAAAGTCTAGCTTCGGCCGTCTCTTCTTCGGACAGCCACCTAGCCACATACTGGAGCTGTCCCGCCAGGTAGTATATCTCGAAATTTGGTAGGTTTATGCCCCCCTTATCACACGGGTTCCAAGGGCCACCCTGT
This sequence comes from Ambystoma mexicanum, assembly GCF_040938575.1. Lineage (NCBI taxonomy): Eukaryota > Metazoa > Chordata > Amphibia > Caudata > Ambystomatidae > Ambystoma > Ambystoma mexicanum. The sequence goes on from NC_090927.1 coordinate 128,070,601, forward strand.
TCCTGGAATTGTGCCACATGAAGCCCCTGCATGAGCTATGGAGCCTCATGAAAAAGCGTTTGGGGAGCATGTATGGGATGTTCGTGAAAAAGTGTAACAGCCTGGGCAGAACCACCCTCTTGATCAAGGCCACCCTTTCCACCATGGCCAGGGGGAGCTTTGCCCAGAACCCCATACTATTCCTGATGCCTTCCACTGCCTTTTCTGTATTGTATTTATGTTCGTCCGCAGCCATATGATATATGTTGATCCCCAAGTATCGGAATGTCCTGGTCTGCCAGGGTATTGGCAAAACAGGTAGGTTCCTATGCAGGGCCCTTCTATATCTCCCCAGGGGTAACATGCTTGACTTCTTGGGGTTTACCTCTATGGCCGAAAGGGTCGCATAGCGTTCCATCACTTCCAGGACATACTGTAAGTTTTCCTCTGGGAAGCGCAGGTATAACACATCATCGGTGTACAATGATATCAGGAATCCACACGAAGGGGGGACCGCACCTATCTCCCCATACTGTTGTCTGAGACAGATCTCTAATGGTTCTAATGCAAGAATGTAAAGCATGAGCGACCAGGGGCAGCCCTGTCTAGTGCCCCCATCAAGTTGCCATTTGTCTGAGATTATCGCACCCATTTTGACCCTGGCCATTGGGGAGCTGTATACCATCTTAACCCACCTCAGATACCCTGGTCCCATCCTGTGATTTCTACATCCTTATATAGAGGGATGCCAGTACTGGACAGTCAGATGGTCAGCACCTCAGCCAAGACCGCCTCCTCAGGTTCTTCAATCTGTGGCATCCCCAGGAACTCAGACACACCTGCCAGACTCTCGTGGAAGGCCATAGCTGAGGAGGGAGTACCCTGATTCTCTCTTCATCCATGTCGCCTGCTGTGTCCTGCAGGTCTGGAGCTGCTGGTGGCAAGCTTGGTGCGGGCAGCTATGGAGTGCTGACCGGCTGCGGTGGGGGCTGCGTCGGGGGCAGAACTGCCATGACTACCTGCAGCAGTGGGATTGCTGGAACCTGGGCCTGAATGGGAACAAGTGTCTGGACCAAGGTCAGAGCTTCAGATGTTAGGCGCTTTCCCATTCCTGCGCGCCGGAGTGGGGTGGCACAGGGTGCGCCGCCATCTTTTTCTGCCCAGGCGGCAATTTTGTCATGCCCAGTGCCACGTGCCTGCTGCGTGGTGCCAGATGAGATGGGCTCAGTCTGCACCTGCAAGCTTAAGAGTGAAGGCTTGGACCTTCCCCGCACCTAAGGTGGAGACCTGGGATGCGGTGTGCCCTCGGCCATGACGCTGGTAGTGCTAATACTGCGCATAGCCACCCCCTCTGGAGCGATCCTGGTGTTAGAGCAGAACCCCTCAGGGAGATCCCTGGTACTAGAGCCTTGCAGCCCCTCAGCATGGGGGCCGGGAGGATCCTGGGACCCCTTGGTGAGCTACCTTAGACCTGGTCTTCCTCCTTACATAAGCCTTGATGTCTTCTGGTAGTGATCCTTCGAACAGCTCCTCCACCAGGTTAAATGGTTCTTCAAAGAGCACTGGGTCAGTGTGATGCGCGCAGAACAGCCATCCCAGCCGTGGTCGGGGTCAAGGCACCGGAGGCAGAGCGCGTGAGGATCTGATGTGGGGGAAGGAACCCTTGCAGGCCAGATATCTGCTGAAACCGGCCGTCGTCGATGCGTGTCGAGGGAGTTGCGGGGGAGAGCATGGCACCAGAGGACAGAGTATTACTCAGATAATTGCTATGTAGAAAAGGGAAAATATCCCGGGGAAGAGCGCGTTGAATTACAAGGCCGGAGGCCTAACCCAGGAGCGCTGGTGAAAGCACACCTTTTTCCGTCGATGCAGAAATGAGGACTGGGCAATGGCGCCGGGGGCGGAGTCAGGGGAGCGGATGCTCTCAGGGCTGGGCTTACGCGTGCATCTTAATTTAAAGCGGAAGACCATTTTTTTTTGGGGTGAAAAAGGATCTGTTTCCCGTCCCTAGCGAGGGATGTCCATACAGTATGGAGGAAAGGGGACAGGACATAGGAGTCTTAATGGGCTTACAGTCAATATGGACAAGTCCAAATGTATGAGGTTTGTAAGAGTAAAACAAATTAAAACTTGTATTCATACGCAGGAGGGTATTATGGATAAAGTTGATTATTATTGCTATTTGGCATATGAAATTGGCGTATCAAACTTGAACCTTTTAGCAAATATTGGACTAAAGCCATGGCAACTATGCTATTGATTAAAAAATGTATCCAAAGTAGGTCAGGATATAGCCTGGTGGGAAGGATTACTATATATTGACAAAAATTGGTGACTAGCATAATATATGTGCTCAAGGCTACTTATACCAACTATGATGCTTGGGCGAATGGACTGGAAGGTATAATTTGGCGAAAAATCTTGGGCCTGAGCAATGATACCCCAATTAAAACTATTATACTCTAATTGTATTGACATGTATAGCGACGCTGATTAAAATAAATAGGGGCAAATTATTTATAGAAATAATGTGTGCAGGAGAGGATTCAGTTCTGTCATTATGACGAAAGGGTATTGAACATAAGCTCAGAACGGATTTGTGAGAGCACAGGGAACTAAATGAGAAATGTTTTAAGCTGATTGCGTGGAGACCTGTATGGAGTAATACAGTTGCAACCCTTGGTTTGTATGTTAAGGTTGTGCAGAGAAATAGTACTGGGTGAAAAAAATGACCATGTGGGTAGTCTCAAATCTCTGTGCACCTTTTCTAAAAACAAATATTTTCATTGTTTTAGTTGACTTGCAACCTTTCAATGTTTACATCGTAAATATAGATACATTTATTACATTTTAAAGACTTAAAATTTGCTACACAAAAAATCATGTTAGCGCATGAAACAATTAAAAATACTCACTAAAATTGTTGTCCCAGATTAAAGTGTAAAATACAAGATGGTACAAAAAGTGTTGTCCTCACATATTTAACATATAACCAAGTAGGGCAAGAGTATATACAGACTGTGCATAACGTTTCACCCATAAAACTAAACTTTGATCTTTAACAATTATTTCAAAAATATCAGTTATCAATATGGTCAAGTCTTAATCAATTTAAAAATGTCATTGTAGCAGTGATTATTGAATTACGATCTCCATTAAAAGTGCTAGCCCATAACATTACATGTGTAACAAAAGAGTGCTTCTGGTATAGTCGTTCTATATAAAATCTTTTTTGAAGTAGTGCAATGCAATATACAAAGCGGTGCTTAAATGTCTCAGATTCCGTGGGATTTTTGCAAAAGCGACATCCTTAGAATGTGCAGCGCTTTTGTTCTTTGTCCTACAACGTCACAGGTTGGCCAAATATTACGCCTGAAGCGTAGAAACATTGTTCTTAATTTGGGATCTGGAAATTTGATTAAGTATGGCTCCGGACTATTCATACTCTTCATTCGGAATTTACCACTTTTTAAAGCCATACTGCATGCAGTGTTGTCGGGTTAGAATTCAATCATAGCTTTCTTTTTGCTTGGGCAGGATTTGATATCAACATTTCTAATGAAATACCTGACGCTAGCATGGCGGCTGAAATACTGAACATCTTTCACAGAGCCAATTTTTCCACTGTTGCCGATTTAAAATAAACAGCTAAGATTGAATGCAAGGATCCTTCAATGTTATCAGTGAGACATTTCTTATATAAATTGAGCATTTTCCAAGTGCATATGGCACTAAGGGACAACAACCACAATTCATGTCGTTTTATGCACATTGGCTGACTGGGTGGAAGCAAAAGCCCTTTTTTGCAAAATAGGACTTCCAACCAAGTCCAATAAATCATATCTAGGAAAGCTCTAGTCTCTGCACCGTACATTATAGTTGAGAATACCTTTGGTCTATAAAACTTTATTACTGGCTCTATTGAACATTTTCCATTTTTTTAAAGAATGACCGTTGCTTGAGCAGCGGCGGTCTGAACATTTCAGACTCGCTCCAACTTGCATGGCAAGTTGGAGGGATGGTTATTCGTATTGAGGCTTAAGTAGCAATACTCCTTTGTGGTATCTATCCGATTACTGTATGAATGCCAATTAAAATTGGAATTTGTATACTGTTTTTGGTCTTGCCACAGATCAGAATCTTGGTCTTGCTCAAGTTCATAGTTAGCGGATCATCATGAACATAAGATTCCAAGGCTGCGAGTAGGTTTTGTAATCCTTTTGGGGGTTTTAGATAATAACACCAAGTCATCTGCATACAAAGCTGGTATGCTCCAATTTCTGGAAAATCTGCTATTACCAATCTAAATTGATGTCCTATGTCAGATATAAAGAAGTTAAATGGAGAGGCGGATAGTATACATCCTTGTTTAAGGCTGCGATTGGTCATTATAAGTTCAGATAGTTTACAGTCAATAGATCGGCAAACTTGAATCGAGGTGTTTGAATGCAGCTGAGAAATCAAGGCTAGAATATGAGAGAGACAATCCGCCTTCTTAGTTTCTCAAACAATAACTCTCTTGATATCGGATTGAAGGTCGCTTTAAAGTCAATGAATGTCATATACATTGGTTGCTTGGTCTGTTGTCCATAGCTCTTAATTACCCATAGTGCAACCAAATGAATGGCAGTACCCAAACCTGGGACAAATCCAGTCTGACGCATATCAGGCCTGAACTTCCTTAACCCACTTGGAGAAGTCTCTCAGTAGAAATCTTGAAAAATAATCTTTCCTGGAATATCCAGTAGGGCGATCGGACTCCCAAGACTCGCCCGTGAGGGAAGGACTGCCCAGGTCCTGGTACCAGCACAAGTACCGAGGCTGAATCAGTTACCGGCCGACAGGCTGAGGGGTCTGTGGATCCTCCCGGTGACAGTGCTGAGGGACCAGAAGGCTCTTTTACCGGGTCGTCAACCGAGGTGCTACGCCCTAGTAGCCGCAACATGTCCGAGGGGGCACCTATACACAGTTCTACCGGCAGATCCGCCAAAGACGAAAAGCCTACCAGGCCTTGGCCTGAGGATCCACACTCAAGAGACCTGGACAGGGCGGGACCCAGTGAGCCGAGCAACACGATGCAGGCACATGGAAGGCAGAGCGACAAAATGGCTGCTGTGCCAGAAAATCCAGACATCCAACAGACGCCTCTCCAAGGAAGGCAGCAGGTGGAGGAACGTGTGTCAAGGTGGGACTGGTGTCAACCAGGTATGTGGCCTACAGATTACCCTTCCTTCACGCAAGGCAGGTTCCCGCTGCGTCCATATGGGCAGGGCATGCAACGGCTCCAGCAGCCGCTCGCGGATCCCCCCGTCAATATCGCCTACCACTCCTCGGCCTGCGAGGACAGGTTCTTTGAAGGGTTCCTCAGGCTCATGAAATCTCCTTGGATGGGGGTCATCCTTAGGGATGCCATCAGGGACATGCTCCCGCCAACTGCTCCGGTGCCCCTGTTCAGCCTCAACAGCCCGCTCCGGCCCCCCAACCGATTGTACAGGCAGTTCGGCAACAGCCTCCGGCTCCGGTCTTCACACTGCAGCCCCCGGCTGCCCGCACCTCTACTCCCATGACCAGAACAGGGATCCCAATACAGAAGGACGTTGTTGCCTTGGTGGATACACTCTTGCTATCAGCCCAACTCAGCCACACTCCTCAGTGATCGCTGCGGCATCCCTATACTCCAAGCCTCAGTCGTCCTCAGCCTCCTCCTCTGCGGCGCTAGTAGGCAAGGAGATGATCTTGGAGGCGTACGGGAAGAAGCTGTATTCCAACGCATCCTTGCACCTTCGTCAAGCCAACGCGGATGCCATGCTGGCAGCCGTTAACCAGAGGCTCTGGCTGGAGATTGCGGATTTCCTCCAAGAGCTTCCGGCGCAGAGCCAATCACTATTCAAGGCAGGATTGGCAGAGGTCAAGATCGTGGCGCAGGACATCAGAGTCCACCATGGCCCACAATGACACCTCTGGCTGTGCCATCTGCAATGCCACGGACATGAGAAGAATGGCCTGCCTTTGTGCTACGAAATTCAACCCGGAAGTCCAAGAACGCATCTTAGATCTTCCGTTCGAAGGGGGTGACCTCTTCCACTCCACAACAGATGAGCAGCTGGACAAAAAGAAAAAACAGCTCAGAAATGGCCAAGTCTTTATCTATCCTGACAAAGACCATGCCCAAAACGTAACCCAGTCAAGCAGCGATCGGACAAAGGGTGTACATATGGAGGCTTCCAAGAGCCGAGGTCCAGGCAGCCTGACCGTTTGCCGACTCAACATCGGAGCAAACAACAAAAAAGGGGGGGTGCAGTAAGGGCTTTTTCCAGTCCCCCCTCCTCTGCAACAGCCTCAGAGGGGAAAAAAGGCATGGCACACCCCTCTAGGGTCCACGTGTTTCCAGGGGGGGGGGGGGGTTGGGGTGGGTCAGGCATGCTCTCCATGAACATTCCGAGCACCAGAATTTACGTGGACCCCTGGATCCTCTCTGTAGTCTCCACGGGATACTGCTTCCCTATCCCAGCCTCTCCTCCCTCATCCCCTCCACCCCCACAGGTTGGGACAGCAACTCTTTTGGCATAGATCCGATTGCTCGTTGACAGCCAGGCAGTGGAGTAAGTCCCAGCCTCCCAGCGAGGCTTGGGCTTTTACGCCAGGAGTTTCCCCATTCAGAAGAGGAACCAGGTGGGCCTGAGAGTTGTGCTGGACCTTTCCACCCTCAACCTCTCCCTACTTCTACATAAATTCAAGAGGGTTACGCCAGCTTTGATAGCGGAGACATTGTGCAAGGGAGACTGGATGTGCTCCCTGAATCTGAAGGACACCTACCTACACGTCCCGATCTGGCAGCCTCATTTTTCTTTCCAACGAGTCAGGATCATGGGCTACCATTTCCAATATAAGGTGCTTCCTTTCAGCCTCAACTCGGCCCCCAGGGTCTTTACAAGGCCGATGAACACATTGGCAGCCCTCCTCAGGTCACAGGGCCACATCTACCCGTACCTCGACGACTGGCTTGTCAGAGCAATATCTCCGGAAGTAGTGCACTATACTTCCCACGTTCTTATCAACACACTGCTCGAGCTGGGTTGTTCACTCAACCTCAAGAAGTCGCAGCCGCAGCCCACGCAGAGACTGACCTTCTTGGGTCTCATTTGGGACACGTGCCACAAGGACAAGATCACGGCCCACAATAGGGCCATTGCGCACTTCCTCAGCAGAGAAGGGACCTTGGCCTGGTGGTACCAACACCACACGAGACTCAGGATGAGGAGGATACTGCTGCACTTTGCTGCCTGTTGGAACCAGGAGCAAGGCTCTCAGTCAACCTTCATCTGGGCAAGCCTTTCTGGCAACCTACCCCACAGGTCACCATCACCACAGACTCCTCCCTCGAGGGTTGGGGGGCCACCCTGGACAACCTCTGCGTCCATGGCACTTGGACCCGGCAGGAGTACCACATCAATTGGCTGGAACTGAAGGCGATCTGGCTGGCGCTCAGAGCCTTCCTTCCGGTTATCGGTCTTCCTCATTCAAACAGACAACTCGATCAGCATGTTCTATGTCAACAAGCAGGGAGGTACCATGTGCAGGCTCGCAGTCAGCATGTGGGAATGGGCCCTGGAGAACAACATCTACCTCACGGCTGTCCACGGAAGCAGATTGGGGGCGGACAACTACGAGTGGCAGTTGAACAACCTAGTACTGCAGGAAATGTTCTACAAATGAGGACATCCCCAGGTGGACCTCTTTGCCTCCTGGGACAGCAGAAGTGCCAGCTGTTGGCTTCCTGGCAGGGTCAGGGCCCTGGCTCCTTGGCTGATGCATTCCAGATTCAGTGGGGCGAATGACAGCATATGCCTTTCCGCCCACACCAGTGATACACAGGATGATGTGCACGATTAAGGATTCTCACCACCTCAGCATCATTCTAATAGCACTGTGGTGGCCGGCCAGGCCATGGTTCTCAGAGCTGTTCAGCCTCTGGAGAGGCCGCCCATTCGCCTCCCGACGGGCGCAGCACATCTTCTGGCGCAGCAGGGGGGGGGCAGGGACATCCAACCTGCGCCACAGAAACTGAACAGGTCACGCTAGGTCACCTCAGCCTTTCCCGGGCTAATCTAGAGATCATACAGGGCACCAGGAGAAGGTCTACCAGGGCCCAGTATAAGAGCAAGTGGACCAGGTTCTGCTACTGGGTAGACTCTAAGGGTATCAACCCCCTTGCATGCACCTTGGACGACGTGCTCTCCTTCTCGGCGCACCTCGCCCACTCAGGTGTACAGGTGGACACTTGCCGCACTTACTTGGCAGCCATTGGGGCTTACAGGAACTCGCAGGAGGAGATCTTTTCCTCTATCAACTCGATTGTCAGGAAACATTTGACGGGACTCGCCAGACTCTACCCACCCATCAAGAGGCCACACCCTGTGTAGGACCTCAACGCAGTTCTGGGTGCTCTGACGCACAAACCATTTGAACCAATGCCGTCCCCGGGCATCAGGCTGTTCACCATTAAGACAGCCTTGCTAGTCGGCCTCACCTCGGCTCGCTGAATCAGCGAAACCCAGGCACTGGTCGCCTCAGATCCATATACTACGTTTCACAGGGATAAAGTAGTCCTGCGGACACACCCATCATTCTTGCCCAAGGTGCCTTCCGCATTCCATCTGAATGAAGAAATAGTGATATCTACGTTTTTTGACAAGGCACACGAGTTCTGCACTGCCTTGATGTCAGGTGTGCCCTGGAATTCTACTTGGACAGGACCAAGGGCTTCCACAGGTCGGACGCACTTTTTGTCACCTTCGGCGGATCAAGACCAGGGTATCGGGCGTCTAAGTCCTCCATAGCCTGCTTAATGGTCTGAGCCATCAAAGAAGCTTACGAGGGACAGCATAAGCCACTGCCAGCCAACATGCACGCCCACGCGGTCTGAGCCAAGGCAACAGCCATCGCTTTCCAATGGCACGTCCCCTGGAAAGTCGTACGCAGGGCGGCCACACAGGCCACCCTTTTGGCTTTCTGCAAGCACTACTTTTTGGATGCTGGATCTAGTATCAGAGTTATTATAAGTTACTCACTGTAGTGACTAACGTACTCTTAGTCCTTCGTCCCCTTTCGTCATACGTCTCACCAGCCTCCCATCTAATAAAGCTAGGCAATGCTAATCTATTGTCGACGCGTCTATGGGGACTGTGGTGTGGCGCTGGAGGGCAGAGTCAGGGCAGCGCATGCTCCCACGGCCGCACCCCCGCGCACCTCTAAATTTAAGTTTTTTTCTGGTGAAAAAGGCTCAGTCTCCCTTCCTTTGGAAGAGACACCCATGCAGTATGGAGGAAAGGGGACTAAGAGTATGCTAGTCACTACGGTGAATAACTTATAATTTTTCAATCAAAAGATAACTGTCATTCTTTCAAAGGCAATCAATCACGTGAATTAGCCACCACATGAGAGGCATCCAGGTCCTCAAAATTTTGAGTCCACGTCTCTTCGATAAGGAGACTGAGTAAGATGATTTGCAGCATTTACGATCCTCCAAATGTTGGCTAGGACCATGTCATCACTATTAAATTGCGGTCACTGTGCAAATATGTAATTAAAATGAGCAGATTGCTTGCCCCTCCTCCAGGTGGACTTCAGAGGAATAATCCCTTTCAAGGCATCGTTTAACATGAACAATTGTTTATCCGACATCATACTTAACGACTTGTGTATCGTCCCATCTGCCTTAAGTGAATAATCTGAAATGCAATGCATGTTCAAATCGCTTGCTAAAATTGTAAAGGAGATAGAGGGTTCTAGAACAATAAGTTCAAACATCTGGTCCAAATCATGGAAAAAGTACTCTGAGATGCCAACATGATTCCAAAAAAGATTAAATACTGCAAGATTTCCGGCTGAAGCCCTTATTCTGACAAATTGCGTGTTAATGTTTCGAGTGGCCCATGGCTCCAAAACATAGTTCAGATCCGATTTGACTACTACCAGAAGGTCGACCTCGGGACTGCGCTTTCACTGGGAGTAAGGATATGCTATATCCATGCCATAGCAGAGGCTTGACAAACCATGTTTCTTGTAATAAAATAATGTCAAAGTTGTTAAGAGGGTTATGCACTGGGTTTACTAAGTGCTTAAAACCTCTTGTGTTCCAGCTGGCTAGCTAGCTTGCAGTTAGACAGCTTCACAATATTTGGTTGTTATACATCCACTGCATCCTCAACTGGAATAAGGGTTCTGTTACACCATGGAAGAATTGTGAGTAGGTGCTGAGCATAGGGTAATTTCCCGACCATGATTAAACACGCCTCTAGTAGAGGTGATTCTTAACATCGGCTCTGAGCATATACCCGAGGTGTTTGTTGTTCGTATTTCCGATTGGTCATCTACTGCTCGTGTTTTGTTCATATGGTCTTGTTTTAACATAAAACCCATATGGAAGAGATCTGTTTTTGCTTTCCATATAGTAGCCTGTGTTAAGTCATTGTGATATATAAACTCAACCTGTGATATGTCCGATGAACACAGATCTTAAAATGATTGTATATCAATGAAGATCGATAATCTACTAGTTCTGTTTAGAGTGTACTTTTGCAAACAACCTCCTCTACAGAACAGTAGCAAGGAATGATGATTTTTATGTTGGTTCAAGCATGTTTCCTGCCTACCCATTAGACTTTTCTGAGGAATTTCAAATTGTGCATGATTGTGTATAACACTTTCGGTCGCCCTGTCTAGGGGTGTATCATGCAACCTATTAAGCCTGGTAGGTAATTGCATCAATACATTCTTACAACTGGAAAGCCCTTAGAAAACCTAACAGTTTTAATTCTCTGTTGCTCTAATGTGAGGAATGGATGATTGGGTGTTTCAAAGTCTTTTAATGAATTACCATGTGAGCTTGTCACCACCTCGTCTTTGTCTACAGCTCAACATTCAAAGGTGGCTCATGAGAGGTATCTTCGTTGTCCATATATTCTCCTGTATTAGGTCGTATAACGGTTTATATGTCGATGATTTTTGCATTGTGTTTAACCTAGCCTTTATCACAGCTTTTCTTACTTGCACCTTCTTAACATACTTTTCCGCTATTTGGTTACTAGTTGTCTGTGTTTGGGTAACCGGGTATGTTAAGGACTGAATGCGAGATCTCATCTGGGACTATTTAGGGGCGTCGGGCAGTTAGTTTCTGATTTTTAGTTTTTTTCACCATTTGAGGTTTCGGAAGAGAAGATTTGCTGTTAGTAAATATCTTAAAGGGTAAACAAGAGGCATGAATATTCGATGGTTTCATCTTCTTGGCGAAACAGAGATCTTGTACGGGCTCCGCTAGTTGTTGGACAGGTGCAGCACCTATTGCACTCCTCGACAAAATCAACATGCCTTGCCTGATCCTGCACAATTATGCACACAACATCTTGGCTCATTTCCTGCTCACTAGTAGCAGCAACGGCTGGAGTTGTTTGCAAGTCCGGTGGGTCAGGGTTGGCTAAGGTCAATGATCTGTTTATTAGAGTGCATTGTGACTTTGCAAATCTATTTTACCTGTGCGATTTCTGGGCTACAGGACTCGCAAGTCCAAAAGGTACAGGCTGGTTAAGGATAGTATTTGCCATTAGGCCATCAGGGCTAAATGTTTGTGGTAAGATTTTGATTTGCTTCATACTGCACAAATAGTTTAGACAGTAGCAGATTATTTTAGTTATCTTACCATCTAAAGTCTCAAAGTTTGGTTAAGGACGCTAGTGCTGTATTCATAGCCCCTAAAGTAATCTCAAGCAGGGGAGCAGAACCTTGGCTTGGTAGAGAAATTCTACGTGGCGTCGGGTTAGCAAATGAAATAGAAAGAGGGGAGGATGAATAGGGAGAGGACAAATTAGAAAACATAATAGGTGAGTGCAACAGCGTGGGAGAAAGGTGTGGCATGTGGGTGGTACCATCCCTATGCATCTGTGTTACTATCTTTCAATCAACAACCACGACAACAATAGCAGTGGTGGAGAATCCTAGATCCGCCTGCCCTGTTATAGGGTCCTGAGTACACTCCCTAGGATCGAATTGATTTATTTGAGGTAGTGCTAGGGCATCTACGGTCATAGTGGCAGATTGTTTGTAGCTCACAAGTGCTGAGTTCACAGAGTTCTTATTAGGGACATTCCCCGATTGGTGATGCATAGGTGTAAGCCGTTGGACTGATATGTCCGATTGAGAGTGAAGTGGAGAAAATGGGTTCATTGTTCAGAATGAATTATAAACATCTACATTAGAATTAGCCATAGGCTCATGAACAAGCTGTAGTGCTGGTAACAGAGTCAAAGGAAGATAATTGGTAACCAAATCGGATTCTACAACAACAGAATCAGCAAAGTCAATCAACACTTTGTCCGGGATATCAGCGATCACACTAGCCCGTCTCCGTCCCTTATCTACTTGTCTCTTCAGGCACGGAGTACCGCGCTGGTTTGGTCATAAAATTCTAGGAAGTAGCCGACAGCATTTGTCTTGACAATCGCTTGAGTTGTTTCACAACAGATTTAAGCATAGCAGGTTTTGAACTTTTAGGAGCCCTTACTTTCGCCTTAGGTGCGGTGATGGCCGAGTTCGTCATGGCTGAATTCAAGGTATACGAGTAGCTCATTCTGAGAGCTTCCTGTCCTCGGCAAGACCGTGTTTTAAGCCGCCTAGGGTGACAGGATTATTTTGCTCGAATCAAATGGTGTGAAAAACCCAAGCTACAACTCACTGATGAGGCCCAACAAGGCCGAAACATGTTTGGGGATGCTTGTGGTCTCATGCAGAAGGGATGTGACCTACCAGTTCGGGCTGGACTGCCCTTTTGGGGTGGGACCAAGCTTGATTTGCATATGGTCTTTCCCCTTCTGTAATGGCTTGGCAGGTGCAGAACGATGGTCTGGAGGGGTGCCGAGAGCAATGCCAGAGGTTAAGATTCATTCTAAACCTTCCAGCCATCAATGCTTTGTTTTTGCTGTGAAAAAACAAAATGCACAACCAAAAGCCTGAGCCTATGTTGGAGTCCAGCTCACTGCCTCTCCGCCTTCCAGCCAATCTGCCCAACTGCACTCAAACAAAGCACTTCCACAATGTGGAAATGCGCGCAGCCAGTTGCTCTTGTATAAGGCAGGAAGTTGGGGGGTGGAGCTAGTGGATTCAAATGTTCAATATTGCAACAGAAGTTCTACGCAAAAAGACAGTGGTCCACCGAATGTGGTAGGTATTACTATAGTAATATAAAAAGGAAAGGAAAAGAGTAAGAGTCAATAATCCAGCGATTTTGATGCTGCAAGGGTTGTAGAAAGCAAATGTTTAATGCGACGTACCGGCCAGCTTTGGAAGTCGTTCTTGCCCAACTGCACTTGAACAAAGCATATTTGCCCACGGCCAGTTGCTCTTGTAGAAGGCAGGAATTTGAGGGGCAGAGCTAGTGGATTCAAATGTTCAATATTGCAATTGAAGGTCTACGCAAGTCCACAGTGGTCCACAGAATGTTGTAGGTATTACAGCCAGCGTTGGAAGCTGTTCCTGCCCAACTGCACTCGAACAAAGCACTCCCACAAATGTATTTTATTTATAAGAGACCACAGCAGTATATTTTTAAATTTCCATCCACGGTCTTGAGGCGGTTCTTCATGCAAATTCGATTTATTACATTTCTGGTGTTATCTATTTAGGGAGCCTGGAAAGGGATACCGTTAAAGAAATGCTCCTGTAGAATGTGTAGGGACCCTAATAGTGGAAACTACAAGACACATTATTAGATTGTGTCCGGCAGTCTGGAGTATTTATATTCTGTATCATGCAACACACGTGCGAGATATAAATGGCAATTTAGGAGAAGAGTTTTGGTCAAATTGTGTGTCTGGCCATAGTCGTGCATTAACAATTGCGATTAATCAACTATGACAAGTAGTTGAAGCAAAACGGCAACTTGACCCTACTAATCCAGGAAAAACCTGTTATTAATGTATAAAAGTTATCGACCTTCTATTGATCGCCATTGTGCTAAACATGAAGGATAGGCGTATGGTACTTACAGAGGGCAAGTTGAATGGAGTTAGGAAATAGCCATAATTTGTATTGGAGCCATGTTTACGATTGTTTAGGCTATGTGATCTTAATTGTAAATTAAGTTGTTTTATTTTTCTTTGATAATTGTGATTGTATTTCTATTATCGTGTTTTATCATTTTTTATTGTGAAAAGTTTGTAAAAATTAAACTGAATCACAATTTAAAAAGAAAGTAAATCAAATACCAATATCCAAAAGTAAAAATTAAAAAAAAGGAGAAAAAAAAGGAACCCTTAAATAGGAAATCATGGAGACACAGCTTCGGGTTTTCACTTGCTTGTTGGCCCATCAGTTTGCTACTTTCTGTTTTTGCGGCTCTTGTTCTCTCCAGTGCGGTTTCGCAGGCACACACCTCACTGTTGTATGCATTCCACAGAGTCTGGAAGTTTCTGCTTACTACTACAGGTTCTCAGCTGCACTTGGTCCTCACAGATGGCTTTCTGCACTCGCTTACTAATGCACAAACTCTGTTTTAACAGGGGTTCATTTTCCATTAACTAATGAGATTTGGGGCACTGCGGGCTGTTGGAGTGATGACTAGGGAGGGCAGTGCGGAGAAGGACTAACCTGCTAAGAATTACGTTTTGCATAGGCTGAGATTTCTGTGCTAGCATGCTTAGAGATTGCTTCAGTGAGTCTGGGTTGTTCTACCAACCTAGGTTGTCATCAGGCCGAGTGCGATAGTTAATTTCACATCCTTACTGTTCATGGCCTGTAAGAATGTCATTGTATTTTCCCTTGTTCCCACCCTTGCCTTGAAGTGTTTTGAACACATTGTGTATAGGCGCTATCTAAATAAACTATCATATCATACCAATTGGGGATAACATCACCTAACCTATGAGTATGCTCAATGATTTTTGGGATTGGCATTTGGAGCTTTCCACCTGTGACAGGTAGTTTCATAAGTGAACCGTGTCTGCCCACTCTAATCTGGTGGTGGGCTTTGAATCACTCTCCGGGACTGTTTCCTGCTAGTCTCCTTGACAGTTTGAGAAGGTCTTCCTGTTGAAACTGCATGCTGCTTCTTTAACTGCATTATTCTGGCTATGGGCCACCTCCGGCTAATGTCTACAGTAGAGACTTTCCTGAGTGATTTGCTTTGGGTGCAGAGTTCTTTGCCTGTACTCGGCATGCTCCTGAAACATTGCCCACTGTGCCTCCTTCCATCTAGGCTCAAACATCCCACCTCTACAATCACCAGTTCATGTTGAGACCCTTTAAGGATCGTATTGAAACCAGCATTGCCTGTTATAATTATTATAAGGGTATTTATTGAGCACTGACCTAGCTTCAGGAAGCAACGGGGCGCTTCACAATCATGGGGGGAAAACCATGCTTAGGAAAGCAGCGAAACAAGGCTGTGGAGAGTACATCTTGGAGAGTCCTTTCATAGCTAGCACTCGGGTCAGGAAATTTGGACTCCAATCATCAACATTAATATTCCCAGAAACTGCAATATTGGATTAGATACACTACCAAGCGTAATGGCATTCTGGGAACGGATACTCTTTGTAAATTGGGTTTTCATCACTTCACCCAACTGACAAAATACATACCTAAATGCAGTGCAACATGTTTATTACAAAGATCAGCAATAAAAGGGACCAGAATTCAGATAATGGGACACATTTTCTTTCTTCTTTTTTTGCACAAAAAACAGTACATTTATTCAAGTGTTCTCCAGCACAAGTACATCAGAAAGGATTTTATTTTCCTGGGCACCGAAAAAATGGGCTGAAGGCGAACGGACAGGCTACTACATCTGCTGCACGCACTGACCTCTTTTTAATAAAACAGCAATGTCACGAGTATTAATTACACAAAGATACAACAGAGTCATCACTGAATGGTAAGAGAACAGATGGGGGGAGTTTATAGCTCTTACTTTCCCTTTACCCTGTGCTCCTGTTCTCCGGCAAGCTGTACTATGAGATGCACATTATTGTCAATAAATATTGAAGGCAGTCTAACAAAACAGAAACTAAACGTGCAAAGTTGCTAAAAGACTCAGTGACGAAATAAAAAAAACAAACAAAGTTGAAAGAAACCAAAATTGGCAGTAGAGAGGCATACTGCTTATAACTGTGCGGAATGTTGTACAGATCAAGGTGTGTTTCTGCCAGGGATCAAATATGACCATCATACATAACAGTAAAAGGGCATTAGCAAATGTTCTAACATATTTTATTCAATACATAATTTCCACAAATCATTAAAGCATGATCTACTTTCATAGCTAGGCTAAAACACGTGAAATCATTTTTTTACATTTTCAAGTACAAAGTTAAAATGCCTTTTTTAATTTCATCATAATAATATTATATAAGAGTAAAATAATAGTGCTCTTCAGACTTGCACTACAAGAAAAATAAAAACAGTCACTTTCCAGATAGCAGATTTAATTTAACAATATATACTTTTATTAAAATGTTTAGCACCGTTTTGAATCTCCTACTACCTCATCATGTTTTAAGGAATTTAGGTTTTTTCATTTTTAACTTAGGACTGTGCAAACAAAAAAACAATAACAATTTTAAACAAAGTGCCAGTCTAGCTTAAAATGTATTCAGCGTTTCCCACACAAGACAGTTTTGTAAAAAAAAAAAAAAGTTTTATGACATAACATTGAGAGAATTAAATGCAACAAGACGAAGCACATGCTTTAAAGAAAGAGTGGTCTAAGCAGGAAATGACCAAGTATTGTTGGTATGAATTTGTGTACCTAGGTGCCTTTCATGAGTTTACTACCAATGTCATAGTTTTCTTTTTTAGCACTACAAATTACAGCTCACGGCCTTTTTATTACCTACATTTTACTCTTGCCACTAGCCCCCATCTCTGTGAGCTTTCCCCATGCTAAGCACTAGTAAACCGTGTAAACTGTGGAAAAAGAATGGGAGACCAGTAGCTGCCAATTGTGCTACGCACAGAGGACTAGAACTGAAACAGCTATGGATATTTATTGGATTACATCAACTTCCCCAAACTATAACTGGCAGCAAATTAAGTTTCAGGTCTTCAAAAAACAAAACACTAAAGTACACGTTTTCACTAGTTTTCTTTTCACTAATGTGCATGGTGTCCTGTATTGAGGAAGAAATATCCCTGTGGAAAAGCAAAATATGCCATTACTGAATAAATATTTCATAGTTTGCACCCATGCTGGAACCTCATGAACGAGCCAGACGACATCAGTTGTCAGAGACATATTTCAAAGCACTTATGCACACTCACAATGGCATAAAAGGTTTTACAGAAAATCATTGAATACTGCAGCATCATATCTGCCGACTTGGACAATTCCCTAAGCCGATTAAATTTGTAACGACTCACAGTTCAGTTTTGGCTGAAGCATTCAAGACACGTCTAAAAAGGAATAATAAATAACTTCATTCACCTCCTATCAGCTCATGGAAAAATACATAGCAAAATAATTTACTTCTGGCACTCAACATGCCCTTTGACTAGCGCACACAAACCTCCAGCGAAATCTGTTGACATTCTAGGAAATGTCATAGAACAAACATACAGATTGAAGGCAAGCAACGACACAAACAACGGGCATAACATGGTTGTTGTGATATATAGTTATTATGGTGCAAAAATCATTGCACTACATAGAGCACCCTTTACACATGTAACACAGAAAGACAACTCTGCGTCCATTATATCCATCTTATGGATACAAAGTCCACAAATCTATTCTTCAACTATCTACTATCAAATCTCATCTTTATAAATATTAGTCTAAGCAATCTGTCCGATCACAGTTGGATAGAGTGCACTGGGGATTTCCTATGTCCTTAAACACCAGCCACAATGGCATTAACATGCCCCAGCTGGCGATGGGAAGTAGTGAACCTGAGAATGCTGTAGTTAGGAAGGGTGTCCTCTAATGGGCTATAGCCTATTCCCCCATACTTACCAATTGTGCCCTAGTTCTCTCTGTCTTAGAGCCAATCCTGCACTGCATTCAGGCAGGATTCTCCTCTTAAGATGTTTGAGGTGTCCTTAGTGGTCGACCCTGTGCCGGGTTAACTGAAGATCCTAAGCTTACAGGAGAAGAATGTGGATTGTTTGAATAAGGTGATCTACATATTGAACAACTTGGTCCACCAGTTTTGGTCAGGTCCATTCCCATGCTTCCACTGCACAAACTAATAAATGAGCTGGCAACGTATCTCCGGATGCCACATACTACTGCCACACCCACCCATGCAGAACTGTGTTTGTGTCCTTATTCTAAATGGTGTTGAAAATTCAGCATTTCACCATTTTCAAAGCATGAGAATTAACACAGATCCTACTCACTTTAGAAAAGCTCAGACTTATCTTTTGTATGTAGGTCCAGGTGAAATACTTGCATAGCTTATCCAGTTTGGAGTCACAAGTTATTCTTGCCAAGCTCAATTCAATGTAATTTAGATTCTCTATTGAAGTAAACGCCTTGTGCGAACCACAAATTTTTTTTTCCCAATACACAGCAAAAGGACAATTTTCAAGTCTTACGGTGTACAGTCTCAGACGCAGACGACACGAGCCGGCAGCCCGCATGCACAATGGTCATGAAAGAATGCAAATTAAAAAGATGAGTTTTCTTTAAAATTAAAATTCAATGCAACAAGCCAAAGATGTTGGAAGAAACTAAGCAGTAAATAGGTGGAGGTGCAGAATCATAAGCACTGCTGCAACACCAGGCCAAATGACTGACCAATGTTCAGAGGGCACAGGGGTTGGTGAGTTTGTCCAGCTATGGGAGGAAGGAGTGGAAGATAGGGAGGGCGGGGTGCAGAATGGCATCCTCGGGAAAAGAATCCAGAAGGTCAAATATAGCACTTCTTTTTTCAGTGAGTTAGCAGAGAGCTCCATAAGAACTGGATACAATAGTACAGATAGCTCTAGAAATCAAGCTGAAGTACAGGCACTGCGTGTTTGTGTGTAAGTCTTCAATAATGTTATAAATATAGCACTTTCCACTGATAAAGAAAAGACTGCAATGCCACAAACCCACCAGATCTGCTCTTCATACTGACAGACACCAATATCTTAACGGGTCGGGAAGATCAACGTAAATTAAATGCACAATTTAAAAACATATGGCACAAGAGTAAACTAAATGATCTATGGTGAAAAAAGAGCAACACCATTCATTCTCAATAATACACACAGATACCAGAGAAACTGTGGATTTGATATTGTCACATGACACAAGGCAATTTAGACTTCTAAATTCCAAGCCCATGACTGAAAAGGTCTAGCCAAACAATGGCAACAACAAAAGAGGGGGCATCAGTTCTAGGTGCTCTTTGCATTTAATCGTCTGAAATGTCATTTCCAAAGCTCATCTCAAAACCAGGCATTATAATTACAAAAAAGTCCAAGGATTTATTGGGCGTTGAGGAAGATGGGTATGTTAAACCTGTAGCCAAAAGAAATACCAGTTGTTTTAATATTTGGATCGCTTGTCAAAAAAGGAAATGCTTTTCCTACACCTAGCGTTAGTCTAACAACAGCGATCACTACTTGGAGAGCAGCATAGTGCCTCATAACAAATGCAATACATATTTATCCCCTCAGAGGACCAATATATTGACATCAAGTTGAATTGTTTTAGCTCCAAAACAACTGATAGTATGCCACACGCTCATGTTATGGCCATCACCCTTGCAACTTCCATTGGGGGTTGGTGTGGTGCCATTTCCATAATAAATACAAGCTTAAACACTCAGCCTCCAACCCCACCAGCATATTCGTGGCAGGGTTATCATTGGATGAACACAGTAGTACACAGGCTTTCAAAGGTGAGAAAGTTCTCTCTACAGACTATCAAACTGTCAGGTGTCCTCGGGGACATATGAATCTTTCCAACAGATTGAGAAATAAGAAACCGATTTAAAATATTCCAAGGGTACATGTAGCTATACCAACACACAATATGCACCAAACCCTATTATCAAACACACGGGTGCGGTGAGTGTACACAATTATCAAAGAACAAGCCGTGGATGGTTGAAGCCTTAGGGCAATTTGTGAAAGCCAATTTCTCAAGTACATGTATGCAACTTCTTGTTTTTGAGGAATTCCAAAATGATCATTCAGAGGTGTACAGACTTCCATTGTGAACAATTTGTTCAGTAAAGTGTGGCCAAACTAACACTACCCCTGAGAGAGAGGACAACAATGGGCTATACAATAAAAGAGAAGGGAATTGTCATAGTAGATAGAGTAATGCCTTTTGGTACAAGAGTCAAATCCACTCAAGAAAGGCACCAGGACAAACATGGCTAACTGTACTGGGGTTGCTGAAGTTGCAGTTTGTCGTGGGGGTAACTATTACATTAATGACTGAAAAACCACAAGTGCTCCCTAGTGCAATAGGTATGTGCCTGGAAAAGCTGTTTTAGTCCCAATAGTCCAGGGAAAATGTATTAAATGAAGGATCGGAGGAACGATCATGTCAGATGTTGGCAGATCAGTTCCAGGAACCTCATCTCTCTGAATGTCAGTGGGGATAACAAAATGACAGACATCCTAACTAACCAGTACAAGTCTGCAGAAAGAACAACCAAGTGAAAAGACCTAAACTGGAAACACCTGCAAGCAACAAAAAACAAATTGCAAGAACCTAGCGCGAAGACTGAAATGAAATTTTGAGATTTGCCCTTTCCTGGAAGAGAAACTCTTAACAAGTCTCAAAAGGTATGCATTAATCTTATTGGCGACCTCGGAACACTGGTACTTGTATGCTGAAATACCGTAAAGATCCTCCCTCTGAAAAAGTTGTGCAGGTTATGGCAAGGGGCTACAGTAAGCGAGGAGCAGAAATATTCCAAGACGCCTGCTAAGGGGCAATCCTTCATCCTTCCAACAATGTTCATGGTTGGTGACCTACTACTAGCAGAACCATTTTTAACCATTGCTAATGGGAAGGGCAGGAGGTTGACATCTGTCAGAACTTAACCGAGCAGCTCCTTGGATCGCAGTGCTGCGCACAGTTGTGCAATGATTAGTGTAACTGGGTAAGGGATCCAAGAAAATTATTCTCAAAAATTCTCTCTATCTTTTGGCTTCACGCAACAGATTAGAATGTTTAAGGTGAATTTGTGTTTTACGTTAATTTTGTAAAGCAGAATGAGCTAGGCTGGGCAGTAAGACAATGGTGACTGCCAATGCCTCACCTAAACAGGAAGTGACTCAACTGGGCTGGGTTTAGAACATGATTTAATAGGCTGCTGAATACTGTGAACAATTAGGCTGGTCTTAGAACATGCTGTTATATGTGAAAAGAACATGCTGTAATAGACTGGGGAGTACTGTTACCATCTGTGTGATGCCATCTGTGTATTCAAACGACATTCAATGTGATACTCAGAAGACTGGATTTTAATTAACAATTGAAAGATAACCCTCATTAATAAAAAAATAGTCTAAAACCAGTTTGGGTTGTGATGAAATCCTTCCTCAAAAAGAGGTTTAAGTGGTTTGGTTGGAGTTGCTTTACTGAAAAAACAAATGTTAAAATAAAGTAATAGGAAGAAGGATACTTTTACCAGTTTTACAACTGCAAAAGAAGATCTTGTTCTAGAGAACCATCCAGAATTCTCTTGTATGATCAGGCAGGCACTCTGACACGTCTGAAAATACTGGGTAGCACAACAAAAGGAAAACGCCATAAAGAGGTTTTCCTATAGTAGAGAACAAAGATAGTCCATTAAAAACGCAAATGAGGCGCTATTCTTTTCAGAGCAGTGCAGATAAAAAAAATCCACTCGTGGATGTCCCCACATCTCAATCATCTGGTTCATCACTGACTGATGCAGAGGCTACTAGAGCGACAATTACCACATTTCTGCAGAGAGCATCCTCCCTTACATTGATCTCTTGAGCTGGTTGGAAACCCTGGACTAGATGCTCTTGGCTATCAGCGACAGCAACAGAGCCTAAATGCATATTTTAAGGGAACTCATACCACCACACTTTTTGACACAGTTCTTTCCACCCATGATTTACATCAAGATACCCAGTATCTTGCTCCTACAGCTGCGATTAGAAAGCTTGCCAGACACTGTAAAACCCCTCCGCTACAATAAGTGGATATGGAGATATCCTTATTTATTTGGCCACCTCACTTACACATTCAGGCTATTGTGATGAGTACCCCAACCTGTCATGGGGTGCATCTGTCACCACTTGTTCCAGAAAGCATGAAAAAGAAAAATACTCCCACACCTCTCATTCTGCGGTCTGCTCCACCAGCTTCGATTCTGCTTCAGAGCAGCATCGATTGGCAGTTTGTTTTCCAAGAAAACAAACAGCTGAATTCCAACTCCCACTGCAGCGTGCTCGTGCTCACCTGAGGGGCAGGCAAAATACAAGAAGCCCTTAGACCCACCAGTCTCACAAATGGCAAGGCTTTACCATTGACCCTGATGGAGGGTGGTCAGAGTGATCTAAATCACCTCAATTCTCATGTCAACAAAAGCACATCTGAATTGCAGTGCACAGTTGGGAGCAAGTTGATTCTTTCATGTTTAGGAGACACCCAGGCCATGTAGTTGCTGCCAAAGCTCGGACAGCACCACTCTTGTAATTTCCCCAACCAATTGTTGAGAGAAAGAAATGAATCCACACCTGGTAGTTGTAAAGGAACTACTAACAGCCTTCATCTAGGTAAAAAAAAGAAACATTGGAGGCACTGCTTGGCCAAAGGATATCACTGTGAACTGTCAATGTTGGCCCACAACAACAAACCGTAGACATTTCCTGTGAGCTGGTATGGTTGGCAGATTAAAACAGGTGTCTCCGGTCCACTGATGCCATGACCCTTTGATACCGTGTCTAGGATCTGATTCAATGTAACAATTAAATGTTCCTTTATTCATGAATTTGCGGAGGTCAAAAGTGGGCCTCTATTTTGCTGTTATTTGTGGGATAAAAACATATCAGGCGTAAGATCCAGTAAGATGTGATCCTTTGGACATGTGTCCCACTTTTTTTGTAGGCATTTGCACAGCATTGAAGAGAAATTCAGCTCGGTAGTGCTTGTCACTGTAGCAGGCAATCTGGTAGAAACGTCAAAAATGGAAGACTAATTTCTATGATCTGAAGGACTCACTGGTACATGGCCACATGTCTCCAGCTTTCGAAAAAATACACCAGCCTACGACCTGCACGCGTTTGATGTTGCAAGGACTAGTCTAAGGGGCTTCCCCGAGACAGCTACTCCCTGAAATGCTGCTGGGAAAAACAGTTTTCTTCTGATTTGCTCTGCCTCCCACAGTTTTCCTGTCAGATTGAGTTTGTACTGGTGCCTCCCTGCCTCTGTGGCATAGCAGTGCTAAGCCTATATTGTACAGTGATGCACTGTTTTGGAGTATCAGACAAAGCCCACGTCCTTGCAGTCTATGATGACTCGTTGAACTCCTAAAGTGTCTGATTCACCATGTCAAAGGAATGACCAGGAAAGCCTCAACAAGCTGTAGTGTCTGAACCCAGCAGTCATAACTATTCTCCTTAACACTGAGTCCACAGAGTTCAGTCCATCCTGAATGATATCCATTCTCAACCCCACTTGTGGCTCACCTGAGGCATTTGTGGTCAATAGTCTTCACATTCACCTGCCAAAAAGCATACAGGCAACACTGACTGCTCTCAAAGCCAATGAACTAAAAATATACAGCAGTGGAGCCATTGCATCAAACCTTTTCAACTCCACCTGGATGTAAGGTTGGAAACACATTTAAACTCACGCTAGAATTAGTAGCATGTCTCAGTAAGGAATCTATGCCTGAGAGTGATCAAACAAATATGAGGGATCGCCTTCAGCAGGTCTATACTTCTGTACTAGGTTTAAGCTGGAACCGAAGTTGGCTTCTCCCAGATGCCCATAACAGGATCCCCAAAGCATTCCCTGAATGGCAAGAAGGACTGGCTCGCTTCAGGACCCTTCTAAAGGGGTGAAGAGACAATCCACCTTTTTATGTGTTGCCATATTTGGATTTGCCTCTTGGAAAAACCTCAGCCTGCACAATACCATAGGCATTCTGCCCAACTATTTTTGCAGCACTCGTCCAACCCCCTGCGCCACTGTGTATGACACCCTCGAACCTGTGGAGGCCAAAGAATATGGTCAAGCAAGTCTGAGGCTGAATGAAACAGGAGTCCTCTGCACAACTGAACCATGCAGTGCAGGCTTTCCCAGGATCTGCACTGCCGCACAGGCACAATGGAAGTAGTAATGACTAGCTGCTATAGATCTGAAAACAAAGCAGGAACCTCTCTTTGAAAAGAATCCATGTCCCTGTTTACCGGTGTTGTCAATGGTGTACCCAGTTCCCTATGTGCCTCAACTGCCACCTCCCTACGTCTCCATAGCACTGGCTAGAGTATGCTGCTCTGGATGGTGACAAATCCTCTTACTTATGCAATGCTTATGTTTGAAGGACTTGAAAACACTCTGTGTATGAGATCTGCCCCAAAGATTGTTAGGAAAAACAAGCTGAAGAACTCGGGCCATACTACTCCTTCCCTTGGGAGTGTTCCAATGAACCTGCTCCAGCTCATGATTCCCTGTGCCCCCGTGATGGCTGGCTAGTCTTCTTGGACCGGTACATACTTATGTTAAGCTATCTAGAGCAAATGGCAATCGAGGACATGTTGCAGCAAGCTTCTCAGTTCATACAGTCATGACTAACTCGTCCTATAAGAGTCCTAGATGCCAGCATACTGTGGTAAATAGCAAATGCCTTAAACCCATAAGCACTTCTATTCATTTTAAATTAGCCAATTAGAATTCAAAATGAAAATGTAATCTAAACATACATTCAAACATGCTTGACCATTGGAGTCAATGGCTTATAGCATGTTCGGAAGAGCCAACATCCATTGGAGAAGGGAATGTTGAGCTCAAAGCTTGAGGTGCCAAATAGACTCAAGGCTTAGACACCTCTGGTGGGTGTTGTGTGGCACCCAGGTAGTGTGATGGATGTAAATGGTGCCCAACAATGCTCTCTGAGCATGAGGAAGTTTCAGACGTCCTCATCTGGCGGTCAGACATTTCAAATGATTAAGAGTATGCAGAGAATATACTATTGAAAAAAAAAGATATGCCATGATCTGGGGGAAAGGGTGCACTTGAGAGCGACTTTGCCCTTGTTCTTTTCAGGAATGTCTGATATAGAAGTGTACAGACCGGTAAACAGAAGGAAACAACAATATACTCCCTAGTCAACCGAGGCAATATGTTAATGGATTTAATCAAGGATGTATTTACGTTTACTGGCTATTCAGCCAAAACCCGACTAGTGCCACCATGGTCAGAGACTGACAGAGCTTTGGAATCACCAGGACAAATCTCCAAAACTCCATAGACTTGGTATATGTTAACAAGTAATCCATTAACAGATTCAAGGTACAACAGCAGCAATTATTTTTAATACAGAATCATCGGGAAGCAGGCTTGAAGTATGTGCTAGATGAGAACCCACAAACATTAGATTGGTACCCTCTTACGGGTTGAATTTAGTAGTCCAGACCGATATCATGCAGCTGATCAGGTCTCCGTTAGCAGAGTATGCTTTTGGCAACTGATGAGCCCCTTTACTTTGTCAGGCCTCTTAAGGGACACAGGGCAGTCATGCACCTCTACCACAGGAATATATCGACCAGAAACCTTTTTTTCACTACATGTTAAGCAGGCAAAGCATGGGTCGATAACAGTATGCTGTACACCAGCCGTAGCTTGGTAAAGGGTTTTAGTGACAAACAAACAATCAGGAAGTTTATGAAGCGGAAGAAGAAAGACTTACAACAAAAGCAGAAAAAAAAAAACATTCTTTACTTTCTATGACAGCAGGGAGTTCAACACCAAAACGAAACCAACAGAAAGAAACGAGTTGCAAGCATGAAGCAGGTTTCTGTGAAAAGTGCTGGAAGAAACTTAAAGGAGTAAGGTTGTGCACAGCCTGGTCACCGACATGGGGGCATTGAGGCTAATCACATCGAGGTATGTGCTCCTGCAATGCCAGATGGACAGTACTTTAAGCTGTAACAGCAACATGTTGTGGTTTCACTGCAATAAATGAGGTTCTTTGAAAGTGCTAGATATAGTTGCACAACTGTGAAGTTGATACGTGATTGCAACTGGACCAAAAATCCTGTTTTTTCAATTTTCTGATAAACCACAATTTTACTGGGTTGCTCCATGGTCGTAATGATAGCTGATAAAACTGTCATGTAAGCCTCCACCATTTCACAACTCTTATCTCGATGGCCTTAAACACGTGTCTTGTAAAGGCTGTTGTCAAGATATTGAGCAATGGTGTACATTGTGTGCAGTTGCCCAGACTGCAAAAGATATATTGTGCTCTAGAGCGAGTAGCAGTATGCCAGTATGACCAGAAATCGCAGTACGTTGTTGGGCACTCCTCCCGCAGCTGCCATGTATAATGGATGTAGAGAATGGCATACTGTGATTTAAATGGCTAGTAGAAGGACATAGTTGCTTAATTATAGAGATTAGGTGTGTTGAGCTGTGTAACTATTGAGAGCCAAGAACGAGACAATTGATACAAACACTCTAATGTCCTCAATGGACTATTTTGGGCTATTAATGAAAAGACAAATTACTTCGAACCAACCAACAAGTGCTCTCGCAACCTATCAAATACAGAAATGGTGGTATCAGTTAGCATGGAGTGGGACTTTCCACATGAAGTACCACCTTTCCTATGAGGCTAGATGTTAGAGAACACAGTAGCTACTATACAAGATAGAAAGCACAACCCAGGAAGTGCAGAGGTCCTTATAATGGGTCAGAGGGCAAATTCTATCATGTGACCCATCCATTGGCTTCTTTTTTAACTTGGGTTTAACAGATTCTCATTAGGTATCTTAAATGTAGATAGGGTATCTTCTACCATTCTAATGATATTAAAGTGGTTTGGTGTGGATGTTTCCATTTGACCGGTAACTGTGGTTTAAGGAAAGAAAGGGATAATACTAATATGATACATTATCAGCTGTAACTAGCCTAATGTGGTGATTCTGGCCCAAAGGCAAGTCATTACAAGCAATACAGACACAAGATGATCAGCAAAACAGTTGGATAGTTGATCTTACAGAAAAACGTCTGGGGAATTAAAAGAAACAAACTATTAATTTAAATGGTGCCTTTAAACCTCGGGCCCATATCAGAGCAGAGTATGGCTGAATATATCCTGTAGAGGGTGGACATATTTTAGAAGATAAAAGTAATCAAATACCAAGCTGAAATCTGGGTACAGCAGTACAATCAGGAAGCAGAAATCCAACAGACATGTGCTAAAGGGATTTGAGACATTTATTTCAATGATTAAAAATTCACAGGGAATCCAATTCATTATCCACAAACTCTTCTTACATCACACTGTCTGGCTCCAAGAGTAATTGCATGTTCACCACTGGTGGGCGTGAGCTTCAATTATGAGAAAGCACCCACAACTTGGGCAAACTGTCCCACGTGTTACGGATAAAGATCCAACCACAGATTTCATTCTGTATACAATGGAGTTGTATGGTTCCTATTCAACTTTGAGCGTATCCTCTATACATTTATAAAAGGCTGCATGGCTACCCGTCCCCACCTTCACACTTCAGTCATCATGAAACCTTTGATCATTTTCTTTTTCAAACTAAAATATGTGGACTTCAAATACCTCCAAGACAACAAACATTCAGAGGTACAAAGTGGTACAAAGTGATATAAAACCCTCAGCTTAAAACACTTAAGGAAGATACTCTGCGTTAACTAAGCTGCTCGTGGATCAATGGGCACTGGCTCACTCTCTGGGACATTCATGATGGTATTTATGGACGTGGCGATTTCTTTTTGGATGCCACTCAGCACCTTGCCACAGTCGAACAGCTGTCTCTGACTCCGACTTAAGGCCAGTAGAGCATTGAAAAGTCAGATGACAAATTTCAGGTGAAGAAAACATGCAGTAAAATTTAAAAATATTGCTAATGTCAAGTGTGTTATTTCATGACAGCACATTAACATCAACAAGGCAATACATTCAGACCAGAGTTTGCCATTTGAGAGTTAAGAATAGGGAACCTAAGAACAAAATGCAATCTCTTGTAATAACACCAGCTATTGGGTATTTGTGTCAGAGAGTGAAGGTTGAGGATATTAAATATTAACATTATACATGTTTCTTTTTAAAAAAAGAAAAAAAGGTAAAAAAGCTAAATTATGCGCACTGAAAAAAATTAAGTTGCACTTTATTTTTTGGAGAAGACCGGCCACCCCATAAATAAATTCCCAAAAATTAGCTGATAAATAGATTTCCTTGTTCAATCTTTTTCATTTGGTGACCGTTTTTAGGGACTTTATAACTGCTCCCTCGAAACAGTGGTTGGTCCAATGTCTCCTCGGTCAAACAGGGGAGCATAGCAGTCATCTATCATTGTTTGCCAGCCCCAAAGAAGATAGTGGGAAGCACCCAGATTAAACGAGCTTCTTTGTCAAATGCAACACCGATAAAAATAAAAATGAAAGGTAATTTTCAGGCAAGGCCATCAAATATCCTCAGGCATTGGATTGTCTTCACTTGAGAATAGTCAAAATGCTGTCCTCAGTCTCTTCTGCTAACAAAACGGCAGCGATCAGGAAACATAACCTTGTTGCACAATCATACTACATGCAGTAAATTTAAAGAATAAAGCATTGGTATTAAAACGCAAAATGCCTTTTGACAAATACCCTTCAGCTACAATACTATAAAAATCGGAAGTCTATTTACCGTTGATGTTATTGTTTTTATTTTATTGGATTGATACAGCACAGCCCTAGCTCGATCGACTACTAGGAAAAACAGAAAATATGCATAATTTACAAAGGAATGAAACCCAAAGGAGCTCCCCCCCCTTCCTTGCTAACCAATTCCACTGTCCCGCTTCCCAAAGCTCCCGATAATATTAAACAGGAAAGAATGAGACTTAAAAATCTACATTTGGATACCTTCAACACCAAGCTCTACCGGACAGAATCACACTGTCGGAAGCGCCAAGAAAAGGAGTGAGGGGGGGGTTCTGCTATTAAGAATAGCAGCAAGCACCAGAGGAATAAGGACCCCTGCCCCATCCCTCTCCACCCCCTCTCTCCAAAACCAGAGAAGACCGAACAAATAGCTGCAAATAGCTTGTAAATCTTTGCAGGACTTGCAGACATGTAATTCCCTATTAAGAAAACTGGGTTACAAAATTTATATAGCTGGGCTTGAAAACATATTGTGCACCACCTTCCTTGGTAAATTGAGCAAAAGTGGCACCTGAGCTCACAGAAAAAGAGTTGCAGTAACAACTCTATTTCAGTGCACAAAGAATAGGTTCCAGGATTCACTCTCAAGGGGTTATTTTCCTTGTGGTGTTTTACTGGGTAATTTAGCTATCAAGCAGGTCTTGGACTTTAAGGTAGACTTTTGGACAGCCATACTTTTATCAACTCCCATTCTGAGTTATGTACCAATGTTTTCCTTGCAAAAAGGTCAGCTTAGAAATACAATCATCAGACTGCTAATCACAACCGGCCTTACCCTGCCCAAAAACAATTTTATGTGCTTGGCAGATGTGCGTACCCTGGTATGAAGCTGAGCTTTCATCTTTTACATAACTTTACAAAGGCATCAGCCACATAATATACCCTTGATGTACATAGACTTTCAACATTATCCAATTTCCTGCATAGCTTACAGAGTTCTAATGACTGAATATGTAGCTATTCACAGTCTGAAGCTATAATTTTAACAACTGTGGCTCAAGAGTGAAGCTCTGATACTATCCTAAAATCCAGAAGACAGTTTACAACATCAGCAAATATATCCAAAGGAGAACTAAGCATCCCCTTTTCCTTGAAACGCTTACTGAGTGGGAAATGTACAAAGTTCAGATTCTTGAATAAACTCACTCCTTCCTTGCAAAGAAATAGAGTCTGAAATGTCTTTGTTATGCAAATAATATGTGCTAGAGCACATATTCTTTGATGTGCGATATAACCTCTGTATCATACCTGATAAGTGGGCGCAGGAAAAGCATTAAAACATGACCACTGTCAAAACGAAATGGTGAAGAGAAGTAATATAAACACTTTCCTTTAAAATCTTCCAACAAAACGGAGCCCATGAGGCATGTATGGACATTTTTGATAAATAATACAAAAAATAAACAATTATTAAAAAACAGAGGGCGTTGTCAACCCCTTGGGATACAGGTTTACAAAACCGCAGCATGTAGTTTGTTGTTTTGAACAGAGATGACCAAAAACATCGCTTCTCCTCCCTGGGAAGTTTGGCTGTTAAATGTGAGTGTGTGTACTGCCAGAAAGGTTACAGTAATGCAGAACACAGTCTGAATGTGTCAGGAAAACCCCCAGGCACAAACAGAGAGCACCAGAAAAGCACCAGTTTTGTATCGCTAGCTTCCCCTGTCCCCGACTCGATCACCTGACTCCTCTTGCCCTTTGATTCCCCTTATCCCTCCCACATATAAAAATGTTTTCATTAGGAAAGACCTGATGATGCTATAATGGAGAGAAGTCAGATGGACATCAGAAAAGATGCTATTGAGAAGCAAACTACATCTGTAGAAAACAAGGCCTGTAGGTTATTGCATCATCACTTTGGAAGGAAGTTCTCAGCTCAGTGAGTTCTGCCCAGCCCCTTCAAAATCACACATTCAGCACCTTTATTACAGTATACTGCATAAGTCCTCCCATTAACTATCATCCCCTCTTATTTCCATCATTAAGGCAACATGGAAGCTGATGTTTTTACTCATCCCGCTGCTGGAAAGCACCATTATGAAGTTGTGTTGTACAGTAGAAGAAATAGTACCAATTAAAAGCAAGCACACACATGGCTACACACACGTGTGTGTGCATACATCTGCAGATGTATTAGCTATACATTTGTGTGTGTAAGCAGTCATGTGTCACTGCATACGTATGCATGTGTAGATTAACCTTACACATAGCTATATATGTACTTTGATATCCATATAAACATACATATATATGTATGATATACAGATATGTATATTTAGACACACATACACATATAAACTGTAAACAAGAGGTAAGAGCGGCTTGTAGGAACGGTCTCTTATATGGTCTCTTTGTGTTAGGCACGGGAAAATACTTTAAAAAATGGATTCAGCATTTTGTTTTCAATTTCTGCTTTTCCCTGGAAGATTTGTTTTGATTTAGCAACCATCACCAGTACTGCTCAAACATTCCCGAGACTCAGTATCTGGAAGTTAGGCACGGTTGCAGATCCATCTTTATCCAGTTTGTCTATTCCAACTTGTGCTCTAATATGAGACCAATTCGGAGAGTAGAAAGAATGAAAGATACATGAGAATTCATATCTTATTTCTCTCCATTCTCCTCTTGCTCGTTTCCTTTTTGAGCTTTTCTGTCTTGTGTTAGTTTACAGCACCGCTAAGATCATAAAAGCCTTTGTTTCAAGTGGAGCTTGAAAGCAAATAAGAAAACAGACAAATCCTTCCCAATCCTACCCAATAAAATAGCTAAAAACTGTACACATTTTTACCAAAAACAAACAAAAAATTAAATAGGATAAAAGTGTAACAATTAACAGGAATTTACGTAAAAAACATCTGCTCGGATGCAATTCTGTGTCGTTCCCATAACGGTGCTGGTTCCTCCTGCCTTTCCTAGATTTGCGTTTTCACTTGGTAGGTTTAATTTACTCCCATTTTGTGTTTGCTTCAGTTCCTGTTGCTTCGCCATGCCTCTGCCAGTCTTTTTTCTCTTATTAGACGCAGGCGAAGTATTCCTTAAGTGGTGCAAATAGGTGGCGGATTACAGGAACGCTCCATGATCTTCCCAGGAGGCGTTGCCGTGCCAAGCGGCTCATATTGGAGACATCTGTGTAATGGACTGGAAAGCCAAACACTCTGCAGAAACAGGGAGATTGGCAGTTAGTTCACAAAGGAAGGCAAGAGAGAATGTACAATTTAATCTAGCCAAGCTATTTGACTAGAAATCAGACTGTGGACAATTTCACAACCCTTCTTAAAAAGATTTCATTAACTATTTCCAAAAATCACTAGGACCAGTCGATCTCTCCCTGAAGGTTTCATGAGCCAACTCTGGTGGATCTTCATCAGACACAGATTATTGCATGCACACATTTTTAAAGTTAACATTTGGCTTCTCCCAAACACTTCAGCTTTATATAGTAAGAATGGGAGTGGATACATGTTAAAACCTATTATTTTCATAGCCTGACGTTTATTTATTTTCAGAGTGGAATACCATGGCATCAAATCTTTATGTTATATTACTGGTTTTTATATCACCCTCAGCTGTCATTTGCATGGTTTCTAGGTGCTCTGGCAGATCTGCAAGAGAAGGGGTGGCTTAGGTTAGTGGAAAAAAGAGTGATATTGCAAGATGACTTTGCGGTCATGTTGAGGCATGCAGACTGGAAGTACCACAGGTTCAGCCGGGGGTCCTGTTGTCCTACGTGAAGAGTACAGAGGTCTTTTTGTTCAGTGAGGAAACGTGTGCTTGTGGTTCTAGGGTGCATTGGGAAGGGGTGGCATATACATTGATTGTATAAACCGAGAAATTACTTACCGTAATCATCTTTCTATGGATTCTTCTCCCACAGATTCCTCATCTTGATAGATAGCCATCATCCAGCTATGCTGCCCAGAAACCTTTCAACAGGGGGGCGTAGTGTACCCCGACTCGACAATCGATCCGTCTTGCTCGGTGCTCAATCGTCAGCTCCGGAAGTGACGCCACGCGTCATATATATAACGCGTCACTACGACTCATGCTTTAGTTCCTCCCTTTTTTTTCACCTGCGCCTGAATGATGCAGAGGAAAACCAACCCGGAGGAGGCTTATCAGCCTATAAAAACATAAGAGGACACATCCCAACAGGGTAATCCCACACAATTAGAGGCTTTTATTTTTAAACAATGAGGCTGACATGACAGATGCGGTCACCTAAGAGCCATCATCAGATGTCCTCTCGTTTGGACAGAAGTGTCACGCCACAAAGACTTTCTGAGTGGGATGGAAGGGAGGGTCGTGGAGGAATCTGTGGGAGAAGAATCCATAGAAAGATCATTACGGTAAGTAATTTCTCCTTCAATATTTACTTTTCTCCTGCAGATTCCTCATCTTGATAGACTCCCTAAGCAGTTAGAATAACCTAGGAGTAGCAGGTTGTGGAGGTGCACTCAATTTCCTTAGTGTAATTATAGCAAAACTAAGTTACATAGGTCAAGTAAGTGACTCTCAGGTGCTCCTTGTTAGATCTGTGCTACCAGATCCAGAGTTGGTGCAATACAGGGTCCCACGAAATACAAAGGGGTACAAACAAGGGCACACTTTTTCCAATATAATAGGAAGAAATCAACGGTTTCAATCATAAGGTTTTGGTAAATTAAGCAAATAAATATACAAACAAATGTATTGTTTCAGTTTACAATATGATAAATGGTCACAAAGTAATTATTCATCATTACAGTACTTCCCATCTCAAGATCTGTGTTTTCAAATTGTGCATATTGTTACAACTTTCATTGAATCAACATTATTCTCTCAAAACATATATCACATTACAATAATGCTTTGTATTCAAAGTGTTTTGTGAATCCAGACATCTTGATAGGAACTAATTATGGATGCTAAGATCATGTTGAGGACTCTCAAGGTGGTATCCCCCATCTTTCACTATGCGTTTCGGGCTTCGTCATGCCCTTCTTCAGGTGAAGATATCAAGACTTTTTTTCTAGAAATGAACAGATAAATTCTGTTTAGATATATTTACCAATGTTAATACTAGGTTTTGCCATTTTTACTTAACCACAATTAATTCTCTGAACTCAAGGTTCACGAACCTTAGAATAAGAAGAGAGCCGGGTAGACTTGCTATTCTTTTCTGTCAGAAAAATGTTTTTCTCATGTGCCAGTTCTAGGGGTGTAAATACTCTATTATTGTATCTATGGTTGGTAGAGAATTGGGTCTCCTGTGGGACAAAGCGCTGGTAAAGCCCTGTGCCCCACTAGAAGACCAATGTACTTTAAAACTCCTGTCGTGCTGGAGTTAATAAGCCAGTTTCACTCACTAGCAGGTTTTCCGCTGTGTATTGTGTAAACCGCTTCTTATACTGGACCAGTCGGTTGAAGAGTATGTTGCGTCTTCATTTGCTGAAAATAATTGCGAGTGTTAAATCTCTGCTGTTTTATTTGCACTAACTTTATTATGACATCCCATTGCTGGTGTATTTAATATCTGTCCGCTCATACCTTTAAGGCACAGAACATTTGTCATATCCCTGTATCACCTTTCTGTGTTGCTGGGGAAACGCTGCAGCATTGTCATCAGTGACGTGATATGGTTCGACGTACGATCTGCTGCTGTGTCCTCTCTATATCAATATGTGCGGTTGTATTAGTTACATGTTATCTACTCTTATCGTCGTAGGATTGCAAAATCCATACCTTCGCACATAGTTGTCTACATTTACCTCTAAAAGGGGTTCTGCGCTGTTTCCCTGCTGTCTTCAAACACTCCGAGAACTGCACAGTCACTGCAGTCACCGCGACCATCAGGCAACAGCCTCATGAACATATGCTGACCTTCTCAGACCTGTGTCACTCGGCCATACATTTTCGTCCATGGGAGATTAGCCTCCCCCACATACCTGACCTGCCTTGAGAAAGACCCGTATGGGTTGAAACGCATGCCGGCTGACCACTTTTTCTAGACAACTTTGTCTACACTACAAATAAAAACATTTTGCACAGCAACACGCGTCAGAAACTTATTAAAGGCTCATCCAAACAACTTCTTAGTTGCAAGGTAAACAGGATCTTTCTCACATGATCTCATGCACAGTCTGGCCTTTGACACTAGAAGAATACAAGGGTTCATGAGACCTAAGAGGCGGAGGAAGGAAGCCACCGGTAAGGTGGCGAGGTTCCAAAACAAATGCACCATCTGTGTTATGTTGCAGACTTTCTCCTTGGAAGGAAAAGCCTTCCCTACCCCAGTGTCTAGGACTGCTCCGATGAACTGGAGGCTTTGAACTGCCGTCAAATGGGACTTCTGAAGCCCAGCCTGTGCAGTAGTAGGCAGCTGTCCTACAGATGAGTCAAGACTTGCCCAGCCGACTTTCCCCGGATCAGCCAGTTGTTCAGGTAAGGACATACTTGGACCCTGGATCTCCTGAGGTGAGCCGCAACTACCGCCATGAACTAGGTCAAGACCCTTGGAGCAGAGGTCAACCGAAAGGGAAGCACCTTGAACTGATAGTGCTTGTCCCCTATGAGGAACCGTAGGAGCTTCCTGTGCTTGAGATGCATTGGCACATTATCACCTGTCACTGGGGCCAATGCCCTGCCAACCGTCCACCAACCAGTGCATCGTGGGAGGGGAAATCAAAGTGGCTTAGAGGGTGCGGGCGCCCCAGCCACTGCTTGTTGGCCTCTAGAAGCCCCTCTGCCCCTTCCGGGGATGCTAATAACGCCTAAAGCCTCTGGCTCTTGAGGCAAAGATGAAGGCAGGCTTGGCCGCCTGTCCAGCTAGGCCCAATGATTTATCTGCAATCTTAAGATATTTTTCTGAGGAGTCCTCAGCTTTTTGACCGAAAAGCATGTCTCCCTCAAAGGGGCATGTCTAGTAGCCTGTCCTGAACATTTGAGGAGAAGACAGAGGCTTTCAGGTACTCACTCACATCACTACTGCCGAACCCATAGAGCTGCCAACGCAGTGTGCTACGTCCAGGCCCGTTTGCATAGACTGCTTAGCTACCTCCTTCCCATCCTCCACGAGCTGTAAAAATCTGTTCTGCATTGCATCCTCAGGGACCTATTCAGCAGCATGCTCTGTAGCCTTCTACAAGCCGAAGGAATACTTTGCAAATCCGCAGGCTATGTTGATGGCCTAGAGTGCCATGCTGCCAGAAGTGAAAACATTCTTGGCCAATGCATCAGACATCTTTCCCTCCCTATCCGGAGGCAGATCGGAAATGGATGCCGCAGGTCTGGTGGAAATTTTGGCAGCTTGCACAACCAGCCCTTTTGAGGAAGGGTTTGTAGCGAGGAAGAAGGATCTCCTCTTGCCAGCCTATACTTCCCCGTAAAATTGGCCTTTACAGGGGGAATAGTGCAAGGGTGTTGCCATAAGGAGGCTAAGGGGTCTGCAATAGCCGGGTTAAATGGCAAGTTATGCTCAATTGTGGGACCCTTCCCCAGGATGTCTGTGAGCTCGCACCCCTGAAGGGGTGTGGCAGATGACTTTAAACCAAGTGTGTCTACAACTCTGTTAACCGAAGGCCTGAATTTTGCATTAGCATGCGTGTAGCGCTGGCTTTGCTGTAAGTCAAGGTCTGGGGATGTGTATCTAGGCCACTAGCATCTTGTAAACCATGAGCTAGTGCTAACAAATCGGACTGATCATCAAAATAATCTACACCGCTGGCTCCCATAATAAATGGGGTCGACATCCCCTTTGTAATCAGCTGTTAGGTAAGATTTTCATATCCACGATATATCTTCTGGACCTGTGTCGACCCCAGAACCTTTTGCTTTGACTAGTCAATGGGACTTTCGGCGCTGATAGTTATTTCGGCACTGAGAGACGCTTGAACGGCCGATGGACGCCGTGGGCATCAGCCTTACGGCCTTGTGGCGATTTTCATGCCTTTGCGGGCGTGGAGCCTGAAGGTGTTTTCAGCATCGATGGAGTGGACTGATTGGCTAGCTTGGGTGTCGGAAGCACTGAGTGGCGCACCTACAGTAGCTTGTTGCTTAAACATTTCCAACATGGATGTTTTAAAACGTGCCACCTCTTCCCCCAGCGGTCCCCCCTGCATTGGGCGTGCCTTATTCCGACGACGAGCTGGTCTTGCGTCAATGATGGTGGTGCTGCTTCTTTCGCAAGGTATAAAATTAGGAATGGCTCCTGGGATGGGACCGTTTCAGTCTTTTTCCGATGTCTTTCCTTCCCCTTGTCAAAGGTGGGCTCCCCAGTGTCAACCTCAGAAGAATGGATGGTCGGCCCACAGCCAGTTTCCCGGCTCTCTCATGTAGGGATTTTGGCTGCATTAGAGCAGGACGCGCAAGCCTCGGTGCCATGACTCCCATCTAGGCACCACCGACAAACGTTGTGGGGGTTGGTTACAGACATTTTGGCTTTGCTTTAAGCCTGAAACCCAGTGAGA
This sequence comes from Ambystoma mexicanum, assembly GCF_040938575.1. Lineage (NCBI taxonomy): Eukaryota > Metazoa > Chordata > Amphibia > Caudata > Ambystomatidae > Ambystoma > Ambystoma mexicanum. The sequence goes on from NC_090927.1 coordinate 128,107,900, forward strand.
TGACATTGTGTCAAGGTTTTCAGAGGAAAACGGACAAATTTAGTACAAAAACGTTGAGAAAACCTGGAGTCCTGTTCCCGATGCAGCGTACAAGCGCATGGAAATAAGGACCTGAAGCATGGGACATAGTGACGTGTTATATATAGCTCGCCCCCAGCACTTCCGAAGCAGACGATCGAGCACCGAGCAAGACGGATCGACGCCCGAGTCGAGGTCCACTACGACCCTGTTGAGCAGCAGCACAGGATAGACCACCCAGACCTCTACAGAATTTTCTGGAAAAATGAGATGCTTATCTCATCTTAATGCGGAGTAAATACAAATAGCCATTATGCATAGGGGATTGGAACATATGGTTGGAGTGTGACAACACCCACCCCAATTCAGGCGCCCTGATGGAACGTCTCGATAATCATGATCTAGAGGTCATCACCAGGCAATCCTCACATAATAAGGGCCATTGCCTAGATCTCTTAGCAGTAAGAGGAGGGTCTGCACAATTCCTTGAGGCTATCCCACTACTGTGGTCAGACCACTGTTTGCAACTATTTGAATTTAGGGGAACAGAACCACAAAAAGGGAAAGGACGGGAGAACAAACCAGTATGGATTCGGAAGGCGATGGATCTGGAAAAAATTCCTGGGGAGGAAGTGGAGAACCGATTGGTAAATCTAGATTCTGAGCTCCCATGTGAGGAGTTTTTTTAGCAAGGGATCAGATATCTTAAAAGATATCTGTGACAAGTATGCGCCTTTAAAACTAAAAGTTACAAAAAAATCTAAATCTTGGTTTGGACCAGCATTGGGTCTTATGCGTAAACAGGTACACCAGACCAATAAGCTATGGACGGTTTCCAATTTGGATAGAGATGCAAATAAGGCGAGAGTTTGTCTAAAAGAATATAAAACAACCCTGCTTATGGCACAAAAAGAATTCCTCCAAAGAGAAATTAAACAGGCAGGAAACCAAGCCAGAGCACTATTTGACGTAGTGGCAAGGTTTAGGAATCCGAAAAGTATGTGGATATTCAGAAGAGTATCACTGAAGTGAGGGTTGCTGAAAAATGGGAAGAAACCCAAGAAGAGACAGAAGTGGAAGAAAATCAGGGAGAAAATGACAGCTTTCGCTTTCAAACTAGTGAGAAGGAAATAGTGCGAGCCTTAATACTCCAACTAAAACCTACAAAGGACCTGGCATTTCCTATGCCAGCATGTACTGCCATACGTCTGGCAGCAAATCTCACCCCATTTATAACTACCCTTATAAATAAATCTTTAATGGAGGATTATGTCCCAAACGCTCGGAAGGGAGCGCTGGTGAAACCCCCATTACAGAAACCCAATTCAGACCCTACAGTTATAAAAAACTATTGTCCAGTTGCCAATTTATGTTGGTTGACTAAAATCCTAGAAAAAGTAGTCTGTAACCAATTCCAGCAGTTTGGAGATAGCAAAGGTCTCCTGGACGAATACCAGTCGGGGTTTCGTCCAAATCATGGAACTGAGACCTCCCTATTGGCGGTCCAGGATGATCTACTGGAAGCTGCAGATAGGGGAGGCTCCACAATATTGTTGATGCTGGACCTATCTGCGGCGTTCGACATGATTGACCATAAGATCATTCTTCAACGCACTGGAAAAATGGGGAGAGCTTCGAAAGTAGTGGTGGATTGGTTTGGCTCTTTTCTGCAGGATAGAACCCAGCAGGTGCCACTAGGAGCCTTCCTCTCAGAGTTACTATGGTTGAGATGCAGAGTTCCCCAGGGCTCCGCGCTCTCATCATTGATTTTTTATCTTTATATCCATCCACTATTTGATATAGTGAGGAAACAAGGACTAAGATTCCACTCCTACGCCGACGATACGCAGATCTACGTGGAGACGAAAAACTTGTCCGAGGCATTTCAAAGGATTGACCTGTGCATGCAAGACATCAAAAAATGGATGCCATGTAACCAGCTGCAGCTTAATGCAGCTAAAACAGAGGTAATACTATTCGGACCAGAGAAAAAAAAGGAGAGGTGAACAAAATATAACACCGCGGATTTAGGGTGAAGAAATTACACTCTCAAAAAAAGTGTGAAACCATGGGTGCATATGGCAGGAAAACCTGGGCAGTGAAGCCCAGGTCAGAGCCAAAGTAAAGGCTGTGTACTACTCCCTGCGTATGCTTAGGAACGTATGGCCCTTTGTAGCAACTGAAGACCAGTATAGGGTCATAGGGGCGCTGACAAATTCTCATCTTGACTACTGCAACAGTCTGATGACAGGGATCCCAGTGAAACAGATGATGAGACTCCAGAGGGCCCAGAATGCGGCAGTTAGGTTAATTGCCCATCTTGGGAAAAGGGACCATGTCTCAGAGTCACAGAGAGCTCTCCATTGTCTTATGGTGGAGGACCGAGTTAAGTTCAAGGTGGCGTGCCTTATGAATAAATGTTTCTATGATCTCGCACCAAAATACCCGAGTGCTAGAATCCACCATTATCAGCCAACCAGAGATCTCCGGTCTGGAGACAAACTTCTGATTGGTATACCCTGGGCTAAACTGACCTCGAAAGGGGACAGGAGGTTCTCCGTGTTTGGCCCAAAGTTATGGAACCAGTTACCAACCACCATGCGGTCATGTCCATCGTTAGAAGACTTTAGAAAGGCACTCAAAACCTTTTTATTTAATTGAACCAAAGAGGTAGGGGCAATAACAGCGTTCCGCAGTTAAAGGCTGAATCATAGATAACATCTGCGCCCGAATGTAGTGCAATGTGCCTGGTGCGCACAAGAAATTATCAAAATCAAAATCAGGATGATGGATATCTATCAAGATGAGGAATCTGTGGGAGAAAGGCATTCCATTGAAATAGTGTTCTGTTTAAGATATGTTGGGAGGAATCTATGATCACTGCGCCACCCGTAATTACCAACAAAAATGTCGACTCACATAGATCACTTTTGCCTGCATGCCCCGGCCTGCAATCCTCCAACCCGCACCCCCCCCCACTTACCTTAACTGCGGCACACACCTGCCTTGTACCCCTGCAGCGTCAGTTCCTCCCACTTAAGTGGGGTGGTGATGACGCCAGTGGGTCCTTTTTTTTCTTCTTTTCTCCTATCTGCCGCTTACCATAATGCTAAGCGGGGTAGACACCCCTGCAACCTCTGACCCCCATTACACTGACTAAGGGAAGCAGGGGACACTCCTGTAATCCCCACTCACCTTAGCCAGTGTAATGGGGGGGTCAGGATTTGTGTACTGTGGTCAGGTGTAGTATTAGTAATGTCACCACAATCATGGCAACATTACAGTATGATTCCGTTGGCAGGGGTGGTTCAATTGTCATGTGTAGATGCATTAGTTATTTGTATTATGCGTTGCAACATATAATTTGAGCTTGCAAGTGACATGAGCAGTCAGACGAGAGTTTGATGGGCAATAATAGCATGGCATAGCAAGGCTTGAAAAAAGCATGACAAGGCATGAAATCCATAACAAAGCATTAGAAGTCATGGGAAAACATGATAAATGCCTAATAAGGCAAAGCAACCTGGTCCCACCGCCCCACGCCTACCTCTGGCCTCTGTAGGCACCCCTCAACTAACTTGCACATGGTTGATGTCAAAAAGCAGACATTCTTTTTTTAATTTTTTTTTTTTAACTTTTAGTTTACTCAAACTTTTGTCACAACAGATTTCTTGTCATTTCAATTAAAACATTTTCTTCCTTAACAATTCCCAGCCTCGAATCCAGGACTATATTTTCAATATTTACACTAAAAAGCCAAATATTAATCACAGTGGGAACTTGAGCTATTCAGCAAATGTAGAATAGTTAGTTCTTTTAGTTTCATGATTGCTCTAAAATATTGTCCAGAAAGTTTATTACAGAACATGTCAGATGCACAGAACTTCCGCCTAAGATCCTGAGCCACCATTCGTCCATGTTTCCACCTACTGGAACAAATTGACTAAGGTGGGTAGACCTTTGACTCTTTAGTGCAATGCATTCTGTTATTAAGTGTTTGAGTGATTCTGTGCTGACCATACAGAATCTACATACGTTGTCATTTGATGTTTCCATGTGACGTACTACTAGCATTTGCTTCGTTTTATAAGCATTCAGACGCAATCTTAGAAACCCATTGCGATGGTAATGAGACGGGAATTTTTGCAGATATTGAGGCATATTTTCCAGCTGATTCATTACAGGTCCAAGTTCCAGAGCAGTTGGTAGTTTATTATATTTGGACAAGTTTTGAATCCAAAACCACTGTTATTTTCTTTTTTGCATTTGGAGGTTGTTTTAACAGCGTTGTCATCTGGATGTCGGCCGCTTTCAAAACTGCCTCTAACTTTTGCGTCCATTTCCTAAGTAATCCAGTGTACGCAATGTTCTTTCTAGGCGCTAATATTTTGTATGCTGGTTCTGGGATGGCAATTTCAATTTTTCGTAAGAGTACAAGGGATTTCCAGATGACAGATCCATATATTTCTTCTAGTGCAAGTTCGTGCCTAATCTAATCATGCAAATAAAGAACAGCCAACAAGACAGGCATCCAATTTGCAGCCTAGGTCACTGAATGACATTTTGGAATTTAGCTCCACTTCAGTTGACATAATTAGCTCAATTATACAATATTAGGTTCACAGAGTTGGGTCAAGAATTGGGATATAAGTTCATTACTGAGTGTGGAATAAAGGACTTAAGATATGTTTCGTGCCAAACAGATATAACAGCCCTTTTCTTATATGCCATCATTGCACAATCTCAATTTCTAGGGAATATATGAGCAAACGGAAATAGAGGTATGCGAGAAAGCAGATTGTTTAACAAAGGAGCCAATTATAAGATACCTGGGAGCTACATTTTTTGCATCTCAATATCCCCATTTAGCGGGAGAACCATTTTTTACTGTTACATTTTTCAAATGTGTCCTTGTGTGTTGGCAATATAACAAAACATTTTTCATGTATTGACCCTCATATCTCCATACGTTTTTTTTGTTTTATCACCACATAACTTTTAGTAACCCTTGAACAAGGTCCCATACTCCACCAACGACTGAAACATGTAGAGCTTTGTGTACAGCACTGTATATGTACAAGTGTTTTTTCATTGTTCTCCAGCACATGTCTGTTTATCAAAGTTATATATGACTACATCTTATATTTTTGTGGTGCTTAAAGCGAATCACAGAAGAAGCAGAGTTGATCCTGGCCTTAACATTTCGAGCAAAGGGCCCTCACATAAAAATAAAAAAAGGATACCATTTTTTGGTGCTACAAAAAATGTGCACCAGTCCCCTCCCGAAAGACCAATTATCCCAACATCTTAAAGGAAAGGGGACAGGATGTAGGAGTATTAAGCATATGGTTTAGTAGCAGGTCAAGATTGGTCTTCTGGCCTAACAGAATTTTGACCCGAGTCTAATGTACACAGTGCATAATATGGTACCAGGTCTGGCATCAGGTGCCAATTACACATGCCTTCCCCATTGGAGTGGGCTCTAAGCATCTTACCTTTCCATTTCAGTGCACCACAGAATGTCCTCCTTCTCATTCATGAACACCGGGAAATGCTGATCTTTACCCTGCTTGATGGAGTTAGACCTAGTGGTGATGGTTCTTACTTTACTGAACTAAAAAAAAGAAACAGAACACACAATATGTATATTGCTACAGAGTGCACATTGAAGATCAGCGTTTTAAATCATCACTCCAATCTATAAAGGAGTTATCACCTCATTGTTACTTTTACTAATGTTTTTTATTCAGGTTTCCCTTTTAATGACCAAGATCATGCCAATGCAATGAATTGGAAACAAATAATTGTAACACTTTTGCATGACATCTCCTTGCATTCTTTTTTATGTAGCACTGTAGTGGGACGAAGAACCATCAGAGACAGATAATCACCGGAGGTACTGAGTCTTCTGTGGCAGGAACCATGAGATTCAGGCTGTTGCACTGTGGCCAGAGAAAATATGGAGAAGGCAGGGCTGCAAGATGAAAGCATGGGAATGCATCCTAATAAACCAATGTGAAGTGTCAGATAATTCCATAGTGCCGGCCGAGAGGTGCAGCTGTGGCAGCTTTCAGATACATGGCCTATCAGCAGCAGTGAGGTTGAGGAAAGGCAGACACCACAGCAAGGCCAGGAAATAGCCACACCACAGCCAATGAATGAAGACAAGATGAAAAAAAGGTATGCAGCAGCAAAACAGAGCATAGCTGCTCGAGCAGCCCAGACTTGGAGATGTGATGGAGGAGCGGAAAAAAGAGGAGGGGCCGCACATCCCAGGCCGAAAATAACATAGCTAGCCACTTTAGGCAGGAAAAAGATAAAGACGGAGCTGACAATAGAGCAAAGAAGGGACTGCCAGTTCTAGCACCAGCAATGACCAAGGCGGTGGAGGAGGGGAAACATGAGAAACATGAGGACATCTAGAAACGTAGAAACGGGAGAAAACGATATTAGAAACTAGGATGAGAACAGAGAGAGAGAGAGAGAGCACGTTGGAACTTGGAGGAAGAGTTCATAAAGATGACGAGCAAATAAAGGAAGGAAACATTGATGGATGGAACCAGTTATATGTGCCCAAGACAAAGTGTGTGACAGTCGGATTGATGTAGGCTGGAACTTAAAGGAGACAGTCCCAAGGCCTGTGAAAAGTGACAGAGGAAAATGCTGGAGAATGGAACTGGGAAAAAGACTTTCTAGAACGCAGAACAATAAAACTAAAGCATAGATGCTGCTGGCTTGAATCAGGGGAATATTTTCATAGAGCACCCTCAACAAGAGATGAGCGTGCATGCATTTGAACTCAAAAGTCCTTGAAGCATTCAAGCAGTAGATAACTAAAAAGAAAGTGTACATGCTCGGTCTTGATGGTGAAGTCCTTAATACATAAAAGAAACCAAGAACTATGACACAGAGTGCATGTTGGGGTAACAAGACAAATTCCCTTGAACTTTCCAAACAACTGATAACTCAGACAATGTTTGCAAGCTAGAACTTGTAGACAAAGTTTCACGAGAGTTCAAGTGATTAGTAACAAGACTTATCTTCTGACAAGCCCAGAAAACAACTTCAGAGTTCCCGACCAGCTGATACATTTTTTCATGATAAACTATTAAACCCTTATTTTTACATCATCATTTGTTGAGCCATCACCATACTGTGCTGAGTCCATCATTATTAGTCTTAGGTAGCAGATTGTAATCTTTCCCTAAAGTACAGATTTTAAGCAGAAGAAGAAAGTTACTTACGTGCACTAGCTCATCATGGGCAGCGTCATTAAATTCAAATACACTGAATATCTGTCTATTTGAAGTACCTCAACTGTTTGTGCATCAATTGCAAAGCCTTTTATCAAAACATGTGAATAAAACGTGCCTATCTGGCTTTGCTTTCTTTCATTCAGTTCCAGAAATCAAAATTATTTTACAAACATTTCCCAGCTGTGAAAAAATAGGAAAAGGAGAGAAGACATTGAAACAGAGAGACATGCAAGTTAAAAATGAAAACAGACCGTCAATTTAAGGTAGCCCATCTGTCTGAATTCAACAATCGATTTGGACTGGTAGCTTAACTCAGATCATTGTTAATCAAGGTATAGCACACATATTGTTCTAGTGAAGCCCGGCAAGGTCAATATTCATTATTAGTACCCGGCGGACGTGCGTCCATGGGATACACGTAACATGATTGGCTCTTTTCCGAGCCATACCATGGTGTAAATCCCGTGGACGCACGTACGTGCCTGGGTTTGTTCCTGGCAGGGGGCGTGGCAGCCCCTTAGCCAATGAGGAGGCTTGAAACGGGGCAATCCCTGCTCCGAGCCACCCCATGGCTGGAGGCTTCCTTCGTCCCCCGCCGGGGTCTCGGGTAAGTTTTTTTTCCCCTCCACCCCGCTCCCCTGCAAACTATCCCCTCCCCGTCCTCCCAACCCAACTTACCTTCTATTTTCTTCTTTTCTCGGGAGCGAACGCACTGGGAACACTTCTGTTCCCAACACGTCCACTCCCGATGGCCCCCATGGAAAGGGAAAACTGACTACGTTTTCCCTTTCCCAGTGGCCATTTGATCAGATTTTTTTTTCTGTTCCGAAATGCGGCAGCATACCGGTCTAACGGGCCTGTAACTATGGGCCCCGGGGGCATTACCTGGGGCGGTATTGGCCCGCCGTCTCATGGCTTATTGCCACAACAATAACTAGAATGGCAAGCCAATTCCCACTTGAGGGAGAAGGGGAGGTCATAAGGTTAAAAAAAGAGAACATAACATGTATCTACTTTTCCACTTTATCAAAGAGTTTCCCCAGGAAGGCTGAAATAAAATTAAGAGCATCTGCCATAGCATCAAAGCCAAAACTGTACTGACTGGGAGAAGCAAACGCCCTGATATCTGCTATACACATTCATAAAAGGGTTGGTCTTTGTTAATAGGGTGATGGCTGAGAATATAAAAATGCAGGAAAAATGCTTGAATTGACCCATAATTAACAGTTATTTTCACATGCGTTGTTCTTCTTGTCCCAACAACATCCAAGAGCCTATTTAACGTCTTGAAATTGAAAGGCAAAACAGTTGGCAATAAAATTGTCTTGTTAATGTGAAATTGTGACACTAACTTTGGGAGAACAGACAGGCATGTTCTTAAAACATTGCTTCTATGGGGAACATATATACAAAGATCTGGGAGCCCCTCTGTTGAGAACAAACATGGACAAGTAACCTGTTCTCTGGGTAGGTTCCCACTCAGGAGGGTCAACAACCACGTTTTAGCTCACTGTACCTTTCACAGAAAAGAAACATCCATTTGCTTATCAGTCTGGTGCCACCCACCTGGGCAGTCCAGCAGCGAAATGCTAGGCACTTCTTAACTGAACAAGGGTTCCCACAGCAACCCCAGAAACGTGTGGAGTATAGTTTAAGGTTGATCATCACAAAGCAGTTTTTCGCCCAACCCTGCTGCACAATTTTATGGCCCAAAGGAAAAGCAATTTCTATGAAAGGTATTGCAGGTCACATTTAAGATCAAATGTGTGTATCTTTTGGGGGGGAATTGAAAATGTGATAACACTATTCACAACTGCCAGCGGAGGGGCAGAGTTTGTTAAAGTTACTAAGAAACTTATCACTGGGATTGTAAAAAATACTCCAAAGAAGGACTTTTTCTTTAACAAACAAATTGACTTATGGGGCAGACCGGCAAGTCAGATTTTGCAAGAGAAACAAGTTAAGGCTGTACTGTCTCTTCTTGACGTGCCTCTCGGTTGCACTACTTCTTAAGGAATTACAAACAGAAATTGGTCCTACTGATGGCTAAAAAGGGCAGTATAAATTGTATCCTCTCATCTTTGATGGTATTTATAAGATACCCTGAGATATTCAAATGTTTATATTGTGGGTATTTACAGCCAAGCAACTTAGCCGAGCAATAAAAAGGATGTGGTGGAGCCACCAGGGGGGCGCCGAGATGAACTAACGCATCTCCGCCGGTCTCCGCATCGAGATAGGCCCAACGGGATCTGAGCCCCCCCTGGACTGTAGTGTGGAGAAGCGGAACCCCCCCCAGGTGTTTTCCCTTACTCTAGAGCGCTGGTGGTGGTATTTCGGATGTGGCGGGGCACTCAGATACCCGAGATCCAGTGGTGCCTTGGTGGTGGCGGGCTCCCGTGCTCACGCGGCCGCGCCGAGACCCTGGGGACGCCGTTCCTGGTGAGACGGCGTTCGGAGGGGAGGACCGGCCTTGCCCCCCGCCCTGCCCTGTGGGGTTGAAGCAGGGGTTGTGACGTCTCGGGGGTCACAAATCAAGATCCCAGTGATTTAGTGAACTAGTGTGCTCCGCAACTGCATCTGCGGCGTGTTGAGGAGGAGCGCCTTCAGCGCGGGGCTCGGGAGAGAATGTCACCGGGTTCCCCCATGTCAGCTGTCGAGTGCTTAGTACAGGTAGGTGGGCGCCATCCCTTGCGGAGTGGGGGTCTCTGCTTTGTGCTTAGAGTGCAGAGATCCCCGGCTCACGCTCCACGGCATCGCTGCTGGATCCCCCTGCAGATGCAGGAAGCATCACTGGAGAGCGGGGTGCAGGCGGCTGGTGTTCCCCGCCTGTGTTTTCGCCAGCGGAGAGAGGATGGGTACGGGGAGCTCGTGGGGGGCTCAGGAGGATGGCAGGGGCCCGATTTCGAGCCCTTCTTATTTACGAGCTGTCCTTGGATGGACTTTCCTGTTCCCTGGTGCCCGCCTGGGAGGACTGTGGTTTGGAGTGGGCGGGGGCGCCTGGTGGTCTGGTGGGCCCCACGCATGTGGTCCTCGCCCGAGTCGGGGGTCTCCCTGCCAGCTTGCCTCAGAGGGGCTCAACTCTGTTGTGTGTCCTGTGGACCCCCCTTGGTGGTGATTTTTGGTGGCCAGCTTTTGCCGACTTGTTTTGCTGCAAGCCCTCGTCTGCCCTGGGGAGCCATCCTGCAGGTGTTACCCGCTTTTCTGGGCTGATGCTCATTGGCTGGTGATCTTGGTACCTCTCCCCTGTGGTTCTGTTTGTGCTGATGCCCCAGCTGTCCTGGACTTTTTCACTCATCAGTGCCACTTTGAGGAAGCCCTGCAGCGGGGTGTGCCCACGCACCCTATTGGGTCCTGAGCAAGGTTGGTTTCCTGCGCCCGAGGTTGCCCCCCACCACTGCCTGTGTGCCCTGCTGCCTTCTGATTGGGGTGTCCTGGGGGACTATTTCCCCTGGAGACGCCAAAAGTGCATTGCGTGATCTCCTAAGCACTTACTTCCCAAGCACTGGGTCAGTGGATTGGTCTTCCCTTCTGGAACTGGAATCATGCCTGGGCGCCCCCCCCCTTCCTTACTTACTGTCGGGGGGGGAGAACTATTTCGGTTATCTCAACTTAGATGGACTGGGTCCACTCTCTTCAGCGGTTCCGGCGCTCCCCAACCACCTGTTAAGAGGGGGTCGCAATGACATCTTCACCTCAGTCGGAATTGGTGGATGCCCAGGCAGTGAAAAGAAACATGACGGCGCTGTTGGAAGTGATCCGGGGCTTGAGGGCTGATATCAGTAAGCGGCTTGACTCCCTCGATAAAAAGGTGGATGCGGATGACGATCGGGTCTAGGTCCAGAAGGCCAATCAGTATTCGATCGACCTCTTGGAGACTCAGCTGGACATGCGGTTGTCAGAATTGGAGAGGAGGGAGGAAAATTGTGCCCTTAGCTGGATGACTTAGAGAATAGGGAACATCGTGGCAACCTGAGGTTTCTGGGAATCCCGGACAGAGAAACACCAGGAGATATCCTAAGAACTGTCAACGGGGTGGTCAGCAAGCTGTTCGACGGAACCAACACCAGCAAACCCATCATTGACAGCGCCCACAGAGCGGGGGCGCCAAATAGAGGTCCTCGGTCTATTCTCGTGAGGTTCCACTATTTTTCCGAAAAGAGTAGAATCTTGGCGTTGGCATGGAAGAAGGGACCGATAGACTGGGAAGGTGCACGAGTCACGATTTTTCAAGATCTCTCAGCTTTTACTTTGGCTTGGCGCCACCTATGTGATCCTTTAACGAAATGACTCCTCTCTAAGGGGGTCAGATACAGATGGGGGCATCCTTTTTTGCTTTCTTTTGAGCATGATGGTTTCAAATACTCCTTGGTTACGGAAGACGACATCCGAAGAGTGTCCTTGGAGCTGATGGGGGACCCCTCGACCGTGAACGGTCAGGGAGATTCTGTCGGTGATGCCTCGGTGGCCCGCAAACCTTCTGGCTTCTTGGAAAGGCGCAGGGTCTGTGGCAACAAGAAATTCAGGATGGTGGCCCCGGTCTACCCCAATACCGCAGCTGACTGATTTCTCCCTTGTGGCATCTTGTAAAATGTATGGTGATTGCTCCTCGCAGATATTGAGGGGTACTGGATGCTCTCGTTGTCAGGCCTGAGTTACTGGTCCACTGTTGCCCCTGTCTGTGGGATTGTCTGGTTGCTTTGGTGTTGGGGTGGGGGGGAGGAGGGGTTGTTCAGCTATGGTACACTATGTTGGGGGGGTTCAGAGTTGTGGTGTTCTTTTGATTCTCTATCCCGATGGAGGGAGGCACTGGTAGCCTGGTTAGACGGCGTCTTCGTTGTCGCAGGCTACCCAGGCCCTCGTGGGAGGGGGTGGAGGGAGGAGGGGATGGATTGGGGTTGGGGTGTGGGTCTGGTTTGGTTGTTGTGGGGGGGAGGTTACTGTTGCTCATTGAGGTCATTACCGAATGGGGATTTCGCTCCGTTGAGGGTTGGTCTGGCGTAATGGTGTCTTTCTAGAATGTTTTTCCAGAGGGTCGAGGACAAAATGTGCCCTCCTGGAGGAAACGGGAGAAATTCCTGTCCCCTGGATGGCTGATTCACTTCAGGCTCTGACATTGGGTTCCCTGAATGCTCGTGGGTTGAATTCCCCCCATAAGAGATCTCTCGTGGAGTTCACCCGGTTGAAACTTCATTTCTTATTTCTTCAAGAAAGCACTGGGCTAGGGAAATGTCCCTCAGATCCAAAGTTATACAGGAGGTGTTCCACGCATCGAGCCAGGTCAAGAAGAAGGGAGTAGCGCTGGTAGTGTCACCCAAAGCTCACTTTGTAGCGCGTGCCCAACGAAAGGACCCAGAGGGCCGTTTTATTATGGTTAAGGTGGAGATTAGAGGCTCCATAATTACGTTGGTGTCGGTTTACTGCCGCAATGAAGCCCAGGACCTGTTCTGGGATGAGTTGAAATCAAAAATGATGGCTTTCACGGAGGGGGTTCTGGTAGTAGGCGGGGATTTTAATATGGTTTTCATGCCCGAGCGGGACAGGAAATCCGAACTAGCTGGTACTGACGGGAGGGCCCAGAAGAAGATGGCAGCCTCTTCATAGCACTAATGAGGCCCTGGGCCTCTTGGACTCTCATTCTACTCGGGAAGGTTGCAATCCCTTATTTACCTTTTTCTCCAGCCCCCACTCCTTGTTTTCCAGAATCGATTATGTCCTAGTTGATACTTCACTTCGTGAGAGGATTGTGGACTTTGGGGTAGAAATGATCCCGTGGTCGGACCATGACCTGGTGAGAGTTCAGATTGGGCTTCCTCCGGCCTTGTCGGAGGGTTCGGGTTGGACGTGCAATGATCTCCTATTGCGCAATAATGAGCTCTCCAAAGCCCTGCTGGCATCCATTCAAGAGTATTTTGTAAACAACGATAATGGGGAAGTGGGGTTGGCCAGTGTTTGGGAGGCCTTTAAGGCCACAATTATGGATGTTCTTATTGAGATGGGGGCAAGAAGGGAGAGGGATAAGGAGGAGAAGCCCCTTAGGGGTAAGAGAGGGCCTCCAACGGGGGGTAAATTGAGGTCCCAGATGCCCCCGGGTAAATGGGCGGAACTCCAGCAGCTTAAAGGGAAACTGTCTGCATTAGTGGTGGGTCAAACGGAGAGAAAACTAGCGTTCCTTAAACAAAAATATATGGAGAAGGGGGGAAAAGGCAAACAAAATTCTTGCATGGAAATTAAGTGAACTTAACAAAAGTAGGAGAGTTCATTCTCTACTCGATCACGGGGATGCCAAATGTTTAGATGGCAAGGGGATAGCCGAGTTGTTCCATCAGTATTACAAAAAGCTCTATGCTACGGAGTACGCTGATGCGTTTTTGGAGTCGCTCCCTATTCCCCGTCTCCCCCCGGAGGTTTTGAGCGTCCTGGACAACCCTGTAACACCCTAGGAGGTTGTCGATACGATAAGCTCCATGAAGAGTGGCACTACCCCGGGTGATGACGGCTTCACGGTTACTTTCTATAAATCCTTCCGCTCCACGCTTGCTCCTTTTCTGTCTAAGTTGTTTAATTCGACCCTTGAATCGGGAGCCCTTCCCCAATCCATGCTTTCTGCCTGAATAATCGTGATCCCCAAGGAGGGGAAAGACCCAGCCCAACGCTCGTCCTACCGCCCCATTTCGTTACTCAACACCGATGTTAAGATCTTAGCGAAGCTCCTGGCCAACAGGCTGGCAAGTCATATGTCGGCACTGGTTCATGGGGACCAAGTTGGGTTTATTCCGGGTTGGCAGGGTTCGGACAACATTAGAAAGACGCTGGACCTTATACACGAATCCTCGAGTAACAATGTCGAGGCGTACCTTTTGGCAGTTGATTAGGAAAAGGCCTTTGATCGGGTCGAATGGTCTTACATGGGCAAGATCTTGGGGAAAATGGGCCTGGGCAAGAAGTTCTGTGGGTGGGTGGCCTCCTTGTATAATGGCCCAGTGGCAAAGGTGGCAGTTAATGGCGTAGTTTCCGCCCTGTTCCACCTCTCCAGGGGAACTCGTCAGGGGTGATCGATCTCTCGCATCCTTTATACTCTAGCATTGCAACCACTCGCCATAGCCATTCGCCATCATCAGGGGATTACGGGGGTTAGAGGCGGGGAATTAGATTTTAAGCTTTTGCTATTTGCAGATGATATCCTGGCTTACCTAACCAACCTGAATGTGTCGCTTTCCAATCTCTTGGGCCTGTTCAACTACTTTGGGACCTTCTTGGGTCTAAAGATTAATCCATCAAAATCTTGCATTATGCCAATGGGGGAGTGTGACCGTGACCAAGGGGGGGGGATGATTTGGCTTGGGAGTTGAGAGTCGAGCAGAGAGCAATTTCTTATCTTGGGGTGTTAGTCCCTAGGGATTTGAGTTCCCTTTTTGAATTGAACTTCCCCCCGACCCTAGCTAAAATTAAGCTAGACCTGGAGCGTTGGGCGCCCTTAACCTTATCGTGGTTTGGTCACATGGTATCCATTAAAATGAATATTCTTCCCCGCCACTTGTATCTTTTTGTGTCTCTACCAGTCCAGATCCCTGAAGACTTTTTTAGTTCCCTACAGTCTATGATCCAACGGTTTATATGGAAGGGCAAACAACCTAGAATCAAGTTCCCCACCTTGACCCTGCCGAGATCCATGGGGGAGGAGGGGAGGGGATTTGGGCTCCCAGACATTTGCTTATACCACAACGCTGCACAGCTCAGAGCTATGCTGGAGCTGATGAAAGATGAGCTGCGTACCTATTGGGTGTATATTGAAGATACTCACACGCACCTGAAGAAAGTCAGGGACTTTTTATGGTCACCGTTCAATGACCTCCCCGGTCTTGGGAAATCGCACCCGACGTTGTCAGTTTTATGGGCTCTTTGGAAAAACAATAAGGAGAGCCAGGTCCTCTTGTCTTGGCCTTTCCCTTTGTCCTCGTTGTGGGGCCCCCCGCTTGTCTTGGGCAACAAAGGCTTTAGGAATACGCAACAGTGGTTGGATGCAGGCCTAGAGCGGGCCGTCCAACTCTTCCGCCAGGGCAGGTTCATTGACTACGAAGTCTTGGCGGAGGCTTTGGGTGACGTCTCAATGACAGTTTTTGATTACCTCCACGTGAAGGGTCTCTTAACCAGCGCCCACAGGCAAGAGCTCCTCTCACGCCCTCTTAAGCCTCTAGAAAAGGTGTTTGTGGAATCTTTTTCTAGAAAGGGGTCCCTGTCTAGGATCTATGGCGTTTTAAATTCGGCACATGTGGCAGGTAGGCAGGGGTTCAAGAAACAGTGGGAAGAGCAATTGGGAATGGAGTTAGATGACTTCACTTGGGCTAATCTTTTTGGGGCGCTATTCTCAGGTTCGTTGTACACTGCGGTGATGGAACACAACTTTAAGATCCTTCACATGTGGCACCTTTCCCCGGTGGGGTTGGCCAAGATGTTTCCCAGGGTTTCTCCCTTTTGCCCCAGGGGGTGTGGTCATAGAGGCACTTGGTACCATTTGTGGTGGGAATGCCTACGTGTGCAAATTCTTTGGGCGGAAATGTTGAGTTGGATTAAGGACATCTTGGGTGTAGAGCTCGACCAGCGCCCCCTTGAAATTCTTTTTGGTATCCCATCCCCGGATACGGACTCAGGTGCTCTCCCGAAGGTGACCCAAAGCATGTTGAGAGCTAGTAGACTGGCATTAGCTCAGAATTGGAAGAGTGGTGCAGTGCCCCCAAAATCGGAATGGCTGGCAAAACTGTGGGCTATTTTTACCTATGAGAAGTTGTCGCCACTTACCCATGATACAATGGAATCCTTTTTGTTGGACTGTATCTTGGTGCTCCTTCATGATGACTGGTGCTCTGCGTCTCTGATCTTTCCTCCATTGGAGGGGTTCTTCCCCCTGGCCCTAGGGGAACTATGTGCCTCTGCGTCCGGCTTGGTGACTTTTTCAGAACCCATGGTGTCAGTCGATAACGTTCTCTTGATCCCTTTGTTTTGGATCCTCTGGTGTCATTCCCTATGTGAACTCGGTGGTCCTCAGGGGGGAGGAGGGGGGACAAGGGGGGGTCAGGGGGGATCTTTTTTCTGTTTTTTTTTTTGTTTCTTTTTGGTGCTGTTGTTGTTTTGCTTAAAATGTTTAATAAAGTCTAAATGGAAAAAAAAAAGATTGTGGTGCTTAACGTTGCATGCTAGGAAATATTTTCTCTTTTGCTGCTTTCCTCCCGTAGACTTCTATGGGAGACTATCTTTTTGCTATTATGTGACTACCGACCTTGCTTTTTGGAGGTCAGTAAAGCCCTCAGCTTTATTTCCCTTGGTTTCTGCACACTCCTATGGGGAAACTCATCAGTCCCTCAGACACATCACCTTAAAGTTAAGTGCAGTTAGGGCAGGTACCAACAGATATTTTTCTATTGTGTTTTTGACACTTTATATGTGCACTTTAGCATTTTACTGCATAGTTCAACAAAGAATACAAAATACTGTTAAAATTAAAGTTACTCACTGTAGTGACTAAAGTACTCATAGTCCCCTTTCTTTCATTCTCTTGTGGGCGTCCGCAACATGGGGATGGTACCAGAACCTTTGGCAGCCGAAAAATCAGCTTCCCCTTTAAATTTAGTATAGCGCTTGGGGGCGTGGGAACACCCGACCGAAGCCACGGCCTGCGGCGCCACACCACATTCTCCCTTGAACACATCGGATGCTTAGATACCTGGCTACTCAGATTACCTCTAAGTGATTGGCATACTAGCAGGGGAAGGTGTGTGGAATGTATGGAGGAACGGGGACTATGAACTAGGAATACTCTAGTTACTACAGACTTTAATTACTCATACATCCCATCCCCTTTCCTTCATCCTTGTGGGTGATTCCACCCAACGAGAACATAGGATGGAACTGTGACAACCTGCCTCATATCTAGGATGAAGCAAAAAGGTTCTTCAGAACCGACTGACCACACTTTGCATCGCGCCTGGAGCTGGTGTCCAGCATATAGATCTTATAGAAGGCCGACGCTGTGGCCCAAGCGCCGCCTTGCTGATGACATCCCAAGAAGAATGTCCCTGAAATGCAACGGCCGCACTGACCGCATGGGCATGAATGGCCTCAAGAACAGGTTTTCCCATGGCCATGTAGGCATCTGAAATGGCCTGGACCATCCAACGGGCGATGGAAGCCTTGGAAGCCTGAGAGCCAGGGAAGGAGCCCCTAAAAGTCACAAACAATGCCTCGGAATTCCTTAAGGATTTCGTCTGGGCGAGAAAACTTGAGAACCCTCTTGAGGTCCAAGGAACGTAGGGCCCCCCCTTCCTCAAACTGTGGGTGCGAGAAGAACACTGGCAGGCAGATCTCTTGATTCAGATGGAATGGAGAGACCAGTGCGCAAGATGACATTGTGAAACGTGGTGAAGGGCCCGCATGAAGACAGCGCCTGCAGCTCACTAAGCCTGCACACAGAGATGAGAGCCACCAATAAAAACGTCTTTAGCGTCACCATGCTGATGTCCATAGAGGCCATCTGCTCGAAAGGATTGCATTGCAAATCTGCAAGTACCACATTGTGGTGTCAGATCGGATGCGGCCTATGCACTGGAAGAAAAAGCCTAGACAAACCCTTAACCACCGGGTTGGCTGCCGAAAACACACACATTTCGGGGAATTCTTGTAAGCTCCGAAGGCTGCCAAATTTGTGCGGCAAGTATCAAGTATCCACCCGAACTACAGAATGAGCCAGGTGGGCTCAAAAAGCCAATCTGACATACAGATGACAGGTGACTGGGTCAAGACCCTTGTCGCCAGCACAATGGCAGAACCTAGTCCGTTTGCTTTTATACTGGGAACAAGTCAAGGGCCTTCTGGCCTGCTGAATGAATGATGTCCCAGTTGTCATCTGAAAATTGAGCATGCTGAAGCCTCAGCTGATCAGCAACCAGGCTGCCAGGGCCAGTTTGGCTGGGTCTGGGTGTTCCACTGCCCCACCCTGCTGTGTCAGGAAGCCCCTGCTGGGGATTGGACGATGGAAAGGACCCTGGGAGCACAACTGCAGCAAATCTGAAAAACAGGTTCTCGAAAGGCCACATGGGAGTCAACCAGGATGAGGCTGCAGTCCACCGAAGCCTGGAACTTGCAGAGGGTCAGCTGGAGCAGAGGGGTGGTTGGGAACGCCTAACACCTGCGGCTGTGCTCGCAGATATGGAAGGCAAATCCCAGTGTCCCCCGACCTGGCCATGAGGCAAACTGGGGGCACTTGGTATTCAGGGAAGATGCGAACAAGTCCAGGTCTACGAACCCCCAACGCTGGAACAAGGGCAACAAGGAGTCGTCATGCAAATCTCACTCAGCGGTGTTGAACCTCAAGCGACTCAGCTGATCTGCTTCTGCATTGGTGACAAGCAGCAGGTGGTCTGCCAAAATCCAAATCCTCTCTGTAAGGTCGATTCCCAGAGCAAAACCACCAACAAGCCGAGGGAGGAGGGGGGATTTGGGAGGGGGAGCAATTGGTGGCAACCTGCTTATTCAGGTAAAACATCGTAGTAGAATGGTCTGTCTTGACTAGAACAGATTTGTCCCTGATTATGGGCAAAAACGCCTTCAGGGCAAGGCCCACTGCCCTGAGCTCGAGCCATTGATATGTAGGAGGGCTTCCATTCTGGACCTTGCTCCATGAATCACATAGCTCTCTAGAGTAGCCCCCCCAGCCGAAAGAGAGGAGTCTGTTGTCACCACCAGGGTAGGCTCCGGTTGGGTGATGGGGGCTCCCACTGGAACATTGCCATCCATCAGCCACCAGCAAAGATAGGGCAATAGGAGCAGTGGCATTGGAATCCTGTCCAACTGAGACCCTGTCTCCTGATCCCAATTGGCTGCAAGGTGGAGCTGGAGGCGCCTCATCTTGAGATGGGCGTGCTGTATAGTCAGCACACAGGAGGCCATCAGGCCCAGAATGTGCTGGAACCACCATGCGTAGGTGGTCGAGTTGGCCAGAAAGTGCTCCACCGCCTTGCAGAGGGAGATATGCCTCTTGGGTGTGGGGAACACCCGCTGAACGGTAGTGTTTCAGCGTGCCCCCAGGAAGACCAGATCCTGAGATGGGCATAACTGTGATTTCCTCTGGTTGAGGAGCCGATGAAGGGTATCCGCCAATCTCTGGCATGACTTCACCACCCCTCTGGGTGACCCTGCCCTCACCACCCAGTCGTCCAGATAAGGGTATAGATTATGGCCCTCCAAGCGGAGGCACCCACACCACTGCATTCATCAACTTCGTGAAGACACGAGGAGCCGAGTTTAGGCCGAAGGGCAGCACTTGGTACTGGAAGTGGTGTAACATATTCGTGACCCGCAAAAACTTCTGATGCGGTCGATATATGTGTACATGAAGGTACGCATCCTTGAGGTCCACGGAACACATCCATTCCCCTGCACACAGAGACTCGACTATGTGCAGAGGAGTAATCATCTTGAAGCATTCCAGCAGTAAAGACAGGTTTAGAAATAACAAGTCCAAGACTACCCTAAGGCCAGCCTGTTTGTTCTTGGTTACTACAAAAATACTGGAATACTAACCTGAGCCCCCGTCTACAAGAGGAACCCGCTGTATCGCCTGCATCTTCAAGACCAAAAGGACCTCCCATAAAAGAGCAGGTGACCCGATCTGACAAAGAGGAGGCGAGGATGGTAGAGGCAGATTGAAGCCTGTGGAGACTACGGATAACATAACCTAACAGGCGTATTTGTAAAGCGCACGTTCACCCCCAAAGGGGCATCTTGGCGCTAATAACAGATGTCTATTGTTACCCAACTTAATAGTACTCATTTTATCAACCTCGGAAGGATGAAGGGCTGAGTGGACCTGCCTGCATTCCAACCTGTGACCATGAGGTGAAACACAGGCCCCTGTAGTGGATGGATAAATCCACTGTGCCACAGACCCGGATAGGATAAATGAGTTGTTGAAAAAACACTTCCAGGTGTCCGGGAACAGAGCAAAAGGCCCCCCTAAAGGCGAGCAGTGTTCCCAGACCTTGACGTCACTGCTTCTTGGCGCCAGAGGCAGGGACAGAGGAGGGACAGTGGAAAAATCAGCGCAACCTCCTAAGCGGCTTCCTTCTGTTGTTGCTGGGGGACCCTGAACCCCTTGAAGCCAGAGAAAGTGCAGGGTTTGAACTCAGTCCTACCTTGGGATTGAGGGAAGGATTTCTGACCTGGTTTTGTCGGTTTGAGTAGAGGTTTTCTTCTTCGTCAATTTGTCATCTGTGGATGAATGAAAAAGGGCAGATCAAGGATTCGCTCCTGCACGTCAGAAGAAAACATCGTGGCATGCATCCACGCCGTCTTTCTCCTCTCAACCCCAAGAGACAGCCCTCTGCTGGCTGTATCGATGTGGGAGACCGAAGACTCCATGAGGTCCTGCGCAATGGCCCAGGCATCCGCCAGACTGGCCTTGAATGAGGCTTGCTTGTCTGAAGGGATCTCGGAAAGAAAATTTCCTGAACTCTCGGCCACTGCTTCTCGTTAATCGTAGCCAAGAGGGCGTCTGCATTTGATTGCCGCAGATGCAGTTCTGAGATAGAGGAACAGCCCTTTCCCAAGGACTTTGTCCTCCTTGAAGAGGCAACTGGAGGTGGCTCCCGTGGAGGAAGACGACAGACAGTTTGGAATACAAGGTTGCACCCACTGCAGAGGAATTGCGTTGCGGGTGCGAGGCCAGGAGGTTTGGCTCCTTGTCTGTCAGCCTAAACATGCTGTCCAATTTTTTCATGTGGGCATTGGCCCTGGGCTTCTCCCAGACCTTCTGCGACACCTGCAGGACATCCTTCGGTAGGGGAATGCCAGACCGAATCGTGGTGCATTTGCCCAAGACCTCTGCTAGCACTCCCGACTCCTGGGGGCAGGGGGGGATCTTCCTCGGGAAGAGGAACCCCCTTCGCCCCCACGCCAAGAACTCCACCAGGCCGTGAAGGCGGACATGAAAGACCTTGATGAGTGCTGAGGGTTCATCGTCCTGGGCATCATCGCCACCCCCCCCCTTTTTTTAACAGACCGAGGGGAATCCGGGACCTGAGACACAGGTCCAGAGCCACAGACAGGTCCAACAGCTGTTGAGGGGAAGGTTTTGATAGTAAAGGAGGATGTGGGGGGGGGGGGTCAGAACAATCAGTGGGGCCTAAACCGGAGTAGGGGCCAGCACCAGAACTGATAGCACAGGAGCAACGGGAGGAGTACCCAGAGGAGGGGGCTGAGGCGGCGCCACCTGTGGGATGACCTGCTTCACAATGTCCTTCAGGAGCCCCTTCATCTGAGGGTAATGCACGAGGAGGAGGAAGCGCTTGAAGAAGCGGTCATCACAAGCTGTCCAGCCCTCCAGTGCACTAGGCCTACGCTCCTGGTCAAAGCACTGAGGTGCCTGGTGCGTGTATCTGTATGGTTGTGATGGGCTGATGTAGCCCTTAGGGGACCAAAAACCTGCACCGTAGGATCCACAAAGCCATCTTTCCAGAAGAAAGGGAGCTGGGATCATCCTGCAAAGCCCATTCGATGGGCAAAAGCACTGGCGGGTCTTGAGCTGGATCCAAGATGGCCACCTGCCTGGCAGGCTCAACCACATTCCGGTCTGTCATTTTGAAGCTTTGCGCCACGCCCGGGGTGGAAAGGCGCGAAGGGCCAGAGCCAAGAGATGATACGCCTTGGAACTTGCAACCGAAGCAAAAGCATCAACCTTAGAGATCCCTCTGGTAGGCGCTGAGCCGGCCAGCAGTGAAAATGCCCAGATTCACAACCTTGGAGCGAGCTCCAATAGGCTGGGAGCCCTCAGCACCTGTGCCGAAAGAGAACGAGCATCGTCCTTCCAAGGAAAGCCTGGTAGGGCTCCTGCCTGAACCAGAGTCCGAGGAACCCTGATCCGTGGGAAACACGGGAGAAGGATTTGTTGTCCTTTGGCCATTTTGTTCCTGGACTTGCCATTAACGGTGCGAGTGTGAGAGTGTGAGTGTGAGTGTGAGTGTGTTTTCCTGCATTGTCCTGGTCGGCATCTGAGATAGTCTGTCCGTTGCTAGGCAGAGTGTATGTTTGGTGACTGTCCATGATTATACATCCCCTTGCCAGTTTGAATGGTGCAGATCCTTCCCATTAGTGGACCTGGTGGCGACCCCAGTCCGAATCTTAAATAAAAGGAGGACTTCTACAACCATTCTTCAGCTCATCGTTGGTGCTAAGACCCCGATGAAGAAGTGTAGCCCACTGAAGACCAATGTATGACAGTTTCAGCCGACCACCATCGACTACAGCAGTGTGCCAGTGAAGCCCTGCTCCTCTATCCTGATCTCAAAAAGGATCTTTATCAGTGCTTCGACCCTTGGAATGGTAGGACAACCGGTCCAAACCCCTGTTCGAGGATCCGTGCCTGCTGAGCCTTCGAGGTGTCCCTGACCAGCTCTCTCCTGGGCTACCTCGTTGCAGCCCTTGCCGTTCTAAGTGCATTCTTGGAACTTGGAGGATCTTCAACTTGTGCTACAAGTCGCCTGCTCCTGCATTTGCAGCCTCCCAGTATCAACAGAAGCCGTGCAGGGCCTGCTTCTTTGCTTGCAAACCGAAGATCGCCTGTCGCTGCCCGATTGTGGGGACTTTTGACGTAACCCTCTTTCTATGTGTCCTGGAGGTCTCCTGAGGTCATCTGTGCAGTGGATGTCTGCATCAGTCCGTCCCAAGGGTGTCCGGGTGTCCAGTCTTCAGAACTCAATTACCAGAGCCTGAACCAGTTACAAACCGGACCCAATCTTGAAGCCAAACCTGGCCTATGGACCCACTGCCCATGGACCTCCCTTGACCAGACATTGCAGAAGTAAGGGCAGATCTAGGAACCCATGAAGTGGTCCACTGGAAGAATCGGAGTAAGGAGGTAAGCTTTACTACCTATTCCTGCTCCCCACCCTTCTATAGGGTTACAGAGGTGTAAAGTCCTGGTCCCATCTGCCACTTGCGCAACTTAGATCGGTGGTGGTCTGATAAAGGTGCTCCCCCCATGGGACTTCACTAGCGTGAATGGACTGGAAGAGACATTTACTTGAACAAAAGTAAGCTACACAATCTGCTGAGCTTAAATGCACTGTTCTGCAAATAATTTAAACGCACCTAAAGATAAGGTGAATGGGGAGACGGCAGGGAAACAGAGAAACGTGTGTCACTTGTGAGGTTAGGGGTCTTAGAACTTAGTCATGTATCGAATGAGTGCTAACAAGAGACTTGCAGTGCATTTAAGCTCAGCAGATTTCGTTGCTTACATGCAACACTTTGATGACAAGAAGTGACATTTGAACCTTTATACAAAAACAAGCAAGTATTTCACATTTTTATCCTTGCCTAAATCAGTGTTACTCTCACCTGGTTTCTGTGGAGGTGTTGGGGCATGGTTGCAGCCGTCTGTGAACTTGAATAACCCTCTTCAGGCCTCTCCCTCAGAAGAAAAGTTGTGAGCGGTGGTACGTGGCGATACTGCTCCTGTGAATGATGGAGGATAAGCTCTCCGTCCTGCTACTTCTGGCAGGGGCACGTCAAATGGGATCTAGTTCCTTCACTGATCCCTGATTAGGATTAGTCCAGTCCAGCTGCAACTATGCTTCTCTTTATGATTGGTAAGTCTTTCTTGAGCTCGTGTAATGCTGTTAGTTCTCTTTAATGTCTGTATATGTTGCTCCTATTTATGCCCGCACTAATGTCTCTCTTCTGTTTTCTTCCTATAGATTGAAATGCGGCCTCAAAGCAGCTGTGAGTCGTGAGACGCCGCCGGATGGAAGATGGATGCAACCGCAATGCTCAAAAGCAAGTAAGTGATGGTTTAAGGGAAAGCGCGAAGTATGGCGAAGCACAACCTTAAAGTGACTGTTTTTTCAATGTCTAACCTTGTCTTCTGTTTTTCCTTTCAGGCGCTGCTGTCGACGATGGAGTGTGTCGTGCTGCGGTGCCAAGATGAAGATTTTGGCGTTCTGGAAAGTGTAAAGATGAATACTTGGTTCACCGAAGAGATGTACAGGTAAGAACAGCTTCCCCCAGTTGGTAAGTATGCTGGCAGGAAGCAGGATGTCCAGGAAGCAGGATCTTCAAAGGTAAGTCTGACCTCAGGCGACAGTGTGGTTTACGCTGCTTGCAAGTGCAGAATAAGGCAAAGAGGCTGTCGTGAGGATCGGGGCAGCCTATATAGCTGAAATCGTGGACACGCCCATTAGGGCCGGCTTACCAGCCACACCCTGCCACTCCTAGAGAGTGAGCACACGCAAAGGCAATCCATTAGCAGCCACACCCAACAATACACTTGGGGCTGCTTAATGGATGAAATGTTCAAGGTTAATGCATCCTGCTTAATGGATGGAATGTTCAAGGTTAATGCATCTGAAGTGCTATGTCCATAATAAAAGTCTTTTGGTGTTAAATGGATGTTCTTGTTTACTTCTGTTCTGAAGACTGGCGCCAAATGCACCAGGACAGTGTTCACCCAGGTTTCCTGTGCATGCGACCCCTGCATGTCTGAGCCCCCGACTTCATGATCAGGACAATCACGTTGCAAACAACTGGATACTTTTTACGAAAAGATGCTATTTCTATTACATACAGGTACATATGACGGACATAAACTGAAAGAGTATCAAATAGCTTGTCATAAAATGTAATGGATACAAGAATGCCACTAGCTCTGAAATACAAAATCCACAAGCATAATGTAATGTCTGTCATCTATAACCCACACTACAGAGAAAATTGTAATAGGTGAGTGTTCTGAAGAAGAGAAGTCATTATTAAGATGTAGACTAAAATGTGTCAGGTATGTGCCATATACAGGCAAAAGATGCAACCTTTATATCATCTCAGTCTCCTCATAACACAGGATTTAGGCACCAATGATCCTTACGATAGCCCCATGAGAATTTTAAATTAATTTTGTGAACATACTAAGTTTTAGCGCTGTAAAGCTAATATGCATGAACAATTGCTTTTGAATTACTTATCTTATCACCAACCATTGTTAGCATTTTCTCTCCTTTCATTTTATGTTTATTTATAATGCGCGCCAGACCCAAGGGTATCAGGACGCAGGAACAAGAATGTTTTCAGCTTACAGTTACAAAATACAATGCGATATACAGTTAGATTACAATAACGTTCTTTCGATGGGATGGTCCGACGACATATTCCATATCTATGACAGTAATCACCACAGCTGTGCTGCTTCGGAAAATCTTCGGCGTCTGTGTCCTGCGTGGATGATGTCGATACACCGCCCTTGAGGACCTCCTCCGACGGCCGACGTCACTGGATGTTATAAGTAGGACGCATGACGCCCGTAGCCTCAGTTGTAGTTTTTTCCCCAGAACGTGTGGCACCAGTCTTCTGCCAGTCTGACACACGAAGCCTTGCGGAAATATAAGCTGCAATCGCATAAAGAATTCTGTAGCGGGGAAGGCAGGGAGGGAGCAATATGGAATACGCCGTCTGACCATCCCATCGAAACAACGTTACCAGGTAAGAGAGTAACTTGTTCTTCGAGGGGATTGGGTCCTCCGACGTATTACATATCTATGACAGACTACCAAAGCAGTACCAATGCAAGGAGGTGGGAAAAAAATTTAGAAAACAGAAATGTAGAATGCCCAATCAAATTGCGGAGTAAAGGACCGCCTTGCCATATGCCAGATCCTGCCCCCGGATGGAATCAAGGGAGTAGTGACATACAAAAGAATGTACCGAAGCCCAGGTGGCTGCATCACAGATGTTACAAATAGGAACACCCGTCTGTAAGGCAGTAGAGGCAGCCATACCCCTGGTAGAATGGGCCCATAAACCGACCGTTGGGTCCTTACCCGCCAAGCGGTAACACTCAGAGATAGCCAAAATAATCCAGCGAGACAAAGTCTGTTTCGTCACAGCTTGTCCCAAACGCTTTCCAGCATAACCAATGAAGAGTTGATCGTCCACTCTGACCCAGGACATGCGTGAAATATAAAAGCTTAACGCTCTACTAGGATCAAGCCTATGGAGCCTCTCCTCTTCCTTACCAGGATGTGCAGGAGGATAAAATGCTGGAAGAACAACCTTCTGGCCTAAATGAAATTCCGACACCACCTTCGGAAGAAAGGAAGGACGAACTCTAAGACAACCCTGTCCTTATGAAACACAGTGAAGGGTGGCTTAACTGAAAGTGCCTGTAACTAACTCACTCTGCGAGCGGAAGTGACCGCAAGCAAAAATACAGTTTTAAGAGTTAACAGTCTCAAAGGGCATGAATGCAAAGGCTCAAACAGAGCACCCATCAGAAACTTGAGAACAAGGTTCAAATCCCAACCGGGCACCTGGAAAGGTGATGGAGGGAACACATTAGTGAGCCCTTTCAGAAACTGAGAAATTTAAGGAATTCTAAAATAGGAACACTCTTCAGACAAGCGCTTAAATATGGACAGCGCCGCCAGGTAACCTTTAACGGTACCAACTTGCAAGCCCCTGTGGGCCAAAGAAAGCAAAAAAGACAGAACCATGGGAATGTTGCATGCAAAAGGATCCACATTCTTAACCCTGCACCAGTCGCAGAACGTAGGCCAACGGCAACGATACAGGGACTTTGTTGCTGGCCGTCTGGCCGAGAGCAACACCTCCATCACGTCTCCAGGGAGGTCCCAATCCTTATACCTCAACCTTTCAGAAACCAAGCGTGAAGATTGAGGGATCTGACCTCTGGATGGAGAACCTGACCCCCTCCCCTGAGAGCAGATCGTCTCGGTAGGGAAGACGACGTGGAGGGCAGATGGATAAGTCGAGAAGGTTCGGGTACCAGGTCCTCTGGGCCCACGCCGGAGCCAGGAGGATCATCCGGGAACCGAACCTCCGTAACCTCTGCAGTACTTGCGGGATGACGGGGACTGGAGGAAATGCGTACAGCAGTGGGAATGACCAATCCAACACAAACGTGTCTCCTAAGGCTCCTTTTGGAGGAAATTCCCGCGAGCAGAACCTCTCGCACTTCCGGTTGACACTGGAGGCGAAGAGATCCACTTGTGGGGTTCCCCAAAGGGCGAAGATCTCCAGGAGAATCTCCTGAACCATCTCCCAATCGTGAGAGACCGCGATCTGCCTGATCAGAGCGTCCGCCGCCACGTTTTCGTCTCCAGCCAGATGAACTCCCGAGATCGAAATTTACTGCCGGATGGCCCAGAACCATAGCTGCATGCCCTCTCTGCACAGAGGGAGAGACCCTGCCCCCCGTTTTTGTTGAGGTAGTGCATGGCCACTGTATTGTCCGTCAGAATCAGGACATTCCTTCCCCGCACAGTCGGCAGAAAAGCCTTCAGGGCTAGCCTGACGGCCCTCAGCTCCAACAGATT
Organism: Ambystoma mexicanum; assembly: GCF_040938575.1. Lineage (NCBI taxonomy): Eukaryota > Metazoa > Chordata > Amphibia > Caudata > Ambystomatidae > Ambystoma > Ambystoma mexicanum. The sequence continues at coordinate 128,135,549 of NC_090927.1, forward strand.
GATATGGAGTCTGGACTCCGACGGAGACCAACGACCGCTGTCAACTAGTTGGCATGAGCTCCCCATCCCGTGAGGGATGCGTCTGTCATGATCGTCACCTCTGGCCAGGGTAGCCAAAATGGAGCCCCCTTCATCAGAATGCCTTTGACGGACCACCACAGAAGATCCTGGGTGACCGAGGGCGGCACCTGAACTGGATCCGACATCCTGCCGGAGACCTGCGACCACTGCATCTTGAGAGCCCACTGCAAAGATCTCATTCGCAGCCTGGCCTCTGGCACCAGAAGAATGCAGGATGCCATGAGGCCGAGCAACCTCAAGAACTCGAACGCTGGGAGACTCTGGGCACGTTGAAACTTGTCCACCATCTGCAGAATGTGATGAGCCCTCACCTGGGGAGGCGAACACTGCCCCAGAGATGTGTCGAGCACTGCCCCGATGTACTGGAGTCGCTGGGTAGGTGTCAAGTGGGACTTCTTTAAGTTGAGGGAGAAGTCCAGCTTGTGAAGAGAGTGGCAGGTGACTGACAGATGATCCAGGACTTGCTCGGGAGAGCGCGCCCTGATCAGCCAATCGTCCAGGTAGGGGTAGACATGAATCCCCACTTTCCCGAGATATGCTGCCACCACCACCATGAGCTTGGTGTAGACCCTCGGGCGGAGGTCAATCCGAAAGGCAGGACCCGAAACTGAAAATGTGAGTCGCCAACTGCGAACCTCAGGTACTTCTTGTGCTTGGGATGAATCGGCACATGAAAGTAAGCGTCCCTGAGGTCGAGAGACACCAACCAGTCCTGAAGTTGAAGGGCCTGGAGGACTTGAGAAAGAGTAACCATCTTGAACTTGTCCTTCCTGAGGAGCTTTTTCAAACCGCACAAGTCCATGATGGGTCTCAATCCCCTGTCTTTTTTCGGAATCAAAAAATATGGGGAATACCATCCCTTGTTCCTCTCCACTACAGGCACCAGTTCTATGGCGCCTTTCTCCAGCAGGGATTTGATTTCCTGCGCAAGGAGCGGATCCGGACTCTTCAAAGAGAGATTCCCTGGTGGATTGTCGTGAGGCCTCTGCCGGAAAGGAAGACAGTAGCCGTGGGCTATGATCTCCAGAACCCACACATCTGAAGTAATGGCATGCCATTCTACAAGATGCTGCGCCAGCCTTCCCCCAACCGGCGCACCATGGGACATGGCCTCATGACTGAGCTGAAGCGGCTGCGGCAGTGCCTGAGGGCAAAGAGGCAACTGCCCGGGCGGCCTTGGCAGCTCGAGTACCTTGTTTTCCACCTCTGGTACTCCTACAGTGGCCCCTTTGACTTGCAGTTCCCCTCGATCTACCAAAGGAAGAGTAGTATTGAAAGGAACCTCCCCTCCATTGCTGTCCCCTAGGACAAAAAGGAGGAGGTTGGCAAACTGCAGCGTTCAACGACTTCGCTGCAGCTTTAGAGGTCTGCAACTCTCAAGGCTCTCGTCAGCCTTGCTGCCAATAAGATGTACACCATCATAGGGCATGCTGAGAAGCCAGGCTTGTACGTCAGGAGCAAACCCTGACTTCAACAACCACGCAAATCTGCGTATCACGGTGCTCGCCGCCATGGACCAGCTGACAGTCTGCCATGTCCAGACCCGACTGAACTGATTCACACATGGCATCCTTGCCATCCTGAACCAGGGCAAGAAAACCATCCCGTTCCTCCTCTTCGGGAATATGTTCAGCCACCAAAGACACACAATTCCACAGAGTGTGAGTGAAACGTGCTAAGGCACACACAGAGTTGGCTGCCTGTAAAGCCATACCCCCTGAAGAAAACACTTTCTTCGCCCAGCCATCAAAACGTTTATCGTCCCCATCAGGAGGGATGGTAGGGTACTACGCCTGCTTTGCCGGGGCCGTAGCCGCCTGCACCACCAAACTCTCCGGAGTGGGGTGCGTAGTCAAGTAGCAGGGGTCGCTACTGGCTGGATGGTATTTTTTCGACAACTACTTGCTCACGGCCGGGAGACTCTCCGGCGCAGTCCAAGCCGCCGCCGCCACCCTGCTCTGTAAAGCCATATGAAATGGCAGCACCGGGTCAGTGGGTGGACCTTGGTCAAGGATATCTGTTAGGTCATCCTATAGAAAATCCACACGTGGCGCAGACCACCCCAAGTACTCCGTCACCCTCGACATGAGACGCCGGTATGAAGACTTGGCGTGCGTGCCAGGCTCAGGCCTACCGAACTCAACCTCCGGAGAGGTGTCCAGAGCACTGGCGTCGTGCAAAGACTGAAGCAGGTCTTCCAACTGGCTATGAACAGACAAGAGTTTGTCAGGAACCTCATCAGGAACCAAACCCTTCATCCACCTCAGATGTAATCCAGAGGCTGGAATAAATCACTGGATGAGGGTACAGAAAAAGGCTCAAACACAGACCTGACTTCTTCAGGGCCTTCCTCTGAGCTTCCACCGATGCACGGGGTACCTCCGGTAAAGCCTCCACAAAAGGCGTCGAGGGCTTCGACAGAATCTGCGTAGTCGTCGAGTGTGGCAGCGACGGCTTCGACACAGACCTCGAGGGCAGCGCCCCGAGCGTGTCCTTCGACGGCATCGGCGCCGATGGTGTCGACGACTTCCTGTAACGCTCACCTGATTCCCGCAGAGGCGCCGGTCTTGACTGGGTGAATGCCGTATCTACAAAGGTGATGTGTAACACACGGTTGGCTCTTTGGGCTGGACCTCTGTGCACTGTATGTCTGACTTGAAGAGTAAGATGTCTGCAGATAGAAAATATGGGATTAATGAACTGGGGTTATTGGGTGCCTCTCTCCTCTTCCCTTTCTCTTCTCCTGTAGAACCCCAAAGGTTAACGCCCTCACCTTAGGTAAGTGAACGCCGAGCTCTCCATCTGCCTCGGGGCAGGGTGCCGTAACCAGTTTCTTCACTGGATAAGGGTGCAGGCCTCTTGACCTCAGAGGACTGCTGTCCGTCGTTAACTGCACGAACGGTAAGTTCTGGGCACTTCAAATGTCTTAAAAGTCTTTTGTAATGATATCTCTTGTTTTGCAGGGTTCCGGCGATGGCGGATGGCGGGCTGATGAGAGTTGAGGATCGAACCCGCGTGAGGAATAGAAGCGCCTGGAAGCACGTAAGTAAGCGCTTGTAGCCTGCTTCACGATGCGCACTAACTGTCCCTTTTATCTTGCAGGTACAAGTTCGGAGCTTTAGAGAAGCTGAAGGGTGCTGGAATACCCACTGGATTCGGCGTGGGAAGGAGTAATGGCACGTGAGTAATAAAGTTGCCCAATGTCTTTAAACGCACCTTCTTTTGTCTTTCAGATGCGGGATGCAGCGCCGAAGGCCTCCGGAGCGTGCGAAGAGTAGGTAAGCCTTTGTCTTTCAGATGCCGGAATGCAGCGCGAGGCGTTGGCGACAGCCGATGGACCAGGTAAGAGATGCGCTGCCACTGAAGACCGTAGTGCTAACCTGTTCTTTCTTTGTCTTTACAGGTGCTGCTGAAGACTGGATTCCAGGATGGTAAGCCTTTGTTCCCTTAGGCCCAGGATCAGAAGCAGAAGACACGATGAGCGTTCTGCTGCAGAGAATGCAGAATAACACAAAGCAAGATTCATCCATCGGGTGTGGTTTAAATAGCCTCCTGTAGTGCTTAGGTGTCTCCTTCCACAGCCACGCCTAGGTAAGAAAAGAGTTCCTGCTTTCCAGAAGAGTTCCAGTGTTCTGAACCTAGGGAGTGGCTCCTGCCCCACCCAACAGGAAAAGTAGTCCCAAACAGAAGAGGATCAGGGGTTCAACTGGCAGGTAAGTAAGCAGCATGGTCTGCTGCAGGTAAGTCCACCCAAGCATTATGAGCCCGGCGCTTCCAGCGCTGGGACTGGGCATCTTTATGAGCCTGGTGCCACTGGCGCCAGGACAGGGTCCAAAAGGCCCCAATTGGGACTGGCTGGCACTCGGAACCGGGGTTATGGGTCCGCTTCCATGGGAGTCGGGCAAGTCCTGATCTTTTGGAAGCAGAGATCATGACACTTCCTCAGAGGCGGAGCCTCTAGAGAGTCCCTCGACTGACATGGTGCCGATGGCGTTGACGTCTTCTTAGAAAACCTCACAGGCTCCGATGGTCTCGAGGACGTTGAGGACCAGGACCTGGAGCAGGCATGGCTAGGGCGATCTACCTTGTCCGATCGGGACCTCGTTGGCTCCCGATGATCGCACCGACCGCCCGAGCCGAAGGCGTGCGAGCGGTGGCCCTAGCGCGTTCCTTGCCAGCTTCTCTCAAAGGCGCAGACGGAACGGAGCCCTGCGATTCGAAAATCGCCATCATTTCCTTACAAAATGCGTCCCATTCCGCAGGAGAGGAATGCTTGGTAGGACAAGCTACCCGCCGTCTGGCGGAGTCCTCGGACGAGGAAAGCGACCGGTGCCGGCACTACTGCAAGTGCCTAGAAGAGGCAGAGGAATGGCGGGAACCACTCTGGGACCGAGACCCCCCTGGACTTACGCGGAGAGTCGCCTCTCAAATCGTCGGTCGAAAGCCCAGCGGATTTCGACTTTTGGGGTTTGGAAACCCTACCTACAGATAGCTTCTTCTTCCGCTCCCGCAAGGCCTTCGACGTCAAAGACTGGCACTCGTCACAGTCATCAGTGGTGTGGTCCTTGCCGAGGCACCAGAGGAAGACGTTGTGCGGGTCCGTAAGCGACATCTTGGAACCGCAGTCCCAACCCTTCTTGAATCCAGACCGCGGGGTAGAAGAAGACAAAGACATGATATCTTCACAAACAACCAAGTTCGAAGAACCAATAGAAATCAGAAGAAACGAGGCGCCGAGATCTCCGAAGCGAACACGTTTGTGGAAAAAACAGAACTGAGGCTATGATTACTGTCATAGATGTGGAATACGTCGGCGGAACAAATCCCCTCGAAATTTTCTTTTTGAGCTATTCCTAGAGTTGCTCTCAGGGCGTTGTTCTGTAAAGTTTGAATTTTTCTGGTAATGTGTTTATTGGAGCCAAGATACAGGGCTTTACAATAGTCCAATTTGGACAGACAGAATGAGGGCTCTAGCCAGTGTAGTACAACTGCTTGTTGATAGGAAGGGTCTGGCCAATCTAATCAGTTTACATGTATAGGCCGTGGAGGATGCCATCGCGTTCACCTGTTTCGCCAAGGTAAGGTTGGAATCCAGGTAGAAACCTAATGTTTTTACCTCCTTGGCGACCTTGAAAGTGTTACTATCTATATCAAATGAGGTGTATTTATGGCCAAGTTTGTTGCTATTAGTCAAAGTTCCCAGAATGATGAGTTCTGTTTTGTCATCATTCAGGCATTCCTGGATGATGAGGTATATTCTATTCACCAAGGCCAAATCCATATCATAATCTAATCCCCAGTAAGAGGTATGAGAATCTGTGTGTCATCTGCATAGTTCGTGTAGGTGACACTGAGAAAATCCAGATCAATAAAAAGGGGCTTGGTAAATATATTATACATGGTGGGGGGAAACGCATGACCTCTTAGGAACTCCACATGTGAGGGGAATGGGGTCAGCTACTACTGTAGGCGAAACGACTCATCGTTTTACTGCTTAAGAATGATTTAATCCAGGTTATGGCATGTTGAGAGAAGTGTGCTGCTGAGTCTAGATGGTTACAGAGGACCTTGTGATCCACCAGGTCAAACACTTCTGAGAGATCGAGAAGGAGTAGTAATGCAGATTTCCCTTTGTCCCTCAACTCGTCGACCTGGGCCTTAAGGTCGATAAGTGCAGTCTCTGTGCCATATTGGTGCCTGAATCCCGATTGCCGGACTCCTAGAAGTTGGTTCTGCTCGAGGTAGTAATGACATTTGTAGTTATGCCACCCTGCCTAAATTCAATTTTATTTTAGAAGGAATGGCACCATTGTGATGGGCCTGTAATTGGTGGGTATAGAGGGATCTAGAGATTGTTTCTTACAAATAACATATCCAATAACTTAACAAATAATCATCTATTCACCAACAACAGCAGACAAGACGAACACTAATACAAATATGTATTCACCTAGACTAGCTGATCATCCAGACAATGAACTATTACCATATAAATCAATAAAAGGTTTTCATAAAACCCAATAAGCATCTTCCTTACCCTTCCTCTTGTACATAACTAGTTCAAAATCAGATAAAATCACCACATCATTAATCCATTCTTCCATCATTGGCTTTTTCCTCGCCTTCCAAACTTTCAAAATCTGTTTCACTGCAATTACCAAAATTCTATTTATCCCAGAACCATATAAGTGAGCCGTTAAACACCGACCAGTATTTGCCAATAGCAAAATCTGTAACGGCCTTCTTGAAAATTTAATGGAAAGGGGCAAATCTAATCTGTCACAGACTTCACACCAGAAGGTAATTACCCTGGGGCAATTCCACAACATATGAAGTATGCTCCCTTTAGCCCTCCCACATCCCCAACACAAATCATCATTTACTAATCCTAAGGCACACGTGCGCTCAGGGGTCCAATATAGTCGTCCCAAAACTTTCTTATGAATTAATCGCAATTTAAGATCCATTTTACTACTATGTCCAGTACACCATACATTTTCCCAGACTTCTTGACCAATAACACAGCCCAAATCTGATTCTCATTTTAGCTTTAGAGTATTCCATGAATTTAAAAAAGGTATCATTTTACGGCATTGGCTTTAAATATGTGGAAACATTTCTTGGTAATAGACCAAACACATTCCACCCTGCCGATTCTTGCTCTACTGGTTTGGATAACATACCGAACACCCTGGTCAAAAAACATTCCAGTTCTTTATATCTACGTATCTCTTTCTTTTCTAGCTTAAACAAAGTCTGAAGTTCCTGAAATGTTTTCAAACTCCCATCCTGCATCAAATCCCACAGTGACAAAATCCCCCTTGAAATCCAACTACGCCAACACAATGTCCTGTTATCAATTTGTATTGCAGGATTATTCCAAACAGATGCCTTATAATTCAAAAAGGCATTCCCATCAAAATTAAGTAACCATCATAGCATCATGCCTTTAGCAAGTTTAACAGTCAGCAGTTTAGCAGACCCCCTCGGTAGTTTCTTCATTGAAAAAATACTTTCCAAACGAAATAGTAACAAGGCCTCCCTCTCAACTGCTACCCATACTGGCTCTTCTTCCGTTTCTACCAAGGCATACAAGGCCGCCCTCTCAAAATAAATCCCCTGCAATACTTTTCCAGACTCGGATAACCAAAACCCCCGTCTTTAGTGCTCTGCTGTAAAATAAACTTAGGAATCTTTGGGGCCTTTTTCTCGCCTTAGAGAAAAACCAAGAAAACCTGATCAATCTCCTTAAATTGTCTTTTAGTGAATGCAAAAGGTATAGCCTGCATAACAAACAAAACCTTTGGCAGAAGCGACATCTTAATCATGTTAATCTTTGCCCATATCCCCAAATCTAATCTCAACCATTTCCTTACATCTCTCCGCAGGGTTTCCAACAATTTATTCACATTAAATCGCGCCATTTGCTTTATATCACTCGTAAGGAAGATCCCCAAATATTTCACATGCTTTGCAGACCAGTTACAATTCCAATCTGCAAAATCACCCCTCCTTACAGCTGTCGAAAGCAGAAACACTTCAGTTTTTTCCCAGTTTATTTTATAACTGGAGAACTTCCCCATTTTCTCAATTACTTCCCTAAGAACGGCACTACCCTTCTCTGGATCCTAGAGTACTACTACCATGTTGTTGGCATAAGAAAGCACTTTCACCTCCTTTGCCCCAGATTTCAGCCCTTGAATTCTCTGCTCTTTTCTTATCATTGAAACTAAGGGTTCCAAAGCAATGTTGAATAAAAAAGGTGACAAAGGATAACACTGCCTCGTCCCCCTTGTAAGAATAAAAGGATCAGATAGCTCACCATTAACCCAAACACGTGCACTAGCGGAGCCCTGATGTTAATGGACCATTCTCTGAAATGTATCGCCAAACCCCATTTTCTCCAATGTAAAATCTAAAAAAAAAAACAATTTACTCTGTCGAATGCTTTCTCAGCATCCATAAAAACCAAAGCAGCATTGATCGACTTATTACTATAAATACTTATCAAATCTACTAGTGTCCTTATATTATCATACCCAAATCTTTCTTTCATAAACCTAACCTGAGATTTGTGTATAATTTTACCAATACTGTCACTTAATCTATTTGCCATTATTTTCGTGAAGAGTTTAACATCTACATTTAACAATGAAATTGGTATATAATTTTTACCATCCTTTCTTTCCTTTGGTATTACCGTGATCATAGCCTCAGTCATTGAATGACACAAACCTTCTCCTTGTAAAAAGGAGTTAAACAACATACACAAAATTGTAGCCTAGAGAGTATCAAATTTCCTATAAAATTCAATAGGCAATCCATCCAAGCCCGGAGATTTTCTCATTTGGAGTTGCCAGATTGCTGACAATACCTCCTCAATCTCAATATTTGCTTCCAATAAATTAGCATCCTCCAAAGTCAATTTTGCAATATCAACACTTTCAAACAAACTTTTCAAATCCTGCCTTGAAGTAGATTCCTCTTCTGTATACACAGTCCTTTAATAGTTCTTAAACCCTGAACAAATCTCAGTGTTTTTCCACATTAATCGGTCATCTTCATCCTCAAAACTCTAAACGTAGGATATCTCATTCAAACCTTTCAGCCTACTAGATAATAGTCGGCCGCTTTTGTCACCATTCTCCTAATATTTCTGTCTTATAAAAAAAAAAAAACCCTGCTCAGCCATCAAATTAGTAATACTCGCTAATTTTTCTTTCACCTTATTCATCTCAGCTTTATCGCTATTTCTTCCTGTCCGAGCACATGCTTGCTGTAGATTTGACAATTTTGCTTCCAGTAAATTCAAATCTTTTACAGATTTCCTGCGAAGGAGAGAGGTCTAATCAAATGCCTCCTTATCAAAGCTTTAATACTGTTCCATATAATCCTCCGACTAGCTGCACCATCATTCTCAAAAAACTGATTCATCCGCAACTTTAGATCCTCCAAGACACCTTTTTCTTCCAATATTCCTGTTTTTAATCTCGATTTGTTATAAAATGGAACCTCCTCATCTGTAACGCTCACCTGACTCCCACGGAGGCGCAGGCCTGGTTTGGAGTGCTGTTGCCTCTTCTATGGTGAAGTGCAGGACTCGGAAGATGGACAGGACCGGGCCCTCAAATCTGGCTTGTCTGGCTCGCAGAAATATCCTTCTGTGTGTGAAAAGGGAGTATTAACAATCTGCGGGATAATGTGTAAGCCTCCCACTCCCTTCTCACCCTCCACGAAACCCTTCTGCGATTCCCCGTGAAGCCTCACCTTAGGGTCGGAAAGGACGAGCTCTCCATCCTGCTTCTGATGCAGGGGCGCGTTGTAATCCAGTTACTTCACTGGATCATGAATTGTACAGAGTTCAAGTTTGCTTGACCTTCCCAGTAAAGTACTGTGAGAATTCTGTTTATAAGTATGAGCCCGAAATAATAATTGTCCGTTGTCTCTATTTCAGGTGCAGAACAAAGATTCCGAGATGAGCAATGGAACCGACGATGGAAACTCAGGTGAGTTGTTTGATGAGAGGTTCCTTTAGTGTCCTTGCATTAATGCACTAATGCTTGTGTCTTTTTTCCCCATAGGACCGGGGTTTGGAAATGCCGGAGATATGGCACCGACCCGAAGTGAGAGGTGCAGTTCCAGTAGATATCAGGTAAGTCTTTAATGAGCGTTCAGGTAAAGTCTTAGCATTCGCTCAGTAACGCTGATGTCTCTTTTTTCCCCTTAGAGGCCGGGGTCCGGAAATGGCAGGATGCGGCACCGACCCGAAATGAAGTGGGAATGACCCAACAGGTAAGTCTTATGATGGCGAATTAAGGTTTTCTTATTCTCTTCCCTAGCTCACCTTTGTTCTTGTCTTTTTCTCCCTAGGCGCTGAAATGTGGCTGCGGATCCAGATGGTCGCTGATGAACATGGAGGCGCCTACTAAAGGTGAGTGGAATGCGGCGCTGCAGCGATCGATGCGATGTGCTTTTAAAATGAAGGTCTTCCTTTTCAGGATCGTCGGCGAAATGTCTCCGGAATGCGGAATTTAGCAGGTAAGGACTCTTCTTTCTCCTATTCTGTTCTCCCTTTGCAGGTGTTCCAGGATGCTGGCGGCCGTGGCAGAAGTCAGGATGCAGGAGCAGACACGGTGAGCGTCCAGCTGCTAGGTGCAGAACAACGTAAAGCATGAGTTGCTGCTTGGGCGTGGCTTAAATAACCTTCAAAGTAGTTCCAGGTATGTATCCTTCCTCTCAGGTATGTATTCTTCCTCCGGCCACACCCGTGTGGTTAAGTAGTCCCCAAAGATAAAGTAGTCCCATTCAGGCCTCTAGATGGCCCGGATGTTGCAGCATGGTCTGCATCAGGTAAGTTTACACCAAGCACCTTTAAACACAAAGTCATCTTTTATGAGCCCGGCGCCTATGGCGCCAGGACTGTTGTCCAATATGAGCCTGGCGCCAAAGGCGCCAGGACTGAGTCCAAAGGGCCCCTACTTGGGGCTGCTGAGACTTCCCTCGGGGACATGATGTCTGCCTCTGGGGTAGCTGGGCCTGGTCTGGCTCCTTGGAGGTAGGCATCATAACAGTACCCCCTCCCAAGGGCCCTCCCAAGGTGGTTCTATCCGGGGGTTTTGGCTTGTTTGGGAATTTTCGGTGGAATTTTTGTATTAATCGCGGCGCGTGTACATGGTCGCTTGGTTCCCAAGATCTCTCCTGAGGTCCATACCCCTTCCAATCAACTAGATAGAAGAGTTTGGACTTTAACACTTTGGAATCCAATATGTCTAACTTCAAATTCTAATTCCCCATCAATCTGAATTGGTTCTGGTGGTTTGATCAGTCTGGTTCCTGGTTGCACCGGTTTCAACAGTGAGGCGTAAAAAACGGGATGAATTCGCATGTTCGCTGGTAGATCGAGTTTAAAGGCCACCGGGTTGATTATAGCTTTGATGGGATAGGGCCCTATGTATCTGGGGTTGAAAGTCCGCGGTCCTTTGAGAGGTAAATGTCTAGTTGCTAGCCACACCAGGTCCCCTATTTGTTAGAGAAGTGCTTCACTTCGATGTAAATCAGCATTTTCTTTGTACTTTCTCTTTGCTTGCTGAAGATGAGTCGTAGCTTCTTTGAAAGCTCGGGTTATCGTGGAATGCAAATGATCTACCGCAGGCATTTCCAGGTTTTGAGGAGGGTCCAGGTCTGAGGTTCGAGGATGATGACCATACAAGGTGTAAAAAGGGGTTTGTCCTGTTCCAGAATGTACAGAATTGTTATATGCATATTCTGCGATGCAAAGAAGGTCTTTCCAAATGCTTTCAGATTGGTGCAACATACACTGAAGATATTGTTCAAGGGTTTGGTTAGTTCTCTCGGTTTGGCCATCGGTTTGGGGATGGTGACTGGTGGATAGTCGTATATCAATTTGCGCCAGTTGACAACATTTCCTCCAAAAATGGGAAATAAACTGGCTTCCTCGATCTGAGACTAATATGGATGGAAAACCATGCATACGAACTATGTTCTCCAGAAATTCCTTGGCCAAGATGGAGGCTGAGGGTAACCCTTTTAAAGGGATAAAATGGGCCATTTTGGAGAAGATATCCACAATCACCAAAATAGTGTTGTATCCATAGCAAGGAGGCAGGTCGGTAATAAGTCCATCGACAAGGTGTGCCAAGGTGCCGGTGGAATATCCAAAGGTTGTAGAAGACCGGCTGGTCTTTTCTTTTGACTTTTATTTTGGGCGCAAACTCCGCAAGACATCACAAAAGATTTTATGTCTTTTCTTCAGGATGGCCACCAGAATTGTCGTTTGATCTTTTCCTTAGTTTTAGTGATACCAGGATGTCCTTCCATTAATGTATCATGATAATGGGCAATAACGAGTGCTTGCAGTTCTTTGTTAGGCAGAAATAATCGCCCCTGGAAGTACGGTAAATCTTTATTAACGGAAAAGTGTGACCCCTTTTGGCTCCATTCTTGTAAGGCTGTGGAGTCTAATAGTTGTTTAACTCGAGTTTGAACGTCCTCAATAGTTTGTAAAGAGGTCAAACCCAAAATTCTCTGTTCAGGTATAATCGGTACAGGTTCTAAGCTCGAATTTGTTTCTTCCATCCCAATCCGGGATAAAGCGTCCGCTTTGCCATTCTTGCAACCAGGGCGATATGTGATTACAAAATCAAATTCCGCAAAGAATAAAGCCCATCGGAGTTGACGTGATGATTGGGCTTTGGCCGTCTTTAAATATTGCAAATTTCTGTGATCTGTAATCACCGTGATGGTGTGTCTTGCGCCGAGGAGGTAATGACGCCAAGCTTTGAAGGCGGACTTAATAGCTAGTAACTCCTTGTCGGTGATTGCGTAATTAATTTCAGGAGCGAAGAATTTTCTGGACCAAAAGCGTACAGGGTGTAGTTGGTTAGTTATTGGATCCCTTTGAGACAGGACAGCTCCCATGGCTAAGCTGGATGCGTCGGTTTCAACAATGTAAGGAAGATCTGGGCGTGGATGCTTCAACACAGGTGCGGAGGTGCATTTAGTCTTTAGGTCTTGAAAGGCCTGTTCTGCCTCATGAGTCCATTCGAAGCGTTTATTCTACCGTAAGAGAGCTGTGATGGGTTGGACCACTCGAGAAAATTCTGGGATGAATCTTTGATAAAAATTGGCAAAACCAAGCATGCTCTGAACCCCCTTCACAGAGCCAGGAGATGGCCATTTGAGGATGGCGTCCACCTTTCGCGAGTCCTTTCGGACTCCTTTAGGTGTGAGGATGAATCCGAGAAACTCGACTTCTGTGGTATGAAAAACGCATTTTTCGAGTTTTGCAAACAGTTTGTGCTGGCGCAATTTTTCAAGAACTGCCCTGACATGTTTTCTGTGATCGGATTCCGAAGAGGAGTACACCAGGATGTCGTTGATATATACGATGACACAAACATCGATAAGTTCCCGAAGAACATCATTCATAAAGTATTGAAAGGAGGCAGGTGCGTTGCACAATCCGAAGGGCATCACCTGATATTCAAAGAGCCCATATTTGGTGCGGAATGCAGTCTTCCATTCGTCGCCTTCTTTTATACGCACGAGGTGCTAAGCTCCCCGGAGATCTAACTTGTGTACATACAAGCATCTTTTACCTGGTCGAGAAGTTCAGGGATCAGAGGCAGAGGATAACTATTCTTAATCGTTATTTGATTTAGGGCGCGGTAGTCAATACATGTTCTAAGGTCACCACCTTTTTTCGGCGCGAAGAACAGAGCTGAGGAAACAGGAGACTTTGACGGGCGAATAAAACCATTGGCAAGGTACTGATCTAAATACTGACGCAAATGAAGGTTCTCAGGTTCAGTAAGAGCATAAATCCTACTACAAGGCGGTTGAGCATTGGGTACCAGATCGATTTGACAATCGTACGACCGGTGGGGAAGTAACGTGTTGGCCTGTTCTTTTTGGAAAACGTCTTGGAATTCTTGGTACTCAGCCGGTAGTTGCACAGTGGCGGAAGTTACTGAGGCCAGGCCCATATTTGGATTTCTTGGATAACAAGTTTGTTCACAATCAGGAAAGGTTATTCTCTTTGCTCGCCAGTCTATTCGAGGATTAAGTGTTTCTAACCAAGGAATTCCTAGAATTACTTGAAACTGCGGGGCCTTGATTACGTCAAACACAATAGCTTCCCGATGTCCATCCTGACCCACTAGTGTCACTTCTGTAGTGGAATGAGTTACTGGCCCTGAGGCTATTTCGGTTCCATCAACTGTAGTAATGACATCCTTGTTAGTTTTCGGACGGAGAGGGAGATTAATCCTGGAGGCCAATTCACGATCTACATAGTTTCCAATAGCTCCACTGTCGATGTATGCCTTTATAGCATGCAACCGCCAAGGCTGTTTTGGATCCACGAGGACCATTGGCATGATGAAATGCGAGGTCAAAGAGTTTGTTTTCAAGCTCGGCAAGCGGACCTCTACGCTTGTCGGGCTTGGCCGTTTCCCGAATCAGGTTCTGTTGAATTGTTGTCAGTGGCTCCAACCACCTTCTTAGGTGGTTTTACCGGACAATCTCGTAGAAAGTGACCAGAAGCCCCGCAATAGAGACATAATTGCTTTTGCCGCCTTCTCTCCCGTTCCTTCTGCGTTAACGGTCCTTTAACTCCACCGATTTGCATAGGTTCTGAAACGTCGGTACTCTTGGGGTTAGCGTGAGTTTTGATCAACACTCTGGTTTCAAACTTGGATCGATCTGCTTTTCTATTCTGAAGTCTGTGATCAAGTTGGACCACAAGGTCTATGTACTCCGCGCAGACTTGGGGTGGATTTACTATTTGGGCTAGCACGTCTTTAAGTTCTCCGCGCAGACCTCGATGAAATAATGTGATCCTTTTATTCTCTGGCCACCCAGTTTCCACAACCAACCTATTAAAGGTGGCGATGTAAGATAAGAGATCCTGGTTACCTTGTTGTAAGGATAGCAGTTCGTTGTCTAGGGCCTGTCCCTGAGAGTGTCGAGCGAATAATCTTTCCATGCTTGCCTGGAAGCCTTGAAAATCCTGGAGAATTGGGTCATCTTGATTTACCAAAGGAACTGACCAATCGGCAGCACTGCCACTGAGATAAGATAATACAAAAGCTACCTTGGTCTGGTCATTAGGGAAGGCCCCAGGTCTGCATAGGAAGTGTAAGCGACATTGGTTCATAAAAACGGCCTATTTCTTGGGGTCTCCAGCAAAACGTTCAGGCGGGGCCAGGTAGATTGATTTGTACCGGGTTATTCGAAATCATAGAAGTGGGATTACCCCCGGAACTAGGTAAAGGAGTTTGTCCTGCCTGACCCTGCAACAACCGTTTGGCCAGGTCATCAGTTCTTTCCTTAGATAGGATCAGTTCTCTTTTGAGAGCGTTAGTCTCCTGGCGGGCGGAGTGTACTTCTGCCCGTAATTCCCCCAAAAGCTGGGCCAGCTGGTCTGTCTCGGAAGTTTCCATAGCGCCCGGGTGGGAAATTGTAGGTAGGCTTCGCGTTCTGTAACGCTCACCTGACTCCCACGGAGGCGCAGGCCTGGTTTGGCGTGCTGTTGCCTCTTCTATGGTGAGGCGCAGGACTCGGAAGATGGACAGGACCGGGCCCTCAAATCTGGCTTGTCTGGCTCGCAGAAATATCCTTCTGTGTGTAAAAAGGGAGTATTAACAATCTGCGGGATAATGTGTAAGCCTCCCACTCCCTTCTCACCCTCCACGAAACCCTTCTGCGATTCCCCGTGAAGCCTCACCTTAGGATCGGAAAGGACAAGCTCTCCATCCTGCTTCTGATGCAGGGGCGCGTTGTAATCCAGTTACTTCACTGGATCATGGATTGTAGAGAGTTCAAGTTTGCTTGACCTTCCTGGTAAAGTACTGTGAGAATTCTGTTTATAAGTATGAGCCCGAAATAATAATTGTCCGTTGTCTCTATTTCAGGTGCAGAACAAAGATTCCGAGATGAGCAATGGAACCGATGATGGAAACTCAGGTGAGTTGTTTGATGAGGTTCCTTTAGTGTCCTTGCATTAATGCACTAATGCTTGTGTCTTTTTTCCCCATAGGGGCCGGGGTTCGGAAATGCCGGAGATATGGCACCGACCCGAAGTGAGAGGTGCAGTTCCAGTAGATATCAGGTAAGTCTTTAATGAGCGTTCAGGTAAAGTCTTAGCATTCGCTCACTAACGCTGATGTCTCTTTTTTCCCCTTAGGGGCCGGGGTCCGGAAATGCCAGGATGCGGGACCCGAAATGAAGTGGGAATGACCCAACAGGTAAGTCTTATGATGGCGAATTAAGGTTTTTTTATTCTCTTCCCTAGCTCACCTTTGTTCTTGTCTTTTTCTCCCTAGGTGCTGAAATGTGGCTGCGGATCCAGATGGTCGCTGATGAACATGGAGGCGCCTAGTAAAGGTGAGTGGAATGCGGCGCTGCAGCGATCGATGCGATGTGCTCTTAAAATGAATGTCTTCCTTTTCAGGATCGTCAGCGAAATGTCTCCGGAATGCGGATTTAGCAGGTAAGGACTCTTCTTTCTCCTATTCTCTTCTCTTCTCCCTTTGCAGGTGTTCCAGGATGCTGGCGGGCGTGGCAGAAGTCAGGATGCAGGAGCAGACACGGTGAGCGTCCAGCTGCTAGGTGCAGAACGCGAAGCGTGAGTTGCTGCTTGGGCGTGGCTTAAATAGCCTTCAAAGTAGTTCCAGGTATGTATCCTTCCTCTCAGGTATGTATTCTTCCTCCGGCCACACCCGTGTGGTTAAGTAGTCCCATTCAGGCCTCTAGATGGCCCGGATGTTGCAGCATGGTCTGCATCAGGTAAATTTACACCAAGCACCTTTAAACACAAAGTCATCTTTATGAGCCTGGCGCCTATGGCGCCAGGACTGTTGTCCAATGTGAGCCTGGCGCCAAAGGCGCCAGGACTGAGTCCAAAGGGCTCCTACTTGGGGCTGCTGAGACTTCCCTCATGACATCATCTAACTCTAAATTAAGATCAACGAGCGCATGATCAGAGATTTCCCTCTCCCTAATATTAACAAAGCGTCTTGTCCATTAACGTTTCTGTAATTAGCAAATAGTCCAATCTAGAGTAAGAATCATGTACCGGAGCAAAAAACGTAAGCTCTTTTTCCAAGGGATGCAATTCTCTCCATATGCCAAGCAATCTAAAATTTTCAAAAAAGAGATTAAACTCTTTACCAATACTCACACTAGTGTACCTACATGAATTAATTCTATCAAGTTTGTAATCCCGAACACAGTTAAAATCCCCCCCAGAATGACAGTTTCACCATTCATGCTACTCAAAAGTACCGAGACATCATCAAAGAAGCTTTTGCCTGACGTACACGGACCATATACACACCCTAAAGTGATTCATGTTCCCCTATACATCACATCGGCAAAAATCATACGGCCTTCTCCATCCATTGCTACCTTTTTAATTTTATATTGTAACCCTTTTCTGAACAAAATACTAACTCCCCTGTAATTGGTAGCATAGCAATTCGAAAGCTCCTTATATCTGGCATTAGTCAACCCATTCACCAGATGTGTTTCTTGTAAAAGGACTATGTCTGCTTTAGCCCTCCATAATCTTGCCATTACTTTCTTTCTCGTCCTTGGACAATTTAAACCCTTAACGTTCCACGTTACAACCGTCAATTCATTTAATCCCATTGCAGTCTATCCCAATGTCACCAATAATATTTTGTTTAATTAATTGACCATCATAAAACCTTTCTTTATCTTCACCTAGGAGTATTCCAACCTCTAGTACAAGGATACCAACTTCTACTATATTGAAAAGCATGACAACACCTATGAACACCTCTAAGGGAACCAGCAACACATGTATGCAACACAACAACAAAGACACAAAACCCACTTCCACAAGACATGACAAACAAACATTAAACAAATAATAAGAACAAATTATAACCTGAAGATATCTTCAGGTGACAATGAGCCCCAAACTTCACTACAAACCTGACACTCCAAGGTTGTACCCGCCATGAACATAAGATACTTTACATACTATAATCCCCCAACATTATGTTTAAACTAATCAGGCTAACTATAAATACAACAATAACTAACACCATTCGATTAAACTTCATCTCTTTGTTTAATTACCTTCCAGTAATATCTCAGTAATATCTATATACACACAATCCCACATCCATTTAGCCATCCTTTTCATACCCTTTGACAACCCATGGCATAGCAACACACACACTGGTCTACAATGTGGTCAGCACAACACCTTGAGAGTGTACAGGATCCGATAGTACTCATAGAACAACCCAGTATTTAATGCAACAACCTCTATCCCCAACCAGACTACCTTAACGTACCAACCTAACAATTGTTAAAATGCCATCACAACCTCGTCAGCCCCTCAATTGAGCTAATACCCTCCAAAAAAAATGAATAAAAATATATATATATATTGCTATTTACTCAGAGACTAAACAATCTCAACAAAACTATAGATTAGTTTAGTCAACTGCCCAATTGTCTCACTTCTCATGGATCTGTGGAACTTTGTTAAATTCTAAACATATTACCTTCACCAAAACTCCCAGTACCATCATCTAAACAATACCAGAACTACCTGGATATAGTTATGGCAATAATAACACTCAAATCCCCCAGTTATCAATTCCCAAACTAACAAAAGCAAGATCTCATTTGAGATTGTTTCTAAAGGAGCGGAAGGACCCAATATTCCTTTAGGTTACGTGGGATAGTGCCTGTAGTAAATGAGGCATTAATAAGCTTAGAGATGAAAGGTGCTAAGTCTCTGGCTGCATCTTTTATGATTTTGGGAGGATATTTATCACCCTGACAATTAGAGGGTTTAAGAGAGAGAATTATTTTTTCGATATCTAGTATTGAGAATTTAGTAAAGTTGAAATGTTGTGCTGGTTTAGGTGGAGTAGGTGGCATGCAAACATGTGGAATTGTAATGTTTCATCTTTTGTTAGATATTTTGACTTGGAGGGTGGAGATTTTGTCTGTAAGGGCCTTCTGTATGTCAGAGCACCATGTCTCATCTTTTACACAGTTATCAAGGAAGGGTTCGGATTCCCAAGTTCTTTCAGGATCGCAAACAGCTCCTTTGTGCCCGATTTAACTTGCACGATTCTGTTGTTGTATGTTCCTTCTTAGAGCGCCGTATTTCATTTTTGTATTTGGTGGAGATGTTAATAAGGTTCAATTTATTTACCTCAGATGGCACTAGCCTCCAGGTAACTTCGCTTTTGCGTTTTTCTTTTCTCAAGGTTTTTAGATATGGGGTAAACTAGGCGTTCAGATGTGCTCCAGGTTTGCTATTCCACATTTTTAAGAGGGCGATGGTGTCTAGGGCTTCTGTCATAACATTATTGTATTCATTTAATAAAACAGATGGATCAGTGGTATCTGGTAATGAATTTAGGGTAGGAAGTATCAAAGGTAGGAGTTTGTCCGTAGTTATATTCTTTTTGTTCCTCATTAGAGAGGGGGGGTGCGATGGGGTTGTTTTGAGCTCAGTGAGTTTTGGCATCCATTGTGAATGCTATAAGTGAGTGGTCAGTCCATGCCTGAGGGGTAATGGCAGTGATAGTGGTGTCACAATTATAATCAGCCAACCAATCAAGCGTTCTGCCTTTCTCATGAGTTGGTAGTGTCACTTTTTGCATGAGGCCAAGCTCAATAAGGACATTCGCTATAGCTGCTGCTTGTTGGTCTTTATGGTCGTAGAATCCCAAGTTCAGATCCCCAAGTAGGAGTACCTGCAAGGTATTTTTTCAGTTATCAGCGAGGACTGTGGAGATGTCCTCCTCGAATGTGCCAATAGAGGCTGGGGGCCTATACATTAGATGGATAGTGAGGGTTTGGGCGTTAAATGGGTAATTTGGCGGTAAGGGATTTGCAGGATTTGACAAGCAGTAAAGTGAAATTGGCTTTACTTAGCATTGTACTTGCTAGACCCAGCACACCCTATTTTACCATAGAGGGCTGGAAGGGTTACTTAGTATCTCCTGTGTCTAAACGCTCATGTACCATTTTTTATGTTACCCTTTCCTCAATTGATTGGCTGGTGGCAGTGGTTTTGTTTTGAACTACAAAGGTTTGCATTTACCGCAACCGTCGCAGACTCGGTAACGTTAACCGCGGGAGCCATCTTTTTCAAAATGGCATCCAGCCATCTTAGCTAAAATGGTGTCCAGTCTTTTTTTTCCGCCAGGTCTTTGTGGAAAGGTCCTTCTAGAGAGTTTCTCTGCACGCCAAACCAGGTTTGGTCTCTGTTCATTTCGCCTTTGACGGGGTTTCAGAGAGAAACCCGCCTCTGGCGCCCGAGTGTCTGGGGTAGGCAGAAAGTGAAGGAGGTGCCCGAAACTCCCTGTGCTTAGTCTCCTAGGAAACCCAAATGCACTCTGTGGTGATTGGCTGGCTGACTGTTCAGCAAGGACTGCCACCCTGCTGGGTGAGTGACAGCTAGGCTGAAATGGGAGAGAACTGCATAAAAGGCGAGTCTTTTGGCTTGGAAGGCAGAGTCGACCACTGGACGAAGGAACCGAAGAGGAGCTTGAAAAGGACACCTGCTGCAACTCCTGGACCGTTGGTTTGCCCGGTGAAGCCCTGCTGCAGTGACTACTTGCCAAGTTCGCCTCGACAGAGAATTCCCTGCAAGGACGACTTCTCCCTTTGAGTTGGTGGGCCCAATCAACTCCAAAGTAAGCCATCTCGGAGCTGGTTGAATTTCCTCTGAGTTGCTGCAGGAACCGTATAGCCAGGGAGAGGGACACAAGATTGTGTGTGTTACTTTTAAGCTGGCCTAAAGATTTTGGAAGATCCTCCGGACTCCCACGAAGCAGGACTGACTAAGCCTGAGCCCCCTCAGCAGAGCGCGGGACCCCAGAAGTCAGGACGGTCCACCTTGACAGCTTGGAACCACGCTTATTGCCATTTGCTGTACCGCAAGGAGCTGAAACGCGAAACAGCCACTGAACGTACAGTTTGACAGTGCTAGTACAGTGCAGGAGTCCCCTGGTGTCCTTTCTCTTGTCCCCACGACTGAGGCCCAGGAACAGTGAGATCTGCAGAGCTGCACAGGAACGGAAGTCATTAGCTGCATCTTTTCTTCTTTACCAAGTTACTGTAGAACAAGTCTAAAAGAACTTACCTCTTACTGTACAAGTGCTTGTAACTTCCACAACTCACAAGTCTAACCAGCTTGTGGCCCTACATTTGATTCTTCTTTTCTTCAAAGACTCCTAAGAACTTGTACAAAGACTTTTCCATTACTTACCAGAAGTGCTTTATCCTATCCAAGACTTTTGCCCATTGACTTTGGCTTAGCCTATTGAATTGAATGACTCTTCTAGTGAACTCAAAGTATCTGCACTGCTTAAGAATATTTTTGGTCTCTTGTGTTCTAATAACCTCTGCCTTTTACCAACTTTTAAAGAGCATTCGGAATGCCAACAGTAAGGTATTAATGTCCCCAGCACCCTTGTTACTGAAGTCACCTGTGGGTGTAGGTTGTGTCTGTGAGCCATCCCAAAAGGGCCTCGTCTGATTCAGAAACTTAATGTGTACAGTATTGAAGTATATTTGTGTGTTCCTATTCTATTGCTCCCTTCTGAAGAAGGCTATATAACTGACTGATAAATAAATTATTAATTGTTTATGCAAGAAACCTTGAGTGTAAGTTTATTTGAATACCTGTAACTGTGAATCTTTGTGCAACTCCACTACAGCTCACATTTCCCCTCTTGAGATAAGCCTGGCTGCTCAACACACTACCAAAACTGTGTAGTACAAGCTTATACCAAAGGGTGGGTTGCCTATACTTGTGGTCATAGTTGTTTGTAGTGTTCCCAGAGGGTACTGCATTCAAACTTTGCCTAACACACCGGTCGCGAACAGATCCACTTGAGGGTTTCCCCGATAGGGCAAAGATCTCTTGAAGGACTTCCTGAGCTAGTTCCCAGTCGTGGGAGACTGTGCTCTGCCTGCTCCGAGCGTCCGCCGTCGTGTTCTCCTCCACGGCCAGGTGAACAGCAGATAGGGAGATTCCTTCTTGAATAGCCCAGTACCAGAGCTGCATTGCCTCTCTTCACAGTGGTAGTGACCCTACGCCTCCCCACTTGTTGAGGTAGGGCATGGCAACCATATTGTCTGTCATTATCAGGACATTCTTTCCCGCAGAGGGCAGAAAGGCTTTTGGTGCTAGTCTGATTGCCCTCAGCTCCAAAAGATTGATGTGTAGTTCGGACTCAGATGGAGAGCAACAACCGCTGACAGTTAAATCGTTGGCATGAGCTCCCCACCCGGGTGTGAGGCGTCCGTCACTACAGTGATCTCCGGCCATGGTGGCCAAAAATGTTTGCCCTTCAGAACATTGTCCTCGCAGGCCCACCAGAGCAGATCCTGGGAGATTCTGATCAGAATTTGGAGGTGGTCCGACATCCGTCCCGAGAACTGGGACCATTGCGATTGGAGAGACCATTGAAGGGATCTCATCTGTAAACCAGCCTCTGGCACCAGGAAAATGAAGGATGCCATGAGGCAGAGCAACCTCAAGAACTCAAAGGCTGGAAAATCCCGGGCTTCTTGGAATATTGTCACCATCTAGAGAATGTCGGGAACCCTCACCTTGGGTGGCAAGCACTTTCCCAAGGAAGTGTCTAGAACATTCCCAAAGTACTGGAGCTGTTGGGAAGGCGTCATATGGGACTTCAAGAAATTGAGGGAGTATCCCAGTCTGTGAAGAGAGTGGCAGGTAACGTTGAGATGATTAGGGGATTGTTTGGTAACACGAAAGGATCAACCCCTCCACGGTTATCCACTAGCACGAAAAGGCTGACGCTGCCTAACGGCAGTACCTAAAGATTTTGCGGCTGCCTTAGAGGTCTGCAGCTTCTCAAGGCTCTCGTCAGCATTGCTGCCAAAAAGGTGAGACCCGTCAAATGGCATGTTGAGAAGACAAGCCTGCACATCGGGAGCAAAACCCGACTTGCACAACCACGCATAATGAGCATCACGGTGCTCGTGGCCATGGATCTGCTGATACTATCCGCAGAAACCAATCCAGATTGGAGGGACTCGCACATGGCCTCCTTGCCGTCCTTAACAATAGCCAGAAAGCCGTCCTTAACAATAGCCAGAAAGCCGTCCTCTCATCCCCTTCTGGAATATGCTCCGCCACCATGGAGATGCACTCCCACAGTGTGTAAGAAAATTTAGCAAGCGCACAGGTGGAGTTGGCTAATTTTAACGCCATACTCCCGACTGAAAATACCTTCTGCGCCCATCCATCTATGCACTTATCGTTCCCATCAGACGGGATGGTAGGGTACCCGGCCTGCTTAGAGGTGGCCATAGCTGCCTGGACCACCAGACTCTCGGGAGTGGGCTGTTGAGACAGATAGCCGGGGTCGCTACTGGAGGGGAGGTATTTTCTTGTCAAAGATTTGTCCACCGACGGACTAGTCTCAGGGGTCTCCCAATTCCTGGCCACCCTTTTCTGAAGAGCCACATGGAACAGTAACAGGATCCGTAGGCGGACCCCGGTCCAAAATATCAGTAAGATCATTCTGATCATAAGGGGCAGAAGGTCTAGACCAGCCCAAGTACTCCTCCACCTTAGTCATACGGCACCAATATGAAGAGTCTGCATGGTCCCAGGTTAAGGCCTGCCAAACTCCAAAATGAGGCACTCAGGCCATTAGGTGTCCCATACTGGAGCCCAAAGGGGACCTCTACCACCTCCTCCAAACGTTCCTCCTCCTCAAAAATAGAAGTGAGGTTCCTAAAAAAATCCTTTTTAGGAAGGGGGACAAAGGTTTTCTCAGGTAAAGAGCCTAGAGGCTTTGAAAGAGTCGAAGGCACCGACTTAGATTTAGCCAAATCCTTTCTAGGAGTGTCAACAGGGGCCGGTAAAGCAGGCGTCGACGGCTTTGGCGTGAAAGGCTTCGACAATGGCGCCGACGGCATGACAGGCGTTGTTAGGCAAAGTTTGTATGCAGTACCCTTTGGGACCACTACACACAACTAGGACTACAGGTGTAAGCAAAACCAACCTTTGGTATAAGTCTGTACTACACAGTTTTGTGGTAGCGTTGCTGAGCAGCCAGGCTTAGCTCAAGAAGGGAATCTGAGCTCTAAGGATGTTACACAGAGGTCTAACAGGCATCATCGAAGGAAATTGAAATAACAGTACTTCAGAAGTACGAGGCGTGCCCAGTTTCGCAAAGCAAACACGTTTGCGGAAAAACGGAACTGAAGCCAACGGGCGCCGTTCGTGCTACTTATAACATACAATGACGTCACCCTCAACGGAAGCCTTCAAGGGACAATGACTCAACGCCATTGCAGCCGAAGCTGGACATTACATGTCAAAGATAAGGAATACGTTGGAGGACACAATCCATTCGAAAGGTGCTTTTGCATCATGAACTGTGTCTAATATGAGATTTCAATCCTATGCAACGGCTGCTAAGTGGGTATACTTTCTTTGTGACTTGCAGGTGCATGAATGGAGCCACCGCTGGAGACATTCCTGCTGCCATAACGTGGAGAATGGGAGACAAGTCCTCCACACTACATTTTCTTTTTGGGAATGAGCACGTGTGTATGATGGCCAAGTCTATGTCTTTGAAATTTTGGGAGTACAGTGATCACGCTATTTTAACCATTACGCTGTGCCTCAAGGACTCGATCCTATACGATATCGACAGGGTCGGTGAACTATTGCAGCTTAATCGTGTGGGCTGGTCCGACACAAACCTTGCATTTGTGACAACATATAGGTCTACCCTTAATAGATTTAATGAGTATTACGACTGTCCAGACAAAATAATAAACTGGATTAGCTCTATTGCCAGTTTGTTCTTGGCAAGGAAAAAAGGCCTGCGATTTTGAGAAAATATAAAGCATGTACACCAATATGACAGAGTAATTGGTAAAAAGTGAAGATTAAGACAAGAAATGTGAAAGGTGTCCCTCATTTACACAGACTATTCCATCAATACAGAAATTGGACGAAACAACGTAATATGTCCAATGCCAACTCTGCTTGACAGAATCGCTACGAGGCCATCAAAAAAACTATAGTAAATATCTACGATATACTTTTAATAACAAGGATAAGCAGACGGAACGAGCGCTATGCAATGTCATCCCCCCAAAGACCTGGGAGTTTTATATTGCTGGAGAATTCTGTGCTAGTTCCAACTCCTCTGACAAACCCTCAGTCTATGTTGGAGCTTGAGACCTGTTGGGAGGATCTATGCATGATAATCGGGAAATGAAAACAATACAGAGCCCCTGGCGCCGATGGGGTATAACATGGACATGCGCGCTAACCCAGAATTATGGGCAATCATCATAATGGCGCTGGTTAGGCAGATTGTTGGTACTGGGTACATCCTCACCTCCTGGAAGAACAAGTTACTTACCTTATCTGGTAACGTTCTTTCGATGGGATGTTCCTCCGACGTATTCCACATCTATGACAGGTAATGTCCACAGCTGTGCTGCTTCGGAATTTTTTTCGAGGGTCGACGTCACTGGATGTTATATATAGGATGCACGACGCCCGTAGCCTCAGTTATAGTTTATCCCAAAACATGTGGCACCAATCTCCTGCCAGTATGACTGCAGAAAGCCCTGCGGAAACGTAAGCTGCAATCGCATACGAAATTCTTAGTAGCGGGGCAGGCTGGGAGGGTTCGATGTGGAATCCGTCGGAGGAACATCCCATCGAATGAACGTTACCAGATAAGGCAAGTAACTTGTTCTTCGAGGAGATTGTGTCCTCCGACGTATTCCACATCTGTGACAGACTCCCAAAGCAGTAGCAACATACGGAGGTGGGAAAAGAATTTACAATTTATGATTTTATGAAATTATGATTTTAATTCAAATTGCTGAATAAAGGACTGCCTTACCAAAGGCCAAATCCTGCCCATTAATGGAGTCCAAGAAATAGTGTCTCAAAAAAGTATGGATAGAGGCCCATGTGGCTAGAGGCTTTGGCATCTCGAGTACCTTGCTTTCCACCTCTGGTACTCCTACGGTGGCCCCTTTGACTGGCAGCTCCTCTCGATCTACCAAAGGAAGAGTAGTACCAAAAGGAACCTCCCCTCCATTGCTGTCCCCTAGCACGAAACGGCAGAGGTTGACATACTGCAGCGCTCAAAGACTTCACTGCAGCTTTTGAGGTCTGCAACCTCTCAAGGCTCTCGTCAGCCTCACTGCCAAACAGATGGACACCATCAAAGGGCATGTTGAGAAGCCGAGATTGCACATCAGGAGCAAACCCAGACTTCCGCAACCACGCAAACCTGCGTATCACGGTGCTCGCAGCCATGGACCGACTGACACAGTCTGCCGTGTCCAAACCCGAATGAACGGCTTCACACATGGCATCCTTGCCATCTTGCACGAGGGCTAGAAAACCATCCCGTTCCTCCCCTTCGGGAACATGCTCTGCTGCTAAAGATGCACAATTCCACAGCGTGTGAGTGAATCTCACCAGAGCACAGACGGAGTTGGCTGCCCTCAAAGCCATACCCCCAGATGAAAATACCTTCTTCGCCCAACCATCAAAGCGCTTATCATCCCTATCAGGAGGATTGGGTAGGGTACGCAGCCTGCTTTGCTGGGGCCGTAGCCGCCTGCACCACCAAATTCTCCAGAGGAGGGTGCGTCGACAAGTAGCAGGCGTCACTACTGGCTGGGCAATATTTTTTCAGAAGCGACTTATTCACTGCCGGGAGACTCTCCGGCGCAGTCCAAGCCGCCGCTGCCACCCTTCTTTGCAAAGCCATGTGAAATGGCAACACCGGGTCAGTGGGTGGACCTTGGTCTAGGATGTCCATCAGATCATCCTGATCAAAATCAACAGGTGGAGCAGACCACCCCAAGTATTCAGTCACCCTCGACATGAGACGCCTATCAGAGGATTCGGCATGCGTTCCCGCTCAGGCCTGCCAAACTCCACCTCCAGAGAGGTGTCCAGAACACTGGCGTCATGCAAGGACTGACCGAGTTCCTCCAACTGACTGTGCCCAGACACAACGTCATCAGGAACATCAGGAGGCACAACCATCTCCTCCTCAGACCCTTCATTCACCTCCGAAATATAATCCAAAGGTTGGAACAAATCCAATCTGGGAGGAGGAACGGAGTAGGGCTCAAAAACAGGCCACACAGATTTACTGAGAGCCTTCCTCTGAGGTTCCACAGCCCTCTGGGGCATCTCTGGCAAATCCTCCAGAAACGGCGTCGAGGACGCCGAGGGAATCGGCATCGATGGCATTAACAACGTCTTCGAGGGCGGAGCACAGAGTGTCCCACGACGGACACAGCATCGATGGCGTCAACGACTTCTTTGAAGGCTTCACAGGTTCCGACGGGCTTGATGGCGTCGAGGACCGGGACCTGGAACGGCTATGGCGATCTCCCTTGTCCGATCGGGTCCTCGACGGCTCCCGATGATCGCGAAGGCGTGCGAGTGATGGACCGAGCCCATTCCTTTCCGGCTTCTTTTGAAGGCGCGGATGGAACTGTGCCTTGCGACTCGAAAATTGCTAACATCTGCCAGCGGAATGAATCCCATTCGGCCGGCGACGAAGACTTGGTGGGGCAAGTCAACCTTCTAGCGGAGTCCTCCTCCGACGAAGACGCGGAAGGCGACCGGTGACGGCGCTTCCTGGAATGCCTCGACGAGGCAGAGGAATGGCGGGAACCACTCCTAGCCCGAGACCCCCTGGACTTTCATCGACACGGAGAGTCGCCCCTCGAGTCATTGGTCGAAAGCCCAGCGGACTTCAACTTATGGGGCTTAAGACACCCTACCTACCTTCAATTTCTTCTTATGTTCCCGCAAGGCCTTAGATGTCAGGGACTGACACTCTTTGCAGTCGTCGGTGGCGTGGCTTTCGCCGAGGCCCCAAAGGCAGATGTTGGGCGGGTCCGTGATGGACATCTTCGACCCACAGTCCCGACACTTTTTAAAGCCCGACTTTGGGGTAGTAGAAGACGAAGACATATTCGAACAGAAGAATCGAGCGTGCCGAGATTCCGAAGCAAACACGTTTCGGAAAAAACGGATTGTGGCTACGGCGCCCTGCGTCCTATATATAACATCTGGTGATGTCGACCCTCGACGGAGGCCCTCGAGGGACAACGTATCGACGTCATCGACGCAGGACGCCCTCTGCCGAAATATTTTCTGAAGCAGCACAGCTGTGGACATTACCTGTCATAGATGTGGAATACGTCAGAGGACACAATCCCCTCGAAACTAACATTTGTCCTTCCTGTGTTCAAGCATGGTAAAAGGGATGATCCCAGAAATGATCGACTACTGTCCTTATTGGACAGGCAGAGTAAGGTCTTTGCTACTTGTATATTACGAAGTATCGAGCAGTGGATCAAGGAAAAGGAAGTACTGTGCAAGTTCCAGGCAGGTTTCAAGAATGTACTTCATGGCTAACTCCTTGATTTGCCAGGCTTGTGATAAATCTGCATTACCCTTTTATATTCTCTTCATAGACTTTGCATCGCATTTGATTCGATAGATCATGCAAAGCTATGGGTAAAGTTGGAGAAGATGAATATGCCTAGGCACTTAATCTACACATGTCAACTCTTGCACAAGAACATTGTGGCCCAGGACAGAGTGAACATTGCGGGAGCGATGACTGCACCCATCAAAATTGGTAAAGGTGTTAAAACAAGGGTGTGTACTCGCTCCTGTTCTGTTCAACCTGTTTTTGGCCCAAGTTGGTCAGTGTTTGGCTCGGGTATATAATTTTGCACCTAATCTGGGAAGAACAAGAATTCTGTACCTTGCTTACGCTGATGATTTGGCCATCTTCAATTCGACATACATAGGTATTAACAGGAGTGCAACCACTATAGTTAAGTATGCAAAGTCTAATGACCTGCATATTCATTTTGAAAAGTCCAAAGTAATTATATTCGGGATGGCCAAGGAGAATCATATGAATATATTACCTTGGAGGGCAAGAGGAATAAAGTTTACAATTCCATGTCAAGACAAGAGGCGAGCATTTCTTTAATACTGCAACTCACAGCTTTTCTCATTTTGAACATTTAAACTGAATTTTTCTTCATTTTACTCTTTAGATCTAATGAAAAATGAAAGGTCCAATATTTTAAAGAGTTCAAAAAGGTCAACTAAAAACTACTAATCCCCGTGAACCTCTACTGTTTAGTAGTCCTGAGGCTTCTATCCACCTATCAGAGCCCAGGACCCAGTACAAGTAGCTTCTGGCCCGGGTCCTTTCCTTTTAAGCTGCAGCTCAAGAGAGAAGTACAAGACTTTCTTGATGAAGTCGACGGTGCAACACTCACGACCCCATGCCCCAGGGGTGACTAATTTGGGGGAGGAAGACGGCGGTTATTTGCCTGATGATGAAGGGGATGAGGAGGAAGAAGAGACCCTCAGAGCCCCACAATGACTCTGCTCCAGAAGAAGAGGATAATACGGGCGAGATGTATGACCCAGAAACTATCCGGCACCCCAAATCATCAGAGTGGGTGAAGTCCCCGAGAATGGCCTTATACATGTCCCAGCATATCAGGAAGCCTCTTGACAAAGAAGTTCTCTCAAGAATGAGAGCGGAATGTCCATGACCCGAGCTGTCTTGGAAACTGGCAGACACCCCTGATCTCGACCCTAAGATGGTGATGTTCGTAACAAAGACGGCCAGAGATTTTAGACAAGGCGTCAACCGCGTCTGGAGAGGCTGCCAAGACAAGCTACTGGACCTAGCAGGGCCCTTGGCTAAGATAATGAATTTGGTTGAGAGAGCAAAAGATACCAGATCTCCTGTAGATGCTCAAGTTCTAGGTAGCTGGGTGCAACGCACCGTATGTCTTCTGGGAAACGCTAACTGCGTGCTCTCCTCAGAGAGAACGACTGCTCAAAATCGACAGTAAGTTAAGCTATTTGGCTTCCTATGAAGCGGGAGAAGGAGCTTAAGGGTTGCTCTTTGGAGAAGTTTTCGCCAAACAAATGACAAGTTTGCAAGGACCTATTATGCTTTAGAAAAAGCTCAAAGCTCCATCAGGAAATATTTTCCAGGACCGATTTTTGCCGGTAGCGGACGACATTAGGGTCGATCGTCAGGTCGCTTCAACATGCAGCGCAGAGCCCTTCATTACAGAGCCCTGTAAAGGCTCAAGATCAGGCACTTACAGGGAAGAGATGGTTACCATCAGCTAGTGACCCTAGATCAAGACGCTCTGACGGAACTCAAGTGGTGGCATGGAAGCTTGGAATGGACGAGCGATTTCCGGTGATACCCCATTTATAATGAGAGTCAGACGCAAGCAGGGCCGGCTGGGGAGCCAGATGCAGAGAAATAGAGACAGGAGGGAAATGGTAAGCAGAAGAGCTGCGCTTACACAAATTGTCTCGAGCTTCTTGCAGGGTCCTTCGCAGTGCGTGCTTTTACCAAAGACAGAGCCAACTGTTGCATTTTACTCAAGATGGACAACATTTCCACACTTCATTATATAAACAAATTAGGAGTGACCAAATCCAAAATGTTAGCAGAGCTAGCGATAGATTGTTGGCATCACTGCCTACAGGATCACATAACGGTATCAGCAGGGGAACAGAACAGCTTAGCAGACTGGCCCTCGCAATATCTCGTGGACTCCAGCGACTGGACACTTCACACACAGGTTTTTGCACGCTTGCAGGAGATATGGGGTCCCCTGGACACCGATTTATTTGTGTCCAGATAGAACGCTCAGATACCCAGGTACTTCAGCTGGAGGATAGACCTGGGGGAAGTGGGGGGAGATGGCTTTTTGCACCAGTGGAATGAGCAGTTCACTATGCCATTCCGGCTTTCGTCATGCTGACGAGAGTCTTAGCGAAACCCCGCAGAGAATCAGAGGAGCTAGTGATAATAATCCCATTGTGGAAATCCCAAGACTGGCTTCCAGGATAGTTCCCGTCATCAGGACCTTCTGCTCAGCTCGAACGGACATCCGCACACTCTAAGAGTAGCAGGCAATCTCTGCCTAATAGCTTGCAGGGTTTCAGGAAAAGACGGGTGTCGTCAGGCATTTCACAGCTCGCTGCCGACTGCATTAGACTCATTGGTGCCTTCCACTATTCAGAACTATGGCGTTGCTTGGGACTGCTGGTCCAACTGGTGCACAGAACGCGGTATTGATCCCATTTCAGCTCTTCTAGTTCATGTTCTCAATTTCCTAGGCGGCAGATTTCACGACAGGTGCGCCTACAGGATGTTCAGAGTTTACAGGTCGGCTATACCAGCGGGGCATGATAGAATAGAAGAGAAGCCCGTAGGGGAACACCCTAGAGTCATTTGTCTACTTAAAGGAGTTAAGCTGAGGAAGCCACCAGAGCCCACATAGGCAGTACTCTGGGATGTCAGAGAAGTGTTTCAACTGTTTCTCAGCTGGCTATAGAATAGCAATCTCTGGCGGTCTAAATTGTCAGGGAAGCTAGCAATGCTGCTCTGCTTAGTAGCGTGTAGGAGAGTTTCAGATGTTAAGGCATTAGAAACATATAGGAAGATATTTTACCCAGAAGGTGTTGCTTGCAGCATACCAAAGAGAACAAAATGTGACTAAGATCATTTCCGATCCCTACTTTCCAGAGAACAATAGAATATGCTTAGCACAGTGTATAAAAGAGTATGAGCTAGTAACAGCCATCATTAGACCGATAGGAGTGACCCAGGTGCTTAAAGCCCGCAGGAAGCCATACCGCACAGTAGCTACAGCCACAATAGCTAGATGGGTCAGAGAGGTTATGCATTGGGCAGGCATAGACCTGTTCAGATTTGGCATGCATTCTGCAAGAGGAGCAATGGCATCTAGAGCCTTCACGGCGGGATTGTCATTGCAAGACGTTATGAAGTCAGCTGACTGCTCTTCCGAGGCAACATTCAAGACCTTTTATTTTAAGCCAGTCTCCGAGATAACTAATAGGCCTGTAGAGAGCTTTGAACAAGCATAATGCTCGCCTCCTGTCTTGACATAGAATGAAGATTGCCCATGCTTACAGCACTGGGTAGTCTTGATTCTATTAAAGACACAGAGGTGAACATTAATCCCGCCCAAAATACGGTGAGGAGTTTCTATTTTGACATGTATATTCATGATGTATGTTTGTTTGTTTGATTATTCATTTAATATGGCGCGCAAAACCCAGAGGTAACAGGGCGCAACAGAGAACAGGAAGATAAGATTACATAAAAACTTAGTTGCATGATAGGGCACATATGAGTATAAAACATAGCATTACATTGCGTAAAATCTGGTGAAAGGACATATTTACATATGTACATACAGTTATTTACATTTCGGCAGGTCAGCTAAGGGATGTACATAAATTCAGTTGGCTGTAGTCTGTTAGTGTGCGAGGGCACAGATCAGTCATAGGGATCATTGGATCGTAACCAGGTGAGAGTGTTTCGTCTAAAGCTGTAGTAGGATTGGTCTCCTCTGATGTTGAGAGGGAGGGCGTTCCAATGTTGGGCTGCCATGACAGGGAAGCTAGTGCCGCCAGTTTTCTTTTGTCTGAATTTGGGTACCTGAAGGCAGTAAGAGTTAATCCTTCTAGTGGGGCGGGTGGAGTTTTTTTTTTTTTTTTAACTATTCTGGCTGCGAGATAGGGGGGGCCGCATTATTTAAGCATTTGAAAGTGAGTGATGCCGTTTTGAGTGAGATGCGGTTGCAGATTTTGAGCCATTTGTGTTCCCTTCTTTTGTTAGAGATGTGTTCCTTGGAGGGTAGGTTAAGGGCTGTTCTGAGTGCATTGTTTAGCAATGTTTGAAGTTTGTCGGTTATATATTTGTTGGCTCCCAGGTACATGGCGTTACAATAATCAAGTCTGGGGAGTATTAGGGCATTGGCAATGATGATGCAGCTAGCTTGGGAGAGGAATGCTCTACTTGCCCTGATTAGCTTGCATGTGTAGGCGGTAGAGGATGCTAAGGAGTTTACTTGTTTTTTTAGTGACAAGGCTGAATCTAGATGAAAGCCTAAAGTTTTCACTGTTTTGGCAACTGTGATGGTGTTGCAATCGATATTGAAAGCCTTGTAGTTGGGGCTGAGTTTTTTTAGATTGGCGTTGGAGCTGAGGAGCAGGATTTCGGTTTTCTCATCTTTCAGGAATAAGCCGTGTGTGGTCATCCATGCCTGAATGATGAGATATATTTTGTTTACCAAGGCCGTATCCGAGTCGAAGTTGCCCGAAAAGGGTATGAGGATCTGGGTGTCATCTGCATAATTAGTGTATGTGACACCCAGTCTGTCCAACTTGTCAAATAAGGGCTTGGTAAAGATGTTGTAGAGGGTTGAGGAGATGCAGGAGCCCTAGGGCACACCACAGGTTATTTTGACGGGGTCTGCTGAGGCTAATGAGGAGAAGAGTCTCATAGTTCGATTGTCCAAGAAAGATTGGATCCAGGCTATGGCCTCTTTCGAGAAGTGGGCAGCCGAGGCCAAGTGCTCGCACAGGACTGTGTGATCCACCAGGTCAAAGGCCGCCGACAGGTCGAGGAGGAGTAGCATGGCAGCGTTTCCTTTGTCGTTAATCTCACTGATCTGGGTTTTAAGATCGATTAGGGCTGTCTCAGTACCGTGCTGTGGTCTGAATCCAGATTGGCGGGCGGCTAGTAGTTTGTGAGTTTATAGATATTGCTGGATTTGTAGGTATGCTACTCTATCTATTATCTTTAACAGGAATGGTACAGTGGTGATGGGCCTATAGTTGGTGGGAATAGCGGCATCTAGGGTTTGCTTCTTGAGGAGAGGCAGAACCCAGGATTCTTTGAGATTGCTTGGTATGGTGTTGGAGGAGAAGGATGCGTTGATCAGTTTGGTTATAAAGGGAGCTAGGTCCCTGGCAGTATCCTTGATTATTTGGGGTGGGCAGTTGTCGCCTTTGCAGTTGGATGGTTTAAGTGAGGCTATAACCCTTTCTGTTTCTAGGATGATATTTTAGTGAATCTGAAGAGATTCGGGCCTGATGGGTTGGTTGTTATGGCACGTTTGCTAGGAGATGACGCGTTCGGGGTTAGGGAGTCTTTATCAGTGCAATTGTAGTTTGGAGAGTTTTGATTTTGTTGGTTAGAGCGTTTTGGACGCTGGTGCACCATTGTTTGTCTTTCGTTATGTTGTCTGGTGGGGGCATGGGGGATTCTAGTTCCCTTAGTATAGCAAATAGTTCTCTGGTATTCGAGCTGGATTTTTCGATTCTTTCATTAAATATGTTCTTAGTAAGAAGGATTTATTTTTTGTAATTATTAGCGAAGAGTTTAAGTTGTAATTTGTTCTCTTCTGTGGGGGTATTGCGCCATTGGGTTTCTAGTTTCCTTTTGTTCATTCTTAGTTATTTCAAATGGGGGGTGAACCAAGTGTTCAGGTGAGCTTGTGGTTTGCTTTTTTGTGTTTTTTGAGGGGCAATGATGTCTAGACCTTTTTTTATAGCCTGGTTGTAGCTTTCTATTAGGCATCTGGATTTAGATTGTCGGGGAGAGCATTGAGGGTTGGCAATAGAAGTGGTAGGAGGTTGTCAGAAGTTATATTTCTTTTTCGCTCTGGTGGACAGTGGTGGTGCCATGATCTTTACTTTGCTGACTTCTTTATTGAGTGATAATGTGAAGTCAATGAGATAGTGGTCTGTCCAGTGTTGAGGAGTGGTTTTGGTGATGGTGGTATCGCAGTTCAAGGCGGCGATCCAGTCCAAGGTTCTGCCTTTATTATGGGTAGAGTTAAGCACTTTTTGGATTAGGCCGTGTTCAGCTAGCATGTTGGCTATGGCTTGTGCTGGTTTGTCATCAGGGTCGTTCAGACCAAGATTAAGGTCGCCAAGTAATAGTATTTGAGAGGTGTCTTTTGTATTGTTGGCTATGAGGCTGGATAGGTCTGCTTCGAATGAGCCAATAGGGCCAGGTGGCCTATATATAAGGTAGATGGTTAAGATGCGGCAGTTAGAGATGGGTAATTTGGCTGTCAGGAGCTCGCAAGAGTGTAAACTCTCTAGCGTACCCCACCCTCATGATTTCACGCTCTAATCCGCATAGGAGATGAGCAGAAGACGGCCTGAGATGCAGAGAGTAGAAGAAAACAAATTTGTTTTCAGGAGCACATGTGAAGTTCAATTTTGCCAGAACAGCCCTGAGACTTAGAGAAGAGTTAGAACTCTCAAGACACGGAAGCGCGCAGATAGCCCAAGGAGTGTTATGTTTCAAGTTCTGGCAGAGTTTTCTGCCAAAAGAAAGAGGAAAGGACCCGGGCCAGAGGCTACTTGTATTTGGTCCTGGGCTCTTATAAGTGGAAGATGGGAGCCTCAGGACTACTAAACACTAGAGGATCATGGGGATTAGTAGTTTTCAGTTTAACTTTTTTTGATTAGAGCTAAAGAATAAAACAAAAATGTTTTCAGTTTAACTGTACAAAATTTGAAAAGCTGTGAGTTGCAGTATTAAAGAAAGTACAGCATAATGCCCGGCCCGTGTCTTTAATAGAATCAAGACTACCCTGCGCTGTAAGCATGGGCAATCTTCATTATCGATACTTAGACTACAATGTAGCAAACAACAGAAATAAGTTTCATTATTTAAAAGATGCCACTCTAAGGCAGTATCCATTAGGATTTCTTTGAAAAACTTTGTTTATAGCGATGCTGGCTTTAACTTGATAGGTATAGTCACTTTACATTGACAAAAACTGGCGTCAAGTATCTCCTGAGGGATATATTTGGCACCATATATTGGGACTATCAAATGCAAACTCCTATTCTAGCAATTTGTATAGAGTTGGGCTTGACCACACTGAGCACGGTGAACAAAAGGGAAGCCTCTATTAAAAAAAATCAGATGTGCTGAGAGGAATACAGTCCTTGCTAGCCTTTTTGATAAGACTGCATAGGCTCCGGACTGGGATGAGAGTTTGGGAGAGTGCTTTTAACAAGAGCTCCCAGTTTGGGAATGGGCCGATAATCACGATCATGTGGGCCCTTTTATCCTCTCTGAGTGATTATCTTAAGTTATATTGTCCTTATAGGCGGTCTCAGAAAAACATCTCCCAATGCCCTAGTTTGGTTTTCAGAAGGACCATCATGAACAGACTCCGCAAGCAGTCAGAATAACGAAGGAGGGCAGAAACAAGCAGATTTTGTAGAACTGCTCTACTGAATCTTACATCTGCTCCATGAGCAACATCTAAAGAGTAATGCTTGGCAAATGTATGCAGGGGCGACCACGTGGCCGCACGACATATGTCTCTGATAGGAAATCCCCTTTGCAGGGCTGTAGAGGCTGAGAACACCTTGGTAGAATGTGCTTTGTTGCCAGGAGGAGGCTCCCTGCCTGCCGACTGGTAACAATCGTATATACATAAAATAATCCAACGCAACAGGGTTTGCTTGGTTATGGCTAGACCTTTACGGGATAATGATTGGGCAACAAACAACTGGTCAGTTACTCACTGTAGTGACTAAATCCTTAGTCCCCTTTCCCCCATAATGTATGGGCGTCCCTTC
Source organism: Ambystoma mexicanum (assembly GCF_040938575.1). Lineage (NCBI taxonomy): Eukaryota > Metazoa > Chordata > Amphibia > Caudata > Ambystomatidae > Ambystoma > Ambystoma mexicanum. Next base: position 128,171,685 of record NC_090927.1, read on the forward strand.
CTAAGGACTGGAGACAGAACCTTTTTCACCAGAAAAACCTTCTTCGCCCTTTAAATTTAGAGGCACGCAGGAGTGCGGCCCAGGGAGCATGTGCTACCCTGACTCTGCCTACCAGCGCCACCCTCAGTCCCCATTGACGCGTCGACAATATTTATCATTGCCTAATGACACCAGTATTAATAGGGGGGAGGATGGTGGGACTTATGGAGGAAAGGAGACTAAGAGTACGTTAGTCACTATGGTGAGCAACTTGTGATTACTCTTACGTCCCGTTCCCTTTCCTCCATACTGGATGGGTGATTGCAACTGAATGTAGCCCCAGGGTGGAGAGGAGACCCTCCTTAAGCAAATAAGTTCCTTAGAGCTGCCTGTCCGAAGGCCACGTCTGACTTCGAGCCGGTGTCCAAACAGTAGTGCTTGCAGAAAGCTGACAGGGTGGCCCAGGTAGCTGCCCTGCTTATGACCCGCCACAGAAACGGCAGCTGGAATGCGATGGACGTGGCCTTGGCCCTGACGGCATGGGCGTGCATGTCGGCTGGCAGCGGCTTGGGTTGCCCCTCATAAGCCTCTTTGATGGCTGCAACCATCCACCTTGCTATGGAGGCTTTGGATGCCCGATAACCAGGTCTGGAGACCCCAAAGGTGACAAAATGTGCATCCAACTTGTAGAAGCCCTTGGTCCTATCCAGATAGAAATTCAGAGTGCATCTGACATCCAGGCAGTGCAAGACTCTCTGAGCCTCGTCCTTGGGTCAGCGAAGAATGTAGGTAGGACTATTTCCTCATTTAGTTGGAACGAAGCGGGCACCTTAGGTAGGAATGCCGGGTGAGTCAGCAGGACCATCTTATCCCTGTTAATGGAAATTGGTATAGGATTCTGAAGCCACCAGAGCCTGGATCTCGCTGACACTGCGAGCAGATGTGAGACCTACTAGGAGAGCTGTCTTGATGGTGACCAGCCTGATGTCCTCTGACACCATTGGCTAAAAGGGTTTGTGCACCAGGGTGCCCAACACCACACTGAGGTCCCACACAGGGTGTGGCTTTTTGATGGGCGGGTAAAGCCTGGACAGGCCTGCCAGATGTTTCCTTACTATCGGGTTGGAAGAGAAGACCTACTCCTCCGAATTTCTGTAGGCCCCTATGGCTGCAAGATAGGTGTGACATGTGTCCACCTGTACGCCTGAGTCGGCCGAGAACGAAAGCACATCGTCCAGCGTGCACGTCAGGGGGTTGATTTCCTTAGAATCTGCCCAGTGACAGAACCTGCTCCATTTGCTCCTTTATTGGCTCCTAGTGGCCTTGCTCCTAGCGCCCTGGATGAGCTCCAGATTAGCCTGAGATAGGTTCAGATGCTCTAGGGTGATCTGCTCAGGAACCACGCTGCGAGGACTAGCATCTGAAGAGCGGGGTGGATATCCCTGCCCCCCTGCTGGGACAGGAGAGATGCTGGGCCCAGCAGAAGGTGAATGGGTGGTTGGTCCGAGAGGCTGAGCAGTTTGGAGAACCCTTGTTCCGCGGGCCACCAAGGCGCTATCACTATGATGCTGAGGTGACAAGCCTCCTTTATCTTGTGGAGTACCCTGGGGATCAGTGGTGTGGGCGGAAAAGCATATGCTGTCGTGCCCTCCCATTAAATCTGCATGGCATCACTCAGGGAGCCGGGGCCTAGTCCCTGCCAAGACGCAAACTGATGGCACTTCCTGTTCCTCCAGGAGTCGAATAGATCCACCTGAGGATGGCCCCATGTGTTGAAGACCTCCTGCAGCACCTGGTCGTTCAATTGCCACTCGTAATTGTTTGCCCCCAGCCTGCAGAGTCTGTCCGCCTCCAAGTTGGCCTTCCCTGGGAGTTGGACGACCCTGAGGTAGATGCTGTTTTCCAGGGTCCATTCCCACATGCTGACTGCTAGCTTGCACAGCGGAGGGGACCTGGTAACCCCCCCCCTGCATGTTGACAATGTACATGCTGGTGGAGTTGTCGGTCTGGATCAGGACGGCCCAGCCCCGGATGAGCGGGAGGAAGGCCCTGAGGGCTCTGAGCCCCAGCCAGTTGATATGCAACGCCTGCTCCTGCCGGGTCCAGACTCCATGGATGCTGTGGCTGTCCAGAGTGGCTCCCCAGCCCTCTAGGGAGGAGTCCGTAGTGATGGTGAGCTGTGGAGTTGGCTGCCGAAATGGCCTGCCAGTCCGCACATTGCAGTACTTGGAGCACCATGTGAGGTCTGAGTGGAGAGAAAGAGGTATGATGACCAGCTCTGCTTGGGAGCCCCTCTCCTGAATCCATGAGGCTGTGAAGTGCAGTTGCAGTCTCCTCATCCGGAGACTCGTGTATGGCACAGCCAAAAGGACCGTTGCCATAATACCCAGTAGGTGCTGGTATCACCAAGCCGAAGTAACTGGTCTGTTAAGGAAGTGCGTAGTGGCCCTCTTGATGGCCGTAATCTTGTCCTCCAAGGCAAATACCTTCTCGGAGCTTGTATCCCAGATAAGGCCCAGGAAGGTGAGGCTCTGCATAGGCTGCAGCAGAGACTTCTTGACGTTGATGGTAAACCCCAGGTCGTGGAGCATACTTATGAGCGCAGATGAGGTGTGGACAACCTCCTCCGGGGTTCTCGCCCTGACGAGCCAGTTGTCCAGGTACGGGTAGACATGGTGGCCCTGAGGTGGGCTGCAGGGCTGCCACTGCATTCATGAGTCTGGTGAATACCCCGGGGGCTGAGTTGAGGCCAAAAGGTAGCACCTTGTACTGGAAATGACAGCCCATGATCCTGAAGCGTAGAAAGGAGCGATGGGGCTGCCAAATCGGGACGTGTAGGTAAGCGTCCTTCAGATCCAGCGAGCACATCCAATCTGCCTTGTCTAGTGTCTCTGCAATGAGTGCTGGCATAACCATCTTGAATTTTTGAAGAAAGAGGGAGAGGTTGAGGGTGGAGAGGTCCAACACAACTCTCAGGCCAGTCCGGTTCTTTTTTTGGTGACAAACATCCTGGACTAGAAGCGTACTCCTCTCTGGGAGGCTGGTACTTCTTCCATTGCTTGGCTCTCGACAAGCGACCGGATCTCTGCGCTGTCCCAATCTGTAGGAGGGGAGGAAGGAGGAGAGGGAGGTATAGGTAGGCGGTAACCCATGAATACTACTGAGAGGATCCACGGGTCTGAGAAGTTCTGGCGCCAAAAATGCACGAGAGGCTAGCCTGCCCCCCACTGGAAACACGTGGACCTGGAGGGACGTGTCATGCCTTTTTGCTCTCCGAGGCTGCTGCTGAGGAGGGGAATGGAAGAAGCCCTTGACCCCCCCTTTTTGTTGCTTGCGCCGGTGATGACTCTGAGCGGTCAGGTTGTCTCGACCTCTGTTTCTGGAATCACCGGAACCCGCCAAACGCCTGCCCCTTATCGGAGCTTTGATGCGACTGGGTGTAGGCCTTGGGCGTGGCTTTTGTATGAATATATAAAGACTTTGCGGTTTGCATGCTGTTCTTCTTCTTATCCAATTCCTCGTTGGTGGTAGAGTGGAAGAGGTCACTACCCTCGAAAGGAAGGTCTAATATGAGATCGTGGATGTTGGTGTTGAACTTTGTAGCCCAAAGCCAGGCCGTCCTTCTCATGTCCGTGGCGATGCAGTTGGCACAGAAAGAGGTGTTGATGCACTGTGCACTCCATGATGTTTGGCTTCTCCTAGACCGCCTTAAAGCGTGCCTGGCTCTGCGCCGGAGTTCCGGAAGGAAGTCCGATATCTTCTGCCACAATCTCTGGTTAACCGATGCAAGCATGGCATCCACGTTGGCTTGGCGCAGGGAGGCATTGTAATACAGCTTTTTCCCATACGCCTCCAATATCTTCTCCTCCATGCCTAGCAGCGCCGAGGACGAGGTGGCTGAGGACGACTACGGCTTAGAGTAGAGGGACGTTGCAGCGATAACCGACGAGTGCGGCTGGGGGGTGCGTTGACAGCAAGAGTGTAGCCTGCTCCATCTGTCTATACTTGGCATTGAGGCACCGATTGACAGGCAGGGCCGAGTGTTTCTTGGGCCAGAGCGACGACATCCTTCTGCATCGGGACACCCATCTTGGTAGGGGGTCTTAGGGAGAGGACCTCTGCGAAGACCCCCTCCATGGGCTTCTCTGCCTCGGGATGAGGAAGGCCCAGATATTCTGCCAAACCAACAAACCTGTTGTGAAAGGCCTTCGCTGAAGACAGCTTGTCAGGGTCCTCCTCCTCGTCTGTATCTGCCTGGGTGTCCGGCTGGTCCGCCACGGGAGGAGAGGTGTTGGACGTCATGGGCTGCGGTGTGGAGACCGGAGCCTGCTGCGGAGGTTGGCTCGGAACCGGCTGCACTGGGGGCGGATTCGAAGGAGCCGGCAGCGGGGACTGTGCTGGAGCCTGTGGGTATGATCAGAACTACCGGTCCACCCGTTGGCGCTGAAGTCTTTTTCGACGTAGTCGAAGAAAGGCTAGGGATTATGTTCTTAGTGTCATGACCGTGTCTGTCTTTGTCGCCGGGGTGTGATCTCCCCATGGGCAGGGCCTACGCCGTGCTCATCGGGGTCGGGGACAGACGTTCCGTCAAAAGGTTGACAACCTCCGGTTCGGAGGTTTGGTTGTCACTCTCACTGTCGTCACATTCGGGGGGGGGCAGCAGTGGGTGAAGTTACAGCCTTAGACATACCGTAGGCCGCCCACCTTTTAACTCTACGCTCCTTTAAAGTTTTGGGGAGGAGAAGCTTACAGGCTGCACACCCTTCCTCTTTATGATCGAGCGGCAAGCACCGGATACACCGTCTGTGCTTATCCCTACATGGGAATTTTCCCTTACAAATGGGGCAAAATCTAAATGGAGTCCTCTCCATAGCTGAGGTGACCCAGAGTGACTATGACCGACAGGGAAAGAGTGAAGAAAAGGAAAGGCATCTTCAGTTTTAGAAGGAAATGTCTACCCAACCCCACTCTCCCTACTATATAGGCCGGCGGAAGACCACGTGGTCGGCGACGCTAACAGATCACTTTTTGTCGAACTTCACAGGTCTTTGGCAGGGACTGGAACAGCCGTAGAGACAATGGATGGAAGGGGCAATATTAAATGTTCTTTATAGAACAACTCAACCAAAGGTTGTGGGACAAAAGCAATTTTCTTTACGAACTCCGCATATGGGCAACCAGTTAGCTTGGTGGAAAAAAACAATCTGAGGGACCTCGACGCGTGAGAGATCTTGGGTACACTACACGTCACGTAGGGATAGTGTTACAGGCACGCCCATGTCGACGTCCCCTTTTGATTCTCGAAAGACAAGATGCAATAGCCTGCGGTTGCCTCTGGATGTCGGACTATGCACAGTATGTGATTCTAAGCAGATTGACAAACATCAGAAGTGTTGTTTCAATTTACTTTTCAGTGGTACACAATAGTGAATGTATTTTATTGTGTTTTGTATTATGTTTTTTGTACAAAATAATAATTAAAATATGTATTTGATCATGGCATAAGGCGTAGTCATAACTCCTTTTCCCGGTTTCTATATATGGTTTCAAAATGTTCACACCGTTTGGGTGCGAGGGAGGGAAGCTAGTGTGGAACTCTCATTGATATTACTGTTACGCTCACCTGGTCTCTGAAGGCGCTGGGGCACGTTTGCAGCCCTCCCTGAACTTGAATCACCCCCTTCAGGCCTCTCCCTCAGTAGAAAAGCCGTGAGTGGTGGTACGTGGTGATACTGCTCCTGCGTGGAGATGAGTGTGTGAGTGCACCAATCTGTGATTGTTGTACCTCTCGAACCCTTCACCCCAAAGTATGGTTTCTGTGAGCATACGCTGGCCCATAAAGCTCACCTGTGAATTATGGAAGATAAGCTCTCTGTCCTGCTACTTCTGGCAGGGGCGCGTTGAATGGGATCTACTTCCTTCACTGATGAGGATTAGTCCAGTCAAGCTGCGACTATGCTTCTCCTTATGATTGGTAAGTCTTTCTTGAGCTCTTGTGATGCTGTTCGTCTGCTTAATGTGTTTATATGTTGCTCCTATTTATGCCCGCAATAATGTCTTTCTTCTGTTTCCTTCCCTTAGATGGAAATGCGGCCTCAATGTAGCTGTGAGTCGCGAGACGCGGCTGGATGGAAGATGGATGCTACCGCAATGTTCGACAGCAGGTAAGTGATGGTTTAAGGAAAAGCGCAAAGTATGGCGAAGCGCAACCTTCAACTGTTTTTTCGATGTCTAACTTTGTCTTCTGTTTTTCCTTGCAGGTGCTCCTGTCGACGATGGAGTGTGACGTGCTGCGGTGCCAAGATGAAGATTTCAGCGTTCCGGAAAGTGTAAAGATGAATACTTGGTTCACCGAAAATATATACAGGTAAGAACAGCTTCCCCCAGTTGGTAAGTATGCTGGCAGGAAGCAGGATGTCCAGGAAGCAGGATCTTCAAAGGTAAGTCTGACCTCAGGCGACGGTGAGCGTTACGCTGCTTGCAAGTGCAGAATAACGCGAAGCGTCTGTCTTGAGGATCGGGGCAGTTTATATAGCTGCGATCGTGGGCACGCCCATTAGGGCTGGCTTACCAGCCACACCCTGCCACTCCTAGAGAGTGAGCATGTGCAAAGGCAATCCATTAGCAGCCACACCCAAGAATACACTTCGGGCTGCTTAATGGATGGAAATGTTCAAGGTTAATGCATCCTGCTTAATGGATGGAATGTTCAAGGTTAATGCATCTGAAGTGCTATGTCCATAATAAAAGTCTTTTGGTGTTAAATGGATGTTCTTGTTTATTTCTGTTCTTGAGACTGGCGCCAAATGCGCTAGGACAGTGTCCACCCAGGTCTTCTGTGCATGCGACCCATGCATGTCTGTGCCCCGACTTCATGATCATGACAATCACGTTGCAAACAACTGGATACTTTTTACGAAAAGATGCTATTTCTATTACATACAGGTACATATGACGGACATAAACTGAAAGAGTATCAAATAGCTTGTCATAAGATGTAATAGATACAAGAATGCCACTAGCTCTGAAATACAAAATCCACAAGCATAATGTAATGCCTGTCATCTATAACCCACACTGCAGAGAAAATTGTAATAGGTGAGTGTTCTGAAGAAGAGAAGTCATTATTAAGATGTAGACTAAAATGTGTCAGGTATGTGCCATATACAGGCAATCTGAAGTGCTATGTCCATAATAAAAGCTTTTTGGTGTTAAATGGATGTTCTTGTTTACTTTTGTTCATAAGCCTGGCGCCAAAGGCTTCAGGACAGTGTCCACCCAGGTCTCCTGTGCATGCGACCCCTGCATGCCTGTGCCCCCGACTTCATGAGCATGACAATTACTGGTTCTTGGCCCTCATCCATCTAGCCCCCGAAAAAAAGAGGACCACCAAGCTCATGTGTAGCATTTTTCCTGTTCCTAAGAGTGGCATTGGACGAGCGGTCATGTTGCCTGGCGCGGTGGCCATTTTGTCAGGCTGCGTGCCACATGCCAGAGTCGTGGTACATGGCCCCCCGGACACGGCCTCGCCCAAGACTCTTGGTGTTGGAACATGAGGCCTATCCCGCACCTCAGGTCTAGGCCTGGAAGGCATATCGCCCTCGGCATTGTCGCCGGTAGTGCTGCGTGCAGGCGCCCCCTTGGACACGGAGCCGGCACTAGGGCGTAGCCCCTCGTGTGAAGATCCGGTAGAAGAACCTTGCGGCCCCTCAGCACTGATACCGGTAGGGTCTGAAGACCCCTCGGCCTGGGTAGTGGCGATGCTGGGTGGAGTTAGTGTAGTGCATGTTCCCAAGGCCACACCCCCGCGCACCTCTAAATTTAAAGGAGAAGAAGGTTTTTCTGGTGAAAAAGGTTCCGTCTCCCATCCCTAGGAAGGGACGCCCATACAGTATGGAGAAAGTAAGGTCCAACACAACTCTCAGGCCAGCCTGGTTCTTCTTGTGTATGGTGAAAATCTGTGAATAGAAACCCAGACCCCGCTGGGAGGCTGGGACTTCCTCCACTGCCTGACTCTCTATGAGCGAGCGAATTTCCACCAACAGAGTTGCTGTCCCAATCTGTGGGAGCGGAGGGGAGGAGAAAGGAGAAGGAGGGATAGGGAGCCAGAAGCCTGTGGATACTACTGAGAGGATCCATGGGTCTGTGAACCTTGTCCGCCAGTGTTGAGAATGAAGGGCAAGCCTGCCCCCACCGGAGACTCATGGATCCGGATGGCTGGGTCATGCCTTTGGCCCGATGGGGCTGAGGAGGGGGGACTGGAAAAAGCTCCTGTGCGCCGCCTTGTGTTGCTTGCGCCTGTGCTGGCTCAGGGATCTGTCTGTTTGCCTGGACCGTCTCTCCTGAAAGCCCCTGAAACCTCTGAAAGAACGATCTTTGTCTGAGCGCTGGTGCATCTGGCTATATGCCTTAGGGATGGCCTTAGTAGTCAATAAGGATTTGGCAGTCTGTGAACTGTTCTTCTTATAAAGTTCCTCGTCCGTAGTAGAATGGAACAGATCGCAACCCTCGAAAGGAAGGTCCAGTATACGCTCCTAGACATCAGGTTAGAACTTTGTCACACGTAGCCAGGCTATCCTCCTCATGTCGGTAGCGATACATATGGCACGCCCTGAGGTGTCAAAGTGAGCCAACGTGGACTCCGTTATATCCTGCGCTATAATTTTGGCTTCAGCCAGCCCAGCCTTGAAGCACGCCTGGCTGTGCACAGGGAGTTCAGGAGGGAAATCGGCACTTTCTCGCCAGAGCCTCTGGTGGACAGCAGCCAGCACAGCGTCAGCGTTGGACTGACGGCGATAAAGAGAAGCGTTTGAATAGATTTTCTTTCCATATGCTTCCAGGATCTCCTCCTTCCCCAGGAGTGCAGAGGCTGATGTAGCCGGGGACGATTGTGGCTTGGAGTAGAGTGAAGCTGCGGCGAACACAGAGGAGTGTGGCTGGGGGTGTGTCGACAGCAAGAGGGGGTGCCCCTTCATTTGGCTAAACTCGGTGTCGATGTGCCTGTTGGTAGGCAAAATGAGGTTTGAGCCATCCTTTTTTGGCAAGCGCCACCACGTTCTTTTGGATTGGAATCCCTGTTCTAGATGTGGGGTGTAGAGTGAGGACCTCTGCCAAGACCACCGCCTCTGGTTGTTCCGCCTCAGGCTGTGGGAGCCCCAAGTACTCTGCCAGGCCCGCAAGCCGTTCGCGAACGGCATTGGCCGACGTATGCGTGTCGGGGTTCTCCTCTTCATTCATGTCAATGTGTCCTATTGGTCTGGTGCAGCTGTGACTGGCAGAGGAATGGGAGCCGGTGTCGTGGGGACTAGCGCAGGCAGCTGGAGCTGCATTGGACCAAGAGGTGCTGGACCCAAGGGCGGGGTGCCCCTTGGTGCTAGCGGCAGTACCAGAGGGAACATGCCCCTTTTAATATCCTTGAGGATGATGCCCATCTACGGAGACCTCATGAGAGCCAGACATTTTTCAAAAAACATGTCTTCACAGGCCGACTGAGCGATTATTGGAGTGGGCATGGACACTGGGCCCTGAGGTTGCGGAGATCTGGGCACACTCTGGCTGTATGCGGGGTGTACCTGCCCAGCGACGCTGAGGGATATGCCGTGGACAACGTGCCAGGCGATGACCAGTCCCACCTGGGAACTCGCTCCCCTACCTGGTCCCCAAAGAGGGATGGTGTCTGGTGAGCCACCATTGTGTCAGGCCTGGCAGCCATTTTGTCAGGCTGCATGCCACATGCCTGTGTCGTGTTGCTTGCCGCACTGGGCTAGGCCTCCTCCAGGACTCTTGGCGGTGGAGGTTGAGACCTACCCTGCACCTCAGGACGGGGACTGGTAGGCGGAGTGCCCTTGGCTGTGGCGCTGGTAGTGCTGCATATAGGCGCCTCCGCAGACATCTGTCCAATATTATGGCGTAGCCCCTGGGGTTGAAACCTGGTAATGGAACCTTGCGGTCCATCCACGTAGTCAAAGGAAGGATCTCGCTACCCCCCCGGCCTGGTGGCCGGTAGCTGAAGCAGCCTTAGTACTTGCAATGGAACTAGGACCCGATAGGTCTTGCCTGCTCTTGCGCTTCCTGGGTGTTGGGCAAGATTGTATGCATTACATTTTGGGTGCACTACAACAACCCTGACCTCCTGGCAATAGGTACCCAACCTTTGGTATTAGTCTGTACAAAACAGGTTGGTAGCGTGTTCAGCAGCTAGGCTTATCTCAAGAGGGGTCAGTGTGAGCTGTAGGGGAGTTACAAAGAGATTCACAGTGACAAGTATTCAAATAAACTCTTACACACAAGGTTTCTTGATTAAACAATTATTAATTTAAGTCGGTTTGAGTAAGCCTTCTTCAGAAGGGCAATATAATAGTAACACACAAATACACTCCAAAAACTAGGACACTCTGGACATTGATATACCACGGTTTGCATTTAGAACCAGACAGAGGGAAGAAGAGTCATTCAGGGAGGAAGGCTAGGCCAAAGTCAATTGGGCAAAAGTCTAGGTGAGCTGAAGCACTTCTTGCAGGTAGGTAAAAAGTCTTGTACAAGGTTTTACAAGTCTTTGTTGAAAAGAAGAAATCAAAGCAGGGCCACAAGCTGATTAGGCTTGTGAGGTAAAGAAGCTGTTAGCAACTCTACAAAAGCAACCACAACAAGTCTCAACTGAGAACAAGTGAGATTACACAACAAGAGGTAAGTTCGGTTAGACTGCACAGTACCTTTGGTTAGAAGAAAAGGGCTTTAGCTGGCTTCTGTTCCTGTGCAGCTCTGCAAATCCTGTGTTCCTGGGCCTCAGTCGTGGGGACAAGAGGGAGGATATCTGAAGGACTCCAGCACTGCAAAGGGACAGTCGGCGACAAAAAAGGACCAACCTCTATTGAGTGGCACTTCGTGGTTTCAGCTCCTCGCGTCTAAGCAAATAGCAACACCACTGACTCTTGGCTGTCGAGATGGCTTTCCTTGCATCTGGGGTCCAGCACTCTGTTGAGGTGGCTCAGGCCCGGTCAGTCCTGCTTCCTGGGAGTCCGGATGATCTTCCTGGAGCTCTTGGCCAACTCAAAAGCAACACACACAAACTGGTGTTCCTGTCCCTGGCTCTATCATTTCCAGCAGCAACTGCAGTGGAAACTGAACCAGCTTCGAGGGGATGTCCAGGTGGCTTAATTTGGAGTTGATTGGCCCCACCAACTCAAAGGGAGAAGTCCTTGCAGGGTTTCTCTAGTCGAGGCGAATTTGGTGCTTCAGCACAGCAGCAGGGCTTCACTGGGCAAACCAACGGTCCAGGAGTTGCAGCAGGCATCTCTTCCAAGTTCTTCTTTGGATTCCTTCGTCCAGTGGTCGACTCTGCCTTCCAAGCCAAAAAGCCTCGCCTTTTATGCAGGTTTCTCCCATGCATTCCAGCCTAGCTGTCAGTCACCCAGAAGGGTGGCTGTCCTTGCCGGACAGCCAGCCGAGCCGGCCAATCACCTAGCAGTGCATTCCTGTCTCCTAGGAGACTAAGCACATGGAGTTTCGGGCGCCTCCCTTGCTTCCTGCCCCGCTAGACACCCTGGAGCCAGAGGCGGGCTTCACTAGTGAATCCCGCCAAAGACAAAATGAACAAAGGGACCGAACCTGGTTTGGCGCGCAGAGTAAATCACAAGAAGGACCTTTCCACAAAGTAATGGTGAAAAAAAGAAGACTGGGGCCATTTTTGACAAAAATGGCACCCCTGGGTGCTTTAGTGCAGCTGCGAACGCAGCCCGCGGTAAAAGCACACCACAGTAGTTAAAACTAACCCACCTGCCACAAGCCATTCATCGAGGAAAGAGGAACATAAAAATGTTACATGAGAAGCTAGACAAAGAGGACAGTAAGTAACCCCTCCAGCACCCTATTTTAAGATGGTGTATGCTGGGTCTAGAAAGTTAAAAGTGTAAGTAAAGTCAATTTCACTTCACTGCTCTTGGAAACAGTTTATCCAAGAGAAGGTATTTAAACTTTGGGAAATCTAAAAGACTTCCCTGTGCCACTGCATTGAAGGTGCTGTGTGACACCATGTAAAAGATGATGCCTATGGAGTTTGGCAGACTCCACAACCAAAAGAAACACAGTGTTCAAATCATGACAAAAATACATGAGATACAGAGGACAGGAGTACCTCATTAAATACAAGAAGAAAGAAGACAAAGTACTTCTTTGAGGAAGAATGCGTGGAATTACTGGGCCAGAGGTCTAACCCAGGAGCGCTGGTGAAACCGGTCCGTTCCCGTCGATGCAGAAAAGAGGACTGAGGAGTAGTGCCAGTGGGTGGAGTCAGGGCAGCGCATGCTTCCAGGGCCGTGCACATCTAAATTTAAAGGGGAAGATTTTTCTGGTGAAAAAGGTTCCGTCTCCCGTCTCTAGTGAGGGACGCCCATACAGTATGGAGGAAAGGGGCCTAGACATAGGAGTACAAACAAGTTACTCACCGTACCGACTACTGTACTCCTAGTCCTAGTCTGGAAGAAAGGCAAAGGGATGTAGGAGTATTGTCCTTTATTTCAGTTGTAGATGAACACACAAGATCTATTTAAGTTCATATCAGCCAGACTGTTATGCTTACAAATAAAGGCATTGAACCTCACTTTTGTCTCATGTTATTTCGATGCCTTTGACACACTGTTCTGAAGAAGATCTACCACAGAGTCCAATAAGTGAGGAGATAAGGAGAATGCCAAGGTGTTTAGTAAATTTCTAGTCATCAAGGTGCACTGGATGGAGAGGGAGACGGTTCCAGAGTTTAGTGAGGGTATCGAGTCTATCCATCGAATATTATTTTATAGAATTGAAATCCAACGAAATGTATTTATTGAAAGCCATTTCCATCGAAATGCACTTTCATTGAATACATTTCGTTGTATTTCGATTAGGGTTGGGTTAGTGTTAGGGTTAGAGTTAGGGGGGGTACCGTTGGGGCCTGGGGGGGGGATCACCCCAATAAACAAACACTAAAACGTTACATTAAGTTAGCTAGTGCCGAAATACTTTAAAGATTTCAGCACTGGACAGCTCCATGTAACGTTTTAATGTGAAGCATGTTTCATCGAATTCCTAAATTCAGCATTTCAATGAATTTTTTTTTCAGTGCTTTTAATTCGATGCATTTCTTTTTCGATGGATGTTTTTCGACGGAAAGACTATAAATATTTAGTTCGTAGATAGGGACATATGTGTCTGAACCATATAGGAGTAAACTCAGGAAAATTCAGAAAGTAGGTGTATGCTTGACGCAGGTCTTTCTTTAAGACATGAGTGTGTGATATGAGTGCATTCTTACATTTTGCTTGCTACATAGGTGTTCCATATTCCGATTTTTGCTGCACAGGTTTGTGCTGGATTCCTGGACTTCTGTTTTATAGCAAAGTGTTATCACTCAATAAGCAGCACACAAGACATCTCAGATACCTATAACTTATGAATCATTCATTACGCCATGAACCACAATTTCTGTTTTCAAAATGCCATGAACCAAAAAGTCGAAAAGTGCTTTATGCGTCTCTTTTTCACATAGGGATGTACACATGGAACTTGGATTACGTATATTGTGGTTGGTGTATGCAATACCTTTCTATATTGCTACTATGAAGGTAGAAGTGCAGTGGATGATATGAGCATCTATCAAAGACTATTGATCACTATTACCTTTGCTATCCTGCCGTGTTCCAAACAGTCCTGAAGATCCAGCTTATCATTGGCTGTGGAAGACAGAGGCCTAGGAGAGAAAAGGACAGTCTCAATTAAATGCATTCACTGCAGACATTTGAAAGGTCATTTATACTTAAGTGACCATATCTACCAACATACAAGACTATTTTGGACACAGCTGCCTAGTAACTTTGCACAAAGGTTCCATTAAAATTCTGGAATCGCACTACACAAAATGTAAAAACTGTGGTAGGAGGAACTATATAAAAAGCTTACTTGTGTAATTAAGAAAGTCCTGCTATTATTCCGATACTTCCAGCCACATAGAACAAGACATTTAACTGCTGGTAATGTTCTTTCTGATGGATACGGATTCCACATAATTGGAGTTTGTTCTGACGCTATCAGCACCAGAAAGCTTTCCTCTCAGACTACAGGTAGCACCAAGTGGCTCCGAAACCGTCTCAGTCATGGGCCATAAGCGTCAACACCCACTTGAAGGAACATCAGAACCATATATGCTCCAAGCCGACAATGCAATTTCCGCAGCTGAGTAATTTGGAGTGGATACCATGAATCAACAATCAGTCACTTGCTACTCAAAAAAATAGGGGCAATTTCAAAAATTCAGATCAATGTTAAAGTATAATGGGGCAGATGAGAGGCAATGAGGAATCCGTGGGAGAAATATATGTATCCGTTAGAACCAACGTTACTGGCAGATTAATGTTTTTTCTTTTAATGGATACATTCCTCCCACAGATTCCACACCTCTGAAAGGCTCCCAAAGCTGTACTCAAATTCATAACGAGTAAAAAAAGGTATTTTTGCAGCACCGACATCGCATCCTAGCATCTTCACTAGCCCGGTGCTCAAGTAGGTAATAGGTAGTAAATGGATTGGTTCGAATGGGGCTGTCATCAATAAAGGGAGCATTAAACTGAGACCCCACGGTGAACAATGAAGGATTTTGGTGGATAAGCATTAGTGAGCCCATGTAGAAAAGGAACCATGCTCTAGTGCATGCTTGAAAGTAGCAAAGACCACAAGATAGCCACTAACATGCCATCACTACGCCCAGACACCGGCAATGGAAGAAAGAAAATTGTACTGGTGAACCATGCCAACGGACCAAGCTCTCAGTCCCAGCACCGAATTATAAACTAGCACCATGGACAAGCTTAATAATAGACTTGGTGGAGGGGCGCCTAGCACAAAGTATTGCGCCAAGAACCTTCTTTTAAAGATCCCAATCGTTGTACCTCAACCCCTCATTTCCTGCATTAAGGTTCAGAGTCATGGCATTGGGGGTGAAACACCCTTCCATGTGATTGTGTCAGTAAATCATCCCTACAAGGAATCATCCAATAACGGAATAGCAGAATTTCCAATATGACTGGGTACCAGGTCCTCCATGAAAGTACACAGTGATCAAGATCATTGTTCTGCTCTGCTTCAAATTCCTCAAAACCAAAGCAATCAGCTGGAAAGGAGTGAATGCATACACATGGTTGAACTTTCAGAGAATCACCAATGGCATTGGCTATAGAGTACCACCTCCGGAACACTGAGGAGCAAAATAACTTGCACTTCCTAATCAAGCGGGTTAGTGAACAGGTCAACTTGGGGAAACCTCCATGTGGTGAAGTTCGCAGTCACAGTCTTCCAATGAGCTCCCACTCATGCAACACACCAGAGTCTTTACACCTGTACATTTAAACTGCCGGTGAAGTGAGAGGCCGCCAGTGTCAACCACAGGAGCATACGCTTTCTGCAAAGCTTGTGCGTTCACAGACAGCCGACCATGTTGACTTGGTGCATTGCGCTAGAGCGGTCTCTGAGGACAGATCATTCCCCTATAGAAGGTAAGAAAGATTGCAGCGCCAGACACACTACACTGGGTTCCAGCAAGTTGATGTGGAAGGACTTCTACTTGCATTCCCACAAATTTCTCACTAAAAGATCTAGCAAAGGAGCTCCCTGTCCCATGAGGGATGCACCCATAGTCAAGGGTGCTATCTGCCATGGCTGCTGGAATATGCCCCCACTCCCATTCTCCCAAGGAGTTTTGTTAACGGAAGCTGACCAAAGCAGGTCCTTATGAAGCAGAGAGGATAACCCAGGTATTGTCTTTCAAGTACCCAGTGACCTGTGCCACTGGCTTCTCATGGACCAATGTAGCTGACACATTTGCTGTTGTGCTTCAGGGACTATTAAGTCCTAACATCAACAATAAAATCCTGGCGTGGAGTACGGATACCTTGGTCTGAATGGTTATCACTCTCTCGGAAGTTGGGCACACCATATTGGGATACTCAGTATCCAGAACTGCCCCTATAATCTGTATGTGTTTGTGGGTGTTGAAAATTACATTTTTTAGTTTAACCTAATTGGCGGGAAGGGAACAGGTCATCCCCAAGTCCTGATGGGCCTCCCTATTATGACCTAGCACACCAGAGAGGGAGCTAGAGAGCCATCCAAGATGGCAGCTCACTAGAGAGCTCTGTGCAGTGCCCTAAAATATCCTGGAAAAATTGCCTGTTGTGTGCCATCTTACTACCCCCGCCGATGTATCCTGCAACTTGAACCGCCAGAGAAGCCCCGGGAGTTAACAGCCATGTCCCGAGTGCATGCCAGCCCCCATCATCACCACAGTGGGCTCAGCGAGGAGAGAGGCTGTGGTCCGGCGGCGATTCTGAGAAGAAACGGCTCTGACACGGCGAAGTAGACGTGCCTTGGTTGCCGCGGCTCGTTACACCGACAACTGCGACAAGGCACCTGCCAGGGCTACACCCCAAGTGGTTTGCGGCGGCTGGGGCACAGATCACCGATACACCCGCCTGACGGTTAGCAAGAGCGGAGGACCGCCAGTCAGAGGCGGGGACTGAGACAGACGCAATTCGGAGCCCACCTGGTCACATCAGCACAGCACCGCAGTGCCTGGGAAATTCCGGGAGAAGTGACCCCGCCGCCTCGCGGGAAAAGCAGCGCCACGTCACAAATCGGCCCAAGACGGGGCGCTTTGCTCGGCGCCACCCTTCTGTCAGCTGCCTCGCGGCCTGAGGCGGAACACGAACTCTACCTGTGGCGTGACAAGGTGCGAGAGGAGCACTCCTGTGGCCGAGTCGCAGTGCTACGATAATACACCAGGTAGGGGCGGCATCATCCCTCCTCACCGTCCCCTACTGGCCAGTTACATCCTCTGACCAGGCGGCGTCTCCTGGAGCGGAGGAGGACCCTCGTCCCGAGCCTGCAGATCTCAGCTCCCTGCTCGGATCCTCCCGGCCTGACAACACACCACCGCAACCACAACGAGGTGGGGGCTGCGGAACCCAGCTGCGACAGGCACCGTCGAGGCCCAGCAGAGTGCTCCTTTGGGGCCAGTCCATCGGCATACCGTGGCTGGCCTTGGAGCGGCGTACGATCCTCCCGCCCCCCCCCCCCCACGACCTCCCAGCAGCGAGGCCGGGACCAGCTGGGTGCAGTTGAGACACGACTCACCCCCGGCAGAGGCCTACGGCACAAGCCCCCTTCCCCTTTTGCTGGCCTCCATGAGTTCAAGGAGAACACATCTGACTGCCTCTGCCATCACTAAACACCAATACAGGGGTCAAGTCCAATGTCCAACCCCTCCCTCCCTGGCCCGCACCAGAGACCTTACTATACAGGCATTCCCAGTACTATTTGCCACTCCACTCATAGCCATCACGTACTACCAACTAAGTGCACTCGGCACCAGGGTGGGTTCATGCAATTTGTAGACAGGCTTTGCCCAGAGGCCACAAACAAACTGGAGGTTCCCCACAGTCTACAATCAGCGGAGCAGTGCTCTCCAGTAGCCCCCGTAGCAACATTAAATTAGCCCCGGAGTGACCCTACACTTACTGAACTATACAACCTCCTACTGTGGCTGGGCCATACAAAGAGGAGCCGACAGTTGATCTGGGACACCGGAGCCAGATGTCGAGGTAGGGAGAGACATGTATTTTCTGCCTGTGCAGGTGAGCCACCACCATAACTTTTGTGAGGCTTTCTGAGGAATTGAACATGAAACTATGCGTACTGCAGATCTAGCGACACCAACCAAATCGAGTAACTCCAGAAATTGGAGGATCTGTGTTAAAGGGATACTTCTTTCACAGATGAAACTGCAGCCTCAGGTGGATTAGTAAACTTCTTTACTTCAAGTTCAGTTAACATGTAATTAGGATAGCAGGTATAAGGTAAGTACATCAGGTTAAAAGGGACACAGACATCCACCGGCACTCACTCGCACAGGCAGCTCACCTACAAATGACATCCAAGGAACACTCAAAGGAAAACACTCAACATTCCACACTAAGTGTTAGGCAAGATTGTGTGCAGTATCCTGTGGAAGACTACAGCAAACTTGACCTCCTGGCAATAGGAACCCAACCTTTGGTATACGTCTGTACTACACAGGTTGGTAGTGTGGCTGAGCAGCCAGGCTTATCTCAAGAGGGGTCAATGTGAGAAGTAGGGTTGTCATACATAGTTTCACAGTGACAGTTATTCAAATAAACACACTCAAGGTTTCTTGATTAAACAAATATTAATTTATTTAGCAGTCAGTTATATCAGCCTTCTTCAGAAGGGAGCAAAACATGTAACAATTATAATACACTTCAAAACTCACTCTGTTTCTCTAAATCAGATGATACCCATCGGGGATGGCACACGGACACTTCCTACACCCTCAGGTGACTTAAATAGCTAGGATACTGTGGACATTGATTTATCACTGGTACATTTAGTGCAATGCTGAGATTGGTGCAAAGGTTAGATTGGGGAATAAAACAAAGGTTAACAAATAATTTATAAACAAGTAAGTACTTTTTAAAGCTTCCAATGTCAAGTAAATGTAACCCTTTCCTGTGGGAAAGGTAAAGGCACAGAGTCAGAGCAAGAAGAGTCTCTAAGGGAGCCAGGACAGCCAATGTTAGCTGAGCAAAGTCTAGGGGGACAGAAGATCTTCTTTGCAGGTAAGTAAAAGTCTTCCACAATGTTTTTAGAACAGTTTGTAGAAATAAGATTCACTTGAAGGGCCACAAGCTGTGAGGCTTGTGAGGGGCAAAGATTCAAGCAACTCTGCAAGGGCAACCAAGACCAGTCTCAACTGAGAACAAGTGAGGCTACCACATTGAGGTCCCAGACTGTATGCGGCCTATGCACAGCAGGAAAAAGCCTAGACAACCCCTTGAGGTGGGTCTTAACCACCAGGTTGGCTGATGAAAACACATGCCATGGGGAATTCTTGTAAGCTCTGATGGCTGCCAGATAAGTGTGGCAAGTATCCACCTGAACTCCAGAATGAGCAATGTATGATGAAAATTCCAGTAGGTCATCCAGAGTACTGGTGACAGGGTCCAGCCCTTGTCGTGAGCTCAATGGCAGAATCTAGTCCATTTACTCTTATACTGGGACCGAGGAGAGGGCCTCCTGACCTGTTGAATGATGTCCCAGTTGTCATCCAAAAATTTAGCATGCTGAATACTGGCTGGTCAGGAACTAGGCTACCAGTGCCAGCCTGGTCGGGTCAGGATGTTCTCGAAGGCCAGTGGGGGGCAATCAGGATGAGGCTGCAGCTCACTGAAGCCCAGAACTTGCAGAGGGTCTGTTGGAGCAGAGGAGATGACGGGAACGCATAATAACTGCAGCCGTGCCAACAGATCTGGAAAGCGTCTCCCAGCGACTCCCGATCCTGCCCATGAAGCAAACTGGGGCACTTGGAATTCAGGAGATAAGAACATGTCCAGGTCTGCAATCCCCCAATGCTGGAACAGGGCAAACAAGGAGTCAGTGTGCAACTCTCACTCGTAGCTGTTGAACCCCAAGCAGCTCAGCTGGTCTGCTTCTGCATTGCTGTCCCCGGGAGGTGGACTGCTGATATCCAAACCCCCTCCGTCAGGGCACATGCCAGATCGATAATGCCTCCATGCATAGGAGGGAAGAACGGGTGCCACCCTGCTTGTTCAGGTAAAACATTGTAGTAGAATTGTCCATCCTGACCATAACAGACCTGTCCCTGATGAGGGGCAGAAATGCCTTGAGGGCCAGGGCAGGGCAGGAGGGCGATTCACGTAGCCCTCCAGAGTAGCCCCACAGCCCGAAACAGAGATGTCCATCGTCACAACCAGGTTATGCTCCAGTGGGTGAAGGGGGCTCCCACTGAGGCATTGCCGTCCATCAGTGAAGACTGGGTAGAAGGAGCGGGGGTATTGGGATCCTGTTCTGAATCCCTGTCTCCTGATCTCAACTGGACACCAGATGGAGCTGGAGGCGCCTCATCTTGAGGTGAGCGTATTGTACAGTGAGCTGGCAGGAGGCCATCAGCCCCAGAAGGTGCTGCAACCACCATGCCGAGGTGGTCAAGTTGGCCAGAAAGTCCCTATCGCCTAGCGAAGGGAGAGGAACCTCTTAGGCGTGGGGGAACACCCGCTGAACAGTCATGTTCCAACGTATTCCGAGGAAGACCAGATCCTGGGACTGGCAGAACTGCGACTTCCTCTGATTGAGGGAGAACCCCAGCTGATGCAGGATATCTGCCAATCTCTGGCCGGAGTGCCACACCCTCCGGATGAACCCGCCCCACCAGCCAGTCGTCCAGATAGGGTTATAGGTGATGGCCCCCCCAAGCAGAGGAGACGCACCACTCGTTCATCAACTTTGTTAAGACACGAGGGGCCGGGATCGGCTGAAAGGAAGCACCTTGTACTGGAAGAGGTGCAACATAATCGTGAACCGCAGAAACTTCTGATGCAGCACAACCTGTCAGGCATCAGTGTACAATGGCCCCGGAACCCCTTATTAGGACTGATTCTCTATACTCTGGCTCGGTGGACAGATGTATAGAAGGCCAACCTATATCGTGACAAGGACAACTCTGGGGAGCTGCAGCCAAAACAGTTCAAGGTAGCAGTGACAAGAGTCTAGGCTAAGTCTCAAGAGGTGGTGAGCTTGTAAAGGGTCCACAAACAGTAAATATAAAGGGAATCACAAATGACACTTGGACAGTACATATACAGTTATTTCACTGGCCAACAGGGGGCGCGGAGACAAACATGGTCCCTGCGTGAGCTCTGCCGCCGCCGCGGCCCCGAGAAGTGAATTGAGCCGCCACCTGTGCCCCCCCCCGTAGAAGGAAATCGAGTGGCTAAGACTCCCCCCACTATAAATTGGACCGGGAATCTAACAGAAAACATTGTACGAATATACCGCCCGGACCAGAGAAGTGGAGCTGAAACCGCACAGTCTGCACGTGGCGTGACGGAGATGGACTGCCCTCCAGGACCTAAGGCAGTGAGGCACTCTCCAGGGAACAGGAACTGGGGAATCCTTGCGGATTGAGCGGCCCGATAAGTGAGGTGCTCTTTGCCACGAAGCGCCCGCTCTCCAGACACCTGGGACCCGCTCCGAGTGCTGAAGGTGGCCACAGTAAGTCTTGTCCCTGCCGTGCGCAACCCCGCTGCGACTGGTCCGCGTTTTGCAGACCGTAGCCGCGTAACACACTCAGTAACCCGAAAGATAAAGAACTTGAGGCTGCAGCACACGAACCAGGTCTCTGCCGCCACGAAGCTCTGGCACCCATTGGAACGTGAAAGGGTGTCGCCCGACACGCCTCAACACCAACGCCTGACACGAAACGCGCAAGGAGGGGAGATTCCATATTAAAACTGTAGCACATTAACATTCCATCCGCGAAACGCATCATATGTGAAAAAGACCGAAGTGAGAGACATGTAAAGGCATAGTGACCACGTGTAGACACAGGTGGGCCGGAACTTGGAGGGCACATACAGAAACGACGCAAACGCCACTTGCTTACCACTATCCCCTACCTGACTGTACAGACATAAGGGGAAACTGTGTACTTTAATAGTGCTGAACTCTGGCACTCAAGTAGACCCAAACTAAGCCTGACACTGGGTCACTGCCACGAAGGAAGCCCCCTCACTCTGGTGGATGCACACAGATTGCACAACAACCCTTCTCCAGGGTGACCAATCAGACATGATCAAAAGGAGGCCCGCTTAGGGCAAAGACATCCCCGGACCTCCCCTAGAGTGAACAACGGATCAAAAGCACACAAACTCACGTGCGAATATAGCCGGACTGGACCAAGCAAAGCCTTACCGTCACGCCCAGTTCCTGGAATTATTCTGAAGACATCCTCCAAAAAAATGCATACAACGTGACACCACAGGCTACCTCCTGGTACAGTAAGTGGCAAAAGGGCAGATCCAACCCACCACATAATAGGGTAAAAGGCCAAGAAAAACGTTGAACATTAGAGCAACGCCCTGGTGAAAGACATTAACGATCCGACTAAACCAATATACAGTGAGGGAAACAGCGGTACACCCAACAAGAACTACATATTAGTACCCCGGAAAAGAATTGCATTCAGGGCCTACTCTTGCAGAACTCAGGGAAACGGGATATCATCACACCCAAACTTCCAGCATACATACAATCCCGCTTGTCCTGACAAGGAACATAATACTTCACCAAGGTCACCCCCCAGAGGCCATTTGAGTGTGAAACAAAAACTGGCCCCATTCGCAAACACTGCCATATCTATCGGAACAGACGATCCCAACATGGCGACCAGCGACAGTACAGGAAATGAACTAGCGGCCACGAAAGGTGACATTGTGGCCCTGTTCGGAGAAATAAAAAATATGAGGGCAAACATAGGAGGCAAGATAGACAAATTACGCAGAGGCTGGACAACATGGAAGAAAGACTTGGAGTGGAGAACAACCAGGACACCCTAGAAGCACAACTGGACCAGAGGATGACTGAACTACAACAACGCGAAGATGACTTCAAGCTCAAGCTGGACTACTTGGAAAACAGAGAAAGACGGAACAACATACATATTTTTTGGATTCCGGAAAAAGGAGAAAATGAAGCTGATCTGAGGAAAACACTTCATGACATTATCAAGCTCTTGGTTGCGGACGATGCTATCGATGAGCCCATAACAGAACAAATCCACAGGGCTGGTGGCCCCCTGGGCGGACCAAGATCAGTTCTTGCCCGATTTCATCGTTTTCAAGACAAGGCCAGGGTACTTGAGAAGGCTAGAAGGAGCGAGTCTATAACTTTAGGAGGCGCTCAAATTTAGATATACCAACACCTATCCTCTCTGAAGCTGGCCCTCAGGCGGATGTGTGGACCCCTCACTAAACAACTGAAGGAAAAGAACAGCCGGTACAGGTGGGACTACCCCTTCTCTCTCTCTCCTTTGAATATGAGAGTACCAAGATTAGACTGAGATCCGAAAAAGAAATCAAGACTTGCATCTCCAAACTAATCGGCCTCCGGGAGGAAGTAAACAATCAAGAAGAACCGAGGCGGGAAGACCGAGAATGGCGCATTCAAGGACCAAGGAGAAAACATGTAAAAGGTTCAAGAAAATACCGGAGAGGTAACCTCTCTCCGGAGGGGGACAACTGAACACTCACGAACTTGGTAAGAAAGACCTTAACCCATTGTTGAAAATGTGACTGCGGTAAGGTGTCAAGCTGCAGACGACACAATGGTCATGCGTATCGAGGGGGGACACTGAGGGGGCTCAATTCAGATTGAGATATCACCTTAGGTCAAGGGGCGTGAAGTAATGGCCCCTACAGGTAGTTCGATGCAGGTCTGGTGCTATCAACCGGGCTCAATCAAACGCCATCAACTGGGATGGGGAGGGGGGAGGGATAAGAGGGCGATAGAAAAGGGGACAGGGTCGAAGCAGCACCATCAGCAGTTCAAAGCACCCAATACAGTGTGAAATCCAAGGTGAAAATGCAGCATAGGTCATGTAACAGAAGCGTTTTCCTTATAGAAACAATCAATGGCATCAAACGCTGAGACCAGGGGGAGGGATTACCTGAGGGCAGGAACACTTAATGTGAAAGGACTCAACTCACCTGCCAAGAGATCACTTGTGGCCAGAGAATTCTGGATGGCCCAAATAGATATCCTCCTATTACAGGAGACAAAATACGCAAAGTGAGAGGAAAGGCAAATCCTTCGGAAACGTGTGGGGATAGAGTTCTGGGGATCTGGACCACTCAGAAAGGAAGGTGTGGGAATCCTCGTCAGAAAGGGTATAGATTTTGCGGAGACCAAGACATGGTCCGATGTAGAAGGGCGGGCCCTGTTAGTTACGGGAAACATAGGCAAAGCGAATGTGACGATTGCAACACCTTACTCGCCCAACACAGGACAAACTAGGCTCCTTACCAAAACAATTCCCAAAATACTGTTAGACGCCTCAAGCCACATCATCCTAGGAGGCGCCTTCAATCAGTGGGCAGACCCAGTTAAAGACAGGAAGCCTGGCAATCCCGACACGAGAAACCAGATTAGGGGCGACAGCACAGAACTTGCAGAAATGATGGAAACATATGAAATGATAGATGTGTGGAGGGGCATGCACTCAAACGATCAAGGCTACACTTTCTTCTCCACCCCTCATAACACATATACTCAAATTGATTATATATACTTATCCAAAGAGCTAGCCGGTAGCACAACACACTCGGAGATAACCCTGATCACATGGTCAGACCATGATATCGTGTTGGCAGATAGTCAGTGGGAAAATATATCGACCAAGTGATGAGAGTGGCGCTGTAACAAGAGCCTTTGGAAAGATGCAGTCTTCAAGACAGGAATGGAGACTGAAATTAATTAATTCCTCAAAATAAACAACATTGGTGAGGTGTCCAAGCAGATAGTCTGGGAGGCAGGGAAAGGCACTTGGAGAGGGATTTTGATATGGGAAGGGTCGTCTAAAAAAAGGGAGCAAAAAATTATCGAACATAGACTAAGAACCGAAATTTGTCAGCTGGAGGAGGACATTAGGAAGGATATAGGGATCGACCATGATAAAATTAACGAAGCGAAAAGGAAAAGGGAGGAACTGAAACTACTGGAGCACGAGCAGATAGTCCGCAAACTTAGACTTGTGAAACAAAAATGTTATGAAAAAGGAGACAAGGCTGACACACAACTGGCCGCCAGGCTCCGTGAACAGAGAGCCGAGCGAAAAGTGATAGAAATAATTGGGGATAACCCCGCCACGACAAACACTCCCGCCACGACAAACACCCCCCCCCCCCACCATCCCATAATGCTTTGCTAAATTCTATGAGACCCTATACACCTCAGAAACGAACCCTGACCAATCTGACACTGAGACCTACTGGTCCTTGATTACTAATATGCCCAGGATACTAAGCCAAGACTGAAAGCTGTTAGAATCCCCTATATATGAAGAAGAGGGCAAAAACGCAATAAAGAGATAAACAGTAAGCAAATCCTCAGGTTAAGATGGCTATACAGCCGGATTCTATAAATCCTTCAGTAGGCAACTAACACCATTCATGGCAGAACTCTTTAATGAAATATTAGAGACAGGGAAGGCCCCAGATTCCTTTACCCGTGCATTGATCACAGTGATTCCCAACGAAGGGAGAGACCAAAAAAAATGTGGATCATATCACCCTATCTCCTTACTTAATTTTGATGCAAAGATCTACACAAGAGTCTTGACCGCTAGGTTAGAAACTATAATGCCACAACTCATACATCCCAGGTTGGATTCATGCTGGGGAGACAGGGAGCAGACAATGCGCAAAACACTTCATCTCATCCATATACCCCGGAACATGCTTGATGAGCCAGCCCTCCTCTCAATCGACGGAGAGAAAGCCTTTGATAGAGTAGAGTGGGGTTTTCTGACAGCAGATCTACGTAATATAGGCATAGGCCCAAGGTTTAGAAGGGGAATCCACGCGGTATATACAACCCCTGAGGCATCCATATCTGTGAATGGGGAGTACTTTTGATGGATTTAAACTGGAACGCAAAACCCAACAAGGGTGCCCCCTTTCTGCAATTCTTTTCGCACTCTCCCTAGAACCCCTGGCACTGAATGAGGGCTGACCCCATGGTAGAAGGTATTCGCCTGGGAACAATGGAATACAAAGTATCTCTCTACGCCAATGACATACTTTTACACTTTATGGTCCACTCTCAGGGTTCAAAGTGAACAAAACGAAATCCACACTCTTTCCCCTGCAGGGACAGAAAGAGGAAAATGAAACCAAGTTCTCCTCATTGGGCCTTAAGATCGAACACTGAACTAAAATATCTAGGTATACAGATCACCAAAGACCTGGCGGATCTATATGAAGCCAATTTCCCCCCCCTCCTCCAGCGGTTCCGTACCAACCTAGCTAGATGGAACAAGCTGACGATATCCTGGCTGGGACGACTCAATGCAGTCAAAATGGCATGCCTCCCCCGGTTTTTGTACCCCTTTCAGATGCTGCCCATCAAAATGCCAAAACGTTTCTTCTCCGAGGCTAAGAATACAATTGTGAAATTCCTGTGGCAGGGGAAGAAGGCAAGAATTTCATATAACACCCTGACACTTCCCAAAGACAAGGGCGGGGTAGGGCTCCCTCATCTAAAAAAGAAAAAACTATGATGCGACGCAGCTATGCGTCCTGATCCTCCACCTACGTAACCACAAAGACACCCAATGGGACCACATGGACAACCATTACCTGTCGCCAGCCACGGTCTCGGAATGGCTTTGGGCTCCCAAGAAAAAGCTCCAGAACAGACTCAAAGGCTACCCGATACTGAGCACCATGTGGGACATCTGGAGAAAGGGTAAAGATATGGTCAAAATCACCACAAGGCCATCCCCTCGGAGCCACTTATGGTCTCCTGGAATCAACGATCACATTCCTAACGTAGAACGATTTCAATCATGGTATGACGCAGGACTAGAAAGGGTGGGGCATCTACAGAAAAAGGACTCCTTTGTCCTTCTCCCAGAACTAACAGAGGCCTTGGGAATAGGCCCACTGTCCACCTTCCAATACATTCAGATAAAAAGGCATCTTAACGAGCCCAGTGTGGAAGACCAATTTGAAGAGAGACCTTACTCCCTTTGAAAAGATATTGGATTCCAGAACCGAAATGAAGGGTATAATATCAACAATGTATAAAGAACTGATGGAAGCAGGGGAAGGGACCACAGAAACGGTGAGAGGCAGATGGGAGAGAGATCTGGGTGAACAGGTTAGTCCAGACCTGTGGGGAACAACATGCAAAGCCGCTACACAAATATCCATTTCAAACCAATACAAGTTACACGCTATCAAACTGCTACATAGGTGGCAATATGATCCTCTTAGGCTCTCTAAAATGTTCCAAACGGCAAACCCAATATGTTGGCGGGAATGTGGGGAAAATGCGGACTATTGGCACACGAGGTGGGGGTTGTACACGAATAAAGGTATCCTGGGACGAGGTCCTGGGCTGGATCAAGGACATATATGGCATTTCCAGAGGGTCAGATCCCTATCTTATACTGTTTGGTCTTGAGAAAGAGGAGGACAAATGGAACAGGTTTAGAGGTCTGTTATCTCAGTTATTAGCCGCTCGAGCCATACTTGTAACAAAATGGAAATCCAAATCAGTTCCCACTAAAAATGAATGGATCAATGTTGCCTCCAATATATGTGTAATGGAACAGATAACTGCATCACTGCATGGAAGATCAGCACAATGCGAGGCCTTATGGATGGACTACACAAATAAATACCTTTCTAGCGAGCCCAAACTGACTAATACCTAGGAATACAAAGCAAATGAGGTAACCTGATGGGCTACGCACCAAGTAGACCGACACTTGGCCTACTGGAAATCCCTATATTTATGAATCAGTGAACTCCGATTGATACACACTGTAAAGACTCTGTTGATGCTTGCTTGACCCACAGGGCGGAGGGGTAGGGGGGAGAGGAAAGGGAAAGTCATGTTGTATTACAGTACCAGGAGGGCAGACATATGTTAAAGATGTAGGCATATGATAGTATTGAAACATCTGACCTTGCAATGTTTTTCTATGTAATGTGACTTACAATGAACAAAACTCAAAGCCAAATTAAAATTTAAACAAAAACTGTTATTTCTTTATGGACAAATATCACTATGAAAAATAACTACCAGTAGGTAGAAATGTCACACAACACTAATCAAACCCCTTTAAAAGTAAGTGAGATTAGATAATTTGAAACACGTGTATGAGCGCGATATAAATAAAATATCAATATCAATAATGTACTACATGTCCAAAGAGAGTTAACCCTAACTTCAAAAAGTCCTTTCCTAAATTGTGTCGGAACTTTCCTCAACGTTTGGGCATAAGGCCCCATACAGTTTGTGATGCAGGCAAAAATGTAGGTAGGGTTTCTGGGGTTCAGTTAACAGTTCCAAGGGTTAGAAGACAGTGTATTCTAACTAATAGTAGTGTCCCCAACTTTCGGAATGCCTGCGTCAGCAAACTATTGTAAAACCAAAGTATAGTAAAAGTTTTGCAAAAGTTGGGAAAACTTTTAAAGGGAGTTTAGGGGCAGGTAAGAACCTCTGTAACTTACCCCCTATACTTCAATTCTTCCCAGGACTTGGCAAGTCAATAGAAAAAGGTCTGAGGTTGTCTCTTCCGCTTTCAGCCTCAGTCCTTGACTCGTAGTGGTTGCAGGACCGAGCTGGTCTCCGGTTGGTGTCTTGCGCTGGTGCAAGGACTCTTGGATGAAGAAAGCAGGAAAACACTATGCAGGACCCCTCTCAAGACTGGACTTGAAGCAGGGAAGCTGTTTCGAAAAGTGGTCACCACAGCATGGCGACGCAAAGGACTTCACTTGACACGGCCAGGCTTTCCCTCCTATCTTGGGTCCCCTTGACGCTAAGACTCCAAACTTTCACTGAGGTAAGTCTTGTAGAACAAGCTGAAGAGCTCCCAAGTTCCACGTCGCAACTCAGAATGGCGACGTCAGCAGCACGGTAGCCAGACTCAGAGCTGGTCAACCACAGGCTGGTCCCAGGACACTTCCGAAGGCTCTTCTTCGCAGGGTACTGAGTGTTAGGCAGAATCCTGTGTAGTGCCCTTACGGACCACTACACATAATTAAGACTAAAAGTGGTAATACAAGTTCACCTTTGGTACAAGCCTGTACTACACTGTTAAAGTGGAAGCAGTAGCGGAGCAGCCAGACTTATCGCAAGAGTAAATGAGCAGTACTAGAGATTACACAAAGGACCACAATTACGGTGACTCAAGCAAACACTGACTCAAGGTTTCAGGTAAAAAATAGTACATTTATTTAAAACCATCTGTTCATAAAACTTCACTTCTATAAATTCTAAACCACACGTAAAATACACCACACACAACCACTTCCACTTGTTCTAGCAAATTCAAGGTAAGAACATTAGGATTTGACAGACCGGTGTTGCGATACTAACGCGTACCCGCGGATAGAAATGCTCACGAAGTTAAAACACATTTTGTACTTTTAGAATTTCAAACAAGGGACAAAGGGATAAAATCACAGGCAATACTTTTGTCTAGGCAAGGGAATCGGAGGGCTTGTTCAAAGAAACAGATTAAAGTCAATAGGTGTCATGCCTTTTTTGAGCGTGTTTTCCTCCACACGCTAATTCCTGGAGCCGTGTATCCTGTTCGCGTGCCAAATCTCCACGCGGACGCTGTCTGCAAGCGCGGCTGTCCTGAGCTGCGTATATCCTGTTCGTGTGCCAAATCTCCACGCGGACGCGGTCTGCAAGCATATGCCTACTGGACATATCTCTGGACCAGGAACGACCTGTCCATACAAAATGAGTTCCGCCCATAGACCCACTAGACCATTCTACTCGAAATGGAGGTTGTTCGATGCATTGCCCGGAAAACGACGTCTGCATTTTTCACGTCGTTAAAATTCACGTGACTTAGTTCCGTCACGTGTATCACGGCAGTGCGTACATAAGCAGCGTGGAAACGCCGATCGCTGGTTCTGATTAAGTCAATTTTGGCGTTTTGTAGCTGAACTCCTGACCTGCGTTCTCGCATTCTCTTCAGCAACTTCTTTGGCCTTTTTTGAGCGTGTTTTCCTCCACACGCTAATTCCTGGAGCCGTGTATCCTGTTCGCGTGCCAAATCTCCACGCGGACGCTGTCTGCAAGCGCGGCTGTCCTGAGCTGCGTGTATCCTGTTCGCGTGCCAAATCTCCACGCGGACGCTGTCTGCAAGCGCGGCTGTCCTGAGCTGCGTGTATCCTGTTCCCGTGCCAAATCTCCACGTGGACGCTGTCTGCAAGCGCGGCTGTCCTGAGCTGCATGTATCCTGTTCGCGTGCCAAAGCTCCACGCGGATGCTGTCTGCAAGCGCGGCTGTCCTGAGCGGTGTGTATCCTGTTCGCGTGCCAAATCTCCATGCGGACGCTGTCTGCAAACACGCCTGTCCTGAGCTGCGTGTATCCTGTTTGCGTGCCAAATCTCCACGCGGAAGCTGTCTGCAAGCACGGCGGTCCTGAGCTGCGTGTATCCTGTTCGCGTGCGAAATCTCCACACGCGGACGCTGTTTTCAAGCGCGGCTGCCCTGGGCTGCGTGTATCCTGTTTGCTTGCTAAATCTTCACGCGGAAACGCTGTCTCCAAGCACGGCTGGCCTGGCTGCGTGTACGCCGTCGCGTGCAATCCTGCACGTGGTTTTCTGAACTTCTTTGAACCATTGGTGCCTGTGACAGTTAACAGGTGAAAATCTAATTTTGTTCTTCGTGGGAAAGAAAGTATTTCATGAACTATTGGAAGGTGATTGTGCACAGTACTTTGGACGCTATCCTGTGGTGCACCAACCCGGAACAAGCGTGAGCCTCGTGCCGTTCGGGATAAGTCTCCCTTACTAATCTTCCCCTCCTTTATCGTCGTTTCCACTCCTGGTTTTCTTCATGAGACTTTCGTTAAATTCTTCAGTTTGGCCTTAAGGTTAGTGTTTCGAATTAATGCTAATACTGTGCTGTCATAGTGATTTGAGTTTGGGACAGTTTCTTATGATACTTTATCTATCCTAGGCATATCTTACGATACAATTACCCACGCCCTTTCCAGTGATCCATCTCTCTGCCTGTTTTATCAGTCAGAGAGTTGTATCATTTGGAAGGTCTAATTTGACCTACCTACAATCAAGTCGTGTGAAAAGGATCCGGAAGAGCCCTACCAATTGTATCCTTTTTTGGTTACCGTATCCTTTTCAATTGACACATTGGTGATTTATGACAATAGGCCTGCGCCAGTGTCAATGGAGCAGATGCGCAGTTGCCGAGGATCACACGTTGAACAGTTCGAGATTCGAGATGCCAAGAGTACTTAGATATTGTCAGATAGAAGGAAACGTTATAATAAGGATGGAAGAAAGTATAAATCTTCGTGGAGGAAAAGGGTTCACCCCGATTCCGGATGGTCAGCCGGAGAGAACGACCAAATGTGCACAGTACCTTATTCCTTTGGAGAAAAGCTGGTGCCACGGCAGTTGTTCCTGCAGACTCACGGTTCCTGCGGCTTCAGTCGTGGGGACAAGAAGGACGACGTCTGGAGCGATCAGCACTACCTAGGGATGAGGCCAGCAGCAGCAAAAAAGACAATGATGAATAAAAGGTGCGCTCCTTTAAATCAGGAGAGGGCTCTTCTGATGGCTATCCGGACCACTACAGCACAGCAGTGATTTCGACCCAGGAGAGGGTGCTCTGACTGAAGAAAGGGTGAGCAGGTTGCACCCAACAGGCTCTAGGGAAGACAACTCCGGATTGGATATTCTCTTGTCGTTGAAGGGTAGATAGCTCAGGACAGCAGCAGGGCTTCACCGGGATCCTGGGTTGCAGCAGCCGTCTTCTTCTCTGCTTCACTTCAGTTCCTTGCAGTTCCAGTGGCGACTGACTTCCAGCCCAAGAGTCCTGCCTTTCATGCCAAAATCCCCCATTCACACAGCCTGGCTGTCAATCACTCAGCAGGGGGGTTGTCCAGTATCCAAGGAGACCCTGTGCAGGGGGCGACTACACCCCTCCCTCACATTCAGCCCACCTAGATACCCAGACGACAAAGGAGGGCTTCTGGTCAGAAGCCAGCCAAAGGTCGGCATACAAAGGAGGCAAACCTGGTTTGCCGCGCAAAGAAAGACCCAAGAAGGATGTTAACAGAAAGAAATGGTGATTAAACCCAACTGGAGCCGAAATAAAAAGTATTTGGGCAAGCGGGTTTAAAGTTCGAGGCTACTAAAATAGCCTAAAACGTTACCACGTTATACAATATAACCATAGTAGGAACATTAGGGTAGTACCACTGCCACCAGCCAAGTCTTAATGTTAAGGGAGTGAAACAATGCTCCTAGAGGCACAGATAAAAAGGGCTAAGAATTAACCGTTTCCAATACTCCATATAAGATGGGGTGTACTGGATCCGTGGTTAAAAAACTATGTAAAGTTAATGGCAACTTTACCCTTTTCTGGGGGACAGTAGTCAGCCCCAGAAAATGGAGTCGGTGGGAAGCCTAAGAGACAACCATGTGTTACTGCAATGAAGGTGCTCTGTAACACAAAAGAGTGGGGCTACTGAAGTGGTGTACTCCAGAGACCACAATCACAAAAACAGTAAAAATACATAGGCCAAAACACAGGTAAGAGTGGGGGAAAAGCTCACACTCTTACCAGGTGGAAAAAATAAACTCCTGAAATCCAGCCAAGCTGCTGGGGGACTCACTAGGTGAGGGAAATTAGCCATAGAATGAGAATTCTCCCTAACACAGAGAAAACGCCAGGAATTGATGTAACCTTCACGGGGCGCAGCTCCCTAGCAGGACTGCTGAACATCACGAGCAAGACAGGGCTCCAGCAGGACAGCAGTAGTAGTTGGTCGTCAGACCTCCTTCAGTTGGGTCTCTGGTCTCTTCACGGGTCTCACAGCTGGACAGGAGTCTTGGCTCCTTCAGGTTACTCCAGGATCTCTGAAGATGGGTGCAGGGGACCTCTTCTTATCCTAAAAGCCATGTCAAACTCCCACAAGCTAACAGTAGGACTAGCCATACACACACCCCCAGCAGTGGGTTAAATCAGGACCACTGGTGGAAACACTCATGCATACGACTCAGACACACTGAAACCACTTTGTGGATTGGGACCAAACAATCCCAGCCCACATCCTGCCAGCAAACACATATAGCCCTCCAGTAGCCCACCAAAAGTCTCTGCTTTCCCCAGCACTGGAAGTCCTTATAAGGGTTTTCCTGGCCTTGCAGGCCAGGGGGAAGGCTAAAGAACAAGATGGCCAAAGGACAAGCAAAAAACCATGTGGCACGGCCATGTGTGGACACTAGCCACTGTTAGTAGCCAAACGATGTAAACACGGTAAGGCTAAACCAAAAAGCACCAAAAAATGGTAAAGAGACACTTCTGCCACGAGCTTGTCCATTTAGCACACCTAGAGTAACCAAAAATCCCATTGTACTATATTGTAAGATGCATTGTACAATGATAAAAGTTACCACTAGTGATAAGTTACTATAAGTAGTAACAAAGTCACAAGACTAAGGGAAACAATGTTTCCCAGTACTGACAGCCCGAAGGACATGTAATTTTCCCCAAAACAAAGGAGCAAAAGACAGTGTAATGAAGCTTAAGGCGGGAGGGCGGGAAGGCCCGAGACACGAGAGGTCTCAGACATGTGAGGGTACAGCTAGGGTTTTGCACCCAAAGCAGAAGCGTCAACCTCGGAGATCACTCTGGTAGTCGCAACGCCTTGACTCACGACCTCGGAGCGAACTCTGGTAGGCTGTACGCCCTCAGCACCTGTGCCGTTAGTCGTGCTGGATCTTGCTGAGGACAGACTCTTGGAGGTGGCACCCGAAGACCCCTTACCCCTTGGGGTCGAAGAAGAGGACGAACTTGATCGCCCCTTGGGAGCCGGTAGCCTTGACAGCCTCAGGTCTGCCCCCAGAACTCGAAGAGCCCCAAGGCCCCTCTGCGTGTGAGCCGGTAGCCTTAGGGGCCTCGGGCCTGCCAGAACCTGAATCCGAGGAACTCTTGCCTGTGGGAACCCCGGGGAAGGAATCACCGTGCTGAGGAGACGCGCTGAACAGAGAGCCTTGGCGATAGGTCCTGGAGACAAAGTCCTTAAGGTGCACCGAAGGCAAAAATGTGGAATATCTCCCGCTTACGCAACAACCGATTCTTCAATGTCCGGTGACCGCGAGCGCTGCAGGTGACGCACACGTACCAGCAGTAATCAGGCCCCAGGCACTCAAGACAGAGAGCATGAGGATCCGAGGCTGGGAATAAACGGTCGCACGAAGCACACCTAGTGAATCCTCCTGCAGCTGTCATGCGCCGAGGGAGGCGAGGCACCCAAGGGAGGTTAAATAAGATTGAAAAAGAAAGAAGGGGAGCAAGCAGAAAGCTAAAAAAAAGTCTCTGGCTGCCAGGTACGACACCGTCCGAGAGGAAAAAGGGACTGAGGTGAGGCGCCAGAGGGTGAGGCCTCGTGGGTTGTTCCCACACTAAGGCCATGCTCCTGCGTGCTGTACTAAATTTAATCGTGAAGCTACATTTTTCGCTGCCAAAGGTTCCAGTACCGTCGCCATGTTGGAACACGCCTACAAGGATGGAGGAAAGGGGACGGGACGTATGAGTATGGGTGAGAAAAAGGAGGCAAGAAACCTGGTCCAAAATTGGGTATACAAATGGGTATGCCAAAATGTCCTGAATAGTTTAAGCGGTCACCTATACGAGACGTGTGGTATGAAGGGAACATTTAAAGAGGTTTAGGGGCTGCTGACCATGAAGCCACCAAAGTTTGTGATTTGGTCTTCAGCACACATCTCTCCCTCTGGCTTTCGGTCATTTTGCTGCCGTTTCTGCTGTTATCTTTGCCGTACCCAGCCATGGACCCTTGCATGTAAATACTAAGATTTGTATCTTCTCCTGAAGGGAGAAGGTGAAGCAGAAGTTGTATAGAGTCCCAAAGACTTTACCATCTACTGCAAATCTTTAAACCTTTGTAACTTTCATCTGTCTTGGTCTTAAAGAGAACACTCATCCATCAAAATGCATGAACAGTAATGTTGAGTGTTGTCAATCAGTGGTTACCTCTACTCTAGAGCCTGCTGCATGGCCAACAGAGTCTTTGGAGTCAAAGCCCACCTTCCAGTATGCTGTGAGCAGTGTCTTTGCCCTCTTGGACCAATTGGGAAAATTATACCTGAAAGTCTGCTTTGAGGGGTTTTCAGCAAACATTTCAGTAGCATGGGAGTACCTGGCGAGGGTGCATAATGCGATCAGAGATCCAAAGTGCCAGATTTCCTGAAGCGAAAACCTTTCACCATACGCATTCAACTTTTAGACTCCCTGCAGAGTAGACTGAAAAGATGTGGTTACTTGCCCCTGTGGTGGCAGCCTGAATGACAGGCTCTCTGCCAATGGATGAGTTGTAAGGAACATATGTGTTTTTCAGCCAGGTCCTTGTCGTCTTAAGAAATGCTGGCAGGTCTTGGCTAAATCGGGAGCAATGTTTCTGTTAACACCCCACTGAAGGGCAACAGAAGAATCTCTGTCAATGTTGGTTGTTGAATTTAATAGTATGGGTCGAGACATGCTCTGTGGCAGTGACCAATCCGAAGGCATCTACAGCCCTAAATGATCCAAAATAAGTGCACAACTGAGAGACAGTCAGAAGCGGTTTTCGAATTGGGGATTTGGAGGGAGGGGGTGTATCAAGGCTGCTTGCCTACTGGAGAAATGTCTGCAGCCACAGTAAAGACTTCTTGCCAAAATTCCTCAGTCCATTCCTGCTTTGGTAAATGAGATAAGCGCTGAAAACATGATGCCACAGCTTTCACATGCTCTAGTTATTCCTCCTCTGAATAATTTTAGAGTTCATGGAACCTCTGAATTTTAGAGGCTCTACTTTCCTTGGTGAGCGCTTGAACCTGGATGAATGGGGTTTTCGATGGAGACTTATATATATCGTTGTAAATAGGGCAGCGAACCATGGATCTGCATCACCCGGCAATGACTGAGTCGGCACTGCAAACATTGGCTGCGAAGAGTGTGGTGACAAAGCAATAAGAGAAGAAGGTGCGGTAAAGTGCAGTGCCAAGAAATTAACCCCGGGGGCCCGGGAGACCGCACGCCTGGACTTCCCCAGGAGCTGGAGGCTCCTCTGAGGCTTATGGGATGTGCAGCACTGGGGGTACTAGTTACCCTGGTGCCGCGCAATGTCACATGTTTAGACGCAGCTATGCATTTGTGGCCTGGAAAAGAGAAAACTGAAAAGCGCTTTGCCGGTCGCTACTTCCCAACATTACTGCGTTGCTGAGCTGCTTTGTTCCTTCGGACTCTGCTTTCCTTGCCCGCTCCCACCTTGTGTTCCATTTCCTTCTTGCCCCTGGTCCCTGCTCTACAAGTTTTGGTATCCTGACTTCAGATTTGTGTCTTGAACTGTTTTGGGTTAATTGGATGCCAATTGTGCTGTCATCCTCTGGATTGATCTGGCTTGGTGGCTTGTTTTTCCTCCTGGGTTTTCCTCCGATGTCTGCTGTGGTCACCTTGAGATTGCTTGGTTACACTGATCTGCACCTAGACCCCACTGTTGGATTTGCTTACAGATCACACTATGGATTTTGTTGTCGGCACAATCTTTGAACCCAGATTCTGCTGATGGACTAGACTTTTGGATTGCACTTGTTGCAAGCTGTTTTTCTTACTCTGCTCATTTTAGGTGTAACAACGCTGCTGCTATATCCTGCAAGTAATGTTTAAATGGGGTCTCACAGTAAAGGTAAAAGCACCTTGGTCATACGTATGTAATCTTGCGCTGTCTCTTTCTTGCAGCCAGGAGGAGAGCCTGGTGTTATTCCTCCCAACCTTTCACCCAAGTGCATTGTGCATAGAGTCAGGTTATTGGCTCATGCACTAAGGTCTTACCTTGCCAAGGGGCTTTAGTTCTTATTCTATCCGATCAGCAATTGGTCATAACAAGGACACTGAATCGTGGGTTTGTTTGAGCCTTCTTTTTTATTTTTTTAATCCAATGCCTTCCTCACACAGAGTGGCAGTGACTGGAGCCTTTACAGACTACAGGGTCTGTTGGAAGACCTTTCCCATGGCTTACCGAAAGCATCCCATTCTTCTGGTTTCGAGGCCAAGGTGGGCAACAGCGGGGGAGAGAGGGAGGGAAGAAGGGGTAGCACTAATCTTAAGAAGTTGTGGCACCTCCTCTTTAGATTCCAGCACTGCTTGCGGGAGGAAGAAGAGTATGTTAGTGTGATGACTCACTTCTCGATTCGGGGTGTCCTAGACAGGGAGATAGCAGCCACGATTGTGCTCTGTGTTGGCTTGGCAGAGCCCGGCTGACAGGCAGACTTGCAGGTGAGAGCCTTGCAGGGGCCTGTATGGGCTGGCGAGAAGTGAGGAGGAAGCAGACTGGCCCGAGGGGTAGCCCGGCTTGTGGACCAAGTGGGGAGTGCATCAGCTTCCCGAGACAAGCAAAGGAAGCTGGTCACAGGACACCAAGACAGAAAGGGGAAGACAGAACAAG
This sequence comes from Ambystoma mexicanum, assembly GCF_040938575.1. Classification (NCBI taxonomy): domain Eukaryota; kingdom Metazoa; phylum Chordata; class Amphibia; order Caudata; family Ambystomatidae; genus Ambystoma; species Ambystoma mexicanum. Next base: position 128,208,784 of record NC_090927.1, read on the forward strand.
CCGGCGGGTATAGAGTGAGCCTGCAGCTTCTGTGGCAGGAGAAGCGTGGCACCCCGAATGCCAATGGCAACACCAGATACTCTGAATAAAAATCTGACTGGGGTAAAAGAACAGCCTCCGAGCATGGTATACGCTGAAAGCAGAGACGGTGCCCGAGCGAGGTATATGTTCATAATCAGGTGAGACACAGTTCCAACCAGTAGAGTGGGAGGAAACAACTGTCCGACATCAAGAATGTGTACCACAGCGTCAATATTGGGGAGGCCCACAGAGAAGGGGATTCACCAGCTGGTGTCAGAGGTGAGAAGTAAAGAAGGACGGATACGTTGCAGGAAAGCCCTATTGTTCGCTTTTGAAACAGCTGAGAAACAACCAACAATACAGACTCAGCTTAGAAGTTGTGAAAGAAATCCATTGGATGAATCTCATCTCAAAAAAAGATAGTGGGAATTTAGAAGCAACAATTAAGGTGGATTCTACAATGCTCGTTTCCTCTGGAGGAGTGTGGACTCGAGCATAACACCTTTATGAGATGGACAAGATGGATGATAGTTTACAAGCATGATGGACAATTCAAATAGCCTATATGCAGGAGCTTTTCTTGAACTAGAGAGACCAGAGATTGGTCACTGCCCACATCAATAACATTTTCATACTCTACGGGGTCTTTGAGGATGGCCTGAAAACAGACCCAAGATCGTCAAGGAATTAAAAACTAACAACAAAAAAAAACGAATCGCCAGCATCATGTTCTATAGCAAAGAGGTCTTGCGTCCGGAGAGCTGACCAAGGAACCTTTGGTGTTAGATGTGGCTTACCAGTCTCATGACAGATGAGAGGGGGAGAAGCTCAGCCCTCAGACTATTTGCATCTACGCACCTACCCCTTTGGAAGGAGAGTCTGACTGGCCAGAGGTGGCCCAGAAGATAGGCCACTGTCTGCACCTGATTTAGCTGCACCCGTCTGCTGCTAGGCCACCTGGTGAGTTTGTCGTGCTTTGTGGAGTTCTCTGTCTCCTCTCCCCCGTCTTTCCAGTTCTCTACTCTCTCTCCCCCCATCCATGGTGCTTTCCATCTCACCTATTTACTCCAACACCTATCATACCTCCCTCTCGAAGCCTGGAAGAAAAAAGTTCAAAAAGGCTCTCCTGGTCTCCAATCTAGGCCTGCCCATCGCTGATGCCTACCTCAGTGCTTCTTCTAGGCAGACTGTTACTGACAGCCTCCTTGTCGCTCCCTCCCAGACCAGACGGACACCACATATGGTCTTGGTCCTCTCTACTTTTTCTTTGTCTCCCATTAAAGGAGGCACCAGATGGGAAGTACTTTTGGCTGGCTTCTCATCCTCTAGGTGCATCATTAATGTCCATCTCAATGGCACAGTCATGGTCCACAGCTCTCGGACCAACCTTCTCCTTTTTGATGGGCACCTTCTGTTTCTCATCAACTTAATTCCTTCTCCCAACACTCCTTGATTGGCCACTCCCCTTGCCCCTTCTCCCCCTCCGATTTGCCTACCACATCCCTGTACACCTCCTCGGATGACATTCAAAAGGTGGTAACCAGGTCCACCTAGCTAACCTTAACTATTGCTCTGCCGTCAAACATGCTTCTGATGTCCGTCTCCTTCTCGAAGACTTAGACCTCCACGTTCTCGCCCTCACTGAGGCGAGGTTCACTGCCAGCTCAGTAACTGCTTTTGACATACTCCTCCCTGAGGGCTACACGATCCTCTCTAAGCCCACACCTAACCGGACTGGAGGCGGAGTGGCCTTGATCTTCCCTGAATGGATCCCTGCTACTATCATTCCTATTCGGACCTACTCCTCCTTTGAATGCCTCGTCTGCAGACTTCGTGTCTCTCCAACCATCTTGTTGACTATTAGCACCATCTACAGGACCGCTGGCACAGTCTCCCTCTTCCTCTGAGTGGTCTGACTTCACTAATTCCCTTCTTGCCTCTACCTCCAAACATCTCCTCCTTTGTGACTTCAATATCCACCTTGGCTCTCCCAAGGTGGCCACTGAACTCTTCTGCAACCTCTGACATTCTTTTCCTCAACATACTTCCCTCTGGTCTGACACACTCTGTCGGACATACCTTGAATGCTCTCATCTCTTCTGACATTCCTATCTGCAACCCTCTCCCTACACCTCTCTCCTGGTCTGACCATTCCCTCCCGTCTTCTCATCTGGATCTCTTAGGTCCCCCTGCTAAGCCTCTGAGTGTTAGTTGCTGCTTTTTCTGCCACTTTCATTCTCCAGCCCACTCCTGCCACAGACTCCGACACTGATTCTGCCCTTGCTACTAACACCCTGGAAATCCTTGACCCTTGTTATGAGGATCTGGATGTAGCCAGCCTCCAAGCAAAACACCAGGTATGACTCTGACCTAGCCTCTCTGAAACATACCTGCAGAGTGGTTGAGAGGAAGTGGCGGGCAACAGACACATCCTCTGACAAATTGGTCTGTGCCTGCTCCAAAGGCAATACAGACTCTCCATCTGCTCTAAGAAGAGGGCTCATATCCAAATCTGCATCTCTGGGGGCACTAACAACTCTGGCTAACTGTTTAAAATCTGCAAGGAACTCACCAATCATTTTGCAGGCGCCACATCTCTCCTGCCATCTTTGACCCTCTGAACATCACTGGCCTCACACTTCTTGTCCAGGCCTCAGAACATTCTGTCCTCGCTCTCCTCTGCCCCCCCCACCCCTTCCACAGCTCTCATGCCTCCCTTGGCTCTCTTCTCACCTTTCTCGCCCACAGCACCGGATGAACTCTCTAGACAAGTCCTCTCTATGAAAGTCTTCTCCAAAACGGTGCTTCCCTGCTCCTCCAGAACTATCAATTACAATATTGCTCCCCTTGCGCCTTCCTTGGATGATTTCTGCAACCACTCCTTTGCCACTGGCTCCTTCCCTCTCCCCCGAAAGGCGCTCTCTTGTGCATCCCCTCCTAATAAAGCCCGTTTCTGAACCCTCCTGCCCTGCTAACTACTGCCCTATCTCCGTTACCCTTTCTTTCCTGGGAAAGCTCCCGGAGAAGCTGCCCATCTCCCAATTGGACCAAAACACTATCTGTTGGTTGTCTCCACGACCACCAGTCTGGCTTCAGAGCTGCCAGAAGCATGGACACTGCTCTACTGAACACCCATGAAGACTTGCTCTCAAATCTTGACTCCAACTCTCCATCTGTTCTTATCCTCCTGGATCATTCCTCTGCCTTCGACACGGTCATTCATGCCACCCTGACAAATCGACTGTGACACCCTTGGCATCACAGGCCTGGCACTCCACTGGTTGAGCTCCTTCCTCTCCGACCGACCTTCCCACGTTCAACTTGGTCCTTTTCTCTCCCCTATCTCACACTCCACCTTCAGCATCCCTCAAAGCTCCATCCTCTCACCGTGGCTTTTCAACATCTACCTTGCCCCTTTGGATACTTGATCTCTTCCTTCTCTCCTCACTTTGTGATATGTAGACACACAGCTTCAAGCTTCCATTCTCCTCCTCCTCCTCTCTCATCCCTGGCTACCTGACCACTATTCAGTTATGGTGTGCTACCAATGATCTCTGCCTTAATGCCAGTAAGTCTGAGATCCTTCTCATTGGGACCCCAGCTCCCACCTTCCGTCTCTCTGGCTGCCGTCTATGGGTCCCCTTGTCTCGCTCTCTTATGAGGCAAAACACCTTGGTGTCATCTTCGACTCCCTTTGACTCCTTCTTTACCCACATCAAGGACCTTGCCAAGAAGGCCCACTATCAGTTGCACCTCCTCAGAGGCATTCTCCCTTTCCTCACCTTCCGCCAGAAACTCTATGTCTCCAGAGCTCTGGTACCCTCTAGGCTTGACTAGTGCAACAGCCTCTTCCTCAATCTTCCTTCATCATCCCTTTACCCTGTTCAACCAGAATAGGATTGCAAGACTTATCTTTGGCCTCGAGCCCAGGGACTGTATCTTTCCAGCCGTAATTTATCTCCACTGGCTCCCGGTTGCTGCTACTAGGATCAAATTCAAGACCCTCTGCATCATCCAAAAGGCTTCTGGGACCCCGCTACATCCAACTCTCTCCCCAACTACCATCCTGCTCGAGCCATTCGGTCTGCTAGCTCTGTCTGCAAAACAGACGCTTCTCTAAGCAAAGTGTGGGGGGTAGATAGCTCTCTTCCGCAGGAGCCTACCTTTGGAATGTTCTCCCTGTCCCTCTCAGGCTTGAGCTGGATCTCCTTAAGTTCCGGAAGCTCCTCAAGACTCATTTTCTCCTCCTCCATCACTCACCCCCTCCCCTGCTAACACTTTCTTTTTGGCTCAGTGACTGGCTGCCTGGCTCCGTAGTACAGGGCTCCAGACACCCCCCTCCCCTTCCACCCCGCTCTTCCCTGCACAAATCATATTGGCCCTCACCTCTGCAATCCCTGGCACTTGCCCTCCCCTTAGCACTTGTATCTCGCCCCCTTCACCCCTTTACCTTCCCACCAGAGCACTTTACTTTTTGCGCATTCCCCTCAGAGCCCTCCTCTTCCTCGCACTTCTTGTTCTGCACTTGCATGATTTGAATGTCACATGGTGTAGTTGGACCGTTATTGTATCTTTCTCGCTTGTCCCCTCCCACCCTCTGTGTCTTGTGGCGCCTTGAAACACCATTTGTTTTATAGGCGCCTTACAAATAACCAATAAAATAAATACAAAAATAAATAATTCTCCAGTGAGCGCTGCAGACCCGAACTCAGAACAGTGCGGTGATGTCTTTGACCAAGTGGTGTGAGATTTTTCAGGTATGGTTCTTGAAGAGGCCGGAAAGCGCTCTGGCAGTGCCTTCCCTCCCAGCCCTCGCCATCATCATTGGTGCGGATCGACCTCCTCATTGTCATGAACTTTGCCAAGGCAAAAAAAAAAGACAACAGGAGTGCAGATGCGTCACCGATGGAGCAGTGGCCGTGACGCTTGATTTAGGTGAAGAAATTTTTTCAAAAGGGAGAAACACATTTTGAAGTGACTGACTACCAAAAAAGTTCCAGGAGTGGTGCTTTTTAAAAAAAAAGGAACGGAGGAAATGGCTTCTGTCCTGATGTCTTTTTTTGCCACTTGCAAACTTCTACGGCCCTTGACAGAGTCGGCCTCAGAACCACCAACCACATCCTACGTGGGGAGTGAAACGTTTACCTGAGCCGACTGCATCAGTATTAACTCCAAGGAATCTCCATCCATTAGAACCACACAGACGGATTGCAAACCAACAAGTTATCTAAAAGATATCCATCCAAATTTCCTCAGGGATACATCCACGGATCTTGTGTCACAGGATTAGGCCCAATTATCCAGCCACTGGGAAATAATGAAAAAAACTCTTGTCGCAGGCTCCCCCTACTTGGAAAACACTAGGACCCCCTTACTTGCCCTCGTCCCACGAGAAACACTGTTGCCATATGTAAGGAAGGCATGGTATCAACAGTAAGACAGTCAAAAGTGACCACAGTTCAAGGGTGTTTATTAAACTTCAAAAAGGGTTTGAAAAACGCCCATCTAATCCGAAATCTACAGATGGGTGCAAGCTACGACCATCTAATAATAACGCAGTCCTAGTGGTGTCTTGCCAAAATAAAAGGGTTTATACTAATAAATGTATTGCCCATCCACACCTCTAAATACAAATAGTGTGGGCAACAATGTTATGTAAAAGAAAGTAATGTTCAAGAAATTATATGTCAGGATGTTCAGAACGTTGGCCTCTGTTCCCCACGTTATCAGCGCGGGACAAGGCAGTACACTTGAGCTTAGCAGTCTCTGGCTTCTCTAGCACGAGGATACAGTTCACTCATTAGCATAAGGGCCTTCCGTGCCCAAGTCTCTTTGCCTATCAAAGTCTCTTCTTTCAGAGGGCCTGATGCAACACACCAATAATAAGTTCTTTTCCTCTTGAGATTTCATAGTACTCAATTTCTCAGGTGATTCACGTTTCTCGTCGGATCCCACTCAGCTGGGCTCAGATCCTCTTTACACAATGGCCTCAGGATCATGGGAGTTGTGGTTCACTTAACTTTTGGGGAATTTTGTTCTGATGAGGAACTTATAACTTTTGCATTTGTTTTCCTAATGTTATGCAAGAAAAACTAAAAAACAAAAAGTTAAAGTTGAACTTTTAAAATGCTGAATTGGCAGTATTAAAGAAAGAATAAGCATAATGCTCGCCTCCTTGTCTTTAATAGAATGAAGACTTTCCTGAGTTATTAGCGTGGGCAATCTTTATTCTTTGTCACTGTTTCAGTTGGATACCTTACAGAGACTTTTGAATGAGCACCTCACTCTGTGCCGGATCACTCTAAGGTATCGTATCTTGGCTTCAAAGTTCAATCACTCATCTGTTTAATTTTACTCGCGTTGATAATCACATACGCGTCATACAATGTTCGCTTCAGCGTTCACTATACAATGTTGCCACTTGCAGCCTTGGCTTCAACACAGATCGGTCTGGTATCAGTCTCCCCAACTCACTGGCTGCGCTGACTCCGCTGGCGCTGCTTTGTTGTAGGAGCCAAGGACAGTACCACTGCGGCAAGTGATTCTCCCCGCCTCGACTATCGACGCAGGAGAGCCATGGGTACCGCCGACACACAATGCAGGATTCTTCAGCCTCGTTTTCTATTCTCGAAGGATCATGAAAGTAACCGTTCCTCGTCGAAAAGGCCAATGGGTACTTCCCTCCTTGCAATCCCCTTCTAGTTGGCCGTCTTTCGCCTGGTATTAAACTGCCATCTTGGAACTGCTGCTTCCTCGTGTGCTTTGCCTCGCTCAGCGTGTGCTCTAGTTCTGCACCTTTTATCCGCGTGGGGAAGTGTAATGGAAGTCAGGTGTGTATAATGGTCAGTAATTGCCTGACCATTATATTGGGACAAGTCACGTATACGGCTCAGGTGTTCGTCCATTTTCTCTCATAGCGAGCTGTCCACGAGAAAGTGTTTGTGTTGGGAAGGGGGACATGGGTTTGAGTTCCTAATTATCCTACCTGGGAGGATGGGTCAAAGGTATTACAGGGAAGGGGATACTGCGTCTCACCATAGTGTCCCACTCCCACTCCCTGAAGACCTCTCACCCAGGTGATTCTGCCGCACTGGTCCACCCCCAGGACCTGGATCCAAAAGCGATGGCCGTGTCCTGGCCACCTGGAAGACAGATCCCCGGGGACCAGCGGTTGAGAAACCTTCTGGTTTCTCACACATAGAACACAACTTTGTTTACTTTCACTCTGCTGTCAACTCTCCCTTTCAACATTTCCCACATCACACTCATTTCTTCTCGTCGTCAACCTTAAGCCTGAATCCCACCCTGAAGTACAACTCTAAAGACAACAATGAAGCTCCACCTGTGTCTCTGGTGCAAAAAACCCCACACACTTCTGCTTCTTACTCCCTACAGAAAAATACCCCTCTTAGTTCTCTCTACGGCCCCAATACTTTAAGTTCCCTATGACTCTATTCTCATTCATTTAATTTCTCCACTGTCACCTAGAAAAGCTATGTTCTACCCTCTAGGCCATGCTGCCCACCTCTGCTCTTTTTCCTCTTCTTTCACTACCAATGACCAAGAAATAATTTTCATCCATCATCTTTTATTTCTCTAGAGGGAAGACAAGGCGAAGAAGGAAAGACTCAGGACTACTTGCGGGCCTGCTTGTTTCCAGAACAGCAAAAATCTGAGCATTAAAGCCTCTGCCACACTCTAAGGGTAGGGCAGATTCCACTGCTCGGTACTTCTGCAGCTTCCACGTTTCCAGGAGAATGCTGAGGAGCTGATCGGTAGAAGTGGAAACAAAGAGGGCCACGGGGAGCAAGGGGGATGTGTAAGGCAGGAGAAACCACTAAAAGTTCTAAAAGTGGTTAGCAAATAGGTGATGCAATTGCTACAGAAAAGCAAGAGGAGGAGGCTAAGGTAGCGGTGTTAGCATAAAATGAAGCAACCACCATATCTAACAAGAACACAGTAGAGGCACTCGAGGCCGATGTCTGTAACGTGCCTGAAACCTTTTGCTTGTACGCTGGCAAGAATGAGGCATCTGCCAAATTTCCTCTGCACCAGCTAACACACATTTTCACAGAGGAATCCTCCTGAGAATGCCGTAAACTATAGTGCCAGTATCTCGGCCAGCACTCCACCATCTGGATTATCTTGCTATGCTGCTGGGTTGTTCAGAAAATTCTGCTAGGCCTGCCTGTCTTTCATGGAAAGACTTTGCAGACTAGGGAAGTTCACCCTCCTCTTAGTCATTATCGATGTCTTGCCTCTCGTGGCCCTGAAGAGGCAAAAGGTATCCGCTAGGGGTTCTGGATATGGAGGGGTCAATGAGGCCTGTGGTGTCAAAGGCGCTGGTCCAGAGGGTGGCCAGGCATGGGAGGCGAAGGAGACTCAGTGCGGGGCTGAGGATCCTGCATCAGGACCTCTCTGCTCAGTCCCCTGAGGATGTTCAACATTTTGGGGAACTTCATTAACCCATTGAAACTGTCGAAGCATCTAGCATCCCAAGCGGCTTATGTAGCCTTGGCTGCAAAACGACTGGGGACGAGGTCCACGTGTACCACAAAGGCCTGCCTCTCCTGAAAAGACCAGGCTTGTTTGTCAGGGCGGAGCACTTTTGCAGATTTAGTAGTACGGAGTACCTGGGAAGGATCCTTTCGGATCGCTCACCCTTTGGTAACAAACATGGGGGGGGGGGATATAGCAGAGGTCATGACTGTATTCCTGGAGACTCTCAGCCTCGGCCCTGGAGGATGGGGCATTTAAAGAATCGCTGAAAGAAGAGGTGACAGCCTTCTTTGAGAACAACCAGGGTTCGGTGGAAAGGTGGGGAACCTTATGGGAAGCGTTTAAGGTTAGGGGGATTTGTATAGCTAAGTCAGTAGAGGGTCAGGAAAACTCTGCAAGAGAAGCTACGGAAATTGGAAGGGGAGAAAACTACCTTGGAACAGGGAATGGTGGTAGGGCAAGACAAGAGCATGGAATTAACTGTCACCTTGGCATCCCATCGGAGACACAGGATGCACTTTCAAAATTTGACGGGCGTCAAAGGGACATACGAATTCACAGGGAGGGAGATAAGGCAGGGCGTCTACTGGCCTGGCTGATCTGGCGGGAGCAGCCCTGCGACACCATAACTCAGATTAGGCGACACTCGGGGGGGGGGGGGGGGGAGGGAGGGGTTGGGAGGAGGTGGGGGGGGTTTGGGGGGGACTTAACCGCCACCCTTGTATACAAGCAAAGATTCAGACGAGGACGCACAGGAACTTGTAAATATGTCAGAATTGCCAGTCTTCACAGGGAATATCCATGAGAAGTTAGATGGACCAATCGAGGAATCTGAAATATTGAGGCATCGCGGGCAATGGGGAAGGGTAAATCTCTAGGGGGGGGGGTTCGGGGGAGGGGGGATGGACTCCCGGTGGAGTTCTACTGTAGGTTTGAGAAGCTATTGATTCCCGGACTTAAAGTCTATGACGAGGCCTTCAAGACAGGGATTCTCCCAGAATCAATGCAACAATAACAGTCCTCTTAAAGGAAAGCAAGGATCCTCTTGAATGCTCATCCTATCATCCGATTTCATTATTAAATGTTGATGCGAAAATTCTGGGAAAGGTATTGGCTACCAGATTGTCTGCGGTGGCCCCATGTCTGGTACATCCGGATTAGTGTGGGTTCGTAGGGGGGCAGAGCACCACAATGAATCTCCATCGGCTGCACCATGTGATGGACCAGGTTGCGGACTCTTGGGAGGACATAATGGTGGCCTCCTTCCATGCCATGAAAGCCTTCAATTCCTTGGAATGGGAATGGCTGTTTCGAGTGCTGGGAGCTTACGGGTTTGGGGACAACAGATGTCAGTGGTTGCGACTCCTATAAAATAAACCAATGGCTAGAGTAAAAACGAATAGCTCGGTGTCAAAGACATGGACGCCAAGTAGAGGGACCAGACAAGGGTGCCCGGTCTCCCCAATACTGTTTGCAATGCAGGTGGAATTATTGGCGAGGTACCTCAGGAAAGAAATGGGAGAAGCAGGCATTCTTGTGGGAGGGGTATGGCATGTGGTCTCTCTATACGCCGATGACCTGTTGATATATGTGGGGAACCCGCTAGACAACCTCCCAATCCTATTAGAGGTGCTGGGTAACTTGCAAACATTTTCAGGATAGTGCATCAACAATGAAAAGTCAGTGTTATTTCCGCTGGGGGGTCTCCATGGTCGGGACCTGACGACCCTCCCGGACTGGGGACTCAGTTGGGAGAGGGACTTGTTTCGGTATCTGGGCATCAGATATTTCACAATACAGAAGAGACATTTGTATATAATACAGGCAGAGAACTCTCAGGAATCGGGGACTCGGATCAATTCTGAAACAGGTTGCTGTTATCATTGATGGGCAGAGTAGCTTTGTGCAAAATGGTTATCCTTCCGAGGCTCCTTAACTATTTCACCAATATGCAATAAAAAAGGTCTTTCTCAAGATGCTAGACAAACGAGTGGGGGAACAATTATGGAACTCAGTGAGGAGGGTCTCACTAGCAGCGCTATGACGTTCACAACAAGAGGGGGGTCTCAATTTACCAAATTGCAAGCAATATTTTTTGGCAGCCCAGCTGCAGGCTTTGTTAATGTGGACGGATCCTGGGCAGGAAGTTCCTGATGGGGCTATTGGGGAGACATATTCAGACGAGGATGCACAGGAACTTCTAAATATGGCGCAATTGCCAGTCCTCATGGGGCATATCTGGGAGAAGTTAGATGGACCAGTCGAGGTATCCGAAATATACGATGCATTGCCGGCAATGGGGAAGGGTAAATCTCTGGGGGGAGGAGGGGAATGGACTCCCGGTGGAGTTCTACTAGAGGTTTGAGAAGCTATTGATTCCCAGACTTAGGAAAGTCTATGACGAGGCCTACCAATCTACCAACTCATTGAGGTGGAGTGGAATTACTGTGGGGACCGGTCTGGGGGAAGGGGACCATGAATATTTTCTACGTGGTGCAGGAGAACTAGAAGAAACTTTTGAGAAGTAAGCAGATATTGGGACTCTAGTGCACATTGACAGTGGAGCGCGGATCAGCGGCTCTGGTTGGCAGTACGGAGGATGGAGTTCTCGGGGTTGATGGAGAAGGGGTGTGCCTCGGTAGGGGCCTTTTTTGAAGAAGGTAAGGTGATGTCATTTGAGGAATGGAGGCAACGATATTGGATTCCTAGGGGGCAGTTCCTAGCCTATGGGACACTGGTTAAACGCCTAGCAAAACTGTGGGTGGACATCCCCGGAGGAACCAGCTACGAATCCATTAATGCAAGTGCTGCTGAAGCAAGGAGAAGGGAGAGCTATGCTTTCTCATATCTATAAATCAATAGAACTATTCCTATGGAGGAGTTGGCAGTGAAGGCCAATTGGGAAAGAGATGCAGGGGAACAGATCTCGGAGGCAGACTGGGGGAAGATGTGGGAGCAGATCCGGAAGACCTTGAGAAATGCTAGATTTCAATTGATACAATTTAAATGTCCTACATAAGGTATATGTAACACCCATGAAACTAAACACGATGGACACCCTGAGTGCCTACTGTTCGAGATGTGGGACTTGGCAGGCAGAGATTAGGCACATATTGTGGGGATGCTCGGTGATCAAGGACTACTGGCAAGCAATAGTAGCAAGAATCAATGGGCTACTGGGTTCCAGTTTTGGGTGTGCTTATAGGGATTATTACTAAGTGGGAAGTGCCACAAAACGCGGAGACAGCTGGCCCAATGTATGCTGTTACTGGCCAAAAGAGAGAGTGATTATAGCATGGAAGAAGCCCTAGGGGCCGTCCGTGAGGCAGTGGATGGAGGATATCACAAGGTGGGAGATGGCGGAATTAGATGTCCTGAAGAGGACCCGAGACCCGATGTTGGAAGACGGGGTGGAAGTGCATTGGAGTCAGCTTTTAAAGGAGCTGTACTCCTCAGTAGACTTGAAGCTCCTATGAAGGTGGGAGGGGATGTTTACTGAAGAGGGTAAATGGTTGATAGGAGGGAGGTGAGAGCCACGGGCGTAGTCAAGTAGGATGCATGGGAAGGTGAAGGAAACAGGACATGCTATCCGCAAATTTGTCACCCTGTTGTGCTATGCCTGTGTACCCCTGTAGTCACAGCAATGCTATGTGACTGTCAACTCCAAATTATGATTCTTTCCGGAACTTCACCTTGTAATTATATGCAGGCTGCTTGGCCTGGAGAAGGTGACGGAAATGATAAGGACGCATTGCTCCCTATGCTATATGTTGTAATTGCTCAGATCCATGCTATGCTAACTTTCTTCATGTTATAAAAATTTTTTAAAATTTCCTCGCCCCCTTCCTGGCGACCCTATTTAATGAAATTTTCGAGACAGGCAGGGCGCCCCCGTCCTTTGCACAGGCTCTCCTCACAGTCATACCAAAAGAAGGCAGAGACCCGGAACACTGCGGATCATACCGGCCCATTTTGCTCCTCAACATTGATGCCAAAATATATGCGCAAGTCATTGCAGCCTGATTAGAAACCCACCTGCCACGATTAACACACCCAGACCAAGATGGCTTTGTAATGGGGAGAGAGGGGGCCGACACAATGAGAAAGACACTCCATCTGATACATGAAGCACAGGGGATGCAAGGGAACCACTGAGCTACCAATCCTGGTACGAAGCTGGGCTTGAAAGAGCCAGACAACTATGGAAAAACAAGGCTTTTATAAATATACAAGAACTCGAAGAAGCACTCGCCATAGGCCCACTATCAGTGTTTCAATACCTAAAATTGAAAGGCGTCATGACACGAGAGGTATGGAAAGAGCATCTGCAGAGGGACCTCTGCCTGCCTCTACTCTCCGCCTTCTGCAACTAATCCAGAACAGGACTGCAAGACTTGTCCTTGGCCTCAAGCCCTGGGATCGTATCTCTCCAGCTCTGAAATCTCTCCACTGGCTCCCAGTGGATGCAAGGATTAAATTCAAAACCCTCTGCAGTGTCCACAAGGCTTTCTGGGGCCTGGGTCCAAAATACCTTCAGCTATCCCTCCGCTAAACCCTCCACTCTCGAGCTCTTCGCTCCTCTACCACCAACTTCCTCAGGGTCAGTCGTTTTTCAATGAAACAAGCTGGGGGTAGATCTCTGTCTTCGGCTGGGGCCTCTCTCTGGAATAGCCTCCCTGCCACTTTAAAACTTGGGGAGAACCATCTTCGGTTCCGGAAGCACCTCAGGACCTTCCTCTTTTCTTCTGCCTTCGCTCCCCCTCCCCCCTGCTGATCTGTTCTCTCTTGTCACTGTGCACCGGGCCACCCTCTGTCCTTCAGGCCCAGGTACCTGCTCACCCCGCCACCCTCCCGCACTGCCTCCGGGCCACCCCTTGCAATGGGGTCTGTATCTGTACCCATACAGCCCCCCCCTTTTCTTCCTGCACTTATCAGACCTACCCGGCCTTCTGCCTTAAACCTAGCACTTGCAAATTGCTGGCTGCATTACCACTGTTGGTTGCCTTTATTATTTATTATTGTTATTTATCTGTTTCTCCTCTGCTTCGGACTTTCCACTTCTCCCTCCTTCCATGCACTTTTCCACTCCCCCTCTCCCATGCACTTGCGCGTTCTCAATGTCACTGGGCCTAGTAAGATTGCCGTTTTGTTCTCCCCTGTTCCCCTCCCTTGCCTTGTCGCGCTCTGAAACACTTGTGTACGAGCGCCTTGGAAATAAAATATCAATCAATCAAAACCTCACCCCCTTTGAGAAAATTCTTGACACCGGCACAGGCTTCAAAGGCCTAATAAGTGCAATGTACATTGCACTAATAGAGGTTCATACAACCCCCTCGGTCACACTAAAGAATAGGTGGGAAGTAGATCTGGGAGGACACCTCTCACAAGAGTTGTGGTCGCGAATATGTAGACAAACAGCGAAATCATCGGTATCCTGCCAGTACAAACTACACACGCTCAAATTACTGTACAGATGGCAATATGACCCGCTCAGACTCGCCAAAATGAATCAGTACGCGAGTCCGTATTGCTGGAGGGGCTGTGGGCAGAAGGCAGATTATTGGCATATGTGGTGGGGATGCAATGCGGTGCAAGCATACTGGGACGAAATCCTTAGTTGGATCAAAGAATTAGATGGAAGAGGAGAGAGAAAAACACCCTTTACAGATTTTATTTGGTCTAATTGAAACTGAAGAGACAATCCTTAAAGTCCCTAAAATAGTCCTGGGATTATTGATGGCCGCAAGGGCCTGCCTCACGACGGCCTGGAAAACGTCAACCCTCCCCACCAAGGCTGAGTAGATAAGTGAAGTGTTGCTCGAAATATTTTTAGAATGGATAGTCTGACTGCCGCCCTTCACAGAGATCGCACTTCTGTTGAAAATGAATGGTCTGAATTCTGTGTCAAATATATCATATGAAAGAATGTGTGCACAATATGCCAAAACGACTAGAAATATGCAAATAACCAGCCGACTGTGCCTGTAAAGAGTCATATGCTTTTATATAAGTGCCCCTGTTTATTGTTGATGCTAGGGTTCCACTAAAGACTTCACCGCGAAGCAATAGAACTATTTCTGCTTCACTAACGGACATATGTGATGGGGAGAGGGGACAGAAAATTAGAGTTCAACTTGGTTAGTAATATTGTTGAAGTAAGTTAAGTATGTACATTATAACCTATACTATGTTACATAGGCAAAGTCGTCTCATTCTTCATATCATGTTTAATAAGTAATGTTTGTATTACATGGATGAAGCTTCCATCTGTAAAACCAATAAAACAAACTTCAAAACAAAAAAAATGTTTTAATAAAAAGATTTACAACAAATAATAATAAAAAACTAAAGTGCAAAAAGACCCAAAAATATTTTGTAATTCGACCAACAAAAACTCGGTCTTTTCCACTTCAATGTTTTATTTTTAAGGATTTTCATGTTGATCCTTGTATTTATTCCTCCTTAGAGTACAGATGTTTTAGTGGAATGTGGTCCATCTGTAATCATGGATGGCTTACTGGAGCACTGACTTCCGTTGTGCTTGATCAAACCTCATCCAATCGCATATTCCCACATGTCCTCTAGCAACACGCATGGTCAAGCACCATATAAGCTACTCCAGGTTTGCAACAATGTTCATGCTGCAAATCAGTCCTTTCGCCCTGCCGGCCCAGCCGGCTACAACCTCTCCATGCTTATGGGATGCTCACTTCTAAATTCTAGGCAGCAAAAGCTGTCTGCAGTGACTAAGATGAGGCAGATTCTCTGTTGACACTTTTCAGTGCCTGGGTTGCAGCTCGAATTAAGGGCGACAGCCCAGGCATATTCAAAGATGAGGGCATAGGAGGAATTGCCGGATTGCCCTCCCTTCCCAGCACACCAATACCTCCACCTCCTCAGGTAAAAATTGCTCAATGAGATCCCTGAGAAACAGCACCAACAGCGCGAGAGAGAAGATGCAGGTCTCTGTGTCACAACGGATACGGTCTCAGGTCACCCAAGGTGGGTGAATGAATGAATGAATGAATGAATTAATGAGGCATCAGCGCCATTGCTTTATCAGGGACCGGCCCTTAGGAATACAGGAGCAGGTTTGGGGGGAATTTGACCTGTCCGGGAGCAGCAGTTTCCCATTCTACTGGCCTGGAGGAGGAATAGGGAAGGAAGGCTTCTCACTTACTAATATTTTGTGTGGCGCAGACTAATCAGAGTCCAAAAGATGGTGAAATCTTCAATGTTTCTTCTTTGAAGATGAGTGAGTCTGAGAAGTAGAAGGCTCACTATGTGAGTGGCGATGGCTCTTCCTTTCTCTACTCCTCACTATTACACCGAGCCCCCCCACCCCGTCCACCCCATAACTACCGTTCCACCTCTAGCTTTAAGTTCAGAGGAGCACTCTGGCGTGCCAAACACCTCTCGCCCCTAACCCCCACACCTTAAACCAACCGAACACATCATCATCCACCCCACCAGCATCTATTGAGAACAACCCCACACTCCCTGACCCTACACCCCACCCAATCTCAAACTTACAAGCCAGGGGAGCTCTATGGCGCACCAGAGTGTTGCTTAACACTCAAGCCCCCCACCACCACCATCACACCAACCTTGTGCCCTCTGAAGAACTACTCACCCCCCACCCTGCCTCCCATGCTGCCCTCTTCCCCCTCAACAACTTCTTGACCCCCGCCAACTGCCCCCCCACATACTCTTTCCCTTCCCTGAAAGTAGCCAGTCTCGTCCTTTCCAGAACAGTCGCCTCACCCTCCCTCCCTGTGATCCCCCTCCCCTCTCTCATTCTCCTCTGACACCAAAGCCCACAAAACACCAGAAGAGTAACCAACCCTCTCCCTCGACGCTCCACTCCTCACCACTTCTTTATCCATCCCCGACCTTCAGATCCTCCCCTCTCCCCCCTCCACACGCTTGCTCTCGACCTCTCACCCAGTACACCTAAACCCCTAGAGTCCTCCAAACCCTGACCACAAACAACTCACCTAGACCCCCTTACCACTAGTGCTCCAACGACCACTCTGTCCCCCCCCTTATCCCCATCATCTAGCCTCTCACATCCTTACCACCACCCGCCCACTCTTCCCGCCTCCCATCGACCTAACCCTCTCATCCGTCTCTCAAAGTGCACATGCAACTAGACCCCCACTATCCCCTCTCAATCAGTCGCGAGTACCCGGACTGTTCCAACCACGTCCCCCATCTCACCGATTGCCCCTGCCCACCGAGCACTCCCAGCGATGAGCGGCTTCAAAACCACCTCCCCTCATGAAGTCACGTGCATCCTTTTCAATGCGCACTCGGTAGCAAGAAATAGGCACAGCATCTATGACCTCCTATCTTCTGACAATCCTGACCTCATCTTAAATGCCGTAACCTGGCTCTCAGACGATTTTGCATGTATCGCCCGCAAGGACTTCCCCCCACGGCTACTCACTTATCACCCACAACAAACCAACCGGAGGTGGCGGAGTGGCAATCCTTCACAAACCTCATTTCTCCGTATCACTTGTCTGAACCCAGACTTGCAACGCCTCCTGTGACTCCCTTCTAATAAAACTCTTGCTACCACCAACACTCACCAACAGGTTCCTACTCATCTAAAGACCCCCCTGGATACAACAGACTTTTTGCCAACAATCTCTGACTCAATAGCTACCATTCAGGTAAATCACCCAACCCTTACACTATTGGGAGACTTCAGTAGTTGGTTCGATATCCCCAACAACCCTGTGACCCAACCTCTGGTCGACAGTCTTGATGCACTCAACCTCTCGACATACCACTGGTCCAACTCATTCAGTTGGGCACACCTTTGATGCAATCTTCTATGACCATCTCTTTGTATCCAGTCCCAAACCGCTTATCTGGTTTGACAACTCTGCCATCCCCTTCTCTATCCACACTCCTGCCCCTCCTCCCACAGCTCCCCACATCCCCACTTTTGACCACAAATGCTGGAACAAAGTCAAGGTAGTCCCTGACCTAGCCAAAGCTCTACTACTCTGTCCCCCAGCAACGCTGTCCTGTGGTAGACCCTTAACCATTGAATCCTTCGACTCCTGGCTTAATAGTTCACTAATTCCCCTCACTCCCTCACATCCCACATCGTCACGCATAGGACCGTTCCACAAATGGTTCACACCCCACTTGAAGACACTCAACAAACAAAGCAACACTCTGCAGCGCAAATGGCGAGCATCTAAAACCGTTCTCATCAGATCCATGTTCGCTTGCCACCACGGTAATTACAAATCCGAGATCTGTAAGGCCAAAAAAGTCTATTACGATAAACGAATTCTGAACTGTGGCCACAACAGCAAGGAACTCTGCAAGATCATCTCCAAAAATTCATGAATCCTACTTGCACCTTTGCCCAAACCACTCCCTTACAAACACTCTGACTTCCTCTCGCTACATTTCTACAACTCTGCACTTGACAGGGCGGCAACCCTCAACACCAAACTCTCCACCCTCTCCCACTGCACTCCATCCACTCCTCCTGATCCCGCTGCCCAGACGCCCTATATGCCAACCTTCAACTCTTTTCAACCCATCTCGAGAGAGGAGTTCCTAGATCTACTATCTAGCAGCAAACCCTCTGGCCCGCCCCTCGACCCCTGCCCTGCCTCCCTTCTGAAAGTAATATTCTCCTCTACCTGTGCAGGAGAACATGCAAGATCAATACTCAATGACTCCCTCACCTCTTGCACCTTTCTGGAAGCCTTTAAAACTGTGCATGTAAAACCACCTCTAAAAAAAGGCATCCCTCGACCCCCTTGACCCTAAGAATTACAGACCAATCTCCAACACCGGATTTCTTGCGGAAATCATTGACCGGACAGCATACTTGAGCTAAACGGCTTTGTAGAATCCAACAAACTCCTCGACTCCGCACAATCTGGTTTCAGACCGCTCCATGTAACAGAAACCACTCTGATCTCCATCTGGGATGATCTCAAGGTTGCGGCCGACTGAGGGTTGCGCAGAGCTGATTCTCCTTGATCCGTCAGCAGCCTTTGACAGTTAACCATGCAATCCTCCTTGATCGCTTACACGCCCTAGGAATCCGTGGCTTGGCACTCAAATGGATTGCCTTTTTCCTCAGCAACAGGAAACAAATCTTCCTTCTTACACCAGTTGTCTCTACTGCTCGTGCTGTAATAACTGGAGGACCCCAAGGCATGTGCCTCTCTGATCTCCTTTTAACCTTTATCTTACCACTCTACCAGGAATCATCCGCGCGCACAACCTCACCTGCTCCAACTACGCCGATGATACTCAAATCATCCGAAGAATTCCAAAATCCACCCCAACCATGAAGCGTGTCTCAGTGATATTGACCGATGGATGACATGTAACCACCTCCTCTTGGACCCCGATAAAAATTAAATCATTGTGTGCGGCAATACTGCCCTTCTCCCGCAACCGCTCCCTTAGCCCCCCCAAATCCCTTTCCAAAATAGTCAAAAACCTTGGATGCACTATGGACTCGGGCCGAACCCTTGCCTGTCAGATAAATAATGTATCGAAATCCTGTCACTACCACCTCAAACTCAGACGCATTTTCCCGTACGTCACCTATCCCAACAGACTCTTCGCTGTTATGTCAATAGTTACCTCGAGACTGGACTATGCCATCTCCTTATAACTGGAAGTACCAGCATACCAACTTAAACTACAAAGAGCCCAAAACGCTTCTGCCAAACTCCTTCTCGCCCTTGGACACAGACCACATCTCCCCTGCTCTCTGCACCCTCCACTGGCTCACTGTTGGACGCAGGGCCACCTTCAAAACCCTATGCATTACCCACCGAGCAGTGCACAAGACCGGCCCAACGTACCAACAAGACAAGATAAAACCATACCTCCCACTGCGCACCCTAAGATCAAGCACTGCCCACTTACTAGTAATTCCATCCTCCAATTCTACTAGGATTGGTGGTTCCGCCTTCTCAATCTTAGCTCCAAATCTGTGGAACTCACCCCCCCCTCAAATTTGACATACCTAAGAATACATGACCTTTCTGCAAAGCTCTAAAAACCTGGCTCTTTACGTAATGCTGATTAAGAACCCCCAAGGCTGCGACGACCTACAACCCACAGACAAATGTGCAATAAAAGTCAGAGAAGTGAAATTAGACTAATAAGTCACTGATAAAGCCCGCCGCAACCGCAAGACGTATAATGGAACCCTGAACTTTGGGCTAGTAAGACTAAATCATCCATCCCAGACACTCGCCTCTCCCATCACTATGCTCACTCTCTTACACCATCATACATTAGAATGCAGCTACACCCCGCTATCAATTTCGGCCTAGCTTCCCACATACTAACAACACCCCACGAACACCTCAACATCCTGCTAGAATGCAGCTATTTGCCACGATAAATCGTCCTAGCTGCACACACCAGCATCCTACACAGGCCTAACGCAGCCAGAATCCAGTCACAGAGACCAACCTCCTGACTAAACAAATTCAACTGATCTCAATACCACCACACCTATTGCTAATATGCAGTTACCATCAACCAATCACACGAGCTGCACACATAATGAGTGTACCCAAGCACCCTATGATACCCTACTCTCTCTACTGACCTGGACTACGGTCCCCGAGGTCGTTCAACTGACAAGCGCTTTGAGGTCATACCAATGATATATAGAGCGCTATATAAATGTCAAATAACATAACATGTGAATGATGCTCCAACACACGTTCTTGGAATATGTGGAACAGATTTCTCAGGCGTCAACACCTTGCTGGAAGCAACCAAATAGTATGACAGTCCATTCACAAACCTCTTTCGGGCGCATCAATTGACAGGATCCATAATCCTCTATTCAATGGTCTTTTCCAAGGTAGAAAAGACACAAGTTGTGCGGATCGATCACAGACAGAGCAGTCACAAACGGGCTTTAATGCCCAATTTGGGTGTACTGAAGAAACGTTTACTAAATCATCAAAGGACAGGTACTACAGAAAACATGTTCCTGTGTATGACTGATGAAATAAAGGAACTAAGGAAGATGGCGCGGGAGGTTCCAAGTATTGGTATGGGTGATGTCACCTGCGGCTGTCGACGCTTTGATGATACCAGCCTCCTAGCTGCACTGCGTCGTGTGGTGGCTGTTGGAAAACCCTCTGGAGCAGATCTGAATCAGATTTCAGAAGATTAGACTCGGAAGGAGGAATGCCTCCATTAGAAGGAATTTCCTGAAACTTAAAGTACGTGTGAAGAGTAACGGGCAGTTCAGCTCAAAGGCATCCTGTTCCGAGAAGCAGAGGAGGATAGGGTGAGAGAAGTCAACTAACACAGGTGGTAGGCTACTAGAGAAGGACTAGTTGTGCATGTGTGCCGACTTTCATATGAGATTGCTAATGCTCGGCTAAGAGGTACTCCAATCTGGACACTCAGGATGCCAATGTCCCATGTAGTGTGTGCATAGAGATGTGGGAGAATCGTACAGAGAGAAGGCAAATGAAATAGCATGCCAAATACATTGTCACCATGAAGGAAATATGTCATATGAGAGCAAATATGAAAACCTCTATGCATACAATGGGCTACGTACAAGCAATGAGTTGGCTGGGCGATGGCAACATGTATTTTGAATGTGCAGGAAGAAGAATAAGATATATGACATTCTCTGGCCCGAAAGTATACTCTGGTCAGCAATACACACATGCTAGTAATGCCCCACAGACTGTTTTCTCTCACCAACCTGTTCATACCGGGAAGGTTACCCCAGAAATAGCGGGCCCTGTGTGCTGCCGACACCTCTTTGGCATCAATCATCACTGGATTGGACTGAAAAGCAAGAAAATAGGCCATTAGGTCAATATTCTTCATTACATAATGGATATGTCGAGCAAAACCCCCTCCCCTGCATAAAAACAAAAAGAAAAAGCATAGAAAATGAGCCACATTGTAATGTAGTAAAACATAAAAAGGCAGGCACATGCCATCTTGCATGTGCCATCCCTGGGTCAGTCGCTGATCTATATTTTTTAGTAAATTCATCCTTTTTGTGCTAAAACATACACTGTTGAGTCCATTAACATCTCCTGCATGTCTCTTTACCGCCTCTGTCTGAGCCACTTGCAGAAGTAGCCATTTTAAACCTCTTAAACCTTAAGTAGGCCCCTGGATGAAACCTGCAAGGACAAGTATTTTGCCAGTCCGTGAAGCACTTCCAGGTGATTATTCTCACCAGGATTACAACAGTCAAACATACTGTCTGAATTAGGAAATCGTTTCTGCCACTACTTGCTTCAGGGCCCTAGAAACCCCATGAAAAGGATAGTTGACTCCGTGAAAAAAGAGAGGACATTCAACTCTCAAATCAGAATTGAAAGAGTGGGCAGAGTGTGGACTCTGGGAACTGGATGTGTTGAGACTCGTGTTGGGAAATATTTCCTTAGATATGGTTTTCAGGGCCCAGAAACATTCACTTCACTTGGTTCACATGGTTTCCTTCAAGTATACCAGGCTATTTAAGGGGTAGACTAGGAGAGCCCCCGGGCCTAACTCTCAGGAGGCGCAAAGAGTGGCAGACCCTTAGTCTGTCACTCAGTAAGCACAGATATATATATATATATATATATATACACACACACAATAAAAGACTGTCCACAAAACAATCTTTATATAGATAAGGCAGATGGAAAATCGCTACATTTAAAAGGAAAGAGAAACTTGTAAGATCAAACTGTACAGAAAGCATTCATGGTTTTAAGCCTCTAAATGTTCTTTGACTTCTGGAAAGTCTTGTTCCTAGGATGGAGAGAATTTAAAAAGTTATGTAAAGTTTTTAAGTCTTTTAAAAAAGGAGAAGAGAGGGCAGTCCAAAGAAAGTCAGTGGGGTGACCACTTGTGGAAAGGCATTGTTGGTTCTGGACCAAAGGGTGGCAGACCCTTTTGTCTGATGAGGGGCCCCCCCAAATAGGTATCACAACCAATTAGAGGCCCTGCATCAACACCAGAGGAAAGAAAGGTGAATCTCACGAGTCCAGGAGCCATTCCCAGGGCAGACCCATTGCACAATTTATGCAAGTGTGTAGATGTAAGGTTGTGAGAGACCCCCAAATGCTTCCGTGAAGTTCACCAGTGCAGAAGAAACCAACAGACCCCTGTGAAGTATTACTGAAGATTCTCTGCTAACTCAACCACGGGTCGAAGCCAGCAGCACAGGATGATGGTGTCAAGCCTTCAGAGTTGCAGTTGGCACTCACAGAAAACAGTGTTGGATTGTTAGGGTAGTGTTGAAATCAAAATGGTTCTTCAATAGAACCTATGTCAAATAATACACCTTTCTGCTATTGAACGTAAATTTAAGTATTGGGAGGATACTGGGAGTTATCCAGATACGGATCAAACAAACATTCTTATTCTCAATCCCAGACAATAGCGCACATGCTGTATCTCTGGCATGCGCATGATTGCAGGATCTACACATTCAAATAGAACCTATGGAGTAATTGTATTATAAGACTTTATCCCAGATATTTCTATTTCTCTCAGACTTCGAGAAACGTAGTATGCACTCCTTAAAAGAATCTATTGCACTCTTGTTAAGATGGATTTCAAAGGCCAACCTATAATGGTGAAAATGGAAGACAAAGAGGGTAACAAAACCCAATCAATGTGAGGTAAAAGAGCGGCAAGGATTAGTCTCAGAAAGGGTGTCAGAGTGGTCTAGGGCTACAAGTCCACACAGAGCAGCACTAGTAATTCCAGTGAAACAGTAGTATATCAAAATACAATTATTTTTAGGCCTCTAGTTTGCACAATAAGCAGATAAAAATACCAGGGAAGTATTATCATACAAAACCCTTATAAAAACGATATATACATTCACCCTTAAGGGAGCCAGATTAGCATTTGAAACAATGACCAGTGCAACACAGGTAAGTAGCTCAGATTCATAAAGATACAAGGGACTCTTATCAACACAAAACAGAATCCCTCAATCTTATAAAGACAAACAAGAAGATGGTTTGGGCCTTTGTGCCTGAACGTCACAAGTTCCAAAGGAAATACTTCTTCAGGTAAGTTTATATAGAGAGTTGCAGTGCCAGAAGCTATTATTAATGAAGAGTCACACAGTTAGATAAACGTTAACCTAAAGTTCAGATTAGGACTCAACTCAATCTAACACTAGGAAAGTCCTAGGGAGGTATGCTTAAGCCAGGTTCCACCACCAAAGGTAAGCAGGAGTGAATTTAACCCTATGGAGGGCGGGAAGGGGGCAGAAGGACAAATTACTTACTGTAATGTTCATTCTATGGATTCTTCTCCCGTAGATTCCTCATCTGATAGATACCATCATCCAGCTCTGCTGCTTCAGAAAAATGTTCGACGGGGTGTAGGGGACCTTGACTCGGCCGTCTATCATCGATCAGTCTTGCTCAGAGATCGATAGTCGGCTCTGGACATGACATTAGGCGTTGTATATATACTCTGTCACTACGCCCCAAACCTCAGTTTCTCCCTTTTTTCTAGAGCCGGCAACGCTGCATAGGAAAACAGAGAGGGGAGAATAATGGGCCAAATAGCTCATAGGAGGTTAAACAACAATAAACTTCCTAAAGAAGAATAAAGCTTGTTAAAAGCACCACAACCCGTAGCATCAGAAAATATTTTTTTTTCTTTTAAAGCAAACATGCGGCAAGAAAGACAGACAATGGTCAACCCAAGAGGAGATGCACACCAACCGTCAACTTTCTGAGCGGAGATGGACGGGAGGGGTGAGAGGGGGCAGGAGGAATCTGCGGGAGAGGAATCCATAGAAAGAACATTGTGGTAAGTAATTTCACTTTCAATGGATTGCCATTCTCCCGCGATTCCTCATCTGATAGACTCCCAAAGCATTAGGTTAAAGGAGGCAGGCAGAAAGTTATACTAGCAGAATTTGCAGCACTGCCCTGCCAAAACACGCATCAGCTACATCTAGACTGTAGTGTCTAGTGACAGTATGAAGTGAGGACTATGTTGCCACTAGACAAATATCCCTAGCCGGGACCCCCCCTTTGTAGGGCAGTTGATGCAGAGACCCCTCTAGTTGAGTGTGCCCTGATGCCAGGCGGCAGCTCCCTGCCTGCAGACTGGTAACACTCCGCTATGCAGAAAATTATCCAGCAGGATAATGCTTGTTTTGTTGCTGCCAAACCTTTACGGGCTAAAGAGAAGGTTACGAAGAGTTGGTCAGTTTTCTGGAATTCAGACATCCTTGTGACGTAGAAACTTAGGGCCCTTTTGGGATCCAATCGATGGAAACGCTCCTCTTCTTTAGAAGGGTGCAAAGGCGGGTAGAAGACTGCAAGGTCTATGAACTCTGACAGATTGAACTCAGACACCACTTTTGGAAGAAAACCAGGTCTTACTTTGAGTGAGACTTTCTCCTGAAAAAAACGCAGAAAAGGCGGCTTGCAGCATAAGACTTGCAATTCACTCACCTGCCTAGCGCTTGTTATCGCCACTAAGAAAGCGGTCTCAAAGAGAGTAACCGCAAGGAACAAGTGTGCATAGGTTCGAAAGGAGCCGCCATCAAAACAAATCAAAACCAGATTAAGATCCCATTCTGGGACAATAATGGGAGTCGGCGGAAACTTATTTACAAGGGCCTGCAGTAATTGTGCCATCACCGGGATCGAAAAATATAAACCTTGAATTGGGGACCTCAAATACAGAGAGGGCTGCCAAATATCCTTTGATTGTGGTGTCCTGAAGGCCTGCTGAGGCCAGTGACAGAAGGAACTCCACCACTGTAGTGGTGGGGCATGAGATGGTGGTCCATTTCGTGTTCCCTGCACCACGCCTCAATCCTTCTCCACCTGCATGCGTGCAAAGATCTTGTAGATGGTCTGCGCCAAACTGTTCTCTGTTCACACCAGATGGACTGCCAAGACTGAGATCTGGTTTTCCAATAGCCAGAACCACAGCTGCTTCGCCTCTATGCAGAGGCAGGGGGAGTGCATGCCACCCTGCTTGTTTAGATAGTGCATGGCCACCGTGTTGGCCGTCAGAATCATGACATGCTTCCCCACTCCAGAGATGGAGAAAATGCCCTCAGGGTTCACCTGATGGCTCGCAACTCTAGCCTGTTGATATTCGACCTGGCTTCGTTGCTATCCAAAGGCTGTTCACCTGCAAGTCCTCGCAGTGAGCGCCCCTTCAGAGACGCATCCGTGGCCACTCAGGCCTGAGGTCAAGGAGGCCAGAAGGGTTCCCCCGCCATGAGATTGCTGCTCTCTGCCCACCAGATGAGGTCTTTGACCACTTGTCTGGATACCTTGAGGGGATCCGAGAGAGCTCTGAGGTGGTGTGACCACTGACCCCATGGGAGACACTGTAGGGATCTCATGCGCAGCCCAGCCCCTAGCACTAGAGAAATACAGGACGCCCTGTGACCTAAGAGGCTGAGGAAGGAAGCCGCTGGTAATGTGCCATGGTTCCGGAACACGTCGACCATCTGTGCCATGCTGTTTTGAGTCTCTCCTCAGGAGAGGCGGCCTTTCCTACCTGGGTGTTTAGGACTGCTCCGATGAACTGGAGCATTTAGACGGGCATCACATGGGACTTCAAGTTCAGGGAGAAGACCAGCCTGTGCAGCAGCAGACAGGTGTCCTCCAGATGAGACAAAACCAGTCCCGCCGACTCACCTCGGATCAGCCGGTCGTCCAGGTACGGGAATACATGGCCTCATACCGGAATTAGCTTGGTGAAGGTCATTGGAGCAAAGGTCAGCCGAAAGGAAAGCACCTTGAACTGATGGTGCTTGTACCCTATAAGAAACCTCAGGAACGTCCGGTGCTTTTGATGTACGGCACATGGAAATAAGCATCCTGCAGATCTATTGACACCAGTCAGTCCTGAAGTTCGAGAGCATGGAGAATTTCTCTCAACGTCACCATCTTGAATTTGTCCTTTCTCAGGAACTTGTGCAAGGTTCTGAGGTCCAGAATGGGACGGAGACCGCCTCCCTTTTTGGGCACAAGGAAGTACCAGGAATATCAACCTGACCCATCTCTGCTCGGGAGGCACCTCTTCCAAGGCACCCTTCAACAACAGGGCTTGCATCTCTTCCTGGAGCTCCTGTCCCGGATGCATTGGAGGAGCTGGGGGGTTGGTTTGGTGGTTTTCTTAAGAAGGGCAGACAATAACCCCACCGAATGAGCTCTAGGGCCAAGGCATCGGAGGTAACCTCCTGCCACTGGGGCCTATGTTCTACCAGCCGTCCACCAACCAGTAAGTTGTGGGAGGGGAAATCAAAGCAGCTTAGGATGCGGAGTCACCCTCGTCGCTGCTTGTTGGCCCTTAGAAGACTCCCTGCCCCTTTTATAGCGTGAGAATCGCTTCTGCCCTTGCCTGGCCGGTGAGAGCTGTGCTTTCCTGGCCTTAGAGGCGAAGCTGAAGGCAGGTTTGGCCCGCTGCGTAGCCGGGCCTAGTGACCTTGCTGCGTGCGATCTTCGATTCCTTACATTTCTCTAGGGATTCATCAGCTTTCTGACCGAAAAGGAATTGGTCTTTAAGGGGCATGCCCGGTAAGATGCTTTGGACATTAGGTGAAAAGCCAGAAGACCTCAAATAGGCCTGCCTCCTCAGTTTTATAGCCGATGCCATTGAACGGCCCACGCAGTCGGCCACTTCCAGGTCTGTTCGCAGTGACTGCCTGGCCACCTCTTTCCCATCCTCCACCAGCTGTATGAAGCCCCGCGCATTTCCCCTCAGGGATATACTACGCAGCATTCTCCACTGCCTTCCAGAGTCCAAAGGAGTACTTTGCAAAACCACTAGCCACGTTTGTGGCTTTGAGAGCCATGCTGCCTGATGTGAACACCTTTTTGGCCATGGCATCAATTTACTTTGCTTCGCTGTCAGTCGGCAGATTCAAAGTAGACAAAAGCTGATCTGGTGGAGACAGTGGCAGTTTATACGACAAGCCCTTCCAGGGAAGGGTGAGGAGTGGAATGAAGGGTCCCCTCTTGCCGGCCTATACTTCCCGGTCATGGTGGAGCTGACCGGGGGAATGGAACAGGGATGCTGCCACAGAGGCTACAAGAATGTTGATCGCTGGAATCAAGGCATGTTGCATTCCATAACCGGTCCTTTTGTCCAGTATATCCGTCAAGTCGTACCCTTGTATTGGCACTGCTGAAGACTGTAATCCCCAAGTGTCAATCACTCTTTCTAATAATGCCCTGAACTTGGCATGGTTGTGCATATAGGGCTGACATTGCTGGAAATCTAGGTCTGGTGAAGTATCTAAACCGCTGGCCCCATGAAGACCCTGTGTCAGTTCTAAAAGTTGAGCCTGGTCCTCAAAATAGTTGATGCCATGCGTTCCCATGAAAATGGGATCGACCTCTCCCTGGTAATAGGCATCTAAAGGTCGACATAGTGCTGAAACAATAGGTGCAGGAGAGAGGGACGAAAAATTTCTCGGCAGTGCCGGCGCCCTGTCCTTTGGTGCCGATAGCTTGGCCTTCGGCGTCGACCGATGCTGTGGAGCTGAATCGCTAGCTCCTTGAAATGTGCAGGAAGAACCTGGCATCGAGGGCATCAGCGTCTTCTTCGGTGTCGAGCCAGAAGGTTTTCGTGACACCGATGGTGTCAGCACTGGGGCTTGTGAGGGGTTCGGTAACACGGAGCATCGCTCCTGCCTGTGAGGCCTGCCGCTTGGGAGGAGGGGTCACCCACGCCTGCAGCGGCATGTTTTTTAAACATTTCAAGCATGGAGGTTTTGAAATCCTTCCACTCCTGTCGAGTGGTAGGCCCAGACAATGGCTTACCTCCTTCCATCGATGAATCAGAGTCCCGACAGTGACGCATCTTTTTCTTGCACGACGAGGAAGCATGGCTCCAAGAATGAGATTGTTTCTTTCACTGATGTTTCTCTTTTTCGGGGAAAAGCCCCTCTGTCTTGGCCTCCGAGGACCAGACTGTCGACAGCGCCAGAGATTTTGAAGGCGGTCAGCCCAGAATGAGCTTTGCAGCCCCATCGTGCAATGATTTTGGTTGCATTTTGGCACACAACGCACACCCCTCCGTGTCATGACCCATACCGAGACATCAGAGGCATATCTCATGCGGGTCGGTAACTGACATTTTGGTGTGGCAGTCGATACACTGCTGCAATCCCAAAACCTGGGCGACGGACATCTCGGGTCGAGGAGAAAACACATCTGACTTTCTGACGAAAACTGTTGAATACCCAACTGTGTTCCTAAAGCTGTTTGTCAAGCGCACGGCAAAAAGGAACTGAGATGTAGGACATATTGACTGAGTATATATACACAACGCCCGACATCCTGTACGGAGACGACAACTGAGCAAGACGGATCAACGGCCAAGGCGAGGTCCACTATGCCCCCCTGTTGAAAGATTTTCCGAAGCAGCAGAGCTGGATGAGGATATCTATCAGATGGGGAATCTGCGGGAGAAAGGCAAGCCATTGAAATGGGTATGTTAACCTCATCTGACTGCGAATCTTTTAGAGACCACAGCTGGTGTTCCAGAATTCGTTGGAGACACAATCCTCTGCGCTTGGTCCGATCATGGAAGGACCAGGGCAGGGACGTTGTTTGGAAAGATTTCTCTCTGAGCAATTTATACTCCATATCCTATGGACCCGCAAACTTTTCACTTTTGTTTTTACACCTTGTCCTGACTTTTTATAGTGAAGCTTCACTCCACTGGCATTTTTCTTATTTGTTATGGGGAAACTGGCCAGTCCTTCAGACTGTCAGGACTGGGAAACTAGATTTCCCTTTTGTCTTTTGACTATCTGTTTGAGTAACCTTTTCATAATGCACAAAGCATCTTTCAATGCATTGTAATGGCAATAATTTTCGATCACCTGTGAAGGCATCATGTAGTATGACATAGGCAACAGACTTAAAGTTCAAACAAAAGAACATTTATTACCTTAAATGTCAGGATAGTTGAAGGCCTAACTTCCCCTACGCTAAGGTGGGATTTACCTACTGGAACAAAACTAAGAACAGTCTGAGCCAAAGAGTTTAACTTAAAAGTTTGTCTGTGTCCAAAACCTATCCTTGCCCTCACAACTACAATGAACCAATGTATAGGGATGTCAAAATCAAAAGCAACAGTGTTTTACTCAAAGTTCTGAGCTATCTTTAGCTCACAGTTCCATTGAACTCCCCTTGCCGAGGCATAAGAAAGTTCCATGAATGAGGCTCAAAGTGTACCTTTCTCCAGTTCAAAGGGATGTAGTTCAGCACCAATCCTTGGGGCTCCCGTACCACAATTCAAAACAAAGGGGTCTTGAGACTCTGGTCCCAAGACAAAAGTGTAGTTCTGTAGGTCTCTGGGTTAACTACCCCAAGACTTTCAATACTTTTCAGGTCACTTGTCTTAATCTTTTCAGAAGTCTTCAACAAAAACCACCAAGTCAACTTGACGCCTTTTCTGGCTTGCCTGGCAAGCGTGTTTTCAGTGAACTTGTCTCGCAGTGTTCTCAACTTTGAGCATTCAGGGGTCTCTGGTCTAGACGCAGTCGTCAGACCACATGGTCCACCCATCACAGGTCGCGCAACCAGAACCCCAATGGCACCTCAGCACACACCCACAGTTTACCTGGTGTTGATTCATGAGCACCAAGTCACTGTCACTTGTTCATTTTTATTAGGCTTGTTGCTTAGGGGTACTCCTGTGCTCACCTGGCCTCTTCTTGGTAGCCTCGTAACTCTGCCATCATGCCTCACACACCCCTTTCGAACATGTAGCCTTGCCACACTGCATTCACTCTTTAAAGTTCACTGTTTGGCTTTCTTCAGCCTTCACTGTGTTATTTAAAGACCACTTTAACTCAAGAGTTCAATGCTCTTGTAGGTGGTTAAATTCAGTATTCAATGCATGCCTGTTCGCTTTAGGTTTAAACATCGCTTTAATTCGATCTTCAATGTGTGCTGGTTTTATCTCAATGTAGAGTGTGCTATTCATTTAAATCTTTAATATGCATTGGCTTTTAAATGTAAACTTCGTCTTTAGTTCGGTTTTCAATATGCATTGGATTTTCCTAAACTTAACCTTTCATTTATTTCAGTATTCATTTTGCGCTTTTTCATTCATTCGCATGGACCGTCACTCGCTTGTGGTCCTTTCAGCATCCCAAGTTTTGACACGCTTCTGACACTCGCCTGCCTTCTCGGCTTTCACCCAGTATTTCCTGTGACTTACTTTCACCTCCTGAAGTCGGGACCGACCGCCGTAGCGAGCTCCACTCGCTCGTGGTGTGCTCCCAGTTTCACACCGGCTGCAAGATTACAGACACAGACAGCGTCCTCTGCATTCCGTGCTCCTTGGCCGCTACTGCTGCTCACGCTACTGTTCGAAGACTGACTGGCTGGTGCGGAATACGAGGTCCACTTGCATCGGGTCCCACAAGTCCTTTGGGACTTCTGCCAGTGTCCTGCTCCCTTCTCCTTGACCACCACGGCTGCCTCCTCTCACGGGTTTACTGCTGCTTCACCAGTCGCTCTACATGTCGCTCTCTGCCCCGCTGGGCTGGTCTCCCTTTATACACTTGCAGCCCCTTGACAGGCTGCAGGTGTGGCTCTGAATAGTTCTGCCTGACCACAATTATAAGGACACGCATGACCCTCACTGTTTTTTGCAGGCATCTTCTTCGTCCCAGTACCAAAGTGGTGTAAAGGGGTAATTTTCAGTCCTCTTAGTTGTATCTTCTTCGTCTCAGTACTGTTCACTGTTATATAGGAAGAGCGGAGGGGGACTAGCTTATAATAGCTCATAAAGGTTGGGGGAAGGGTTAGGGTGATTGTCAGTAGGGGAAGGTGATACCATGCCTCGTCTTTCTTATATTTAACCCTATCCCCCCTCTTTCCGGTACATCTGGACTGACGTTATCTCATATCCTTTTCTTGGTCAAAGGGACAGGGATAACATCCCATAACTTACCCTGGAATAGAGGGTTCCTCTTGGAAGGGAAATAGGACACACCACATTTCACCTGAGTACATCTCACTCCCAGTCCCCAAGGAACCTCCACCCAGGTGATCCTCCCTTGCTTGTCCACCCCCAGGGTCGGGATCCAAGAGCGTTGGCCTTTCCCTGGTCACCTGTGTAGAGGTTCCCAAGGGAGTAGGAGTGAGAACAACCTCAGGTTTTTCACACACCCTAGAATCGTACTCAAAGAATTTTTGGTACTTTAAAATGTGCCTTAAGACAAGCTTGTGGCAGCTGTTGCATTTTTACAATTTTTGCTATGTTTTTAATTGGCTCTCGCATTTACTGCATTTGATTACTGTGGCCAGTGTCCGAACATGGCTGTGTGCCAGGAGGTTTTGTGCTTGTTCTTTGGCCATTTTGTTTCTTCCCACGTCAGGATTTTCGATGGTCATGCATTTACCCGGGAAAGTAGTGCATTTAGTGGGCTAGTACATGCTATGTGTGTTGGGCTCCAGGAAGTGGGTAGGGCCTGTCTGGTCCCAATCCAAATAATGGTGTCACTAAGTCTGGTTGTGCATGTATGAGTCAGACCCACAGAGCTCCGTGACTGGACCACTGCAGGTGTGCAACTGTGAGGCAGATCTTACCATTGGAGGGCCAAGTCTCATCACTCACCTGAATTTCAGATAACAAGGAAGTCCTGCAGCCATTCCAGCAGAATTAAAGAGTAGTCAAGTATCACGTGCATCTGGGCAGATGACAGAGGACCCGAGGAAGAATCCTGGCAACCAATTCCTGCCGATGTCCTGGTGGAGCCCTGTCTGGCTACTGATCTCAGAAAATCCTTGCTGGTACTTTGACCCTTTGAACTGGTGGGACCAGCCAGTCTCGAGGTCTTCTCACATTCCTGCAGCCTGGAGTCTTTGGAAGCATCCCTAGGACAACGAGTGGGCAGGCCAACTTCAATGTGGGCTACCGAGT
This sequence comes from Ambystoma mexicanum, assembly GCF_040938575.1. Classification (NCBI taxonomy): domain Eukaryota; kingdom Metazoa; phylum Chordata; class Amphibia; order Caudata; family Ambystomatidae; genus Ambystoma; species Ambystoma mexicanum. Next base: position 128,241,235 of record NC_090927.1, read on the forward strand.
GTGAAGGCATCATGATGTAAAACACACAACAGACTTAGTTCAAACTAAACATTTAAGTTACTCACCGTACTGACTAAAGTACTCATAGTCCATAGTTCCCTTCCTCCATCCTTGTGGGCGCCCCCAACATGGAGACAGTACCAGAACCTTTGGCAGTGAAGATTTGAGCTTCCCCTTCAAATTTAGCATTGCGTGTGGGGATGCAGACTCTGGTGCGGGAATGCCCCGCCGAGGCCCCGACCTCCAGCGCCTCACCTTAGTCCCATTTCAACACATTGGACGCTTAATTACCTGGCTAGACGTATTACATATTAGCCCTTGGCATACTGGCGAGGAAAGGTGGGTGGTACGTATGGAGGAAAGGGGACTATGGACTAGGAATACTCTAGTCACTACAGTGAGTAACTTTAATTACTCATCCGTCCCGTCCCCTTTCCTCCATCCTTGTGGGTGATTCCACCGAGCAAGACTATAGGGTGGAGCTATGATAACCTGCCTCATATCTAGGACAAAGTAAAAAGGTTCTTCAAAACCGCCTGACCGAAATCAGCATTGCGCCTGGAGCTGGTATGCAGGGAATAGTTGCTACAGAAGGCCGACGGTGTGAACCAAGTAGCCAGAAGCAGGTCTCTGAAACGCGACGGCCGTGGTCTCAGCTCTGACCGCATAGGCGTGAATCCCCTCAGGAACTGGTTTGCCCATGGCCTAGCACTTGAACCATCCAACGGGCGATGGAAGCCTTGAAAGCCTGAGAGCCGGGGGAGGAGCCCTCAAAAGGTCACAAACAATGCCTTGAACTTCCTGAAAGATTTCATCAGAGGTAAAACTTGAGAACCCTCTAGAGGTCCAAGGAATGCAGGGCCCTTTCCACCTGCGACTGTCAGTTCGGGAAGAACACCGGCAGGCAGAACTCCCAATTCAGATGAAATGGAGAGACCACCTTGGGCAAGAGGTTTGGGTGAGTGTGCAAGATGACCTTGTCGTTGTGAAGCACGGTGAAGGGCACGCACGAAGATGACGCCTGCAGCTCACTGACCCTGCTCGCAGAGTTGAGAGCTACCAGTAAAACAGAGGCCATCGGACGTAAAGGTTTGCGCTACAAAGCTGCAAGAACCACATTGGAGGTCCATGACTGGGTGCATCCTTTGTACCGGAGGAAAAAGCCTGGACAGCCCCTTTAGGTGGGCCTTAACCACTGGGTTGGCTGCTGAAAAAACATGCTCAGAGGAATTCTTGTAAGCCCCAATGGCTGCCAAATAAGTGCAGTAAGTATCCATCTGTACTCCAGAACGAGCCAGGTGTGCCGAAAAAGCTAGTATGTCATCCAGAGGACAGGGGACGGGATTCAGCCCCTTGTCGCGAGCACCTTGGCAGAAACAAGTCCATTTGCTCCTATAATAGGACCAAGTAGAGGGCCTCCTGGCCTGTTGAATGATGTCCCAGTTGGCATCCAAAAATTTAGCATGCAGAAGCATCAGCTGGTCAGGAACCAGACCACCAGCTTGGCCGGGTCTAGATGTTCGGCTGCCCCGCCCTGCTGCGTCAGGAAGCCCCTACCGGTGAGCGGAATGTGGATGGGACCCTGAGAGCACAACAGCAGCAGATCCGATAACCAGGGTCTCAAAGGCCAGGGAGTGGGGGGGGGGACGCTGGAACTAGGGCAACAAGGAGACAATGTGCAACTCCCACACATAGGTGTTGAACCCCAAGCAGCTCAGCTGATCGTTTCTGCAATGCTGTCCCCTGGAAGGTGGATTGGGGAAATCCAGACGCCCTCCACCAGGGTCCATTCCCAGATCGATACCGCCTCCAGACAGAGGAGGGGGGGGGGATGGATGCCACACTGCTTGTTGAGGTAAAACATCATAGAACAGTTGTCCGTCCTGACCAGAACAGACCTGTCCCCAATGAAGGGCAGAAACGGCTTGAGGGCCAGGCCCACTACCCTGCCCTGTGCAGATTAATATTCAGGAGGGCTTCTGTCCTGGACCTTGTGCCATGAATCATGTAGCCCTCCAGAGTAGCCTTCCCAGCCTGACAGAGAGGAGTCCGTCGTCACTACCAGGGTATGCTCCGGCCAGGTGAAGAGGACTCCCACAAACATATTGACGTCCATCAGCCACCAGCGATGATCGGGCAGGAGGGGCAGGGGATTTGGATCCTGTCCGACTGGGACCCCCATCTCCTGATCCCAATTGGCTGCCAGTTGGAGCTGGATGCGCCTGATCATGAGGTGAGCGTGCTGCACAGTGAGCACTCAGGAGGCCATCAGGCCCAGAAGGTTCTGGATCCGCCATGCCAAGGTGGTCGAGGTGGCCAGAAAGTACCCTATCGCCCTGTAAAGGGAGAGGATCCTCTTGGGCGTGGAAACACCCGATGAACGGCTGTGTTTCAACGCTCCCCAAGGAAGACCAGATCGTGGGAGGATCACAACTGTGACTTCCTCTGGTTGAGATAAAGAATATCTGCCAATCTCTGGCAGGAGTGCATCACCCCTTTGGGTGACCCGGCCATCACCAGCCAGTCGCCCAGATAGGGGTATAGGCGATGGCCCTTCAAGCAGAGGAGACCCGCCACTGCGTTCATCAACTTCGTTAAGACATGAGGGGCCGAGTTCAGGCTGAAAGGCAGCACCTTGCACTGAAAGTGGTATGACATAATCGTGAACCACAGAAACCTCTGATGCGGCTGGTCTGATGGGAACGCATCCTTGAGGTCCAGGGACCACATCCAGTCCCCTGCACACAGAGACTCTGCTATGTGTGCGGGAGTAATCATCTTGAAGCGTTCTAGCGGTGAAGACAGATTGAGAAAGGACAGGTCCAGGATAACCCTGAGGCCAGACTGATTTTTATTGGGTACCTCAAAAATAATGCATTACTATTTTAACAAACTATTATGTAAATATACTGTTTTGTAAAGGTTTGTTGTTAACCAAATACAATAAAAAAAAAAAAAAATCCTGGAGTAGAAACAGGAGTGCCTGTCTGATTGAGGAATCGGTTCTATCGCCTGCATCTCTAAGAGCAAAAGGACATCCCGTAAAAGAGCCAGGGACCCGAATTGACGAACAGCAGGAGAGGATGGTAGAGGGAAGGGAGAGGAAGACTGAAGCCTGTGGAGACTACGGATAGAATCCACAGGTTCTTGAAAAGATGTTTCCAGCTGTCCTGAAAAAGAGCCAGATGCCCCCCCCAATGGGGGGCTCTGTTTCCAGACCTTGACAGCACTGTTTCTTGGCGTCGGAGGCAGGGGCAAAGGAGGGGCAGTGGAAAAAAATCATGCAAAGTCCTTTGCTGCTTCCTTCTGTTGTCGCTGGGTGACCGGTTAGGCCTCCACGCCCCGCAGTCCCGGAAGCCCTTGAAGCCGGTGAAAGTGCAGGGTTTGAATTCGGTCCTGCCCTGACACTGAGGGAAAGACGACTGCCCCGGCTTTGTCAGGATGGCCAAGGACTTGGCGGTTTGAGTGGAGGTTTTCTTCTTTGTAAACTCGCCATCGGTTGACGAATGAAAGAAGTCCACGCCCTCCAAGGGCAGATCTAGGATACGCTCTTGCACGTCAGATGAAAACTTAGTGCCATGCATCCATGCCGTTCTTCTCATCTCGACAACCAGGCACAGCCCTCTGCTGGCTGTGTCGATGTGGGAGACTGAAGGCTCCATGAGGTCCTGCGCAATGGCCAGTCCTCCTCCAGACCGGCCTTGAAGGTGGCTCGCCTTTCAAAAGAGAGGTCAGGTAGAAACTCCCTGAGCTCCTGCCACAGCATCTGGATACTCGCGGACAAGAGGGGGTCGGCTTGACGCAGATGCAGTCCTGAAATGGCATAACATTGTTTGTCCAAAGGCTCGAGGACCTTGTCCCCCCCTTGGAGAAACATTTGGAGGTGGCTCCCATGTAGGAAGACAATGGTTTAGAATACAGTGAGGCCGCAGCCTCCACTGAAGAATGCAATTGTGGGTGGGGGGCCAGGAGGATTGACTCAAAGTCCGTCAGCCTGAACCTGCTGTCCAACTTCTTGTTCATCTGGGCGTTGGCCCTGGGCTTTTCCCAGACCTTTCTCACCACCTGCAGGACATCCTTTTGGAGAGGGATGCCAGATCCGATTGTTGTGCGCTTGCCCAAAACATCTGCTAACACTCTCGACTCCTGGGGGCTTCCTCAGGCAGAGGAACCCCCACAAGAAATCTGCTAGGACCTGAAGTCTGTCATGAAAGGCCTTAACAGATGCCAAAGGCTCGTCGTCCTGGGCGTCATCGTCCCCACCACCTCTTTTACAGACCAATGGGGGTCCGGGCCCTGGGACACAGGTGCCGACGCGGCCCCCCCCTAAGTCCGGAGCCGAAGACAGGTCCTACTGGCTGTTGAGGGGGAGGCGTTGGTGGTACAGGAAGAGGTGGAGGGGTCTAGACAACTTCCATTGACACATTTTAAAAACTAAGAGCGTTTCTTTTAGATGTCTGAGTTATCTACAAGGGTACCCGCACTTTCACTGACCTGGTGTACAAACCATTAAATTAGGGCCTTTGAGAAATTCAGACTTTGACCACTATGCATTCATGGTCTAATAGTCAGGTGCTCATGGCTACCTATAGAAACACAAAAAATGGTGTACAATTTATACAAATGCTCTTAGTTTTTAAAATCTGTCAATGGAAGTAAATAAAATGTTATCTCTGTTATAGATCGAAATTGAAGATTCACCAAATGGGGGATGAATTGAATTCCATGAAAAATTGCTTTGTCTTGAAGATGGCCTAAATAAACTGTCTGACTGCACTTAAGATGCTGCAGGATGTGCTTGATAGGCCGAAACATATGTCGACATAAAAGGACGCATTGATCAAGCTGTTTTCTTTATCTCATTGGCAACATATAATATTGATAGCCAAAACTGTACTACACCTGACCAATATCAAACAGAAGAAGAGTAAGCATAGGGAAGCTAGGAAAGATTGTAAACCATCGTAACCCCTTTTACACTAATCCAACAGAAATGATCGCGTCATGCTATTTGGTCATTTTAAGTGCCCCTTAAAAGGTTTCTTCAAAAGAAGTCTTCTTATGAAATTATTGTGAATGTGTTGAATATGTTTGTCACACGTGAAAACCCGCCTGTATGTATCACAGAATAGAATGGGTTGTTTTACTGTTTATATACATGATACAAGTTGTCACATGTTTTTTTCGTTTTTTTAAAGAAAAACAAAACTGATTTAATAAAATTGTTGAGTATGATATATGGAAGAGTTGTTTCTTTGAAAGGAGCTGATTTATCTGCTAAATGAAAAAGTAGGTATATGCTTTCACAGTCTGCTATTCACTGAAGGATATTAGAGAGGGGTAGTCGACCTGAGGTCTTTCTTTTGTGTTCTTCAGAAGGGACCAATATAAAAAGTGAAACACAAATACACTTCAATAATGTACACTCTTAGTTTCTAAATCAGTAAAGACCCTTTTGGGATGACCCACAGACACAACCTACACCCTCAGGTGACTTCAATAGCTAGGGTGCAGGGGACAGTAATATCTTAATGTTTGCATTTAGAATACTCTTAGAAGTTGGTAAAGGGAAAAGGTTATTAGAACAATCAACAGGAGACCACAAATATTCTTAAGCAGGCAAATACGTTTGAATCCCCCAAGAATAGTCATTGACTGCAACAGGTTAAGCCAAAGTCAATGGGCAAAAGTCTTATATAGGATGAAGCACTTCTGGTAGGTAAGTAGAAAAGTCTTTGCACAATGTTTTAGAAGTCTTTGAAGAAAAGAAGAATCAAATGTAGGGCCACAAGCTGATTAGACTTGTGAGTAGTAGAAGATGCGAGCAACTCTACAGTGAGAGCTAAGTTATCTCAGACTTTGCAGTACCTTTGTATTGAAGAAAAAGTGCCGCAGATGACTTCTGTTCCTGTGCAGCTCTGCAGATCTCTTTTTTCCTGGGCCTCAGTCGTGGGGACAAGAGGGAGGACTTCTGGGGACTCCTGCATTGCAATGGGACTGTCACCGCTCGCAACTAGCTATCTTCAAATCTGTGGCTGTTCAGTGTTTCAGCTCCTTGCGTCTACTGCAAATAGCAACACAGCAGTTCCTGGCTATCGAGATGGACTTTCCTTTCTTCTGGGGTCCCGCACTCGGTTGAGGGGGCTCAGGCTCGGTCAGTCCTGCTTCCTGGGAGTCCGGAGGATCTCCCTGGAGCTTTAGGCCATCTTAAAAGCAACAAAGTCTGGTGTTCCTCTCCCTGGCTATACGGATTCCATCAACAACTCTGTGGAAATTCAACCAGCTCTGAGAAGGATGTCCAGGTGGCTTTCTTTGGAGTTGATTGGTCCCACCAACTCAAGGGAAAAAGTCGTCCTTGCAGGGACTTCTCTGTCGATACGAATTTGGAGTTTCAGCACAGCAGCAGGGCTTCACCGGGCAAACCCACGGTCCAGGAGTTGCAGCAGGCGTCCTCTTCAAGTTCTTCTTCTGTTCATCCAGTGGTCGACTCTGCCTTCCAAGCCAAAAGCCTCACCTTTTATTCAGTTCTCTCACATTCATTCCAGCCTAGCTGTCAGTCACCCAGCAGGGTGGCTATCTTTGCCGGACAGTCAGCCGGCCAATCACCACAGAGCGCATTTGGGTCTCCTAGGAAACTAAGCACAGGGAGTTTTGGGCACCTTCATCACTTCCTGCCTACCCCAGGCACCCTGGAGCCAGGGGCGGGCTTCACTCGTGAATCTCGCCAAAGGCAAAGCGAACAATGGGACCAAACCTGGTTTGGCACGCAGAGTAAATCTCAAGAAGGACCTTTCCACAAAGAAATGGTGAAAAAAAGACGACCCGGGCCATTTTGACAAAAATGGCACCCTTGGGTGCTTTACTGCAGCTGTGACAGCAGCCCGCTGTAAATGCACACCACGGTACTTAAAACGAAACCACTGCCACCAGCCATTCGGTGAGGAAAGGCTAACATAAAAATGTTACATGAGAAGCTAGACCAAGGGGATACTATGTAACCTCTCCAGCAACCTATTGTATAAACGTGTGTGCTGGTCTAGAAAGTTACAAATGTAAGTACAGTGTCATGATGCCTACCCCCGGGGAACTAGACTAGGTCCACCAACCCCGGAAACAGGCATCAAGTTATTTTGAGAAAGCCCAAAAAACCCTGCTAGGGGCTGTTTGGGTGCGGTCCTGGCGCCAGGCTCATAGAGTAGAACTTACCTGATGCAGACCATGCTGCAGAGCTCCAAGACAAATGAGGCTTGGAAGGGACTATTTTACCTAGGGACTATTTTTTACTTGGGTGGGGCTGGGGAGGAATACTTACCTTGGACTACTTTGGAGGCTATTTAAACCACGCCCGAAGAGCAGCACACGCTTTGTGTTATTCTGCATCCAGCAGCGCACGCTCACAGTGTCTGCAAGCCTGCATCCAGTCTTCTGCCACGCCCGCCTCGAGTCTGCAGCTCCTACAAAAAGGGAGGAACAGAAGGAGAAGAGGTTAGAATAAGAGCAAAACCTTCGATCCTTACCTGAATTCTGGATCCACCGCACCTTCAAGCTGGAAGAAAGAAGCATTTTACGTGCGCCGCCTCGCCTGCTGCAGCGCCGCGCTGAACTCACCGGCCTTCACAGCATCCTCACGATCCACCGCATCTGGACGTTCCCGCCGCACTGTGGCACCTAAGGGGAGCACAAGAACAGCAAAGGTGAGCCAAGGGAATAAACAGAGGCAATAGTAACTACCCCCATAGACTTACCTGATTACCGCCGGGGGTACTATTCCTCTTCACGGGTCGGCGCAGTCTCCATTGCATCCTCGCCGTACCCCGGCCCCTAAGGGGAACAAAAGGACAACAAGGTGAGACGAAGGGACAAACAAGGGGAACTCTTCTCACCACAATAGACTTACCTAATTTTACCGCCGGCGGCATTATTCCCCAAACTTCATGTTTTCTCTCCACACCTGAATAAGGGAGCAAGCCACAGGTTACATTCTGGCCTTATTTTATTGAACTGTGCAGGATAAGCCAAATCCTTACCTGAACTCCGTCAGCTACCACAAGGAACTCTTCGCTGGGGTCAAGCCGCAAACTGCAAGGAATCGGACAAGAGTGAAAGTCAGACATGTGAACTCTTACGAACTACATACTTTTCGGAGTCAATATTGTTCTGGAACTCACCAATTCCTTCGAGCCAGTGAAGCAACTGGTTATCAACGCGCCCCTGTGCTCAATGTAGGATGGAGAGCTCATCTTTTCAAACCATCAGGTGAGACTATAAGAGGGGACATCAAAGGTGATCTGTGGGGAGAACAGCGGGGGTGGGGGGATTTACGCTCAACCCCACGGGTGGTTAATTCCCTTTCTCCATTTACAGAAGAATATTCCTACGGGCCAAGCAAACAAAGCTAGGTGGGCCAGTCCAGTCCGTCATCTCGGCCCTACGCGTCACATTGGTGGAGACCGCAGCTCTCCAGCTCAGATCGACGCCTCTGTGGGAGCCAGGTGAGCGTAACATACAGTCAATTTCACATCACTGCTCTTGGAAACAGTAGTTCATCCAAGAGAAGGTTTTTAAACCTTTGGGAAATCTGAAAGACTTCCCTGTGCCACTGCACTGAAGGTGCTGGGTGACAATGTAAAAGATGATGCTGGTCAGACTCCACAAGCAAAAGAAACAGAGTTCAAAATCACATTAAAATACATGAAAGAGTGGGAAAAAGGATCTCACTCTCTCCAGGTTAAAATAACCAAGTCCTCAAAATCCAGCAAAGTTGCTGGGGGTCTCTAAGGTTGAGGGAATTAGAACACTTCTGAGAATTCTCCCTAACAGGAGGGCATCACCCCCTGAATCAGGGGGCCGTTCCCATACCCTGGTTGTTCAGGGAAACTCAATGCTGGTTTGAATTTTCAATTTCATTTGTCAAACTGTCACACCAGCTTCTCTCTGTCCTTATTTCCTGATGGTGTTCAGAGAGCTGACCTTTTAACTCTGACAGATACCTTTGGAGACACACTTGGTAATTAGAGGGGTCAATAAATGTGATCTACATCGATAGTGACAAATGCAAAATTAATGACACACGTCTAACCTTCATAGCAGAAAATACCATGGTTCGTACACTAAAGCACCCCACAAATAATATAACAAAACATGACATTTGGTAAGTCACTAAAAGTGTTGTGTGCAAGTGATTAAAGTGACTTGTGCACAACATTATTTTACACATACAAAAAAATTGAAAACATACATCAGAGAACCTCGAACAAGCAGTAATGTACTGCTTAACACGTCAATTTAGAGCAGATAGTGCACAATAGTCCTAAATCGTTCTTTGCTAAGAAGATCTAATAATCCACAGCATGCTAATATGCAGCTCCTATGGACATGAATGTAAAATTGATACCACTGCTAACAAATGCAGTATATATATAAATGACACCAGGGCCTGATTGGCCTCAAGCACTTTACTCTGGGCCATTAATCAATCTTTCCCCGATTTCATTCTGACTTGACTCATTTTCATTTTGTGCGGGCAGCATTGTGCGTGCATATTTAAAGCGGTTTGCTTTCAAAATACCAATCTCTTTCTCTTGAGCATTTCTACACTGCGCTGCCTGTAAAAGTTCAGCTTCCGTTTGCCTCACACGCTCCATGAGTTCTACATTTCTTGCCTATTTCCAGTCAGTTCCTGAGAACCCGACTGACTCTTTTCTGCATTCATTTTCAACTGATGCACCTCCTGTGCTAGGACACTATTTTCCTGGTTCAACAAGTCTTTTTCCTTCACCAGTTACATTTTCTGTTTTAAATTATACACCTTCTGATATCTCTGATCAAAGTCATTTTGGGAAACAAGCCCTTTTATAATTAACTGACTGTTTTCATTTTACAACTCCTTTATTTGTAATTGAAAGGCCATGTGGTCATCTAACATCCCTCTATTATAACTAGTCTGATCATTGACCTTATGATGCAGTGCGCTCCACACACACACTTTCTGTGCATCTTGGAGTGCAGAAAACTGTGTTTCACGCTCTGCACTCTCCTGCTGCTGGGTTTTAATACATTGTTGAGTCGTTCCATGAGGCTTACTTGTTTAACTTGTTTTAACTCGAAAATATGTCTCTGCTGTGCTTGATCTTCTAACAGTTTAAATTCTTTCTGCGCCTCATTTAGAATCGCAGTCTGACTCCACGCACAGGCCTCACTCCTCTACACTCGCTCTTCCACTAACTGCAAGTGGAAATATATAGTCAAAATGAGGTTGATTGTTTTTTCCCCTGCTTTACCCTGCAAATACAGACTGGAGTCTGTCTATCTTTGCTGACATTTGGAGGCGGAGTATAAAATCAGGGCGCCTGGCGGAGCCTCGGCGGAGCGAGGTTGAGTATTTTTGCCCTGCTTTACCCTGCAAATACAGACTGGAGTCTGTCCATCTTTGCTGACATTTGGAGGCGGAGTATAAAATCAGGGCGCCTGCCGGAGCCTCGGCGGAGCGAGGTTGAGTGTTTTTGCCCTGCTTTACCCTGCAAATACAGACTGGAGTCTGTCTACCTTTGCTGACATTTGGAGGCAGAGTATAAAATCGCGGTGCCTGGTGGAGTGAGGCCGAGTGTTTTGGTGTTTGGGTGGAGGGGTGGCGAGGCCGCTCCGGTCCCCTGTGAGGAGTCCTTCAATCGGTCCACCAGTTGGATTGGACTTGCACAGGGCTGTGCTGTGGCTTATCTCAGCTGGTGAGTAAAATTAGATCCTCCTCGCAAATAATCCAACTTTGGCGTCCTGCTCTAACATGGAGAATGCGGCTTTTGATGTTTCAAATTCAGCGGGCACCAGACAACAGGTAAGAAGAAATGTCTTACCATCGGCCCCCACTAACAACACTAATGTCTGTACAATCTTTGTGACAGCTGCCTTGAAAGTGACTCAGCCAGCAAGGGCTCCGCCTGCGGGCCCGCCACCCTCTTTGAACTTGTCAGCTGTTAGGCAGACTCCGATCCTGCAATTATGAAAGGATCCCCAATCTAAAGAAGGCACAGAGGGAAAACGGGAGATGACCGTGGGTGGAAGGGCTGCGGGGAGGAGCGGATGCCGTTTGATCCGAGCAACGAGTGTAAACCGCCCGAGCCCGGCACTCTATATACTTAATTTATTTATTTATTAATTAGATATACATCTAGCCAATAGGCTTTGTATAACACATAAACAGACAACATATATACACAAAATCTAAAAACATATTGCATTTCCAATATATCCTATACAATACATTTTAAAATTGCCACAATCTTCAGATAAAAAACAACAATAAAATATATCAGATTAATATCATTTCCTCTCATAAAAAGCATCCATTGATCAGATATGTCAGTCAACACAATGCCATTATTATAGGATTTAAAACACGTGGTTCGTAGTTCATTTAAGCTTTCACAACACATAATGAGATGGTGAAGGGACTCAACAACATTTACTCCACATAGACGACAATACTTTGACGTTGGTGGAGACCCCATTTTGACACAATTTGTCTCTAATGCAACAGTCGAGTTAAATTTCATCATAAGGTAAGTGCGAAAAGTACCTGTGTTTGGATAGGCTATAATGTATTGAGGAGACGAAACTCTACTCAAATACTCATCTAAAAACCAGCCACTGAACCTTTTAGATGCTAAATTTACCGTATTAAGTTCATGGCAGTAATCATGGACTTTTTTCTTAAGTCTCATTTTGAAGGCAAGTAGAGACATAGTTCCTGGGACAGACCCATTAGACCATATGCGATGGAGCCTTTGGATAATACCAATTGTACCAATCAGCACATTCCCTTCAAGACTAAGGTAGGCTTTGACATATGGGACAAAAATTGTATTAGTGGAAAGTGTCACAGCTTTCTCATACGACAAAACGCATTGACAAATATATGCATACAAATAACTTCTGATGTTAAATTCCAAGTATAGGTATTCAACACTCACATTTCGGGGTAGACGCAAGAGTTTTCTTAAAAGTTTGGATTCAAAAACCACGCCACGTTTGACAAACTTGTGGCCCCATATTTCAACAGCATAGAGGAGCATTGATCTGATTTTTGACAAGTAGATATTAAGAACTGCAATGGCAGAGAAACAACAATTTCTACCAATAAATACACTCAGAGCATTTGCGGCTACGGTGCAACGGCTTTTGATTGTAGACCACTGTTCATCCCAATTCAACCTTTCATCAATAATAACACCCAAATATTTGTAAGATTTTACCTGTTCAACTTTTTTAAGGGGTAGGTTCCACGAGTGTTTCTTAGTTCTACGTTTATTTGAGAAGACCATTATCTTACTCTTGTCAATATTAATGGTCAATCCATTTTCAGAAGAATAAGTGACCAGGGAGTCAAGCATATGTTGAAGACCCGCCGGAGTGTAATCCAATAACAGCAGGTCGTCAGCATAGGCAAGCCAACCAATAGTCACACCATTAACTCTCACGGGATTAGCCTCTGGGATGAGAAATGCTTTCATCATATCTGACAGGTAAAGGTTGAACAGGATGGCAGCGATCATACAGCCTTGCTTCACACCACAACTAGTGGCCATGGGTTTAGAAAGTTTACCAGCCGCGTTAAGTCTAATGCGTACAGAGGTCTCTGAATGTAGTAACATAAGCATCTTTAGGAGACCTTGTGGGATCCCCCATGAGCTGAGTTTTTTCCAAAGTCTATTTCTAAGAATAGTATCAAATGCCGCAGAGAAATCGATGTATGCGCAATAGACATTAAGATTGCGTGTACTCCAGGCATGCTCAATCGATGATGTGAGTAGTAGCAGATTGTGTGTGGTGCTTGATTTGGCACGAAAGCCAATTTGGTTAGAGGGAAGGATATTGTGATCACTAATCCATACATTAAGTTCCTGGAGCAATACCTTGGTAAAGATCTTAGAAGAAACATCTAACATAGCCAACATTCTAAAGTTTTCCGGGTTGTCCCATGACCCTTTTTTGTGCACTGTTAGAATGTGGCTTGTCTTCCATGATGGAGGTATTGCACCAAGCTTCCCTATTTGTTTGAATAATAGCATTAGTGCAGCACCCCACAACTCAGGCTGCTTTTTCAGAACTAAATTACAGACCCCATCAGGTCCAGCTGCCCGGGAATTCTTAAGATTTTCAATAATCTTGACTATGTCGAGTTCGGAAGATTGACAATCCCATATAACTTCAGGTGGTAGAGAGATATTAGCATCTAATTCGACTTTACCCAGTGTACCATTTATATAATGGGCCCATACTTCTTCAGTAATACAATTGATTGTCAAATCTCGTTTTTTGTGTTTCCTGAGCAGGTGCCAGATACCTTGTTTGTTGTTAGACAGGGCGACCAATGCGATTTTTTTCCACAAGTTGGTTTCACATTTGCGTTTGTGCATTTTAAGCCAATCTTTATAGTTCTTTTTAAGATTTTTAATATGGCATGCAACCGCGAACTCTGTCAACAGAGAATCATTGTTTCTTACTACATCGCGAATTTCCTTACGTAGGTTCTTTTTTGCTATATTGATCTTTTTGTCATTCCCAAGCCTACGCGGAATAACCATATTAGAGCGTTCACCAGATGATTTGTATACTTAACAATTATCCTGTACTCTTGGGCATGAGGAGGTCTTTGAAATGCCGGATGGTCCACAAAAACTCTGTTCGCAGGATATTATGTATATGCAGATGGACGGAAAGGAAGCTAGGGAACGTAAGAACAGTGATCGCTTGCCTCTTTCGCATCTGCTTCGAACCCAAAGTCTAATTGGAAAAAGGGGGAGCCCCAGCTATCAGGGTAAAGAAGAGGTTAGGGGCTTTGGACACCTTAAGCCAGGTTGAACTCCTGGTATACCCGGGTATACCAGGAGTGAATCCTGTACCCGACTGGCACCAAATAATTGAAACCAACAAGATCCCCCTAGGGAGCCAGGCAAACTTCTGCAACTCTGCTTTGGCTGCACAGTTGTCTAAAGAGCTTACAGCCCTTACTGATCAAATGAACTCCCAAAGAAGAAAAAGCCTTACCTCTATTCAGCAATGTTTGGAGGAGCTGAACGAGGACCAGTTTCATCTCAGCTCTGCTTTGTTCAACAAATGTTCAAGACCAAAAGGAGGACAAAGTTCTACAGGGGTAAGCCCCAACGGAAGATCTATAAAGAGGCTCTTAGGATTTCCCGGCTTAATAGTGAAATTGAGGGGTCACCCCCAAATGCAGAGTCTCGGATAGGAAAAAATCTGCTTTGGGCTGAGGGGTCACGACATGACACTTCAGAAGTCAATCAAAGCTCACCGTCATATGCGGTTACCTCCCAAAACAGATATAGCCAAGTGGATGGAGGCAGGATGCGTGGAGGGTTATCGCGTGGAGATGACCTATACCATAATCAAAATATAATGATGGCCACCCTTGCTGTATCAATGACCCCATTTTGTAAACTATATGAGACCCTAAACAAATCATTAGAAGACCAGGCCACCTTGATCTCCATCGTAGATACAAAAATGATCAGCCTGGAAACCTTTGTGAATAAGGTTGAATTTGGCCCAATGGCAGGCCAGGCTATGTGACCTGGCGAGTAGGGAGACCCTGGATAAAACTGCTTTGAAGAAAGAGATAATGCAAGAAAGTAAATGGAGGTGTCAGCACGAAACAGCTCACCAGTGTTCAAACAACAGCAGTGTTATTCCGACTCACTCAAGCATCTCCATACCAACGAGAGTGTTGCCTAGGGCATCCCAGAGTGTAGAGAGGTATTTGAAAAGGAGACTCCCTACGGATGAGTTGGCCACTGCCCAATCTTCTACCTTCCCAATATTTAACCCAACAAAATCCCAGGATTTTGAGATTATAACACGTAAAGGAAAAATGGCATTCAGCCTCAGGGGGGAAAAATAATAAATAAAATGTATAACCCAAGTCAGAAAGAGAAAATCAAATGCTAGAGGGCCTTTCTGCGAAACATAAAAACTCCTGTGCGAGAGGAGGTCTTGCAAGCATCCAAAAAACCTCGAAGAGAACTCGTGATCCAAAACTTAGTAGATTCCCCAGTAAAGTAGCCATCAAACTTCCAGGTCCTGAGTCGCCATAACGATCTGAGAAACCTTGATTCCTCGGAGGGGACGTGTTTTAGCGACCTAATTGACATCATTGACAAAGACGAGGATGATGGATGTAACAATTTAAGTAAAACAGATTGGCTAGAAATCGAGAGACATGAAAATCAACTGAGCCAAGGGCAGATGGGAAGGAGAGAAAGCACTGGAAGGCAGTCAGCCCTGAAGCTCTGTGCAAAGAGGCGGAAATCCCCCTTTCAAACCTTGGTGGATAAAAGGTTGCTGCAAGTCGCACCCGGTAAACAGCTGATCGACTCTGAGCATGAGCAGATGGAGGAAACCACTCAAAGAAAGTCAACCACCAGAAAGAGTGTAGAAAACCACCCGGAAGATGTACTTTCTAGAGCTGCAGTAGGTGCAAGCAATCTGAAACTCTGCCTAGAAAGAACACTGCAGACAGACCAAGGATGCCCTAATATTGAACAGGTGTAAGGTTATGAAGTTACTACACACTATCCCTGCCATAAGATACACTTGGAATCCCCACTAATCAAAGATGCTTTGAACGAGCACTGTGTTAAACTATTACCTATGGGTTACGATCTTAGGGAGTCCCATAAGATCTGAAGTGCAAACCCTATTAATTATGAAGGCCTAAAACCGAGCCTCAGGAACCCACAATGCGCAAAGCCTAAAGGAGGAAAGATCTGGGTGGTGCCTAAACTCCAGAACGATCAAACCATAGAGCTATCAAATTTACAGTGGAAAAGTTACACTCAAATGCAGTGTAGCAATTTAACATCAGCAGATCACCACCAAGGCGACTCGCAAATAATGAAATGGAGTTGGCTTGCAGGTGCCTTAGGAAAGTCGCCCCACAAATAGACTGCTCACCCCCAGAGAAAGTCGAGAATTCTGTTGGGGTCATGGAATTCTCGAGGGTTTAAATCCCTATTCTCAGAGGATCTGAAGGCTTTGAACCATTTCGACATAGAGGAGACATGGATAAGGTCAAAGCCCTCCTGTGAGGGATATGAGATCCTCCTAAATCCGTCTTGTAAGGGTTCGCCGGGCAGACCTTTCTCAGGCCTGCTCACTTTGATTAAAGTGGACCATGGTTTTAAAATATGTAATTATATGAACAAAAATCCATATGTACAAATAGTGAAGCTGCAAAAGCAAGCCTTGGGAGGCCATCCAAATTTCCTGTTGATAAACTGCTACAGAAGTGTCAACAAATTAGATGCTGAAGCTTTCATTGAATCAGTGATGAGTAGTGTGGATGAGGCCTTAATTGATTGGGCTGACCCTCAGATTGTGATATGTGGGGACCTCAATCTGCAGCTGCTATCTGGGGATGGTGTGCCCCTTCGGTCCTCACAAACAGCAGCGGAGGCAGAAGACATGCATTACTTACCGTAAAAGCATTTCTGATGGTTGTATCTGCTTAGAATCACATGCTGTGCACATAGTCCGACATCCAGTGGTAACCGCAGAGTATTGCTTCTTGTCTTTTGAGAATCAAAAGGGGACGTCGACATGGGCGTGCCTGTAACACTATCCCTACGTGACGTAACGTGTAGTGTACCCAAGATCCCTCACGTGTCGAGGTATTTTTTCTGCCGTGAGGGAGCTTTATGACTATCGTGAGTACAGAAAAGAGAGAAAGTGGTAAGACGTCTATTTTCCTTACATCCGAGCGGGGAGTAAGGGTGGGCGCATGTGAATCTAAGCAGATACAGCCATCAGAAATGCTTTTACGGTAAGTAATGCAGGTCTTCTGATGTTTGTTAATTTGCTTAGAATCACATGATTTGCATAGACTAGCAAGCAGTACCGGAGTTGGAGGTGGGTTGTGAGAAGGAACAGTAGTGAAAAGTTGTCTTAGTACTGCTTGTCTGTTACGCTCACTTGGTATCTGCGGAGGCGTTGGGGCACGGTTGCAGCCCTCCCAGGAACTAGATCACCCCCTTCAGGTCTCTTCCCCCTGCGGATAAGCTGTGGGCAGCAACAATTGGTGGCACTGCTCCTGCGTGGGTATGGGAAAACTTGAGTGCGTTGATTGGTGACTGTTGTACCTCTCAAACCCTTCTACCCAAGGTGCGATTTTTGTGGGCATGTACTGGCCCATAAGGCTCACCTGGTAAGTATGGAGGATGAGCTCTCCGTACTGCTACTTCTGGCAGGGGCGCTTGTTGGTGGGATCTAGTTCCTTCACTGATCCCTGGTAAGTAATAGTCCAGTCCAGCCGCGACTATGCTTCTCCTGGTTGGTGGTATGTGCCTCTCAATGTCTCTTGCCTTTTCCCCTTTCTGTCTTGGTATTATTGCTCTCGATGCTGCTGTTAATTCCTGATTAACATTTTCTCTACTGTTTTCTTCCCAATAGCTGGAAATGCGGCCCAAAGCTGCTGTGGAGGCGCGTAACGCGGCCGGGAGGAAGATAACAAACCGAAATGTCCGACAACAGGTGAGTGATTATTTAAGGGAAAGCGTGAGGTTCAGTGGTAGCGCGACCTTAAACCTAATGTCTGTTTAGTGTCTAACCTTGCCTTTTGTTTGTATTTGCAGGTGCTGCGGTCGTGGGTGGAGCACGTCGTGCTGCGGTGTCCAGATGAAGATTTCAGCATCCCAGAAGATTTGGAGGTAAGCCGCGGTACCAAGATGAAGACACGCACAGGTGAGAGCAGGATCCCCCCCAGGTGGTAAGTATGGAGACAGGAGACAAGATTTCCAAAGGTAGGTTGAATCCCAGGCGGCGATGAGCATTACGGTGCATGGAAGTGCAGAATAACGCGAAGCGTCTGCCTCAGGAATTGGAGCAGCTTTTATAGCTGTGATTGTGGGCACGCCGACTTGACTTGCCTGCCACACCCGGGCACTCCTAGTCAGCATGTGCAAGGCAAACCAATAGCAGTAGCCCTACCCAAGAATACACATGGGGCTGCTTTAAAGATGAAAGTTGAATGTTAAATACACTATGCACCCAAAATGAAAGTGTCATGTCCATAATAAAAGTATTTCTTACCCAAATGAATGTCTTGTTTATTGCTCTTTATGAGCCTGATGCCAGGACTGTGTCCACCCGGGCCACCTGTGTGTGTGACCCTGTAAGGTCTGCATCCTTGGCCCGATGACCATGACATTGTCTCACCTGAGAATCAGACTTAGAATGTCTAGGCAATAGTGTTTTGTAAAGGTGTGTACAGAAATCCAGGTTGCCGCTTTGCAAATGGACTCAAGGGGAACATTTGCAATGAATGCTATGAAAGCCCCAGGGCCTCGAGTAGAATGTGCTCTAGGCTTGAAGGGCAGCTCTCGCTTAGCAAGAGTGTAGCAGAGTGTGATGCATTTGACTATCCACCTAGAGATGGTGGATTTGGTGACTGCATGTCCTCTTCCTGCCGCCACTGAAACGAAAAACTGATTAGTCTTTCTTAGTGGTCGAGTTCTTTCCATGTAGAACATGACAGCTCTGCGTACATCCAGTGTGTGCAGGCTTCTTTCTCCCATGCTTGAAGTGTTTTGAAAGAACATTGGTAGTTCTATAGATTGGCTCACATGGAACTTAGAAATTAATTTTGGCACAAACCTAGGGTGAAGTGCGTAGAACCACCTTATCTTTGTGAACTGTTACAAAGGGATCTAGGACTGAGAGCGCTTGTAGTTCACTTACTCTCCTGATGGAGGTAATAGCTATTAAAAAAGCATTCTTATAGTTGAGATCAACAAGTTACTTACCAACTGGTAACTTTCTTTCGACTGGATGTTCCTCCAACGCATTCCACATCTTTGACATGTAATGTCCACAGCTGTGGACTTCGGAAACTTTTTCGGCAGAGGGTGTCCTGCGTCGATGGCCTCGGGTCCATGTCCCTCGAGGGTATTCGTTGAGGACGACATCACAGGATGTTATAAATAGGATGCACGGCGCCCGTAGCCTCAGTTTAAGTTTTTCCCCCCAGAATGTGTGACACCAGTCTGATGCCTGCTGGACTGCACTTAGCCTTGCGGAAACGGAAGCTGCAATCGCATAGGAAATTCTCCTGAGGGGCAGGCTCGGACGGCGATGTGGAAAGCGTTGGGAGAACATCCAGTCGAAAGAACGTTACCAGTTGGTAAGTAACTTGTTCTTCGAATGGATTGTGTCCTCCAACGCATTCCACATCTTTGACAGACTCCCAAAGCAGTACCAGTAAATGGAGGAGAAAAGAGAATTTAGAATACCCAATTAGATTGCGGAATAAAGAACCGCCTTCCCAAAGGCCATATCCTGACCATGGATTGTGTATCCAGGGAATAATGTTTTACAAATGTATGGATTGAAGCTCAAGTAGCGGCATCACAAATATTCCTAACAGGAACACCCCGCTGGAGGGCGGTGGAAGTAGCCACACCGCTAGTGAAATGAGCTCTCAACCTTTCAGGAGGGTCTTTACCCACCAACCGGTAAACTCCGTAATGGTAAGAATAATCCACCCGGACAAGGACTGTTTGGTAACAGCCTGGCCCAATCGGAGTCCAGCATATCCTACAAAGAGTTGATCGTCCACTCTGACCCTGGACATCCTAGAAATGTAAAAGCTAAGCGCTCTCCTAGGATCCAACTGATGGAGATGCTCCTCTTCCTTACCAGCATGAGGAGGAGGGTAGAAAGATGGAAGAAACACCTTTTGACTCAAATGATATTCAGAGACTACCTTCGGTAGAAAAGAGGGACGTACTCGCAGTACAACCCTGTCCTTGTGAAACAAAGTAAAGGATGGCTTAAGCTGAAAGTGCCTGCAATTTACTCACTCTGCGAGCGGAAGTAACCGCAACCAAGAACACAGTCTTGAAGGACAGTAATCTCAAAGGACAAGAGTGCAAAGGTTCAAACGGAGCACCCATGAGAAATTTCAAAACCAAATTCAAATCCCAAACTGGCTGTTACGCTCACCTGGTCTCCACGGGGGCATCACACGAAGCTAAGCGATGAATGGCTGCACGTGTCTTCTCGATTTGTTACTACTTCCTTCCCGAGTGGGCGTTTGCCTAAAATGTTGAAACGAGATGTTAACTAGCCATGAGGGGGCGGACAAGACTCCCACCTCCCGTGACGACCTAGTGCTCCCCTCTGCTTATGTTTCACCTTTGGTTTATTTATAGCGGACTCTCCATCCTGCGACTGTATGCAGGGGCGCATTGATGTTTGTTTAGCCTCTCCACTGGATCTAGTTGTGTCACTGATAATGCAGGCTGTAGCGGAGTGTGGCTCTGTAGGTAAGTCTCTATGCCAATAGATTCTTGGTAGAGGTTTGCTTAAAAGTTCTTTGTTTGCCGAAATTCTCACTACTGTGCTTTTCTTTTGCAGATGCGGTTTTCGGCGAGCCAGGTGAACGAGTGACACCTTTCCGCGATGTTGAGCTGAAATCCTGCAGGTGAGTTCTAGCACGAAAGCGCAGCATTGAAATGTTTTTTTAAAAAAAAGAAATGGTTCTTTTCCCCTTGCGCAACTAACCTGCTGTTTCTTTACTGTTCTGCAGATGCTGCGACTCCGGATCGGAGTTCGCGTGTGGATGCTTTGATGGATTGCAGAAGAATGCAGCCTCTGGCTGAGTATAGCCTCTTTATGCTTGTGTTTCCTTTCTGCAGGTGCGGCGACTCCGGGGCGGTGATCGCGTGAGGACACCTTAAAGTATCGCAGGAGAATGCAGCCTCTGGGTGAGTATTGACTCTTTATGCTTGTGTTTCCTTTTTGCGGGTGCGGCGATTCCGAGAGCGGGTGAAGAGGAAGCCTTCCGGATGGAGCTTCTCAGGTAAGGACTTCTCCACAGGTGCTGAGGTTCCTGGTTCCCGAGGCGGCGTGGCTGAAGACAAGGTAAACTGGAGCTAGCAGACACGGTGAGCGTTAAAACGCGAAGCGTGTTCTGTTCTTAGGGTGTGGTTTATAAAGCCTTGTACAAGGAGTCCCAAGTTAAGTAGTCCCTCCAACCACACCCTGCACAAGTAGTACCAGGTAAAGTAGTCCCTCCAGCCACACCCAAAATAGAGTGTATGGCTCAGTTCCTTCAGGTGGGACTGAATGTGTCTCCATCCCCACCTGAAACCTGCCTTACATGGTGGAATAATATGAGCCCGGCGCCAGCGGCGCCAGGAATGACTCCAGGAAGTCTTGAGGCAACCTTTTGGGGCCTTAAAGGTCCCCATGGGTGCCAGCGACCGGGGTAGGCTGGACTGCTCTTGATGTCTGGGGGCATGCACCATGACACTGGCACTTGGAAGGGTGACGGCAGAAATACATTTATCAATCCTTTAAGAAACTGGGAAATCAAAGGAATCTTAAAATAAGAACATTCTTCAGACGAGCGCTTAAAGATAGACAGCGCTGCCAAGTAACCTTTTATGGTACCCACTTGAAGGCCCCTGTGGGCCAAAGAAAGCAAAAAAGACAAGACCATAAGAAGGGAGCACTGAAAAAGATCAACATTGTGCTCCCTGCGCCAGTCGCAGAACTTACGCCAACGGCAATGGTACAGGGATTTTGTTGCAGGCCGCCGGCCCAAAAGCAACACCTCCATCACGTCATCCGAGAGGTCCCAATCCTTATACCTCAAACTTTCAGAAACCAAGCGTGAAGGTTGAAAGTCTTGACCTCGGGATGGAGAACTTGACATATCCCACTCCCCCTACCCCTCATCCTCCCCTTCCTCCTCCCTGCCCCGCCCCTCGTGCGAGTGCAGATCTTCTTGGTGGGAAAGACGGCGTGGAGGGCAGATGGACATGTCCAGAAGGTCCGGGTACCACGCTCTCCTGACCCAATGCGGAGCAATGAGGATCATGTGGGAACCAATCCACCACGAACGCGGTTGACACTGGTGGCGAAGAGACACTTGCGGGGTTCCCCAAAGGGCGAAGATCTCCTGAAGGACTTTCTGAGCCAACTCCCACTCGTGGGAGACCGTGCTCTGCCTGCTCAGAGTGTCTGCCGCTGCATTGTCATCTCCGGCAAGATAAACTGCCGGGATAAAAATTTCCTGTTGGATGGCCCAGAACCAGAGCTACATTGCCTCCCTGCACAACGGAAGTGACCCTTCCCCCCTTTTTTGTTGAGATAATGCATTGCCACGGTGTTGTCCCTCATGATCAGGACACTCTTCCCCCGTACAGAGGGCAGAAACGCCTTCCTAGCCTGATGGCCCGCAGCTCTAACAAATTGATGGGGAGTCTGGACTCCGACGGAGACCACCGACTGCTGGCGGTCAAGTCGTTGGCATGAGCGCCCCATCCTGTGAGGGAAGCATCCGTCACTACCGTCACCTCTAGCCACGGTTGCCCAAACTGTTCCCCCCCCTCATCAGGTTCCCTTCGTTGGCCCACCAGAGAAGATCCTGGGAGACCGAGAGTGGAATCTGAACGGGATCCGACATCTTGCCGGGGAACTGTGACCACTGCATCTTGAGCGTCCACTGCAGGGACCTCATCCACAGCCTGGCCTCTGGCACCAGAAAAATGCAGGATGCCATGAGGCCGAGCAACCTTAAGAATTCGAAAGCCGGGAGACTCTGAGCATGTTGAAACTTGTCCACCATCTGCACAAATTAATGAGCCCTTACCTGGGGAGGCGAACACTTCCCCAAAGATGTGTCCAACACAGCCCTGATGTACTGGAGCTGTTGGGATGGTGTCGAGTGCGACTTCTTGAAATTCAGGGAGAAGCCCAGCCTGTGGCGGGTGTGGTGGGTGACACAGATGATCCAACACTAGCAGAGAGCGCGCCTGGATCAGCCAGTAAACCACGGTTGGGGTAGACGTGAATCCCCCCACGCCTGAGGTATGCTGCCACCACCACCTTGAGCTTGGTGAAGACCCCCGGGCGGAGGTCAATCCGAATGGCAGGACCCGAGACTGAAAGTGTGAGTCGCCAGCCGCAAACCTCGGGTACTTCCGGTGCGCAGGATGGATCGGCACATGGAAGTAAGCATCCTTGAGGTCCAGAGACACCAACCAATCCTGAAGTTGAAGGGCCAGGAGGACTTGAGAAAGAGTGACCATCTTGAACTTGTCCTTCCTGAGAAGTTTGTTCAACCAACGCAAGTCCATGATGGGTCTCAATCCCCAGTCTTTCTTTGGAATCAATAAATAAGCGGAATACCATCCGTTGTTCCTCTTCGCTACAGGCACCAGTTCCATGGCGCCTTTCTCCAGCAGGGACAAGGTTTCCTGCGCAAGGAGCGGATCCAGAAGCTTCAAAGACAGTTTCCCCGGTGGATTGTTGTGAGGCTGCTGAAGGAAGGGAACGCAGTAGCCGTGGGCTATGGTATCCAGAACCCATGCATTTGAAGTAATGGCACGCCATTCTTCGAGATGCTGAGACATCTGCCCCCAACCGGCAAACCATGAGACATGGCCTCAAGAAAGTTTAGAAGCGGCAGCGGCAGTGCCTGAAGGCAAAGAGGCAACTGCCTGAGCGGCTTTGGCACAACGATTTCCCTGGCCACCACGGGTACTTTTACGCTGACCCCTTCGACTGGCGGCACCTCTCGTTCTACCAAAGGAGGAGTAGAAACGAAAAGGATCCTCCCCTACACTGCTGTCCCCTAGGATGAAAAGGTGGAGGTTGACGCACCACAGCGTTTAAAGATTTCATAGCAACATTTGAGGTCTGCAACCTCTCAAAGCTCTTGTTAGCCTTGCTGCCAAATAAATGTGTGCCATCAAAGGACATGTTCAGAAGACGGCTGTGCACATCCGGAGAAAACCCCGACTTCCGCAACCATGCAAATCTGCGTATAACGGTGCTCGCAGCCATGGACCGGCTCACACTGTCAGCCGTATCCAAACCCGACTGAAGGGCCTCACACATGGCATCCTTGCCACCCTGCACGATAACAAGGAAACACATCCCTTTCTTCCCCCTCAGGAATATACTCAGCCACAAAGGTTCCACAGTTCCACAGAGTGTGAGTAAACTTTGCCAAGGCACAC
Organism: Ambystoma mexicanum; assembly: GCF_040938575.1. Lineage (NCBI taxonomy): Eukaryota > Metazoa > Chordata > Amphibia > Caudata > Ambystomatidae > Ambystoma > Ambystoma mexicanum. The sequence continues at coordinate 128,265,273 of NC_090927.1, forward strand.
ACAGAGTTGGCTGATTTCAAGGCCATGCTCCCAGCAGAAAACACCTTCTGTGCCCAACCATCGAAGCGCTTGTCGTCCCTATCCGGAGGGATGGAAGGGTACGCCGCCTGCCTCGAAGTGGCCGTAGCCGCCTGAAACACCAAACTCTCAGGAGTGGGGTGAGTAGATAAATAGCTGAGGTTGCTAACGGAAGGGCAGTATTTTTTGGTTAAGGACTTATTCACATCCGGAAGAGAATCCGGGGACTGCCAAGCATCTGACACCCTTTTCTGTAAGGAAGGATGAAAAGGCAAAAACGGGTCAGAGGATGGACCCTGATCTAAAATGTATGTCAGATCATCCTGCACAAAGTCTTCCGGAGGACTGGACCAGCCCAGATACTCCGAGACCCGTGACATGAGCCTTCTGTACGAAGACTCCGCATGAGCCCCAGACTCAGGTCTGCCAAAGTCGACTTCCGGGGAAGTGTCCAACCCACTGGCATCATGGAGTGACTTTCTCAACTCCTCCAACTGACTGTCACCAGAAAATTGGGGAGCCTCATCAAGTTCACCAGGGTCTTCAAACTCAGACCTCTCCTCCTCTTCGTAAAAGTTAGCCAGAGGGAGGTGAAACCCAGGTCTGGTGACAGAAGAGGGCCTGGAGGCCACAACAGGCCGCACAGACTTCGATGTAGCCTTCCTCGGAGGATCCACAATGTCCGGGAACTCCAAAGGCACACTCAGAGAAAAAATCCCTGAAGGCGCCGAAAGCGTCGAAGGCTTCGGCGTCGAGAACGTGGACAACCTCGACATCGAGAGTGCCGAAGGCTTCGGCGCTGACGTCGACACAGGTGCCGACGGCTCCGTGGGCTGGTATGTTGGCAAAGTGTCGACATCCGAGTAGGAAGGACACGGCGTCGCCCGAGTCGACGCTGGCATCGAGCCCTCCATAGGTGGCTGTGGTCTCGCTGGGGACGAGGACCGAGACCTAGAGACATGTCTCTTGCGACCCTTCGATTCCTTGTCCGTACAGGACGTCGACGGCTCCCGATGTGTGTTGCGTTGTAAACCCGAGCCTGAAGGCCTGCGAGCCACGGAACGAGACCGATCCAGGACGGCTTCGTCAGAAAGCGCGACCTGACCGGTGTCCTGCGATTGAAAAATCGGCGACATGGATTTCTTAAACGCTGCCCATTCCTCCGGAGTCAAGGACTTCGTAGGGCATATATCCTTGCTCGAGGCACCATCCTCCGAGGACGACGGGGAAGGCCACCAGTGACGGCGCTTCTGCAAGTGCTGGGACGAGGAAGACGAGTGGCGGGTAACACTCCGGGACCGAGATCCACCGGGTTCCTTCCGACGCAGAGAGTCGCTCCTCGAGTCATCGGTGGAAACCCCCTTGGACTTGGAAGTCCAGGACTTAACAGGCTTTGAACCCCTACCTACGTGGAACTTCCCCTTCCACTCCCGCAAGGCCTTGGCAGTCAGTGACTGGCATTTCGAGCAGTCATCGGTGTCGTGCGATTCACCCATGCACCACAAACAAATGCGGTGGGGGTCGGTGAGCGACATTTTAGACTAGCAGTCCCAACAGGTCTTGAATCCGGACCGCAGAGTCGGCGGGGTCGATGAGAAAGACATCTTCAATGAAGAAAACACACAAGGCGCGCCGAGTCTCAAAGTTAACACGTTTGCGGAAAAAACGGAACTGAGGGTACGTCCTATTTATAACATCCTTTGACATCATCCTCGACGAGTTTCCGAAGTGCACAGCTGTGAACATTACATGTCAAAGATGTGGAAGGCGTTGGAGGACACAATCCATTCGAACTTTAAGACTTGCTCTGTGCATGGGCTCGAAAGGAGGCCCCATAAGCCTAGTGAACATCACGTTTAGGTCCCATCTGGGAGCCGGGTTAGAAATGGGAGGGTAAATTCTTTTCACTCCCTCCATGAAAGCCTTAATAACTGGTATCTTCCACCATGACAGTTTCTGTTGTGATGTAGTGTAGGCTGAAAGCGCAGCTAAGTGAACCTTTAGAGAGTTAAAGACCAGGCCCGAGTCAAGTAAATGAATAAGGTACAAAACGATGCGTGTGGGAGAGCAGTTAATCGGGTTAATGCTCTTTGAGTTGCACCAGATGACACACCATTTGCATTTACTGGAACAGCAATAACTAGTGTTCGGTTTTCTTGCCTCCCTGAGAATATTCATACATTTCTGAGGGAGCTGCAGGTGCCCAAACTCTATGACCTCAGGAGCCAGTCTGCTAAATTCAATGTCTGCGGGCATGGGTGAAGCGTCTCCCCTCTGTCTTGCGACAACATGCTGTACGGGCAAGGCAGTTTAATTGGAGGAGATAGGGAAATCTCCATCAGATGAGCGAACCAGGATTGGTGGGCCCACATGGGGGCCACCAGTATAATCCGTGACCGGTTCCTGGTGCATCTTGTGCACTATTTTGTTGAGAAGGGGAGTCGGGGGGTCATAAACAAATTTCCCTGACCATGTTATCCAGAGTCTGTTCCCCTTGGACCGGTTCTGGGGGTACCTGGAGGCGTAATCTTGGCATTGAGTGTTCTCCAGAGTTGCGAACAAATCGATCTCTGGGAAGCCCCATTCTGTGAAAACGTTGGAGACGATGTCTTTGTGTAGTCGCCATTCATACTCCATGGGCTACGGGACATCTCTGCTGAGTACGTCTGCTAGAAGATCGAGTTCCCCTGGAACATGTTGTGATAACAGGAACATGTTGCATGTTAGAGCCCACTTTCAAATGTTATGTCACAGTTTGGACAGCCCTGGAGGGTGAGTGCCCCCCTGTTTGTTCAGATAATACATGGCAGTGGTGAAGTCTGTGAGGATCAGGACTGTCTTTCCTTGCAGTTGTGTCTGGAAAGCTCTCAGTGCTTTGAACACTGCCAATAGTTACAACAGGCTGCTTATGTGGTTGGATGCTATGCCTGATGACCAAACTCTCTGCGCTGTTTATTGAAGCAGGTGAGCTCCCCACCCTGTGAGAGAAGCGTCTGTAGTTAGAGTGGCTTCCACTGCGGGGGTGGTGAAGGATTTCCCCTTCAAGAGGTTCTCCCTCGACCACCACCATAGCGAGAGAATGAGGGCTGGCGAGACAACCACTAGATCGTCCCATTGTCCGCTGGCCTGACACCACTGGCTGTTGCCTTTCCTGCATTGGACACATGCGCAAGCGCGCGTGAGGAAACAAGTGAATACATGACGCCATCATTCCCAACAGTCGCATAGCCTTGCGTACTGTCACCTCTCGACTGGCTACATACTGAGGGATTTGAAACAGCATAAATTGGACTCTCTCGTTGGAGGGGAAGATGAGGCCGTCCTTTGTTCGAATTAGAGCCTCTACGAACAGCTTGACCTGACTGGGATCTGGGCTGGATTTTTTCTCGTTGATAGAGAATCCCAGACTGAATAAAAGATCTATCGTGTTTTGGGTATTTCACAGACAGGTTTCTTAAGAGTCCCCTGTTATGAGCCAGTCGTCGAGGTAAGGATAAACCAGGATGGATTGGTTCTGCAGATGTGATACTGCCGCTGCTAGTACCTTTGTAAATACCCTTGGTGCAGATGCTATGCTGAAGGGTAGTACCTTGAACTGATAATGCTTGTCTTGTATCATAAATCTGAGGTATTTTCTGTACGCTGGCAACATTGAAATATGAAAGTATGCATCTTACATGTCCAGTGTTGCCATGTAACCCACCTGTGATAGCATGGGAATTACTTCCTGCAGAGTGACAATGCAGAACTTCTGTGGCTTTACAAATTTGTTCACTGGGTGCAGATCTAATACAGGGCGCATGGTTAGATCCTTTTTGGGTACAAGGAAGTACACTGAATAAATACCTTCTTTTACCTGTTACAGAGGTACGACTTCTATGGCTCCCTCTTCTTGTAGTGTCTCGACTTCCTAAAGAAGGATACAAAGATGGTCTGGTGTCAGTCGTCTTGCTTGTGGAGATCTGAATGTTGGGGACCGGTTGAACTCTATACAGTACCCGTGGGCCACCGTCTTTAGAACCCACTGGTCTGTAGTTATCCCCTCCCATGCCTGAAGGAACAATGTTAGCCGGCCCCCGACCTGGGAGGCATGGAAGGGGACCCGAATCTTTGGGTCATTTTGAACTTGAGGCCGGGGAGCCTGTGGGGGTAGAGTTCCGGACCCTTCCTTTCCCACAATGCTGTCTCCCTCTGGGGATACGTGGTGGTGTATCCGCTGGTTTCCTGTGGAGAGGACCAATTGTTTCCCGAGTTGTACTGTTGTCGAGGGAAGCATTGGCCACAAAAAAAGCCGTCTGAACCCAGATCCTCGTCTTGTAGAGGGTCTTTGTGTAATTTGATCAGCGTTTTCAGGGTGCCATGCTCCTTTTTTGCGGTCTCGAGAGCCTCATCAACCGCCTTCCCAAACAGGTTGGATTCTTCCACAGGTTTATTTATAAGTGACGCTTGTGTCTCTGGCTTGAACCGAGAGTTCTGTAGCCACGCGTGACTCTTCAGGAGTGTGCCCTGAGCTAGGGATCGAACAGCTGTTTCGACAGAATCCAAAGTGTTTTTAAGTATGCTTTGGTTCACTTGTCTGCCCTCAGTCACTGTTTATTTATTCGTATGTTTAAAGCGCGCATCAGCCCAGGGGCATCGTGGCGCTGTTACAGATTAAAACATCATTGCTGGTTACAAAGAAAGGCATAGTGGTTACATGGAGGTTGCATTTCAGGAGCATATTTTGGTTACATATGACTTGCATTACAGGCATGTTGCGTTACAGTACAGCTTGGGGGGTGGTTCGGGTGCAGGAAAGGCTAGGGGGGTATGTGAATAGTGTGGTTTTGAGGGATTTACGAAAGGAGCACAGAGAAGGTTCTGCTCTGAGTGAGTTGGGAAGGGCGTTCCAGAACTTAGGTGCTATGTGGGGGAAGCCAATGCCGCCGGCTTTGGCTCTTCTTATAGAGGGTACTCGGAGTTGGTTAGCATGGTGGCTTCTTTTAGGACGGATGGAGGAGTTCTTGGTCATGGTTTCTGATATGTAGGATGGTGCTGTAAGATTGATGCATTTATGTGTGATGGTGAGGATTTTGAAATTAATTCTTTCCTTGACTGGGAGCCAGTGAGCATTTCTTCTGGCTTGTGATACATGGTCAAATTTGGGGATGTGCAGTGCGGCGCGGAGTGCGTTGTTTTGCACTATTTGGAGCCTTTATATGTTTTTGGTTGAGGTGCCAGCTAGGAGGGCGTTGCAGTAGTCGAGTGTGGCTCCTATTGTGGCTCTAGCGATGGAGAGGCAGTTTGGAGAGGTTAGATATGTTTTCATGGCATCAATGAGTTTGGTGGTGAGGGCAGAGGCTGAGGAGATGGCGCTGACTTGTCTTGTCATTGAGTGTGTAGAGTCTAAGTAGACTCCTAGGGTCTTCACAGACGTGGAGACCGGTTTGCTATTTTTGCCAATGGTGATATGAGAGTATTCAGGGCTGAGTTTGGATAGAATTTCCTTAGGGCCTAAGACGATGATCTCGGTTTTATCACCATTTAAACAAAAACCGTTAATAGCCATCCATGTTTGGATGGTGGCATATATCTTAAGGAGAGATTCTGTGTCTTGGTCATAGTCTCCGGTGAGAGGGAGGACGACTTTGGTGTTGTCGGCATAGTTTGTGTAAGCTATGCCGAGTGCGTCCAACAAGTCAAAGAGAGGTTTGGTCAACAAGTTATAGAGGGTAGGTTCAGTGCATGATCCTTGCGGGACTCCACAGTTGATGGTGGTAGGGGGTGCGTTGGCCTGGTCTGAGTACACTTTTATGGCCCTTCCTTCTAAGAATGAAGTTATCCAAGTGGTGGCCTTGTGGGAGAAATGAGTTGCATTAAATAGGTGGGAGGTGCGGATGTCATGGTCCACAAGATCAAACGCGGCGGAGAGATCGAGCAGGACAGGAGGGCTGGTTTGCCAGTGTCCATTATTTTGGTAATTTGATTCTTTAAAAGTCTAAGAGGGCGGTTTCTGTCCCATGGGCCTTGCGAAAACCTGATTGGCCTAAGATGGCATTAGTTTCCAGGTAGTGTTGGATTTGGTTGTTGTCGGCTTTGTCTGAGATTTTGGGGAGGAAGGGAACGGTGGTGATGGGGCGATAGTTGTTGGGGGAGGCGGGGTCAAGGGAGGGTTTTTTTTATTTTTATTTTGTATTTTTTAAGAGTCGGGCGCACCCAGGCTTCCTTTAGGCATTGTGGTACGGTTCCAGATGAGAATGAGGCATTGATGAATGCTGTGGTGATGGGGGTGAGTGAGTATGCGCATTCTTTGATAATGGTCGGTGGACAGATGTCCCCTTTGCAAGTGGATGGTGTGATGTTTTTGAGAAGGTCAGAGACTTCCAGTTCTGTGACTTCTCTGAAAGCGAAGAAGGGCGTTTGTGGGAAAGGATTGTGAGAGGAGGGTGTGGGAGGACTGTCTTGGTTATGGAGAGCCTTGCGCTGGGATGCTATTTTATCTTGGAGCGTTTTAACTTTGTTGATGAGGGCAGGCTTCATCCTTTATGATTTCATCTGGGCTGGAGGCGAGTTCTTTAAAAATAGAGAACATTTCTCTTGATTTGGAGTTGGCTTGAGAGATTCTATGGTTGTAGGATTCAGATTTAGCTAGAAATATTGCTTTTTTGTAAGCCGATGCGATTTCTTTGAATTCATTGAGAGATGATTGGTTAGGCGCTGCTTGCCATTTTGTTAAAGCTTTACGTTTCTTGGTGTGGAGGGCTGATAGATCTTCTGTGAACCAAGAGTTTGAGTGCAACGATTTTAAAAACATTTTTTTATTCTAGAGGGTCTATTAACTCAATGGCTTGCGTGAGAGAATGGGCATAGGTATTGGCAAGAGAGGTGGGGTCATTGTTAAATGGAGGTTTGAGTTCAGGGATATTGAGAAGGGGAGAGAGGTTGGTTGTAGTGAGTTTTTTTTAGAACTTCTGACTTTAGCAGGAGGGGCATGAGTGAGGGTGTTGTTAGTGGGGGTAGTGGGAATAGAGAATTGGATATAGAGGTGGTCTGTCCACGGGAGGGCTGAGATGTCGGTGATGGCAAATGAGCAAATATGGTCAGCAATCCAGTCAATGGACCGGCCTTTGCAGTGAGTAGGTGCTGTGATTTTGTTTTCGAACCCCATGTGTTAGAGTTCTTTGGCTAGGTAGGCGGCTGCTTTGTCCTTAGGGTCAAGTAAGCCAAGGTTGAGGTCACAGAGTAAGATGGTTTTAGTAGAGCTTTTAAGGTTGTTGCCTATGACTTGGAGGAGTTGCTTTTGGTAGTCCGGGGGTGATCCTGGTGGTCTATAGGTGATTATGTTGTTTATGGTACAATTAGCGGAGAGCGCTAATTTGGCAGCAAGAAGATCTGCGTTGTTTTCCCACCGTTGGTTACATATTCTAATGGAGAGGGTGTTTTTGAAGATAAAGGCTACGCCTCCGCCTTTTGTGGTCCTGTCTGAGGATGGTATATCCTTGAGTGAGAGCAAGGTGGATGGACGGGTTTCGGCTATGGCTAGTAGGTCTAATTTGTGGGAGGTAATGAGGTAATTCATCTCAATAGTGTGGGCAGGGATGGATCGGGCATTGAGTGCGCATTTTAAATCTGAGTTAGCTGTTGTCGGAGGGGGTTGTGTATGGGTGTGGTGTTCGGGGTGTGAGTGGTAGTGGGTGCGTGTATGCGTGGGAGTGGATGGTATGGGTTGGGTGTGGAGCGTAGAGGGATGGTATGGTGTGAGTGGGCAGAGAGGTATGAGTTAGAAGATGGCGTGTATGTGCGAGAGCTAAGTATGTGGTTCTTAAGGTAGGTGGTGGGTGGGATGCTATGGTGAGTGAAGAGAGGCTTGGTGCGAGTTCTGAGTCTGTAGAACCTAGGGAGGAGAGGGGGCTGTCCGCTCAGTTCTGTGGTGTGGGGGCTGTAAGTAGTTTGGAGTGCAGTGGTGGTTGCGATGTGACAGAGGTCTGATGGTGGTGTGAGGTATGTGTGTGCGGGGGACATGCTGCAGGTTGCCCAGAGGGTGAGAGTAGTGGGAAGGATAGAGGTAGGGATGAGGTGAGGTGTTGGCAGTGTTGCACGGGTTCCTGGGGAATGCATTTGTGTAATACAGTTACGGTGTAAAGCTTAATGCAGATCTAGTTAAGCAGATTCAGTAACATTGCATTCAGTAGGCAGTTTTATAGAGGCCACGTGTTAAGCTGAGGGATAGCTTAGAGAAGCAGCTGCAGGGTCAGTTTTAACTTGGTTGCGTTGTGGTACTAGAAGCAGTTTAAGAATAGCAGAGCTGGCAGTAGTACAGGCTAGCAGTGGCAAGTATAATGCTGGCAGTAGTATAGGCTAGCAATGGCAAGTACAATGCTGGCAGTAGTATAGGCTAGCAGTGGCAAGTACAATGCTGGCAGTGGTATAGGCTAGCAATGGCAAGTACAATTCCTGCCATTTTATATAGGGGATATTAGGCTAGAATGTAGTAATAAACAGTTCAGGTTAGTTAGTGATCAAGTAAAGCACGTTATGAATGCAATGGAATAGTAAGCAAATCAGGCCCATTGGCAGTCAAGTAAAGCATGTTAGGAGTACAGTGAGATCAAGTGCTGACCATGCAGTTTGATAAAGGGCATGTTAGACTAGGATGCAATAAAAAAACAATCAGGCCAATCAGGTAAGGCACGTCAGGAATACAGTGCGATCAAGAGCAAATAGTGCAGTTTGATAGGCATAAAGGCAAGTTGGGACTGCAATGTAATTAAATGAGTGGGACAACTCAAGAATTACAGTGCAATCATAAAAGGCGTTGAGAGCCGTCTAATACTAATCGGGTGGAAAGGACATAGAAGTAGTACAATAGCAGCTGCACGGTCAGGTCAGGAAGTGCCTTAGTATAGCAGAGTGACAGCCAGAATAGCAAGGGTGTAGGAGGCGGAATTACAAACACCAGTAAAACAACTTTGAAAAGCCTCACGCAGGTTGCGTTGCCATTGTGGGATCCTACATGACATTGATAGGGGGGCATAATGCGTAGATTATACAGGTGACAGGTAGCGGCAGGGTCTGAGTTCAAGACTTTTGTTCCTCATAGAGGTCTGTTGGAAGTAGTCTGCGAAATGAACAGGGTTCGGCGTTCAACCAAATGTGTAGGGATTAAGGGATGATAGTCATTTACAGTTTATTTGGTCGAATGTTGCTTACCAGGTTGGGAGGCAGTTTCTATGGTCAACCAGAAGGAATGGGCGACGCAACACACAAAGGCAGGCATAGACAGGTGCGTGCCTTGTAATATGGGCCTTTGAGTATGTGTCGGCTCACGCCTTCCGGCTCTGTGCACAGCAGTAGATGGTGTTCGCAGCCAATGGGAGGCGATGTGCGTCAACTGTGGCAATTTTGAAGTGTTCAGCTGTTTTGTGCAACATGACGTTAAATGTCAATCGATCATCCACTGGCGAGGGTTGTCTAGTGGGGGTGGTCTGGGGGAATACAAAGACAGGGCATCAGGATCTGGTGATGGATCTGGAGACTGCCATGGTTGAGGGTCACCCATATCCGGGTTTTCCTCCCCGCCCTCTATGGGATCATGCATGTCCTCAGTATTGGTGAATTTATCTCTTCCTGAGTGTCTGCAGGAATGTCCTCTTCAGTGAGGTCATAGTTGTATATATCCTCTTCCTGAGAGGGGTCAAAGAGCCTTGGAAATTTTGCTACAGGGTCCAAAGGGCTCATCCCCGTGGTCTTCTTGGTGTGGGTTGCTCTTAACGGGTAAAAACCTGTCCAGCCTTTCCATACAGTTTTCAATTTCTCTCTAGTCCAAACAGAAGACCTAGAATGGTCTAGAGTTGGAAAAGGATCTTGAAAACGCTCTTCTGTCGTAAAACGTCGAGCCTTTGTGCCTCAACATTGAAGACATCCCGTCTTCGCCTTTAGACAACTCCTCCTTGGGAACCGACAGAGGTGGGATGTCCCTGTGCTGCTCTTTCGGCTTATGGCAGGGTTCCGGTACTCCCTTTAGGCTATAATTGAATCTCGACGGATCCTTGGCCTTTTCCGTAGGCCTCGGAGAATATCTCGACTGCCGTTCCTGAGAAACGGGAGTCATGTAGCTTCAGCCTGCGATTCTGAAGGAGTCTTTTTCGGCAGAGCCGGGGCCTTGTCTTCAGTGGCTGCCTTCTTCGGCAAAGCCTTGTCTTCGACGGCTGCCTTCTTTGGCGGTGATGGGGCCTTGTCTTCGGCGACCACCTTCTTCGGCGGAACCGGAACCCTGTCGTCGCCGGACGCCTTCTTTTGTTGCGTCTCGAAGGAACCCGGGATATTAGAAGTAGCGCCCTTTGTCTTTGATGTCCCGGTCGCTAGGCGCATATGCGGCTGCGGGGAGGGCTGCCGATCCTGACGGTCGGCGGGTGCTGCCGGAACCTCCGGTGTACCTGTTGGCGCTGAAGTCTTCGACTTGGCCGAAGATCGACTTGGGGTTGTGTGTTTAGTGCTGTGTAAATGTTAGTCTTTGTCGCTGGGGTGTACCTTCCCCATAGCAGTGCCTGAGCCGTGCCTGGCGGGCGGCGGACAGACGATGCGGTACGGGAGCGTTCTGTCAAAAGGTCCACGACCTCCGGTTCGGAGGTCTGATAGTCACTCTCGTCCTCACATTCAGTGGCTGCGGCAGCGGGAGAAAACTCTGCCTACGACATCCCGTAGGCCGCCCACCGCTTGACTTTGCGCTCCTTTAATGTCTTAGGATGGAGGAGTTTACAAGCCGCGCATCCTACTTCGTTGTGATCGAGGGGCAAGCAACGGTTACTCCGTTTGTGCTTATCCCTTCAAGGAAATTTGCCTTTACAAATGGGGCAAAACCGAAATGAGTCCTCTCCATAGCTGAGGATGGGCAGAGTGATGAAGATCAAAAAGGGAAAGATGACGGAAAGGGAAAGGCATTCTCAGATTGTACAGAAATGTCCACCTCGACCCCACTCTCCCTACTCTGTAGGCCGGCTGGAAGGCCCAGCCATGTGGTTGGCAGCGCTGACTGGATCACTGCCTGTCCAAGTTCTGAAGGTCTTCGGCGGAGATCTGGAACAGCCGTGGAAATAAGGGACGGATAGGGTGATCTTAATTATTTTATACAACTATTCAACCAAAGGTCGAGGGGACAATAGGCAATGTCTCTGACGAGCTCCGCATAAGGCGACCAGTATGCTGGGCGGGAAAAAACAATCTGAGGGACCTCGACGCTTGAGGGATCTTGGGTACACTACACATCACGTAGGGATAGTGTCACAGACACGCCTATATTGACGTCCCCTTTCGATTCTCGAAAGACAAGATGTAATACTCCGCGGTTACCACTTGATGTCGGACTATATGCACAGCATGTGATTCTAAACAGATTAACAAACATAGGAAACATGGTTGCGGGAAACGAGGTCCCGCGAATTGCTGATGTTGAACAGGCAAATTGACGGTGACAGAGCCAGGGCTTGTACCTGGAGAAATGGAGTCCAAAAAGCCTGCATGGACTACTGCTTTGTTTCTAAATGTGAATGGGTCAACATAGAGGTTTGAGGTTCATCAATTGAGTGGCCGTGATATGCTAGTAATTACCCTTGTGCTGCCCTACCCCATGCAGACTACTAAGAAAATGCCTATGGTTGATTTAGCATGGGGAAAGAACCGATTAAAAATTAACCCTAGAAAAGTGGTCAAAATACCGAAGCATTTTATAGAAGCCATTAGGGATGATCCTGATATGGTGGAATACTCGGGGATCTGGAAGGATTTTAGTCAAGTCCAAGATAAGGGTGGAAAAACCCATATAACTCCCAGACATGCATACAACCATGAGGTAGTGAGGGCCAGAAGAGCCCTGCGAATAGACATGAAAAGGTTGCAGAGGTAGAAAGACTCTGGCGTTAATGAGAAAGTAAGGTTACGCGGACCTGGAGCTGGTCCTTTGATTTCGATATCTCTGAGGCTAGATGGATGCTGTCAAAGCTTAGTTCATCTAGGGCTGCTGGCCCAGAGGGCCTCTCAAACTTTGTTCTGAAGTCGAATATCGACACTTGGGCTAAACTGGTAGTGGCTCTGTTTAAACAAGTGATGGCCACCAAAGAGGTGTCTCTGTCCTGGCGAGAGGCCATTGTGATCCCGATATTCAAGATGGGCGATAGATGCGATCCAAAGAACTATCGCCCTATCGCCCTTCTTGACTTCCTGGGGAAGCTGTTTGCCTCTGTCATCCTGCGGGATCTGAACGTATGGCAGATAAAGAGTGGCAGACTCGTCCCCTGGAAGTCTGGCTTTGTAAAGGGGGTGGGGACATCTTTGAACTTGTTCATACTCAACCTGTTGAAACAGGGCGCCCTAGATTCTAAAACCTGTATATGCATGGCTTTCATCGACCTCAAACAGGCCTTTGATGTGGTAGACAGGCAAAATTAAAGAACTGGATTTGCCCAGTTGACTTAAGGCACATCAATCCAAATAAGGATAACTGCTCACAGATCTCTGTCGAGGAAGATACTGACTTTCTGTGGGCTAAAGCAGGGGTTCACTTTGACTCCCCTGTTATTTAGTCTGTACCTCTCGGATTTGGGAATTTCGCAGGGGGTGATTCAAGCTTTTCCCCCACGGCTAAACAACCAGAAAGTGCCTTGGGTTCTACACGCCGATGACATTGTGTTCTTGGACCAACCGCTGATTGACCTCCAGCGCAGAATTGAGGGTTTTAAACACTACTTGGTGGAGGATGGTACAACAATAAATGTCAACAAATCAAAGGTCCTTGTGATAACATCGGTGGGTAGGAAATGGAGGGAGACTTTCCGGTGGAGGGTGGAAGAGCAACAACTGGAGGTGGTTGAATTTATTTTCTATTTAGGAATTGTGATTACCAAAAAATGTGAATGATAAAGGCCTCTAAGGGAAAAATTAAAAATACTAACCACGCAGGGGTCTGCCATTTTTAAGCACTACTGCCATTTCTCGCTGATACCAGTGATAACCTTCTACAGACAGAAGGTGATGCAAGCACTTACATATGGTGCCGAAGCGTGGGCGTGATTGGAGGGTTACTTCTGGCGCCAAGTGCTGAGGCTACCAGGATTGCTGCTGGTAGCAGTGATACGCCATGAATTGCGCTTACAGTCCATGACCTCGATGGTGCTATGGAAATCTATATCGCTCTATCGTACATTTTCTTTAGAAGAGGGGGAGCTCCCCTTCGCAATTCTGAGGCCTCAGAAGGCAGCGGGTAGGGCAATTAAAGGATGGAGATTGAAAATAGAGACGATGCTGTTGCACCATGACATTGATCCAGTGGCCCTGGTGGCCAATCCAACTAAAGTTAAAGACCTTCTGGAAAGGTCGGACTGGATAGAGACTACTGAAGCTAAGGTGAGAGATGATCTGAGAGAGGGACTCTGGAAAGAGAAAAAGGGACTTCATGATCTACGTAGGTATCTTCAGAAATGTACATCAGCCCACTACTGAGATCTCTTGCTAAGATGTCAGTTGAACATCATGCCCACAAAGGAGGTGCATTTAAGAAGACACCAAATACAGGAGGAAAATCCTCGCTGTCGATATTGTTCAGAAAAGGGCCAGGTAGAATCTCTAACACATTTGATAACAAGGTGTCCGGCTCTATTCGATTTAAGGTCACTCTGTTTAGGAGAGCAATTGGGTAAAACTGCCTCATTGACAATAGAGAAGTGGTAGGAGTTGGTGCTAGTGGGTGAAAGATTGGGCATGGTTCTTTCTGGCAGGAATGACATTCGTGGAGAGAATTTTTAGAGAAGAAAAATGAATTTCTGGGTAAAGACTAACCTATCATTAATCTTACTCCCCTATTGGAGTTTTTTTTTTTTTTTTAAGGAGGATTTTATTAGGGCCCTATTATTGGGAATCTGTAGATAGGAATGGATTAGGAAAGCTTCCTTGCTTGCTTTTAATTACTTTTAATTTGCTTCGATTCTGTTGTGTGATGTGGATTTTGTTTTCTTTTTCTTTGGGAGGACGGATGTAAACTGTTAAAGGTTTCTATTTTACTTTCTATATGTTTGTTTGAAAACAATAAAACAAAAAATAAAATAGATGAGCTTTGAGCTGAGCCATTTAACCACGTTCTTCTTGAGCATTTCGTTTCATATAAAATAGCTCTAATGCTTTGTGCCATATCCTACCTTCACACCAAATGACAATTCCTTCTGATGTAACATCTGGCATCATTTTAGCTTACCGGATACCTTCATCCGCCTCTGTCCACTCACTGTAAATGAACAGCTTAGTAAGGAAGTGTCTCCTGGCATCGTCCAATTCAATTGAAATAATTTTTTTAAATGGCCATTTTGCACTTTTTGTAGAATTTCCTTAGCGCAGGGGCAAAAATCACCCTGTTCCCGCTTAATTTCCACTTACAATGCCAAATCAAAAATCTTTTCTTAGACAATCTTAATTTTATTTCACCTATAAACCTCACTGGAACTCAGGGATTAAGTCCTTATGACACATTAACAAGGCCAAGATGACTTTCCATCCACCTTAATGCAATTACATCAAAATGAACACTTGTCATGAGTCAAAAATAGCCAGCCAAATCCCGGTCACGAGCCCCCAGTTGTAACGGTTTGAGAGGCCTCTCACAACACAGGAAGTTCCTTCCCTCCCCAATCTACGTGTCACACAAATGGTTTAATGTCAGTTCTTTGTCTTTGTTCAGCCCCATTTCTGGGTCATCTAATACCCCTTGGATTCTCACTACCCCCCCAGAGCTAGCAATGAGCCAATAACCAGGCCGGTGTACACGAAATGTATTTGGATTGATTTGAATTATGAATAATGAAAATCACACCAAAACTACATCGCCACCTTCTTTGTGGCTCACAATTAAACTTCTTTTTACAATAGTAAATCACACAAGTTGATTGGGAAAAACACAAATCACAGTACTTTACTTTATCCCAATTAAAAATTCTAGAAATAACCAAAACTAGTCAATGACAAAATCAATTTACACAAGCAGTGCAATGCAATTTCGATTTTCCTGCACGCTTAAAAGACTAGCAGTTGGGTTTACAGATGTGTACTAATGAATATGGAAATTATTATTTCATCCACACTTTTGCTTTGAAATAAACCCAAGGTGATTTGGGATTATGGTGGAATTTTGGATTTCAGACCACCCCCTCCACTTAAAAGTCTATGTTGGGGAAGCTGGACCAATAGGTTTACCCAATTAAAATCGCCCGTGGGGTTCTGCCAAGGGGAATTCATTAAATTCATATTTTTAGTTAAAAAGGCTAAGGATCTACAGAGTTTGCCCCCCCTCTCCCACCCATTATAAAGGGAAAGGATTTAAGGTAAGCAGACTCCCACACCTTTGGTCTCAATTGGCTCAATTCTACTCACATTGAAAGTCTTTGTTTAAGGTTTAGGAACGCCAGCTATATTTCAGGACCCTCTTGGTGGACAGGGCAGGGGGTCTGGTCACTCCACTCTCAAGGATGGTCCCGAGCTCTTCACCATAGGGTCCAGTCAGCTTTTTTAGGCCTTCCCAGCAATAGACAGCTCCACCCAGATACCATCTCAGCAATCTCCACTCGTGTTTCCTTGCAGCTGTCAGATGGTAATTTTCAGCAGCTTGCTCCCTTTCTCATAGTGCATCCACTTTATATACCAGTGACGCACACCATCAAGATTTCAATATTGGGCAGTGCCCTGCAAATGTTCTTGCAACCAGGATTGGAAAGTTACCCTTCTCTCTCCTCCCAAGTCCAGCCTTTCTGTAAGGATTGGTTTAGGAGTCTGGAACAGATAGATTACAATTCCCATTTGAAATCCCCTTTTGTTTCCATGTCAACTTTTTGGCAAAAAGTAGTTATGTGGCAAAAACTTGATACTTTGCTAGTAACTGCCATCATGTATCTATATATATCTATCTATATATATATATATATATATATATATATATATATATCTATATATATATATCTATATATGATACATTACTCACCGTAATCTTATTTCTGATGCTTGTATCTGCTTAGATTCACATGCTGTGCATAGGCCGACATCTAGTGGAAGCTGTGGATATTACAGTTTGTTTTTCGAAACTCGAAAATGGGCGTCGACAGAGGGCGTGCCAGTAATACTATCCCTAGTGTGACGTCCACTGTACCCATGATCCCTCACGCGTCTAGGACCCTCAGATTGTATTTGTTTCTGACATGAGGTAGCATGAGGAGTAGCGCGAGTACAGATAATCCAAGCAGATAGATAGATAAGACGACAAGATCCATGCGCCTTCTCTCAGAGGGGAGGAAGGGTGCGTCGCATGTGAATCTAAGCAGATACAAGCATCAGAAATACGATTACAGTGAGTAATGTATCTCTTCTGAGGCTTCTTGAATCTGCTTAGATCACATGCTGTGCATATGTAAATGTCTTAAAACCACTTGTCCCACTTGAGTATCTGTCTTGGAATGGGTGTCAATGCAGTAGTGCTGAGTAAAAGTGTGAATAGAGCTCCAAGTAGCTGCTTTGTAAATAGTGTCAAGGGGTACATTTGCAATGAAAGCCAGAGTGGCCCCAATGCCTCTAGTAGAGTGGGCTCTTGGCGTGAAAGGCAGAGTTTTTTCAGAAAGAGAGTAACATAGCTGGATACAGTCAACAATCCACTTAGAGATTGCACCTTTAGAGACGCGATCTCCCTCTCTGCCTGTAGCTACGGAGACAAACAGCTGATCTGTTTTCCTTAGCGGTCTGGTCTTGTTTACATAGTAGAAGACCGCCCTACGGACATCTAGGGTGTGTAGTTTCACCTCAGCCGAGCTTTGTGGGTCTTGGAAGAAAGCCGGAAGCTCAATGGACTGGTTCACGTGGAATTTAGAAATTAACTTAGGTGAGAATTTAGGGTGTGTACGTAAAACCAGTTTATCTTTATGAACTGTAAAGAATGGATCCTGCACTGACCGAGCCTGAATTTCACTGACCCTTCTTATAGATGTTATTGCTACTAAGAAGGCTGTCTTATAAGTCAGGTGTTTGAGACTGCTTTTATGCATGGGTTCGAATGGGGGGCCCATGAGTTTAGATAGCACCACATTAAGGTCCCCTCCTGGTGGTGGGTTTGAAATAGGAGGGTGAAGTCGGTTTACTCCTTCCATGAAAGCTTTAACCACTGGTATCTTCCACCACAACACCTTGTTATAGGATGTGGTGTATGCTGACAGCGCTGCCAGGTGTACCTTCATTGAGTTAAATACCAGTCCTGCATCCAGCAGGTGGAGCATGTAAGTGACAATTGTGGAAGGAGTGCAATCAACTGGGTTGACTTGCTTATTCTGGCACCAGATAACAAATCGTTTCCATTTGTCAAAGTAGCAGTGCCTCGTGTTTGGCTTCCTAAATTCCTTTAGGATGTCCATACATCTCTGTGGTAATTTGAGATGTCCGAACTCTATGACCTCAGGAGCCATGCTGCTAGGTTCATTGAGTTGGGTTGAGGATGCACTGTTTGACCTTGGTGCTGGGACAGTAGGTTGTACCAGCCTGGGAGTTTGATGGGTTTGCACACCGCTAGTCTGCGTAGGTGTGGTAACCACGGTTGTCTCGCCCACATGGGAGCAACTAGGAGGAGCGTCAATGACTCTCTGTTCATCTTGTTGACCACCTTCCTGATGAGGTGTTGGTGGAAAAGCGTACGCAAACATCCCCAACCAGTTCATCCACAGGGCGTTCCCCCGGGAGTCTGGCTGGGGTAACCTGGATGCAAATCCTGGGCACTGTGTTTTCGCTTGTGGCGAATAGGTCTGTAGTGGGGAAACCCCACTGATAGAAGATATCTTCTACGATTTCTCTGTGTAGACACCATTCGTGTTCCTCTGGGAGGGGATCTCTGCTCAAAGCATCCGCCAGAGAATTGAGATCCCCTGGAACATGTTGAGATGACAGGAAGATCTTCCGTCCGAGTGCCCATATCCAAATTTTCTGGGCAAGCTTGGACAGATTTTGCGAACAAGTCCCTCCCTGCTTGTTTAGGTAAAACATGGCTGTAGTGCTGTCCGTCCGAATCTGCACTGACAGATTCAGCAGGAAGGGCTCCAACGCTTGAAGCGCTCTGAATACTGCCAGAAGCTCTAGCAGGTTGATGTGATTCTTGGCCACTGAGTGAGACCAGAGACCCTGAGCTGTGTGGTGGAGGTGGTGAGCTCCCCACCCTGTCAGACATGCATCAGTTGTGACTACCGCCTGTATCTCGGGATCTTAAAAGGGTTTCCCCTTGGACAGATTTTCTCTTGTCCACCAGTGAAGGCTTTGTACCAGTGTTGGCGTAACGACTACTTGATCGTCCCACTGACCACTTGCCTGAGACCACTGTTTCGCCAACCATTCCTGCATGGGACGCATGCGCAGGCACGCGTGGGGGACCAGGTAAATACAGGACGCCATCATGCCCAGCAAACGCATTGCTTTGCGTACCGTTATCTGGCGACCGGCCTGATATTGCGGAATTTGCAGCAGTATATTCTGAATTCTTTCCTCTGATGGAAAGGTCAACCCCTCTTTCGTGTCTAGGATAGCTCCAAGGAACTGTTTGGAGGTGCTTGGCACCAGACTTGACTTCTTCTCATTTATTGAGAAACCTAATTCGAAGAGTAGGTCGATCGTCCTTTGAATGTTTGTTCTGCAAATTACTGGGGTCTCCCCCGTGATGAGACAGTCGTCCAGGTAAGGGTACACAGGGATTGCCTCCCTGCGTAGTTGTGCCGCCGCCACCGCCAGTACCTTGGTGAATACCCTTGGAGCCGAGGCTATCCCGAAGAGGTACCTTGAACTGGTAGTGCCGACTGTCCACCTTGAAGCGCAAGTACTTTCTGTGCCCTGGGAACATGGAAATATGAAAATAGGCATCTTTCATGTCCAATGTTTCCATGTAATCCCCTTTTTTAGGAGGGGGATTACCTCTTGGAGAGAAGTCATGTGAAATTTTTGGGGCTTGACATACTTGTTTGCAGGCCGTAAATCCAATACTGGGCGCATTGTCAAATCTTTTTTTGGCACAAGGAGGTAAGTTGAATAAATACCCTTGTTTACCTTTTGTCCCGGGACGAGTTATATCGCGTCCTTTGCTAGTAGATTGACGATCTCCTCGAGGAGGATCTTCTGGTGGTCCAAAGAATGTATTCTTTGTCGTGGAGGGTGGTTTCGGGGACGCTCTAACAGTTCTATGCAGTATCCTGCGGATACTGTGGACAGCACCCATCTGTCCGATGTGATCCCTTCCCAAGCTTGGGTGAAGTTGGAAATGCGTCCCCCTATGGGGGATGCGTGAGAAGGGACCCTGAACGGAGCATCACTGTTTTGGTGGAGGCATGCCGCCGCCTCTACTGAGGCTGCCTCTACCTTTACCACGTCCTCTCTTATTACCCCTGCCATAACCCTGGGTAGACTGTTGGCTGTTGTTCCATTGTGTACCCTGCCCCTGGGAATAGTTAGACCCTCTCTGGGAATTTTGTCCGCATGGGCGACGAAAATTGCCATTCCTTCTTTGGTTTGGGGGTTTATTGGTTAGTTGACCTAGGGATTTGAGTGTCTCATACTCGTCCTTGGCATTTTTCAGCACGTCCTCGACCGCCTTTCCAAACTATAGATCCGGCTCCACCGGTCTATCTATCAATGATGCCTGGGTTTCGGCTTTGAACCCAGACTGTAGCAACCAAGCATGCCTTTTGATAACAGTACCTTCTGCTATCAATCTGCCGGCGTTATCTGCGGCATCAAAGGTTGCTTTTAATATGCAACCGGACACGGCTCTTCCTTCCGCCGAAACTCGTGTCAATTGGCTCTTTAAGGGTTCTGGTGCGAAATCTATGAGTGCCGCGACTTCTTCCCACTGGTGGCAGTTGTAACTCGCCAGCAGGGTGGTGGAGTTGGCAATCCTTGCCTGGTAGGCGGAAGTGGAGGCTACTTTCCTGCCCAAGCCATAAATCATCTTGCTCTCCTTGTCGGGAGGAGCTTCCGACGATGACAAGGGTGTTCCTGCCCTCTTACGGGTGTTTGTCACTACCAGGGAGTCCGGTTTCAGATGCCCTCTTATGTACAGTGGGTCTGTTTGTGCTGCCCTGAAAAGCTTCTCAACTCTGGGGTTTACCGCCCTAGTGAGATAGGGATTAACAAGGGAAGGGTCAATCCTTCTTTGAATTGACTTAAGGATAGGGATGGCCTGGGCAACAGGTCTCCTTTCTCCCACTAACTCCTCGGCAAAGTTCCTCTCTTCCTCAGCACCCTGGGTGTCAATGTGGAAGTGTTCTGCCACTCTGGATAGCACTTCGTTCAAGAGAGGCTGGTTATCGACAGGGGAGTCGGTAACCGGGGGTTCTTCATCTACCGGGGAATCTAGCCTGTAGGTTTCTGGGTTGTCCTCCTCCTCCTCTTAGTCCTCGTCATCCCCATAGTAGCCCGCCCCAGTTTGTTCTTCCAACATGCCCACATCTGGATCCTCGCAAAAGGATGGATCTTCCTGATATTGAGAATAGGGCTGCATACTGAAGGGGTCTGAAGTGGGAGCTTCAACCCGGGACTTCTTACTTGGGGGTATAGGATCCTTAGAGCCCGAGGGATTTGACCTGTTGGGGGTAAAAGAGAGAAAGTGTTCAGGGTTTTTGGCGTAGAAATCTGCCAATGATGACATCCTTGACATGACTATGTCATCACTAGACCATTCTCTTGAACTGGGAATTATTCTCTCTTGAAGGCCTTTCCATGTATTACCTTGACTAGACCTACTGGTTTGAACAGGGATCTTTGGGATAACAGAAGACCGAGACTTGGCCATCTGTTTATGTGGGGTAGAACGTTTGAGGTGTGGAAGGAGGCAAAGACTGTTTCCTCTGTTTTTCCCCTTCCCCGTGGGTGGAAGAGTGTTTACCATGTTTTTTCCCCCATCCGGAGCCTTTCGACGCCTGGCGCCGAGTTTCGGGGGTAGTGTCCCTATCTCTGGAATGTGGAGGTTGGGACTCGGGAACAGCTGTTGCGCGGCCTGTTGACGCCGACTCCTGGAGTGCGGTCTGGGGATAGAGGTCGGCTTCGTCTTCTGGCGATCGAACCTCCGTTACCTTGAGGAGCAAGGCACTTCTGGCAACAGTGGATGGTTGCCTGGAGTCATGCGGCGATCTAGATCGAGAACGCCCAGAGGACACCGATTTGGACCGTTCTCTATGTGCCTCTTTCTGAGTACTCGACATGCGCGTCGAGTCTCGGTTGGACTTCATGTGTTTTGTGGAAGTGCTGTGGGTAGCGCTTGTGTCGCCGGGGGTCTTCCCCATAGCCGCCCTGCCGGACGACCTTCCAAGGTCGGGGACTTGCGCTTGGCTGTCAATCGACGCCACGTTGCCCTCGGCGTCCGAAAGCACGGTGTCGCTGCCATCGCTGAAGGCGCCCTCCGTTGCCATGGCCTCTTGACGCCTGGCGTGGTGGGCCCAATGCTTGATGGAACGGTCCTTGCGTGTTTTCGGTTTAAACCTACTACACGCCTCGTGGTGGTCCCTCGGTAAGCAGAGATTGCACGTGGCGTGCCTGTCAACCCAAGGGTACTTGCGGTTGCACTTGGGGCAAAATTGGAAAGGGGTACCCTCCATACGCACCTTGTGGCAGCGGGCTAAGTGTAGGAATATATAAGAATGTACCTATATACCAAAGAGTGTAGATTATGTCCACCCCCCAACTCTCCCTACTTGCAGGGCCGAGGCCGGAGGCCTTCCTAGGCCCGGGCCAAGGCCAGAGGCCTTTCGAGGCCCAAATCCGTCGTGCAGCTCTCGACAGTCGATTCTTTCTCCGTGCCGGCATCAAGTGTGGATGTTCGGTGACTCGACGCTGGGGTGGAGAAATGGGCAAATATAACAATATTTTAGCAAAAGTATGGCTAAGGCCAGGGAACTCCGCGGAATGCTTATGACCAGTATGGCGGAAAAAAACAATCTGAGGGTCCTAGACGCGTGAGGGATCATGGGTACAGTGGACGTCACACTAGGGATAGTATTACTGGCACGCCCTGTGTCGACGCCCATTTTCGAGTTTCGAAAAACAAACCGTAATACTCCGCAGCTTCCACTAGCCGTCGGCCTATGCACAGCATGTGATCTAAGCAGATTCAACAAGCCTCAGAATCAATGCATTACTTACCGTAAAAGCATTTCTGATGGTTGTATCTGCTTAGATTCACATGCTGTGCATAGTCCGACATCCAGTGGTCACTGCAGAGTATTGCATTTTGTTTTTCGTAGTCGAAAAGGGGACGTCGACAAGGCGTGTCTTTAACACTATCCCTATAGTGACGTGCGGTGTACCCACAATCCCTCACGCATCGAGGTCCCTCCGTTTGTATTTTTTCTGCCCTGAGGGAGCCTCCTATACGTGAGTGAGTACAGAAAAGAGAGAGAGATGTAGAAAGATGTCTATGTTCCTTCCATCCAAGCGGGGAGGAAGGGTGGGCGCATGTGAATCTAAGCAGATACAACCATCAGAAATGCTTTTACGGTAAGTAATGCATTGTCTTCTGATGTTTGTTAATCCGCTTAGAATCACATGCTGTGCATAGACTAGCGAGCAGTACCCGGAGTTGGAGGTGGGTTGTGAGAAGCAACAGTAGAAAAAAGATGTCTTAATACTGCTTGTCCCACCTGGGAATCAGATCTAGAGTGGGCATCTAGACAGTAGTGTTTTGTAAAGGTGTGTACAGAACTCCAGGTTGCCGCTTTCCAAATGGACTTAAGGGGAACATTTGCAATGAATGCTATGGATGCCCCAGTGCCTCGAGTAGAGTGTGCTCTTGGCTTGAAGGGTAATTCTCTCTTAGCAACAGTGTAACAGAGAGTGATGCATTGAACAATCCATCTAGATATAGTGGACTTTGATACTGCATCTCCTTCTCTTCCTGCTGCCACCGAGACAAAGAACTGATTAGTCTTTCTCAGTGGTCTAGTCCTTTCCATATAAAACATGACAGCTCTGCGCACATCAAGTGTATGCAGGCTTTTTTCTCCCAAATTTGAAGGGTTTTGAAAGAACGTTGGTAGTTCTATTGACTGGTTGACATGGAATTTTGAGATGAATTTCGATGCAAACCTTTGGTGTGTGCGTAGAACCACCTTATCTTTGTGAACCGTTACAAAGGGGACTAGAACAGAAAGAGCCTGTAGTTCACTTACTCTCCTAATGGAGGTGATAGCTATTAGGAAGGCGGTCTTAAGAGTGAGGTCTTTAAGAGTTGCCTTGTGCATGGGTTCAAAGGGTGAGCCCATGAGCCTGGTAAGTACCACATTTAGGTCCCAGCCGGGAGCTGGGTTTGCTATCGGAGGGTGTATTCTCTTTACCCCCTCCATAAAGGCTTTAATAACTGGGACTTTCCACCATGACACTTTAAGTTGGGAAGTGGTGTATGCAGAAAGTGCCGCTAGGTGGACTTTAATAGAATTGAATACTAGACCTGAGTCCAGTAAATGGGTCAGGTACAGAACAATTTGTGTGGGAGAGCAGTCAACAGGGTTGATGTTTCTTCGCCTACACCAGATGACAAATCTCTTCCATTTGCTAGAATAACAGTGACGAGTGTTAGGCTTTCTAGCCTCCCTGAGGATGTCCATGCATCTCTGCGGGAGTTGTAAATGTCCAAATTCTATGATCTCAGGAGCCAGGCTGCTAAGTTCATGGTCTGAGGGCATGGATGCAGTGCCCTGCCCTTGTCCTGTGACAGCATGTTGTACGGGCAGGGAAGTTTCACAGAGGAGATAGACACATCTCCATCAGGTGAACGAACCATGGCTGCCGGGCTCACATAGGGGCCACTAGTATCATGGTAACTTGTTCCTGGTGCATCTTGTGCACAATCTTGTTGAGAAGGGGAGTCGGGGGGGGAAAAGCGTAAACAAATTTCCCTGACCATGGAATCGATAGACCGTTCCCCTTGGATTGGTTCTGGGGGTACCTGGAGGCGTAATCTTGGCATTGTGAGTTCTCCAGGGTTGCGAACAGGTCTATTTCTGGGAATCCCCATTGTGTGAAAACGTCAAAGATGATGTCTTCGTGTAAACGCCATTCGTACTCTGAGGGCAGAGGGAAGTCGCTGCTTAGTTCGTCTGCTAGCAGATTGAGTTCCCCTGGTACATGTTGTGACAGTTGAACATGTGTTTGAGAGCCCACTTCCAGATGTTCTGGGACAGCTTGGACAGTCCTGGAGAGTGAGTGCCCCCTTGTTTGTTGAGGTAGTACATTGCTGTGGTGCTGTCTGTGAGGACCATCACTGTCTTCCCTTGTAGGTGTGCCTGGAAGGCTTTTAGTGCCTTGAACACAGCCAGTAGCTCCAGTAGGTTTATGTGCTTGGATGGTACGCTCGGAGTCCAAACTCCGTGAGCAGTCTGATGGGATAGGTGAGCCCCCCATCCTGTGAGGGATGCGTCTGTGGTTAGAGTGGCTTCGACTGCGGGGGTGGCGAATGGTTTTCCTATTACCAGGTTTTCCTTCGACCACCACCGTAGCGAGAGAACCAAGGCCTGTGAGACCACAACTAGATCGTCCCATTGTCCGCTGGCCTGACACCACTGGCTGTTGAGCCACTCTTGCATTTGGCGCAGGCGCGCGCGTGTGGTACCAAATAAATACATGACGCCATCATTCCTAGCAAGCGCATTGCTTTGCGTACTGTCACCTCTCGACCTGCTACATATTGAGGGATCTGAAACAGCATGTTTTGGACCATCTCGTTGGAGGCGAAGACGAGGCCGTCCTTTGTTCGAATTAGAGCCCCTAGGAATTATTTGACTTGGCTGGGGTCTAGGCTGGACTTCTTCTCGTTGATGGAGAAGCCCAGTTGGAACTAAAGGTCTACAGTCTTTTGGGTATTTGAGAAGCATGTTTCGTAAGAATCCCCTGTTATGAGCCAATCGTCGAGGTAAGGGTATACTGGGATGGACAACCTGCGCAGGTGGGCCGCTGCCACTGCCAGTACTTTTGTGAATACTCTTGGTGCTGATGCTATCCCGAAGGGTAGCACTCTGAACTGGTAGTGTTTGCCCTCTATCATGAACCTGAGGTATTTTCTGTGCGCTGGCAACATTAAAATATGAAAGTATGCATCTTTCATGTCCAGTGTTATCATGTAATCTCCTTGTGATAGCAGGGGGATCACTTCCTGTAAGGTCACCATACGAAACTTTTGAGGTTTGACAAATTTGTTCGCTGGGCGCAGATCTAATACAGGGCATGGTTAAGTCCTTTTTGGGTACAAGGAAGTACACTGAAAAAATACCTTCCATTACCTGAGATAGAGGCACAACCTCTATAGCTCCTTTTTCCAGTAGCTGGTCCACTTCGTGTAGAAGGATGGCGAGGTGTTCTGGTGTCATGCGTCGTCCCCTTGGGGGTCTGTACGTTGGGGAACTGTTGAATTCTATACAGTAGCCGCGGGCTATGGTTGATAGTACCCAGCGGTCTGAAGTTATTCCCTCCCATGCTGGAAGAAAGGATGTTATCCGGCCCCCGACCGGCGATGCATGGGAGGGGACCCGAATCTTCGAGTCATTTGGTGTTGGTGGCTTAGGAACCTCTAGGGGTGGAACCCCGACCTCTCCCTTTGCCACGGCGTTGTCCTCTCTGGTTGTATTGCCCACTGGTGCCTTGGTTAGAGGACCAGTTGTTTGCAGAGTATTGCTGCTGCTGATTTTGCTCCTGGCGTTGGCCTCGAAAAAAGCACCTATTGCCATAGCCACTTTTGTTAGGAGGCCTAGAAATCTGGTCTAGGGTTTTGATGGTGCCAAGCTCTTTCTTTGCCGTTTATAGTGCCTCATCAACCGCCTTTCCAAAGAATTTGGCATCTTATGTAGGCTTGTTGATAAGAGATGCTTGTGTTTCAGGTTTAAACCCTGAATTACGCAGCCAGACATGGCGTTTGAGGAGTATTTCTTGGACTAGGGAACGGCCAACCGTTTCTGCAGCATCCAAAGTGTTTTTCACAATGCTTTGGTTGACTAGGGTCCCTTCAGTAATCGTGGCCAGAAGGCGTGTACGTAGGGGTTCTGGTACCTCCTCAGCGTCCTTACATAGCTTGCTCCATTGTACATCTGCGTAACTTGCTAGCAAGGAGTTGTTTGCAATCCTTGCGGAAAAAGCAGCGGAGGCTGTGATCCTCTTCCCCAGGGCATACAATTTTTTACCCTCTTTATCTGGTGGTGCTTCGCTGGTAGACAGCGGGACCCCTGCTCTTTTCCTTGTATTTGTCACCACTAGGGAGTCTGGTACAGAGTGGCCCCTGACGTACAACGGGTCTGAAGGAGAGGGACTGAATAGTTTTTCTATCCTCGGGTTGACCCCTCGGACCAATGGTTTGGCTGACAGGGGGTTTTCTCCTTGATTACCTTCTCCACAAAGTCAATGTCAGGAGAAATCTCCCGAGTGTCTATTTCGAAATGCGCTGCTGCCTTGCGTAGTAGTGCATTAAATGTAGGTTGATCGTCTATAGGTGACGTGTTCCTATTAGGTGAGTCCTCGGGAGGGGACAGGTTTAGTGCATCAGGGTCCGAAAACGCCGATGGGGACTGCCAGGGCTGTGAAGCACCTTCCTCTGGGTCTTCTCCGAAGCCCCCCCCACCTTTATCTGGATTTTCTTCAAAACCCTCCTCCTCTAGGTTTTGTTCCTCTTCGTTGCCTAAAAATTCGTCCTCCTCCTGAAAGTGGGGGTCCTCTTCAGTGAGGTCATATAAATCTACATCCACTTGGGAGGGATTAAACAGCCTAGGGAACTTAGCCCTGGGGTCGATTTGAGATCCCTCTCTTGCCCTCTTGGGTGGTGGTAGGTTTTGAGTCTCCATAAACCTCTCGATCTTCTCCATACAGAACTGGAGTCTCTCCAGGGTCTCATGAGGTACCCCTAAGCGGTCTAGGGGGGGTGGAGGGGGGGGAATAGGGTTTTTATCCTGAAAACGTTTTGACCTCTCCCATAACGTCCAAGAAAGGTTTCCGTCGCCGTCTGAAAAGCCTTCTGGTAGGCTAGGAGTCCCTTTAGATGAAGGGGGCAGTCCCTGCCTCCCTTCTGGCCTTTTCGGCGTTTCTCTAGCCTTCTGAGTGGTATTCGGCGTATCTTTCGCCGTCCGCTTCTAACTATCGGCGGAAACGATCCTCTCCAGGCTCTCGACGACTAATCTGTCTGTGGAGGGCTCTGGTATTGACGTTACGGGCGTTGCGCGTTCTCTGCCATTTCCACACCGGGCAGGAGCCCTGCAGCACCTCCTCACGGCTGCTCTTCGTTCCGGCGTTCGATCGGAGCTGTTGGAGCAGCATCCTCACCATTGCCTGACCTGATTGCACCCCAGCTGACCTGATCCCATGGAGGCACGCGTCTCGTGGCCTCCTCCCCCCACCCTGACTGTGATTGCACACTGTGCATTCGCAACTCGCAGGGACAGAAGTGGATCCCTGGATTCAGCCCGAGGCGACCAAGCGAACCTACCCCAAAATGGCTGCCGACACGAACGCGTTGCTTGCGTTCCTTCTGGTTGCCTAGCAACCACATTTGCATTTACTCGGAACGTGAGGACTGGAGGCGGAAGCCGGCCCTGCACGCCCGAAGGCCCGCAGTTCAAAGGCCCTTCCTGTCTGCCCCTACAGCCTCTCTGCCATTTCCACACCGGGCAGGAGCCCTGCAGCACCTCCTCACGGCTGCTCTTCGTTCCGGCGCTCGATCGGAGCTGCTGGAGCAGCATCCTCACCATTGCCTGACCTGATTGCACCCCAGCTGACCTGATCCCCCTGGAGGCACGCGTCTCGTGGCCTCCTCCCCCCACCCTGACTGTGATTGCACCCTGTGCATTCGCAACTCGCAGGGACAGAAGTGGATCCCTGGATTCAGCCCGAGGCGACCGAGCGAACCTACCCCAAAATGGCCGCCGACACGAACACGTTGCTTGCGTTCCTTCTGGTTGCCTAGCAACCACATTTGCATTTACTCGGAACGTGAGGACCGGAGGCGGAAGCCGCCCTGCACGTCCGAAGGCCCGCAGTTCAAAGGCCCTTCCTGTCTGCCCCTGTCCACACCTGACGGCACAACGCTGGACTCTGCTCCACTTATTTACTTCGCATTATTCTTCGGCATCCCTACGCTACCTACTTTACACTGCACACGCGCCGCCTATCTATCTTCGAGCAGGCTCTGACCGTCTGGATTAATCCCCACTTGGAACTATCTGGTAAGACCTATGCCCAAGCGCTGGTTTCTAATGGAGTTTGCTATGTGTCTCTGATCTCTGCATGGCACATCCACACCATACTCTGTTCACCTAGTATGTGTAGAGTGTTCACTTTTGCTGTCTCCAGTTGTCTCCGTCTCACAACACAGCCAACACCTATTACTGCCTCCCGTGCCCCATGTAGGCTGGTGTCTCATGATCCTTGTCAGACCACATTGACTCTTGTGTTGCACCCTATGGTCGCCTACAGACCACATTGATTGTTGTGTTGTACCCTATGGTCGCCTACAGACCACATTGATTGTTGTGTTGTACCCTATGGTCGCCTACAGACCACATTGACTCTTGTGTTGCACCCTATGCTCACCTACAGACCACATTGATAGTTGTGTTGCACCTTATGGTCGCCTACTGACCATATCCACTGCTGTGTTGCCCCTCATGGCTACCCTCTGACCACACTGAATTCACTAATCAGTGTTGTGCTTTAGGTCGCTAATTAGGTCTCCAGCTACCTGAGTACTAGTGACGCCACCCACATCATGTATTGGTGCCTATCGACTCTCATCCATCTCCTGTATACATACAGTAGACAGTGGACTAGCCAACCCAACCCTCATTCTACTCAGGATACATTTACCAGCTTATGTACGGTAACCACCCCCCTCTTCGCGGCCCAGTACCATGACATCTGCAAACCCGTATTTGGATGATCCAGCACTCTGGATACGCCACTTTGCTACTAGACCAACACCTAACCAACCTTGTACCACAGCTATTAGAAACACTAGATTGAATACTAGAACTAGACCACCTACTCATATATGCCCTCACTACCCTAGCAGCCTATTGAACAGAAACACTAGATTGAATTCCAGAACTAGTACTCCGACCTATCCTTACTCTTACCACCCCAGCATCTTAACCAGAAACTCTAGACTAAGAGTCCGTAGTAACCTTGCCAGCTTCCCCATCGACTCAGACTACCTAGCCCACAGCCCTCTACAGATACGACTTGAAAAATCTCCCAAAAAAGACAAACTAATTAAAGCTGCCTTAGTGAATGCTAGGTCTCTTCCTGCCCATGCTCTTGATATAGCTGACTTTATAACTAATGAAAATCTCCTCGCAGTCACAGAAACATGGCTCAATGCTGCATCCGGCCCATCTTTGGCCCTCGCCATACCTGATGGTTATGCTATCATTAGATCTGACAGAAATACCACCCAAACAAAGGAAGGCGGACTCGCCCTCATATTCAGAAATACCTTCGACATCAAAATCATCCAAGAGGCTCAAATCCCCTCAGCTGAATCCCTATCAATTAAGCTCCCTCTCTCACCCAACCACACGGCATCATTGCACCTTATTTACCGCCCACCAGGACCCATCTCCTCTTTTATAGAGGAGAATTGCATCACTTATAACCATAAACACCAAACCTAACTCTCAAATCATCTTACTTGGGGACTTTAATCTCGGGTTCAACGATCCCAAGGACACTAACGCCCATGACCTAGCCAACACCTTATCCGAACTCGGTCATACACACATTATCTATGAACCTACTCATATCAAAGGTAGAACACTAGACTGGCTCTCCCACCTCAACTGTCCTATCGACCTCCTATCCAATGACCCTTGCATCTGGTCGGATCATCAAAAATTAACCTTTGCTATCAAAGCCAATTTACTCCCAGCGGTGCCCATCATCGCACCCGCCACCTGCACGAGAAATAAGAAAGACATTACTCCTGACAATCTCCTACCCATATTACTCCCTATTCTGAATCACATCGATTCAGATGTTGACCCCACAGTCTTAGTGGATCTCTACAACCAGGCTATACTCAAAGCACTGAACACCATTGCCCCTTTAAAATTGCGGAAACCTAAACCACAGCGTCACCTTAACACCTGGTTCACGCCGCAGTTAAGAGAATTACGCAAAACTAAAAGAACCGCCGAGGCTCACTGGAAAAAACACCCCACAGCATCCAATAAGATAGAGCTAACCCTAGCCTCTTCTAGTTACAAAGAGGCCATACTGCATGCTAAAAAAGATACCTACAACAAAAGGATTACACAAGCGGAATCGAACACTAAAGAACTTTTCAAGATTCTGAAAGAATTAGAATCCCCTATTGCCCCCACTGACAAATGTATTACTGACACACTATGGTGTTGCAATATTCAGAAGGCCTTATTAGACAAAATAGCTCGCCTACAAGCCAAAATTAACGCAAAAAAATCCTTATTACTAGCTGACCCTGACTATACACAACTACCTAACAGACCATCCACTTTCAAATCAACTTGTAAACCTTTCAACTTTTCACCCCTTTCTATTTGGGAAGTGGAAAACATCATCAGGAAACTCAAACCTTCAAACTGCCAAGGTGATGTCTGCCCTGCCCCGATCATCAAAGCGGCCGCGCACGACCTAGCACCTTTCATCACCAACCTCATTAATGCCTCATTTAAATCTGGAATAGTACCTGATAACCTTAAAGACGCCTGGGTCATTCCTCTCCTTAAAAAACCTACTCTTGACCCAGCCAACCCGTCTAACTATAGGCCTATAACAACGGTACCGTTCTTATTAAAAATATTAGACAGAGCAGCCTACTTACAAATACAGGCCTACTTCGAATCAAACAACCTCCTAGGACTTAGGCAATCAGGCTTCCGACCAAGACACGGCACAGAAACTGCACTAATAGACCTTACTACTCCGATCCATATCCTGATAGACAATGGCAAACTTGCACTCCTTTTACTGCTCGACCTGTCAGCAGCTTTCGACTTGGTCAACCACCAAACACTCTGTCACCACTTGAAATCTGCAGCACACTTTTCAGACGCAGCCACGGCCTGGATTAGCTCCTTCCTGGCGAACAGACCCATGAGGGTCTTTTCTGCTATGGATTCTGCTGAACCCTCACCAGTACCTTGTGGAGTCCCGCAAGGCTCTTGCGTGTCCCGACACTTTACAATTTATTTACAAAACAACTCTGATATCCTTGACGCTCTGGGTGTCACGTATACTAATTACGCGGATGACACCCAGATACTCATTCCTATCACGGGTGATTACGTAACTGACAGTACCACCCTTAATGAAATCTACTCGGTAATGCAAGCATGGATGGCACACCATGGACTGTGTCTCAATGACGAAAAAACTGAGTTAATCATCCTGGGTACTCATGCCAAACTTGAAAATCTCAATCCCTCATTCAAAGCCTTTACCATAGATGGTAACCTCATCCGTGTGTCAAATAACACTAAAACTCTTGGTATCTACATTGATGCCACCTTATCCTTCTACAAACAA
This sequence comes from Ambystoma mexicanum, assembly GCF_040938575.1. Taxonomy (NCBI): domain Eukaryota; kingdom Metazoa; phylum Chordata; class Amphibia; order Caudata; family Ambystomatidae; genus Ambystoma; species Ambystoma mexicanum. Next base: position 128,296,845 of record NC_090927.1, read on the forward strand.
ACCAATGCAGTAGCTTCCTCAGCCGCATACACCAGCAAGCTGATCACGGCATGTAGACCGTTCATCTCCACACCCAATTGCATTACTCTTGCCAGAGCACTAGTCCTATCCAAATTAGACTACTGCAACGCCCTTTATCTGGGCACTAGTCACAAAAACATCAACAAATTGCAAGTAGTCCAAAACAATGCCATCAGGGCTGCCCTCAACATCCCCAAAAAAGCACACATATCCGAGACCAGACGTAAACTACGCTGGCTCCCTGTCGAGCACAGAATAGCTCTTAAATCATTGGCCCTCATACACAAAGTCAGGGCTAACCTTGCCCCAGCATACCTTACAAACCAACTTACACCCCACACCTCCTCAAGACCACTCAGGGTAGCACAAACTAATACCATGACCATACCGCGATTCAAACTTCATAACTCAGGTGGAGCTAGCTTCCCTGTTCAAGCTTCCAAATTATGGAACACTATCCCCGCGCCCTTGCGTGCAGAATCCTCATTCAACCTGTTCCAACATAACACGAGGTGTTGGCTTCACAATTTGGACTCCTTGACAGCCTATCCTCCGGATCCTAGCACGCTAGACTGATGCCGGCACACCATGTAATTTAATGTATATTTGTACGCACTTGCAACACTATGTTTATACCTTCTGTAACTGTAACGTAACTACTGTTGACTGCTTTTTATTGTAACTGTAACCAGATCTAACTTACGCGCCCATATGCCCCCGGGCCTGGCTGCGCTTTACAAATGAATAAATGACAAATGATAAATGACGGCGACGGGCGCTCTCTGACGGAGCGCTTCGTCTGGCGGTTTGGGGGTAGCGCCCTTATCTGGGGGGAAGCCCAGTCGCTGGTCACGTCTGCGGTTGCGAGGGGGGCTTAACACTCTTACGGTCTGAGGAGGACGCCGGTGGAACCAGCGTCTCCGTTGGCGCTGATGGTTTCTTCGTCTTTGACGAAGAAGAGCCGTGGGTTATGTGTTTATGGGAGTGTTTTTTGTGTGTGTCAGTGTTGCCGGGGTGTTCATCCCCATAAGCAGGGCGTGAGCCGAGCTTGTCGGGGCCAGGGACAGACAACGAGGAGCGCGAGCGCTCCTTAGAGAGGTCTACGACTTCCGAAACGGATGTCGGGTTATCACATTCCTCGTCACTTTCTGCGGCGGCGGGTGAGGAATCGGACCTCGACATGGCGTAGGCCGCCCACCTTTTGACCCAGCGGTCCTTTAAAGTCTTAGACTTAAGAAGCTGACAAGCCGCGCAGCAGTCTTCCTTGTGGTCGAGGGGCAAGCAATGGTTACACCGTTTATGCTTGTCTTTCCAGGGAAAGGGAGGGGAAAAGGAAAGGTATTCTCAGAGAGAAACAAGAAATGTCCTACGACCCCACTCTCCCTACTGTCTTTTGGCCGGCGAGTCCAGACCACGTGTTCGGCAGCGCCGAAGGATCTCCTACGCTTGTCCCCGCCGTCGAAGTTCCTACTCGGCGGAGAAATGGCTTCGCAGCTACGTCGAGGGAGGGATCTTATGTAAATAGATATTAATAAATAATGACCAAAGGTCGAGTAAATGAATTTGCAATGTCTCTCGAGGAGCTCCGCGTAAAGGCGACCAATATCTGGGCGGAAAAAAACAATCTGCGGGACCTCAACGCGTGAGGGATTGTGGGTACACCGCACGTCACTATATGGATAGTGTTACAGACACGCCTTGTCGACTTCCCCTTTTCGACTACGAAAAACAAAATGCAATACTCTGCAGTGACCACTGGATGTCGGACTATGCACAGCATGTGATTCTAAGCAGATTAACAAACAACCGAAATATATATATATATTCTGATTTCAGCTAATCATGGGGAATTAAATAAAATGACAGCCGGAACTGCAGCATTTAGCATAGTCGTTTGGCAATTTTCTGCCGTTTTTACAAAAAGATTGTTAGGAATATGCAATTTACTCCCCACATTCCTAATAATACAGTCCACCAAGTCTCAAATTCAGAACATGTTCAGAGCAGCCAGAAACACTTTTTAGCTGGCCATTACAATTCCCTAAGTCACAGGTGGATGAATTTTCTTTCAACAACATAGCCTGGAAATTATCTTTTTTTTTTAAAACCCTTTTTTATTAGTGGTCATGTATAGGCTGTTACACCACAGCACATCTGTTTAACTGTTACATCAGGAGTAAAATATCCGTTACATTTCACATAGCAATATTATGACGACAAGTCAGCATCAGTAATCATATTACATAGGTAGAATCTGAACAGGCCCCAAATGTCCTTAGGTCTGCATGCCGAGGGTCGGGTTAAAACAAACTGTTCCTCTGACTCGTTGACATGTGTCAATTCTTGTAGTAATTGGTTCATGGTGGGCGGGAGAGAACTTTTCCATTTCTGTAAAATACATTTTATGGCAATAGCGCATGAAATGTTAAATAATCTTCTTATTTTCTCAGATTGCTTGCCAATGTCCCCAAACAAGTACTTCTGAGGAGTCAAATCGGGGGGCACTTCAGTGATTTCTTCCAGCAGCTCAGCCACCGCCCTTCAGAATCCCCTCAGTCCCGGGCAGTCCCAGTACATGTGAAAGGATCCAGCCTGAGGAGCATTACATTTAGGACAAGCATCAGAGGTGTCTGGTGCAAACCTTGCGATTTTGGCCGGTGTATAATGTAGCCTGTTCAGGATTTTAAATTGGATCACCCTTAGGCCAGCATAAAGCGAGACCTTCTTGGATAACGCACAATAGCTGGCCCATTTCTTTTCTTCAATGGTCCCCTGTAAATCCGCTTCCCACTGCTTTATCTGATTCAATGTGGGGGTATGAGCTTGAACAGCTGTGTATAACCTAGAAATCCCCAGGCCATTTTTAGATGTTACTAACTGCACACATGGATGAGGTGGGGGTTCATCCGGGAAGAGAGGCTACCACTTCTGGAATGCAGACCTCATACGGTAATATTGCAACGTTTTCAGGGGTCCACCCCCCAGTGCCCACAGAAAGAGACCCTGGTCCACAAAAACACCATTAGCAAACATGTCACCCAGCTTCATTTCCCCATTAGGGTCCCAGGACTCCTGTATGTTAGAGTCATGCGTGGGGGGTATACCCGGGAAGTCCCAAAGCGGTACCTCTGGATTGTAGGGGACCTCCACTCCCGGCCTCTTGAATATAGCCATCCATGCCCTGACTGTACAGCTAACCGGATTATATGCACATGTGTCTTTATACTTTGGATCGAAAATAACTGATTGTATATTCATGGGATGTGGTGTGGTGTGTTCCTCTATCCATGCATGGGGTGTACTGTTCTCATCATTATACCAATATTTTGCAAATTGGGCTTGGGAGACGTAATAATAAAGCTCGAAATTGGGAGCCGCTATCCCTCCAGAGGAATAGGGTTCTGTCATTTTCTCCCAGCTAATCCTAGCTGTTTTACCGTTCCAGAGAAATGTTACCACCATGGATCTGAGCTTGGAGAAGGCGGCCCTGCCCGGCCATATAGGAATATTGACAAATAAGTATAAAAAAGAATGTGAGCTTGTTCATGGAGACCAATATTCCCAGGTATCTAATGTGGTCTTCGGACCACTTGAGTCCTCCTGTGTCTGTAGGGCATCGGGTGGCAGGTGTTAGAGGGAATATTTCCGATTTGGACATATTTATAGTATACCCAGAATAGTCTGCAAACCCCTGGATCTCTGTCATGATGGGTGTTATATTTACCTCAGGCTCCCTGATATATAGCAATGTGTCATCCGCGTAAAGCGAGATTAGTTGGGTGGAACCCTTCATTGTGATCCCTTTGTCTGAGTGTCTAAGACGGACAGCGGCAGCCACAGGTTCAATGGTCAGTGCGAATAGTAGGGGCGAAAAAGGGCACTCCTGTCTGGTCCCCCTCTCCAGGAGGAACATCTCGGAAATGGCTTTATAGGTCAGGATACGGGCCCCAGGTTCCGTATATAGGAATTTTACGTATCGTATAAAGGGGGGCACCGAAAGGAGATAGACCCACGATCCCGAATCAAACGCTTTTTCAGCATCAAGGGATATGGCCACTGTGCTCCTCGCGGGGTCGATCTGTGCCATAATACCAAAGAGTCGTCTGAGGTTTAGGGCTGTAGATCGAGTAGGGACAAACCCATTCTGGTCGGGATGGACTAGGGTTGGGACTGCTGGCAGAAGGCGATTCGCCAGAACCTTTGCAATGATTTTAGCATCCATGTTGATGAGTGACAAGGGCCTGTAGGACGAAACGTCCTGTGGTGGTCACCTGGGCTTGTAGAGTACCACTATTATGGCCTCTCTCATAGTTGAGGGCAATCTGCCGGATTCAAGCGCCTCCTCCCACACTTGTAATAGTATCGGCACAAGTTCCTCACGGAACTACTTGTAAAATTCAGCGCCCAACCCATCCGACCCCGGTGCCCTGCCTGTTGACAGATGCTTGATTGCTTCCCCAATCTCTTCCGTCGTTACCGGCTGATCCATCGCCAGGCGCACTTCGTCAGGGAGCCTAGGGAGGGAGAGGGCTTCAAGATAGGTCTTGATTTCTGCGGATGTTTTCTTATCTTGGTTTGAATATAGCCTCTTATAGAATTCCATAAATTCCCGGTTAATGTCCTTATCCCAAAGGAGAACCCTCCCCTGTTGCGTGCGTATGTGATCTGTGTGGGTTGTTTATCGTGTTTAATTAGGTTGGAGAGCGCCCTGCCAGCCTTGTTGCCCTCCCCGTACCTGCGCGCCCGAATCGGGGCCGCCACATATCAGACCTCCCTCAGTGCAAGCTTGTCAAATTCCTGGAGATGTGTGTGTATATCAGCTAGTACTGTCTTGTCTTGCGTATTTGAATATGTTTTCTCAAGTGCATCTAACTTTCCTTCAACAGACGACAGTTTGGTCCTCACAGCCTTCAACATACCCGTAGTTCTAGACATCAACAAACCCCTCATCCAGACCTAGAATGATTCCCACAATGTCGAGAGTCTGTCGACCGATCCGATAATAGCCTGGAAATTATCTAAATAATGACACACAAATGAAGACAGTACGGCTTATTGTTGCTGAGAAAAATGCCTAAATGATAATAGTCCTTTTACATTAATGGGAAATCTTGATGTTCTGCAAATTGTAGCTCTCTAGTCTCCGGGCCATTTCACACACTGGGCCAGCCTGCGCTCAAAGTTTTTTTTTAATTAGTCTTTCTGTTGTTTGAAGTGTAAGCTGCAGATCGTAAATACTTGGGATGCGCTGGCCAACACAGAGATCCCCCACTGGAGACATCTGGCATCCTGTCCTGTTATCTGAAGGGGACCACAATTTTGATCTGGAAAGCTTCTATCTTCCTGTATTTTTTTTTTCCAGAGTTCAGCCTTGATTGCAGCCCCTGTTTCCACACCTGCCCCCTACATTCCGGTCATGCACTACCTAGGCCAGCTGCCCTGGACAGAAATTAGCTTTCAGAGACACCAAGTCTGGGAAAATTTGGTTTTCAACACCCATCAGGCAGGCCACATGTTATTGCAGTTGTAAATAGTGGGGATGCACGAACCAGGCTTGCAGTACAGCAAGCAAAAGGGTCTGCCTCGGGCCTACAGGAAATGTTCAGGTGACCCTTGCAAACAAAGAGGCCTTTTCTTCTCAATTCTTTCCGGTATTTTGCGCATATAAATTACTTTTTGCCAACACACTGTCTTTTCCCCCGACATCCAGGGAAACTTTTTTTCATGTCTTGCTTTAAAATGCAAACGCCCATGCAAAGTAATTTTGGTGTTACTGTTTGAAAATCCTCCTTTTCACGTGAAAGGGGCCTTTGCATTTCTTCTGCCACTGTGAATTAAAATGCTTTTTTCCTTTTGCAATGACGGATAGGGTCTTTTTCACACTGCCCTTCCTTGTGATATTTGCAGAAAACAAACAGTCTGCCTAAATAGGCCAATTTTCAGTGAAGGTTTTGTTATTAAGGCTGGCAGGTTATTTTTTCCCAGTGGGCCATTTAGTTCCGTTGGTTTGGGCCTTTGATTACACCCCATAGTTGGCAGACTAGTAGTCAACTTGTCCCTAGTAAAAACAACCTTGGAGGAAGCTCCGGGAGGCCATTTGCCCTCAGCTGTGGAGCTGCTAGTCGTAGCATGAGACTGCTCCTCAGGCTTACGCCTGGAACCAGAGCCCGAAGTCCCCACGTCCCCCGTTGCAGAGCTAAAGCTAAGCTGTTATACACATTGGTGGCAGGCCAGGGATAGCCCCTGGGCTCTTCGGCACAGGTCCCGGTGATCTTGAAAGCCTCGTGCCTTCCACACGACCTAGGGTCTGGGTGACTCCTCCCAGCCGGCGACCCTGGGAAGGAGTCTCTGGGCTGGGATGCCTTGGAGAACAAGTGACTTACCTTCTCGTGGCAGGAAGCCCTTCACAGAAAGTCCTTCACATGGCTTGGAGGTGAAGAGTCGAATATCAGTCTGTTTTTTAAAGACCGTGGCGTGAGGAAGCCTCACGCCATGCACACGTCCCAGCAGTGATTGGACCCCACGCACTCAAGGCAGAATGCATGAGGGTCTGATGCCGGTTAGGAACCATCACAAGATGCGCACCTCATGTAGCCTCCTGTGACCGGTTTGTGTCAGGGGAGGCAAGGCACCGAAGAGAGGTGAAATGATTGAGAAAAGAAAACTGGGGAAGCACACTTAGCACAAACAAAAAAAAAAAAGAATACCTGCGCAAGCCTCCAGGTCCGATCCCATCCGTGCAGAAAAAGGGACTGAGGTAAGGCGCCAGAGGGTGCGGCTACTGGGCGGTACTGGTCCCAGGACCACACACCATGCGCATGAATACATTTAAATGGGAAACTCTCTTTTTTCGCTGCCGAAGGTTCCAGTACCACACCCATTCCTGGGCACACCGACAAGGATGGAGGTGTTAGGCAGAATCACATGCAGTACCCTTGGGAACACTACATGCAATTAAGACTACAATTGTCAGTACAATTTCACCTTTGGTGCAAGCCTGTACTACACAAAATGTGGTCGCAGTGGCTGAGCAGCCAGACTTATCTCAAGAGTAAAGTGAGCAGTAGAAAAAGTTACACAAAGGACCAACAAATACAGTGATTCAAACAAACACTTACTCAAGGTTTCTTGGTAAAAGAATATACATTTATTTGCACAGTCATTTGGAAAACATTGCACTAGTAAGAGCAGCTCAATATCATACACCAATATACTACAAATACACAACCAATAAGTTACTGAACAACTTCAGCTCCCCTGAAGTGGGAGCAAAATGGCACTTCAGTTACTTTAAAAAGGAGTAAAAAGACAAGGTTATAAGAATCAACAGCACAAATACTTTCATAAGCAGGGCAAAGGGTTTCAGTTAACTACAACCAGCAATTCAGTTCATAGGCCTGGGCAAAAGTCAATGGGTCAGAGTCTTTGTATAGGAAAGCACAGTTCTGGTAGTAAACGGTTAAGTCTTTGCCTCGGATCTTAGTACCTTTAAAATGAAGAAGAGCTGTAGCTGTGGCAGTTGTTCCTGGCAGTTCGTGCAGATCTTGCTGTTCCTGAGCTTCAGTCGTGGGTGCAAGAAGGAGGACATCGGGAGGTTCCTGCACTGCCCAGGGAAGAGGCCACAAGCTTGGCAAAGTGTCGGTGCGAGTGCCTTAAAGACCACAAACTGGTATCCTTCCCTCAGGGAAACCGGTTTTCCACAGCACTCTGCAGAAAATTCGACCAGGAGGGGACGTTGTCCAGGCAGCTTTCAAGTTGGTTGTTCCCACCAAACTCAAGGGAAGAAGTTAATCTTGATGGGCTACTCTGTCGATGGGGTTTCAGGCAATTCAGACCTGCAGCAGGGCTTCACCCGTCACCCAGGAGGTCTTCCTTCAGCTCGTCTACGGTTCTTTCGTTCCAGTGGTCGACTCTGCTTTCCAAGTCCCAGAAACATGCTTTTAAACAGTTTTCCCCCATTCATTCCAGCCTGGCTGTCACACAGCAGGGTCGCTGTCCTTGCCTGACAGCCAGCCGGCCAATCACGCCAGAGTGCATTCAGGTCTCCTAGGAGACTAAGCACAGGGAGTTTCGGGCAACTCCCTCACATCCTGTCCACCCCAGACACTCAGGCGCCAGAGGAGGGCTTCAGCACTGAAGCTCGCCAAAGGCCAACGAACAAAGGGACCAAACCTGGTTTGACGCGCAGAGACAAACACAAGAAGGACCTTTCCAAAAGAAATGGTTAAAAAAGTTGATCGGAGTCTATTTTTACAGATAGGTCCTGGGTGCCACATTGAAAAACATGGCTGAACCGATTTTTAGCTACCGTTGTTCGCGGTCGGGAAAAATATGGTAGTTTGATCTAAACCACTGGCACTAGCCATTTCAAGTAGGAAAGGGTAACATTTGACTGTTACATGAGTGTTGTGACTCGGGATGCTAGGCAACCCCTCCAGCACTCTATAGGAAGATAGTGTGTGCTGGGTCTGTAAATTTAAAGAGACAAATAAAGTCAATTTAATTTTACATGCTCTGGGAGACAGTAGTCCATCCCAGAGAAGGTATTTAAACCTTGGGAAGTCTGAAAGACATCCCTGTGCCAATGCACTGAAGGTGCTGTGTGAGACACAGAAAATTATGATGCCTATGGAGTTGTTTGAAAGCTCCATAACCAAAGAACACAAAAGTAAAACATCTCAAAATACATGGAAGAGTGGGAAAAAAAGGCTCAGACTCTTCCCAGGTAAAAGATAAAATCCTAGAAATCCAGCAAAGTTGCTGGGGGTCTGAAAAGGTAAGGGAAATTAGCACATTCTTGACAATTCTCCCCAATAGGAGGAAAGGAGACGGGACGTAGGAGTATGGCATGCTGCATTAAAGATTCCATTTTTCAATAACACGGTTAATACTTGTAACAGCCTAGTGCATAACAAGCACCTATCAACTTATGTTCTGAGTAAGTGTGTGTTAGGCAAGAGTGTATGCATTAACCATGTGGGAGACTACAGCAGTCTAGTCCTCTTGGTATTAGGTAACCCACCTATTGGTATAGGCCTGTACTACACAAGTTGTTAGAACTTATCATATCATATATCATATCAAGTGACTGAGCAGCCAGACTTATCTCAAGAGGGGTAAATGTGAGCTGTAGAGCTGAAGCATCGAAATCCACACATAGAAGTATCCAAATAACACATATACTCAAAGATTTCTAGTAAAATAATTATTGATTTAACTGTCAGTTTTAAATAAGCCTTCTTTAAAAGGGCATTATGCAACAATCACAATACACCTCATACCACTTTCTAAGATTTAGAATAAGCAAGTAGATCATCATTAGAGATGCTGACAATACATTTCCTACACTCTGGGGTGACTTCAATTACTAGGCAGTATTGGCATTTATATATCACTTGTTGGTACTTAATACATTCTGAGGTTGTGAACAAGGGACAGGTTAGCGAAGAAAAAAGGTTAACAGGTTCTTAGAGCATGCGAGCACCCTTTCAATCTCCCAATGAAGTCTAGATTAGATCTTTCACAGCAATACAAGGAACACTTATGCACCCCACCTATGAGGGACAGTTAGAATCAAAGTCATTGGGTCAGAAGAGTCTCCAGGGAGCTATGACAGCAACAGTCAATTTGAACAATGTCTATGGGGCTGAGGCACTTCTTTATATAGCACAAAGATCTTGCACACACTTAGAGAGTGTGTAAGGAATCACTGTTGGGCCACAATCTGTTAGGCTTGTGAGGTTCAGAGCTGAAATTAACTCCGAAAAAGCAGCTACTGCAAGTCTCAAGTGAGATAATGCAAGTTACAGACAAAAGAGGTAAGTACCCCTCAGTCAGAACAGTACCTTAGGTTTGAAGAATAGGATCCAGATGGCATCTGGTCTGGTTGCAGTCTAGCAGATCCTGGGTTCCTGGGCCTCAGTCATGGGGACAAGAGGGAGGACATCTGGAGGACTCCTGCACTGCAGTTTGAAGGTCGGCGGCAGCTATGGGCTCTTTTCAGATCAACAGCACTTTGCGGTTTCAGATACCGGCAAATAGCACCACTGCGGTTGTTGAACACTTGATGGGCTTTCCCTTGCTATGGAGTCCAGTACTCTGGGTGAGGTGACTCAGACTTGGGGCGTTCTGCCTCGGGAGGGTCCTCAGGATCTTCCTGGAGCTCTGGTCAGGCTTAAAGACGATACACTCGGCTATGGATTTCTTGGCCCCTAGCACTCGGTTTCAGCAGCAGCAACGAAGTACAGCCAGTTGGGGAAGGTCCTCCAGCAAAGTTCGTCTTGGGGTTAGTTGGTCCCACCAACCCAAGGGAAGAAGTTGTCAGTTCCGGGGCTTCTGTAGTCGATTCAGAGTTAGAGTTTCAGCAGTGCAGCAGGGTTTCCCCGGGCAGTTCAACGGTTGAGGAGGGTGCAGAAAGCTTTTCTTACAGTTTCCTTTGTCGGATGTTAAGTCCAGTGGTCGACTGCCTTCAGTCCAAGAAACCTCACCTTTTATGCAGGTTTCTCCAATTCATACACAGCCTAGCTGTCACTCACACAGGACAGCCAGCCAATCAGCACTGGGTAAGTTCAGGCAACAAAGGAGACTAAGGACAGGGAATTTTTGGCACCTCCCTCGCTTCTTGCCCTGCCAGAAACACTGGAGAAAGAGGCGGGTTTCAGTACTGAAGCCCGCCAAAGGCAAAATGCAAAACAAACAAAATGGTTAAACCTAGTTTGGCATGCAGAGTAAAACCCAAGACAGACCTCACAAGCAAGAAATGGCCAAAAAAGACGACATTGGGCATTTTGACAATACTGCAGCTGAGGAATCAGCCTGTTGTAGAAACGCACAATGGTAGGAAAATTAAACCTCTGCCACCAGCCATTTAAAGTTGCGAAGGTGACAAAAATGTTACATGAGTAAGTAGGAAAAGGGGCAACTAGGTAACCCCCCCTCAGCACTCCACATAAAATGGTGTGTGCTGGAACTACATAGGAAAAAAGTAAGTAAAGTAAATTTCACTTTACTACTCTTGGGAACAGTAGCTCACCCAGGAGAAGGTATTTAAACCTTATGAGAAATCCAAAGGACTTCTATGTGGCACTGCACTGAGGGTGCTGGGTGTTGCAATGCAAATGGCAGATGCCTATGGAGTTTGTCAGACTCCAAAAAGAAAGAAAACACATGGTGTGTTAGGGAGAATTCTCTTAAAAGGCTAATTTCCCTTACCTATAGAGTCCCCCAGCAGCTTTGCTAGATTTGAAGGGTTTATTTTTTTTCTCCTGCTAAGAGTGAGACTTTTTTCTCCCCACTCTTAGATAGATTGCTGATGTGTGTTTTGGGCTATTTTTGTGCTTATGGTCTATGGGGCTTGTCTCACCCTCATAGGTATCAATTTGCATGTGTGTTACACAGCACCCTCAGTGCAGTACCACAGGGGTGTCATAGTGACCCCCCCCAAACATAGACTCCATACCCTGGGACTGACTACTGTCTCCCAGGGCATGTAAAGTCCCCATTGACTCTTCTAGTCAATAACTATGAACAAAACCAGTACAACCCATTTTATTATGGAAGTACTGGGAAGGGTTAATAGTTTTCCCTGGTGTTCCTTTTCGAGAGGGTACCGTCCAGTCCCTCTCTTCAAAGTTTCTGGCTGGTGGCAGTGGTTACTACCATAAATATTCGACCGCAAATATTTTCCTATGGGATTTTCCCATTGTTCGAGGCTACCACTTTTACTGACAACCTCTAACATACCGCTGGTTTATTTTATTATTAAATTTACTCCGGTAGGGTTTTATTGCCAGATCTTTGATAATATTTCTTTCTCGTGTCTTTCTCTGAAATCCTAACCCAGGTCAGGGATCCTTTGTTCGTCCTTTTGGCAGGCTTTTGCACAGAAGCCCTCCTTTCGGCGCCACTGAGTCTGGGGTAGACAGAATGTGTGGGAGGGGGAATAGGCACCCTGGATAGGGTTGCCTAAGCAACCCAAGTCGCACTCTGGCCTGATAGGCTGGGGGGTTATCCCGCCAGGATAACCACTCCGCTGTGTGAGTGACAGCTAGGCTGTATGAATGGGGGTTTTTCTGCATAAAAGCAGGGGTCTGAGGACTGGAGGACAAGACGTTGCCACTGGACCTAAGAAATCCGAAGAGGAGAGAAGCCAAAGACATCTGCAACGACTGAACCACCGGTGAAGCCCTGCTGCAGATCCTCGCCACTTTTATCCAAACACCCGAGAAGATCTTCACCTGCAAGAGTCTTCTTCCCTTGAGCTATTGAGGCCAACCAGTTCGCCAATCGCCTTCCAGGACCTGCCTTGGTCGAATCGCCAGTGGCAAGCACTAGCAGACCGGATACCAGGCACCCGTCCACCACGACCATGATTTAAAGGAGCGTACCTTTTATTCCATTTTGGCATCACCGCGGCTGGCTTCCTCCCTGGGCAGTGCAGTAACTCGAACCTTCCTCCACGACGAGAGCCTCTCTTCCTCTGCTGGATCTCCCGAACTGCAGGAACTGCCAGGAACTACTGCCACCGCAAGAGCCTCATCCACTTTTAAGGTTCATTGTTCCGCCAGGCCTCCCGTTTTGTTGGGTACTGCTAAAGGTGTTTTAAATCCTTTACTTACCTTCTGGGCTGGCCGCCCCTTTCGTCTTACATTGTCTTTTACCGTCTGCAACCGCCTTTTCAAACGTTAAAGAATTGACTGCAGCTACTAGAACAGTTTTGATCCTGGGCACTATGCCTTGTTCCTATGACTCTGGCACAGGCCTATTGACTCTGGCTAAATCAGTTACAACTGCCTTCTCTAGATTGCTTTTCATCAAGAAATGTGTAGGTGCACATAAAGTCTTATAACCACCGTTCCCCTTTAAATATTGTTAAGTGCCCTTTTGCTCGGTTTTCACCTAAGTATTGCTGATGCTAAAGTACTGCCTTGCCTAACTTGTTCACAATCCAATTGGGAAGTGTTGCTGGTGTGTTTAGGAGTCTAACCCTGTATAACTTGACCTTTCCCTCCCTCTGAAAAAGTCGATAGACTGCCATTTCTGCTTGGTTTTACACTGTGCCATTTTGCTCAGTTTTCTCTCTTGCTCAAACTTGTCTAAACTTGAATTAGGGAGTTGTGTATACTTTTCTTGACTGTTTTAACTTGCTTTAATGATAGTGATTTGTGTGTGGAATTAAGAGTGTGCAAAATAAATATATATATTCTTTTTGATACAAAGCTTTGGTCAGTGTTTCCTTGTTCCATATAATTGTAGCCCTTTTGTGTAAACCTTGAATACTGCTCATCTCCCTCTTGAGATAGGTCTGACTGCTCAGCCACAGCTACCAACTAAATCTGGTGGTACAGAGTGATACCAAAGGGGATTTGTTGCATATACCTGTAGTCCTAATCTTCTGTAGTGCTCCCTAAGGGAACTGCATAGGATTCTGCCTAACATGGTGTTAACATAAAAAGGTCCTAAAGTCCAGCAAAATAACTGGGGGTCTTGCTGTCGGAAGTGGCCTCTGTAGTGTGACTGATTACGGCCGGCTGTCGGGCTGTGTGCTGGAGAGAGGTGCGGCTTGACGGCCCGGCTTGACAGCCCTTGGCGGCCCTCGGTCCCTTCCTCGAATTTCGAGGTTGAGCTTGGGACGTGAAAGCTAGACGCGGAAGCGGGCGCTGGAGCTGGAAGCAGGTAGCCTTACAGCTACAGAACAAGTGTGGTCCCGGACATCAGACCACACAGAAGTTTCCCTTCAGTGTGGTGTTCTGGCTGAAAACCTGTCCGGGTTGTTTGATAAGGTGACACGGCCACGGAGACCTAGTCCCAGTCTCTTTTCACTAGCAAGCCCGTTATGATGACTGAAGCTTGAACAGAGTGGGCTGCAGGTGACGGGTAACGGGCGAGTGCCCTATAAATCTGTCAGTGTAAAGTGGTGACTATGATTTTCTTGACCTCATCAGGTTTGGGTGAGCACCCAATGATATGCTGTGATATATGACAACAGCTGCCTGAGGTCTTATTGAGGATTTATTGAACTGCAAGAATGGGCAGTCAATTGACAGCTAAAAACTAATTGATAGCTTTGCAGGAGATTGTGGGAGACTGCAGAGGTTCATCCTCCTTGATCCCAATTGTCCTGTGAATCTGTTTACCTGCCTTTTGTGGATACTCAGTATTCCGAGCTGACTATAAATCTTAACAGTGTTATTTCCAGGAATACTAAGTTTGGTGAAGCTTGCAGTGGAGGAAAGGGCTCCTGCTGCTTGCTGCTCACGGCTGCGCACGGAAGGGCTTGTATGCTACTACTCCTAATTGCATATTCAGTAATACTGAACTGACATAAGGAGAAGATTGTGTCCTGCTTCTAAACCCTGTGGAACCTATTGCACTGACACATTTATGTTGATACTATTACCAGAACCTTCAAAGTGCGAGCAGTGCTGGGTGTTGGTTTGCTGAGAACGCATTGCTGAATGAAGGGTATTACATACACATTGAAATCCGGCGTGCCCGCTAATATAGTAGTGACAAAAGCGTCTGTGCTCTTAAAGCCCACTACCCATACGGCCTCACCTATTGCCCTGAAAAAAAAAACTAGGAGGACAACCGATTCTGACACCAGAAAAGCACGGATCCTCTGGTGACATACAGGGATTCTGTATCCCGAGGTGCGAACCAGATATGTTAACATCTGTGCATGTTGCCAATCACCTTGGCCTTACTGATAATTCTACTCTGGTGACACCTGTACAATGTTTGGCAAGTGAGAGGGTGAACACTTCTATTTCAGACACTACTATCATAAATGAAATTTATGTGACCCAACAGGGGGCGGAAGAGATCAATTCAGGTCTGCTGATCGATCTAACCATGCAGACCCCAATTCACGAGGAAATAATAAATCCCGAATCATCAATACAGGTGGTGGGCAGTGCAACTGATTACGTTGCGGGTATGGTGCCGCCCTCCTTGGTACATACGAATAAAGACAAGCCCATTGATATTGATGTTATTACATATGAAGATGGTTCGATAATGTATGAATCACCGATTACAAATGACAGAACTAAAGGCAACGACTGTAGCCTATATGGCTCCCCGAGCTTGTCTGACCATCAAACACAAGACTCTAAAGATCTAACATCATCATTTGTATATCCAACTCCGCATGCCCCTCATAAAAAAAGTATTGGTGCCTTTGAAAAATGTTGGTGATAATAACAATGGCCACAATACAAATACACCAGTGATAGAAATTACACTCAATGCAATAAATATATCAATGATGTCTCTGTTTAAAATGTTTGAGTCTTTGGATGCCAAAATGACATCCCAAGCGGTTCAGCTGGACCAAATCACACAAAATCTAGGAAAGAATCACCAGATGTTTAAGTAATCAAACATGTGGAAATGTGGGGAATAATGCTATGTTGGTTGGCAAAAGTACTGATTTAGTTCAATTGGCTGCGCGAGTGGGAGGAGAAGTGGAAGTTCCAAAAAACATGACAGCGGTATTACCTACTTTTTCTGAGATCATATACCTAGATATATTTACTCCCACAGACAAACCTCTCTTTGTCATGGCTAGAAACAAATAAAAAGTTGTTTAAGATAAAGAACTACATACTAAGAATGATGATGACAAAGTGGCTACGAACAAGCAGAATACTGAGACTTTGGTACGTACTCATACAAAGGATAAGTCTGAACAGATGAAAACCTGGAAAAAAACTAAGAACCAAAAGTGGGCCCCTCGTGTAACGCAGACACTTGTTAAACAGTTTGTAAAGCAGATCCAAACTACAGAGAAAACTGGACCTACACTTAGTGGTTCTCTACGAGCCAAATATAACAACCTAAGGCGTCACAGACAGCCGGTGGCAAGTGAAGCAATGATTGCAGCGCAGCACATGGATCATCCCCCACTAAATGAGCTGCTGTATCTACTTCATAAAACAGGGACACATCAACAATCACAAGGAGTAAATCCAAGTACCTCTAATGCGGAGATGCGATCCATCCCAACCTTAAGTACAACAGCGGCTAACATCCTTGCGAGTAATATACCACTAGATGTTGCTAAACCAAGAAATGTTGCTGTCAAGGATGGCACTCTGTCAAGAGTGGCACAGGGCCCCCAGGTAGGGTTTGGGTGGCTGTGCTGATGTAAGGTAACAGATAAGTACACACACAGCAGGAAACTCAACAAGAAAGAAAAGTAAGCAACTGTAGTTGTGACCAGAAAGGGGCAGGAAATACAAAGATACAAACCAACTGGATTCCCTCTTGGGGTGTATGCAGAAATGGAAAAGGGTGTTCCACGGACCTTTGGAAACTCCAGCCTTCTGCACAGATTACTATTACAGGGGCCCACTCTGTCTGCTCATGGCTGGGAACAACAGCTGTGGGTGTCTAACACAGAAAACACGACAAGGGAAGGGGCAGAGGTTGCCTGCCGGAAACCAACAGTCAAGCTCTGTACAAAGGATTAACATAAGACACAAGAGAGACAAGAACAGAAATAACCAGGGAAAAGGAAGTCTAAGAGAAATCTAGCAGAAGGGAATGAAGGAAAAAACAGTACAACAGAAATGGGTAAACTAAAGGGGAGGACAGAGGACTCAAGGAAGAGAAGGACAGGGATCAAGAACAGGGGGTTGCAAAGAAGGAAGAGAGAAAGGGAGCAGCAGTCAGGAAATAGGGGGACTGCAAACAAGGAAGCAGGGCTGCAGTACCAGATGGTACAAGGTGCAGAAAAACTGTAGGGGATTGCAGAGGACTGTAGTAGGCTGCAAGGCAGAGAGTCCAGAGGAGCAGGACTGAGAGCTGTAGTAGGTAGCAGACAGAGATCCCAGAGGAGTAGGGCAGCAAGGAGCGAACCCAAAGGAACAGTGCGTCGAGGCAGGGAGACCAGAGGGTCAGGGATGAAAGCAGAAGAGAGTAGATATTCTTAAAGATATTAGGGCGACAATACAAAAATTGTCTTAAAAGGCTAATTTCCCTTACCTATAGAGTCCCCCAGCAGCTTTGCTGGATTTGAAGGGTTTATTTTTTTTCTCCTGCTAAGAGTGAGACTCTTTTTTTCCCCACTCTTAGATAGATTGCTGATGTGTGTTTTGGGCTATTTTTGTGCTTATGGTCTATGGGGCTTGTCTCACCCTCATAGGTATCATTTTGCATGTGTGTTACACAGTACCCTCAGTGCAGTAAAATAGGGGTGTCATAGTGACCCCCAAACATAGCCTCCATACCCTGGGACTGACTACTGTCTCCCAGGGCATGTAACATTTAATTGTAACACTACCACGAACTATGATAGTCATTTACCAAAGTATGAATCAAAGTCTGAGCAGATCAGGCTGCTCAGTCTGAGCAGTCGAGGAACGATTATACATTGGTGCTACGAAGAAGCTAAGATATGCCCTAGAGCCAAAATGTTACCAAAGATTTATCCTCAAATGTCGACCTTCGCCCCATACAGCGTATGACCATAATAGGACAAGCGTAATGGCGATTTTTGGAGACATCTCCTCAATAGATATCCAACAGGTCGAATTTCTTAATGTTAAAAATCTGGACATTGTTCGAGTATGGATTTCTTCAAATTTGGTCAGGAATACTATCTAGCAAGCTAGGATGGAACTATTTTCAATGGGCTTCTTGTTGGCCGTGGACCCTACAAGTATTGCCCTCACCTATGAATACTGAGCAGCTTGAAGATATAAATGATGGCTCTTCATCCAGAGCTATGAGAACATATCAAAAACAGAATACAATAGTTCAACACGAGTTGAGGAGAGACCCAGCTACTGAGTATAACAGAATATCAGAAATGGCATCATAACAATTGAATGGACATCATAGCACATTAAGCGTAGTGAGCTGGAACACGTGTGGGCACGCACAACTCCTTGTTGGAGGTGAAACTAATTTGAATGACTGACATAACTGCCTTACAGGAAACCTGGTTAGTCAAGTGCCCTGTGTGGAATGACCATGAAATTATTTTTCAAGCAGCCAACATAAATCATAAAGGCTGACCATCCTCAGGTCTAATTATTGCCATAGAAGTAGGCAAAGGTCTTGCAATACTTCCACGGTCTGCCCCGAACATATTCATGCAACTTGTCAAAATCACATATTCTGGTGGTTGTTTGGCTTTAACATATATCGTAATCCTCTTGGTATCTCAGACAAGGTATTTCTCCAGGAATTGGAAGTCTTTTTCAATGAGATTGTAATGACAAAAGAGATAACTAATGTTATACTTGTAGGTGATTTAAATTTGCAATGTTTGAACTATCCCAAAGTGAAAAAGACCCCAATTTTTGAAAGATGGACTAGTCTCATGAGTAATCGCAATATGATGATGCTTAACGGTGCTATTGTGGGTGACATTCCATCAAAGGAAACCTGGCACAGAGGAAACAGTAGTTCAACCATTGATTATATGTACACTGATCCACGTTTCAAAATGTATCTTTATTTAAGATTATACCCCAGAATGCTAGTGATCACCATATGCTGACTATGCACTTGAACTGTATTGATGATAATAAAAAAGATGACCAGCTTAGATATGATGCTCACCTTACAATTAATAACTCAAGGTCTCGATTCAGGTGGACTTAGACAAAACTTAGTGACTTGAATAGAGAATTACTGGGGAAGCAGGTACAAATGCAATGGCCTGAAGAACCTTATAATGTTACCCTGCAAATGTTTAGAATACACTCAGTAAAAAGAACCCACACATACTTTGCACCAAAACATACATTTGCTGAACAAGTACAGAAGCGGAAAACGATGTTGCGTAGAGATAAGAGAATGGCTCAATCGTTACCTGACGACACAAGGAATGATACAGTACGTGCTCTTCAGCGTGCATACACTGCTTGGATACGATCACACAGATGCATTCTCTATCAAGCAGATGGAGAAATGATGCTCCAAGCAATCTTGACAAAAAATACAGCTCAGATTTGGGGTCCTCTTAATGCTGCAAATCATTCAAAACCAGCTGCTGTCAAGATAAATGGGGTAACTGAAACAATGTGGGTACGTTATTACACACAGTTATATGCTGACCCTGATACAGACCAAAGTAAATCCTCAGTATTAAATGTGAATGTTGGTGATCTGCAAATGTCTGAGGATGCGATACTAGAGTATATTCCCACATCCTCAAATTCAAGAGCCCCAGGGCCAGATGGGTTTACCAACTGTATGATGAAACAATACCCAGAATGGTGGGCTCAGATTTTTTATAATATTTTCTCCTACGTAATAAAAGCGAATTGCATTCCGTTAACTTGGAAATCTTCTGTTGTCGTCCCAATTTTTAAAAGAGGCGCTCGGTCTTGCCCTTCTAATTACAGACCTATCGCCCTCATGGACATCCCCGGGAAAATCTTTTGCAGGTTTGTCCTACGAGATTTTAATACTTGGGCGACAATGCATAATAATCAAGACCTGTATCAAACAGTGTTTATACCTGGATGGGGACATTAATAAATCTGTTAAAATTAACTGCAGTAATCCAACATCACGTTTATCTGAAGCAACCATTATACTTTCTGTTCGTTGACTTCAGAGCAGCGTTTGACTCAGTAGTTCCATCAAAACTACTTAAGAAACTTACCCGTGAGAAGTGTCCTGCATATTTAGTTAAGCTGATAGAGATGTTATACTCTGATACCAGCTTGAGAGTGCGACTCAATTTACAAGGTACATTAACTGCTAACATCTTGACCTTCAGAGGACTAAGACACGGGTGTATACTCGCGTCTACCTTGTTTAACATTTTTATCTCGGGCATCTGTCGAACCTTTAAAGATGTTGTAACTGATGCACCAAGATTAGCCGGTAAGG
This sequence comes from Ambystoma mexicanum, assembly GCF_040938575.1. Taxonomy (NCBI): domain Eukaryota; kingdom Metazoa; phylum Chordata; class Amphibia; order Caudata; family Ambystomatidae; genus Ambystoma; species Ambystoma mexicanum. Next base: position 128,316,720 of record NC_090927.1, read on the forward strand.
CCCTTGCGGCCTTATTATATGCAGATGACTTGGTTCTGATATCAAAGACTCCCCGTGGCCTCCAAAACTTGCTTGATGCGCTTGCAAATTATGTAAGTGAAAATATGCTAACAATTAACCTTAGCAAAACCAAAGTTATGATATGTGACACGAATATTAAAGGCACCCCTAAAAGAAACAAACATATGCCTAAGTGGCACATACAAGGACAATCTCTAGAAGTAGTACTGCAGTATACCTACTTGGGAGTTATCATTGACGGACCAAAGAATAACACATTTACAAAGTCTTAACAACAAGTTAAATATGATGACATCTCAGGCATCGATTATACAGGCCAAATATGGTAAATTTTCTATCACTCCTGCATTGTCATACTTTAAGCAGAAAGTGGCCCCTGTGCTACTTTATGGATCTGAAACCAAAATCTACATACCTGAAAATATATGGCTGCGTTTTGAAAGCAGATACTGGAAAATAATTCTAGGTCTGCCTAAGTCGTTACCAATAGCCTGGATTAGAACTGAAGTAGGCTTAACATCTCTATACGCACGTTATATATGGCAGGTGACTTCACTTTTCAGGAAATGCATTTTGGCTTCAGGAATAAACAAACTGATCAATGTACTAGCTGAATATGTTTTCTCAACAAACGATATATTCATGGTTGAATGGCGCTGTGTTGTAATCGAAGTTCTAGCTGATGCTGATGTTTCTTTAGATGACTTACTTATGAATCCAAACAGAGTTCAAATTAAAATATTTCAGCGCACAAGGAAAAAATTCTTGCGATTTTCCCAAAAACCCGTTTTTACACAAAATAAGTAGTGATGTAGAACCATACTTGCTCAAGTCACCATCACATGAACATAGAACACAATTCTTGCGGATACGATTCAACCTATGGGACACAAGGAATTTGAAAGCTAAATGAAAATTGTTACTGGCAAAAGACAACGTATGTCGATTTTGTAAGATCAGTAACCAACCGGAAACTACACAACATTTACTCACCGAATGTATACCCCTCAGTCAAACGAGAACAACATTTTAGACACATTTTGCAGGAGTATAGATTGCTCACATCAGACACCATGTGGTGGATGATATATTGTGGTCGAATTACTACCTTCAGAATTGCATCAATTGCCTTTTTAAATGAGCTGAAACTCCACAATGACTAAATCTTGGTAAAAACAAGAAGGAAATTGCACTTAATACTGAAGATTGTCACCACAAGGGAAATTTTAAACAGCTCCCATGTTCAATTCTATGATGATGATGTCAACAACCTTTGCCTTGTTTTTTTTTGTTTTAAACTATTCTCTTCTTTTATATTTATATGATTTAGGCTGTCTGCTTGTAAACAAAGTACACTGTTTTTTTTAATATTATATTTTATTGGTTTTGTAACATACAAAATTTGGTCCTCACCGGGCCAAGACACAAAACAAACTAAAAACAATAATACCGTACAGTGGAATACTCAAACAAGCAAATCTGTGCTAGTGTGAAGGATCCTCTAATGCCCTGCACATTCTACGTTCAGGAGTGTTATATCAAGTCTGGTTGCAGAGTTCACACCTCGTCTTCCCATCTTTTCCGCCTTTTTAGGACATCCTCTGGCTTTATACACTCTTCTTTCTATGGCAATGCAAATCTGTACATCAGTGATCCACTGGCAATCAAAGTACACTGTTGAGGAGAATGACAATGCATTACTTACCGTAAAAGCATTTCTGATAGTTGTATCTGCTTAGATTCACATGCTGTGCATAGTCCGATATCCAGTGGTCACTGCAGAGTATTGCATTTTGTTATCGTAGTCGAAAAGGGGATGTCAACAAGGCGTGTCTGTAACACTATCCCTATAGTGACATGTATTGTACCCACAATCCCTCACGCGTCGAGGTCCCTCTGTTTGTATTTTTTCTGCCCTGAGGGAGCCTATTAGACGCGAGTGAGTACAGAAAAGAGAGAGATAGATAAAGGATGTCTATGTTCCTTCCATCCGAGCGGGGAGGAAGGGTGGGCGCATGTGAATCTAAGCAGATACAACCATCAGAAATGCTTTTACGGTAAGTAATGGATTGTCTTCTGATGTTTGTTAATCTGCTTAGAATCACATGCTGTGCATAGACTAGCGAGCAGTACCCGGAGTTGGAGGTGGGTTGTGAGAAGGAACAGTAGAAAAAAGATGTCTTAATACTGCTTGTCCCACCTGGGAATCAGATCTAGAGTGGGCATCTAGACAGTAGTGTTTTGTAAAGGTGTACACAGAACTCCAGGTTGCCGCTTTGCAAATGGACTCAAGAGGGACATTTGCAATGAATGCTATGGAAGCCCCAGTGCCACGAGTAGAATGTGCTATCGGCTTGAAGGGTAGTTCTCTCTTAGCAAGAGTGTAACAGAGTGATGCATTGGACAATCCATCTAGATATAGTGGATTTTGAAACTGCATCTCCTTCTCTTCCTGCTGCCACTGAGACAAAGAACTGATTAGTCTTTCTCAGAGGTCTAGTTCTTTCCATATAAAACATGACGGATCTGCGCACATCTAGTGAATGCAGGCTCCTTTCTCCTAAATTTGAAGGGTTTTGAAAGAACGTTGGTAGTTCTATTGACTGGTTGACATGGAATTTTGAAATAAATTTTGGTGCAAACCTAGGATGTGTGCGTAGAACCACCTTATCTTTGTGAACTGTTACAAAGGGGTCTAGTATAGAGAGCGCTTGTAGTTCACTCATTCTCCGAATGGAGGTGATAGCTAGTAAGAAAGCAGTCTTAAGCGTGATGTCTTTAAGGGATGCCTTGTGCATTGGTTCAAAGGGTGAGCCCATAAGCCTGGTAAGTACCACGTTTAGGTCCCATCCGGGAGCTGGGTTGGCTATAGGAGGGTGTATTCTCTTTACTCCCTCCATGAAGGCTTTTATAACTGGGAATTTTCACCATGACACTGAGTTGAGAAGTGGTGTATACGAAAAGTGCAGCTAGATGAACTTTAATAAAATTAAAGACCAATCCTGAGTCTACTAAGTGAGTCAGGTAAAGAACAATATGTGTGGGAGAGCAGTCAACGGGGTTGATGCTCTTATTTCTACACCAAATGACGAATCTCTTCCATTTGCTAGAATAGCAGTAACGAGTGTTAGGTTTTCTAGCCTCCTTAAGAATGTCCATGCATCTTTGAGGGAGCTGTAAGTGTCCAAATTCTATGACCTCAGGAGCCAGGCTGCTAAATTCATGGTCTGTGGGCATGGGTGTATCGTCTTGCCCCTGTCCTGTGACAGCATGTTGTACGGGCAGGGTAGTTTCACCGGTGGAGACTGAGACATCTCCATCAGGTGAGTGAACCATGGCTGTCGGGCCCACATAGGGGCCACTAGTATCATGGTGACTGGTTCCTGTTGCATCTCGTGCACTATTTTGTTGAGAAGGTGAGTCGGGGGGGAAAAGAGTAAACAAATTTCCCTGACCATGTTATCCAGAGACTGTTCCCCTTGGATCGGTTCTGGGGGTACCTGGAGGCGTAATCTTGGCATTGGGAGTTCTCCAGAGATGCGAATAGATCCATTTCTGGGAACCTCCATTGTGTGAAACATCGAAGACGATGTCTTCTCTTAACCGCCATTCGTACTCTGCGGGCAGAGGGAAGTCTCTGCTGAGTTTGTCTGCAAGCATATTGAGTTTCCCTGGTACATGTTGTGACAACAGGAACATGTGTTTGAGAGCCCACTTCCAGATGTTCTGGACAGCTTGGACAGTCCTGGAGAGTGCATGCCCCCTTGCTTGTTGAGGTAGTACATTGCTGTGGTGCTGTCTGTGAGGACCATCACTGTCTTCCCTTGCAGGTGTGCCTGGAAAGCCTTCAGTGCCTTGAAGACCGCTAGTAGTTCCAGCAAGTTTATGTGTTTGGATGCTACACCCGGAGTCCAAACTCCATGTGCAGTTTGATGGGATAGGTGAGCCCCCCCATCCTGTGAGGGATGAGCCTGTGGTTAGAGTGGCTTCCACTGCGGGGGTGGCGAATGGTTTCCCTATTACCAGGTTTTCCTTCGACCACCACCGTAGCGAGAGAACCAAGGCCTGCAAGACCACCACTAGATTGTCGCATTGTCCGCTGGCCGACCCCACTGGCTGTTGAGCCACTCTTGCATTGGGCGCATGGGCAGGCGCGCGTAGGGTACCAAATATATACATGACGCCGTCATTCCTATTTATTTATTTATTTTGCATTTGTAAAGCGCACTGCAGCCCACGGGCATAGAGGCGCTATCAAGGATACTTAAGAAGGCTTGCTTGAGGGTTACAATAAGCGGCCCAAGAATATAACGTTTGCTTAGGTTGGTACAGTTACAGAACAGTATTATACAATGTAAGGTGTGAAACATTCAGTGAGGGAGCATATGTCAGGGATCATACGTGGGTAAGCTGTTAGGGAGAATTCTCTCTTTAGGCTGAATTTCCTAACCTAGTGAGTCCCCCAGCAGCTTTGCTGGAATTCTGGAGTTTGTTTTTTTCTCCTGCCAAGAGTGAGACTCTTTTTCTCCCACTCTTGGACATGATTTATGGTGTTCCTTTGACTGTTAATGTGTTTTATGGGCTATGGGGTCCTTTACTCCATAGGGTCTAATGTGTTTTTTACTATGTGTGTTGCACAGCACCCTCCGTGCAGTAACACAGGGGTGTCATAGTGACACCCCACCATAGATTCCATACCCTGGGACTGACTACTGTCTCCAAGGACATGTAAAGTCACCATTGGCTTTACTAGTCCCAAATTATTAACAGAAACCAGTACAAACCATCATATTGTGGACGTACTGGTCGGGGCAATTCGATTGCCACAGGGTCTGTTAGTCGAGGGGGCACGTCCCCCCTGATCGAGTTTTGGCTGGTGGCAGTGGAAACTACTTTTTATATTCGACCGCGAATATATCCCTATGGGATTTTCCCATTGTTCGAGGCTACCAACTTTAATTATTTAATTCTCATAGCCTCGAACATACCGCCGGTTTATTTATTTAATATTAATTCGCCGGTTGGTATTTTTTGCCAGGACTCGATTCCAAAATGGCGTTTGTGTTCTCTTCTGTGACTCCAACCCAAGTCGAGCCCTTTGTTCCACTTTTTGGCGGGCTTCTCCACAGAAGCCTCCAAAAGTGGTGCAACTCTGGGTACCACAGGGGGTGTGGGAGGGGTTTAGGCACCCTGGACTGAGTTACCTTGGTAACTCAAGTCGCACTTTTGTGTGATTGGCCCAAGTGGTGAGCCGGCTGGCTCACCACTTAGCATGTTTGATTGACAGCTAGGCTGAGTGAATGGGGGTGTGCTGCATAAAAGCAGGGCTTTGGGGACTGGAACTTCAGAAGTCGCCAGAGGACCCGAGAATCCGACGAGGGAGAAGCTGAGCCGACCTACCATGACGACACCACCGGTGGAGCCCTGCGGAACCGACTCGCCACTTCCCGACGACAGAGAAGATCTCCCGGCTGGAGAGGCTTCTTCCCCTGACTGGTAGGCACAACCAGTTTACCTTCTTCTCTTCGCACCCCAGACCGTCTTGTGGTCGAATTGCCCATGCCAAGCACCCCGGCAACCGGATAGCCACTTACCACTGGACCGCGAATAAAAGGACCGCTCCTTTTACCTGAGAACTCCGCGGCTGGTTTCATCCCTGGCAGTGCAACGGACTCCTGTCTTCCTCCCCGACGAGATCCTCTCTTCCCCCGGACGAAGCACCAACTTACATCCGCTGCCAGGAACAACTGCCCCCGCTAGAGTATTCTCACCACTTTAAGGTACCGTGTCCGCCAGGCCTCCCTTTCTAAAGATTGCTACAAGGTAATAATAACCCCTTAACCTTCTGGACTGGGCTGGCCGCCTTGACCCTCTAACTGGTCCCTTTCTTTTGGTCCAACTCTTTTTGAACCTTTGCAAGACTCTTATGCACTTCAACCGTGTGACCTTGGACACATTTTGTTCTGATCCTCTTAAAGTGGATCCGGCCTACTGAACTTTAAACTCACAGTTTTACTTTGCCTTCCTCTCTTGTTGTGTTCTTAAAAAAAAGTGTTGTGATCTGTTTCAATTTATACTCTGCTTTTCTCTCCCTTTTTAAACGAATTATTAGAGTGCCATCTGCGTTAAGCGCTCACCGCTGTCTGAAAATGAGTGGGGCTTTACTTAAAATTTGTCTAATATTGTTTTAAGGGAGTGTATATCTTTTAGGGACCGTGTTTTTGAATTGCTTACTATTAGTGCCTGTGTGTTTTTCTAGATGTGGTTTTAAATAAATAATTATATCTCTTTTACACCAAGCTCTGGTCAGTGTTTACTTGTTCTACTGTGTTCTTTTGACCTATTGTGAATACTCTGTATACTGCCTAACTCTTCTTGAGGGAAGTCTGACTGCTCAGCCACAGCTACCAAGTGAATCTGTGTGGTACAGACTGCTACCAAGTGGGTTTACTGCCAAACACCTGTAGTCTTAAAGCTTTTGCAGTGGTCCCGGAGGGAACTGCACAGGTTTCTGCCTAACATAAGCCCTCTAGACAAAAAGCCTAGTTTTTAATGCCTTGCGGAAGGCGGCATGGGATTTGATTGATCTGATCTCGTTTGGGAGGTTGTTCCAGAGAGAGGCTGCCATTGATGGGAAGCTCGAGCCCCCAGTACGCACTCTATGCGTGTGAGGAGTCAGGATGCGGTTGGCATAAGCGTCCCTGGAGGGTCGGGTCGCTGTTTGTTTGTAGATCCTTTGTTCAAGATAGGGGGGTGCGAGTCTGTGAAGACATTTATGAGTTAGGGCAAGGGTTTTGAAGACCACCCTTTCTTTGATGGGTAGCCAGTGTGCCTCTCTCCTGACCAATGAGATGTATTCTCTGCGTGAAATGCCTGTTGCGGCCCTTAAGGCATTGTTCTGGGCAATCTGGAGTTTAGCCAGGTTTCTTTGGGAGATACCGATGAAGAGGGCATTGCAATAGTCAAGCCTGGAGCCAATGATAGCTCTGGCTATGGTAATGCAGTTCTGTTGGGTGAGGAATGGCCCGATAGCATTGATCAGTTTGGAGTGGTACACTGCTGAGAAAGCTATAGTATTGACCTGCCTATCCATGGTCATGCTAGGTTCTAGGTATACGCCCAGTGTCTTAATGGTTTGTGATACTGCGATAGGGGTGTTGTCTATATTGAAGGCCTGATACTCCTTGTCAAGTTTGCTCAGTGTGAAGGGGGACCCAATCAACAGGAGTTCGGTTTTTTCACTGTTTAGACAGAGCCAGTTATCTGCCATCCAGGATTGAATGGTGGAGTAGATGAGGTTGAGGGTATCCGTATCAGTGCGATAGTCCCCCGATAGGGGTATGAGCACCTGGGAGTCATCTGCATAGTTTGTATATGAGATGCCCAGTGAGTCCAGAATATGGAACAACGGTCTGGTGTAGAGGTTATATAGAGTGGGGGCAATGCAGGAGCCCTGGGGGACTCCACATTTGATCAGACTAGGTGTGGCGTTAGAGGATTCTGAGAAAACCTTCATTACTCTCTCCTGCAGGAACGAGTTGATCCAAGCACAAGCCTTTGGGGAGAAGTTTGCAGTGGTTGCGAGGTGATGGCATAGGGTTTTGTGCTCTACTAAGTCAAAGGCCGCAGAGAGGTCTAGGAGCAAAAGGAGCGTCGGTTTGCCTGCATCTCTGATGTCATCTATTTGATTTTTTAGATCAAGTAGCGCCGTTTCAGTGCCATGACAAGGGCGAAATCCGGATTGGCGCAGGCCAAGAAGGTGGTTGTCCTCAATGAATTTCTGAACTTGCAGATAAGCTGCTTTGTCCAAGATCTTTAAGAGGAAGGGGACCGTAGTAATGGGTCTGTAGTTGCCAGGTATCAGCGGGTCGAGAGGTGTTTTTTTTAGTAGAGGTCGGACCCAAGCTTCTTTAAGGGAGCTGGGAACAGTGGAAGATCGGAAGGAGGAGTTAATAAAACAGTCACAAAGGGGGCGATGACTGGCGCACAATCTTTAATGATGTGAGCTGGGCAGGCGTCTCCCTTGCAGTTAGATGGTTTAACAGACTTAATGAGGGCAATGACTTCCGATTCGCTCATGGGAGAGAAATCAAATTTGGGTACCTGGTTCAGTGTGTCCAGTGTAGGGTGTGCCGTTTGGGCTGCTAGTAAGGAGGAGACAGCCTTTTGATGGGCTAGGATTTTGGTGTGAAGGGAGTCAAGTTTGTCGAGCATAGCTTTTTGAATTTGGTTACACCAGGCCTCGTCTTTGACAATGCTGGGTGGTGGGGTTGAAGGGGATTCAAGTTCTCTGAAAATAGCAAAGATTTCTTTAGTCCCGGAATCTGCATTATTAATTCTTGTGTTGTAGGATTCAACTTTGGCCTGTGTGGCAGCAATTTTGTATTCTCTGGCAATGGCTTTGAAGGCGGTTTTGTTCGGTTCAGTAGGGTTTCTTTTCCATGTGACAAGTGATGCCCTTTTTTTAGATCCAAGATCCAGGAGTGCTTGGGAGAACCAGGCATTAGAATGCTTAGTTTTTTTTAGCTTTTTTGGCTGTCAAGGGAGCAAGGAACAAGTTACTTACCTGTAACTGTTGTTCTCCAGCATGGGTCTGGCATGGATTCACATGCTCATGAATATTCCCCGTCGTCAGGCTGGGAATCCTCGGTAAAGAAAAATCAGTATCAGTTTCGTTTCTGATCTGTCTTTCGTAGTAGTAACCAATCACTGATCTCTGCGTCATACTGACCACAGCCAATGACTGCCATCTCCCTAAGCCCCGCCTCTGGCAGCCATCTTCAGATTTGGTAGCACGTGAAGTGGCAGTATGACCAAGTGAAGAGCCGCAGAGGGGTAGGCGGGAGGCTTCGCATGTGAATCCATGCCAGACCCATGCTGGAGAATAACAGTTACAGGTAAGTAACTTGTTCCTTCTCCAGCATGGGGTCTGGCATGGATTCACATGCTCATGAATAAAAGAATACATAGCAGTACACACATGCACAACCACGGGAGGTGGCAACAGGCTCAACATTAAGCAATACAACAACTCAACATTAAGCATCTCTTACCTTCTCACCAGGCTCACCTTAGGCGAACAGGTTGCGCAGCACTGCTTGGCCGACCCTGGACTCCTCCCTGGAATCCCAGTCGACGCAGTAGAATTTCGTGAAGGTGTGCGTCGACCTCCACGTAGCAGCCCTGCAGATGTCCAGCAGGGGCACACCAGATAGGAACGCTGTGGTAGCTGCGATCGCTCTGGTGGAATGGGCTCTCGGACGGCCGGGCAGCGGTCGGTTTGCCAACCGATTACAGTACATGATACAGCCGGAGAGCCATCTGGAAATGGAAGCCTTTGAGAGAGCCTGCCCCTGATTGACAGGTCCAAAGTTCACAAAAAGTTGTGACGTCTTCCGAAAACTCTTCGTGCGGTCCACGTAGAACTTCAGCGCTCTAGCCACATCCAGCGAGTGCAAAGTCCTTTCAGCCGGCGACGAAGGGAAGAAAACAGGCAACACCAAGGGTTCGTTGAGGTGGAAGTCCAACGGCACCTTGGGCATGAAGGAGGGGTGCGTCCTGAGCACTACCCTCGTGTCGTGAAAAGTCAAGTACGGGGGCTTGCAGGAAAGGGCCTGGATCTCTCCCACTCGTCGTGCAGAGGTGATGGCCACAAGAAACGCTGTTTTCCACGACAAGAACTTCAACAGAGCTGAGTGCAGAGGCTCGAACGGAGGTCCCATGAGCTTGGTCAGCACCACGTTGAGCTCCCACGCCGGGGCTGGAGCCTTCACCGGCGGGAACGATCTGAACAGTCCCTTCATGAATTCTTTCACCAGACGATGAGACCACAAAGACGTCCGTCCCGTGGTTCTGGTGTATCGGGAGATCGCGGCAAGATGGAAGCGTGCGCCAGTCCAGCCTTGGCCAGCGTCAGTAAGTACGGCAGTACTTGAGGAGCCGTAATCCATAGAGGGTTAATCTTCTGTGCATGGCACCAGACAGAGAACCTCTTCCATTTGTGTCCGTAGCATTTAAGAGTTGAGGATGCCCTGGCCTTTGCAAGAACCTCTCTGCAGTCGGCCGGTATGTCGTAACCTCCAAACTCTAACGCTGCAGGAGCCAGGCCTGCAAGTTCAGCGACTTTGGGTCGTGATGGAGGATGGCGCCTCCTTCTCTGGAGAGAAGATCCACGTCCACTGGCAGCTTGATTGACGGGGACGCTGAAAAGTCCAGAAGGTCCGGTAACCATATCTGCCTCGGCCACGCAGGTGCGACGAGGATCATCCTGCACCGTGACCTCTTGAGCTGGTTGATGAGCCGGATCAGCAACGGCAATGGAGGGAACGCGTATAGAAACAGGCCCTCCCAGGGGAACGAGAAAGCATCGCCCATGCTCCTCGGCTGGGGAAACCTGCTGGCGAACCTCCGGCACTTGGAGTTCGTTGCCATCGCGCACAGATCGATCTGGGGAGTGCCCCACCGTCGGAAGAGGCGGTCCACTAGATCCTGTCAGAGTTCCCACTCGTGGCACGAGCGCAGCTCTCTGCTGAGCGAGTCGGCGATGGTGTTTTTTATTCCTGCCAGATGAAACGGCACCAGAAACATCCCTTGGGCGACGGCACAATGCCACAGATCCTGCGCCTCCTTGGACAGGGCTGGGGATCTGGTACCACCCTGCTTCCTGATTTAGAACATGGGGGTGGTGTTGTCGGTGAAGATCCTCACCACCTTGCCCTTGAGGGATGGATGAAAGGACATGAGGGCCCAAAACACTGCCCGGAGCTCCAGGACGTTGATATGGAGGGACTTCTCCGTCGGAAGCCAAAGGCCTCTCGCGTGCAGATTTTCAGTGTGCGCTCCCCACCCTTCCAGGGAGGCATCCGTGGTCACTGTCTTCTGGTGGCCCGGGGTCTGGAAGTCCATGCCCGCCGTCAGATGCGCGCGGGTGCCCCACCACCGGATCGCTCGTCGGAAGCTCTCGTCGAGTGTGATCCTGTCCTCGAAGCTGCCAGTCTGAATACAGTGAGCGTCCAGGAACTCCTGTAACGGTCGCATCCGAAGCCTGCACAGGTGGATGAGATAAATGCAAGAAGACATCATTCCGAGGAGGGATTTGATGGACCTCACCCTGGCCACGTCCGCAACCAGCATCCGCTGCACCTTGCCCAAGATGGCCCTCGTCCTTTCCTCCGACGGAGAGGCCAGAAGCGCCACTGTGTCGAGTTTCGCTCCCAGAAACAGTGCGTCTTGCACGGGCACCACGTGGGACTTGGCGTAGTTTATGGAGAATCCCAGGTCCGTGAGTAGTTGGACGGTCCTCGCCGTGTGCTCCGCGGCGAGTTCCCTTGTCTTTGTTCGGATGAGCCAGTCGTCCAGGTAGGGTTAGACGTGGATCCCCTCCAGGCGCAGCCGCGCCGCCACCGGTGCGAGGCACTTGGTGAACACCCTGGGTGCCGACCTCAATCCGAAGGGAAGGGCTCTGAACTGGTAGTGACGCCCTTGGACCACGAATCTGAGAAACCTTCGGTGTCCCTTTAGGATGGGGATATGGAAGTAAGCATCCTCCAAATCCAACGACGACAGGAAATCGCCCTCCTCCAGCTGACCCAGGTCGTGCTGGAGGGTGACCATCCGGAACTTCTGTGCCTTGATGAATTTGTTCAGTCGTCGTAGGTCCAGGATGGACGCCATCCTCCTGTCTTCTTCACAAGGAAGTATCTAGAGTAAACTCCGGAGCCCCAAAGCCTCTTTGGGACAAGCTCGATGGAGCCTTTCTTGAGCATCGCCTTTACCTCCAAGAGAAGTTGAGGGACGTGATGTTCCTTCCTGGCCACGGGGGGGGGGGGGGAGACGCGCGGGCACTTCTTTAGAAACTCGAGCGCGTGACCCTGGGCCAGGGCGTCCAGCACCCAACGGTCGGTGGAGATGGACTCCCACACGCTGACGAAGTTCGCCAGCCGGCCGACCACCGGGATTCTTCGGTGGGGGCCCGACCCCACGGCCGGTTCAGTCCTGCTTCGACGAGGCTTAGCCGCCTTGTCCTCCCTGGTGACGACGGTGGGGTCCGCCAGATTTGCCTTGTCCCCTGTAGGCTTCCTGTGACGACGAACAGGCCGCTTGACGATAGGTGGAAAATCTGCCGCCGGAACCTTTGGAGGCACCCTGCTTGCCACCGGCGCTCTGAAAGGGCGGCCGTCGTTGCTGGAGAACACCAAGAGCCCGGGCCGTCTCCGTGTCGGTCTTGATGGCTTGTTGGGAATCGTCCACTGTTTTCCCAAACAGGTTGCTCCCGTCGAACGGCATGTCCAAGACTCTGGCCTGCACGTCCTGCCGGAAGTCCGTTGCCTTGAGCCATCCACGCCGTCTAAGGCACACGCTGTTGCCCAACTGGCGAAACCCAGTGTCAGCGATGTCCGTCGCTATCGTAATGGCGTGGTCCGACGCCACTTCTCCTTCCTGCAAGATCTCTAGGGCCTCCGCCCTCTTGTCTGGTAGGAAGTCCAGCAGGGGGGCGATTTTGTACCACAACTCCGTCGTAGCGGGCTACGATAGCCAAGGCGTTGACAGCCTTAATCGTCGTCGCTGCCGATGAGATGACTCTGCGTCCCATCGTGTCCAATTTCTTTCCCTCGCCGTCCGGCGGGGAGGTTGACGTAGAGGCCGAAGCCCCCCCGCTTTCTTCCTGGCCGCCGCGGAGACGACCGAGTCCGGGGTGGGCTGTGCCCGAAGGCACAAGGGGGCCGCGTCCGGGACCCGGTACTTCTTCTCGTACCGATTCCTTCTCGCAGGTGTTGTGGATGGGTTCTTGAGGAGGGCGAGACCCTCATCCCAGATATCGTCCAGTAGAGGTACAGCGAGGACTGTCTTCCTCTTGGTCTCGCGCCGTTGATAAAGGAAACCTTCCTTCTTCTCTTCCGGGCAGAGCTGGAAAAGCTCGGATGCCCTGGCGATCATGGCATGAAACGATCCAATCTCGTGGGGCGGGGAAGCCCCGGGAGAAGGTGGCGACGGGAGATCCTCGTCGTAAACCTCGTCGTCTGTACCCGTCGCGGCCGTGTCCGTCCCCGTATCATCCCCGCGGGTCGTGGACGGGGGGAGGGCTGAGCAGGGCGCGATGGTTGAAAAGGAGGTGGAGGATGAATCCTCCTCCTCTTAGGAGGAGGGCTCCCAGAAGAGCCTGGCTCTGGGTCCCCCGTCGGGAGCGGTTCCTCCGTTGGTGGCAACGGCAATCTCGTCCTTATCTCCGAGCATAAGGACTGTATAGCCAACAAAATGGCCGCCGAGTTGTCTTGCGGCACTGGTTGAGGGGATTCCGACGGGCGGTCAGGAGCCTCGTCGGCACCCTCGACATTATCGTCTCCGACATCGGGGTCCCTCCCGACGGGCTGGTCTTCTTCCACGCCAAAGCCGTGGCTTAAGACTTCGATCAGCTCCTCTTCAGAGGTTGAGGCCGAATCCACGACGACCTCCTGCCCCCCCCTTTCTTCTCCGTCGGAGGTTTCACGGGGGTCCTGTCGATGGGCATGAAAGAGGACTCCCTCCGCGGTGGCAGGGAGACTCTGGGCCCCCGAGGTCGCCTCCACTGGTGTAGCCTCCACAGGCTGAGCCAGGGCCGCCGCGACTGTCTCAATAGAGGCCTTGGCAGGGTGGATCAAGGCTTTCACCACCTTAGGTGCGCTCACCGCCTTCTCCTTGGGGGGAGGGTCACCGCCTTGCTCCCCCTCCGATGGGGCCTTCGAGCTCGACCGGGGTCTCTCCAGGAGCTTCGCCGGGTGCTCGGCCTTCCTCTTACCCGAGCCAGAGCGTTGGCTCGTGGTTGATGACGCTGGGGAGGATGCGCCCTGCCTGGCACCCGTAGAGCCCGACCGTTCGGCGCTCCCGGTGCCAGCGGACTCGCGGTGCTTGGCCTTCTGTTGGGCCCCCGTCACCGGGGCGCCCTCAAAGGTCTTAGAAGACCGCTTGGACTTCTTCTTTTTCTCGCCTGACGGGCTCTTCCCTTCCAGCCAGTTGGCGAGACGCAGATGGCGGTCCTTCATGGTCCGCTCCGACATATTGCCGCAAAACGCACAGTCCTTCTCCACGTGCGTCTTGTCCTCATGCAGGCAGTAGAGGCAAAGGGAGTGTTCGTCCTCCTTAAAGACATTCTGAAGCTAGCATCCAGGGCAGACCCTGAACAGCTTTCCGGGCGTCGAGCTTCCCTTCTCCTGGGCCATGTCCGAGATGGGCCTGAGAAACTTCTGGAGTCCTCCAAAAGTGTGGCTCGACGAAATCTTCACCCTTGAGGGGCGTAGAAGAATCCAACACGGGTCCCCGTTGATCGGATAAAGAAACGGTGGAGCTTGAGGCACTTTTGACCGAAAAAGAGAAAATGTTCCTATGAAAAAACGCGAAAAAAGCACTAAAGCTCGAGAGCAATAGCACGAGGATCCCAACACTTGAACGTGCGGTAAAAATCTGAAGATGGCTGTCAGAGGCGGGTCTTAGGGAGATGGCAGTCATTGGCTGTGGTCAGTATGACGCAGAGATCAGTGATTGGTTACTACTACGAAAGACAGATCAGAAACGAAACTGATAGTGATTTTTCTTTACTGAGGATTCCCAGCCTGACGACGGGGAATATTCATGAGCATGTGAATCCATGCCAGACCCCATGCTGGAGAATAGTATCTACTGCAGTGGTTATGATATGGTTGAAGGTGTTGGCTAACATTACAGGATCATTGGGGAAAGGTGGTTGCAGGGCTAGAACCTGTAGGTGTGGGAGGAGGGTATCTTTCGTTAAGTTTCTTGGAGCTCCTGCATAGTGCCGCGGGAAGCAGGATAGTGGGTTTCGAGGACTCTGTAGAGATGTCGATGTGAAAGTTAATACAGGAATGGTCTGACCAAGGGATAGGGGATATGGTGGACTGGAGAATGGGGCAATTATGTTGCGCAACCCAGTCAAGGGTCCGACCTTTAGTGTGGGTGGGCTCAGTGATGGCTTGGACAAACCCTAAGGTAGTTAGTCCTTTTTGTAGGGCAATGGCATTGGAGTTTTGGGGGTCGTTGAGCCCTAGGTTGAAGTCACCCAGTACTACTACTACTACGGTGGGTTTTTTCAGGTTGTGGGACAGAGAATGGATGAGGGTTTCTTGGAAGTCGGTGGGAGGGCCTGGTGGGCGATACACAAGGTGAAAGGCAATGGTGGAATTGGGAGACGTTTTGAGTTTGATGAGGAGGTATTCGGCGTTGTGCCCTAGTTCCCCCTGAATTCTTCTGATGTCAAGGGTGTCCTTGCATATGATGGCCACCCCTCCCCCCTTTGGCCTATCCGATCCTGCCTGAATATGGTGTAACCAGATGGGATGGCGAGCGAGAGAGCGGGTCCGGAGGTGTCTTGTAGCCAGGTCTCGCAGACAAAAAGAATGTCGAGATTATCCCTGCTGATGAGATCATGTACATCAAGTGTGTGCACTGGAATCGAGCGGGCGTTAACCAAGGCGCAAGTTAGGGGTTTGGAGGGGGGACTACAAGAGGAGGTTAAGGTAGGTTTTTGGTTGGGGGTGGTGGTAGTTACAGGTTTGGTGGTGTGGGGAGCATAAGCCAGCCTGTCATTGGCCATCAGAGCAGTGGGGGCATCATCATTGCATAGAATAGCAGTGGGGGCACCATTGACCAACAGGGCAGTGGGGGCATCATCATTGCATATAATAGCAGTGGGGGCATCATTGCATATAATAGCAGAGGGGGCATCATCATTGCATATAATAGCAGTGGGGGCATCATCATTGCATATAATAGCAGTGGGGGTATCATCATTGCATATAATAGCAGTGGGGGCATCATCATTGCATATAATAGCAGTGGGGGCACCATTGCATAACAAAGCGGAGTGAGCAAGAAGAACATCTAGGTTAGTGCACAATGAACTTACATGTTGTGCTGCAGAGAGTGCATCGGTAGGAAGCTCCAAGCCCTGAGCTCTTGTGACCTCAAGGGGCGGTGGATCTGCACGGACGGATGTCGTGGAGCGTGCCTTGCAGGTGCGATCCGCTCTACTAGCTTGATGGCAAATAGCGACGGTGGCATTCCACGCAGCTACGTGTGCTATACGGCACTGTGGATGATGAGGGTTATGGACTGACTGTGGGCTGTGTCGGGCAACCCAGCAGGGCTTTACGGTGAAGCCGCTGGTGAGTATGCATGCAAGGCGGTGTAAGCGGCTTTGTGCAGCATATCTGGTGCGCAGGTGAGCGTTCCTCAGTGCGAGACTGGGCTGGTAGGCGGTGGGGTTCCGTGTGGCAGTGCGTAGCGAGAGAATTTGATTTCTCCATCTGAGGTCAGGTGGGAGGGCCGTGGAGCAGCCAATGTAGCGGGTGCAGGCATGGATTCCTGCAACTAGCAGCTCCGAGCTGATTCCTAGTAATCACATTGCTTTGCGTACCGTCACCTCTCGACTGGCCACAGATTGAGGGATCTGAAACAGCATATTTTGGACCCTGTCGTTGGAGGGGAAGACAAGGCCGTCCTTTGTTCGAATTAGAGCCCCTAGGAATTGTTAGATCTGGATGGGGTCTAGGCTGGACTTCTTCTCGTTGATGGAGAAGCCCAGTTGGAACAAAAGGTCTACAGTCTTTTGGGTATTTGAGAAGCATGTCTCGTAAGAATCCCCTGTTATGAGCCAATCGTCGAGGTAAGGGTATACTGGGATGGACAACCTATGCAGGTGGGCCGCTGCCAGTACCTTTGTGAATACCCTTGGCGCTGACGCTATGCCAAAGGGTAGCACTCTGAACTGGTAGTGTTTGCCCTCTATCATGAACCTGAGGTATTTTCTGTGCGCTGGCAACATTAAGAAATGAAAGTATGCATCTTTCATGTCCAGTGTTGTCATGTAATCTCCCTGGGAAAGTAGGGGGATTACTTCCTGTAGGGTCACCATGCGAAATTTTTGAGGTTTGAAAAATGTGTTCGCTGGGTGCAGATCTAGTATACGGCGCATGGTTAAGTCCTTTTTGGGTACAAGGAAGTACACTGAATAAATACCTTCCGTTACCTGTGATAGAGGCACGACCTCTATTGCTCCTTTTAGTAGCAGCTGCTCCACTTGTTGAAGGATAGCGAGGTGCTCCGGTGATAAGCGTCGTCCCCTTGGAGGTCTGTACTTGGGGGACCGACTGAATTCTATGCAGTAACCGCGGGCTATGGTTGACCATACCCAGTGGTCTGATGTTATTCCCTCCCATGCTGGTAGGAGAGATGTTAACCGGCCCCCGACCGGCGATGCATGGGAGGGGACCCGAACCTTCGGGTCATTTGGTGTTGGTAGCCAGGGATCCTCTGGGAGTGGGGCCCCGACCTCTACCCTTGCCACGGCGTTGTCCAACCAGCAGCGACTACCAAGGTAGGTGTGGCCCGGTTGGGGGGTAGAGCATTCACCTTACTCCGGAATTCCACCCTACCTACCCTCAAAACATATTACGCTGGTAATACTGACCGTCCTCACAACTGGTGAGATTTGTGACTACTACCCAAGCCACCTTAGGATAGTACTGTGAATGTTAGCCTGCACCACACTCTCAGAGAATTGCTAATATTGCATTGAGTCAAACCTAGAGCGTGCCACATTTAGATAGTACTTTGAATATTAGCCTGTGTCTCACTCTTAGACAGTTATTATGATTGCACTGAATCACATCTAGAAAATAACACATTGAGATAGTACTGCGTGTGTAAGCCTGCATCTCACTCTTGGAGAATTGTTGATACTGTACTGACTCACATCTAGAAAGTGTGACATTGAGAGAGTTCTGTGAATATTGTCCTGCGTCTCACTTTCAAAGAGTTGTTGATGTTGCATTTAGCCACTTCTATAGAGCGCTATACTGAGATAGTACTGTGAATACTGACCGGTGTCGTACGCCTTGAAAACTGCTAATATTGCATTGAGTCATACTCAGAGTGCCACTTTAAGATAGCACTGTTAACGCTAGCCTGTGCCACATTGGGATAATACTGTAAATATCAGCCTGAGTCGATCGCTCTGGTAACTGGAAACTGTCCCATTGTCTAGGTATCTCAAATCTAGGTACTCCAACTACTGCCTACTGCCTAGGCCTTACCCCCCCCCCCCACACCCCCACAATCTAGTTAAAACTAATACAGCCGCTCTAACTACTACCTGCTAGTCTCTGAAACCTCCGCTGATCTTTAACCAATCGGCATCAACAGAGAAGCACTCCGATTGAACAACCCAACTATCAATCTAACAGACTGATTTAATGAAGAAGCAGCCTTCGCTGATCTTCAACCAATCGGCGTCAATACAGAAGCACCCCGATCGAACACCCACAAACAAAAACAAGGAACAACAAATCAACAAAACCACAGCAAAAAGATCCATTGCAATCTAATCAACGCAAGGTCAATGTACAAACATGCCACCAAAATCTACAATCTCCTATGTGACGGAGGTATCGACATCCTATTTGTAACGGAAACATGGCTAGATGACAATTACAAGATCACTCTCAACAACTGCCTGCCTGATATCTTCAAGTGCATCGAAGCAAATAGGAAAACCAATAGAGGTAGAGGACTGGCAATCATCCACAAGGAACACCTGAAAATTAAACTGGAAGATCCAGTAAACATCGATAAATGTGGATCTCTAATCCTACGCCCATCAGCAAACTCCAGAACAAACCTGAAATTCATATTGATATACAGACCGCCAACTTATGATTCAAGCTTCGTAGACGCCTTCACGGAAGCAATCACCAACCTAGACATTGGGCACAATCACCTGATCATCCTCGGAGACTTCAACATCTGGTTCGATGAAGAAACCACAGCCACACTAAAGTCTCTAGCTAGCCAACTTGCAACAATAGATCTACAGCAACTAGCAACCCACACGGCGGGGCATACACTCGACGCAATCTCCCCCAACAAAAAGACTCATTACCACTGCGCCACCAATTCAAATACTCTGGAGCGACCACCTCATCATTCCGTTCATAATCACACTGACCACTCCAATTAACAAGCAACAATACAAGCCACCAATCACCATGAAGAGAAATTGGAGAACCATCAAAAACTCCAACATAACAGAACTTCTGGAACTCAGCAAACCACAAGCAACAACTATGAACGAAGCTGACCTGGACCAAAAAAAACTGTTCTACTCCACAACTAGATCTCAACAACAATCCACAAACTCGCCAAAGAAAAACCTTTCAGGCAAAAGAGCAACGGCAAAATGGTTCACCCCACTACTCGGCGCCATAAAAAGAAAAAACAAAAACTGGAACTAGAATGGAAGATCAAAAACGAGTGCGGAAAAAAATGAAAACTTCAACAACATATCCACTCATACAAAAAGGAAATACAAAAAGCAAAGAACAAGTTACTTACCAACTGGTAACGTTCTTTCGACTGGAACTGGGTATTCGTCCAACTTATTCCACATCTTGGACATTCGATTTCTAAGATGTGGAATACGTTGGAGGACACAATCCATTTGAAAAGGAAATACTACGACAAGAGAACCCTCAAAGCAATAAACACCCAACAAAGAACTCTGCCAATACCATCGAAGAAACTATGCAATGATCTAGCAGACCATTTTAAAAACAAAATCATTACCATCCAACAGACCATACAAAACAGACCATGCGAACAGACCATGCGAACAGACGATTGATCCCACCTACCCTACGAGGAACGCCTGAACAAACTCTGAAGCTTCCCCAAAAGATCAGTGCAGACATTCGCCAAACTGGTAAATCAAAGCAACAAAACAGGTTTCCCCACGGATCCCTGCCCCCTCGGACATATACAAATAAATCCTCCCAAAAGGAACACCCATGGAATACCATAGGAATGTCTTCAACCTTTCAATCTCAACAGGTAAAGTGCCTCAATCCTTCAAATCGGTATACATCAGGCTGCTACTCAAAGATACAGCAAGAAACGTAGAGGACCTCTCCAATTACAGACCGATCACCAACAACCCGTACCCAGCCAAACTGCTTGAAACATGCATGTACAGAACAAGCCAAGAATTCATAGAAGAGCACCGCCTCCTAGACCAGGCACAAGTAGGCTTTAGACCAATAAGAGGAACAGAATCGGCACTCCTCTCAATATGGGATGACCTAAAGGCAAACACAGATTCAGACAACAGTACCGCTTTGATACTTCTAGACCTCTGCGGCATTCGACAGTCAACCAGGACATCCTCATTACGAGATGGGAAGAATTTTTTATTTTTTTTAATTTTTTAATTATTTTTTATTTTTATAGTGCAATAGCCAAAATTTGACTTTTAACACATTTCAACATACAGTATACAAAATAAAACAATGAATACAAAAAAAGAATATCATCCATCAGTTTACAAGTTTTAAATAAAAGCACACATCATAAAAGAAGAGGAAAAGATGAAAAAGAAATTCAAATCAACACAAATCAACATAAATAGTTCAATCTGTTACTAACTTCAATTCCCTTAAACATCTTCGCACCTCAATTGATAAAGCAGTCTCATTACCAGAAGATAATCTAGCCCAAAAATCATCGGTATTAAGATGAGACTCATCGTGGACAAATCTACCAAAAAGCCTGGCCCTGATACTCCAGGTCCCAAGACAATTAGAAAATAAATGCTTAATAGTCTGAACTTCATTAATTGGACACCTGCCACAAATTGATAAGGTTCCCCCTTCTTTATCTCTGATAGGTAATAATTCTAGAATAGGGAGTATATTTAAACGGAATCTCAGAAAAGTAGTTCTAGATTCTATTACATCCCATTCTATCTCCAAAGCTATAGCGTTATAATCCAAACCATATAAAATTATGGGAACTACCTTCCCAATATAGAATCTTATAAGGGGAAGGAAAGAAAATTTGCCGAAGTTGGAGTTGATTTTTTTCATCGGAGCACCTAATTTCACCAATTTTAGATCAATAGATGACAGCAGACTATTCTTAGATGGAAAAGATCTCAATTCAGCTCCCAAATAAGTTAATTCAGAAGCAACCTCTACCGAAGACTGATCCAACTTCCACACAAAATTCTTCACTATTTTATTTGGTCTCTTAAATAGGAGAATCATGGATTTTAAGGGGTTAATACTTAATTTATTGCTCCTAGCATAAGATTCTA
Organism: Ambystoma mexicanum; assembly: GCF_040938575.1. Lineage (NCBI taxonomy): Eukaryota > Metazoa > Chordata > Amphibia > Caudata > Ambystomatidae > Ambystoma > Ambystoma mexicanum. Next base: position 128,337,877 of record NC_090927.1, read on the forward strand.
ACGCGGACAACAGACGACGTAGCCCCACTTGTGAATAATCCAGGACTACTACGTTATCCGCATACGCTAGCCAATTAATTTTTACATTACCAATGGAAGGGGATATTAAACCAATATCCTGCAACCAGTCAGATAGATCCGCCATAAAGAGGATGAAAAGCAGGGGAGCTAATAAACAACCTTGTCGTACCCCTCTAGTAATCCTAAATGGATCAGAAAGCAAACCCGATCTGCCAAGTCTGACCCGCATATAGTTGTTGGAGTGCAGCTCTCTTAAAATAGAAAGTAAACCAGGAGGAATTCCCCAGGCATCCTTTTTCCCCACAATAAGTTCCTATCAACCATATCGAATGCCTGGGATAGGTCAATCCAGGCTCCAAAAAGGGCAGGACCGCCCTTGATAAATGACTTAGCAGCAAGGCAACTCAAGACAAGCCCATTCAATGAAGTAGATAAGCCCTTCCTAAAACCAGATTACTGCTTAGGGATAATTCGCTTTGTTTTAGCCCAGGTTTCCAATTCCCCTAAAATGATGCCAGAGGCCAGTGTTGGTAACCTATCACCCTTCTTATAGATATGTATAACTATAGATTGTTCCCAGGAATCTGGAATTCTCTTCTGGATAATGATGTTGTCAAAAAGAGCCTTAAGGATGTTCGCCCAGGTAACTGGATCCAATTTCAAAATCGAGTTACTTAAACCATTGGAACGGGCGCTCTTGAGCCTGAAGATTTCTTAATTAGCAATTCAAGGTCTGGGACATTAAATTCAAAACACCAATTGGACATTATATCCACAACCGAACACATAGAAGCCTCAGAGTCATAAACCTTAGCAAAATGCTCAAGTCACACCCCCTCTTGAATAACAGTTAGGGAAGAATTTGGAATCACTGATCGCGCCCTACTATGGATCAAATCCTTCCTAACAAACAGAACAGAGACCATATGATGAAACCTTTCAAATCCAACCCAAGAGACTCCTCATGCGGAGTACCACAAAGATCATCCTTCTCCCCATTATTATTCAACATCTACCTGTCTCAACTTATCAAGATCATCAAAAGACACGGCCTCACCTGCTACACCTACGCTGATGATAAACAAATAGTCTACAAAATACAACACATTCTAGAAGAAAACACAACATTAGAGAACTGCCTTCATGAAATATATAACTGGATGAACTCGAACTACCTCAAACTCAACCCAGGAAAAACAGAAATAATTATCACAAAAAACAGAGGGGACAACCACCACATCCCTTGGCCAAGGGAACTCTGTACAACCCCAGCCCCATTGTCGATTGTAAAAAATCTGGGTGTCCTGATAGACAACAAACTTACTCTAGAGGCACAAGTAAATGCTTCTTTCTCTAGCGAGCTGTAAAAAGGATCCTACCATTCCTGTCATTCGTCAACAAATGACTCACAGTCATCACTCTCGTCATGTCCAGAGTAGACTACGCCAATAGCCTTTATCTGGGCATGCCTGAACGACTTCTAAAAGAAACCTACAACGCATACAAAATGTGGCGGCCAGACTGCTCCTCAAACATTCCCGAAGAGAACACACCACACCAGTGCTGAAAACACTACATTGGCTACCAATTAAATAGTGAATCAATTTCAAATCAATGTGCATTACGCACTGAGCAATCCACGAGCAAGGCTTAGAGTTCCTATGAGACAAATTAAGCCTACATCAACCAACAAGGACGCTCAGATTGAGTAGCGACATCCGTCTGGAACCAAAACCCTACAACAAAAGAAAATTCAGAGGGTCTTCTTTCTCTCGCCTTGCCCCAAAAACTTGGAACGAGCTACCAAAGAACATACGCAACACAAGAAACCACCTACTATTCAGAAAACTCCTCAAATCCTGGCTCTTCACCCTATAACTAGAAGAACGCTTCCAGGGGCATTTACAAAGCTGTAACAATGCGGAGTGAAGAAACTGATCCTCCCAATCCCCCCCTAAACTATCGCCCAAAAATATCATCCATAAACAGAAGTTAATGAAGAACTATCTACCGCATATCAATTTACTGACTGAGAGATGGAGTATGATAGGACGATACCATAGATTAAGTACAGATAGACCGGGATGGAAGGGCAAGGACGATCTATCAATAACACCTTGGCCTACAAACGACACACAAGCACCAATGGACCACCGACCGAAAAGATAGCAAGGAAGTGGGTGACTGATAATTAATAGCACCAATACCAAAGGGGGGAAAATGGGGGACAAGACACGCCCCTTTCCATTGTACTAAGTTCAAAGATAAAACAGCTGGGCGCACGCCACGCTATCACTCATAACAATTAGACAGGAAAGAAAAGTGAAAATATGCCTACATATAAGACAAGATTTATAAAGACTAAGATATATAACCCACTAACCCTATGCTCAAAACTCTGCATACCTAATCCACACGAAAATCCACACAACCATCTTCTCGATCAGCAAACCGCACGCACTTCCCCACACCGCAACAACAAACTAACAACAAATAAACCGCACCAACAGCACACGAGTTCTCGCATCGATCTGATATCCACACCAAAGCTCAGCGGATGGAGAAAACCGTATTGAAGCTGCCAACAGCACACCACTTCTCTCACTTTCCTACTCCCTCTTAAAATCCATCTGAGCGCCTGGGGACCGATTCCGTTAGTGACGGTGCGCTGTATAAATACATTTAACAAACAATTACTTGGGACCCGGAAAATGGGCCTATTGGCACTTATCACCCGACCTTCAGCAATGGATTGACTCTGTTCCATCTCAAGGGAATACGCTCTGAATCAGGTTCAGGAATCTGGCAGGGCAAGCTCCTGCAAGTGACATTGAGGTGCTGCTACCTGTCATCAGTACTCTAAACGCACACTAGATCAGAACACTTTAACCCTGCTCCTTTTAACACTGCCAGTTCAGACACACCCCTTACATCACAGCCTGATCTGTTACTTGACATTCAGGCTCACCGAGTACCGGTCTTCATACCTAGGATGTACTTGTATGTCCGATAGAAGAGAATCTCTGCCTTCAATTCCCACTCGTAGCTGACCATCGTCCGCCGACTGAGGGCATCTGCCGTGACATTCAGCTGGCCCGGAATCTGTACTGAGACTAGCCAGACACCACGACGAACTGCCCACTCCCAATTCTGGATGGACAGGTCCACAAGAAGGGAGACTTGGTGCCCCCTTGCTTGTTGATGTAATACATTGACACCACATTGTCCGTGCGGATACGGACCACTTTGTTGGCAATGATCGGTCTGAACGCCTTGAGCGCTAGGAAGATCGCCAGAAGCTCCAGATTTAGGTGGAGGAGCTTGTCCTGAGGCAACCAAAGATCAGAGACCTGAAGAAGATCCAACGCCGCACCCCACCTTAGAACGGAGGAGTCCGTCGTGACTGTCACCATAGGGGCTGGGTCCTGGAAACCCGCCCCCACCGACAGGTTGCTGAGAGACTAACACCACTCCAGGTCCACTCTCATTGAAGCCGGAATAATTATCAACTTGGAGTCCGGATCCACAGCCTGACTCCAAGAACTCCGAAGAGCCGTCCGAGTCCGCCTCATCTTGAGACGCGCAAGAGGAAGAGCCAATACGCACGAGGCCATGAGGCCCAGAAGCCTCTGGAACCACCAGGCCGACATGCTCTCCGACTGTGCAAACATCTGACACGTGGCCAACAGATCTGCCATTCTGTCCCCGGTCAGGTACACTCTGCAGTTGATCGTGTTCCAGCGAAAATCCAGGAAAATCAATTCCTGAGAGACCGTCATGGAAGATTTCCACCAGTTCACCGACAGCCCGAGGTGCAACAGGAGCTGGAGGAGGGACTGAAGATTGCAGGCGGCTTTCAACGGGCAAGGGCTGCGTATTAGCCAGTCGTCCAAATACTGATGCACATGGATACCCTGCGGACACAGATAGGCCGCGATCACCGACATCATCTTCGTGAAGACACGCGGCGCCGAGCTGAGGCCAAGCATCTAAAGGTGCTCCTCTCCCACAGAGATCCCAATCGCCCATCTGCAAGGAGGACCGTATCTGGCCGGGGGTGATCTTGAATTTCTCTTGGGGTAGGAAAATATTGAACTGGGAAAGGTCTAGGATGGTGCGCAGGCCAGCCTGGTTGGGTTTGGGCACTGTAAACAGTCGGGCGTAGAAGCCTTCCCCTCGTTCCCCCAGGGGAACGGGTTCCACAGCTCTGAGGTCCTGAAGTTTCTGAACCTCGGCTTTTAGGGCGGACTAACCCGACTGCTGGAAAGGAGGGTTGAAGGGTGGGGGTAGGGGGTAAGGGTAAGCAGAAGCCCGCCTGAGCAACTGACAAGACCCACCTGTCCTCAGTGATGGTCTGCCATGCCTCCCAATGAGATGCAATGCGTCCTCCCACCGGGGCTCGTGCGAGCGCGGAGAACCCTCATTTGGCAGGCTTTTCAGTGGTGTTACCACCTGAACCTGAGGAGGAGGCCGAGGAGCGGGAGAAAAAGCGAGTCCGTTGCTGCCTCCGGCGGGAATTACCCAAAGGGGTATCCACTCTGTGGGATTTCCGGTCTACAAACCCCCTGAAACCAGAGGAGGGCCGGCTTTGCGACAACGGTCTCTGGGTCCTAAAAGGAGTTTTAACCAGGACGGTCAAGGACTTAGCTGTCTGGGTGCTGTCCTTCGTTTTGGTCAGCTCCACATCCGTTGTGGAATGGAATAGCTCCTTACTGTCAAACGGCAGGTCCAACACGTTGTCCTGCACCTCTTGAGAACTTGGTGGCATGCAACCACGCCTGTTGAGAGGTATAAACTCCCAGCATAAGGCCCCGAGCCGAAGTGTCGACGTGATGAGCCAAGGCCTCCAGCAGATCCTGGGCCAAGACCCTGGATTCGGATAATCCCGCCTTAAAGTCTTCCAGCTTCTCGACCGGAATGAACTCCTCGAACTCCGACAGACCTTTCCACATCTTCATATTCGCCCCCGCTAACACCAGTTCTGCATTGCCCTGCCGGAGCTGCAAGGCCGCGTTAGCGAAAATCTTCCTCCCAAGGGAGTTGAGGGGCTTGTCCTCTTTCTCCAGGACCTGAGTAGCCGTCGTATAAGAGGATGCTGCAGGCCTGGACTGTAAAGTGGCCGCAGCCACCTTCATGGAGGAGGGGGGGCGGACAAGATGATAGGGTCACCTCTTCTGAAGAATGCAGCCTATATCGCGTGTCAATTTTCTTATTGACAAAAAGTCCAAAGTGTGGCTTTTCCCAGACCCTACGACCAAAACGTCCTTCTGCAAGAACAGGCCGGTACACTCCGAAGGAGAAGGATGAACGCCCCCGAAAGCACACCCTCCTGCGGAGCGGGTGCCTCGGGCACTGGAACATCCAATAGGCACATCATGTCCAGTACCCGGTCATGGAAAGCTCTAATAGAGCGGGGCTGGTCTTCGCTGTCCTGATCGCCCTGAGCATCATCCGCCAAGTCAGGATCCTGCTGAACGTTGTCAGGCACCGCCTTGTCCATGGGGGACAATGGAGGCAAGGGCGAAATGGTCGGGGGAGGCACCGTAGACAAGGGCGGCGCCGGCGGAACCACCGGGGGAGCGGGTGGAGCTGAAGGCGCAGACGGGCATATCTTCCTAAAAATACCCTTGAAATACTCTCTCATGGGCTCGGTATGCATGAGCATCTGAAATTTGCTGAAAAAGACGTCCTCCGGAGACGGTTTTGGAGCTGCCGGAGGAGGCCTCTCATGAGGAGGATAATTCCAGGAACGCAGAGGGGAGGGTTGCCAAACAGGCCCATCCCCCAAAGTGTCCACAAAAATCAAGGGTGCCGAACCCACAGCTAACGAAATATTGTGCGGAAGGGGCATCCGAGTGTTCCAGTCGTAAACTGGACAAAACAGATGCGCACAAATAATCTTATGTTCACCCGCAGAACCAACTCCTACACCTGAGGCCGATGGCTTAGTTGTAGGGGAAGCGCCCAAAATGGCCGCCATGGTCGTGGCGGGAACGGCTGCCATTTTGTCGTCACCTGAGGGGAACTGCGGCACGTGTGGAAGTGAGGCAGGGGTCCCCGTCGGTGGATCAGGGGTCTTAATTTTAGCCTTTACACAAGGAACCTCGGCCGAGCCTGTACTATGTGGCCTGGAATGTTTCTGCGACATACCAATAGCCAAACTAGCTTTCACAGGAAGGACCTTGGCACTGGCGGTAAAAGAGGCGCTTTCACTCCTTGTCCCCTCAACAGTTCTGGCATCGCCACAAGAGCGGGAACGGTGAGAAACAGCTTTCATCGATAAGGCCTTGTCGGGCCTCTCAGAAACGTTGGTTTCCTTAGCCTCTGTACGAGGGACCTCGGACCCAGGTCCGGTCACAGCCTTACTAGCGCGGGCCTCGAACATCCGTTCGGTAACACCAAGCCCAAACAAGGCCTCGGGCGCACCCCAGTACTTTTGAGGGAAGCCGATAAAGAGGCCTCAGAGCGAGCTCTGGTACCCCACGACTCAGCAGAACTGGGTCTACAAGCAGCCCCCACAGGAGGGGCCTCGGAGCGTACTCCGGTATCCACAGGCCCCTTACGGAGACCCTCAGAGAAAACTCTGGTACAATTATTAGGCCCAGAAGGCACCTCAGGGCAATCCCCGGTGATAGAGCAGTCGACGCTCCTCCCGGCCCGGGAAGAGCCCGGAAAGGTGTCTCCCGGCCGGGGTGCTCTGAAAAGTAAAGAATTTACCGGGCGTTTCTTCTTTTCGTCGATAAAAGATTGAAAATGCGAAGGAGGAGTATGTCGAAACACCACCTCACCACCTCCCACCACTCCAATCGACGTTGAAGTGCCCGGACCGAAAGGGAATCGCAATAAAAACAGGAGTCCCAACGGTGGTCCAGACCCAAACACTCTAAACAAAGAGGATGGGGATCCGCCCACGCGAAGCGTCAATGACACGATGAACAATCTGGAAAGTCTAGTTTGAACGACAGACAGACTAGTACACGATCGCTAGCGAGAGCCAGAGAGGAGGAAAAAAGGAAGAACATTTTCCCCGGTTGCAAGTGCGTCCAGTCCCAAACGAGCGGAGATAAGGACTGATGGGCGATACGCGGGGCGGTGCCGAGATGGGCGGGGCTACGGCTGCGTGCCAGGCCCCACGTAAAAAGAGAGGAAGGACTAAAATGTTTGCAAAATTTTGGATGCTTTTACAAAGTGCTCCGGTCCCGTCCCACAGGACGGAGGAATGTGTCATGACTCGCCATTTACGCCCCTTCTGGACTTCCTGGTCCATGGTGCACCGTACCGCTGGAGCCGTTCTCTCAACATGGACAGCGCATCAGCCACGCTGCGGTCTAGCGTTTACGCCGGAGCCCTGGCTTCCTAGATAACGGGCACGCCCCCGCGGTGCTGTGCATCTCAAAGCACCTTTTCGAGTTCGCAGCTAGTGTGTTCATCGTTTCCTTCCTTTCCTCGTATCGTCTTCCGATACCATCCAGTCCCTTTTCTTCATTCCTGGATTATTGAAGTGGCCGTTGCCTTCTTCGAGGCCGTCCGTGCATTCCTTCCTGGGCCCCCCTTCCATGTTCCGCACCCGCAACTCCATCTCAATACTTGCGAGTAGTGCTTCCCTTCCCTGGTTCCGCGCTTATTCCCGGACATTGACTGCTCTTACCTTCCTGGAATCCTGAACTCTTGTCTTCCTCTGAGTCTGCTCTTGTTCCACGCTGGATACGGAGGACCACCGGCCTTACCTGTACAAATCCCGGATATCCCGGAAGACAAGAGAAACCTTCAAAGAAGAAAGTGACAAAGGACAAACAGGTAAGACCGGGGGTAGTGTGTGACAGAATGTCCCATAGTTATGGAGGAAAGGGGACGGGACGTAGGAGTATGCAGCTATCCACCTCGATCAATTTCGGCCTAGCTGCACACATACCTACACACCTCCATGAACACTACAACGGTGTTTAGAACGCAGCTATACCTCACGAAATAAAATCGACCTAGCTGCACACAATCTCATACACAAGCTCCACCACCACCACCAGAATGCAAACTGAGGTCAACCGCTTTGCTGCACATATTCTACTGACCTCACACAACCACTGCATCACGCCTAGCTTTAGAATGCAGCTACACACCACGTAAACCGCACTGGCTGCACACATACGGAGTGCACCCAAACACTATATACTACCCTACTCTCTCCACTGACCTGGACTACTGTCCCAGAGGGCATTCAACCCATAGCGCTTTGAGATCATACCAATGTTATATAAGGCACTATACAAATGCACAATAACATAACATTTTCAGCAGGTGAGAACTAAGGTGCAGTGCAGAATTGAAATAGCAGAATCTGCTCCATGTTAGGCTAGGCATGGTCCTAGTGCTGAAATGGCTAAGAGCACATCATATCACTACTGGGGTGCAGTGGGAAAACCAGTATCGGAGAGCAGTGGGTGCTGGGCAATACGATAGAGGTGCACCGACCAAGCTGTCTGCAGCAGTTTACTGTTCTGGGACGTCAGTCTTTCTGCCAGAATTGAAGTACACTGCTAGAGACTTGTGTGAGTTGCTGGGCTAAGATATCAGGGAAGCTCCAAGGCAGAACTCTGGTACACTGGCTGAGCTATATGCGGGATATCCCAGGAGCCTTCCAGTCAGTATGGAGGTAACCTGGTTAAGCATGGTTGATTAACATTCTGAGCCATCAGCTAGGTTGTGTGGTCAGGATTGAGGTGGACTGATTGAGCTGTGTGTTGATTAAATGTTCTGGGCTATCTACTATTTATCCTGCTATTTCTCTTATTATTTCAAATACATTGCGATCTTACTGTTACTTACATTCCGACCTCGCTGCTCCAGAGGGAAGGCAGGAGCCTCTCCCCCAGCGAGCGACCTGCACATCAGCATGAACTGAATTCCCCAAGTAAGCTGCCCCACACCTGATGCCTGCTGCGGCCTCATTTACAATGTGCCTGAGACGTGTGCACGATCCATGGAGCGGTCCCTGCAGCCAGACGACGACAAAGCTGCCTTTCCACCCGACCTTGCACGCAGCCTGCTCTAAGATGGCCGCCCAAGTTCAGCGTTTGCTGGTTGCAAAGCAACCTCTGTAGATCGCTTACAGCCTACTCTGATTGGCTGTGCGCTAAGTTTTCTGGCGCCCCCTACTACCAGAAGGCGAAGCCGGCCCTCCTTCATTAAAGGCCCTCCTTTTTAAGGCCATCTAACCTGTCTGTGCCTGTCGTTGCCTGCAGCGCCGAGGGGCCAAGCATGCTGCCTGAACGCCACTGGAATTCCTTACGATCACGGTAAAACACCCGACTGATTGCAATCGTGTCCATGTTATCTTGCGGCTGCCTTTAGGCATATCAATCTAACTTATCAGCCGTATACTACGTGTCTCGTACAACGACGCATTCTGCCCAACCGAACTGTCATTTGAACTTTCTGCAAAACTGGTATGCGCAGGCATGTTATCATATACATTCCACTTGCGTAGCTTGTGCTCCGATTGCTCGTGAAAATGGTGATCATAGATCTATACAAACATACAGCATACTGATTGTATCGCACCTGAGTTTAATCGGTATTTCCATGCCCGATTGAGCACTGAACCTAGGCCTGAGGAACCAAACCCAGACCTTTCACTCTAGCTGCTTTTCAGTGGCATTGCCTTCATACTCCTATTTACACTCGTACCTGAATCTGTAAGGCAAGTTCCAGGCTTAGGTCCATAGCTATAGGAGACTGACCTGTTCAATATATACACTGCATGATTCTCTTACCTATGCATGTACTAGCATGATAGCGACCGAACAATGAATGGACTCTTCTCGCTATGCATACTAATTCCAAGCATCGCTTATGTATCTCATCTATACTTGTATGATTGTGATTGCTTAACTGCTTATACTTATATGATTGTGGCCGCTCAAATCTGTACCCACTTTCATATAGACTACTATCCGCACCAGCCTTTCCACCATTAAGTACCTCTTACCTATGTTTAACCTGAAACCAACTGTTAGCAATTCTATTATGATAGCCTATGTATAACCTGAGAACAACTGTAAGTAATTCCGCTACTATAGCCTTACCTGCACACCTATCACTGACCAAGCAGCCAGAGAAATAACTAGCAAGCTAGTTGAACTCAACCTAGCAAACATGGAAACATGACTAATAGGACCATCCTTCAAACCCTACTAGCGATCACTTTAGTAACGATTTGCCATCAGTCCACGGATGCAAATTGCCTCACTATAAGCTCACCTCCTCTAACTATGGCCAACTTCACATCCTTACCGTGTCCACTTATTGTACGAAATAATAAACTCCGAGCTAGATTACCATGCCTCTACGAACCCAAAACTAGCCACTTACCTAATCAATACCTTATTACCAACTGTTCCAAAGTTAATCTACTTCACTACACAAAGTATCCTCCCCGCTTACACAGAAACATACCCATAAGAAACTACCCAAGACAAAATCCAGTGTTCCTAAACCTCCAAATGTCCATAATCTAGACAGTTTCTCTAAAATCAATACCGCTTTAATAAATGCTAGATTCCTTTTGGCACATGCCTTAGAAATAGCAGACTTAATTGCCACAAATACCCTCGACATCCTAGCAGTCACCGAATCATGGTTACATGCTGTAGCAGGCCCAGCCCTTGCATTAGCTGTCCCAGAAAATGTCCAAATCATCAGAGCTGACAGACCTGATGCAAGAGGAGGCGACATTGCCTTGATCGCTAAATCACATTTAGCAATTAGGTTAACACCTTCTCCATTCATTGCATCCTCCAAAATTCTCACATCCAAAGTACCTATCTCTAACTCTATTGGCTCCTTCGAGGACGACATCTCAAGCATTCTCTGCAACAATACTAAAGAAACCTCACAGGTACTCCTATTGGGGGATTTCAACCTTTGCTTTAACGATCCAACAGACAAAGATGCCAAGACCATTACGAACATGCTTTTAGAACAGGGACTTGCCCAAACAGTGAGCCAGCCAACCCACGCTGAAGGCAGGACCCTTGACTGGGTGGCTGACTTGAATTGTGAATTCATCAACGCTTCAACTCCACTACCATGGATTAACCACCATCTGATTACCTTCACGATGGCAATAAATAAACAGCCACAACCTAATCTAGTCATAGCCCCCACACAGCTCACAAGAAACAAAAAAAAATATCACGACCGACATACTACTTCAACTCATCCTCCCCTTCTCTGAACTCTCTCTAATTTGCATCTGACCCTGACACCGTAGTTGACGTCTGCAACAACACCATATCCAAAGCTCTAGACCACAGTGCACCCCTTAAATTACAGAATACTATCAAGGTCGTAAAAGAAGAAGAAACTTTAGGTTGTTTTCCTTGCCTCCACCCTATCATTGAGCAAACAAGTTAACCCTCTGGCCTCGACATCAGCATACACTTGCAAGTTAATTAGGGCTTGTAGACTGTACCTATCCCCATCCAGCTGCATCACCTTAGCAAATGCCCTTATACTCTCAAGACTGGACTACTGTAATGCCCTTTAAATGGGCGCTAATAAATACATCTTGAACAAGATTTAAACCATACAGAACAATGCCTTAACAGCCTTAAACGTTTCAAACAAAGATCATATTTCTGAGCACAGAAGACAAAATCATTGGCTGACAATCAAAGACAGAATCCTGCTCAAAACAACTTCCTTGACCTTCAAATGTCTCAATAACGGCGCCCCACTCTACCTTACCAACTGCATAACCAGGAAAACCTCTAATCGCCCCTCCAGGATTGCTTACTCATTCTGCCTCAATGTATCACGATTCAACCTAACCAAATCTGGCGGCAGAAGCTTCCCAGTTATGGCAGCTCAAAAATGGAACTCACTCCTGCTTACACTCCGCACTGACCAAACCTACCCTAGCTTCAGACGTAACATTCTGAAATGGCTGAGAACCAATGATAGGCATCCTGGGACCTAATCACAAGTCCATTGTGTGACATTAAATACCTGCCACAACATCCCTTCGAAACTACTACTCTGATGTTTGACATTTCTGGAAACTGTATATCCTTATAATTTAGGCTTAACAAACTCATGTATTGCTTGCGCCCAGTTACCCATGGGTTTGGTGCGCTATACAAAATAAACAAACAAACAAACTGTTGTTCTCGTTGCGCTCCGAGTTAAGATCTGTTCTAGCTTAATGAGAACTACTTAATGAGCCTTCTGGTCCAGAATGAGATATAAAGGCAGAGCTATGTGTGGGATGTGAAGCAATATCTCCACAAGATGGCTGTGGCCATGCGAGTGGAAAACCATCTTATCTAAGAGGCCTTACGGTGAGGTGCTTAAAACGAAGCGCAAGAAAATTGGTCAATCACCTGCAGAGACAGGTTTTATACATAAACAGGCTTAATGCATTTACAACAGCACCACATGATACAAAAAGCACAAAACACATAAGGAAGCAACCAGTCATCAGGCTAATGAGAAACACTGCGCACTTCAAAGTCCCATAGTGCAGGTGGCTTGCAGCTTTGCACTCCTCTTCCACCAACTACATAGCAAGTTTCCAATCAAAATCAGGCCGCAAGTCTAGTGTTCAGCATTGGTTCTGAAAAGGCTTTTGCCTAGGTTAGCAAGCAATTTCTATTCTTACCTGTGCAAGACACTGAGTTTAGACACTGCTGTACGATTGTTTAGCTCATTGCTCACAGCGTTGAACTCAATTGATTACTTATTCATAGGTGGGAGCCGGGAACAGGGGACGCAGAAGAGGTAGGTGATGGGAGGGGCAGTGGCTGCCTGAATGTTCCTGGTGGGCTGCTTTCTCCGAGAGCCTTCTCAAGATTTCAGAGTCCCCAGGAAAAAACCTGAAGTCATTTGGTCATAGGGTTCCATATTAAAGTAATACAAACGAGGATCAAAGGCATGAGAATATTGAGATGACGTTCCAATGTGTGTTCGTCATATCCAACGAGTGAGACTTTAAAGTTACTGTCCAGGTATCATAATTGTGCATGCTATTACTCTTCTCTTCTCTTCCTTTTGGTCTTGAAGTTTCTAAAGGATCCTCATATACCTACGTAGATAGTCAGATTTCTGTGCAGAGTATTATTACGTTTTAGGTACATGTCCTAGCCCTCTCCATGCCCTTTAAAAATTTTGGCTATTAGGTGTATACATATACACCTATGAGCTGAAACTATTGCATTAGAGTACAGCTAAAGGGAGGTGGCATATTAGGAGGGACACACTGCTTGCAGGTGTTTGGTTGTTTACCCATCCATTGACTTCCCTTTGCCATGCTAATCCCTGCGGCCATTCCCACCCACTACAGCCCCTCTCCACCCAAAACACATCCTTCTGGGACCTCTGAGCTAGCTTATCAAGCCATAATATCAAGTGCCTGACTGTGTCATTTCAAAGCAGTCTTCAGAGAGTTCATGGCTTAGTTAGAGCTGTAAACGTACTAGTGGTGTAAGAATGTCTTAAGAAGGTCGGCACTCAGCCACTTGTATTATAAGCAGGTTGCGTATCCTTCACAGAAGTTCTGTTTATGTTTATTTATTTCTATAGCGCTCTGGACCCGGGAGTATGAGGGCGCTTAGTACAAGTTACAGGCACAGTGCATAGAAAACAATAATCGTAAGGCAGCAAGTATATACAGAATATACAGACAATAGAAGTAATAGCAAACAAAAGTGACAAGAGACATATGCAGTATGTACAGTTAATAACTGGGTCTGACTTAAGGTTGACTTTTTGACAGGAGCCACCCAATGGCCTGTTTCCTGAACGACTGGAAGGATTTGGACGCTTTAATATTCAGTGGCAAGGTATTCCAGAGTTGGGAGGCGAGGACAGTGAAGCTTGAGCCACCGGCTCTTTTGGAGGTAAATCTGGGTACTGTAAGACATAGGGTATTGGACGATCTCGTGGTTCTGATGGAAGTTCTCATGGTGAATTTGTTAGTAAGGTGGGGGGGGCTAAATGGTTGAGAGCTTTGTAGGTGAGGCAGAGGGATTTTAGATCGATTTTATGTTGGATGGTGAGCCATTTGCATGTGGTTCTGGTGGCAGAGATGTGCTTGCGCCTGGGAATGTTTAGCACTGCTCGTAGCGCATTATTTTGAAGGACTTGGAGTTTGCTGATTATCGCTTGGTTGGCACCTAAGTAGAGGCTATTGCAGTAGTCTAACTTAGATTGTATAAGAGCTCTGGCTAGCGTGAGGCAACTGTTAGGGGAAAGAAATGGTCTACAAGCTCTGATTAGTTTTCCTGATCGAGTTGACTTGTTTGGTGAGGTTTGTATTGGCATCGAGGTAGAAGCCAAGTGTTTTCACGCTTTTGGCGATCGGAATATCATCAATTATGATATTGGAATAGTTAGGACTTAGTTTTTGTAGGTTGTTCGGTGCACCAACAATGAGCAGTCCAGTCTTCTCGTCATTCAGGCAGAGGCCGTGTGTGGCCATCCATGCCTGAATGACAAAGAAGATTTCGTTGATCGTGGCTACATCAGTATTGTAGTTGCCCGAGATGGTAAGGAGTATCTGGGTGTCATCCGCGTAGTTTGTGTAGGTGACACCCAGACGGTCCAGTTTATCAAAGAGGGACTTTGTAAAGATGTTGTAAAGGGTTGGTGAAACACATGAGCCTTGTGGGACACCGCAGGTGATAGGGATAGGGTCTGCTGCTGCCACTGGAGAGAAGACTCTCATGGTTCTGTTGGCCAGGAATGACAGCAGAGGGAGAGAAGTGGGCGGCAGAAGAGAGGTGGTTGCAGAGTATCTTATGGTCAACCAGGTCGAAGGCTGCTGAGAGATCTAAAAGGAGTAAGATGGCAGCCTTGCCCTTATCTTTGATTTCGTCAATCTGACTTTTGAGATCAACAAGGGCAGTTTCTGTTCCATGTTGAGGCCGGAAGCGAGACTGACGCAATCCGAGTAATTGGTTGGACTCTAGGTAATGCTGAATTTGCAAGTAAGCCACTCTGTCAAGGATTTTTAACAGGAAGGGAACGGTTGTGATAGGCCTGTAATTTGTAGGGATGGCTGGGTCGAGGGTTTACTTTTTTAACAACGGGAGGACCCATGACTGTTTCAGATTATTGGGTACCGAATTAGTAGAGAATGACACGTTTATGATAGAAATGAAAGGGGCCAGGTCTCTAGCTGCATCTTTTATAATCTGTGTGGGGCAATTGTCCCCTTTGCAATTTGAAGGTTTGAGGGAGTTTATGATTTTTTACACTTCTAATACGGTTACTGTTTTGAAGGTGAAGCCATGGTTAGTGTTGGGGGTGATGGGTAGGCTAAGGTTAGGGGGGGCTAGGTGTGGGGCTACTGTTGGACAGTTGTAGTCTTTTGTTTTCAATTTTTGTTTGGAGGCCCGTAATTTTATTCGCAAGGGCATCTTGGATGCTAGTGCACCAGCGTTGGTCCTTCACGGACATGTCCTTAGGTGGATTGGGATTTTCTAACTCTTTCAGGATGGTGAATATTTCTTTGGTACTGGAACTAGCATTACTTATTCTTATATTGTAGGCTTCCTTTTTTGTGCGAATTATTTCCTTTTTGTAATGGGAGGATGCATTGGTAAGATTAATTTTGTGTTTTCCTCTGTAGGGTTCATTTTCCAAAGGGCTTCCAATTTGGACTTTTTATTTCTTAGTATTTTAAGTTCTGGTGTGTACCAGGCGTTAAGGTGAGCTTTAGGTTTACCTTTGCGTAGTTTTAAAGGGGCAAAAAGGTCGAAAGCTTTGGTCATGGCGTTATTGTAGATGTCTACTAGTAAATTAGGGTCTGATGAATTGGGGATCATATTTAGGGTGGGTAGAACCAGTGGGATGAGGGCTTCAGCAGTGATGTTCCGCTTATTTCTCGTCAGACATACTGGTGCAGGTGGGCACTGTATATGGAGAGGGTTATTAGTGCTAGTGTCAAATGAAAGGAAGTGATCGGTCCAAATGAGTGGTTGGGGGGTGGTCCTTGCAGATAATGTTGCAGTTGTGGGCAGCGAGCCAGTGTAAGGTTCTACCTTTCTGATGTGTGGGTAGGGAGTTAAGTTGAATGTAGTTCTGTTCGCAAAGGGCATTAGCAACGGAGGATGCTGGAGAGTCGTGAGGATCATTGTAACCTAAGTTAAAGTCACCTAGAATAATATTTTGTGATAAAGGTTTAGATTTTTCCGCTATGAGGGAGGTTTTATCTTCCTCGCAGGAACCTATGGGACCAGGGGGTCTGTATATTAGTTACAGGGAAATGGTATTTTTAGGAGTGGTTTGAATTTTAATGGATAGGTGTTCACAGTAGTTTAGAGGAAGGGAGGTTACAGATCTAATGTCAAGCGTGGATTTGAATATAAGTGCCACACTTCCTCCGCGGGCATTAGGTCTGTCAGCCCCAAGGATGGAGTAGTTGTCTGGAACCGCAAGGTTTAGAGAGGGACCTGCTGCGGCATGAAGCCAGGTTTCAGTAATTGTGAGGAAATCCAAGTTTGCTGAACGGATAATGTCGGCAATAATTTTCTTAGTGACTTTGGTTATAGGGTTGTTGGTCATTTTGTTAAGTAGTGTAGGGAGTCTATTGTCACGGGTCATGAGGTTAGGGTAGGCTGTCGGGCGCTCATCTAGCATAGTAGGTTCTGGATATTGTCAGAGTAGTCATCTGTGATGAGGTTAGGTGGAGGATTACTTAGCGTAATGCTGATTTTATTACTGTGGATTGTAGGTGCCCTATAGGGGAAAGGAGGCTGGGAGGGCAGGAAGGGTGTAGGACAGGGAACGGGGTAGTGTCTGGGACAGCCAAGCTTGGCGAGTCCATTGCTGAAAGAGATATAGCTATTTCTGCTGCAAGGCGTGCAATTTGGCATAATGCAGAGGGGTAGCATGATGAGTACTAGCCAGGCTGACATAGTTCGGATAAGGATATGTACGGGCTACTATGGGGATGGTAGAGGCTATTGGCTGTGCTAATGCTTGCAAGCCCTGGGGTTTATAAGCGGTAACACTAGATTCGGAATTAGGGCACTTTCAAAGTTTGGGGCTTGTTCGTGGCACAATCAAGTAGTCTGTTGGCGACCATAAGGCACAACACACTCACAGTAGTCTGATAGCGACCATAAGGCATAACACAATCACAGTAGTCTGATAGCGACCATAAGGCACAACACAATCACAGTAGTCTGATAGCGACTATAAGGCACAACCCAATCAAAGTGGTCTGTTAGCGTCCATAGGCACAACACAGTCAGAGTGGTCTGTTAGCTACCATGCTACATGCAACTGAGCATGGCAGTCCAAGTATTGCACGACACACATTAGCAGGGAGATGCAAAGTAACATGCGGTGGGTCACTAGGACAACTAAATTCGAAAACCACAATGGGTACAGGAGAAGCAAATTTCAACAGATGCAGAGGGGCACTGGAGCATTTCGACTCGAGAATCACATATGTATGATAGATAGCAGTATGAGAACAGAGGGGTGCAAGTAAACTTCAACAGGTTGTTCACGAGATCCGAATACTGGGGTCAGCAACATCCTCCTATTTTAAACGGTAGTTCCATTGTAATGAGCCTCAGGAGGGCAAGGTGCCGGTCTGCCGCCACAGATACGCACAGAGAGGTCTGACCCTTTCTGCAGTGTTGGTGCGTGTGCATTAGAGAGCAAACACTATAGGTGGTAAGTTCAAAGTGAGTGGAGGCAACAGTAGCAAGAATAATAGTGGGAGGCAAGGTGGTACTAGAGGCACAAAGAATGTTGCTCTACTACAGAATATGTAGAGTCCAAAGAATGTGCGTATATGCAGGTTAAGCAGTGCAAACAAATACTGTGGTAATGATGGAGGCAATTTAGGCAGGCCGATGTTAAACGAAGCGAAGGCTCAGAGTTCTGCGGTGAACAGAGCTCGAAAGCATGTGACATGCAGAGCAGGAGGTAATATCAAATTGGTATCACCCCACACCCACTAATGCTAGTAAACGTTCAAAGCATAATCCGGGGCAGTTACGGCGAGTCGTTAAAAGGGATGGTACTTCAATTGGACCGTGGTGCAGTATGTGTAGTCAAGGGTTAGGTTCAGCATAGGGTACTCACTGCATTGGACCAGGGGTACTGGCCCACGGACCGTACGGCAGCGGACGGGCAAGGGACAGGATGCAGTCCTTTGGTCGTGGTCCTTCAGGCGGTGGGCCGGCTTACGCCTTGCCGGCGTTGGATTGGCCAAAACAAAGGGTCATCAACCAATCAGTTGGACGTAGCCAAGATAGAGGAAGGCTACCGACGGAGGACCGAAGAGCGAAGGCTGTCGGCCACACAAACACAAAAAAAGAAAAATCATGGCAAAGCCAAAGGTTTTGGCTTGTGTATAGTTATTAGATAGGCAATTATTTGCCAGGCCCTGCTATTATTTGCCCAGGTACTTGCACAATTTTGCACCTGCTACCATTAATGAGCAGTTATCATTATGGCAGCGCCTGGAAAATGCCTTTTCCAGGTCTGCACAAAAGCCAAATCTGTTGGCATTGCCAATGCTTGTTCTTAATGCATCTGTTCTGTGCACGGATATACCAGTTATGTTTTGGACTGCTAAGGTGTACAGTTTAGCAAAATATCGAAGTGGTTCCTGGAATCCTTATGGATCTTAAACTCTTTAGCTCCTCCAGATTCACTCAACATTTTTCTCGCAATTGCTTACGGAAATTAGTTATTTTAAGTCCACACATAATTATCTGGAAACTGCTCTAGCCTGATGAGGTTTGGCTGCAAGGAGCAACACGCACATCTAGAGAATGCCAGGTTCTGACCACATGATTAGTACACTTTGGTGCAGTAGAGCGTTCTGAATACCAACAAATGCTTTCTGAAGGGCATATTTATTTCTTCCTCCTACTTCTGCTTCACCTTTTGTCACAAGCTGGTCTGTGCAAAAAGAACCATATCCTGCAACATGTGTAGTCCTAAAAGACTGAGCACAGCAGTGGCATTCGAGACCTGTTCTCTTCCATTCATGCACATTGCTGCTAACCCGATTCTCTGTCAATTGCTTGTGACAGTATTTATTTATTGCATTTGTTACACGCCCAAACCCATGGGTATCACAGCATTGGTTACTTAGAAGCTTCACTTATTACAGCACTTGGAAACAGATTGCATACATATGGGATACATTACTCACCGTAATCGTATTTCTGATGCTTGTATCTGCTTAGATTCACATGCTGTTCATAGGCCGACATCTAGTGGAAGCTGCGGAGTATTACAGTTTGTTTTTCGAAACTCGAAAATGGGTTTCGACACAGGGCGTGCCAGTAATACTATCCCTAGTGTGACGTCCACTGTACCCAAGATCCCTCACGCGTCTAGGATCCTCAGATTGTATTTTTTCTGACATGAGGTAGCATGAGGAGTAGCGTGAGTACAGATAATCCAAGCAGACAGATAGAAAGGTAAGACTACAAGCAACCATGCGCCTTCTCTCAGAGAGGAGGAAGGGTGGGTCGCATGTGAATCTAAGCAGATACAAGCATCAGAAATACGATTACGGTGAGTAATGGATCCCTTCTCAGGCTTGTGGAATCTGCTTAGATCACATGCTGTGCATAGATTAGCGAGCAGTACCTGAAGAAGGAGGTGGGATGTGACAAGGGTCATGAGCAAATAAGTGTCTTAGAACCGCTTGTCCCACTTGTGTATCTGCCTTGGAATGGGTGTCAATGCAGTAATGCTGAGTAAAAGTGTGAATAGAGCTCCAAGTAGCTGCTTTGCAAATGGTGTCAAGGGGTATATTTGCAATGAAAGCCAGAGTGGCCCCAATGCCTCTAGTAGAGTGGGCTCTTGGCGTGAAAGGCAGAGTTCTTTCAGAGAGTGAGTAACACAGCTGGATACAGTTAATAATCCACTTCGAGATGGCACCTTTAGAGACGCAATCCCCCTCTCTGCCTGTAGCTACGGAGACAAACAGTTGATCTGTTTCTCTTAGCGGTCTGGTCTTATTTACATAGTAGAGGACCGCCCTACGCACATCTAGGGTGTGTAGTTTCACCTCAGCCAAGCTTTGAGGGTCCTGGAAGAAAGCCGGAAGCTCGATGGACTGGTTTACGTGGAATTTAGATATAAACTTAGGTGAGAACCTAGGGTGTGTGCGTAAAACCAGTTTGTCTTTATGGACAGTAAAGAAGGGATCCTGCACTAACAGAGCCTGAATTTCACTGACCCTTCTTATAGAAGTAATAGCTACTAAAGGCCGTTTTATAAGTCAGGTGTTTGAGACTGCTTTTATGCATGGGCTCGAAAGGGGGTCCCATGAGCTTAGATAGCACCACATTAAGGTCCCACCCTGGTGGTGGGTTTGAAATAGGAGGGTGAAGTCTCTTTACTCCTTCCATGAAGGCTTTAACTACTGGTACTTTCCACCACGAGACCTTGTTATGGGAAGTGGTGTATGCCGACAGGGCTGCCAGGTGTACTTTCAGTGAGTTAAAAACCAATCCTGCGTCTAGCAGGTGGAGCATGTATGTAACAATAGTGGAAGGAGTGCAATGAACTGGGTTGATTTGTCTACTCTGGCACAAGATAACGAATCTCTTCCACTTGTCAAAGTAACAGTGCCTTGTGTTTGGTTTCCTAGATTCCTTTAGGATGTCCATACACCTCTTTAGTAAATTGAGATGTCCAAACTCTATGACCTCAGGAGCCATGCTGCCAGGTTCATTGAGTTGGGTTGCTGATGCACTGTTTGACCTTGGTGCTGGGACAGTAGGTTGTACCAGGCTGGAAGTTTGATGGGCTCGCACACCGCCATCCTGCGTAGGTGTGGGAACCACGGTTGTCTTGCACACATGGGAGCAACTAGGACGAGCGTCATCGACTCTCCGTTCATCTTGTTCACCACCTTCCTGATGAGGAGTTGGTGGAAAGGCGTACGCAAACATCCCTGACCAGTTCATCCACAGGGCGTTCCCTTGGGAGTCTGGTTGGGGGAACCTGGATGCAAATCCTGGGCATTGTCTGTTTTCGCTTGTGGCGAATAAGTTTATAGTGGGGAAACCCCACTGAGAGAAGATATTTTCTACGACCTCTCTGTGTAGAACCCATTCGTGTTCCTCTGGGAGGGAGTCTCTGCTCAGAGCGTCCGCTAGGGAATTGAGCTCCCCTGGAACATGTTGTGATGACAGGAAGATGTTCCGTCTGAGTGCCCATATCCAGATTTTCTGGGCAAGCTTGGTCAGATTTGGCGAACGAGTCCCTCCTTGCTTGTTCAGGTAGAACATGGCTGTTGTGCTGTCCGTCCAGATTTCCACTGACAGGTTTAGTAGGTGGGGCTCGAACGCTTGAAGCGCTCTGAATACTGCCAGAAGCTCTAGCAGGTTGATGTGGTTCTTGGCCACTGAGGGAGACCAGAGTCCCTGAGCTGTGTGGTGGAGATGGTGAGCTCCCCACCCCGTCAGACATGCATCGGTAGTGACTACTGCCTGTACTTCGGAATCGTAAAAGGGTTTTCCCTATGCAAGATTCTCTCTTGTCCACCAGTGAAGGCTTTGTACTAGTGTTGGCGAAACGACCACTAGATCGTCCCACTGACCACTTGCCTGAGACCACTGTTTCGCCAACTATTCCTGCATGGGAGGCATGCGCAGGCGCGCGTGGGGGACCAGGTAAATACATGACGCCATCATGCCCAGTAAACGCATTGCTTTGCGTACCGTTATTTGGTGACCGGACTGATATTGCGGAATTTGCAGTAGTGTATTCCGAATTCTTTCCTCTGAAGGAAATGTCAACCCCTCTTGAGTATCTAGGATTGCTCCTAGGAACTGTTTGGAGGTGCTTGGCACCAGGCTTGACTTTTTCTCGTTGATTGAGGAGCCTAATTCGTGGAGCAGGTCGATAGTCCTTTGAATGTTTGTCCTGCAAATTACTGGGGGTTTCCCCCGTTATGAGCCATTCGTCCAGGTAAGGGTACACCGGGATTGCCTCCCTGCGTAGGTGTGCAGCCGCCACCGTCAGTACCTTGGTGAATACCCTTGGTGCCGAAGCTATCCCGAAGGGCAGTACCTTGAATTGGTAGTGCCGACTGTCCACCTTGAAGCGCAAGTACCTTCTGTGCGCTGGGAACATGGAAATATGAAAATAGGCATCTTTCATATCCAAGGTTGCCATGTAATCCCCCTTTTTTAGGAGGGGGATTACCTCTTGTAGCGTAGTCATACGAAACTTTTGGGGCTTGACATACTTGTTGGCAGGCCGTAAGTCCAATACTGGGCGCATTGTAAAATCTTTCTTTGGCACAATGAAGTAAGTTGAATAAATACCCTTGTTTACCTGGTGTCCCGGGACGAGTTCTATCGCGTCCTTTTCTAGCAGAATGGCGATCTCCTCTAGGAGAATCTTCTGATGTTCTAAAGAGTGTACTCTCTGTCGTGGAGAATGGTTCCGGGGACGCTGCAGTAGTTCTATACAGTACCCTGTGGATACTGTTGACAGCACCCATCTGTCTGATGTGATCCCTTCCCAAGCCTGGGTGAAGTTGGAAATGCGTCCCCCTACTGGGGTTGCGCGAGAAGGGACCCTGAACTGAGCGTCACTGCTTTGGTGGAGGCGTGCCGCATCCTTTGCTGGGGCTGCCTCTGCCTTTACCACAACCTCTCCTATTACCCCTGCCGTGACCCTGGGTAGACTGTGGGCTGTTGTTCCACTGTGTACCCTGCCCCTGCGAATAGTTAGATCCTCTCTGGGAATTTTGGCCGCGTGGGCGACGATAATTACTATTCCTTCTCTGGTTAGGGGGTTTATTGATTAACTGGCCAAGGCACTTGAGTATTCGTCCTTGGCATTCTTCAGTGCGTCCTCGACCGCCTTACCAAACAACAGATCGGCTTCCACCAGTTTGTCCAACAATGATGCCTGGGTTTCTGCCTTAAAACCAGACTGCCGTAACCACGCATGTCTCTTGATAACAGTGCCTTCTGCTATCAATCTGCCTGCGTTGTCCGTGGCGTCAAAGGTTGTTTTCAAAATGCAACCAGACACGGCTCTACCCTCTGCGGAAATCCGAGCTAACTGGCCCTTTAAAGGTTCCGGAGTAGAGGCTATGAGTGCCACAACTTCTTCCCACTGATGGCAGTTGTAGCTGGCCAACAGGGTGGTGGAGTTTGCAATCCTTGCCTGATAGGCGGACGTTGAGGCTACTTTCCTGCCGAAACCATATCGTTTTTTGCTCTCTTTGTCCGGAGGAGCTTCGGACGATGACAAGGGTGTTCCAGCCCTCTTACGAGTGTTAGTGACAACTAGGGAGTCTGGCTTCAGATGTCCTCTTATATAGAGAGGGTCAGACTGGGCTGCCCTGAAAAGTTTTTCAACCCTGGGATTGACTGCTCTGGTGAGGTTCGGGTTCACCATGGACGGGTCTATTCTTCGCTGAATGGACTTAAGGATAGGGATGGTCTGGGAAACAGGCCTCCTTTCTCCCACTAACTCCTCGGCGAAGTCCCTCTCCTCCTGGACACGGTGGGTGTCAATATGGAAATGTTCTGCTGCACGCGCGAGAACCTCGTTTAGGAGGGGTTGGTTATCGACAGGGGAGTCGGTAACCGGGGCTTCGTTTTCTACCGGGGAATCTACTCTGTGGTTTCAGGGTCTTCCTCTTCTTGGTCCTCATCATCCCCATAGTAGCCCGTCCCGGTTTGCTCTTCTACCATGCCAAATTCTTGGTCCTCACAAAAGGAAGCCGCTCCTTGATACAGTGAGTATGGTCGTGAGTATGGATGTACCTCGAAGGGGTCTGTAGACCTCATCAGTGTCTCAAACCGGGGCTTCTTAATCGGGGGGATAGGATCGTTAGAGCCTGAGGGTGTCGCCCCTTGTGGATCATACGAAAGGAAATGGTCTGGATTTTTATCGTAAAAGTCAGCCAAAGAAGACATCCTTGACATGACCCTATCTATGTCTTCACTCGACCATTTTCTGGAACTGGGAATGACTCTCTCAGCAAGTCTCGGAGATTTATCTTGAATAGATTTGCTGGTTTTAGAAATATCAGCAGACCTGGTCTTGTCTGTCTGTTTAGGGGGAGTGGCGTGTTTCACAGGTGTGGAAGAGTGCAAAGGCTGCTTCTTCTGCTGTTTTCCCACTCCCCGTGAGTGGAAAAGTGTTTTCCCTGTCCTTTTGTGGCTCCGGAGGTTTTCGACGCCTGGCGTCGAGGATCGGGGGTAGAGTCCCTGTCCTTCAAGCGTGGGGCCGCGCTGATCTAGTCTGCGGGCTCTGACTCCTGGAGCGCGGCCTGGGGGTGGAAGTCGTCTTCGTCCTCCGACGATCAAACTTCTGTTAGCCTAGGGAGCGAGGCACTCTTGGCAAGAGTGGATGATTGCCTGGAGTCATGCGGCGATCTCGACCGAGAACGCCCAGAGGACACCGAATCGGACCGTTCTGTTTGTGCCTCTTTCCGAGAACGTCGTCGAGTCTCGGTTGGACTTTGTGTGTTTAGTGTGTGTGGTGTGTGAAGCGCTTGTGTCGCCGGGGGTCTTCCCCATAGCCACCCTGCCGGACGACCTTCCGAGGTCGGGGACCTGCACTCGGCTGTCTTTCGATGCCGTAATGCCCTCGCCGTCCGAAAGTACGGCATTGCTGCCGTCGCTGAAGGCGCCCTCCGCTGCCATGGCCGCCTGCCTGGTGTGGTGGGCCCAACGCTTCGTCGAACGGTCCTTAAGTGTCTTAGGTTTAAACCTACTACACGCTCTGCAGTTCGCTTCGGTGTGGTCCCTCGGCAAGCAGAGATTGCACGTGGCGTGCCTGTCGACCCAAGGTTATTTGCGATTGCACTTGGGGCAGAATTGAAAAGGGGTACCCTCCATACGCACCTTGAGGCAGCGGGCTGTTAAGTGTAGGAAATGTATAAGGTGTACCTATATACCAAGAGTGTAGAGTATGTCCAACCCCCCACTCTCCCTACTTGCAGGGCCGAGGCCAGAGGCCTTCCAAGGCCCGGGCCGAGGCCAGAGGCCTTCCAAGGCCCGGGCCGAGGCCAGAGGCCTTCCAAGGCCCGGGCCGAGGCCAGAGGCCTTCCGAGGCCCAAATCCGTTGTGCAGCAGCCGACGGTCGATTTCTTCTCCAGCCGGCGTGGAGCGTCGAAGTTAGACGTTGGGATGGGGAAGGATGTAAATAATTTCATATTTTAGCAAAAGTATGGCTAAGGCCAGGGGACTCTGCAAAAATGCTTCCGACCAGTATGGCGGAAAAAAACAATCTGAGGATCCTAGACGCGTGAGGGATCTTGGGTACAGTGGACGTCACACTAGGGATAGTATTACAGGCACGCCCTGTGTCGACTCCCATTTTCGAGTTTCGAAAAACAAACTGTAATACTCCGCAGCTTCCACTAGATGTCGGCCTATGCACAGCATGTGATCTAAGCAGATTCCACAAGCCTCAGAAGAACAAGTTACTTTCTTACCTGGTAACGTTCTTTCGATGGGATGGTCCGACGACGTATTCCATATCTATGACATGTAATCACCACAGCTGTGCTGCTTCGGAAACTTTTTTCGGCGTCTGCGTCCTGCGTCGATGACGTCGATGCGCCGTCGTCGAGGACCTCCTCCGACGTCCGACGTCATCCGATGTGATAAGTAGGACGCACGACGCCCGTAGCCTCAGTTGTAGTTTTTTCCCCCAGAACGTTAGTCTGACATTAGTCAACTGCCAGTCAGACACAAAGCCTTGCGGAACGTAAGCTGCAATCGCAAAAGAAATTCTGCAGCGGGGAACGCAGGGCGGGAGCGATATGGAATACGTCATCGGACCATCCCATCGAAAGAACGTTACCAGGTAAGAAAGTAACTTGTTCTTCGAGGGGATTGGGTCCTCCGACGTATTCCATATCTATGACAGACTCCCAAAGCAGTACCAGAGCAAGGAGGAGGGAAAGAATTTAGAATCAAAATGAAAGCAGTACCAGAGCACGGAGGAGGGAAAGAATTTAGAATCAAAATTTAGAATAGCCAAACAAATAGCAGAGCAAAGGACCACCTTGCCAAAGGCCAGATCCTGTCCTCGGATGGAATCGAGGGAATAGGGACGTACAAATGTATGTACTGAAGCCCAGGTGGCTGCATCACGGATGTTGCGAATAGGAACACCCCTCTGCAGGGCAGTAGATGCAGCCATACCCCTGGTAGAATGGGCGCGCAAGCCAGTCGGTGGGTCCTTACCCGTCAAGCGGTAATACTCCGAGATGGCCAAAATAATCCAGCGAGACAGTCTGTTTCGTCACAGCTTGCCCCAAACGCTTTCCAGCGTAACCAATAAAGAGTTGATCGTCCACTCTGACCCGGGACATGCGTGAAACATAAAAGCTTAAAGCTCTCCTAGGATCAAGCCTATGGAGCCTCTCCTCTTCCTTACCAGGATGCGGAGGAGGATAGAATGCCGGAAGAACAACCTTCTGGGCCAAATGAAATTCCGTCACTACCTTCGGAAGAAAAGAAGGACGAACTCTAAGGACAACCCTGTCCTTGTGAAATACAGTGAAGGGTGGCTTAACTGAAAGTGCCTGTAACTCACTCACTCTGCGAGCGGAAGTAACCGCAACTAAAAACACAGTTTTCAGAGTTAACAGCCTCAAAGGGCAAGAATGTAAAGGCTCAAACGGAGCACCCATAAGAAACTTAAGAACAAGGTTTAAATCCCAACCGGGCACCAGGAAAGGTGACGGAGGGAACACATTAGTGAGCCCTTTCAGAAACTGTGAAATTAAAGGGATTTTAAAGTAAGAAGACTCTTCAGACGAGCGCTTAAAGATGGACAGCGCCGCCAGGTAACCTTTAATGGTACCCACTTGCAAGCCCCTGTGGGACAAAGAAAGTAAAAAGGACAGAACCATGGGGATGTCACATGCAAAAGGATCCACATTCTGAACTCTGCACCAGTCGCAGAACTTACGCCAACGGCAACGGTACAGAGACTTTGTTGCTGGCCTTCGGGCCGAAAGCAACACCTCCATCACGTCTTCAGGGAGGTCCCAATCCTTATACCTCAACCTTTCAGAAGCCAAGCGTGAAGGTTGAGGGATCTGACCTCTGGATGGAGAACCTGACCCCCCTCCCATGAGAGCAGATCGTCTCGGTAGGGAAGACGACATGGAGGGCAGACGGACAAGTCGAGAAGGTCCGGGTACCACGTCCTCCGAGCCCACGCCGGAGCAATGAGGATCATCCGGGAACCGAACTTCCCTAACCTCCGCAGCACTTGCGGGATGACGGGGACTGGAGGAAATGCGTACAGCAGCGGGAATGACCACTCCACCACAAACGCGTCTCCTAAGGCTCCTTTTGGAGGAAATTCCTGCGAGCAAAACCTTTTGCACTTCCGGTTGACACTGGAGGCGGAGAGATCCACTTGAAGGGTCCCCCAAAGGGCGAAGATCTCCAGGAGAATCTCCTGAGCCAACTCCCACTCGTGAGAGATCGCGCTCTGCCTGCTCAGAGTGTCCGCCGTCACGTTTTCGTCTCCGGCCAGATGAACTGCCGAGATCGAAACTTCCTGCTGGATGGCCCAGAACTCGAGCTGCATCGCCTCCCTGCACAGAGAAAGTGACCCCCCCCCCCCTTTTTGTTGAGGTAGTGCATGGCCACTGTGTTGTCCGTCAGGATCAGGACACTCTTTCCTCGCACAGTCGGCAGAAAAGCCTTCAGGGCTAGCCTGACGGCCCTCTGCTCCAACAGATTGATATGGAGTCTGGACTCCGACGGAGACCAACGACCGCTGACTGTCAGCCCGTTGGCATGAGCTCCCCATCCCGTGAGCGATGCATTCGTCACGATCGTCACCTCCGGCCAGGGAAGCCAAAATGGAGCCCCCTTCATCAAGTTGCCTTCGACGGCCCACCACACAAGGTCCCGGGCGACCGAGGGTGGCACCTGAACCGGGTCCAACATCCTGCCGGAGGACTGCGACCATTGCGTCTTGAGTGCCCACTGCAAAGATCTCATCCGCAGGCGAGCCTCTGGCACCAGAAGAATGCAGGATGCCATGAGGCCGAGCAACCTCAAGAACTCGAACGCTGGGAGCGTCTGGGCATGCTGTAACTTGTGCACCATCTGCTGAATGTAAAGAGCCCTCACCTGGGGAGGAAAACACTGCCCCAGGGAAGTGTCGAGCACTGCTCCGATGTACTGGAGCCGCTGTGTTGGCTTCAAATGGGACTTCTTTAAATTGAGGGAGAAGCCCAGCCTGTGAAGGGAGTGGCAGGTGACGGACAGATGATCCAGGACTTGCTCGGGAGAGATCCCCCTGATCAATCGTCCAGGTAGGGGTAGACGTGAATCCCCCCTTGCCTGAGATGCGCTGCCACCACCACCATGAGCTTGGTGAAAACCCTCGGGGCGGAGGTCAATCCGAACGGCAGGACCCGAAACTGAAAGTGGGAGTCGCCAACCGCGAACCTCAGGTACTTCTTGTGCTTGGGATGGATCGGCACATGGAAGTAAGCATCCTTGAGGTCGAGAGACACCAACCAGTCCTGAAGATGAAGGGCCTGGAGGACTTGAGAGAGAGTAACCATCTTGAACTTGTCCTTCCTGAGGAGTTTGTTCAAACCGCGCAAGTCCATGATGGGTCTCAATCCCCAGTCTTTCTTCGAAATCAAAAAATAAGGGGAATACCATCCCTTGTTCCTCTCCGGTACAGGCACCAGTTCTATGGCGCCTTTCTCCAGCATGGCTTGAATTTCCTGCGCAAGGAGCGGATCCGGACTCTGCAAGAGAGGTTGCCCGGTGGATTGTCGCGAGGCCTGTGCCGAAAGGGAAGACAGTAGCTGTGGGTTATGATCTCCAGAACCCACACATCTGAAGTAATGGCTTGCCACTCTACAAGATGCTGCGCCAGCCTTCCCCCAACCGGCGAACCATGGGACCTGGCCTCATGACTGAGTGGTAGCGGCTGCGGTGTTACCTGAGGGCAAAGAGGCAACTGCCCGAGCGGCCTTGGCACCACTGGTACCCTGTCGTCCACCTCTGGTACCCCTGCGTTGGCCTCTTTGACTGCCAGCTCCTCTCGCTTTACTGAAGGACGAGTAATAGCGAAAGGAACCACCCCTCCATTGCTGTCCCCTAGGACGAAAAGGCGGAGGTTGGCGAACTGCAGCGCCCAACGACTTCGCTGCAGCTTTTGAGGTCTGCAACCTCTCAAGTCTCTCGTCAGCCTTGCTGCCAAAAAGGTGTTCACCGTCAAAGGGCATGTTGAGGAGCCGGGACTGCACATCAGGAGCAAACCCCGACTTCCGCAACCACGCAAACCTGCGTATCACGGTGCTCGCCGCCATGGACCTACTGACGCATTCAGCTAAGTCCAAACCCGACTGAACGGACTCACACATGGCATCCTTACCATCCTGGACCATAGCAAGGAAACCATCCCGTTCGTCCCCCTTCAGGAATATGTACAGCCGCTAACGCAACACAGTTCCACAGAGTGTGTGTGAAACAAGACAAGGCACAAATGGAGTTGGCCGCCTGAAGCGCCATACCACCAGAAGAAAACACTTTCTTCGCCCAGCCATCAAAACGTTTGTCGTCCCTATCAGGAGGGATGGTAGGGTACGACGCCTGCTTTGCCGGGGCCGTGGCCGCCTGCACCACCAAACTCTCCGGAGTGGGGTGCCTGGTCAAGTAGCAGGGGTCGCTACTGGCTGGACGGTATTTTCGCGACAAGGACTTGCCCACCGCCGGGAGACTCTCCGGAGCAGTCCAAGCCGCCGCCACCCTTCTCTGTAAAGCCATATGGAACGGCAGTACCGGGTCAGTTGGGGGACCAACATCAAGGATGTCCGTGAGCTCATCCTGCACAAACTCCCCTGTGGGAGCAGACCATCCCAAGTACTCAGAAACCCTAGCCATAAGGCGTCGGTACGAGGAATCGGCATGAGAGCCAGGCTCAGGCCTACAAAACTCCACCTCCGGAGAGGTGTCCAGTCCACTGGCATCATGCAGTGACTGCCTCAAATCGTCAAACTGACTATGGCCCGAGACAATTTCATCTGGAACCTGACTAGGAACCAGGCCATCAGAATCCTCATCCGCCTCCGAAATATATTCCAGGTGGCGAAAAGAAGGCACCCGAGAGTGCTTGCTCTTAAACCAGACCCTTCCTAGGGGGTTCCCCCGTGCCACGGGGTACCTCCGACACGAAAGGCGTCGATGGCATCTAGCGAATCGGCGCCGTCGTCGACGTCAGATGCAGCGCCGCCAGCATCGGTGGCATCGACACAGCCCTCGAAGCCGGAGCCCAGAGCATGTCCTTCGACGACCTGAGCGTCAACGGCTTCGACGACATCCTCGGAGCCGGAGCCTCGAGAAAGCCTGTCGACGCCCTCCACGCCTCAGACGTCGATGTCTTCCTCGAAGACATCACAGGTGCACACGGTCTCGAACGCGTCGAGGACCGGGACCTGGAACGGGTACGCCGAGAACGCGTCTCCTTGTCCGAACGGGACCTCTCCCATGACTCGTGCCGACCACTCTTGCGAGCGGTGTCTCTCGACATCTCACAACCGACCCCACTCGGGGGCGCGGACGGCTTAGTTCCCTGCGACTCGAGAATCGCCAGCATTTTCTTCCCGAAGTAAGCTCATTCCTCCGGCGTCGCACGGCTGGTGGGGTAAGCGACGTGCCGGGCAGAGTCCTCCGAAGAGGACCTGGAAGACGACCGGTGTCGGCGCTTCCGAGAATGCCTCGAAGAGGCTGAGAAGTGGCGAGACCAACTCCTAGAAGGAGATCCACGAGACTTCCGACGATGACGCGGAGAGTCACCTCTCGAATCATCCGTCGAAAGCCCCGCAGACTTCGACTTCTGGAGCTTGGACACCTGACCTACCGACAACAACTTCTTACCTTCGCGTAAGGCTTTGGACGTGAGCGACTGGCAGTCGATACAGTCATCCGTGTCGTGGGCCTCCCCGAGGCACCAGAGGCAGGCGTCGTGCGAGTCCGTCACCGACATCTTGGACCCACACTCCCCACACTTCTTGAAGCCCGGACGCGGGGTCGAAGACGAAGTAGAAGACATCTTCACACGAAGGATTTTCACAAAAACGAACAGGTTCGAAGAACCGAGAAGAACAGAACTCCAAAGAGTCGAGGCGTTAACCGAGATTCACAAAGCAACACGTTCGCGGAAAAAACGGAACTGAGGCTACGGGCGTCGTGCGTCCTACTTATCACATCGGATGACGTCGGAGGAGGTCCTCGACGACGGCGCATCGACGTCATCGACGCAGGACGCAGAAAAAAGTTTCCGAAGCAGCACAGCTGTGGTGATTACATGTCATAGATATGGAATACGTCGGAGGACCCAATCCCCTCGAAATTCAGTTACAACATAATCAGAAACAATGACGGGGGTGGTTACAGTAGATTGCAAGCACTTCTCCCCGTCATAACCTGGCACTGGTTACTGGATTACTATTCTGCACAAATTCCAGAATATTTTGGGTGAAGAGATTTTTGTAAAGTTGGGGGCAAAAGCACAAGGGCTACACTCATAACCTACAGACTCCATTGCATCCAAATTGACTACACTATATCAAGAATAAAAATGGAATACTTATTCATGGGTGAGGGTCAGGGAGAGGCAGTGCCAGGTGAGACCACGAAGGGGAAATTGAGTTGAGACCACGAGGAACGTACAGTAGGCAGAAGACTGGAGGGGCAGGTGTCAGGGGTAGATAGGTTTATATACTGTTGACCCACCTTCCCTACTGATTGATGCAGCCAGCCAGGCTAGTGTCACCAACAGTCCTTTAGTTACAACCCCCTACACGACAGGAGCAGCCAGCCAAAGTCAGTCAGACAGCAGCCTGAGGCCGAGTCATTCTGTGTCTTTGCCCAAATTGCACAGCAGACCCCTCATCCACCAAGCAACAATCTGTTGCCAGCCGCCAACTCTTGCTGCGAACCATGAATGGAGTCACCAGGGAGCCCTCCTTTCCACACATATACCGACTCCAAATCAGGTGAAGGGGCTGAGAGTTCAAAATACGACGCACTCTATGAATGGACTAAGGAGATCCTAGCGTCCAGAATTTGATTTTAACGGTGCTGGTGCCAAATGTGCGGCACAGTGCGGCCAAAACGGTTAAAATCTTGTTACAGTCCACATCGTACCCGCACTATCCCCCATGCCACCTGCACCAAAATCATGCCAGTATGTATCTAAACAGTCAAACTTTAACTCGTATCTTAACTCCCATACAAGATGCTTGACAGTTTTTTTTCTCTATTTCTCGTAGTGACATCATGCCCCAAAGAAACAAAGCAGAACCATCCCAGAGAGAACCGAGATTCCATATCGCCCGCCAGTGAGGAGAGCAGCTGACAGGGGACTGAAACATGAACACCAGTGACTAGCCCCAAGGGATGCCACAGTCAGCCTGTGCAGGAAAAAGGCTAGCATACAATACGGGGGGAGCCGCAGCTGCACCAATGTGCAGAGCAGTGAGAAGCTGCGCAGTGCTGTCATACAGCTGCAGCAAGCTCCCAGGGCTGTGGCCAACAACCCTAGACAACCACAGACTAATACCAGGTAAACAAAACCCCCAACACAAAATGGGACTCATCTGCGGGGCAAGGAGTGAACCCCCGGACATGAGCTAGAGTACCCAGCCTCCTGGGCCGCCATTACTGTTTCTGCACAGAAGAGGGCGGAACTTAGTCCACTAGTTTTTAACTTGTCAGCATACCACCTGTCCCGGGTGGAGAAGGCAAGGCCAGGTTGGCCATGGAAAGAGAACCAACCCATAGAAGTGGAGGTGTATATAGGGAGGCAATAGGCAGCATGAAGTGTGGATTATCTGGCTGAAGTCAGGGGAGATGGATGGCCAAGAGACCAGCAGGAGGGAGGAAGGAGCAGCAGAGTGCGGTGGTGATTTTCGTAGAAGGTGAGTTATTGGATATTGAAAGTGCTATAGTGCGTGTTAGAGCGCCAGGTGTTGATAGAAGAGTCAGTGTATGGTACTGAGTGAAAGGAGGGGGGCTGAGAATGCAGTGGTATTAGTGCAGAGAGGGGAGTAGCAGTTGGAGGGATTAGGGAGTAGTAGTGTGGAGAAGGGAGCAATAGTGTAGTGGAGGGAGGAGTAACAACAAAGGGTGGCTGCGAGGCCTGGAAGGAGTGAGAGACATAAGAGGGACAGAGGATTGGAGGAAAATTGGGTAGAGTCAAGGCTGGGGGAGATAGAGAGGGTGAGCAGGAGAGGGAGCAGCACGAGTGAGCATGGTAGAAGGAAGACTGAATCCAACAAGCCATCTGTATGGCACATTTCCGAAATTCCCAGTAGATCATGCCTCTCTCCCCCCTGCCTTCCATCCTACTCGCTGGTAGCCCTCCCTGGCCTTCCCCCTTCACCCTCTCGTGAGGCAAATACCTGGGTGTCATCTTCGTCAACGCTCTCTCCTTCTAACCTCACATTGCGGACCTTGCCAAGAAGGCCCACCATCAGATTCACCTTTGTTAGGGAGATTTATCATTTGTATGCTTCTCCCCCTCTCCTAGTGAGACCCCCCCAGCACTCTTTTCTGGATTTCTGGGCCTTTTCCTTTCAATCATAAGTGAGTGAAGCCTTTCTCCAATCATTCATTCTTTTGGAACTTTGAATTCGACCTGTACTTGGAGTCTGTCTGCTCTATAGCTCTTAAAGGCATCTGTGCTTTTACCTACTGCAGCACACAGCTCCTTAGAGGCAGTGTTGCTGGGGAGCCTTAGGGTCTCCTTTAAGACTCTTTTTCTATATCCTCAAGTAACTACTGTGGTACTTAGTATCTCTCCCAAAACTCTATAGTCAGAGATTGGCGCACACACCACCTTCAGTGGAGTTCCAAAGGGATACCTAGTATCCCCCTTCTCTCTGCTCCTGTGACTTTTTAGTCACATAGACAATCAACTAGTTATAGCTGGTGGCAGTGGACGTGTTCTACCAACTGCTGTGTATTTTTTATACTGCAGGCTATGTCCATTGCCTCGGTAGAGCACAATAGGGGCACCCAATTAGCAACATGGGGCCTCCCTTCTTTTTTTGCCATTTCTAGCGTGGCTGTTCTTGGCTAGCCTTTCTACCATTCTGGGAGGGAGACGTCTGTGGTTTGCCTTTGGCTGGAACCCTTTGGTATCCCCGCCTAGGCTCAGTGTCTCTGGGCTGGCAGGAAGTGGGGGAGGAGTCTTCCATCCCCCCTGTACTTTGTCTGCCAGAGTGCCTGAATAGGACTCGCTCCCACAGGGGGTCTGGACAGCCAAACACCCCTTTCTGTAAAATGCTGAGAGAGATTGCAAAGGAGTGGGTGCTGAAACTGTATAAAAGGTGAGGCTTTCTGGAGTGAAAAGCAAGTCAACCACTAGAAGCTGAAGAAACCGAAGAAGACGACGACGACCAGAGACGCCTGCAGATCCTTTGCGACAGTGTGAAGCGAACACTGCTGTCCTGGCCCAGTTTTATGTGCTAAAGAGGAGCTCCGAAAGGGGACGAATCCTTCCCTTTGGCTGGTGGGAAAAACCAGTCCCAATACAAACATTGAAACGAGCCACCTCCCGAGGACCAAGGCGTTTCAAGAGCTGGGGAACCCCAATACCAATGCTGCCCATTTCGAGTCCATCGTCGTGGAAAGGCTGAATCCATCCAAATATTTGCTGAACCCGTAAGGACACTCCAGAGATCTGATCAAACTCGCCA
Source organism: Ambystoma mexicanum (assembly GCF_040938575.1). NCBI lineage: Eukaryota > Metazoa > Chordata > Amphibia > Caudata > Ambystomatidae > Ambystoma > Ambystoma mexicanum. Next base: position 128,372,612 of record NC_090927.1, read on the forward strand.
GACCCCCTCATCAGAGTGCGGGACTGCAGGAAGCTGAGAAGATTAACCGGGCAATCCATGTCCTTTGTTGGTGCTGCAGAAAAGGTGCCAAAACTGCAGAGTGAACCAAGAAGTTGCTGAAAGTCGTGTCACAGGTCCTCCCTCGAGACTGCTGCTGAGAGACCCCATCCATTGTCCTGCCTTCAGTCATCAGACCAAGGAATACAGAGGTCGGGTCCAGAGCTGCAACATCGCGGAGCATCCAGCATGAACATTTTCTTCTAACATAAGGTACTGTGGGGGGGAAAGATATTGGTTACCTGATTTCAAGAGGTCGCTCCAGAGCTTTGGAGTGTCAGTAGAGGTGTCCAGGGCAACCCCCTCTTACTTTAGACCCAAGCCGCTGCTTGTGTCCCCTTCCCAAGTCAAATTAAGGTCTCCCGTGTTAGTTGTTGACTAGCTGCTTCAATAACAATAGAATATGTAAGAAATCCACAGGAACTCTTCATAATTCGCTGCTTGTCAAGACTTCGAGCCCTCTCCGAACTGCCTTTAGCTAGGGATGCGTTTTTTTGGACTTAAAGGAACCATCTCTAGAACCTTGAACTAAGATTATGTTACACTAACCATTTTCCTCCCTTTAAGTGACTTTACTATATGTGTTTGCAGAGTAAATGCATTACTGTATAAACTGTTTATAAACCACATTAGTGCATAATAACAGATAATATGATAACATTGTATTTTCCCTTTCTTTTTTTTAAATTTGATTTTTTTATTAATTTTGAAAAAGGAAAGGGTAGTATGCACGAGTACATTCATGTTATATTCACAATGGTACAACGGGATATATTAAACATTAAACAAGAACATTGGTATTAACAGAGTTACCTTCCCCTTCCCTTTTACTTTAGGGTAATATTAGTTACTTGCCCCCCCTCCCTCCACAAGACGGTCTGTCAAATTTTTCCAGTTCATTGGCAAGAAGCTAGTTTGTAGTTTGCGCTGGCAGGGACGTGTAAGTCTGATGGTGTACATGTGGGCGTGCTATGCAACAGGCATTTTAGCACATGCTTTGCTGTGTGGAGTCGGGTTTGCATGCTTGTGTACCCTTCACGGGTATTCCGGGTCGCTGGATGATTGTCATCTTTGACTGGGATGTGTATGTTGGCGTAGTCGCACCAAGTTTCTTCGTGGCGTGCCGCCTTTCCATGGAGGGCTGCCGTAATTTTCTCCATCATATATATGTTTGTTGCAATGGTGGTCCATTCTGTTTTAACCAGAAGACTTGGGGATTTCCATTTGATGACTAAGCCGGCTCTTACGGCTAGTAACAGTGGGGATGCCAGTCTCTTTATCCTGGTTACTTCGTCTTCTTCTTCTAGGGCAAATAAGATCAGGAGGGGAGACGGTTCTCTCTCAATGCCATCTATTTGTTTGATCCAGCCTAACACTCCATGCCAGTATATGCACACTTTGGGGCAGTCCCACCACATGTGCCAGTAGTTAGCTTCCATTCCGCATTGTCTCCAGCATTTTGGGCTAGTGGTTTGATACATTGTTTTGCAAGTTGTGGCCCATGCTTGTTGGTCAAATCCTCTGTTGAAATCTTTTTCCCATTTCACTTTGAGGCGGAGGTTCGAATTTTGGTCTGTGCAGATTAAGGCGCTGTACATACGTGCAATCAGGCCCTTATTCATGGAGGTCTTATCAAGGATTTTCTCGAAGGGGGTGAGTTCTCTTCGTATTTTGGTTTTCCGTTCCCTCTTTGATAGGACACCCTTCAAGCGTAGAGAAAAATCGGGATTGGGTGCAGTTGGAGGGCATCCTCCAAGTCTGAGATTGCTATGAATTGGTCTTCTCTCCATAGTTGTCCGACCCTTTCAAGTCCTGCGTCGAACCAGGATTGGTACCTAGCGTGTTCGGGGATGTGTTCTCTGATCCCTGGGGCCCAGAGGTGGCTCGGGGGGGGGGGGAGGGGACTTAACGCCACGTGGTCACTCCCCTCATCCCTTTTCCATACTTCCTTATGTTTCATATTGTCCCCTGTATTGGGTGGTTGCGTAGTCTTCGTGTGAGTTGTGGTCTGGGGGCCCATAGCCACTCAGAGCATCGCCGGGGTCAGGTTGTCATTGTCCAGCTGGACCCATTGCAGATCCTTCCTGTCTCTGAGGTGGGGAATGAGGACTCTTGGCTGGGCTGCCTGTATTGCTCAATATCGGGAAGGCCTACCCCTCCTTGGTCTTTGGGTAGTATGAGGGTTTCATAGGGTATTCTGAGTTTTCACTTGTTTAAAGAAATGTTCTGGAATTTTCACGGGAAGTACTTGGAAGGGGTATAGAAAGCGTGGGAGACTGACCCTCTTAATAGCGTTCAAGCATCCAATCCAGGAGATGGTGAGGGATCGCCATTTAGCAAGGTCTGCATTTAAAGCTGTGAGAAGCTGGGGGAAGTTGGCTTTGTATGTCTGCAATGTCTCTAGTCAGGTTGATGCCCAGGTATCGGAGTGTAGGGCCCCCGATGATGAGGCTGAATTGTTGGAGTTCCTTTTTTTGGCTCGGGTGGGTTCACGCAAGGTGAAGAGGGTGGATTTGGTCCTATTGATTTTAAAGCCTGACAGTGCGCCGTATTGTTCAATAAGTTGAATTGCTTGGGGGTTTGAGGTCATTGGGTTTTGCACATGAAGTAGAATGTCATCTGCATACAGGGCTAGCTTATATTCCCTTCCGTTCAACTGGAAGCCCTCCAGCCTTCATTTGTTTGAAGCGTTTGCGCCAATGGTTCCAGTGATAGCGCAAATAATATTGCCGAGAGGGGGCATCCCTGTCTCGTTCCTCTGCATAGGGGGAACCAGCGAGAGTATTGAGAGTTCACTGCAACCGATGCTCGGGCGAGGTGTATACAGCCTTGATTCCATGTCGAAGGACTGGGCCAAGGCCTATTTTCAACAGGGTTGCCTCCAGGAAGTGCCATTCTACCCTATCAAACGCCTTCTCTGCATCGATTGAAAATAGTGCCGGTGTATTTGGCATTTTTTTGGCCTCGTGTATGAGGTGGAGGGTTTTATGGGTGGAGTCTGCTCCCTGTCTGCCGAGTATGAATCCCACCTGATCATTGTGGATTATAGTGGGCATGTGCGTTTCCAATCGTGCTGCAAGGACCCTCGTGTAGATTTTGCCGTTTGTGTTTAGGAGGGAGATAGGGCGGTAGGGTGCGCATTGCATGGGATCTTTTCCTTCTTTGGGGATGACTGTTATCAGTGCCTCGGAAAAGGTTTCGGGGGCAGAACCCGTTTGGAGGATGTGGTTGAAGAGTTCAAACATACATGGGAGGAGCGTTTCAATGAAGGTTTTATAGAACCCTGCTGTATATCCGCCATTTCCAGGGGCTTTCCATGTAGGAAGCCTTTTGATTGCCTCTTCCATTTCTTCGCCTGCGATGGCGGCATCGAGGGCTTATGCTGTGTCTTGAGATAGGCTAGGGATGGTTATCTCGTTCATATATGCTTTGAAGTTTGAAGTTTAGTTTATTTATAAAGCGCAGACCACGCCCAGGGGCAACCGGGCGCATACTCTTAACAGGTTACAGTAATCAGTACATACGCAATAACTTGACACAAATATAAAAAAATGTACAGAGAAATAACATTGGCAGATTGAAGTACAAGTGCAATAAGAGTGTATATACACAGAACCAGTATTACACGTAGAAGCAGGCCAGAGTGAGGGGACTCATGAATCATGTGAGAACAGCCAGGTTTTAGTGTTGTTCTTCAAGGTTTGGAACAAAGCTTTGATTGCTCTTTCGTCTGCTGGGGTGTCTGAGGTATACAGTTTCTCGTAGAAATGAGCGAATGCTTTGGGGATATCGGTGTTGTGGTCCTCTTGGGGGTTTGTCTCGTTTTCTATGGTGGACACCCATCTTTCTCTGCGTTGTCCGTGGAGCCTGGCTGCGAGCAGAGCATCAGCCTTGTCCCCCTCTTTTCGTACTGTTTCTGTTTGAGGTATTGGAGTTTGCGCACAATTGGGTCCGTTTCCAGGTGCCGCAGTTCCTCTCTCTTACTAGCTGCCTCCTCTATTTTTCGGTTTCCATCAGTGCCGGCAGACTGGGCATTCAAGTCCAGTTGGGCACCGTGTTTATCGAGATTTTGTCTGTATTATTCTGTTCGAAGTATTGGTCCATCTCCTCAAGGTGCTCTTGGAATGTCAGGTCTTTCCAGAGCGTTTCGTTGCAGCGCCATTTCGAACTTCTGTGAGGGAGCGCTATCCGACTGAGGGTGACCGTGACCATGTCGTGGTCTGACCATGTTATAGGGGATATTTCAGACATGGTCATCGCCTCCGTTAGTTCTAGTGTGAGATATATATAGTTGATTCTTGTATATGTGGCGTGTGGTGCTGAGTAGAATGTGAATCTCATTTGTTGAGGGTTGATGTGGCGCCATGCATCTTTGAGTTTGTAGGTGTCCATCATTTCGACTATCGCTGTGCGGTCGGCTTCTGGTGGAATATTCGCCTGTGGGTTTCCGGCTTGCCTGTCCAGAGTTGGGTCAGCCCACATATTGAGGTTGCCTCCTAATATTACTGCACCCTCTCATGGCTTTAGGGACTATGTGTTGTAGGAACCAGGACTGACTGGAATTGGGGGCATGTATGGATGCGAGTGTGATGGTGGTGCCTCATATCTTGCCGACCAGTATGAGTGCTCTGCTGCCAATGTCCGCCCAAGTTTTCTGGACTTCAAATAGTGTTCCTTTGCTGATCAGGATGTCGACTCCTGCTTTCCTGAGTGGGCTTGAACACCAGTATTAAGTGCCTATCCTGGCATCCAGGATTCTTCTTTCCTCGCCCTTAATGTATCTAGTTTCTTGTAGGAAGAGTATATCGAGCTTTGTCCTTCTGAATTCTCTAGTTACAAGTGACCTTTTGGTGGGAGAGTCGAGTTCCTTGGCATTTAGTGTCCCAATTTTAATTATGGTGGGCCTGCCGCTTTCAGTGTGGCGGCTACTGGGTCCCTTCTTTTGTCACAGGGTGCCAATGAAATTGGATTGTTCTGTTGGAAGCGCATATCCCTCTTGAGCTTAGGTGTTTTTATTTTCCCTCCCTCCCCTCAGAGGTACTCAACAGAATACCCACTGCCCTCCGTGTTCATCTTTCCCCCTTTCATCGAGGGCTTGCATTTTTGCTTGGTGGTGTCCGATTCTGACTGAGTGAAGACCGTCAGTCCAATGTCGGACCACCGGTGGGAACCGTTACCGCACGGTCCCAATCGCTCATATAACCGTTCTGACGTTTTGAGCCCCTCGCCCGACCCCCCCCCCCTCCCACTCCCAACACTTATAACTCAATATTAACTTTCAAGATAAGGAAATATATTGATACATGCGGTTAGCGGGATTCGTCGTCGGCTGTCAGATCCACCTCCCCCTCAGAGGGGGGATCTCTTCTCTGGGTCTGAGTCTAGGCTGAGAGTGTGTGGGTTGCCTGGGTCTTGACGGTCGTCCCTGTTGCAGTACTTGGTTTTCCGTCTCTTGGAAGCAGGTTACCGGGAGGATTTTTCATTTGTCGGTATCTGGTGTATTGTTGCCTCGTCTATACTTTCTCGAGCCTCGTCTCCTTGGGCCCTGGAGTTCCTATCGCATTCCATTCTGTTTGGGTCCCTCTCGGTCTCCTTCCTTTGGTCCCATTCCAAGAAGTTCTGCGCTGCAGTGGTGGATTTCTTCTTCCAACCATAGTAGTTTCTTTATGCTTCTGTGCTCGAAAGTAAGGGAGAAAGGGTATCCCCACCTGTATCTGGTGCCCTGTTCTTTGAGCCATTTCGTCAATGGGTTGCAGAGGCGTCTCAGTGCTAGGGTGAGCGAGGACAGGTCCTGGAAGATGGTTATCTGGGCTCCTCCCAGGGTGAGAGGGCCTCCGGATCTAGCTTTCTCCAATATCCTGGTTCTGTCCTGCTAACAATGAAATCTGGCGAGGACCGATCTTGGGCCGCCGGGTGGGCCTGCGGCTCCGTGTATTCTCTCTGTTTTAGGCTCATCGATATCCTCGTCCGCGGTCAAGATTTTGATGATGTTGTGGATTGTCTTTTAGAGGTCTTCTTCTGTTTCTCCCTCGTGTTCCGGAATGCCAAAAAAAACCCGTAAATTGTTTCTCCAGTCACGATTTTCCAAATCGTCCATTTTAAGGCGGAATTCCTCTTCTGTCTTCTCAATCTCTCGTATCCTGAGGTCCATTTGGGCTTCGAGGGTGTCTATGGAAGCTTGATTGTTCTCGACCCCTTTCAGTCTTTCCTCGATGTTGTCAATTTTCTGCGTTATCTTGCCTATTTTTCCACCTAGGTTGGTTCCCATTGTCTTTATTTCGTTTAGGAGGGCGGCAATGTCTCCCTTTGTTGCTGCTGCTGCGTCAGCCCCGGAGGTATCCATGGTATTTTTGTTTGTGCTGTACGTGCTTGGTTATGGTGGGGAATAGGCGTATTTGACCAATTTCACGTGAATGTTCATGTGACGTCCACGGCGGCGGAGGAGGCACTCGCCCGGGTATCAGGGGTCTTACCCTCCGTGTGGGCATTTGGTGTTGATGTGCTCAGGGTAATTCCAGGAGCGTGTTGGTGGTTATGATGGCTTATGCGAGGCCACAGGTGACTGACTGGTAACTTCATTTTGTCTAGTGTGATCTCAGTGTCACATGGGGGACAAGGCTGCTCCTGCGCTCTTTGGTTCTGTAATCTTCTGCTGGTCGTTTCGGTCTTACTGTGAGCCGGGAGGGCTACGTGTCCACAATTGGGGGATCTGGACTTCCTGTTTCTTTCAGAGGAGGGCACACGTCCCATATTTGGGGGCCCAACCCTTTGAGTAACCTTTAGCGCGGCGGCGGTTTCTCTCCTTTGCTCACTGCAGGTGTTAGGGAGAGTTCTCATTCTATGGCTAATTTCCCTTACCTATAGAGTCCCCCAGCAGCTTTGCTGGATTTGAAGGGTTTGTTTCTTTTTTTCCTGCTAAGAGTGAGACTCTTTTTCCCACTCTTAGGCATTTTTGCTATGTGTGTTCTAGGCTATTTTTGTGCTTAATGTCTATGTGGTTTCTCTCATCTCCATAGGAACCATCTTTATTCACATGTGTTACACAGCACCCTCCGTGCAGTGACACAGGGGTGTCATAGTGACCCCCAAACATAGACTCCATACCCTGGGACTGACTACCGTCTCCCAGGGCATGAAAAAGTCCCCACTGACTTTACTAGTCAATTTTTGTGAACTAAACCAGTACAACCCATCTTACTATGGAAGTACTGGGAAGGGTTAATAGTTTTTCCCTTATGTTCATTCGAGAGAGTACCGTACAGTCCCTCTCTCAAAAGTTTCTGGCTGGTGGCAGTGGTTACTACCGTAAATATTTTCCTATGGGATTTTCCCATTGTTCGAGGCTACTACTTTTTCTGACAGCCTCTAACATACCGCATACCGCCAGTGCATTTTAATATTAACTTTACACCGGTAGGTTTTATTTGCCAGAACTTTAATATAACTTCTTTCTCGTGTCTTTCTCTAAACTCCTAACCCAGGTTGGGGATCCTTTGTTCGTCCTTTTGGTGGGCTTCTGCCAAGAAGCCCTCCTTTCGGCGCCACAGAGTCTGGGGTGGGTCCATTGTGTGGGAGGGGGAGTAGGACCCCTGGACAGGGTTGCCTCAGCAACCCATGTCGCACTCTATCCTGATATATGCTGGAGGGTCTCCCGCTGTATGAATGGGGCTCTTTTTGCATAAAAGCAGGGTCCTGAGGACTGGAAGAGCAAGACGTCGCCACTGGAACTAAGAAGCCGAAGAGGAGAGAAGCCAAAGACTGCTGCAACGACTGAACCACCGGCGAAGCCCTGCTACAGCGTCTCACCACTTTTCTCCACACGACGAGAGAAGATCTTCATCTGAAAGAAGCCTTCTTCCCTTGAGCTGGTGGGGCCAACCAGTTTGCCAATCGCCTTCCTGGACCTGCCCTGGTCGAATCGCCAGTACCCTGTACCACTTCCGGATCGCCAGGCACCCGTCCACCCGGACCGCGATTTAAAGGAGTGTACCTTTTATTCGTCGGGCAGCACCGCGGCTGGTTTCATCCCTCGGTAGTGCAGTAAATCGAACCTTCCTCCACGACGAGCGCCTCTCTTCCTCTGCTGGAGCCCGCGAACTGCAGGAACTACCAGGAACAACCGCCACCGCAGGAGCCACTTCTTCATTCTAAAGGTACATTGTTCCGCCAGGCCGCCCTTTCTTCGCAGTAGCTCTAAAGGCGTTTTAAATCCTTTACCTACCTGTTGGGTTGACCGCCCCTGTCTCAACATTGTCTTTTAACTTCTGCATCCACCTTTTTTCGAAATCGTTAACCAAAGACCTGACTGCAGCTACAAGAACATTTTGCTCCTGTGCCCTTGCCCTGTACCACTGACTTTGGCACAGGCCTATTGACTCTGGCTACATTTGTTAGAACTGCCTTCTTTAGATTGCTTCTCAACTAAAACTGTATTGGTGCACCTATTTCTTATAGCTACCCTTTTCTTCCCCTTTTTAAAACCTGTGAAATGCCCTTTTGCTCCGTTTTCATTTAAGTATTTCCTATACTGATGCACTGTCTTGCTTAAACTGGTTCACAAAGTTATGGGAAGTGTTGCTAGGGTGTGTAAGAAGATTTCTAAATAACTTGTGCTTTCCCTTCCTTGTGAGAAATTGATAGAGCATCCCTTGTGTGTGGTTTTCACTATGCCGTTTTGCTCAGTATTCACTCTGGTTCACTTGGTCTACAATTTAACTAGGGAGTGTGTATATTTTTTGTTGACTTATTTTAACTTGCTTGATGACCGTGATAAATGTGTTTTACTAGAAGTTTATAAAATAAATATATATCTACTTTTTAATACAAAGCTTTGGTCGGTGTTTCCTTGCGCCATAGTACTGTAGGCCTATTGTGTAAACCCTGAATACTGCTCATCTCCCTGTTGAGATAAGTCTGACTTCTCAGCCACAGCTACCAACTAAATCTTTGTGGTACAGACTGATACCAAAGGGGATTTATTGCTCTCACCTGTAGTCCAAATCTTCTGTAGTGCTCCCTAAGGGAACTGCACAGGATTCTGCCTAACAGCAGGTCCCGCTGATACACTCTGCTGAGGCGGAGTAGGCAGGCCGCTGGTTGTAGATGTGTTGGGTTTCTGGACTGTCAGTTGCGGTGTTGAAGCTGACTGGGTGAGGGCATGTGGTGTCTTGGAATGCTCCTAATTGGGGGTGCCCGGTCCGGTAGGCGAGGAGGGTGTCCTTGTCCCCTCGAGTGTTATGGGATCCGGCAGGGGCGTCAGCCCACTGTTGCCGCGTTGTGCCAGGATCTGAATGGGCTCAGTGGGTCTGGAGTCTGTTCCTGGTGTGCGGTCGTCACTAGGCAATGGTTTCCTGCTTAAAGGTTCTCCGGGGCTAGTAGTGTACTCTCTCTCCCCACCCTTTGATTGTGTCTATTTATTGAATGAGCTTCTTGGGCCCGGAGTCCGTTTGCAGAGCATATGGGGCTCTGTGGGATCCTGGCTGGACGTCGGGCCCCGCTTCTGCAGAGCCTCCCGCAAGCGCCACCAGCGTTACCCGGAAAGGCCGCGGGACAAAGAGTGATGGTACGTCCGCTGGGGGTGTCGCTGGGGGCCTCGCGCCGTCAGCCAGGGTTCCACCTGAGGGCTCCTCGGTGCTCCGATGATGATGGGGCGAGCCTGCCATTTTTGCGTGCGTGGCCGAGGGGGGCACCGCAGGCAGTCAGGCTTTTCTCCTCGAGTTCCAGGCCGATTTTGGTTGCATTTCTGCTGAATGGGGCCTGGGGGGCGGTCGCTTCACACCACCTTCCACCGATTACTGTGTGCGAGGGGGGGGTCCTAAGTGGGGGCTCAATTCACTTAATGGACCTGTGGGGCGAGAGCTCACAAGGAGGTGGGTCTCATCCGTGCGCCCCCTGGTGGCCGTTCCTGTCTTTTTCCTTTCTAACGTTGCTACAAATGTAACAGTGAACAAAGAGCCCTTTGAAGTGTATTATCAAGTATTCCTAAGTTTTCTAGTATAAACGTCTGAAGTATTTAAAGTGATTCTGGTGTAAATCAAATAAATATATACTTTTTATATAACTAAGTTTAAGTGCTTCTTTGTTGTGCCTGTTTAGCTAAGATTCTGCATACTTACCTACAGCTCACATCTTCCTCTTAAAATAAGCCTGACTGCTCTGTCACTCTACCAAGGTTCTGAGTTAGTACAGATTGACACTAAGGGTTGGGGACCCACAAACCACTGGGATAGCTTACTAAAGTCTTGCTGCCAGTAGGACTTTAGGAAAACTCCCCTAACAACCTCCTCAGAGGCATATAAGGCTATATGGAATGGTAACACAGGGTCCTTTTGTGGACCTTTATCCAAGATGTCAGTGAGATCATCTTGTTCAAAAGGTGGGGCTGGCCTGCCCCATCCCAAGAATTTTGTTACCATAGACATTAATTGTCTGTAGGATGCATCAGCATGTTCTGCTGGATCTGGGTTCCCAAACTCCAATTCTGGTGAGGTATCAATGCCACTTGGGGTTTGCAGGTTTTCATACAGGTCCCTCATTCTAGATTCCTCTTCCTCTGATATGAGGGACTCTGGAACATTAGGACTGCCATGTTCAAGCTCAAAGGGGGATGAATCTTGATCCGATGGCTTGTGCTCTTTCGAAAATCGAAGATAAGGACTTACAGAAATCCTTTTTAGGGAGTGGTTTAAAGGCCTTTTCGATTTCCCTCGACCGTATCGAGGGCTTCGACGCAATCCGCGTCGAGGGGCGTATGAAAGGACTCAACCCATGACTTGATGGAGTTTGACGGACGAGAACTGGGCCTGTTGTCGACTCGAGACCTCAAAAGGTTCTCAAGGGGTTGGAGGTTCCTCTCGCAGGCTCGAGGTCACGCAGGATTTCGCATTGGACTTTACCATGTCGGCTTTAGAAGGCGTGACAGGCACATGGCTTTTTGTCTATTCCTTCGCGGGGGCCGGGCTGCCTTCTCCAACATTCTAAACATCCAAAACATCCCATTCGGCTGGAGTCGCCGACTTACTTGGGCACGCTATCTAGCATTCCGGCGAGGAGTCAAAGGAAGGGGATTTATGGCGTCTTTTCTTCATTTTTTTAGCCGAAGAAGAGAAGTGGTGCAAAATGCTTTCTGAACGAGAGTGTTTCTTCGACTGCTTTCTTCGTGGTGAGTCACCTCTCGACTCATCCAATGAACGACTTTTTGATGGAGTTGTGGATGGGGAATTCAGGGGGGGGGGGGGAGATCCTAACCTCTGCAAGTTTCCCCTTGCGTTCATTCAACACTCTACCTGTCATGGACTGACATGAACCGTAGTCGGCAGTTCTGTGGTCGACGCCAAGACACCACAAACAGACCCGATGTGGATCGGTTATCAACATCTTGGAGCCGCAATCAATACACTTCGAAGATGACGTCAACCTCGAGACCGAGGCCCCCAGGGACTTCGAGTAGACCACGACGACGCACAACACCCTCTGCGTTTTTTTCCCCCCTGAAGCAGCTACTGCTGGAAGTGAAGATTATGTGAGGCAGGCATGGAATCACAAATAAGGAAAAAGGTAAAAGTTTCAAAACCTTTATTAAGTTTGAGTGGGGTTGGAAACTTCCTATCTGGCCCGAATTATATAACGCGAGTAGTCTCGACCATCAAAGTAAAACAAAATGGTCCAAGTCAGTTAGTCAAACAAAGGAAAAAGTCTCTCAGAAACCTATACTTGCCTGCACGTTTCACAATAACAAAGTGTGGGAAAGGGTATGAAAATAAAGAGTGTGTCAAAAAAATGCCAGAATGGCAATGAGAGTGGCTCACCACTCCCTTCCCCAAGTTCAGTTCAATGGGGTTCTTACAAAGTTCCTTCAAGGTGGGCAGTATGCATAGATGAAAGATTTCACCTAAATCTGGTAGGCTTCCCTCGCCTATTTCAATATCAATTCAATATACATCACATCTCTCTTCAATTGATTCTTTCGGGCCTCCCTCACCCGGCTTTACAATTGTCATATAAACAGATATTCTCAAAGTTCCTTCTTGGTTACGTTCACAGGCTGGCCTTGCCTGTCTTCCAACACTTAAACACGGATGAAACACTTTCCAGCCAAACAGCTCGGCTTCACAGAGCTCGGGGAGAACTCCCTTCTCCAACCTGTGTACTTCTCTTTCACAATGATTAGTGATGATGATCATTGTGAAACATGATGACCTGTCAGACATTCGCAACCGCACGGTATTCTCACCCCTATGCGTGACCACTCTTACAATAGGTTTGGTTTCTTAACATCCGTGCCTCTTGCACTTAGTTTTGCAGAATGGGCCCTCGGTCACTCTGTTCTTTATTTCACAAAAGCACATAGTTCATTACTTTATTTCTCATCGGCTCCCTCGCTGTTCAAATACAATCAATCTTTCAGTTCAATGTCTTTTACCTTCAACACGAAGCCACAATGTAGCTGACCACAATCGTGCAGATCACAAACCAGGCTCTCCCTTTCTCTGAACTCACCAGCTGTGATTGCATTTGTGAGTCCTTCTGGTTTCAGCTCATCAAGGTCAGGGTCTTGCCCACCTGCCCAGCAGACAAAGCTAAGCGGCCTCGTGGCCCAGGGGAGGAAACAAAGAGTCTGCTGGTGCATGGATGAAAGGGACTAGCTGGTCCCTCAGCTCCCTTCTCTGAACTCTTCTGGCTTCTTAGAGACACAGCCCCCTCGCTATGCTTTCTCCTGCCTCAACTCATAGCCTGTCATATCCCGTTCTCCATGGTCTGGTTCTCTGCAGCGCTCTCTCTCAGGTGCTCCTCCATTGCGCCATCCAGCTTTGCTTCTTTCTTGGCCCCTGCCTTCCTCTCTGTGTCTTTATGCGCTCCAGCTTTTATAGTTTGAAAAACGTTCCACGAGTTTCAGGGGTGTGTGATTGTGAATGAGTGCCTGACCTTGCCTGGCCTTATTAGTGGGACAAGGCCAGTGCATGTTACTAGTGGTAATCTTCCTAGTCTCAGTCTTACTCTTCCTCGTCTCATTAGTTGGGCTTATTAGGAAAGGAGGGGAGTTATAGTGTCCCATAAAGGGAGAGGGAATATGGGGTTAATAACTGTCAGGAAATGGGGGATACCATGTCTCACCCTCCGGTGTCTCCTCCCTCCTCCCTAAGGACCCCCTACCCAGGTGATCCTCCCTTGCTGGTCCACCCCCAGGGTTGGGATCCAATAGCGATGGCCTTTCCCTGGCCACCTGAATAAGGGATCCCTGGGGACCGAGTCTTGAAACACCTTCAGGTTTTTTCACAACATCCAAAGATGAGGAATACGTGGGAGGACACAATCCATTCAAATGGTGACAGCGGTAGCACAGGAGAGAGCTGGTCAGTCCACTGGTTGGTCCAGGGACACTTCCGAAGGCTGAGAATGCACCGATCCTCAACCAGGGGTTGAGACTGGTTGTTCCTACCAGTCCAGGGATTGAAACACCAACTAGGGTCTTCTTGAGATCAGGCAGAGGAGCAGGGCTTCACCGGGATTTCACTGGAGTTTGTGCTGGTCGTCTTCAGGTCGTCAAATGGCTGCCCTTCTTCGTAGAGGACTTGGCTCAAATGGTGATCTGTCGAATGGCTGCAGGAGCCTTCCTTTTATCCAGGATTTGGGCTGTGAGCTAGCTCAAGCCTACCAATGGTAAGGGGCTGCACCATTCAAACTGCCAGTGGCTATCAAATTATGGCTAGCCAATCGCCACAATATCTGCCCAGCAACAGACATTCAGGCACATGGATGTGTACTGGGACCAGACAGTCCCCAGCCCCCCACCCGTTCTCACACAACCCCCCCACCCCCGTGCCGATAAAAACAGTAGCTTTCCCCGGGAAAGATCATTTCTTCTTACATGGCATTTCCTTACCTGAGAAGGCTGGAATAACAATATGGCTAAAGGAAAATGAAAAGCTTGCGGCAGACCCATCTTAGTGTGCCAGACACTCTTAGTAGACATTTGTGGTAACTGCAAAGATGCACAAGTAAAATTACAAACACACAGTAGAAAAATATCCACTGCCACCAGCTCATACTAGGCTCAAAGTAAAAAAAAAAAATGTAAAAAGCCTTTACAGAAAAAGATATAAAGATACAAAGTATCCTAACCGCACTTCCCTTTAAGGTGATGTATGCAATTGTAACAATACAAATTCACAGAGAAATAGTCTTATGGACTAATCAGTTTCCCCATAGGATATAGCTTTACTTACCGCCAAAGTTTCAAGTTTCTAAACAAAGGAAAAAAAGAAAGGGTGTCCCATAGAAGTCTGTGGGAGGAAATCAGCAAAAAGAAAAATAATCTTTCCTAACAATCGCTATCCCTTCTGCTAAACCTGTGGGGTAGAATGAGAACATAACTTGCTTTAACTCATAACCGCAGCACGCTTATATTGCCTATCCTATTTTTCTCTATGGTAAAACCTTTTAGGAAAGCTGGAATCTCCTTTCATCTGAAGTGACAAAAAAAAGTACTTAACTGGACAGTAACATTTTTTGTAGCTCCCCCATGGGATTCTTGAATTTCCAGTCCGATATTTTTTTTGAAGGTATAAGTGATTTCATATTAAATATATGCATAATAAGTCACTGCAGCTCACACTTTGCCATTGAGAAACATTGTGTATAATCTAACAATGGTATCACTTTTGTCCTGTGGGGCATTTGTGTTCACTGGGACCTCCTTTGGACCAGTACTGTGCTACATTAACGTCTACTGACCTTAGTGACTGAATATTATGGTCTGCCCATATCTGCTAACCCTTTTCTCGCCCTCTTCTAACAGCTATGTGAAGTAGTAATTCCTTGTTAGGATTGTTCTGCACTGGGCAATGTCATACGAATAAAAAACAAAAATCCCATTATGTGGCTATGATTTCTTGACTATGTGAATTTACCGTACCTGTGTATAGGAATCCCTTTCCTCTTCTTCCTTAACAATTATACAGTTTTGGATATTCTGCCACCAGGTAATTATCCTGGAGCTGCAGTGCACCTCCAGCAGCTAAAATAGACTGGCGCTAGAGACTGTATTTCTAAAATGAGACATTTGTGGAGAAAGGGATCAGTCGGAAAAGTAAAATAAACAGTAAAGGTTATCTTAAGAATGTCAACCTATTATCCAGTAAAAGGTAGGAGTGTTGTACCTTGTGATGTCACAGATCACTACTTCACGGCCTAGACTGATGACTCAAAGTGCAACTTTATCCATTATGCTGCATGTCACCTATATAAGCTTTAGTCTTATTGTGTCTCAGGATAGAAATGGAAAGCTAAACTTTTAGCAGAATACAAATGGGGCCCATTATGCTGACAATGCATTGCAAAACAGCTAACTGATATTCTATCTCTTACCTCAAGGAAGCGTGAGATGTCCCTCTTGTCACTGACACCCATAGCCACCACGTTCTCGAAAAGCCAGAAAAACGGTCGGTCATCACTCTCTTTGGGTCGAGCTTCATGTAGGAGGCGGTAAAACTCAAAGAACAGGCGACCTGTGCCCTCTAAGGTAAACAATAAAAACAACACCATCCAGTTTTGTTGACAGTTCATAGCTCATATACATGCATGCATGACCAGATAACACAAAATAAGATATTAAAAGAGCAGTTCTATTTATTTCACATGCTCTCGCTTCCTTTCCCAACCCATGTTCTGAAGGAAATACAAGATATTCAACAGTTTCATTTGGGGTGATACAAATTGACCCCATATTTCAATGAAGATCCAGAGACTTCCGGTCAAAACGATGGCTTTGGATTTTCAATCTTGAAGAATGATCATGCAGCAAACATGTTACGGGGTCAAAATGGATGGTTCAATATACACTCTGAATCTACCCCAGCATGGGTGTCAACTGAAAATAATGCAGCATCTCCAAATCCCATGAATAGCCTGTTGACAAAGGATAACATCAGATGAAAAGGTTGGCACCACCGGCATACACCATACTGAGGAAATTTGGAAAGCAATTAACAAGGAGAAGGATATAAAGATCCTATTATCACAGGAGTCGATACTTTGGTATAATCCGGCTATTGGATGGGTAAGTAAATCATTACATTGGTGCTCCTGGCAGAAGGCTAGAATTTGGAAACTCAAGGATTTCTTGATTGGAGACGCATTGGAGGATTTTGGCTTCTTCTACTACAAATATAAGCTACATGCGTCTGAAGCGCAGACATTTCAAATGCTATCTAGTATCTTCAGTTCTATCTTCTCTCAATTAAATGCAACAATGCATAATGTATCATATTGAAACTACCTTTTGAGAAAGCACCCTGTGTCTGTCTAAGTGTTATATCGTTTCCTGCTACTTATTTCTATTACTGACTAGAAGCGTCAACACTGGGAAAATGAACTTCAAATACCCATATCGGAAAAAGACTGGTCTAACATTTGTGGAAATATTTCTCAGATGAAGGTGGATTTTGATCTGCGGTACGCCCAACAGAGAATTATTCATTGCCTGTATTGGGCAGCATCGAGAATGAAAGATTGTGAACTCTTACCAACAGATTTATGCTGGTCCTGTAAAATTTAAAAGGGGACAAACTTACATGTGTTTTTGGATTGTAATAAACCTAGAGACTATTGGGATGATGTCATAAATCGGATGTAAATTGTGACAAATTGTAATATTCCTAGATCCACTTTGATCAGTATCCTGGGTTTATCAGTGATTCCAAATACATCCTATGTGAAAAAGAGTATTTTTTGTAAAATAAATTAACATTTTACATAACATACAGACCTAACACAGAATACATGCAAAGTTTAACAACTATTTACATCAGCCCCCACCAGCCCCCCTCCAAATACCCTCTCCCCAGCTACAGGTTATCCCACCCTATTCACACTAGTATATCTCTGCAGTGGTACTTCCTGATGCTTGTGTCCGGGTGCCGGGTCCAGTTTCTGATGGCTGAGTTTCTATAGACCCTGCAGGGTCTGACTGTGCTGAGGTGAACAGCTCTTGCAGTAGTAGCTTCCAAGCTTCCATGTCAGTGTTCCCTTCTTGTCTCCCCTGTCGGATCGCCTCTTGCCACACTGCGGTCTCAGCGTGTGACCATTTTGAAGGGCCTTCCACTATATCTAGGACTCTGGCACTTTGCGCGCCTTCCAGCTCATCGCTATCCTCCGCTTTGCTAGCACATATGCAAGTCTTTCAGTCTTCACAGATGTCTTGCCTGTTTCGGATGTAGGAAGGTTCCAAGTAGGCATGCCGTGGGGGATTGTATATCTAATGTTATGCCTGCATTGGACAATCAACATGCTAGTTCCCCCCAATAGTGTTTAATCTCTCTACAAGCACAGAACATATGCACCATGTCTGCATCTCCCAGGCCACATTTAAGACAAAATTGTTCTGTTGCCTTGTTAAATCTCGCCATCTTCCGGGGGGGGGATAGGTACGCCCTGTGGGTCACATATAATTGGATCTGTTGTAACTTACTGTTTCTAGAAACCTTTTTATGGTATTCCAGTGACTGACTGCTAGGCTGGAATGAATGCAATGCTTTTTGGTTTGGAAGGCAGAGTCGACCACTGGACGAAGGAATCTGAAGAAGAACTTGAAGAGGACGCCTGCTACAACACCTGGACCGTTGGTTTGCCCGGTGAAGCCCTGCTGCTGTGCTCAAACTCCAAATTGGTATCGACAGAGAAGCCCCTGCAAGGACGACTTCTCCTCTCGAGATGGTGGGACCAATCAACTCTAA
The DNA here is from genome assembly GCF_040938575.1 of Ambystoma mexicanum. Taxonomy (NCBI): domain Eukaryota; kingdom Metazoa; phylum Chordata; class Amphibia; order Caudata; family Ambystomatidae; genus Ambystoma; species Ambystoma mexicanum. The sequence continues at coordinate 128,390,401 of NC_090927.1, forward strand.
AGTAAGCCACCTGGACATCCTTCTCGAAGCTTGCTGAATTTCCAGAGTTGCTGCTGATAACCAAAACGCCAGGGAGAGGAACAGCAGACTGTGTGCATTGTTTTTAAGTTGGCCAAGAGCTCCAGGAAGATCCTCCGGACTCCCAGGAAGCAGGACTGACCGAGCCTGAGCCACGAATCCAGAGTGCCTCAACAGAGTGCTGGACCACAGAAGCAAGGAAAGCCCATCTCGACAGCCAGGAACCACGGTGGAGCTGTTTGCGGTAGCCGCAAGTAGCTGAAACACCGAAGTGCCACTTGTTTGAAGTTTGCCGGTTACTATCGGTGACCGTCCCATTGCAGTGCAGGAGTCCCCAGAAGTCCTCCTTCTTGTCCCCATGCCTGAGGCACAGGAACACCAGGATCTGCAAAGCTGCACAGGAACAGAAGTCATCTGCTGCATTTTTCTTCTAACTAAAGGTACGTTAAAGGCTGAGAGAACTTACCTCTCACTGTAGAGTTGCTTGCATCTTCTACTACTCACAAGTCTAAGCTTCAAAGACTTCTCAAACATTGTGCAAAGACTTTTTAACTACCTACAAAAGTGCTTCAGCTCTTATAGAATTTTGCTCATTGACTTTGGCTTAGCCTGTTTCACTGAATGACCCCGATTGGGGGGATCCAAAGGTATTTGCCTGCTTAAGAATATTTGTGATCTCTTGTTTCTTCTAATAACATTTTCTTTGACACTCATCTCAGTGCTATTCTAAATGCTAACAGTAACATATCAACGTCTACAGTGTCCTAGCTACTAAAGTCACCTGAGGGTGTAAGAAGTACCCTGAAACACTTGTGTATAGGCACGTTACAAATGCCATATCATATCATATCATATATCTGTGTGCCATCCCCAATGGGTGCTTGCTGATTTAGAAACTAAGTGTGTATTTTTAAGGTATTTGCGTGTTGCTAATATATTGCTCCCTTCTGTAGAAGGTTTATACAAAAGACTGGTAAATAAATTAGTAATTGTTTTATGAAGAAACCTTGTGCATAAGCATTTATTTGGATACTTATTGTGGATCCTTGTGTAAACAGCTCACATTGACCCCTCTTGAGATAAGCCTGGCTGCTCAGCCACACTACCAACCTGTGTAGTTCAGACTTATATCAAAGGCTGAGTTCTATTGCCAAAGTTGTTGTAGTGCACCCAAAGGGTACTACCCCAAATCTTTACCTAACAGCTTCCAAGGGTTCAAGCGCTAGTATAAACAGCATAGGAGACCAAGGGCATCCTTGTCTTGTGCCCTTTTGTAGCTCCCACTGTTCAGAGATCTGGTACCCTGTTTTTATTCTGGCTTTTTGACTGCTATATAATAGTCTTACCCATCGGCTATATCAAGGTCCATCCCAAATTTTCCAAGAGTGGCCAGAAGCCAAGGCCATCTGACTGAGTCGAACGCCTCAACCGCATCCAGTGATGCTATTGCGTATTGCCCCATGTGATCTTTGGTGTGGTCTATAATGTTATGTAACCTTCCGAGGTTCCACGTGATATTCCTCTCCGGCTCATAACCGGTTTGGGCAGGGTGTACTAATGCGGCTATTATGGTCTTAAGCCTATTGGCGAGTAGAGCTGCAAGTATATAGCCATCCTGGTTTAGCAATGACAGTGTCCTGTATGACCCACAATCCGCCTCTGGTTTGTTTGATTTGAGCAGTGGAATAATAGTAGACTCTCCGAGTGTTGCCGGGAGTACCCCCGTTTCCCACGCTTCGTTGAGCATTGCCAGAATGGGCTGCACTATAGCTGCTTTGTATTCTTTGGAAAACTCACTGGGCAATCCGTCTGGCCCAGCGTTTTACCTGTGGGCGACCCAATAATCGTGGCCTCTAATTCCTCTACTGTTATGGGGGCTTCAAGCCTTGCTGCGGCTTCATCTAGGCTTGCGGGGTGAATCTGGGACAAAGCCTCATTTATCTCGGAGGGCTGTACTTAAGTGCTCTCTGCATGCAGCTCCTTATAATATTCAAGAATACATTTATTTATATCTTCTTGTGTCTCATGCACTGTTCCATCCTCTCTTTTGATGGACTTTATCATATTGTGTTTTGTTTCATTCTTAAACAGCCAGGCTAGCAGATATCCCGGCTTGTCGCCCACTGCATGCTGTTTTTCGACATACTTTGTATAATTCAGGGTGCCCAACCTATCCCAGTGCTTCAAGCATTCTTGCTGAACCCGGGTAGTCTTGCGGCCCTTGTCTGCGGTCATGTCTGACGCATGGTCTATGTCTTGCAGTGAAGCCTCTGCCCTAGATAACTCCCCTTCTATCGTGGCCTGCATGCCGCACATTTTGGCTATGGCGACCCCTCTAACGACTACCTTGAAGGCCTCCCATAAGGTCCCTGCTGACGCTACACTGCCGGTGTTATGTTCAAAGTATTCTTTGACGCCCGTCCTCAGGTGATCGCAGAACAACGCATCCTGCAGGCCCTCTCCTGAGTTTCCACGTCAGGCTGCATGCTCTAGGGGGTAAGGCCCTCCATGTGATTAGTAGCAGCACATGGTCTGATAATACCCGCGCTTTGTAATCTGCAGCCATGAATTTGCCGGCAGTTTCCGCTCCTGTAAATAGGTAATCTAGTCTTGTGTATAGATCTAACGGGGCTGTGGAGTACAAGTACCCCCGAACTTGTGAGTGCAGGGTTCTCCAGAGAACTGTGAGATTAAAAGCATGCAATAGGGTGTTTAGGGCCTTGGCTGGGTGCGTGTATTTTCTGTCCGCCCTGTCGGGGCTGGGATCTTGCGTACAATTAACTCCCCGATCCCCTATACTAGTGTACTGTTCCTGTAAGGTCCAATTCGGGTGTAGGTGGGTAGGGGCATAAGTGTTGACTATAAACACTTCCCTCCTTCCTTTCTAGCAAACTGTCAAGACTAGCCGGTGTCTCCCCAAACTCCTCACCTGTATCTTCACGAGAGCTCCCTGGAGGTTCAGAGGTCTTCTTTCGTCTTGGCGTCCTGCTCTCCTTGTCTCTTCTCTCCTTTCTGTGATGCAGATATGGACGGTGGCCACAGTGACTGGATTGTGATCCAGGTGACTGCCAAGGAGCAAGGCCCCTTTCAGGGAAAAAGCCTTTTGGCAGAAAAAACCCTGGTTGAATTGGAATCTGTCCTCCTTTCTTTCAGGCAGCACAATGGCGACTGAGTACTAGAAACATACTCCTTAAGTTCAATTAAAGTGCTGTAGCAAATATCCGGAGTACGCTGAGTAGACTGAGCACCCAGCCAAAGTCCATCCAGCACGTATTAGAGAACAAGAAAGTGCTAGAGTGAATTGGATGCACTGTGCAACCGCAACAGTCTCAAGCGTGAACCTTTAGACTTGGACTTCTTCAGAAAAACCATAAATCGAAGGGTGAAAACAATAAGGTAGCAAGTATATTAATGCTAAACAGTACAGGAATAGAAAACTAAATATAGGAATGCGCAGAAGCAGAAGATAAAACTAACGAGCAAAAAAGAAAGAGGACAAGACCACCGAAAATGGTTAATGAAAGAAAACTCATGATAACAGAATAGTACTAGAAGGAAGTATATACAGGATAGACAAAAGTATAGCCCTAAAGAGATAACGTAGGGACGGGGCAAAATCAAGATGGAGAGATAAATTGGGAACTCGAAGAACAGAGTAAACAAAAGTGAGCACAGTAGAAAAGGATGACAGATGGGCAGAGGAACCGAAAGAATAGCTAGGTACAAGGAACAACGGCTAGTGACGAGTAAAGCGAAAGAACCCAGAGAGAATTACCTTAACGCTGGAAGTAGATCCTGAGTGTCAGATGACAGGAAAAGAAATAACAGAAACAAACAAGAACTGCTACGAGGCAGGAAAGCGAGTCACTACAACAGAGACTAGCAGTGTCCGAATCAAGAGACGATACAACACACCGGCTCTCTGACTGGACAGACGTAAATACATTCCGGCGGCCATCTTGAAAATAGCATAGACCGTCAAAGTGGAACAAAGGCTACCATCTTAGGTGTATCTCCACTTATGCATTTCCAGGGCCGATGCATGACACAAACCATGCACTATAATCAACCTACCTTCCTTATCTACTACCGTTTTCAGCACTCAGAAAGGTACCATCGGTGCTAAACACACTACTACTACTCTGGCATATGCAGAGTACGATGAGCCCAATGTGGTTCCCCTCCATCTATCAGCAAGGATGGTTTGTTTCAGCTGGGTGAGATGTGTTTCCTGCAGGAGCGCTATATCTACCCTTCGCCTACGCAAATACACCCCGACACAGTTTCTTTTGATGTAACTACTGAGCCCCCTCACATTCCATGTGCCCATTTTAAGTTCCCTGGCCGTGATCACTGTTTCCTCCAATCTCTTGTGGTCCCGCACCACGTTGTGTGTATAGGATGTTTTCCAACTGCCTTGTTTAACTTGCTCCCTCCCCCAACAATTGCTCAACTCGGTACTTCGTGCTCGGGCGTTCCCGCTTTTCACCCAGTCCCAGTTCCCTCCATCTCCTGGTCCCAGGTGTGCAGCGAGTGGATAAATAACCGCTAGTATCCGAGGAAATAAACTGTGTTAGGCGAATGATGTTTCCTCCAACATGGGTTCCTCTTCCGAAGTCCACATTGTATCGCATCCTGCTATTCGCTAGAGTCTGTAACCAAGCATGGTCCAAACAAGAAACCGGCTGCGTGGCTAGAAAAGAATAAGTTCTGTTGTATCAAGCAGCACGATTGGCCTCATCCGTCTCTTGCTGCTGCATTTCTCGGGGTGCGCCTCTTCATCTTTTCACTGTGCTATTCCCTTGACTACCTGTCCTTACTGGTAGGTTCTCGGAGTCCATACATTTGTGCGCCTCTTCTGGTATGTTGAAAAACATTGATCGCTGTTTCGTATGACCTTAAGTCTCGCTGGATACAACAGCATGTATGGGGGTTCAGATTCGCAGAGCCTTCTCTTCACTGAGATGAAGTGCAATCACTCTTTCTGCACCTATAAGTCAATGTTCTTTCAGCTAATGCCCTGACATCCTGCCTCAAGCGGGTTCACGTCTATACTGATTGTGTCCATCTTAGTTTCCAACGATGTTTTCAGGGCTTCTATCGCCGCCAGGACCTGTTGGTCTCCTCTGCTCTGTTCCATTGCTCCTTGTAGCTCTACTCCAGGCAGCGTCTTCGCTTCTACTGTACGCATTGTTTTTCGTTTATGCATCAAGTGTCCCTTGCTTAGTTCTGCCTTTGGATGCCTTAGAAGGCATGTGTGGAGTTTCCCCAGTTCGCTTGTTGTCAACACAGGGTAGTGTTATTCCCCGATGTAATCGGATGTTCTTTGGTCATGCCGCGGGCCCCAGCTGCACTATTTCCTCCTGGGCCAGGCACTAGGGATGCCAAGCGGCTGGGGTGTGCCACAGCAGTGATGCCCGACCTGTGTGCTGAGGTGGGCTTCTTGGTAAAGCCGATTTGGCCTGCAGGTTGTTTGTGACCTTAGTGTCGTCTCACACATGTACGGGCCACCGTACCTGCTGCCTCTTCCTGCCCAGTCTGTCAACAGGCTGCTCCTCTCGTGGCAGATGTGCTTTCCGGCAGCTCCATGATTGTATGGGCCGAGGGCTGCGGGCGTTTCACGTCCTCTCTGATTACACTTGCTCCAGTCTGGGGGGCAGCCGGTTATCCTCCCGGGCTGCTCAGCCGGGTCCTCCGTGTAGCCCTTCTGCTGTACCGTCTATGCGTCCTGTGCACAGTGTTTACACCTGTATATTAAGGGTCAGTGGGCATCTCAGTTCGCCTGGCAGGCCCTTCCAGGTTGGTCCGCTGCGTTACTGCTTGCCACTGGCGGTTCGCAATGGGGCTTTACTGCCAATTGAGTTATTGTCAATACCCTGGTGCTCAATATGCCTGTAGGGAAGGCCCCACTGGCGATCAGGCCCTCAGCCAGACCCTCTGCTGCACGTGGGGCCCATGGTCTACGTCCCCACGCCGCTTCTGGGGCTGCTTGGTGCTCTGTGTTCTTTAACTGCTGCTGCCTTGGCTGTGGAGTGCTGGTATACTTCGCAGTGCCTTCAGTCCCAGCATGAGCAATATGGTCTATGGCATGTACGTGGGTTAAGAGGGCACCAGTGCCGTGGACCACTCACACTTGTACACACTCACTACACTGGCTTGCAAATATGCCTTGCAGCTTGTATCTGTTGCTGGTGTGTTCAGCTGCAGCGCGATGTCAGCATTACGTGCTGCGATGATGCCATCGTCTCGCGCCTACTCCGTTTCTTTTTCACAGCCGATTAATCTGTCCCTCACTCCACTGGAGTCTACAGGAACTGTGCACACTCTAGGTCGGGGCTGTGCACTGCATACGAGGCCACTGCACATGCTGTCTGCGGGCAGCCCTGGGTCCCACCGCGGTCACACCGTCCCTCCTTTGTTCTTGTACGGACCGACTTGTCCATGGTCCGGCTCACGCTTCCGTCCCTCAGAGCTCTGTGCCCAGACTCAGGGTATTGCTGCTCCGGTGCTCTTCTCGCTGGCTCGCGGGCGTTTCTGGCAGTTTGCTTTGATGTCCACACAGTGGGTTGGGCTGCTATCACGAGCACCACTGCCATGACGGGCCCCAGGTCCTTACTTGCAGCATTATGGCAGTTCCGGTCTGCTAACGCCCCTTCAGATTTTCTCTAGGATTCCGCCCACATGTGCCTCCAATGTTGAGAGGACCATCAGTCTGTTTTTCTTTTCATTACTTCCATGGATCTGCCAGCTTGGAAAGGATCTTTGCGGATCTCAAAGGAGCTCCGAGGAAGACGTCCTACTGCATGGCAGCCTGGCCGCGCCCCCATGTCGAAAGATATTGGTTATATAGACCTATATAGTGACCACCCATTCAACTCAGAGCAAAAAGATCTGGAGTATCATCCAGAGGAACTGGCCGATGCTACAAATGGACCCTCGGACAGCAATTTTCAACAGCTTCCCATATTTGCTTACAGAAACAGTAGGGCCTTAAGGAATAGCCTGATTAGAGCAGAGACTCCAGCAAACCAGGCCACATCATTAAGATGCAAAGGAACGTAACCTTGCTTTAACTGCCAGCATTGCAGTAATATTCTGCTGGGCAACACAATCTCACATCCATACACAGGAGGTAAATCTATTGCATTAAAACACTCGTGCACATGTGATTCGACTAATGTTGTATATGCACTCAAATGTCCCTGCAGATTTTACTATGTAGGGATTACCATGAGGATGGTGAAACTAAGATGGACTGAACATAAGCCTAACATTCGGACCAAAAACCTTAGATCACAAGTGGCTATGCATTTTGTCGAAGCAAAGTGTATTATTCTGGAACAAGTTAAAGTGTTTTAGCCCTAGAGGCATGAACTGTGAATTTGACCTTATGTGCTTTGTGTAATAGAATGAGTTTTGATCTATTGGCCTTATGTACCATTGCATCAATAAGAACATGTTATACTTTGAGTCCAGCCATAAAGCTTGGAATAGAAATTTCAGTTAGACTGAGATGGGGATATTCCCACAGGAACCAGTGTATAAGAATGGGAACGGGCGTATGTACTGAGAGGGCTAGATGCTCTAGATACATTGGCTTTTTTCTACACGTACTGTACGTTGGTTACACCAGAGAGTTCTATACCAGAGCACCGACTGGGTCTGGTGGAGAATAACATTCACACAATAACTGTTCATGATTACATTAGACATTGCCATCCTCTGGCTGGGTTGGATGGGGTAGCTGTCTTCCTTTCCCCTTGTCCAGCCTCAGTAGGTTCAGTACCTTTTGCGAGAGGCGGGGCATCACGCAATCTTGTGCTGCGATTGTGCCACCTCTCTCTCACCTATAAAAATAAGCTAATGCAGATACAGAGATCCAAGTGACTCGTTCGTATTAGGGCTGATCCCCTCAAGCGATGGTTGAGGTTAAGTGTCAACACTATGAACACATGGTATTTGATTAGAAGTGAATCCACTCAATTGAACATGTGTAATGCACGATCCTGCCAGCTGATCGAGAAGGAGTCTACTCATTACGTAGGCGCTGTACACCATGATGGGGACCATGTGCGCAACGCTCCCATGGCAACCACAGACGCAGTGCGGAATCATGCAGCACATCATGCCGGCGACGCCCGATTTCCACACCAAGTGTAAATCACTGAGATAAGAGCACACAGCAGTAACTTTAATGGAGACAAATGATGGAGCTAACTATGCATCCTACCTTTAGCTGACTGGGTATTAATCTATCTAATCAGTCCCACACAAAGATGGTGACCATGGGTGTGACACACTCCCATGGAAACCATTAACACACAGCAGAGTTGGGCGGTGCGTTCAGTTGCCAGGCGGCTCGATTCCTGAATGGAGCAAGAACCTTGAGGCGAGTGTTGCAGCGGGACACGGCGTCCGTGCCCGCTGTTCTATATACGAGACGTGAACTCTGTGAGTGGGATGGAACAAGTTACTTGCCTGTAACTGTTGTTCTCCAGCATTGGTCTGGCATGGATTCACATGCTCATAAATATTCCCCGTCGTCAGTCTGGCAATCCTCGGTAAAGATAAAATCAGTTTCAGTTTTGTTTCTGAACTGTCTTTCTACTAATAACCTGTAACGCTCACCTGATTCCCACGGAGGCGCAGGTCTGGCTTCGAGTGCTGATGCTTCTTCAATGGTGAAGCGCAGGACTCTGAAGATGGACAGGAAGGGCCCTCTACTCTGGCTTCTCCGGCTCGCAGGAATATTCCCCTGTGCGTGAAAAGGGAGTATTACCTACTGACTGAGTTATGCTCAAGCCTCCCACTCTCTTCCAACCCTCCACGATACCCTTCCACGATTCCCCGTGAAGTCTCACCTTAGGGTCTGAAAGGACGAGCTCTCCATCCTGCTTCTGACGCAGGGGCGCGTTGAACCCAGTTACTTCACTGGATTGAGGTTGGATGGGAGTTCAGGTAAGCTTGATTATACTGGTAAGGCGCTGTAAAAGTTCTGTTGCAAGTTCAAAAGTTCAAGCTTTAAATAATAATGCTCATTGTCTTTTTTCAGGTGATGAATGAAGATTCCTTTGGAGACTTCTTGCAACAAAGCGCTAATGTTGATGTCTTTTCCCCATTGGGGCCGGGGTTCGGAATGCCGGAGATATGGCGCCGACCCGAAGTGAAACGTGCAGTTCCAGTAAAAATCTGGTAAATCCTAGATGAGCGCTCAGGTAATGTTTTTGCATTCGCTCATCTAATGTCTTTGTCTTTTTTCCCCATAGGGGCCGGGGTCCGGAAAATGCTTGGAAGCAGCAAGACCCGAAATGAAATGGGAATGACCCAACAGGTAAGTCTTAGAAGGAAACTGAGCTTTTCCTATTCCCTTCCTTCTCTCACCTCTTATTCTTGTCTTTTTCTCTACGCTCTGGGAAGTGGCTGTGTATCCGGATGATCGCTGCTGAAGATGGAGGAACCCAGGAAAGGTGAGTGAAATGCAGCGCTGCAGCGATCGTAACGAAATGCTTTTAAAAATGATGTCTTCCCTTTCAGGATCGTCGGTGATGTCTCTGTGGTGCAGATTAGCTGGTAGGTCTCTTGTCTCCCTTTGCAGGTGACACAGGATGCTGACAGGCGTGGCTGAAGTCCAGATGCAGGAGCTGACACGGTGAGCGTCCAGCTGCGAGGAGCAGAACAACGCGAAGCGTGAGTTGCTGATCGGGTGTGGTTTAAATAGCTTTGGAAGAAGTTCCAAGTGTGTATCCTTCCTCCGATCAGGTATGTATCCTTCCCCGACCACACCCGGGTGGAAAGTAGTCCCACAGGTAAAATAGTTCCTATTCAGGCCTCAAGAGGGCCTGGATGTGGCAGCATGGTCTGCATCAGGTAAGTGCACATTAAAACACTTGAACACATGTCTAGCTTTATGAGCCTTGCGCCTAAGGCGCCAGGACAGAGGTCCAACATGAGCCTGCGCCTAAGGCGCCAGGACTGCGTCCAAAGGGCCCCAGCTTGGGCCCGCTGGCACTCCCCTGGGGGAAATGATGCCTGCCTCTGGGGTTGCTGGGTCGGACCTGGCTCCTTGGAGGTAGGCATCATGACAGTACCAATCACTGGTCTCTGGGTCATACTGCCCCCAGCCAATGACTGCCCTCTACCTAAGCCCCTCCTCTAGCAGCCATCTTCAGATTTGGTAGCATGTAAAGTGCCAGTAGGACCAAGAGAAGAGCCGCAGAGGGGTTGGAGGGAGAGTTCGCATGCAAATCCATACCAGACCCATGCTGGAGAACAACAGTTACATACAGGTAAGTAACTTGTTCCTTCTCCAGCATGGGTTCTGGCATCGATTCACATGCTCATGAATCCAAGAATACATAGTACACACATGCACAACCACGGGAGTTCGCAAGGCTCAACATTATGCATCTCTTACCTCCTCACCAGGCTCACCTTCAAGCAAGCAGGTTGCGCAGCACTGCCTGGCCAACTCTGGACACCACCCTGTAATCCCGGTCGACGCAGTAGAATCTCGTGAAGGTGTGTGTCGACCTCCACGTAGCAGTCCTGCAGATGCCCACCAGGGGCACACCAGACAGGAACGCTGTGGTAGCAGCAATCACTCTGGTTGAATGGGCTCTCGGACGGCCGGGCAACAGTCAGTTTGCCAACCGGTGACATCTGGAAATGGAAGCCTTCGAGAGGGCCTTCCCTTGGTTCACAGGTCCAAAGTTCACTAAAAGCTGTGATGTCTTCCGAAGAGAGACTGTGCGGTCCACGTAGAACTTCAGCGCTCTAGCCACATCCAGCAAGTGCAAAGTCCTCTCAGCCGGCGACGGGAAGAAAACAGGTAACACCAAGGGCTCGTTGAGATGGAAGTCCGACGGCACCTTGGGCATGAAGGAGGGGTGCGTCCTCAGCACTACCCTCGTCTCATGGAATGTCGGGTATGGAGGTTTACAGAAGAGGGCCTGGATCTCTCCCACTCGTCGTGCGGAGGTGATGGCCACAAGAAACGCTGTCTTCCATGATTGGAACTTCAGCGGTGCCGAGTGCAAGGGCTCGAATGGTGGACCCATGAGCCTGGTCAGCACCACGTTGAGCTCCCATGCCGGGGCCGGAGCATTCACCGGCAGGAACAAGCGGAACAGTCCTTTCATGAACTCCTTCACCAACCGGTGAGACCACAGCGACGACCGTCCCGGAGTTCTGGTGTAGAGGGAGATAGCCGCCAGATGGATCTTGATAGAGGCATGTGCCAGCCCCGCCTTGGCCAGCGACAGAAAGTACGGCAGCACTTGAGGGGCCGTAATCCGTAGAGGGTTGATCTTTTGTGCACGGCACCAGACAGAGAACCTCTTCCACTTATGTCCATAGCACTTAAGAGTCGAGGACACCACCTCCTTCCCTGGTGAGAAGATCCGTGTCCGGCGGCAGTTTGACTGGGGGGTGGGGGTGGGTGACACTGACAAGTCCAGAAGGTCCGGGAACCATATCTGCCTTGGCCACGCTGGTGTGACGAGGATCATCCTGCACCGGGATTGTCTGAGTTGACTGATGAATCGCAGAAGCAACGGCAACGGTGGGAACGCGTACAGGAACAGGCTGTCCATGGGGATGGAGAATGCATCGCCCATGCTCCCCGGCTGGGGATACCTGCTGGCAAACCTCCGGCACTTGGTTTTCGCTACCGTCGCGAACAGGTCGATCTGGGGACTGCCCCATTGTCGGAATAGGAGGGCCACTTGATCCTGCCGAAGCTCCCACTCGTGGCAAGAGAATAGCTCCCTGCTGAGTGAGTCGGCGACGGTGTTTTTCACTCCTGCCAGATGAAAAGGTACCAGGAACAACACCTGGGCGACGGCCCAGTGCCACAGATCCTGCGCTTCCTTGGCTAGGGCTGGGGATCTGGTGCACCCCTGCTTCCGGATGTAGAACATCATGGTGGTGTTGTTGGTGAAGATCCGTACCACTTTGCCCTTGAGGAACAGAAGGAAAGACCTGAGGGCCTCGAACACGGCCCGGAGCTCCAGGACGTTGATGTGCAGGGACCGCTCCTCTGGGAGCCAAAGGCCTCTTGCGTGGAGATCTCCGATGTGCGCTCCCCATCCCTCCAGGGAGGCGTCCGTCGTCACCGTCTCCTGATGCGCTGGGGTCTGGAAGTCCATGCCCGCCGCGAGGTGCACACAGTAGCTCCACCACTGGATCGCTTGATGGAACGTTTCGTTGAGGGAGATCTTGTCTTCGAAGCTGCCCGTCGCTTGCATCCAATGGGCGTCGAGGAACTCCTGCAGTGGCCGCATCCGCAACCTGCATAGACGCACAAGGTAGATGCACAATGACATCATGCCAAGCAGGGACTTCATGGACCTCACCCTGGCCACTTCCATGGTCAACAGCCGTTGTACCTTGCCCAGGATGGACTTCGTCCTTTCCTCCAACGGTGAAGTCAACCGCGCCACTGTGTCGAGTCTGGCTCCCCGGAACAGGGCGTTTTGCAACGGTACCAAGTGGGATTTCGCGAAGTTGATCTTCGCTGTGTGATTGACCGCGAGTTCTCTTGACTTTGCTCAGATGAGCCAATCGTCCAGGTAGGGGTATACATGGATCCCCTGCAGGCGCAGCCATGCCGCCACCGGTGCCAGGCACTTGTTGAAGACCCTCAGCGCCGACTTCAACCCGAAGGGCAGGGCCTTGAACTGGTAGTGTCGCCCTTGGACCACGAATCGTAGGAACTTTCGATGCCCTTTGTGTACGGGGATGTGGAAGTCAGCATCCTCCAAGTCCAGCGACAACAGGAAGTCGCCCCCCTCAAGCTGTCCCAACATGTGCTGAAGGGTGACCACCCGGAACTTCTGGGACTTGATGTATTTGTTGAGGCGGTGAAGACCTAGGATGGGCTGACAGCCGCGGGTCTTCTTTCAGACGAGGAAGTACCGCTAGTATACTCCGGAGCCCCAAAGCCTCTCCGGGACGAGTTCTACCGCGCACTTTTTTTGCATTGCTCGTACCTCCAGAAGCAGCTGTGGCACGTGGTTTTCCTTCCTGGCCATGGGTGGCAGACGGGGGCACTTTCTTTGGAACTCCAGAGTGTGCCCGTGGGCCAGGGCATAGAGCACCCAACGATCGGTGGAGATGGACTTGAAATTCTGGCCTCCCACCGGGGTGCTCGTGTGGGGGCCCGACGTCGCGGCCGGTTCAATCTTGCACCTTGGCAACGACGACGAAATCCTCTGGCCTTGCTGCAGCCTCTGTAAGCTTCCTGCGATGAGGAGCAGGCCGCCTGGCGGTATGACGCAGAACTGCTGCCGAATCCTTTGGAGGCATCTTGAGACTTGCCTCCGGAGGTCCGAAAGGACGGCCGTCGTTGATGTAGAGAACCCAATGCCTGGGCCGTCTCGGTGTCCACCATGATGGCCTGTAGTGACTCATCCACTGCCTTGCCGAACAGGTTGTTCCCGTCGAAGGGCATTGTCCAGCACCCTGGTCAGCACATCCTGATGGAAATCGGTGGCCTTGAGCCAACCGCGCCAGCGAAGGCAAACGCTGTTGCCCATCTGGCGAAAGCCGTGTCAGCGATGTCCGTGGCCATCGTGATGGTGTGGTCCGAAGTCACCTCGCCTTCCTGCAAGATATCAAGGGCTTCCACCCTCTTGTCGTCTGGGAGGAAGGCCAGGAGGGGAGCATAGCGTGCCACGATCGCGAGAGTGTTGGCCGCTTTGATGGTCGTCGCTGCCGACGAGATGACCTGTCGTCCCATGGCGTCAAGCTTCTTCCCCTCACCGTCCCGCGGGTGGGGGGAAGTGGAAGTTGATGCCGTCGCCCCTGCCAATTTCTTCTTGGCCGCCGCAGAGACCACTGAATCCAGGGAAGGCTGTGCTCTGAGGCACATAGGAACGGAATCTGGGACCCGGTACTACTACTAGTACCGGTCCCTCTTCGCAGGAGCCGTGGACGGGTTCTTCAGCAGTGCCAGTAATGGGACTGAGAGTACCTCTTCCTCTTGGCCTCCCGTCGTTGGTAGAGGAAACCTTCCTTCTTCTGCTCTTCGGGGCATAGCTGGAAAAGCTCCAATGCCCTGGCGATCATGGCATGAAAGGAGCCAATTTCGTCAGGAGGGGAGGCCTGGGAAGGAGGTGATGGGAGATCCATCCCGTCGTCACCACCGTCGTCATCTGTCTGCGTCGTCGCCGTCTCCATTCCCATCTCATCCCTCGGTGCAGGGGATGGAGGTGAAGGATGGAGGGGAGGATGGATTCGCTTGTTTGGTGGGCTCCCCGACAGTCCAGGCGCCGCTGGATCATCCGCTGGGGGTAAAGGCAACCTTGTACTTATCTCCGTACACAGGGTCTGCAAAGCCATCAAGATTGCACCTGAATTGTCCTGTGGCGCAGGCGACGGGAGTGACGGCTGGGGCACAGGTTCCTCATTTTCCTCCATTGGCCGCGGCTCCTCGTCGGCTCCACCGTCCGCCTCATCGGGATCCCTCCCGTAGGACCTGACTTCCTCAAACTTCTTGTCCAGGATCTTTTTGATGCCAGCCAGCTTATCCTCTGAGGTGGTATCTGTGTCCGTTATGGCTACCATGACCCCCCCCTCTTTCTCATCCCGGGGTTTCACAGGGGTCTTCTCGATAGGCTGGAAAGATGATTACCTCTGGGGTGGCAGGGAAACTCTAGGCCCGGAAGTCGTCTCCACTGGGGTAGCCTCCACAGGCTTCGCCAGGGCTGCCACGACTCCTTCGATCGAGGCCTTTGCCGGGTGAATCAGGGCCTTCACGACCTTGGGCGCATCTGAGGCCTTCACCTTAGGGGGGAGAGTCACTGCCTCACCCCCCCTTGATTTTCTCCGTCAGGATCAACTGGGGTTTCTCCCGAGGCTTACCCGTGTTCTCCGACTTCCTTTTCCCCGAGCCAGAGCATTGGTTTGTGGATGATGGCGTTGGTGACATTGCGCTCTGCCTGGAAGCTGAGGAGCCCGAACCAACGGCGCATCCCGGTGCCCGCGAACTCGCAGTGCTTTGCGTTTTGCTGGGCCCCTGTCGCCGGAGCGCCCTCAAAGGTCTTAGAAGACCACTCGAACTTCTTCTTCTCACCTGCTGCTGGGCTCTTCCCCTCCAGCCAGTTAGTGAGCCGAATATGACGGTCCTTCATTGTGCAGACGGACATGTTCTTACAGAACGCACAGTCCTCCTCCACATGCGACTTGTCGGCGTGAAGGCAGTAGAGGCATCGGGAGTGCTCATCTTCCTTCAAGACATTCTGTAGTTCACATCCTGGCCAGTTCCTGAACAGTTTCAATCCAGTAGTTGTCGAATCTCCTTTCTCCTGGTCCATGTCCGAATTGGGGTAGGCCTCAAAGGTCTTCCGGAATCCTCCAAGAAGTGCAATTCAACGAAAATCCGCCCTTCAGGAGCGTAGAAAAATTCCAAAACGGGTCCCCGTCGATCAGAAGAAGAATTGGTGGAGCGTTAGGCTCGAATAGACCGAAAAAATAAGAGAAAACTCTTTGAAAAAACACAATATGCAGTAAAATCTTGAGATCTACAGCACGAGGACTCCCAACACTTGAACGTGCGGTAAAAATCGGAAGATGGCTGCCAGAGGAGGGGCTTAGGTAGAGGGCAGTCATTGGCTGGGGGCAGTATGACCCAGAGATCAGTGATTGGTTATTAGTAGAAAGGCAGTTCAGAAACGAAACTGAAACTGATGTTTTCTTTACCGAGGATTCCCAGCCTGATGACGGGGAATATTCATGAACATGTGAATCCATGCCAGACCCCATGCTGGAGAATCAGATGTATCTTTAAATAATGCATAGATACGATGATTCTGAGATCAATACAGCCCACGAGACATGAGTGCTCTTTAGATCTTTCTGTGTGTATTCTATCCGGTTAGAGGTCTATCCGGTTAGAGCACTTCTAACAGGCGCCACCGCGAATTGTACTATATTATTTAATAGCGCCAAGATTCGCTAGTATCATGCAGGAATAGTCTCTGATTATTGCAAGATTCACGCAGAGATAATGCGGAACATTTTAAGAATATTTGAGTCACTTTAATTTTCTTTATTCCCTAGTTCCTACAATGGGAGGGCAACCGCTCTGCATCACGCTAATACCCAGTAGTAGGAGTTTGTCTTCTGACCGGGAGAGCAGGGACACCAGTATATTCAGTATTTTGCTCTCAATGTACAATTGTAAGGCATATCACTCTGACTCTCAGTAATGACAATATTATTTGTTTATAATGCAGGTAGGAGTCGGTATCCTCTATTTTTCTAAACACAAGGTTAGTAATTGAGTATTGGACCCCCAGTTTTTGCTGCATCAGTAATTTCACTGACCTAATTAGCCTACTTTCATCTTTTTAGGATACAAATTAAGAATTTCCCAGAATGCAATACGAAACTTAACACTTCCTGCCCTGAAGATGGATTCCGTGGGTTCCAAAACGCGTTGGCGCTCATGATATAATAAGAGTGTTTAGGATGATTTATTGAGCAGAAGAAATTGTACTGTTCATATTTGCAATGTATATATGTGTATATTTGCTTATGCATTTTTGTATATACCATGAATGAAGATGGTTTAACTCTTTGGTTCATTTGAGCTATTCATTGGCTCGGACAAGACACTGTTCACATAACTGGCTATGAATGTTCTTTTGAATTACTATTTTCTTTTTGCACTGTCGCTGTACAGTTTGCTGGCCTTTACTTTTGACATAAAAATATCTTGCCTACCTGTTTGTTTTGAATTTACAGTCTTGTGGTTCTTGACTGTTAAATCATGAGCACAGGATCGAAGATGCATAGATGTGCAGCACTAGTTTAATCTAAGTGAAACTATTATTGAGAATTATTTACCTGAAATTATTCATTACAGCTGTCTCCTATTGGAGGCTCCTGATCTCACCAGGTCACGAATCATTTTGGGATTATATCCCTCCAGGAGTGCAGTACAGGGCTACTGGCTGGCGACATCCGGTGTATGTTCTTTGAGCCTGGTCGCGCCCACATGTGGAAAGATATTGGTTTTATAGAGCACAGAAAAAAAAATATTTTGAGAAAATGGAAGAGTTCGGACAAACCAATGCATGAGGATTGGTCGCAGTGAATGGTTTCATTGTCAGCAAGGGAAAAGGTGTCATTTTTCAATAAATAACTCTTTACACAATTAGAAAGAGATATGGGGCCCTTTCAATGATTTATATGTGTAAGGTAGTCTTTTTCAAACTAAACTCTGAACATATATTTTTCAAGTTTGGCTAATCTACATAACTATTGCCATCCACTCTCTCACCCCTGCCCCACCCTGCTGCTCTCTCCTCCTCTCTTTGATTAATTTCAGTCCCGGTTGATTATACTTCCCGCTTACATTGTCGACTTATACTCCTTATTAGGAACGCCTACGTTATTTTTTTTCTTTTTCAGACATGGTGTAGTTGTAAGGCGAGTATCGGGCAGGGGCCTGCGGTCATGGAGCAGAGCACCCGGATGTAAGCGGAGGACCAAAGCAGCATACAGATTCTGGCACAAGATGTTAAGTGGGACTGATAGCTTACTTGGAGTTCCTATTACCTTGGGGGGAACCAGGATGCGGCGCTGGCTGTGGCAGGCAGGAGTCTCGGGTAAGTTCCAGGACACATGAAGGGTTGGGAAACAACGCAAGGTGCAGGAACGGGGCGGTGCTGGTGAGCATTTTTGTTCACCGAGTGCTAAGCACAGGAATGCTGGTGGGAGTGGCTTATACAGCCTTGCCTACAATATGGCCCACATGCTCCTTAAGCATGCTGCATCTCGTAGTTTGTTTGCCAGTTCCCAACCATGATGGTCCACCTGGGGCTATTACGCTATGAAGCCCCTTGAAATGGTGGAGTCCCAGTGCAGAGGGGGTGCAGGACACACAATAGCGGATTATGAGCATTTCAAATGAAAAAATGTGCTCCACAGACCAACTGTCTGAAGTGATGCACACCCCATGAAGGGCTAGTGCATCTCTAGATTACAGAGTGTGCTTGCTATTCGTGACAGTGTCCTTGAGGCAATGCTAATTGTGACTTCTCCTGGTCTTCCAGCCGCTTGAGTTCATACTTCCCCTAACTAAGCCTTTACAACTGGCATCTACTGCAATTATTGTCTTTCTTCTTGGATCAAGTGTTATCAGTGTAGGTTGCCTTATCCTTCTCTTTTGCCCTCTGAAATTGTACTTTCTGCTTCGCATTCCATTCAGAATTTGGCTCCTTTCCTTAACTACTCCTTTAATGGAACGACCACACTTTCGAAATCTTTCACAATTTTGGAATAAAAGAAACAATCACAGGAATTACAGTAATTCAGATTCATCAACTAGTTCTGGTGCTGCAATTATACTTCTGACTTGCTACTCCCTTGCCGAAAGGTTTGTGTGCCAAGACGCCCAACACCACATTGAGGTCCCACACGGGGTGTAGCTTCTTAATGGATGGGTAGAGCCTGGACAAGCCCGCCAAATGCTTAAATTTCGGTAGGAAGTTGCGACATGTGTCCACCTGTACGCCTGAGAGCGCAAGGTGCGCCAAGAAGGAGAGCACATCGTCCAGCATGCACATAAGAGGGTCGATCACATTAGAGTTTGCCCAGTGACAGAATCTACTCCATTTACTCTTGTTTTGGCTCCTGGTAACCTTGTTCCTGGCGCGCTGAATGATCTCCAGGTTGACCTGAGATAGGTTCAGGTGCTTGAGGGTGATCTGCTCAGGAACCACGCTGCCGGGCTACATTTTGAGGAGCAGGGTGGAGGAACCTGCCCTCCTGCTGGGACAGGAGATGTGAAGTATATGTTGTTCTCCGGGGCACATTCCCACATGCTGACCTGGTAACCCCCCACCCCCTGTTTGTTGACATAGTACATGCTGGTGGAGTTGTCGGTCTGGATAAAGACTGTCCTGCCTCCAACGAGCGGAAGATGGCCCTGTGCTCCAACCAATTGATATGTGACTCCTGTTCCTGTCGGGTCCAGACTCCGTGGACGCTGTGGCTGTCCAGAGTGGCACCCCAGCCTTCCAGGGAGGAGTCTGTAGTGATGGTGACCTGCGGAGGCAGCTGCCGAAAGGGCCTGCCCGTCCGCAGGTTGCAGTCCTTGGAACACCATGTGAGGTCCGAGTAGAGAGAAGGAGGTATGCTGACCAGCTACCCTTGGGAGCCCCTCTCTTGACTCCAAGAGGCTGTGAAGTGCAGCTGTAGCCTCCTTTATCCTGAGTCAAGTGTGTGGCACGGCCAGCAGCACCGCTGCCATGATACCCAGTAGGTGTTGGTACCACCAGGCCGAGGTCACTGCCCTGGTAAGGAAGTGCATATAGGACCTCTTGAAGGTCGTAATCTTGTCCTCTGAGGGGAAGACCCTCTCAGACCTCGTATCCCAGATGAGGCCCAGGAAGGTGAGGCTCTGTGTGGGCTGCAGCTGAGACTTCTTGAGATTGATAGTAAACCCCAGGTCGCGGAGAGTGTTCATAAGAGCGGAGGAGGTGTGGGTAACTCCCTTCGGGGATATCGCCCTGACAAACCACTCGTCCAAGTACGAGTAGACATGGTGGCCCTGGGGCCTGAGGAGGGCTGCCACCGCATTCATGAGTCTGGTGAATACCCTGGGGCTGAGTTGAGGCCAAAGGGTAGCCCCTTGTACTGGGAATGGCAGCCCATGATCCTGAAACGTAGGAATGAGCGATGTGGTTGCCAGATAGGGACGTGTAAATAGGCGTCATTCAGATACAGGGAGCACATCCAGTCTCCCCTGTCTAGTGTCTCTGCAATGAGCGCAGGCATTACCCTCTTGAATTTTTGAAGAGGGAGTGAGAGTTTGAGGGTGGAGAGGTCCAACACAACTCTCAAGCCAGCCTGATTCTTTTGTATGGTGAAAATCCTGGACTAAAAGCCCAATCCTCTCTGGGAGGCTGGAACTTCTTCCGCTACCTGGCTCTCGACGAGCGACTGGATCTCCGCCAACAGAGTTGCAGTCCCAATCTGTGGGAGTGGAGTGGAGGAAGGAGGGGGAGAAGGGACCGGTAGGCGGTACCCCAAGGATACTAGAGAGAGGATCCAGGGGTCCGTGAAGTTCTGGCACCAAAATTGCACATGAAAGGCAAGCCTGCCCCCACTGGCGACACGTGGACACGAAGGGCCACATCATGCCTTTTTTCCTTCTGAGGCTGCTGCTGAGGAGGGGGACTGGAAGAAGCCTTTGCTTCCCCCGGTGCTGACTGGGTGAGCGGTCAGGTTGTCTTGACCTCCATTCCTGGAAGCCCCAGAACCCGCCGAACGACCGCGTTGATGCGACTGGGTGTATGCCTTGGGGGTGGCCTTCATCAGGATAATGAGTTTGCAGTCTGCAAGCTGTTTTTTTCTTTTTATCCAATTCCTTGTTGGTGGAAGAGTGCAAGAGGACACTACCCTCGAACGAAATGTCCAATATGTGTTCCTGGACATCCTTCTCATGTCTGTGGCGATGCAGATGGTCCAGCCAGAGGAATCGATGTAGGCCATGGTGGACTCCATGATGTCCTGCGCAACTAGCTTGGCTTCTCCTAGACCCTCCTTGAAGCGTGCCTGGCCCTGCACCGGAGGTTCTGGAAGGAAGTCTGCTATTTCTCGCCAAAGCCTCTGGTTAGCGGCTACCTGCATGGCATCCACGTTGGATTGACGCAGGTGCAAGGAGGCGATGGAGTAGTTTCTTCCCCTACGCCTCCAAGATCTTCTCCTTGCCTAGCAACGCCGAGGACGAGGTGGCCGAGGACGACAGGCTTAGAGTAGAGTGACGCTGCAGCAATCACTGAAAAATGCGGTTAAGGGTGCACCGAAAGCAAGAGTGGATCCCCCCCTCCGTCTGTCTATACTTGGCATCAAGGCGCTTACTGACAGGTTGGGCCACGTGTGGCTTGAGCCAGCCCTTTTTTGCTAAAGCCACAACGTCTTTCTGCATTGTGATACCCGTTTTGGTAACGGGTCGTAGGTGAGGACTTCTGCCAAGACCCCCTCCTCGGGCTGCTCTACCTCGGGTTGAGGAAGGCCCAAATATTCTGCCAAACCTGCAAGCCTGTCTCGCTGACGATGGCATGTCAGGTTCCTCCTCCTCGTCTGTGTCCACCTGTGTGTCTGGCTGGTCTGGAGCGGGAGGAGGAGTGCTGGGCACCGTGGGCTGCGGTATGGGGACCGGAGCCGGAGGCTGCTGCGGAGGTTGTTGTGCAACCGCCTGAACTGGCTAGGTAGCTGGCATCGCAGGGGTCAGCAGTGGGGGGCTGCGCTGGGGCCTGTGGAGCCGAAGCCATGGGAGGAATGACTATGGGTGCCTGTGGGGTGACCATAGGGAGCAAGTCCCCGACTCCATCCCGCAGGATGGCCCCCATCTGGGGATTCGCATTAGCGGCAGGAACCTTTCAAAGAACCGGTCTTCGGAGGCTGAAGAGGTGGCAGGAGATATCGACGGAGTGGCTGGGGCGCACCCGGCCTAGCGTGGAGTCGATGCCTCGTATGCGGTACAATCTTCTCAGCCGTAGTTGGGGTCAAGGCAGCGGAGGCAAAGAGCGTGGGGGTCGGACGTGGGGAAGAGCCCCTCGCAGGCTGGACACCTGCTGAAGCCACCTGAAGTCGACATGTGTCGGGGAGGAGTGTGACGCCGGAGGAGCAAGTACCAAGATGACAAATAAAAGACAAAAAGATAGAAAGATAGAAGAGACCGGGGAAGGGAACGTGGGATTACATGCCAAGGCTAAACCCAGGAGCGCTGGTGAAATTGCCCCATTCCCGTCGACGTGGAAAAGAGGATTGAGGAGTGGCGCTGGTGGACTGAATCAGTGTAGTGCATGCTCCCAATGCCGCACCCTTGCACGCCTCTAAATTTGAAGGGGAAGAAGGTTTTTCTGGTGGAAAAGGTTGTCTCCCGTCCCTAGGAAGGGAAACCCATGCAGTATGGAGGAAAGGCGACGGGACTTAAGAGTATTTTAATTACTACAACGCACCGAAGCCCAAAACTTGCAGTGTGTCCTTTGGAGCAGAGGGGTGGGTGGGAATGCATAACACCTGCGGCTGTGCCAACAGATCTTAAAGGGGCGCTTTGAAACACAATTTACTTGATGTATAAGTGCCTTCCAAATGCACAATAACATAAAATAAATAAAAATCTCCCAGAGACCCTTGACCCCATCCTGCCCATGAAGCAAACTGGGGGCACTTGGAATTCAGAGGGGATGAAAAATCCAGGTCTGCAAACCCCCAACGCTGGAACAGGGGCAAGAAGGAGCCGGTGTGCAACTCCCACTCAACCTCAAGCAGCAAATCCCCTCTGTGAGGGCCCATTCCCAGATCGATACTGCCTCCATGCAGAGAGAAGGGGGGAAACGGGTGCCACCCTTGTTGGTCCTGACCAGAACAGACCTGTCCCTGATGAGGGGCAAAAACGCCATGAGGGCCAGGCCCATTGCAGTGAGCTTGAGCTGATTGCTATGCAGGAGGGCTTCGGTCCCGGACCATGCACCAGGAATCGCATAGTCCACCAGAGCAGCCCCTCCAGCCCGAAAGAGGTCCGTCGTCACCACCAACGTAGGCTACGGTCGGGTGAAGGGGGCTCCCACTGAAACATTGATATCCACCAGATCGGGCAGTGGGAGTGGTGGTATTGGGATCCTGTCCGACTGAGACCCCATCTCCTGATCCCAAATGGCAGCCAGGTGGAGTTGGGGGGTCCCTCATCTGGAGGCAAGCATGCTGTACAGTGAGCACGAAGGAGGCCATCAGGCCCAGCATATGCTGGAACCACAATGCCGAGGTGGACGAGTTAGCCAGAAAGTGAACACCTGCCTTGCGGAGCCTCTCGGGCGTAGGGAACACGCACGGAACCGTAGTGTCCGAATGCACCCCTAGGAAAACCAGATCCTGTGACCTCCTCTAGTTAAGGGAGAACCCAGTTGATAAAGGATATCCACCAATCTCTGGCAGGAGTGCAACACCCCTCTGGTGACCCCGCCCTCATGAGCCAGTAGTCCAAATAAGGGTACAGATGATGGCACTCCAAGCGGAGAAGGCCTCCCACTGAATTCATCAACTTCGTGAAGACACAGGGAGCCGAGTTCAGGCCAAAGGGCAGCACCTTGTACTGAAAGTGGTACAGCATAATCGCAAACCACAGAAACTTTGCATGTGGTTGGCATATGGGTACATGCAGGCACGCATCCTTGAGGTCCAAGGAACACATCCAGTACATTGCACACAGAGACTCGGCTTGTGAGTGGGAGAAATCATCTTGAAGCACTCCAGCAGTAAAGGCAGATTTAGAAATGACAGGTCCAGAACAACCCTCATGCCAGCCTGGTTGTTCTTGGATACCTCAAAATCCTGGAATAGTACCCAGAGCCCCTGTCTGAAAGAGGAACTGGTTCTATCACCTGCTTCTCCAAGAGCAAAAGGATCTCCTGTAAAAGAGCAGAGGACCCGATCTGACTAAGAGGAGGAAAGGTTGGTAGAGGCAAAGGAAGAATGAAGCCTGTGGAGACTACTGGCAGGATCCACGAGTTGCCGAAAAGACGCTTCTAGGTGTCCAGGAAAAAAATCCAAAGGGCCCCCCTCATGCGAGCTGTGTTTCCCGACCTTGACGTCACTGCTTCTTGGCGTCAGAGGTGGGGCAGGAAAAACCTGCATAAAGTCCTCTTCTGCATCCTCCAGTTGTCACTGGGTGACCTTTTAGGCCTCTGTGTACGGCAGTCCCGAAACCCCTTGAAGCAGGAGAAAGCGCAGGGTTTGAACTTGGTCGTGTGTTAGGGAGAATTCTCTTATAAGGCTAATTTCCCAATCCTAGTGAGTCCCCCAGCAGCTTTGCTGGATTTTTGGGGTTTGTTTTTTTCTCCTGCTAAGAGTGAGACTCTTTTACTCCCACTCTTAGACATGATTTGAGGTAGGTCTTTGACTTGTTATGTGCTTATGGGCTTTCTTTTTACTCCATAGGGTATCATCTGTTTTTCTGTGTGTGTGGTACACAGCACCCTCAGTGCAGTACCACAGGGGTGTCACAGTGACCCCCAAACATAGACTCCATACCACGGGACTGACTACTGTCTCCCAGGGCATGTAAAGTCACCATTGGATTTACTAGCCCAAAATTGTGAACAGAACCAGTACAAGCCATCATATTGTGGAAGTACTGGTAAGGGGTAATTCGATTGCCCCTGGGTCTGTTTTCGAGGGGGCACTATCCTGTCCCCCCTCGTCGAGTTTCTGGCTGGTGGCAGTGGTTACCATGCAAAATATTCCACCAGAATATTCTCTATGGGATATTCCCATTGATTTTAAACGCACCACTTTTTGGTGCAACGTTAAAGATACCGCCGGTTTATTTATTTAATATTAAATCACCGGTTGGGTCTTTTTGCCAGAACTCGATTCTAAAATGGTTTTTGTGTCGTCTCTGTAACTCTGACCAAGGTTGAGCCCTTTGTTCCACTATTTTAGCGAGCTTCTCCACAGAAGCCCTCCAAATGGTGCCACTCTGTCTGGGTTCCACAGGAAGGGTGGAGCGGGGGGGGGGGAATTGGCACCCTGGACTGTGTTGCCTTAGCAACCCAAGTCGCACTCTACTCTGATTGGCCCAGTGGTGAGCCGCCCGGCTCACCACTTAGCATGTGTGATTGTCAGCTAGGCTGATGAATGGGGGTTTTCTGCATAAAAGCAGGGCCTTTGGGACTGGAAGAATCCGAAGAGGGACGAAGCTGAGCCATCTGCAATAACGACACCACCGGTGAAGCCCTGCTGCAGCTACCTCACTACTTTCCCGACGACAAGAGAAGATCTTCTGCTGGACGAGTCTTTTTCCTCTGAGCTGGTGGGACCAACCAGTTCACCCTTTTCACCTTCCAAAGAGGGCCCTTGGTCGAATCGCCCGTGCCAAGCACCCCGGTGGCCGGATAGCCAAGCTCACCAGTTTTGACCGCGAATAAAAGGACCGCACCTTTTAATCGGGAACTCCGCAGCTGGTTTCATCCCTGTGCAGTGCAACGACTCCACGTTTCCTCCTCAACGAGATCTTCTCTTCCCCTGGTCGGCACCACGAACTTCAACCACTGCCAGGAACAACTGCCCCCGGTGGAGCTTCCTTTCTCTTTAAGGTACTGTGTCCTGCCTGGCCTCCCTTTCTACATATTGCTAAAGGTGACCCTTAAATCCTTGGCTTCTAAGCTGGGTTGGCTCCAGGCCTTCTAACTATATCTTCTGACTCACCCCAACCTCTTTTGAACACTCTGCAAAGACTTTCAGTGCACTTTTAACCGTGTGATCCTGGGCACATTTCGCTTGGCTCCCTTTAAAGTGGGCCTAGCCTATGAACTTTGGCTCTACAGTATAACCTGCCTTCCTCCCCTTGCTCTGAACTCTTAAGTGTTAGGAACCGTTTTATTTTATGTTCTGCCTTTTCTCTCCCTTTTTAACCTAAACTATTGGAGTGCCATCTAGGTTAAGCGCTCACTTCTGTCTTAACAAATAGTTGTGCTTTAACCCTGACTTGTCTGATAGTTATCATGGGAGGTGTGTATACTTACCTGACTGTGTTTTAGATTACTTTTCATTGAGAGTGCTAGTGCTAGTGTAAAGTGTGTTTTAAATAAATAACTATATACTTTTTATACAAAGCTCTGGTCGGTGTTTGTTTGCTATACTGTGTTTTGGCCCTATTGTGTATACTCTGCATACTGCCCTACTCTTCTTGAGAGAGGTCTGACTGCTCAGCCACAGCTACCAGGTAAATCTGGGTGGTGCAGACTGCTACCGATTGGTTTTACTGCTGCTCCTGTAGTCTTAATCTTTTTGCAGGGAAGATTTTCTGTCCAGGTTTTGTCAGGATGGCTAAGGACTTGGCGGTTTGAGTGGAGGTTTTCTTCTTTGTCTACTTACCATCGGTTGACGAATGAAAAAGGTTCACGTCCTCGAAAGGCAGATCCAAGATCCGCTCCTGGACGCCAGATGAAAACTTCGTGGCGTGCATCCACACCGTCCTTCTCATCGCAACACCAAGGCAGAGCCCTCTGCTGGCAGTGTCGATGTGGGAGACCGACGACTCCATGGGGTCCTGCGCAATGGCCCGGGCCTTGAAGGAGACTGGAGAAATTCCCTGAGCTCCCACCACAGCTTCTGGTTAGCCGCAGCCAAGAGGGAGTCTGCATTGCTTGCTGCAGATGAAGTCCTAAAATGGAAAAACAGCTCTTTCCCAAAGACTCGAGGACCTTGTCCTCCTTGGAGAGGCAACTGGAGGTGGCTCCCGTGGAGGAAGACGACAAAGACGATGGTTTAGAATATAATGAGGCAGCAGCCACCATTGTAGGAGGATAGCTCAGCGGCAACGTGCTCGCCTTGGAAGCAAGACGATACGAAGCAACACAGGCTCAATCCCCAGGTCCACGCTTAGACACCTCTGGGTATTTAAGTGCGTTATAAATAAGCAACTAAGACAAAAAACAATTAAGCAACCAAAAAACAAACAATTCCTGTAACAGTGCCTCGATGCCCGCGGGCTGTGTGAGCGCTTTAAAAATGCAAAAATAAGCATGTGGCAGTGGGTGGGAGGAAGGATTGTCTCCCTGAATGTCAGCCTGAACCTGCTGTACAACTTCTTGTTCATCTGGGTGTTGGCACCGGGCTTCTCCAAGACCTTTCGTGCAACCTGCAGGGCATCCTTCTGGAGAGGGATGCCAGACAGGATCATGGTGTGCTTACCAAAGACCTCTACAAGCACTCCCGACTCAAGGGGGGCTTACTTGGGCAGAGGGAACCCCAAGAACTCCGCCTGGCCCTGTAGGCGGTCATGAAAGGCCTTAACAGATGCAGAAGGTTCATCATCGTGGGCGTCATCGACCCCCCCACCCCAGCCCACTTATTTAAAGGCTGATGGAAGTCCGGGTCCTGGGACACAGGTGCCGAAGGCGTCCTCCCTTAAGTCTGGCTCCGAAGACAGGACCATTGCTGTTGAGGGGGAAGCATTGGGAATGGGAGCAGTACCCAGAGGAGGGGGCCAGGGAGGCACCACCTGCGGAATGACCTTCACAATATCCTTCAGGAGCCCCTTCATCTGAGGGGAACCCATGTGGAAGAGAAAGCGTTCGAAGAAGTGGTCCTCGCTAGCCGCCGGGTCCCTAGGGTCCCGGCCCTCCGAGGCACTGGGCCTCCGCTCCTGGTCAAAGCGCTGAGACGCCTGAGGCCGTAAGGCTGCGATGGATAGATGTATCCCTGAGCAGACCAGAAGCCTGTACCGTACAATCCGCAGCCGCTTCCAGAGGGAAGGGGACTGGGATCGTCTTGCAAAGCCCATTCACTGGGCATAAGCATGGGAGGGCCCAGAGTTGGATCCAAGATGGTTGCCGCCACATGCCCCTCCACCATTTTAAAGCCTTGCACCATGCTCTGGACGGGAAGGCGTGAAGGCCCTGAGCCACGAGAGGCTTCAGACACGGGAGGATACAGATCGGGTCTTGTACCCAAAATGGAAGCGTCAACCTCAGAGATCACTTTGGTAGGCGCTGAGCCCTCAAGCTGGCTGTCCGTAGTCGTAACACCCTAACTCACAACCTTGGAGTGAGCTCCGGTGGTACCTAGTAAATCCATCGGTGGACTTTATTTTGGGGGGGAGGAGGTTTAAAGGGTAAAAAACAGGGTGTTGGGGAGACCCCCCACATTAGAAAATAAATTAAAAAATAAATTAGATGCAAAAGTTTCGATAGAAAAGACCCTTGATGGAAATAATTCGATGCAAAGACCATAAACCAGCTCCGGTAGGCTGGACGGCCTTGCCGGTAGCTGTGCCAGTAGCTATGCTGGACTGAGACGAGGACAGACTCTTGGAAGTGGTACTCGACAATCCCTTACTTCTTGGGGTTGAAGAAGAGGATGAACCTGATCGCCCTTCTGAGCACAGCCACGTAGGGCTCCCTGAGCCTCTTAGCTTGGGAGCCGGTAGCCTGGTCGGCTTCATGTCTGGCCCCGGACTGATTGATGGATATGTTACTTATAATGCGCGAATCCAAAATGTGTTTCAAGGAGCACCCCCAGCCCCTCTGCTTGGGAGCTGGTCTGTCATTTCAATGCCTTGCCGGTGGGCCAGATAGTAGTCCTCCTCCTTCGATGCAAATGACCTGACACGGGTAGAAGCTGTGATGAATCTTATAATGGACCACACAACGACCTCAGCCCCGGGAACAGGCAATGCAGGGGGGGGAAAAAGCCCTTGGGCCGAAAAAAAAAACCTGGAATGGGCAGGAAATACACAGCGATCCGATGAGTTGTAAACAATGTAAGCAGCAGCCTAAGTACCACGTGATAGAGGCTCCGACTGGAGGTAGGTATACAAGAAGGAAAGGAGTATGACTGCAGAGAGTTATAACGAGGAAGAGAGAGACTGGTAGCGAGGAAGAGCTCCCGGAGTGGACCCCGAGCAGAAAGCAAGGTACGGTATGGACCGAACAAGAGAACGGGAGAGAGAGAGCAAAAATAGGAATAGAAAAGGAGGACGGGCGAGCTGGGAAGCAGCGAGGAGGAATACTAGAGGAGCGAAAAAATAGAGAGGAGAGAAAGGAGCTTCGGTACGAAGCGGAAGAACAAGAAAACTAGCGTCTAACTGCAAAGCGAACACGGCTGGCAGGAACGGTTGCAACGCGCCGACCGCTGGGAATACTGAAAGGAAGTACTCCCAGCGGCAGTCACTGTGGGAAAAGACTAGAACGCTGCAAACGTACGCCGCAAAACCTGATGGAACACTTCAATGGCGGTGTAGCCGTATCCGCGCAACCATCGCCACCTAGAATGGAACATGACAGTACCCCAGGGAAGGAGTCGCCACGTTGTGGAGCGTGCTGAACAAAGGTCCTACCTTGTCTTGACGACAGGTCTTAGAGACAAAGTCCTTAATGTGGGGCGGATGAGAAGTGTGGAAGATCTCCCTCCACTGCAACAACCGATTCTTCAATGCCATGTGTCCGAGAGTGCTGCAAGCCAAACATGAGTCCCCAGCAAACACTCAAAACAGTGCATGGGTTTTAGAGGCCAGGAACAAGCAGTCGCATGAAGCACATCTTGTTAATCCTTCTGCAGCTGACATGCACCAGAGAAGGTGAGGCACAGAAAGGGAAGTTAAATAAGATTGAAAAATAAAAATGGGGAGCAAGCGAAACTAAAGAAGTCTCAGCGCTAGCTGCCAGGCCCAACACAGTCCGTGCAGAAAAAGTGACTGAGGTGAGGCACCGGAGGGCGGGTTCTTGGTGGGGCATTCCCATGCCCGAGGCCGCACCCCTGCACACTATACTAAATTTAAAGGGGAAGCTCAATCTTTTGCTGCCAAAGGTTCCAGTATGTTGAGGGACTCCGCACAAGGATGGGGGGAAAGGGGACAGGACGTAGGAGTATTGGATATCCTGAATATGCATGCAGGATTTGAGTAACAGGATTCAGTTACTCAATTCTGCTTTTCAAGTCTCCTTTGTACATGATCTCTGGTATTATGCCATGGATGCAGCCTGAATCTGCCATAAAGTCCATCTCTACTCCCATCATCACCATTTTGCAGGGGGGGGGGGGGGGGTCATTTTGGCGATTCGTTGATGTCTTCAACCAGATACCAAACCATCAAAATATCTTTTCGGTGAGTACACTTGTGCACCTCTTCCAACTCTTCAGTGTGACAATTTCCGGCCTCCAGGTGTAACGTGCGAACACTAGGTGCTGCCCCGTTTCTCCCGACAACTAAGATTCCTCTGGAATACATCAATGAGTGCAGCAACTGAACTCTGATAGTTCAACATTGAACATAATGAACACAGTATATTCAAAGTGTCCGGGAAGGACTAGCATTCTCCAGTATTCTTAGGGCTATTAAGATGGAGTAGAATGTAATAATGGAATGATTAACGTGGTCAATTTGAGTAATTGAATGAATTACAACTCTGCCTGAATTACTAGGCTTCATTTCTTCTTTTTAACATGGTTAGCAATTTGAATAGTAAGAGGAAATATTTGATGTATGCTTTTATTCCTTCTCGTCCTTGTTATTTTAATTGTTATGAACGGCGCTGGCGGGGATGGAGCAGCCCCATTGAGCCGCTGCGACCTGGGGGAAGAAGTTTCCGACTCCCGGTGCAGCACCTACAGACAGGTCAGTTCTGCTCCACACCGTGGAGAAGAGAGGAGGGGGGAAGAGAGGAGTCGCGGCGCAATTTGCTTGCCTGGGTGCACTGGGTCCTCCAGTTCATGTCCTTCTGGACAAGAGCGGCCCCCCTACTGACGTCAGGGAGCGAGTAGGTGGAACACAGACCATACTATAATAACCCAGGAATCTCAAGGCCGACCTGCAATAGAGGTGGGAAGGACCTCTAGCCCGCCAGCAGGGAATATCATCTTCATGGAGCTCCTTCCAGGTGGGAGAACATCAAGCAGTGCATGGCCTGAAGCAGAGGCCATGATATACATGTTCACCCCAGAGCCTCAGCCTATCCTGGGGACATTCTAAAGAGCATATGCTGAGGCTAGTGAGACGAAGCTTTTATAAGCGGCCCAGCCATGCGGCTCCAGGCATTTGGCTAAGCAGGCATTAGGCCGAAGACCTCAATACACCGGCACCCTGAGTAGGGTGCCGCACCTAGTCCCGAAAGGAGCAAGATAGTGCAATCGGAACCAAGAATTAGCCGATTGGAGTCCCTGACTGTGCTGTTTGGTGAGCATGCAATTGTGGGATTAGCTGGCCTGGCTGCAATGCCCAAGTCTGGAGCAAAGCCCAAATCTGGGGACATTAAGGCCTTTATTTATTTATTCATATTTGTTGAGCGCACAGCAGCCCAGAGGTATCGTGGCGCTGATTACAGAACATATTTCTTAGTTACAGATCCATTTTCTTATTTGCAGTACATATTACTTTACATTTGACTTATTTACAGTTGCGTTGACATATGTATTATTAACAATACAGGGCCAGAGAGGAGAGAGAGAGATGGGGATTAGGTGAAGAGGGTGGTTTTTAGTTTTGTACGGAAGGCGGGAGGGAGGTTTCGGCTCTGATGTCAGCAGGTAAAGAGTTCCATAGCTTGGAGGCTATGTGTGGGAATCCTAACCCTACGGCTCTGGCTTTGTTAATGTGTGTTGGGGGGAGGGGGGATTTTGGAGGGGGGGTGTATTTTGTTGGCGTAGCGAGCCCTGACTGGTCGTGTGGAGGTGGATTTCGTTATAGCCTTGGATAATTAAGAAGGTGCTGTGCGGGAGAGGCATTTGTAAGTGAGAGTGAGGATTTTTAATGTGATGCGTTCTTTCACTGGGAGCAGGTGTGCTTCCTGTCTGGCAGGGGTGATGTGGTCTCTTTTTGCGATGCTGAGTGCTGCTCTTAGTGCGTTGTTCTGTGTGATTTGGAGTTGGTTGATGTTCTTCGCTGACGTGCTAGGAGTAGTCAAGTTTAGCACCGATGGTTGCTCTAGCTATAGACAGTTGGGTTTGGAGAGGTATGGCTTAATTGCATTCATAAGTTTGGTGGTGTAGGCTGAGGAGCTGGCGCTGACCCGTTTTTCATTCGCCATCTTGCATGCCTTACTGGGCATGCAAGATAAACGACGACACACCCAGGAAATGTGTGCAAAGATACATTCCCCGCCTCCCATGGCTGCTCACCTGGATCCCACAGTCACAAAGCAAGATTTGCTGGACATGCTCTCCACCCTAAAACAAGGTCTTACAATGGATATAAAATCCACGAAGGAGACTTTGATCAAATTCATTTCAGATTTGAACTCACACTTGTTGGGGCTTGAATCTAGCATCAACGACACGGAAAGTACTGTGTGTGCAAAAAACAAGGGGGGGTCCTGGGAGAGTCCCTCTGCCAGACATTAGTCCTGGTTACGAGAGATTTACCAAGAGTCTTTAGCTCACTATCTTCCACAGAGAAGAAATATCCCAAACATATCAGTCTTTGTCCTGCCCTGGGGCAGTCCAGCACCGAAATGCTAGGCAATTCTCCTCTGAACAAGAGTACCAACAGCAACCCCAGACACGTGTTTCGGTCTGGTTGGACCTCATCAGTAGGGTGGAGCTTTGCCTCTCTAAGAATAGTGAGCAAGGGGTCCACTTCTGGATTCCCCTAGTAACTTAGGGTGAGACCCAAAGTTACTTAAAATATCCAAATAATAAGGGGGGGTCCGGGGATCTGGGCAAGGCTCTCGTAACCAGTACTAATGTCTGGCAGATGGACTCCCAGGATCCCCTTGTTAATTTACAAGTACTGTGTGTGAGCAGGCACATGACCAGGCCGAGCTGGCGAATAGGATGGTGGGCAAGGAGCAGATAGATATGGTCTGGACCAAGCAGGAGGATCTCGTAAAAAGATCGCCAAGAAACAACAATATCCGCATATGTGGAATCCCCTGACAAATGCAAGATCAAGATCTGGCAGAGTATGTCCGGGACCCATTTGGGTCTTTGCAAGACCTATCATACTCTGCAGAATTGGAGCTAGATAGAACACACCGGGTATACTACCGGGCCCAGCAACCTCGCAACCTGCTTCCGGATGTTCTTTCAAGAGTGCACTATTTCCAAGTGAAAGAAGGAATCATGCTGGCCGCAAGCAAGAAGGAACCAGTGCATTTTAGCGGAGCAAAACTATCCATATACCAAGAACTAGCGCCTCAGACACTTGCAAACCGCCAAAAGCTTCATATCGTCACACCCTGGCCCCAGTCCCAGAACATTAAATACTGCTGGGGGTACCCCGGGAAGCCACGCTTCGAATACCAAAAACAGCGCTATGTTACTGCCTCTGAAGAGGCGGCCGAATTAATGGATCCAGCCCAGGCCCCTCAGTTGGAGAGAAGCGGATGGGTGGAGCCCGAGGATCCTGAAGCTCGAGACAAATTCAGAAAGCCTAGGAGAAGGCAAACCTTGATGAAAACACTACAAGAAGAGGAAGCTGGGCCTTGCTGCAATGCGTCAGACTGAGCGCTGCAACCCGCTATAGGTCTGGCACTTGATTTTGTCCCAAGGTTACTCTCACTCATCAACATCAGTTGATGTTATCTGTTCATGCGGGTTGCGACAAGAGGATTGGCCATGATGCTACAACTGGAGGGGAAAGGAATTAGGGGATGGGGCGCCGCGCAGGCATTGCGCTTGTGTACTAATCTTAATATATGTCGATTGAGATGTACCTATTGATTTTTCATTATGCTATTTTCTTTGATGGGGTTTTTATTAGTTTCTTTGTCACACAAATATATGGAGCTATCAAGACCAAGAGGCAATGTTGGTGGGAGCACCCCACGGATCTCGTAGCCTGCTCTGGGACTCTCTGGCCTGAAGGGACACTTGATGGGGTGCCCTGATCTCACTTGCCTGACCCTGAATGTGAGAGGTCTTAACTCCCCAGTAAAACGGAAAGCTCTGCTGCATAGATTGGCTTCCCAGGAAGCAGCCTTGGTCTTTTTAAAATGAAACTATCTACTGGATGCGGATGAAGTGCTATTATGTAATAAATTCTACCCTAGGGTGTACTTTGCAACGAGTGGCCTCAAAAAACAGGGTGTCGCCATGGTCTGTAAGGGCTTACCTGCTAAGGTCTTGAGATAACAGCGGGATTGAGAAGGGAGGTACTTGATACTTATACCCTGCATGGGAGAACGCAAGATCACGCTAGCCACAATCCATGCCCTAATGGAAAACAGGTGGAATTCATTGCACTGTTTTCTGATCTGCTAACTGAAATTGCAGAAGGGGAAATCATTTTGGAGTGTTACTGATCAGACTATGGATAAATCGCTTCCCCCTATGGGAAACGATGAGAAGAATTTCTATGCCATGACAACACTATTAAGGGATCACTCGCTAATAGAGGTGTGGAGGTTCTTTCACCCATGGGAAAAGATTACTCCTTTTTTTCAGCTGTCCATAAAGGTTTCTCCAGGCTGGATTTGTTTCTAGTTTCTGATACGCTTAGCCCGGTTGTACAGAGGGTGTGCATCCTACCGAAGGCCTTTTCAAACCATGTCCTCCCTTAAACTTACATTTGAGTTCCCTTTCACCATCCCTCCCTGTAGGCCACCATGGAGGCTCATTGATCTCATGCTATCTGACGTGGCTTTGAGCACTCATATCAAAAGCTGTCACGAACTACTTCTGTGTTGATGACACAGGTGAGCTTGAGTTTCGGACGGTGTGGGATGCAGGCAAAGCAGTAATACAAGGGTTATTGTTGAACAAGCAATAGCCTGCGGGAGGGCTCAGAAATTTCAGCAGGCTATGTTAAAATAAACAGTCTGAGAAAGGGAGAAAGAGCATGAAGAAAAGGGCAACCGACGCACTCTCCGGGTAGCCAAACCGGTGTTGGAGGCACACTTGACTGGGAAGGCGGCCCAATCCATACTGTCAACAAAACAGTATTTGTACTCTAAAGGGAATAAAGCCAACAAGCTACTAGCAGCTAAACTGAAGATAGCTACTCACAACCATATTGGGGCCCTGAGGGGTGAGGGTATAAAGCAGGAATTCCCAGAGGCTGGGAAGATACAGATCATGGAAGCCTTGTTCCGGAGAATTTCAACACATCAGGTGAACCAAACTACCCTTCAGGATTTTATCACCCAATCACATCTCCCTCAACTCTCTGAAGAAATGAGAGAGGCTCTTGAAGCGGCCATAACCACGCAAGAGGTAGCACAGGCAATTCGGTCACTTGTAGCAGGCAAAGCCCCTGGCCCAGAAAGTTTCACTAATACATTTTATAAAACCTTTTCAGACACCCTGGCTCTGCATCTCACTTAACTATTTAATCCCCTCCTGGAAACAGGGAAGGTATCCGCTTCCATGGCTGAACCAACCACCACTTTGATCCAAAAACCTGGGAAAATCCATGAGGAATGTACTTCCTACCGTCCCAAAGCCCTCAAAAGTTTGTAAACATGTTTTAATTGTTTTATGGTTAAACAAGTTAAACCTTTAACAACCTTGACAATACAATGATTTAAAAGAACAAGTTACTTACCCATGGTAACGTTCTTTCGACTGGATGTTCCTCCCACGTATTCCTTATCTTTGATATTCAAATATCCCAGCTTGCTGCTTTAGAAATGTTTTTTCATTAGAGTGTGCTGCGCGTCGATGTCTGTTGAGTTGATGTCCCTCGGAGGCCTCTGTCTCGATGACGACGTCATCACTGTTATATGTAGTTGCGCGCAGCGTCCGTTGCTCAGTTCTGTTTTGAAGTGTTAGATATTGTTCGGATGAGATGGCTACTACCCTTGAGAGAGCGCAGACTGCAATTACAAGGGAAGTTTTACTGTGGGGAAGGATGGGAGGGGCTATAAGGAATACGTGGGAGGAACATCGAGTTGAAAGACCATTACCATGGGTAAGTAACTTGTTCTTCGAATGGATTGTGTCCTCCCACGTATTCCTTATCTTTGATAGACACTCAAAGCAGTAATTTATAGAGGAGGAGGGAGTAAAAACTTTATTCTTTATTTATGCACAGAATGCAATACTGCGTTTCCGAATTTGGTTTCTTGGCTAGTGGAGTAATTCAAGCTATAGAACCTTGTAAAGGTATGTGCAGATGACCATGTGGCAGCTGCACAAATGTCTTTTACTGGAACTTCCCTTTGAAGAGTTGACGAAGATGCGATACCCCTGGATGAATGCACCCTCAGATGTTCTGGAGGGTCTTTACCTGCCAATTTGTAACATTCTACAATAGTTAGAATGATCCATCTATAAATGGTTTGCTTGGTGATGCTAGGCCCAGCTTGTGACCTGTATATCCTACAACCAATTGGCCAGACTGTCTTAGTCTTGCTAGTCTGATAATATAGAAACTCAAAGCATGCTTTGGGTCAAGTCTGTGAAACCTTTTCTTCCTCTTTCCCCGGATGAGGAGGAGGATAGAAGGAAGGCAAGGTTATTTTTTTGGTTGATATGAAATTCTGAAAGAACCTTTGGGAGGAATTTAGGCTTCACTTGTAGGACAGCTTTATCCTCATGAAAGACTGTGTGGGGAGGTGTGCAGGATAAGGCTTGCAACTCACTCATCCTTCAGGCAGAAGTTATTGCCACCAAAAAGACAGTTTTGAGGGAGAAATCTCAACGGGCATGAATTAAGGGGTTCGAAAGGAGTACCCATTAGACATTTCAAGACTAAATTTAGGTCCCAGAGGGGAACTTGAAAAGGAGTTGGGGGGTAGACATTGGTCAACCCCTTCAAAGATTGAATTACTAAGAACATTTTAAAATATGAGGGTTCGAGGAGACCACCAGGGGGCGCAGGCTGCATGGAAGCCGGATTGCCAAGCTCCCTTAGAAAGTCCAGCGAAAAGCGAATTTCAGAAGTTAACTCAGCCCGCAAACAGCAGAGATTTGCGGTACGGAGAGCAGAAAGAGCCGAGGACTACTAGCTCGAATTTCGGCTGAAATCGGACTGGTCATCCCTGGAAACGCAGCCTGCAAAACAGCTCCCACCCCCGCCGGGTGAAGGCCTCCGGCAGCAGAGCGCGGTGCTCGCGCTGAATCACCTGAGGGCACCCCAAATAGCAAGAGAAGATCTGGGAGAAAACATTCAAGGGAAGGGAGACTGCTAAAGGCATCTAAAGCACCGTAAACTGAGCACAGGGACTAGCGACATTGGTCCTTCTTGTGGACGCTTCTAAGAGGCGCCCCGTATTGAGTCGGAGAGGGCACTTCCACCCACGAGCCAGCGCCACGGCGCGGATCCAACGGAAGCAACGGCCTGAAGCGAGGGGGACAGGGCGCACCCCGAGAGGAGCCCGGGCAAGCCAGC
Organism: Ambystoma mexicanum; assembly: GCF_040938575.1. NCBI lineage: Eukaryota > Metazoa > Chordata > Amphibia > Caudata > Ambystomatidae > Ambystoma > Ambystoma mexicanum. Next base: position 128,427,203 of record NC_090927.1, read on the forward strand.
AACGCCCAGGAGGGCCCGCACCTGGTCTGCGACGCAGGGGCGCCGCCAGCTGCAGCAGTCCGAAGCCAGGGATACGGAGGGGTCCGCGGCGAGGTCAGAGTGAGTCCCTGTAAAACATATCGGGCGAGGACCAGAGCAGCAGTGGAGTGAGTGGGGCCCTGTGGGGAGCGTTGCTGAGCCGCCGTGCCCCCCCCCTGACCCCCCCCGCCCCCCCACCCGAGTCCCCAGAACACCAGAGACACCTGCTGCCGAAGGGGGCAAGGCAGCGCCGGCTTGGAGGAACGCTCCCCCGACGCGTCCCCATCTCTGCGATCGACAGCATAAAGGGCTGGCGGGTGACACAAGATACAGAGCCCCTCGGGCCGTGTGAAATCTGCCCCAGTGGTCATCGAACCGCGCAGTGCAGGAGCTCAGTCACCTGGACTTGAAAACAGTGCCCCCGGGTACGAGGCCCCCCCTGGCACACCCCCACCCGAAAAACCTCTCAGCGGGAAAGCGGAGGGCCTGGCCTGTCTGGCGGACACCCAGCAATCTCTGCTGCTTTCGTGGGACAACCCGAAGCGCTCCTACGCACAACAGCCAGGTAAGGTGAGCAGGGGGGCCACAGGCAGCACACAGACACACAAGCACCACTGGTGTTCAGGGGGGGCATCCAGGGCCCTGTCAAACTGGTTCCTAATTAAGTGGTTAAGCAGCTCGCAGGAAGGAACTTGAGAGCAGAAAAGCGCTCAGCAGCAGAATGCCAGCAAAGCAGTGACCACTGGCTCACAGCCCTGGAGAAGGCCCCTGGGGAGAGCAAGCCAGCTCACTTAGAGGACCAGACGGTGACCAGAACCGTCTCACCCGACCCGACGGGAAGGGACTTGCGCCAACTTTACCCATTTCGACATCAAACGAATCTCCGCCCTAGGAGTGGTCAAGTGAACAGAACTATTGGTGTGCCAGAGGAGACACACAGGGCATAAAAGTATACTCCTCGGCTGTAACACCCAGTGCACAAGGGCAGAAACGGCTGAGTAGCACAGACAACCTGCGACGGCCCGAGGAGAGCCGGCTGGGCGATACCGGCAACCAGTGACAGCCCCCTGAGAGGAGAGGCGGCACAGGGGATCGCCCAACATCAGCCCGTAGCTGGCGACCTAACCCTCCCCTGACAGACCACCGTGTGCGCTGTGAGCGAGCGGTGCGTTCCATGGAGGGTCGAGGGAAGCCCTGCGCCAGAACCGGACCATCTATCAGAGGCATAAGGTACGTGGGGCGGCAGCAATGCAGAGCACATACAGCGCCTGAGGCGACTGGGGCTGGCGCAGTGTCCATACTGAGCTAATCAGTGGCACTCAACTTGATTCTGGGCTGCATAGACAATAATACCCTGACGGCGGCACAGAAAAGAAAGTGGGTATAGAAGTGAGCCCAGTGCGCATGGAAGAGGCTGTGTAATATACAAATCTCACCGGCTCAAGGATAATATAACGGCCCAATTGCCCGGAGAACTGGGAGTCCGACATCATATATGGGGTGATACTGATATAGACACACAAGTGGAACTCCCCCCCACGACAGCCTGAATTCTCCGCACTGTATGAGCAGAGGATACATGGTGTGTGGGCACGGGGATGCACGGAGCATAACGGGCACTAAAGAGCATACGGAACAGCAAAGTACATAGATGGATTCCACCTTATAGAGAACCTCATGGCGGGAAAACAATATAGTCTGCAGGTGGAGGCGCAACAACACATGTGCCATTACCGACACCAATACACCATCAGGAGGTGAACAGCATTCGGAAGAGTATCCCACAGTGCACAAAAATACGCATGAAGGTGACACACAGAGGAGAATAGCTCTCAAGCTACACCGTAGCAAAGTCCAAAGAAGGAGGAGGAGGCTCAAAACGCTGGGGGAGAACCAAGGCAGAAGTTACTATGGAGACACAGGACCCCGGACTCTGAGAGCCCTAGAAAACAGGGGGACTGTTAACAGCGAGGGGGTCCCCACATGGACTTTGAAGCCCCCAACCTCCAAAGGGCTCAAGGAGGGTAGGAGCCGTGAGTGCCCTGGCGGCAAGGGGCCAAGCCAGAGAAGAAAGAGATGGCACAGAGGTGGCATAACGGGACACCAAGCAACACAACCCCCAGAGGTACAGGGGCCAATCATAGGCACCACCAAGCCGCCTGACTGTCGAGAACCACTCAGGTTAGAGGCACAGAAAGCAAAGCCAGCTGGAGACAACTCTCCACCAGCAACCCATAAACAATAACTGAGGCCGGAAGGACCAAAAGGCCTAGGCTGGACTAGGAGCCATGGAGGTCGGTAGGGCTTTGTGAGAGCTCCCAGCCGACACCACGCAACCTAAGAAAATGCACCGGTGATAGCGACTTTCCACAAGAAATGCTTGGAGCTCTCAAGCCTTAAAACAGTGAGGCGTGAGGTGCCAGACGCTGGGCATCCCAAGATGTGGGGATCCTGAGATCTGAGGAGAGCTGCTTAGGAGCGCGGTGCCCGTCTGGATAACAACATGGCGGCAGAGTTAACGGCCTGACTTGGTGGACGGGGTCCGGCGGCGTAGAGGATTAGACAGCCCCGGAGGTGACACGCTCACAGAGGATCGCCTGACCCGGACAGTTGGTTCTGCTCCTGTAGCCGGACCAACAAAGAAGGGGGTCGGAGGGGTACCCTGGGAGGCCTCTGGCCAGCCAACCAGCAGCAAAGGAGCCGTCTCCCTCGGGTATTCCATACCCTGAAAAGAGACAGCCTACGGCCAGCCACAGGCAAACCCCGGAGGGCACAGGACTAACCACCTGAAACTCCAGCCTCAAGGTCACAGAGCAATCCACACCCATACAGGCCATTGTAACGCTCACCTAGTATCCACAGGGACGTCACTCAGCCTGTTCTGACCTCTTAGTAGTCCTCGGCTCTTTCTGCTCTTACGACCTTGAACCCTTCCCTGGAGTCTACTCGACTGGAGACTGGGCCTGAAACACAGGATTGGTAGAGTCTAACCCCCTATTGTCTCTGTGTGCTTGAACCCCTTCTTCCCCGGGGTCCAACCCTTCCCTTTGATCCACAGCTCACCTTGTTTTCCTGGAAAGTGTGCTCTCCGTCCTGCTTTCAGCGCAGGGGCGCGTTGTTTGATACGGGCTTGTTGCTGCCTAGTTACTTCACTGGCAAGAGTCCGACAGGTAAGTATAATGAGTCTTTTGAACAGTTCTCTAACTTCGTTCCTTTCCTTCCTTCGATGATGGCCGGCGTCCGGAGATGGCGACGTGTTGCTGAGATGGGTAGCGCTGAAGGTGAATGAGAGCGCGATGCGCAATGCGACCCTTTCGTATTTGTATTGAACCAAGTTCTTTTTCTGTGTCTTTTAGGTGCCGCGACATTTTCAGCGTGGATGCCGGTTATGAAGAAGAAATGCGGTGAGTAAGCGCGGTATGCGGCACCTCTAGATGTTTCCACGCTAACCTGGAGTGTCTTTTCTCTCTTATGTGGGGGCATCCATCTTGTCCCCATCAATACACTACAAGTCCAATCCCCAATGTTATCCTATGGGAGTGAGTGAGTCTGGTGCCACAAGCGCCAAGCCTGATTCCAAGTGGGTCTTTGGAGGGATGGAGAGGCCCTCGAGGGCCATGTAGGTGATCGTGGCCTGGCTCCAGCCTGACATCTTGGAGGGCTGGGGACATGAGGAGTAGGAATCATGACAGCCATCCTAGAAGCCCCAGCCAGACAGCTCTGCTACCTCGGACCTTAATCCTCCCCCAATCCGAACCAAACCAATATCAGACAAGACCCACAAAAGCGAAAACAGGCCCTCCAACATGTCGAAAGGCACTCAAAGCCACAAAACAGACAGACATCTCTACCCTGCTGGCAACCTCAAGCGCAGACAGGCCTAAAAGAGGAGACCGACGTGAAGCAACGGCCGCAAACTCACACGTGGAAGCGGACCCTGGCCCCATGGCACAAACAGTGACCAAATCGGATCTACAAGACCTGCTGCAGGCCCTCACAAAAGAATATCAAAAGGGCACTGTTACGCTCACCTGGCTCCCACAGAGGCGTCGATCTGAACTGGACAGCTGCAGTCTCCACCAATGTGACGCGTAGGGCCGAGATGAAGGACTGGACTGGCCCACCTAGCTTTGTTTGCTTGGCCCGTAGGAATATCCTTCTGCAAATGGAGAAAGGGAATTAACCACCCATGGAGTTGAGTGTAAATTCCCCCCACCCCCGCAGTTCTCCCCACAGATCACCTTTGATGTCCCCTCTTATAGTCTCACCTGATGGTTTGAAAAGATGAGCTCTCCATCCTGCATTGAGCGCAGGGGCGCATTGATAACCAGTTGCTTCACTGGCTCGAAGGAATCGGTGAGTTCCAGAACAATAATGACTCCGAAAAATATGTCGTTCGTAAGAGGTCACATGTCTGACTTTCACTCTTGTCCGATTCCTTGCAGTTTGCAGCTTGACCCCAGCGAAGAGTTCCTCGTGGTAGCTGACGAAGTTCAGGTAAGGATTTGGCTTATCCTACACAGCTCAATAAAATAGGGCCAGAATGTAACCTGTTGCTTGCTCCCTTATTCAGGTGTGGAGAGAAAATATGAAGTTCGAGGAATTATGCCTCCGGCGTTAAAATTAGGTAAGTCTATTGCAGTGAGAAGAGTTCCCCTTATTTGTCCCGTTGTCTCACCTTATCGGCCTTTTGTTCCCCTTAGGGGCTGGGGTGCAATGGAGACTGCACCGACCCGTGAAGAGGAATAGTACCCCCGGCGGTAATCAGGCAAGTCTATGGGGGTAGTTACTATTGCCTCTGTTTATTTCCTTGGCTCACCTTTGCTGTTCTTGTGTTCCCCTTAGGTGCCAGAATGCAGCAGGAACGTGCAGAAGGATGCAGTGGATCGTGAGGATGCTGCGAAGGCCAGTGAGTTCAGCGCGGCGCTGCAGCAGGCGAGGCGGCACGCGTAAATGCTTCTTTCTTCCAGCTCCAATGTGCGGTGGATCCGGAATCCAGGTAAGGATCGAAGGTTTGCTCTTATTCTAACCTTTCTCCTTCTGTTCCTCCCTTTTTCTAGGAGCTGCAGATTCGAGGCGGGCGTGGCAAAAGACTGGATGCAGGCTTGCAAACACAGTTAGCGTTACGATGCTGGATGCAGAATAACGCGAAGCGTGTGTTGCTCTTCGGGCGTGGTTTAAATAGCCGCCAAAGTAGTCCCAGGTAAGTATTCTTCCCTAGCCCCACCCGAGTTAAAAAAAAATAGTCCCTAGGTAAAATAGTCCCTTCCAAGCCTCATTTGGCTTGGAGCTCTGCAGCATGGTCTGCACCAGGTAAGCTTGCAGTATGGTCTACATCAGGTAAGTTCTACTCTATGAGCCTGGCGCCTATGGCGCCAGGACTGACTCTCCATATGAGCCTGGCGGCAGGACCGCACCCAAACAGCTCCTAAAAGGGGCTTTTGGGCTTGCTCAAAACAACTTGATGCCTGCTTCCGGGGTTGCTGGACCTGGTCTGGTTCCCCGGGAGTAGGCATCATGACGGGCACAGAAGAGGTCATGAAAAAGATCACGGTCCTGGACAAACGGATGGGAGAAGTGGAGGCAAGAACCGAAGAGGTCGAGGCAACCCTGTGCGAACACGGCCATGAGATTGGGGAAGGCTCGGACAGAATCACAGCATTCGAGGCCAGATGTGAAGCCATGGAGTCGAGACAAGAAGATGCCGAAAATCGCTCTCGTCATAACAATATCTGCCTGAGAGGGATTCCTAGGAGAGTCCCGGACACGGACCTTGTCCCCTATGTCAAGGATCTGTTACGCTTCATTCTGACCCTCCCAGACGAGGCCCCACTGTAAATGGACAGAGTGCACTGGACAAGATCCAGAGCAAACGCAGCCACCCCACCTGACGTCCTAGCCAGAGTCCATTTTTACAAAGTGAAGGAGGAAATCATGCGGGAAGCCAGGGATTCACCTCGCATTCTCTTCAGAGACGCCTCCATCTCCCTCTACCAGGACCTACCCACCATCACACTCGTGAAGAGGAAAACCCTACGACCCATCACGGTCTGGCTCAGGGAAAAGAAAACCACCTACCACTTGGCATTCCCCACAGCTCTGGCCTTTACCTGGGAGGGAAAGCCCCGCCTCATCCGTACACTACAGGAGGGCGAGATGCTCTTAAACCCAGCTACAGAAGAGGACGACCCCGATACGGACACATCTGCCCGGCCAGCTCAAGCAAGGATTCCTGACCCCTCCTGGACCCGAGTGGAGACACTCCGCAGGCTCCGCGGACCAACTTCCAAGAGCAAGCCGAACTTCTAGAATCGAGCGCACCCCCCACTGATGGACTCAAGTTACAAGCATCGAACAGAAAACCACGACAAGGACCACACCCCGTGAAAGTGCAGATCATACAACCATGGGACCTGCAACCCGGGGCTCTGGAACGTCGGAAAACCACCATGTCACCAAACACCAGTTGAGGCACAGTTGCCTCCAAGTTAGTCGGCTGCGTTGGCCCGGCCGGACACCCCGTTGGCCGAAGGCTGACCTTAAGGACTCAAACTGTTTTGGGGGACCAGGGGGGGAAAGGGACAGAATCACAGTAATCGACAAGGGGGCTGGATTACAGGAAGAGTATCAGTGGAGGCTATCTAAGGAATACATAAGCAACACCACCCCGGAATATGGAGACCACTAAAGAGCTCAGCATGGTAACTTGGAACGTGCAGGGGCTGAATTCACCCAGAAAACGGAAATCTGTGGAGCACAGACTGGCCCACCTGGAAGCGGACATCGTGTGCCTTCAGGAAAGACGCCTCCTGCAATCGGACGAGAAGAGAGTAAACATCCGACAATACCCTACGAAACTCTTTGACCCGTCAGGCCAGAAAAAAAGGGGGGTTGCTATTTTCCTCAGCCATGCAGTACCACTAACTCGAATCACAGTCAAACGAGACCCGGCGGGAAGATACCTGCTGCTCAAGGGGCGTCTGGTAGACCTTCCGATCACCATAGCAGTGATATACGCCCCGAACACAGCACAAGATCGCTTTCTCAGCAACATTCTCCCCACGCTAACCTCCTTCACAAAAGGGCGCCTGTTAATTGGAGGAGACTTCAACCTTGTTAGGCAGAAACCTGTGCAGTTCCCTTAAGGACCACTGCAAAAGATTTAGGACTACAGGTGGTTGGCAGTAAACCCAATTGGTAGCAGTCTGTACCACCCAGATTTACCTGGTAGCTGTGACTGAGCAGTCAGACTTCTCTCAAGAGGAGTTAGGCAGTATATAGAGTATACACAATAGGTACAAAGATACAGTAGCACAAGCAAACACTGACAAGAGCTTTGGTGTAAAAGTATATAATTATTTATTTAAAGACACACTTGTAAATTACACTAGCACAAAACGAGGTAAGTAAATTCAACACACAGTCACTATTATATATATACAACCCTAATTACTTATTAGACAAGTCTTAGTGAGAAACACCACTTATTTTCAGACAGAGGTGAGCGCTTAACCTAAAATGGCACTCTGAAAAGTATTGAAATTGTGTGCTTTCATAACTCTGCCTTTTCCCTCCCTTTTTCTATAACTTATTAAAGAACCACAGTGAGGCAGGTTAGGCAAAGTCTACTGGAGAACAAGGAAGTTCAAATGCCAGACCCACTCTTAGAGAGAGCAAGCGAAATGTGTCCAGGATCACACAGTGGAGTTATGCCCAAAGTGTCTTTGTAGATAGTTCACAAAAGATTGAGATCAAGTCAGGAAAAGTTAGTTAACAGGCCCCAGGCTAACCCAGGTTAGAAAGTCGAGGATTTACTGTCACCCCGAACGATCTGTTGCAGGGGAAGTCAGGCGGGACACAGTACCTGAAATGGGAAGAACACTCCAGCGGGGGCAGTTGTTCCTGGCAGCGGTAGCAAGTCGGTGTTTCGTCCAGAGGAAGAGGAGGTCTCGACGTGGAGGAAAGATGAAGGTCGTTGCACTGCCAGGGAAGAAACCAGCCGCAGAGTTTTCCGGTTACAAGGTAATACCCTTTTCTTTGCGGTAGTGGTAAACCGTGGAATTCCGGTTGCCGGGGTGCTTGGCATGGGCAAGGCGGCCACGAGATGGTCCAGGAAGGCGAAAAGACGGGCAAACTGGTTATCCCCACCAGTCAAAGGAAGAAGACTCTCCGGACTGGAGATCTCCTCTGTCGTCGGGAAAAGTGGTGAGACGGTTCAGCAGGGCTCCACCGGTGGTGTCGTCGTTGCAGGTCAGCTCGGCTTCTCCCTCCTCGGATTCTTTAGGTCCTGTGGCCCCCATGAAGTTCCAGTCCCCAAACCCCTACTTTTACGCAGAAAACCCCCATTCATTCAGCCTAGCTGTCACTCAAACATGCTAAGTGGTGAGCCGGGCGGCTCACCACTTGGGCCAATCACACAAGAGTGCGACTTGAGTTGCCGAGGTAACTCAGTCCAGGGTGCCTAAACCCCCTCCCACACCCCCTGTGATACCCAGACAGAGTGGAACCACTTTAGGAGGCTTCTGTGGAGAAGCCCGCCCAAAAGTGGAACAAAGGGCTCGACTTGGGTTGGAGTCACAGAAGCGAACACAAACGCCATTTTGGAACCAAGTTTCAGCAAAAAGTATCAACCGGTGAATTTATATTAATTTAATAAACCGGCGACCCCGGTGCAATCGAATTGCCCGACCAGTACGTCCACAATATGATGGTTTGTACTGGTTCTGTTCACAATTTGAGACTAGTAAAGCCAAGGGTGACTTTACATGCCCTGGGAGACAGTAGTCAGTCCCAGGGTATGGAGTCTATGTTTGGGGGTCGCTACGACACCCCTGGGTTACTGCACGAAGGGTGCTGTGTAACCTACATATCAAAAACAAATGAAGCCCTATGGGGGTAAAGGACCCCATAGCCCATAGAATACATACAAAGTCAAAGGAACACCTCAAATCATGTCTAAGAGTGAGAGAAAAAGAGTCTCACTCTTAGCAGGAGAAAAAAATAAACCCCAAAAATCCAGCAAAGCTGCTGGGGGACTCACTAGGTTTGGGAAATTAGCATTTACAGAGAATTCTCCCTAACAAACCTCACCCCAGACCCTAACATGGACAAGACACTCCGCACCTCCAGGGAGGACTTCTCCCGGGCGCTGGGAATGGCAGAATTTCTGAGCAACACAGGCACCGTTGACACCTGGAGACTGGCTCACCAGGGAGAACGAGACTACACATTCTACTCCCATGTACACAGAGGCTACTCAAGGATTGATCTCCTGCTGATGTCAAGCGAACTCTACCCCTGCATTGAAGATATTCATATCGGACCATGCCCCAGTCATAGCCAGCCTACAAGTCGAAGGTCTCCCAGCACCTCCGCAGAGAGCCTGGAAACTCGAAGACTACATTCTAGCAGACATAGCATATAGCACCGAGCTCCAGGAATCCCTTGCAAACTATTTCACAGAGAACCTAGCGAAAGACACCTCCGAAGCCACGGCCTGGGATGCAATGAAGCCAGTCATCAGAGGGGTGGCGATCAACTGCACAGCATCACACAAGGGGAGGCACCAACTCCAACTCTCCAAGCTGGAAGCAGAAGTGGGTGAAGAAGAAGCACGATACAAAGCACGCCAATCCGTGAAGGGTGGCAGAGAACTTAAAAAAGCGAAGGTAAAACTCGAAATGCACCTGGCAGACCGGACGGCCAGAGCCTTGGCATATACAAAACAATACTACTATATAAACAGCAATAAGGCAAACCGCCTGCTGGTCCAGAAGCTAAAGAAACTACATTCCCGGAACAAGATACTAATGCTCCAGGACCAAGGGGGCAAGCCCTGCTGCACAGAAGCAGAGAAGATGGAAATCATCACCAAGTACCACAAGGGGATCATGTCCAGGCCGATCACGAGCAAGGAAGCACAAGCCCAATACCTGGGATCGGTCTGACGAGACCCCTTGCTCGATGCCTTAGAACTCCCCATCACTGCGGAAGAAGTAGCAGACACAATCCGGTCTCTGAAAAACACTGCCCCGGGCCCTGACGGTCTAACAAAAAGTTCTCCCACATTCTGACCCCCCCCACCTTGCCTTGTTGTAGAATTCCATTCTGGAATCTGGCTCTGTCACCCCCTCAATGGAGGAGTCCCTGACTGTACTGTTATTGAAGCCAGGGAGAAACCCGGAGCTCTGCTCCTCATACAGACCAATCACACTATTGAACAACGACGCAAAATCTTCTCCAGAATTCTGGCAAGCAGACTGGTAAAATACCTCCCAGAACTGATCAACCCGGACCAGACAGGATTCATCCCAGGCCGAAGCACCTTCGACAACAGCAGGCGCACCCTAAACATTATCGAATCAGCAAGCAGAACAGGGGAACAAATGGCAGCCCTTTCACTAGACGCGAATAAAGCATTTAACATGTAGGACTGGGGATACATAGAGGAAGCCCTAAAGCATCTAGGCATCGGCCCAAAGTTCCGGAAATGGACCCTGGCCAACTACCAGCACCCAACCACGGCACTGAGGATAAACGCCACCAAATCACCCAGAATCCATATCACCAGGGGCACACGGCAGGGCTGCACACAATCCCCACTCATCTTTGCACCGTCTATGGAGCCGTTCGCCTGTAGAGTTCGCCAAAACCCCAAAACCCCTTAATAAGCGGACTAACGGTGAGGGGGTAAGCATACAAAATAGCTCTGTACGCAGATGACGTCCTACTAGCCCTGACCAAGCCCGAGTCATCCCTGGAGGCGCTGTGGGACGAGCTGGCCAACACCCTAGAAGGCATGATAGAAACATTAGCCACCAGCCACCCCATCCAGTGGGCCAGCTCGCACTTCACCTACCTGGGGGTAAAGATACCACGAAAAACAGAGGAGGCGTACAAACTGAACTCCCCCCAGCTATTCAAGGAGCTCCAGTCAGACCTAATAAGATGGAAAAAGCAAGAGTTGTCATGGCTGCGAAGAATAACAGCAGTAAAAATGAACATGGTGCCAAGAATGCTCTACCACTGCCAGGCCCTCCCAATCTCCATCCCCAGGAAAGACCTACAGAAGCTTCAAACAAACATCATGAAATTCATCTGGGATGGGAAGAAGCTGCGAATAGTCAGAAGGGTGGTGACGAGGAGCAAGGGGGCGGGGGGCCTGGGAGTCCCAGAAATAGAGAGATACTGCCTGGCCGCACAACTCTCCCCGGCATTCACCAAATCACTAACCACCAACAGGACTTGCTGGGCGAAACTAGAGGAGGACTGGTGCCAGAGCCCCCAGAAGCGCTCCCACACATCTTCAGACCCATTGACCCCCTCCAAAGAGGGGCCCCCTAGCCCCGACCAAGAACACAGTGGAGAGTTGGAGGAGGGCAGCCAGAAGATGGACCCGTGGGAGCACAATAGGCCCCCTATCCCCGATCTGGGATAACCCGGACTTCACCCCCAGAAAGACGCCCAATTTTGATCACTGGAAATAAGAAGGCCTGAAACATGTGGGAGACTTCTACGCGGAGGGATCCCCACTAACATTCGAAGAATGCAAGAGGACATTCGGGGTGCCGGAAACAGAGAGATTCCGCTATGCGCAGATCTGACACTGGCTCTCGCACGAGCCCATGAAATCCCAGGGCTGCAGAGAACTAATGGCGCTGGAACAAACACTCACAGCGCCACCCCCCAGAGGGAAAACATCAGCCTTATACGGACTACTGGACAGAGGAGACCCCAACCAAAAGGAGGCCTATATGGAAAAATGGGAAAGGGACATCGGCAGAACAATTGAAATGGAAGAATGGGGGCACATCTGGACCAAAACACAGAAGAGCTCGAAATGTGTCACCAACAAAGAAGGGCCCATCAACACCCGCTACAGATGGTACCTAAACCCAGAGACCCTGAACAAGAGCAACCCAGCGATCTCACTGCAATGTTGGAGAGGATGCGCAGACACTGGCACGCTGTATCACTTGCTCTGGACATGCCCAAGGTCCACAAAATACTGGAAGGAAATTCTGGACCTTATCAAGCAGATCACAGGCCTGACGATTCCATGGGACCCAGCATTTGTCCTACTGGGCAGCACAGGGGATGGCCAATTTCCGCTGACTGGAAACTTGGCAAGCCTATGCACACAACTTCTCACAGCAGCAAAGATAGCCATGGCAAGACTATGGAAACATCCGGAGGGCCCTGCAGTGAGCCTGTGGTGGGCCAAATGCTGGGACATCTCAGTCACTGAAAAAATAACCGCCATCCGCCTGGAAGCGCCCCACCGCAGAAATCGACTAGGTAGACTTCATGGCGAAAGACAACTGCCCAAAACAACACCCCCAAGAACTACAGCACCCCCGATTGTCCCTCCCCCAGTGTACCCCCCCTTCTACACCTGATTATGTTTTGTTTGTTATGTTCATCTCTAAACGAATGACACAAGATGTGAATTGAGGTGCCCAAGATGTTTGTTTACTGTTAAAATCAAATAAAAAGATTAATTGACAAAATAAATTATGAGGGTTCCTCAGCTGCACGCTTGAAGATAGACAGCGCTGCTAGGTAACCCTTAATTGTACTGCCCTGAAGTCCTAGATTTGCTAAGTGCAAAAGGAAAGATAACACCATTGGTGTATCACATGAAAAATTGTTAACATTCTTATCCCTACAACAACTGCTGAACTTGTTCCAACGGCAGCGGTATAAGGATTTGGTTGCTGGCCTTCATTACGTCATCCGGGAAGGCCCAATCTTTGTATCTCAGCCTTTCAGAAACTATGCGTGAAGGCTTATAGTCCTGATATCTGGATGGAGAACCTGACGCTCCTCTCTCTCGAGTAGATCCTCTCTTTGTGGAAGACAAATCGGAGGACAGATGGACATGTCTAGACGGGGACTGGAGGAAACATGTAGAGGAGTGGGAATTCCCAGTCCACTACAAACCCGTAACCTAGAGCTCCTCTCGGGGGAAATTCCCTTGAGCAGAATAGTTTGCACTTCGTGTTGACATTGGTCGTGAATAGGTCCACTTGAGGGGTTACCCAAAGGGCGAAGATCTCTTGAAGGACTTCTTGAGCTAGTTCCCACTCATGGGAGACTGCTCTGCCTGCTCAGAGCGTCCGCTGCCGTGTCTTCTCTCCGGCTAAGTGAACTGCCGACAGAGATTCCTTCTTGTAGTGCCTAGAACCAGAGCTGCATTGCCTCTCTGCAAAGTGGTAGTGATCCTAAGCCTCCTCTCTTGTTGAGGTAGTACCTGGCCACTGTGTTGTCCGTCATGATCAGGACATTCTTTCCCGTACAGAGGGCAGAAAGGCCTTCGGGGCTAGTCCGATTGCCCTCAGCTCTAAAAGGTTGATATGTAGTTTGGACTCCGATGGAGACCAACGACCGCTGATGGTCAAACCTTTGTTATGGGCTCCTCACCACGCGAGTGAGGCATCCGTCACTACTGTTATCTCCGGCCATGGTTGCCAAAAAGGTTCTCCTTTCAAGATGTTTTTCCGACAGGCCCACCACTAAAGGTCCAACGAGCCTCTGTTTGGGATTTGTAGGAGATCCAACATCTTTCCTGAGAATTGTGACCACTGGGTCCTGAGAGCCCATTGAAGAGATCTCATTCTCAGGCGAGCCTGTTGCACCAGGATAATGCAGGATGCCATCAGACCGAGCAACCTCAAAAAGTCGAAGGCTGGGAGATGTTGGGCATTCAGCAATTTTGTCACCATCTGTAGAATGTCTTGAGCCCTCAACTTTGGTGGCGAGGTTGTCCCCAGCGATGCATCCAGGACTGCTCCGAAATATTGGAGTCTTTGTGATGGTATCATGTGGGATGTCTTGAAGTTGAGGGAGAAGCCCAGCCTGTGGAGGGAGTGGCAGTTCTGGGGAACTCCCCTGATCGACCAATCGTCCAGGTAGGAGTAGACGTGAATTAACCCCACTCTCCTGAGACTTGCTACCACAACCGCCATTAGCTTGGTGAAAACCCTTGGGGCGGAGGTTAGCCCAAATGGCAGAACCCAAAACCGATAGTGAGAGTTGCTAATGGCGAACCTCAGGTATTGTCTGTGCTTTTGATGGATTGGCACATGAAAGTAAGCATCCTGAAGGTCCAGAGATACCAACCAATCCTGAAGCTGGAGGGGCTGAAGGATTTGAGAAGGGGTAACCATCTTGAACTTGTCCTTCCTGAGGAATTTGTTCAATTCTCTTAAGTCCAAGATGGGTCTCATTCCTCCGTACTTTTTCGGAATTAGAAAATAAGGTGAGTACTAACTCTTGTTCCTCTCCGCTACAGGTACCGGTATTATAGCACCTTTCTCTAGCAGGTCTAGAATCTCCTGCATAAGGAGCAGGTCTGGAAACTTCAAAGAGTTGTTCCCGGTGGATGACTGAGGTGTACGTAGAAAAGGCAGGCAGTAACCCTGGGCAATTGTCTCCAATGCCCAAGCATCTGAAGTAATAGCCTGCCATTCTGTCAGATGTTGAGATAACCTGCCTCCTACTGCTGTTTTGTGATTATAAGACCTCAGAGAGGTTTTTTGAGATGGCTGATGCAGAGGCTGAGGTTAAGGTAGCCCCTGCTGCTGCAGCTTTAGTACCTCTGCCCAGCCCACCACGGGGAAATGGTCTATGGCCTCTGTGAGCCGGCTGTCCTCTGCCTTTTCCGAATGCGGAATAATAGTGAAAGCACCCGCCCCTCCAGGGCACACCTGTGAGGAGGTTTGGAGTTTGTCTTATTGCAGCTCCAAGGGATATGGCTGCCGCCTTGGAAGTGTGCAACTTCTCCAAACTGTCATCAGCTTTCTTACCAAATAGATGCGCGCCATCAAAGGGCATATTCAGAAGTCTGGACTGTACGTCAGGAGCAAATCCAGACTTCCGCAACCATGCAAATCTGTGGATTGTCGTACTAGCCGCCATGGCTCTGCTGATGCAGTCAACAGAGTCGAGACCGGTCTGGAGGGACGCACACATAGCATCCTTTCTGTCCTTGATAATATTCAAGAAACCGGCTCTCTCCTCCCCTTCAGGGAGATTGTCAGCCACCATAGAAGCACACTCCCAAAGGGTGTGGCTAAATCTTGCCAGCGTGCATGTGGCATTAGCAGACTTCAGGGCCATGCTGCATGCCGAGAAAACTTTCCTGGCCATGGCATCAAACTTTTTATCATCACGATCCTGCTGGATTGTAGGGTATGCAGTCTGTTTACCTGACAAAGTTGTAGCTCGCACAACTAAGCTTTCTGGGGTTGGGTGTTTTGATAAGTATAGGGGATCTGCAGATGATGCCCTATATTTTGCTGTCAGTCTTTTGCTGACTGCAGGGATCACCTCAGGCGTTTCCCAGTTTGCAGACACCTTCTTATGTAAGGCCTTGTGAAAGGGGACAAAAGCTGCTCTTGTGGTCCCTTTTCAAGTATGTTGGTGAGGTCATCTTGTTCGTATATAGGTGTGGACCTAGACCACCCCATACATTCCATCACTCTGTTCATAAGTATCCTGTAATTACTGTCTGCGTGATCCCCAGGTTCAGGCCTATTGAAATCAATCTCTGGGGAAATATCAATCCCGCTTGCTTCCTGTAAAGACTCTTGTAGGTCCTTCAATCTGGCCTTTTCTGAGACCAATTCTTCAGGCATGGAAGGCCTCTTTCTGCATCAGAATCCTGTTCTTCCTCATAAATTGAGGATAAGGTATTAAAATAATCTGAACGGGACAGAAGTATGTAGCTCTTTTCCAATAAAGAAGGGGAAATAGTAGTATACTCGATACTGGCTTCGATGAACTCTATATTGGCCTTGAGGTCGTCGATAGAATCAAACTTGACATCGACGTCTTCGAAGAAGTCTAGGGTATTGACCAGACTGGTGTTGAGGTGGCTGTCGTTATAGGCATGAATGGCCTCTCCTTCGACGGAGTCGCCGAAGGCGTCGATGACGCGGTCTTCGGCCTTGACAAGTGAGTAGATAGTGACAACGTTTTGTACGGCAGAGGCTATATCTCGACTCAAGGGTTTTTCACATACTCAAGGAGTTTGTTTTGCTGAGCTGGGGGAGACTCACGGCTCTTATGTTTACCAGGTTTTTCCTCCTAGGGTATCGCCTCTAGATGTCTGAGGGGGGAAAGCCTGCGTTCTCAAACACCTTTAACATTTTCTTACGGAAATCTTCCCACTGGGCTGGGGAGCTGTGCTTAGTGGGACATGTAACTCTCTTTAGTGAACTAGAGGATGAGGTGGAAGGCGATCTATGATGCCTTTTTTTACTGTGCCTCGAAGAGAATGAATGGTGTGATTCGCTCTGAGATTGTGAACAAGAGAGTTTCTTACTTCGTGGAGATGGAGGTCTCGACTCGTCTGAAGTATGTTTACTAGGAGTAATGGATTTAAGGGTCTTACCTCTCTCCAACTTCCCTTTGCGCTCTTTCAAGGCTTTCGCAGTCATCGATAAACACTCTGCACACTTTGAACATGGATGCTCTGCCCCAAGGCCCCACAATCTCAGCAATTGTTTAAACCAGATTGAGGCGTAGATGAATTCGACGAAAGATTGAAGAATTTTAGATGAAAAACTTGAAGAACTTCGATTATCTTCTTGACAGAACCGAGCGTAACTTTTTCCCAAAGCTCATGAAGCATGGAAAAATGGAACTGAGCAACGGACGCTGCGTGCGACTACTTATACCCATGATGATGTCATCGAGACGGAGGCCTCCGAGGGACATCGACTCGACAGAAATCGACACGCAGCGCCCTCTACTGAAAAAAAGATTCAAAAGCAGCAAGCTAGGATATTGGAATATCAAAGATAAGGAATGCATGGGAAGACACAATCCATTCCAAGAGAACGAATGCTCATCAGAAAAAGAAAACCGATTATCTAAAAAAACTACATAAATATAAGAGAAAACCATCATCATACAGAATCAAACATTTAAAACACATCCACACAAATAATACATTTTTTTTACAGCCCATTCAGCTGTAAACATGCATGTGTTCATATTTTCTAACAATAATGCACATGGGAAGCGCTAAGAGTTCCCTTTTCACTCATCCTCTCTTTCATCCACAAAACACTCACCATCATCGCTCTCTCCCAGTCCAGAGTAGACTACTCTAACAGCCTATACCTAGGAATGCCAGAATGACTCCTAAAAAAATACCAACGCATCCAAAACGCTACAGCCAGACTCCTGCTCAAACAACCACGAAGAGAACACATTACACCAGCATTGAAAATGCTACACTGGATACCAATAAAACAACAAATAAAGTTCAAATCAATGTGCATAACGCACAGAGCAATCCACGGCCAAGGAGCAGAGTTCCTAAAAGAGAAAATAAACATCTACCCGCAAACAAGACCACTCCGATCAAGCAACGACAAACGCCTAGAACCAAAATCATAAAACAAAAGAAAATTCAGAGGATCATCTTTCTCTTACCTGGCACCAAAAACCTCGAATGAGCTACCAAAAACATACGTAACACAAGAGATCATCTTCAATTCAGAAAACTACTCAAAACGTGGCTCTTTGCCCCAGAATCAGAAACAAATTACTAGGATGCATATACGCATCAGGAAACAAGAATCCCAGAGAGGGAACCCATCCTCCCTAACTTCCTAACTTATCTTCCCTAACCGGAGGGTGGGGAGAGGATGCCATTACTGCACACCAGTATGCCAAATATACAATGTAGGTAGATTAGGATCTCACTTGGGAATGGGCAAGGAGGGACCAAGAGGGCAGAGGGGATGATGCCACAACCACATACATCTAGTCTACAGGACAAACAAACACGGAAATGGGCAGGAAGGGAGCTGAATCCTGTAAACTATAAATCGAAAACGCCAGGGAGGTAGAACAAGCCTGCTTCAACAGGGTACACAAACCACAAAAGTAGCACAGAGGAAAATTGCCACCCCATCATACCTGCCAACCAGAAGGACAAACTACAATACCAAACTCACAGGATAACCTGATTTGGAACAAAGAAACACAAAGACGTAAGAAAATACCCAAAAAACCTACTAAACCCAGAAAACGTCAACTTTCCCCATACACTTCTCACACAGAAACCCACACAACCACTGCTCCGCACAGCAATCCGCACGTACTTCACCACACCGCAACAACAGACAAACAACACATAACCCATTTCAACAGCATATGGGAACTCTCACGGATCTGATAACCGCACTCCAGCTCAGCACACAGTGAAAACCGAACTGAAGCTGCCAAAAGGACATCACAGATCTCACTCTCCTACTCCCACTACACCCTACTTACCCCCTCTCCCCCACACCCCTCCTCTTTTAGATCTACCAGAACGCCTGTGGACCACTTCCGGTCGTGAAGGTGCACAGTACAAATACCTTTAACATTAACATCCCTTGTCCAGCCTAAGTGCTCCTAGGATAATAACTACAGTAATTACAGTGGAGGTTAGGTCACCAGTTAAACAAGATGACCAAATCCTCTCAGAATCCCCTGATATTGCAAGCGGCACAAACTTTTGTAGATATTTTGATCTCAAAGCACTTGGTGCTGGGCAGGCGATGAATACATGCCTCAGAGTTTCATACACTTCCTCATTCTTACAGTACTGGCAACCGACCCAATCCCTGACAATGTGACCCCTTCTGTACAGAATTTCCTTGGTCAGTGAGAGATTCCAACGAAACCCCCAAAAAGAATGTCAAACCCTTCTTGCAGGATACACAGACAAAAATGGAGCCAAGACTCCAAATTTCCAAATTTCTTATGATCCCATTTTAGGTGAGAAAGAGAAGAGTAGCCATGCATTTTTTCCATGGTAGTAATCTAGTCTTGCTCAAATAGAGATTTTTTGACCCGTTTGGATTGTCAGATAGTCCCTTCAGTGAGCAATTTTCTTTCAAAAAGAACCAATAAACATCGATCAAATATCTCATTAAACCATGAGCTACTCCTGCTTGCCAAGATATTTTTTAAGTCTTCAAACAGGGAGCCCCCAATATTAATCAATATTTTCCTCAATAGAGAGAACCGCTTCCACTCTACACGGGCAGTCAAGGAAATTATCCCAAGTTCGTATCGTATAGCGTCAATTGGAACTGCGTTAGACACACCCAACATCCTACAACAGACCAAAGCTTCAAGACGGGGCAAAATATCTGTTAAATATAAGACATACATTTCCATTCCGCATGTAATTTTAGGAACCAATTTCCCCTCTTAATATTTCAGAGCAGGTATCAATGTATAATTTCCATACCGGCTATCCACCCGAACCAACAGGTTTATAAATGGGATGGTCTGTTCCCCCAACCAGGCTTTCAGCTTTGCTCGGCCTGGGGTTGCCGGGATTAGGAAACCCAAATATACCAATGAGTTCACTTTCATTATTGGTTCATTTCCAACATACCACTTAAACTTTGCCCTAGTGCTGCCTTTGGCGCATTTTACAATCTTAGTTTTAGCAGGATTAATAGAGGGAATGGTATTGAGGGTAAACGGAGAAGGCATTCAGAAACCTTTGGAGGCCCAATGTGTACGATCACATAAGAGAATTTCATTGGCGTATAACAGCCAATCATCTACAAGTGCTGTTACGCAGACACCCCCCAGTATCTCTCTGACCAACTATCTGCACATAGAGGGACTCTTATTTCACGATTCAACGACCCCACAAAGCTTACACAACCTAGATTTAAACTCTCAGGCTTTGGCAGAACTAAATTTGATGTCCAGGCCCACTGGCCTGGAATAAACACCCCAGCCATCTGAGGCAGGCTAAATCCATTACCGAGTTCAAGAAGGGGACTTAAGACCCACTGGTTTAATTTTGACACTGACTAATCTGCCTCATCAATAATTACTGGTGGGGCATACTACCCCTTTCTCCACTGACCACAACACATTCCGTCCATGGACTGTTGTTGTGTGTCCTGTCTCGGTTTATTGTGCTCTCCGAGGGCTACAGGCGATTTAGTGCGTTAGAAAAATTAAAATCAATCAAATCAATATGGCCTGCACTGATCAACTACAGGCGAGACGAGTATGGCAGATTTCAGGTGCTTGCCGATATCCGACAGGTAGAGGTTGAACAGGCAGGGCGCAAAAACACATCCCTGCCCGACACCCCTTCTCGTGGGAATATGAGACGGAGCCCCTTCACAATTCAGTAGCACCTGAATTTCTGACTGAGCATGCATACCGATCTGGAGTCTTAGAAGACCAGCAGGCACCCGCTACTGATGCAATTTAGTCCACAAGAGCCGACAATCAACAGCATCAAACGCAGCACTTACATCTATCGAGGCAAAGTAGACTGATTACTATTGGCCATCCCAGGCCAAGTGCTGGACACGTTTTACAATTGTTCCATTAAGGCTAGTACCCAGGTTCCGACAGAACCCCGTTTGCCATTTGGCTAGTCTCCCTGCTGCTACTGCCCAATCCTCCAGGTGGGACAATAAGATGAAAGCAAACACCTTGTTGTCCTCATCCAGGAGGGAAAGAGGGCTCGTTTTTCAGACCTTGCTTAAAAATAGGGACTATATGGGTTTTTGACCATGAGGATGGAAACCGGTCCTGAGTTACCACATCCTTAAACAGAACGCTCAACACTTCAGACCAGTTGGCAGGGTCAGCCTTAAACAAAAAGTTAGATAGCCCATCAGGGCCTGGACCATGCAATGACTAATCCACCGAAGGACCTCTAGGATTCCATCATGGTTAAATGCTGCTAAATTCATTCCATCCACAGCTCAGGAGAAATAAACAGAAGACACTTCTCAGGTTGCGCATAGAGAACAGAAAATTGTGCATACCAATCACTTTGAGACTGAGTTCACCTTTTTCATAGAATTTGGGATGTCGATTGAATTCATCAATAGCCAAAACGTGCAGATAACGTGAATTCAGCGTTAGCTTGGCTTTGCCTACTTCGATTATTTTTCAGCCAGTTTTTAATATCGCTGACCATATCGCTCAAACCGTTCAGCGAGTTAGGGTGGCGATCAAGTCTTTGCCCCAACGACCTCAGCTCTCGTCTCAATGATCTCTTCATATCCACCATTTCCTTGTTATAAGCATGTAATTGCTTTTTCAGCAGTAACAACCGGCCACTACCACCCTTTCCTTGTTCCTCTCGATTTAAGCCCCCTGAGGAGCCCTCCAAGTTAAAAACATTGAACACTAGAAGCTTCCAATCCATTGTTGCATTTTCCAAAACTTCAACAAATGAGTTAAAACGCACAGTCTCTGATTCCAGACAATATGAGTGCCTGATGGATAAGTGGCCAGGTTAACCAGACCATCCTCCCCTACTTGTGTCACCAGCCCGCCCAATGTAAATAAGGCAGTTAACCTAGCATGATCGCAGAGTGATGTTGGCGAGACAGTTAAAGAATGGCACCTCTCAAGGAGTCAGTCAGTGACAAAGATGTAATCGATGGAGCAATGCGAGTGCCCATTGGTCCAGGTATAGTTTTGAGGAATGTCCCCCTCTACCCTCACATTTAGTGGGTGCAGCACCAGTCCTCCCATACTGTTCAGCCCATAATAGCCTCTACGCTGTATGTCCCTCAAGCTCGTGATTTCCCCCTTGCCCAACATGCACCAAACATTCAGAGTTTAGATCACATGCAAGCAATACTTGCCCACCCTTATGTGCATAGCACCAGTCACTTATACAACTCACTAAATGTTCCAAAATAAAGTGAGCACTAGTACAGTCTCGTGACAGTATATATTAACAATCAGTAAGTGAAAGGGCTGGGCCACAAGCACTTCCACATGGGTTAGGAGGATGCCAACTAACCCCTATATATCTCTACACTCAGTTTGTCAGTCGATTTCACCATGGTCAAGAGACCCGCAAAAGGGCGCCCGCATTCCCCCGCCAAGCCACCTGCCCAGTTACCACAAAGCCATCCATAATAGGAATAGTACACAGCCAAGTCTCCTGTAGAAAAACTACCCAATAGGATTTTAGCTCCTCCCCCAGCACTTGGCTGTCAACAGTCGTGAATGGCCCTGTGTATTCCAAGAGAGGAGGGAGAAGAGCTCACCTCGACTAGTCCCTGCGCAGGATTTGTCTGTTAGTTAATGGTACATTGGTCAAATCAGTCATGACCAGTCATCGGAGACTTCAGAGGTTTTCATTCTGCATTTTAAGGCTTGTATGTCACACTTGAGCTGCTGATCTGGACGAAGTTCATTACAGTACCCACCCCAGTCTGATTGCCCACATTCTCCACAATATCATAGCCAAATGCTCTAATTGACTCTTTCATGCATGACCAAATCTGCAACCAACTTGGAATTAAAGTAGACCACATATCTTACCACACTATTTCTCACTGAAGAAATGAACCCTGTTAATTTCGGCTGAGAAAATACATTCCAAACTTGGACCTCAGAGAACAAGCAGAGGATGTTGGAGCGATTTAGACTCACAGACCTATATTACTGGATTACTGATTCAAATACAATACCATTACTCAAACCCCCTTGCCCACCGGATAACACCCCCGCCGCATCTGTGGATGCGAAGCCCTGTGGGGGAGATTCCCCACTCGAGAAGTCCAGCAAGAGATACCTAGCCAAGTGAATATTAAGTGTCCCACAGGACTGACTTCCCTGTGACTGTGCAACTCAGACCAAGAGTTCAGACGTTCAAGTGGCAAGCCCCACGCCCCCAGCAGACTTTGCAACTGTATTTGCTAGACTGCCAGCGGGGAAATCTGATGTTATAGTACCACCACTTACAGACAATTTCCCATCCAAGGGGGTGGGGACAGATGTTAGTCTCCCAGGAATGTAACTTCTACCAAGGTCTAGTTGAGGGAACAATGATCGCAAGAAAAATCTTGAGGCCTAGGAGTTCAAATTCATAGCAGAATGTTTTTTCGTTTTCCTCTTCTGTACACCCTGGCGTTTCCAGACCTTCTGGTCTGAGGGTTGAGAGATCACACTTTTTCTATTTTGGTCGCCCTGTAAGGTGCCCTCATTATTAAGCCACCTGTCAGGGCTGTCAGTTTACGCAGAGGATCGTTCAGGGGCTTCAGAGTGGATTGAATGCCCTGGGTCTTCAGCCCCAAGCAAGCAATTGACACAGTCTTCTGAGATGGGGGGATGCCACCTTCCAATATGATGATACTCTCCGAAGGTATACTGCTTGTACAGGTTAGAGCTGTGGACACACAGGGCACATTTTCCGCTACAATGACCAGGTCATTCTTTATTGGAGCTTGCGGTACAGATTCAGAAGCTCCAAGTATTTAGTCACTGCAGGCCAATGCAGATTTTCGTGTGGGGCACTTTCTAGTGTTTAAGCCCTGCGAGAAAATAAATTATTTCACTGTCGCGTGTAATTTGATATCAAATTTAAACAGCCACTCAAGCACCACTGAATTAGATTTTGTTTCCTTCTGAAGACTGTTAAATAAGGAAAGCAAAACACACAAGACCTGGTTGATTTCCACCAAAGAATGAGTCCACGTTGGGTCATTATCAGTCTGCCTTGTGAATGTAAGGTCCAGGTTCTCTTTTAGGGTAGTCATGATCATGGAGCCAATTGAAGAAAGTGAGGAATCGAAATTAGGCCCATTTCGCTGTTCCAATACCGGGGGCGTATAAAGATAGCTTGAGTCTTCATTACCTTTCGTTAAAGGGGAAGGGACTGCAAAAGTAACATGAGGCGGAAGTTAAACAACCCGCCAGCTCAGGCTCCAGCATTCTACCTTTAAAGTGCGTCAACTTGGTTGGCTTCACTTTTGGTTGAAAAAAGGAGGTGATTAGATCTTTCGTATTTGTTATCAGGGTCTGTTTCCCACCCGCAGCATCCATGTAAGCGGAGGTCACAGCCTCGGCACATTGTTCCTGAGGAGACACCCTCCCCTCCGGAGCAGCGCCAATGACGGTGACCTGTTCAGGCTGCGGTGAGGGAGGCAGCAGCAAGTTCGCTGCTGCCAAGATTTCCTCGTCCGTGATGATCATAGGAGTTGGAGGCATCATCCTCTTCCCGTTCTGCAAACCCACCATATAGTTGGCTGTATCACAGTTGTGTATTGTCCAGAAACAAAGTTCAGAGTCACTTCAAACTAGTTCGCAAAAATTATAGCAGTATAAATGTCCAGAAGTGTTACGCTTACCGGGGACACTCATCCCACCCCACCCCTCCCTCCCAAAGTCACTAGGACTATGCATGCAGCCAAGCCCCAGAAAGGCTTGCCTGCAAAAGGGGAAGAAAGCTAATCTAAAAATGTAGCACTTCAAACTAGAGTTGGACGTACAAGTTAAAGATGTTAATTCAGTGGAAGTACCTTGTTACAGCAGATCAAAGGGACCAACCCCCACAGCCTCTAGGACACGGTCCAATCCTTAATCACTGGCGAACTTCAAAATGGCTTTAGTGTTCACAATAAACTTGTTACTATGTTCGTCACCAATTCTCCTGGGTACTCACCCGGGGAACAGGGGAGGAACCGGTTGGCGGTTAGGTGTCATGATTAGATGTAAGAAAGCACAAGTAAGGTGATCAACCGTTTGCCTGCCATCCGCGGACTGCAGACTGCTCAAACTTGAGACCACACTTTGCGGCCCACTTCGCAGGAGCTGCTGCTAATGTAGCGTTCACCTTAGAGGGTAGGAGGGGCTCCAACTGCAGCCAGAGAGGAAGGACCAAAAAATGAAGTAGCCAACACTGCCAGTACGGCAGACTGCTCACACTTGTGACCACACTTAGCCCTCATAAACACCGACACCAAACTATAGCAAAATGTTAGCAACCAGACTGGCCGAGGTCCTCCCAAGAATCAATAGCAATGAGCAAACTGGCTTTATTAAAAATAGGTGTGCTCAGGATAATATCCGAAGGGTGGTAGATTCAGTGGCCCTAGGCTCCTTGAATTGCAGGTGGATTGTTGCTCCTCTCCCTAGATGCACACCGGGCCTTCAACTGTATGTCATGGGACTATTTAGCGGCTCTGCTGCCGGCCTATGGGCTTGGCCCTGTGTTCACTAGGTTAATCGTAGCGAATTTCCAAATTTCATCCACCAGAATCAAGGTTAACACCCTAAAGTCCCTACTCCTTCCCCTCAGGAAAAGCACTAGACAGGGGTGCCCCCTGTCCCCCTTAGTATTTGCTTTAGCGATGCAGCTTCTAGCACAAAAGATACACTTCAATCTCCAAATTATATGGTTACCACATGGGGGGGGGGAATAGGTATTAGCATACTTGATCGTGGCACAATTGACATTTTTCAAATTGACCACATTTTTATGTTCGTTTTGTTTTAGGAATTTTGGTCAATTTTAATTAAATATAGATGTGGGCATTTTTTAACAAAAAAACGAACAAAAATATTAGGTTAATTTGGAAAATGTCAATTTTTTCAATCAAGTCGACCTAAACCTGGGGTATACACATAAAGTGGCATTATATGCAGATGTTATTTGTATTCTACAAGATCCCGTATCTTCCCTACGAGCACTCATATCTATTGGAACAGTTTTCCCAGACATCAGGCTTTTGGATTAATCACGAAAAATCTGTAAGTCTGATGATGACTGAACCTGTGGAGGTTCTCCAAACTATGAAATCCGCTTCCCTTTTAGGTGGCCAGATCCGGAGATCTCATCCATACGGTGCATATTACAAATACCCATGTCTCTCTTTTCCGAGATAATATCCCTGCCTTATGGAAAGAAGCTATAGAAATGCTCAAAAGATGGGAAATACATAAGATTTTGTGGATAGGCCGAATTAGTGCAGTTAAGATGACCCTACTGACGAGACTCCTCTATACCCACAAGGTCTTGCCGATTATTATCCCTTAGCAGGACCTGCAAAAAGTAGTAGGGTGCTTTATCAGGCTTGGCCGGCCACCTAGGATTCCCCATAAACTTCTCCTTCGGCCCATGGGCTTGGTGGGACTTGGACTCCTGTCCATCCAGCGCTACTTTCAGGCTTCATAGATCGCACCAATGCTGAGCTGGGCTTTGGAAGAAAGGCAGCCAAAACGGAAGGTCTTGGAACAAACTGGTTCACCTTTCCCTCTGGGTCTCCCATTTCCTCCCCAAAGGGGCAAGAAGTTCTCATCGGGGCCTCCTAGAGTCCACTGCCTCTACCCTACGTCATTGGGATAGGGCTTGCTCTCAGCATGGGTGTAAATCTGGGCTAGGCCCCCTCTCTCTAGTCATACGCAACCCAGAGTTTTCCCTGGGTATGAGGCGTTCGCCCAATGGGATTCACAAGGGGTCATGGGGCAGTAAGACCTATATCGAGACGGGATACCACTTATTTTGGTGGAGTGTAAAGTTTAAGCTCTCAGAGGTAGATTGATGTAGATCTTGTCAACTTAGACATTGGATATCCAATGAGCAAGTCACACAAGCCGCTAATCTGCCCCCCTTGGGTATTGAATTGCAAGTGTCATAAGGGCAAGAATCACGGAAAGTGTCCACTTGCTATAGTCTATTGGGACGTGAATCTCTAGAGGACAAATGATCATATATGGTGCACAGTGAGAGGGAATTGGGGGTGGATATCTCAGAAGTTTCATGGCAAAAGAGCTGGACCCGAGCCCACAAGAGTTCCCGTTGTACATTAATCAGGGAGGGAGTCATGCGTCCATAGTATTCAGACCGCTGTTGGCATGGGGGTGGCCTACTAAGGGACCTCAGACACATGTGGTGGCACTGCCCAATTATTCAAACATACTGGCAGGAGATTGGATAGAGGATAAAAGAGATCACAGGCACCCTGCTCCCCATGTGTCTGCGGATCCTGCTCTTGGGAGATGTTCCCAAGGATGGTTCCTTCCCGATGTCAGGTCCTAAAGCAGATCTCATATCGCACTGATTGACAGAAGCAAGAATAAATTATATGTTACTCACTGTAGTGCCTAACGTACTCCTAGTCCATAGTCCCCTTTTCTCCATACTGTATGGGTGTCCCTCGCTAGGGATAGGAAACTGGATCTTTTTCACCAGAAAAACTTGTCTTCCCCTTAAAATTTAGATGCACATGGGGACACGGCCCGGGAGCATGTGCTCCCCTGACTATGCCCACCGTGGCCACTCCTCAGTCCCGTTTGACACATCGATAATATTATAACTGCTTAATGACACAGATTTATTAAGGGGGGAGTGGTGGGATGTATGGAGGAAAGGGGACTATGGACTAAGAGTACGTTAGTCACTACGGTGAGTAACATAGAAGAACAAGTTACTTTCTTACCTGGTAACGTTCTTTCGATGGGATGGTCCGACAACGTATTCCATATCTATGACAGGTAATGTCCACAGCTGTGCTGCTTCGGAAAATCTTTGGCGTCTGCGTCCTGCGTCGATGACGTCGATGCGCCGTCCCCGAGGACCTCCTCCGACGTCACCCGGTGTGATAAGTAGGACGCACGACGCCCATGGCCTCAGTTAAAGTTTTTTCCCAGAACGTGTGCCACCAGTTTTCTGCCAGTCAGACACACAAGGCCTTGCGGAACGCAAGCTGCAATCGCAAAAGAAATTCTGCAGCGGGGAAGGCAGGGAGGGAGCGATATGGAATACGTCGTCGGACCATCGAAAGAATGTTACCAGGTAAGAAAGAAACTTGTTCTTCGAGGGGATTGGGTCCTCCGACGTATTCCATATCTATGACAGACTCCCAAAGCAGTACCCAAGCAAGGAGGTGGGAAAGAATTTAGAACACAAATTTAGCATGCCCAATCAAATTGCGGAATAGAGGACTGCCTTGCCAAAAGCCAGATCCTGCCCTCTGATGGAATCGAGGGAGTAGTGACGTACAAAAGTATGTACTGAAGCCCAGGTGGCTGCATCACAGATGTGACGAATAGGAACTCCCCTCTGCAAGGCAGTAGACGCAGCCACTCCCCTGGTAGAATGGGCCCGCAAGCCAGCCGGAGGATCCTTACGCGCCAAGCGGTAACACTCGGAGATAGCTAAAACAATCCAACGAGACAAAGTCGGTTTCGTCACAGCTTGTCCCAAACGCTTTCCAGCGTAACCAATGAAAAGTTGATTATCCACTCTGACCCGGGACATGCGCGAAATATAAAAGCACAACGCTCTCCTAGGATCAAGAGTATGGAGCCTCTCCTCTTCCTTACCAGGATGTGGAGGAGGATAGAACGCCGGAAGAACAAATGGCTCAAATGAAATTCCGAAACCACCTTCGGAAGAAAAGAAGGACGAACTCTAAGGACAACCTTGTCCTTATGAAACACAGTGAAGGGTGGCTTACCTGAAAGTGCCTGTAACTCACTCACTCTGCGAGCGGCAGTAACCGCAACCAAAAACAAAGTTTTCAGGGTTAACAGCCTCAAGGGGCAAGAATGTAAAGGCTCAAACGGAGCACCCATAAGAAACGTAAGAACAAGGTTCAAATCCCAACCGGGCACCAGAAAAGGTGACGGTGGGAACACATTAGTGAGCCCTTTCAAAAACTGCGAAATTAAAGGAATCTTAAAATAGGAGCACTCTTCAGACAAGGGCTTAAATATGGACAGCGCCTCCAGGTAACCATTAATGGTCCCCACTTGCAAGCCCCTGTGGGCCAAAGAAAGCAAAAAAAGACAGAACCATGGGAATGTCACATTCAAAAGGATCCACATTCTTAACTCTGCACCAGTCGCAGAACTTTCTCCAACGGCAACTGTACAGAGACTTTGTTGCCGGCCGCCTGGCCGAGAGCAACACCTCCATCACGTCTTCAGGGAGGTCCCAATCCTTATACCTCAACCTTTCAGAAGCCAAGCGTGAAGGTTGAGGGATCTGACCTCTGGATGGAGAACCTGAGCCCCCTCCCATGAGAGCACATCGTCTCGGTAGGGAAGACGACGTGGAGGGCAGTTGGACAAGTCGAGAAGGTCCGGGTACCACGTCCTCCGGGCCCACGCCGGAGCAATGAGGATCATCAGGGAACCGAACCTCTGCAACCTCCGCAGTACTTGCGGGATGACGGGGACTGGAGGAAACGAGTACAGCAGTGGGAATGACCACTCCACCACAAACGTGTCTCCCAAAGCTCCTTTTGGAGGAAATTCCCGCGAGCAAAACCTTTCGCACTTTCGGAGGCGAAGAGATCCACATGAGGGGTCCCCCAAAGGGCAAAGATCTCCAGGAGAATCTCCTGAGCCAGCTCCCACTCGTGAGAGATCGTGCTCTGCCTGCTCAGAGCGTCCGCCGTCTCGTTGTCGTCTCCGGCCAGATGAACAGCCGAGATCGAAACTTCCTGCTGGATGGCCCAGAACTCGAGCTGCATCGCCTCCCTGCACAGCGGAAGTGACCCTGCCCACCCCCCTTTTTGTTGAGGTAGTGCATGGCCACCGTGTTGTCCGTTAGAATTAGGACACTCTTTCCACGTACAGTCGGCAGAAAAGCCTTCAGGGCTAGCCTGACGGCCCTCAGCTCCAACAGATTGATATGGAGTCTGGACTCCGACAGAGACCAACGAACGCGGACTGTCAACTCGTTGGCTTGAGCTCCCCATCCCGTGAGGGATACGTCCATCACGATCGTCACCTCCGGCCAGGGCAGCCAAAATGGGGCCCCCTTCATCAGATTGCCTTCGACGGCCCACCACAGAAGGTCCTGGGCTACCGAGGGCAGCACCTGAACAGGGTCCGACAGCCTACCGGAGGACTGAGACCACTGGAGCTTGAGTGCCCACTGCAAAGATCTCATCCGCAGACGAGCCTCTGGCACCAGAAGAATGCAGGATGCCATGAGGCCGAGCAGTCTCAAGAACTCGGACGCTGGGAGATCCTGGGCAAATTGAAACTTGTTCACCATCTGCTGAATGTGAAGAGCCCTCACCTGGGGAGAAAAACACTGCCCCAGGGACGTGTCGAGCACTGCTCTGATGTACCGGAGCCGCTGCGTTGGTGTCAAATGGGACTTTTTTTAATTGAGGGAGAAGCCCAGCCTGTGAAGGGAGTGGCAGGTGACGGACAGATGATCCAGGACTTGCTCGGGAGATCTGCCCCTGATCAACCAATCGTCCAGGTAGGGGTAGACATGAATCCCCCCTTTCCTGAGATGCGCTGCCACCACCACCATGAGCTTGGTGAAATCCCTCGGGGCGGAGGTCAATCCGAACGGCAGGACCCGAAACTGAAAGTGCGAGTCGCCAACCGCGAACCTCAGGTACTGCTTGTGCCGGGGATTAATCGGCACATGGAAGTAAGCATCCTTGAGGTCGAGAGACACCAACCAGTCCTGAAGTTGAAGGGCCTGAAGGACTTGAGAAAGAGTCACCATCTTGAACTTGTCCTTCCTGAGGAGTTTGTTCAAACCGCGCAAGTCCATGATGGGTCTCAATCCCCCGTCTTTCTTTGAAATCAAAAAATAAGGGGAATACCATCCCTTGTTCCTCTCCGCTACAGGCACCAGTTCTATGGTGCCTTTCTCCAGCAGGGCTCGAATTTCCTGCGCAAGGAGCGGATCCGGACTCTTCAAAGAGAGGTTCCCTGGTGGATTGTCATGAGGCCTCTGCCGAAAAGGAAGACAGTAGCCGTGGGTTATGATCTCCCGAACCCACACATCCGAAGTAATGGCTTGCCACTCCACAAGATGCTGCGCCAGCCTTCCCCCAACCGGCGAACCATGGGACCTGGCCTCATGACTGAGTGGTAGCGGCTGCGGCGTTGCCTGAGGACAAAGAGGCAACTGCCCGAGCGGCCTTGGCACCTCGAGTACCTTTGTTTCCACCTCTGGCACTCTTACGATGGCCTCTTTGACTGTTAGCTCCCCTCGCTTTACTGAAGGACGAGTAATAGCGAAAGGAACCTCCCCTCCATTGCTGTCCCCTAGGACGAAAAGGCAGAGGTTGGCGAACTGCAGCGCCCAACGATTTCCCTGCAGCTTTGGAGGTCTGCAACCTCTCAAGGCTCTCGTCAGCCTTGCTGCCAAAAAGGTGTTCACCGTCAAAGTGCATGTTGAGGAGCCAGGACTGCACATCAGGAGCGAACCCAGACTTCTGCAACCACGCAAACCTGCGCATTACAGTGCTCGCCGCCATGGACCGGCTGACACAATCTGCCAAGTCCAAATCCCACTGAACAGCCTCACACATGGCATCCTTGCCATCCTGAACCATAGCAAGGAAACCATCCCGTTCGTCCCCTTCGGGAATATGTTCAGCCGCTAATGCAACACAGTTCCACAGAGTGTGTGTGAAACGAGACAAGGCACATATGGAGTTGGCCGCCTGAAGCGCCATACCCCCTGAAGAAAACACTTTCTTCGCCCAGCCGTCAAAACGTTTATCGTCCCTACCCGGAGGGATGGTAGGATACGACGCCTGCTTTGCCGGGGCCGTAGCCGCCTGCACCACCAAACTCTCCGGGGTGGGGTGCCTAGACAAGTAGCAGGGGTCGCTACTGGCTGGACGGTATTTTCGCGACAAAGACTTGCCCACTGCCGGGAGACTTTCCGGAGCAGTCCAAGCCGCCGCCACCCTTCTCCCAGAGCCATATGAAACGGCAAAACCGGGTCAGTGGGGGAACCAAGATCAAGGATGTCCGTGAGATCATCCTGAAGGAACTCCCCTGGGGGAGCAGACCAACCCAAGTACTCGGTGACCCGAGACATAAGGCGCCGATATGAAGAATCGGCATGAGTGCCAGGCTCCGGCCTACAAAACTCGACCTCCGGAGAGGTGTCCAGTCCACTGGCATCATGCAGCGACTGCCCCAGGTCATCAAACTGGCTATGGCCCGAGATAAGCTCATCTGGAACCGTAACCGGAACCAAGCCGTCATCATAGCCTTCATCACCCTCTGAAATGTACTCCAGGCGGGGAGAGGAAGACCCCTGGGGACCAAAGCAGTGCCTGACCTTAGCCAGAGCCTTCCTAGGTGCTAATCCCGTGCCACGGGGCCCCTCTGACACCACCGCCTCGAAAGGCGTCGAAGGCGGTGAACGAGTTGGCGCCGGCGTCGACAGAAAAGGTGTCGACGTCGAGCGAATCGGCAGCGACGTCAGCTGCAGCGCCGCCAGCATCGGCGGTGTCGACACAGGCCTCGAAGCCGGAGCTCCGAGCGCGTCTCTCGACGACCTAGGCACAGACGACCCCTTCGGAGGTGGAGCCTCGAGAGAAATCGTCAACGACCTCGCCGTCACAGGCGTCGACGTCTTCTTCGAAGACGACACAGGATCACGCGGTCTCGAGCGCGTCGAGGACCGGGACCTGGAACGGGCATGGCGAGAACGGCTACCCTTGTCCGAGCGGGACCTCTCCCGCGAGCCGTGCCGAACACCCGAGCCCGAAGGCGTACGAGCGGTATCTCTCGACCAGTGCCGACCGACCCCACTCAGAGGCGCGGACGGACCGGTGCCCTGCAATTCAAGAATCGCTAGCATCTGCTTCCCGAAAGAAGCCCATTCCTACAGTGTCGCTTGCATGGAGGGATAAGCGACCCGCCGACGGGCGGAGTCCTCGGAAGAGGACGGGGAAGACGACCGATGCCGGCACTTCCAGGAATGCCTAGAAGAGGCGGAGGAGTGGCGAGACCGACTCCTGGAAGGAGACCCACTGGACTTCCAACGATGACGCGGAGAGTCGCCCCTCGAGTCATCCGTCGAAAGCCCCGCAGACCTCGACTTCCGGGGCTTAGACACCTGGCCTACCGACAGCTTCTTCTTGCATTCCCGCAAGGCCTTTGCTGTGAGCGACTGGCAGTCGACAGTCGTCCGTATCATGGGCCTCCCCGAGGCACCAGAGGCAGGCGTCGTGCGAGTCTGTGACCGACATCTTGGACCCACAGTCCCCGCAGTTCTTGAAGCCCGGACGCAGGGTTGAAGACGAAATAGACATCGCCACAAACAGGTCTTCACAAAAAACCAAACGGGTACAACGAACCGAGAATTGAAAACAGCAAACTCC
Source organism: Ambystoma mexicanum (assembly GCF_040938575.1). Taxonomy (NCBI): domain Eukaryota; kingdom Metazoa; phylum Chordata; class Amphibia; order Caudata; family Ambystomatidae; genus Ambystoma; species Ambystoma mexicanum. The sequence goes on from NC_090927.1 coordinate 128,460,118, forward strand.
AAAGAGTCGAGGCGTACAGAGAATTAACGAAGCGAACACGTTGGCGGAAAAAACGGAACTGAGGCTATGGGCGTCGTGCGTCCTACTTATCACATCGGGTGACGTCGGCCATCAGAGGAGGTCCTCGGGGACGGCGCATCGGTGTCATCAACGCAGGACGCAGACACCAAAGATTTTCCGAAGCAGCACAGCTGTGGACATTACCAGTCATAGATATGGAATACGTCGGAGTACCCAATCCCCTCGAATTACTCCTACATCCTGCCCACGCTCCTCCATAATATATGAGCGATTACAACCTAATGCAGCCCTGGGGAGGAGAGTTGCTCTTCTAAGAAAACTAGTTCTTCAAAACGGCCTGGGTAAATGCTGCGTCAGATCTGGCGCTGGCATCCAAGCAGTAGTGTTTACAAAAGGCTGATGGGGAAGTCCAAGTAGCCGCCTTGCTAATCGTCTGCCATGGAACATGTCTCTGGAAGGCCACAGTCGTGGAGTAGGCATGCATGTTTGCTGGCAAAGACCTGTGCTGCCCTTTATATGCCTCCTTGAAGGCCACCACCATCTACCTTGCTATTTAAGCCTTGGAGGCTTGACAGCCCAGTTCTGACCCACTAAAAGTGATGAAGAAGGCACCTAATTAACGGAAGCTCTGTTTCCTGTCCATGTAAAATCTCAAACGCATGCCTGATATACAGACAGTGCAATACTTTAAGCCTCATCCATTGGATCTGAAAAGAATGTTGGAAGTACTAGCTCCTCATTAGGGTGAAAAGATGACTCCACCTTAGGGAGAAATGAAGGGTGCATCTTGAGCACCACCTTGTCTCAGTGAAATGTGGTATACCTATACCACTCTGAAGCCACCAGCGCCTGTATATCACTGATCCTGCACGCCAATGTAAGGCCAACCAGAAGAGCAATCTTTATAGTAGCCAGCCTGATATCCGCTGACCCAATGGGCTCATAAGGCTTATGGGCCAGGGCACTCAGCACCACCTTAAGATCCCAGAATGGATGAGGGCGCTTGACCGGGGGACACATTCTGGTAAGGCCTGCCAAGTGCTTTTTGACCACCGGATTGGAGGAGGACAAAATGTTCGCCAGAGTTTTTGTAGGCCCCTATGGCTGCCAGATATGTCCAACAGGTGTCTACCTGCACCCCGGAGTGGGCCATATGTGCTGAGAAAGATAACACATCGTCCAGTGAACATGCCAGAGGATCTATCTTGTTTGCCGTGGCCCAGAAACAGAACCTGGTCTATTTGCTTCTGCCCCCCTGAATTATAGCCAAGTTGTCTTTTGGGGGTCTTTGGGTGTGTCCCCTACCTCACGTACCTAGGATAATACATGCTGGTACACACACATTTACAGGTGTACCAAGAAGTGCCATGTACTAATCACACAAATAGAGTGCTGTCCTGGTTCACCTCATATCCCTTCCTCTCCCTTCCCCTCACTCCTTCCCTCCCTCCTCCTTCCCTCTCCCTCCTTCCCTTCCTGTGGTATTCCCCGAGGCCATTTCCCCAGTATTGTTTAATATCTATGTTCTGCCAGAGAATGCAACCAGGCTTAGGGTTTGTTTTGAAACCGTGGGAGAATGGATGTATAACAACTGCCTAAATCTGACCAGCAGAAAGACGGAGGTACTCGTGGGTGGGTTCTTCTTCTGCCGCCGCCGCCACTTTGGTCCCCTCTCTTCTGACCTTCGCAGGGTCCCTGCCCTACCCCAGTTCCTATAGATAAGGATCTGGGGATTCAAATGATGTCATATCTTTCTATGGCAGCCTAGATCAGTGTGGTCTGCTAGACAAAGCATCTTCAACTTAACATTCTGTGTATGGTTCTTCCTTTTCTATCTGCTCATCTGCGTGCACCTGTGGTTGCTTCTCTGGTACTGTTCTCTCTAGACTATAGAAATTCTTTGTTTACTATCCAGCTAGCTTATTTCATCATGATCCGGCCCCTTCAAATTCTGCAGTAAATTCGACTCGAATGGCTACTATCACTCCCCGCTGTCCCCATGTTTCTCCAGATTTGCGCAGGTTGCACTGGCGTCCAGTTGCAAAGCATATTGAATTTAAAACACTTTGCTTAGTGCATCGGGCCATGCATGGCTCAGAAGCTGCCTATTTACAGGCAAAGTTCAGGTTTTACATACCCTGCCGAGCCTTGTGGTCGGCTGCTGCTTGTCTGGTTGAGGTCTCACGATTTAAACTGACTTGGATTAGAGGTCGTTTTTTTCAGCGACCACTGCCTCATTGTGGAACTCTCTCCCTCATGCCCTTCAGGCTATGGATAATTATTTGTTGTTCAGTCGTTCGCTTAAAACGTAGCGATTTTAGCCTTCTTTGCTTATTGTCCTGTCTAAGTTAGAACCTTTGTGCTTTATAAATGCTGTGCTGATAAGATAAGATGTAATAAATGTTAAATGTTTGTGCCTAAATTATTCATCATTCATTTGCTTTCAGTGGACAATAGAGACACTCGGTGTGACAGGATGAGATCTGACCCTGTCAAGAGGGGATGGGGACCTTCTCTAATCTGGGGCAGGACACCTACCACAAGGGGAGAATGGTACAGGGGAGAGGAGACAGTAGTAGAGAGTGGAGAAAGGAAAATAGTGGAGCAGTGTGGAATGAGCAGTAGAGAGCGGAAGAGTAAAGACATCAGAGGGTCAGAGAGAAAAAGTGAGAGGGAAAGAAAAAGGAGTGGAAAGAAGAGATAGGAGTCAGGGTAACAAGTAAACAAGTGTGCAATGAAGATCAATGAGAACTGGGTGACAGGTAGGCACCACTTCTTGACATTTCGAATTGTGGGGGATCAAGTTAGATTTACTGAGAGAGTCCCAGATGCAGGGGAAGGGGAGAGAGAGAGAGAGTGAAATAAGGCATTTCACTTTAGCCCATCACGACCAGCCAGTTAATTATTAGACATTAGGGGTTACCAATCTCTAGTGATCATCTTGGGGTTTAGGGACACTTGAGCTAGAGAGACTGCCCTGGGGAGACGAGGTAGAGAGGGACAGACCATAGCGAGTCCCATTTCTATAAAAGCGTTTTAGAATGGCCGTCGAGAGTTGGTGTGTTTTTGAGGTCATCTGTGACATAAGTAATAGAACATCTATACAACGATACCCAAATGTACAGTAGAGACGTGTTCTAGTGTTACTAGAAACATATTTAAATGGAGAGCAGGACAATATGACATCTGAACTTAAAGGAGGATGAAATAACATACCAAAAAGACCTTTGCGGGCAGGATTGACAATAGAAAGGTCATTACAAGGGCTCCCTCCAATCACAAGGTCAAAGGGTCCCCAGTCCTGTATCTGCAATGAAAGAGAGGAAATATGCCTGTGTAAATGAAAAGGGCAATCGTAAAAGACATGCTGGCAATTTACCAACCTCTATACACAATCTGCATACTCTTTATGCACTAAATAATTCCACAAAATCGATTTTTTTTAACCTTCTACTTCTTTTACTATAGTATGCTTCAGGTGTACTCATGCACAAAGCTAACGTCCTTGAGCACAATGTCTTTCCTTGTCCATGCCATGAATACATTGTTTGGGTAATGCGCCACACAGCAGCACCCAATTAAAAAATCTAATTCCAGCAAATAACCCATGTGGAAGCTGTGCTGTGGTTTAATGTATTCATTCCAACCCATCTGTACATAGCAATTACATATTAGACTTTTGTGTGGTTAGAAGTTATGTTATGTAGAAATCCTGTTAGTGAATCACAGATATTATGTAGGGTGCAACAGGTGACAATTTTGCATATAAAATGAAGGGGGCCAGGAACGCTACCTGGGCTCGAACAGCATGCAACTGATGTTGCAAGGGTGGCCATGAACGGTGTGCAGTCATAAAATCGGAAAAGAAAATGTCGAAAGTCAAAGAAATCGAAAACATAATGCCGAAAAAAAAGTCGAATGATTTATTTTTTTATTTATATTTATTTTTTGGCTCTCGCATGTAAAAAAATAGGTAAAAAAAAAAAAAAAAGGGGGGGTTGGGGGGGGAAACCCCCCCCATTTTGAATAAAAAATGTAATGTTTTCGATTTTATGACTATAAACCGCCATGAACACTATGACACTGAATAATTAAAGACACAATCTAGTGGGTGATGGAGACAAGAGCTGGCACCCACTATTAAAATGGATTTCCCAAATCAACCTTGCTGGGAGTATTTTGGGAGGACAGCCTGTTACGGTGAAGAGGGAAGGGACATATTTTATCCAAACTCAATCAAGGTGGGTTAGCAGAGGGGTCAAGGCTTAGGGCCTCATCAAATGTTTGGTATTTAGGGGGTTAATCTACTGAAATACCACCAAGGGATTTACCGTTGTCGCCACTTGGTCCGGCAGAATTACTTTCGGATTACAAGTGGTGGTAGACTGTTAGTTCCCATTTATTGGAGTCCATAGAACCCCATGGGGATTACGGCGGCAATTCTGCCGATTTGGCAGTTTTTGGGTGGTAAGGTGGAGGAATTACCCTCAACATTTTGCTGGAGGTTTTTCAACCACCTTACCTCCAAACCCATTGTTAGGACCTGTTTTCTATACTCTGGCTTGATGGATAGATTTATAGAAGGCCAACCTATATTGTAACTGGGACCACTCTGGGAGCTGTAGCCAAAAATTACACTTAGACAATATGTATACAAAAACAGTTATTTATTTATGGCCAAATATCGGATCAGGGCTAGAATCCTGTGATGCAAATGTTCGAGGGAGATAAGACTGAAGATTATTTTTCTGAAAATAACCTTCAGTCTTTTCTCCCCTATACATTTCTGACTTGGCCCCCACCCCCACCCCCAGGCACCCACTTACCTTGCGGCAGCACACTTTGCTGTGAGCCTCCGCCTCGCTTTGTCCCTGCAACGCCTGTTCCCTTTCACTTCCGTGATTGGGAACTGGTGCTGCAGGGCTCTTGCCTTTTATTTTATTACTTTTGAGATCAGCTGCAGGGTACACCCCCGCAACCCCTGCTCACAATATAGTGAACAAGGGTGCAGGGGACACCAACGCATCCCATAGCACTGAATGGGGGATTTGGTCGAACTTTTCGGCCGTTTGGAATTTTCAAAGGGCTGAAATTCGGCCAAATCTCCCTTTCCGGATTTGTTTGGCAGGCTTTTTGGATGTTTCCCAAATATCACTATGGAAAATTACTATGGAAAATGACTACAAACCAACAGGTAGAAATATCACAAAACCCTAATGACATGCATTACTTACCGTAAAAGCATTTCTGATGGTTGTATCTGCTTAGATTAACATGCTGCGCATAGTCCGACATCCAGTGGTCACTGTTTTTCGAAAGTCGAAAAGGGGACGTCGACATAGGCTTGTCTGTAATACTATCCCTATAGTGACGTCTAGTTTACCCAAAATCCCTCACGTATCGAGGTCCCTCTGTTTGTATTTTTTCTGCCATGTTGGAGCCTTAGGACTAACGTGAGTGAGTACAGAAAAGAGAGAAAGTAATAAGATGTCTATGTTCCTTCCATCCGAGCAGGGAGGAAGGGTGGGCGCATGTGAATCTAAGCAGATACAACCATCAGAAATGCTTTATGGTAAGTAATGCATGTCTTCAGATTTCCCTTTGAGCAACTTTCACTCCAGAGTTTCTAGGGATCCCCAATTCCTTTGCTTTGTTTTTTAACCAGTTCTGTGGAAGTAAAATCTTCAGCTTCACTTCCCCAGCCTTTTGCTCATTTTCAGTCCTTCAGACTTTCAGTACTGGGACACTATGTTTCCCTTTTAACTTTTTACACGTTTGTAACTTTTTAATAGGGATGCTTTTTTTATCACCTTTGCCTTTTACACTTGGGATTTTTGGTTACTTTTATATGCGCCTAAAGACAAGCTGGTGGCAGCAATGATATTTTTCTACCATTTGTGTGTAATTCTTGTGTGCACAGTCATGTATGTCTACTAAACGCAGCCAGTGCCCTAAGATGGCCTCACCATGAGATGTTCACTTGTTCTTTGGCCATATTGTAGTTTGGCCTTCTTCCTGCATTGTCAGGAAATCTCATATAAGGTCATGCACTTGCCTGGGAAAGCTGCAGCTTTCCCGGGCTAGTGATGCCTTTGTGTGTCGTTCAGGAAAGGGGCGAGACTGTCTGGCCCCACTTCACATCTGTGGTGCCAAAAAGCCTGGGTGTGGGGTATGAGTGAAACCAATAGTTGTACCTGATTGGACAACTACTGGCTGTTTGAATGGTGCAGATCCTTACCATTGAAGGGCTTGGACTTGTTTCCAGGCTGGATGTTGGACAAGAAGAGGGCTCCTGCAGTCATTTCTTCAGCCTAGGGCTAGCCAAGTCCAATCAAGGTAAGCTTGGAGAGTGGTCAAGGCTTATTCTCAGGAAAGGCGAGTGGGGCCAGGGGTACACAACGAGTTCCACACAGATAAATACACAATGATACAAAAATACTCTATTCATGAAGGGCCCAAAAACAAACTAGAAATTATAAGTTACTCACCGTAGTGACCAACTTACTCTTAGTCCATAGTCCCCTTCCCTCCATTCTGTATGTGTGTCCCTTCCAAGGTACGGGAGACGGAACCTTTTTCACCAGAGAAACCTTCTTCCCCTTTAAATTTAGAAGTGCGGGGGCACGGCCCAGGGAGCATGAGCTGCCCTGACTCCGCCCTCCAGCACCACACCCCAGTCCCAATTGACGCGTCGACATTAGATTTAACATTGCCTTATGACACCAGTATTATTAGGGGGGGGAGGATGGTGGGAGGTATGGAGGAAAAGGGATTATGGACTAAGAGTACGTTAGTCACTACGGTGAGTAACCCGTTCCCTTTCTTCCATACTGTATGGGCGATTACAACTGATTGTAGCCCCAGGGTTGAGAGGCGAACCTCCTTAAGCAAATAGGTTCCTGAGAACCGCCTGTCCGAAAGCCACATCAGATCTAGAGCCGGCATCCAAACAGTTGTGCTTGCAAAAAGCCGAGGGAGAGACCCAAGTGGCCGCCCTGCTTCTGACTTGCCAAGGGACATGGTGTTGGAATGCGATGGCCGTTGCCTTGGCCTTGACTGCATGGGCCTGCATGTTGGCCGTGAGCGGCTTGTGCTGGCCCTTGTACGCTTCTTTGATGGCTGAGACCATCCAGCGGGATATGGAAGCCTTCGAGGCCTGATAGCCTGACCTCGAGCCGCCGAAAGTGACGACCAGGGCGTCCGAGTTGCGTAAGCCCTTGGTCTTGTCCAAGTAGAATTTCAGGGCACGCCTGACATCCAGGCAGTGCAGCACTCTGTGCTTCGTCCTTGGGATCGGGAAACAACATCGGAAGGACTATTTCCTCATTCAAGTGAAATGCAGAAGGAACCTTTGGCAGAAATGTCGGGTGCGTCCGCATTGCCTACCTTGTTCCTGTGAAAGGTGGTATATGGTTGAGAGGCAACCAGCGCCTGAATCTCCCTAACTCTGCGAGCCGAAGTAAGACCGACTAGTAAGGCTGTCTTGATGGTGACCAACCTAATGTCCACGGACGCCATTGGCTTGAATGGTTTGTGCGCCAGGGCGCTGAAGACTATATTCAGGTCCCAGACTGGGTGCGGTCTCTTGACGGGCTGGTAGAGCCTTGCCAGACCGGTCAGGTGTTTCTTGACGATAGGGTTGGAGTAGGAAAAAATGCCTTCCTCTGAGTTCCTGTAAACCCCAATGGCTGCGAGGTATGTACGGCAGGTGTCTACCTGTACGGCCGAATGAGCGAGGAGCGCAGAAAAAGAGCACGTCGTCTAGATTGCAGGCCAAAGGGTCAATTCCCTTGGCATCTGCCCAGAGGCAGAACCTGGTCCATTTGCTCTTGTGCACTGGGCCCTGGTGGCTTTGCTCCTGGCGCCCTGTATGGTCTCCAGATTGGCCTGTGAGAGGCTAAGGTGCCGAAGCGTTACCTGCTCAGGTACCAAGCTGTGAGGGCTAGTTTCCCTGGCACAGGGTGGATGATCCTGCCCCCCTGCTGCACCAGAAGATGTGCTGGGCCCGTCAGGAGGTGTATCGGGGGCACCTCCGAGAGGCTGAGGAGCTCCGAAAACCGTGGTCTGGCTGGCCTGATGGAGCAATCAGAATGATGCGGAGCCGGTGCAACTCCTTGATCTTGCAAAGTACCCGGTGGATCAGAGGAGTGGGCGGAAAGGTGTAGGCCTTCATGCCGGTACACTGGAGGTGAAATGCGTCGCCCAGAGAGCCGGGGCCCTGACCCTGCCAGGATGCGAACTGGGGGCACTTCTTGTTGTGCCAGTAACAAGGTCGTTTAGCTGCCACTCGTAATTGTCCGCTCCCAGCCTGCTGAGCTTGTCCGCCTCCAGGTTGGTTTCCCCCAGGAGGTGGACTGCCAAGAGGTAAATGTCGTTTTCCAAGGCCCATTCCCACATGCTGATCGCCAGTCTGCACAGAGGAGGGGATCTGGTGCCTCCCTGCTTGTTGACGTAGTACATGCTGGTCGAGTTGACTGTCTGGATGAGGACCACCTTGCCCTTGAGGAGTGGTAGGAATGCTCTGGGCGCTAGCCAGATGGCGTTCAGCTCCAACCAGTTGATGTGGTATTCCTGCTGCTATCGAGTCCAGGTGCCATAGACCGAGAGATTGTCCAGGGTGGCTCCCCAGCCCTTGAGCGAGTGGTCTGTGGTGATGATAGCCTGCAGAGAATGCGGCCAGAAGGGCTTGCCTGTCCGTATGTTGCAGTCCCTGGATCAGCAAGTTAGGTCTCGGTGGGGAGAGATGGAGGAACGTTGATCATTTCTGATTGAGCGCCCCGTTCCTGACTCCATGAGGCCGCGAAGTGAAGCTGAATCCTTCTCATCCTTAGACTCGTGTGAGGGACGGCTAGCAGACCGCTGCTAATGGACCCAGGAGATGTTGATACCACAAGCCGAAGTCACCTCTCTGCTGAGGAAGTGGACGGTGACTGTCTTGATGGCCGAGATCTTGTCTTCCGGCAGGAAGACCTTCTTGCAGCACGTGTCCCAAATGAGTCCCAGGAACGTCAAAGTCTGTATTGTTTGTATTGGAAATGGTGGCCCATGATCCTGAACTGTAGAAAAGAACGATGGGGCTGCCAAATCGGGATGTGTAGGTAAGCGTCCTTCAGGTCTAGGGAGCACATCCAGTCTCCCTTGTACAATGTCTCCGCTACAAAAGCTGGTGTAACCATCTTGAATTTTTGCAGGGGTAAGGAGAGGTTGAGGGTGGAAAAGGTCCAGCACAACTCTCAGGCCCGCCTGGTTTTTCTTCTGAATGGCGAAAATCCTGGAGTAGAAGCCAAAACCTCGCTGGGAGGCTGGAACTTGCTCCACTGCCTGGCTCTCTATGACCAACCGGATCTCCTCCAAAAGAGTTGCTGTCCCAACCTGTGAGAGGGGAGGAGAGTCTGGGATGGGATGGGTAGTGGGTACCCCGTGGATACTACGGATAGGATCCAGGGGTACGCAAAATTCTGGTGCCAGAAAAGTGCATGGAGGGCAAGCCTGCCCCCCACCAGAGACACGTGGACCCCTAGAGGCGTGTCATGCCTTTTTTCCTTTGGAGGCAGAGGCTGAGGACGGGGACGGGGACTGAAAAAAAGCCCTTACCCACCCCCCCCTTTTGTTGTTTGCGCGGGCTTTGAGAAGGCGAGCGGTCCGGCTGCCTGGATCTGTGTTCCTGGAAGCTGCGGAACCCTCCATATGTATGACCCTTCTCTGAGCGTTGCTGAGATTGGGTGTAAGATTTTGGTGTGGACTTTGTAATAATGGACAAAGACTTTGCCGTTTGTGAGCGGTTCTTTCTTTCCAGCTCTTCATCTGTAGAGGTGTGGAAGAACCCCCCCCCCCCCCTCGAACGATAGATCTAGAATGCGCTCCTGGACGTCCGGGTTGAACTTCGTAGCCCAGAGCCAGGCTGTGCGCCTCATGTCCGTGGCAATGCAGATGGCCCGGCCCGAGGTATCGATGAGCCACTGTGGATTCCATGAGGTCATGCGCCACAAGCTTGGCCTCCGCTAGCCCGGCCTTGAAGCGTGATTGGCACTGGAGGGAAGTTCCGGGAGAAAGTCCGCAACTTCCCGCCATAACCGTTGGTTGGCAGCAGCCAGCGTTGGCCTGATGGTGGGAGGAGTAGATCTTTGTGCCGTAAGCCTCCAAGATCTTCTCCTTGCCTAGCAGCGCCACAGAGGAGGAGGAGGCTGAGGAGGACAGAGGCTCAGGGTAAAGTGATACTGCAGCGATCACCAAGAGTGTGTCCCCCTCCATCTGTCTGTACTTGGCGTCCAGGCGTCAGCTGACTGGCTGGATGGAGTGGGGCTTGAGCCAACCCTTCTTGGCCAGGGAGACTACATCAGTTTGCAGTGGAATCCCTGTGTTGGCAGAGGGGAATCTTGTGAGGACTTCGGCCAGAACCCCCTCTGCCAACTGTTCGACCTCTGGTCGAGGGAGGACTAGGTACTCCGCCTGGCCAGCAAGACGTTCGTGGAAGGCCCTGGCTGAGGATGGCGTGTCCGGATCCTCCTCCTTGTCTGCTTCCTGCTGATCCGGAGGATCCTGTGGAGGAGGAGGAGGAGGAGGAATAGATGGCACCGGATGCTGGGGTACTGAGACCGCAGCCAGAGGCTGAGGAGGCAGCGGAGGTTGCGGAGTTGGCTGTGTAGCAGGAGGAGGCGGCTGCACCAGGGTCAGGGAGCCAGATGGAGGAGTCTGTGGTGCCACTAGCATTGCGGTGAGGACTTCCCTGACTGCGTCCTTGATGAAACCCCCATCTGAGGAGACCTCATGAGGCCGAGGAATTTATCGAAGAGCCTCTCCTCACTGGCCGAATAGGTGGCAGGGTGTCCCGACAGGGTAACGGGGGACTGCTGGAGCCACTGCGTACCCAGTCCGTATGGACGCATGGGAAAGTTGCCCTGCGCATTTGAAGGGTAGACTGTAGGCCACGTACCAGGTTGCGAACAGTCCCACCTTGACATTCTTGCTTCGCCGAATTCGTGGAATGGTGTCAGATGGGTGTTCCTGTCTGGCGCGGAGGCCATTTTGTCGAGCTGCCTGCCACGTGCCTTCAATGTGTTGCCCAGCCCGCTGGGTCTGGCCTCATCCAAGACACTTGTGTGTGGATCACGAGATCTGCCCTGCTCCTCGGGCCTCGGCCCGGTAGGAGTGAACCCCTCGACCCGGGGGTCGGTAGAGCTGTGTATAGGCGCCCTCTCGGACGTAATACCGGTATTAGGGCATAGCCCCTCGGACGGCTTGCTGGTGTCAGGGCGTAGCCCCTCAGGTGTAGACCCGGTACAAGAACCTTCCGGTCCCTCGACACGGCGTCCGGGAGGATCCAAGGACCCCTCGACCCGAATGCCGGTAGCTGAAACAGCCTCGGTGTAACTGCCAGTGGAAGGACCTGAGCGGTCCCTCCTGCGCGGAAGATTCCCTGGGAAGAAGTCTCCCTTGTGAGGTGTGCTGGAAAATATCGGCCCTACCTTGGACCTGGGACGATGGTTCACAAACTTCTTGAGATTGTCAATGGTAAGTCTTTCCTCCCCGCTCTGTAGGTCCACCTCCTCCCACTCACCTATGCAACTTGTGGTAGAGTTGTTTAAGGGCAGACATCGTCTGAATCTGTAGTCTTTCTTTCTTGTGGAGAGGGTTCCGACCTTGAGAGGAAGCCACAATTCCTGTTGGTATAACAACAGTCCTGTGACTCCTCTCTCGAAGAGGGAGATTACGGAGAAAAAGCTTTGAAAGCACAAAAAAAACCTGCTCAGTGGTATTGTGTTGGCAATATGCAAAGTCTTCCAAGAACAACAGTAGGAGTTGAAAATGCAGTGAATGTTCGGAGTTCCGATACAGTAAACCGATGAGGTGCCGGGTAGCCGGTGCAGCGGGAGATGGAGAAACCACAGCTCCAAAACAGGTAAGGAAAAGCAGATAAAGAAGAGGAAAAATACAGAGAGCAAGCTGGGAGAATGCCGAGAGAAATAATAAGGGCAGGAAAGGGAGGAAGCCAAGAAAAACAGGAACTGGCGAACCAGAGAAGAGAGGGCACTGCTGGAAGGACAGAAAGGAAGAAGCTAGGGAGGAGCGCAAGAGGAAAATTACTGGGCGAAGAGAGAGACAAGTGCAAACGGAGGGCGTTGAGAGCCACAAAAAGGAAAACAGGAAAGATAGAGTTCCGAATACCGGAACGGAAAGGGAAAACAGTGTATGACCACAAAGAGAGTCTGAAGAATCAGCGGTTGGAAATCGCCGACCACCTGGAGGGCTACAGCTAAGATCCTCCCGGTGGCAGCCATGTTGGAAAAGAACTAGACCGGCAACGGAACGTTGGAAACAACCTGGTAGCACAGACTAATGGCGACCTAGTTTCCATCTATGCCACAGCCACCAATGACTGCCGTATATGACAATGATCCCCTGGAGGCGACTTCTGGAAGAGCTCCCTCCACCTGGCTAGTCAGTTCTTCAGCACCTTCGAGGACAGCAAGTCACACGCCGAACATGATTGCCAAGCGTGGTCTGGGCCAAGGCAACGTAGGCAGAGTGTGTGGGGGTCTGAAGTTGGGAAGAGCCCGTTGCAGGATGGACACCTGCTGAACCCTGGAGATGTCAACATGCGCCGGGGAGGAGCATGACGCCTGAGGACCAAGTATCTGAATGACAAACAAGACAAAGAAGAAGCATCTGCGCATGGAATTACATGGCCGAAGCCAAACCCAGGAGCGCTGGTGAATTCGGCCTGTTCCCGTCGTCATGGGAAAGGGGACTGGGGTGTGGCGCCGGAGGGCGGATTCAGGGAAGCGCATGTTCCCTGGCCCGTGCCCCCACGCTCCTCTAAATTTAAAAGGGAAGAAGTTTTTCTGGTGAAAAAGGTTCCGTCTCCGGTCCCTTGGAAGGGACGCCCATACAGTATGGAGGAAAGGGTATGGGACGTAAGAGTAAAATTAATCAAGCAGTTAATACTATGACACAACACTCAAATATAAACATGCAGTCACCTTTGGTTTGTAGAAATGCATACAATTCACTTAAACACCAGAAAAGAAGGTAACTCATTATGCAGTAAGGAAAACCAGTTCACAAGAATGAGGACCCTAACTTCATAAGTGCAATCCCTATGTTGAATGGGGCCTTGTGCCCAAAAGTCACAAAGTTTGTTCTAGGAGAGGGGACAATGGCATGAAGAGTTCTTGTGATGATGAAAAAAGTTCCAGAAGACTTCCAAGGATTTTGCAGGTAAGTAAAATCAGGGACGTCATTTGGGGGATGGCAGGGGTCGCAGCTGCGACCTCTGCTGTCTCCCCTGCTGCCCCTGGCATCATTTTTGCGACCCAGTGGAGCTTGCGCTTTTAAATTAATTGTTTGTGGGGGGCGCTGTTGAGCAGCCAAAGGAAATGGCTGCCTAGCCCTTGAGCTCCGTCTCTGCCCACTACAATCCATCGGACATCGGCGCAATACGGCTAAGCACACCCACGAGACTTGCACGATTCTTGCCCCCCTGTCTCCCTACACACCTGGCTGAAGTTTGGGGTGAAATCGTTGCTGGCGGACGAAGATACGGACCCTTGCCCTTGGGGGGCGTCGTGGCCTCCTTCCCGGCCCCGGAGACGTCGGCCCGCGGCCTCCTGACGTCTCTCCCCCGCTGGCCCAGGGGCCTCCCTGCTCTACCCGCGTCCGAGCGGACCCCCCCCCTGGATGCGCCCGCTGCCCGATCCCTCGCGCTGCGAGATCCGCGGCTCGCTGCCGCCCCGGCCGCGCCTGGGGCCTCTGATCACCCGCTTGGAGCGGGCCCTGCGTGGTGTGCGCCCGGCTCCCGGGGGGCCTCCTCGCCATCGATCCCCCCTGCCGACTGATCCGTGGACTGCGCCGCTGACACCGCGAGCATCGCTGGCCCGGGCGGTGCGGCGCAGCCCTTGCACTGATCCCAGCGGCGTGGGGCCGTGCCCCTCTGCTTCGCCTTCCCCCGGAGGCGGCGGAGCCTCGCCGGGGCCTACATCCGGACCGCCTCTGGGCGGCGGCGCCGGATCGCCTGTGCGGCTGTCTGGGCGCGGCCTGGCCTCTGCGGCCGCCTGGGGCCGTGGCCTCCTGGGGCCGTGCTGGTGCCCAACGACTGCTCCTGCTCCCATCGCTTGAGGATACGGGCGGACTGCGGCCCCGACGTGCTGGAGGTGGGTGTTCGCGCCGGATCAGCGCCGTCTGGTCCCCCGGCGCTGCATGTGAACGGCCTGGGTCGGCTGGCTGGGTAATTACATATAGTGCCATAGGTGTGTACCCCTCCTCCACTTGACAACTCTATGAGCCGCCTCTGCATTTGGGCTACATCTTCACCTCCTGGGGCCCCACGGACTTTTGCGAGGATCCACTACGCAGGTGCCACCATACCCGGGCCGTATTTATTAACGCCACGGCCCACTAGAGCATCCGGGGTACGCATTGACCGTTGCAGGAGCCGCTACTGGGGGTTGGCTACTGTGAGGACCCATCCTGCAAACGCCACTATACCTGAGCGGGCACCCCTCCCGCCGCTGGGATGCCCAGTAAATCAAAACCCAGTGGTAAACCTGGCGCCATGGACAAATTCACCAAGTCAGCGCCCAGGGCGGACCATGCTTCGACTACGGCGCTGCACGAGGAGGATGAGGGTGTGTCGGAGTCCAATCGAGCTGACCTTACTATAATGATATAATCCATGGCCAAGAACTTTGCAGCGGTTCACGAAAAACTGGACTACATTAACGCAAATGTGGCCTCAATGAGAGTGAAGATTGATCAACATGGGTCTAGAATTGCTGAGACTGAGCAGAGAATCGGGTCTGCTGAGGACAATGTCCATACCTTGCAAAACACGGTCTCGGAACTGGTCAGGGACATGAAGCAGGTAAAAGCTAAGTGTGACGACTTAGAATCACGGTCCCGGAGGAACAATCTCCGCATAGTTGGAGTTCCCGAATCGGCATTGAGGGGCCGCATGGAAACGGCGGTCGAACAACTGCTTAAAGACCTCCTCGGTGACCCGCCATTATCTCCCTTCTTCACTGTGGAAAGGGCACATCGCTCCCTGGCACCTCGCCCTAAACCCGGTGATTTCCCGAGACCGATCATAGCAAAACTTTTGAGCTATAAGGACAGAGACCTTGTCCTCCGTTTGGCCAGAGAAAAGGGTGAACTTAGGATGGACTCTCAAATCATCAGAATATTCCCGGATTTTTCAATGGCGGTCCAGGCGGAGAGGCGACAATTCAATGGTGTAAAGAAACTGCTAAGGGAGCGAAAGATAGAATATGCAATGCTCTTCCCGGCCCGCCTAAAATTCACCCACCACAATAAACACTACTTTTTCACGGTCCCAGATGAGGCGGTCAAATTTATTGAAGCACAGATCCCGCCGGAGGAGCGCATCGAAGACGACCAACCGCCAAACCTGTGATCTACCGCACTGAACAATGTATTTGTGGTGGCAAAGACACTATAAGCCACACTGGCGGGCCGGGGGTCTTCCCGCTCTTTATATGGCGGCGGTCGACTTGTGGCCCGGCAGCACTGCACTGCGACCATACTTGTCCATGAGAAATACGAATGAGGTCCGTTCATACATAAGCGCACGCACCGTTCTAGTACCCTGCAATTTGGTGCGGGGATGTGTGGCACTGCCGGTGAGGTTGGGGGTCACACTTCTGCGGCTCTCCTCCGCTGGGGTGCTGCATATAGAAGCTATAATGCTCCAGTATCCGCTCCCTGAAATTGTTTAAATTGTTTATCTTGTTAGCTGATGTCCAGTCATATATGATCCAAATGTAACAGTAGCCAGTACAAGTGGGCAGAACGGCAGCAGCTGCCCCCACTGCGATTGCAATTCTTATTTTACTTGATCTTAAATGTTTGTGTTTTGGCCCCTGTTGGGCTACTTCTCCTGTGTCTCCAAGTTGGGGATGGAGCACAGGCGAGAAATGTATGGGTGGGGTTTCATGCACTGCTGGTTGGAGTAGGGCGGTGAGGGTGGGGCTTGCTGAAGTTGGGGTACGTTATACACAAAATGGCAGGGGAGTGGAGGCGGGCTCGGGAGGATGGCGCCCGCATGTTACAGCGGCACACAGGTGGGACACGTATGACAAAGGCTTCCACCGGAATGTTCCCTAGTGTGAGACATGGCGGTTAAAATGATGTCCTGGAATATCCGGGGGCTGACAAATTTTACGAAATCTCGCAGGATTACAGCCTATGCACAGAGACACGGGGTTAAGATCCTTCTACTACAGGAGACGCATGCTCTAAAACATCTATCGTCAAACATAGCGCACAATTGGGGCTCTAATAGGCACTACACTCAATACTCAACCCAGGCTAGGGGGGTCCTGACCCTTATCCATAAATCCTTACAGTTCACACTCCACGCGTCCCACATTGATACTGAGGGAAGATACGTCATTTTACACTGTAGATTGAACCATGAAGATTGTATACTGGTCAATGTATATGCACCCAATACTGATTCCCCCGAGTTCTTTGACAAAGTGACCTCCATCCTCATGAGATATCCGGACGTCCCCACCGTATGGGCGGGAGACTTTAATCTGATACTCAACAATTCCCTAGATAGAACCACAACCACCCGCAGAACCACCTCGCGCGCAGCTGAACGGCTACGCGCACATATGGAATTCCTAAACCTGCATGATATATGGAGAACTCTCCACCCCCAAGAGAGGGACTATACGTTTTACTCCTCGGTGCACGATAGTTCCTCTCGAATAGACTTGTTTTTGCTCTCGGGCGGGTTAGTGGGCAGAACCCTGGACATTAAGATCCTGCCGCGCACGCTATCTGATCACTCCCCGGTGCTACTACAGATACAGACTGGTAATGTGGGCCCGTCGCGTCCTGCGTGGCGTTTCAAATCCTCCGCCCTCTCAGATATTGTATTTAAGGCCGAAATATTAGCGGACATTACCTCATTCTTTGAGAACAACCGGGTTGCTGACACCTTGGAGGCGGTCAGGTGGGAGGCATTTAAGGTATACATCCGGGGGATGTGCATCTCTAAAGAAGCAGGTGTCCTGAAGGCCATCAGGCAGGCCCTGAATGCTTCAGAAACTAAACTAAAAACCCTCGAGCAGAGATACCTGACCAGTCCCTCCCCGGGGATACTGGCAGAAATCAGGGCGGAGCTGGAGCAATTCGAATCACAGGCCTCTAGGGAGGTGCAATATCATACCCGTCCCATAGCCGCCCGTCGTTATGGAGAGGGGGACAGACCGGGCAGAACACTGGCTAGACTGGTGCGAACGGAGGGTGGCAGGTCTCGGATTGATTGCATTATGGATGAACAAGGACTAAAACACTGGTCCGACCAATCCATACTTGACACATTTGCCGCCTTTTATGCCGATCTGTATGGGCCCCAGCTTGGCCACTCTGACCAAGATCTAGACGACCTCCTAGAGAGCATCCCTATGACGATAATCTCCCACGACACCAGAGAGTGTCTTGAGGCACCGTTCACCCTAGAAGAGATAGTCCAAGTAATATCGGATCTTCCCAAAAATAAGGCACCTGGTCCGGATGGAATCACCGCTGAGTTCTATCAGGAACATGTGGCTGCTCTGGCTCCAGTACTACTCGGGGTCTGGTCCGAGGCGCTCCGGCTGCGCGCCCTCCCGCCCTCTTTAAGGGAAGCCTTAATAACGGTCCTCCCCAAACCGGGTAAGCCTCCTGAAGAATGCGGGTCCTACAGACCCCTATTCCTAATTAACACTGACATGAAAGTTTTCGCTAAAATAATAGCAAATAGGTTTCTCCCCTTTATGACCCATATGGTGCATCCTGACCAGAGCGGGTTCATACCTGGCAGATCCACGTCCCTCAACATCCGTCGCCTATTCAATGTGATGGCCAGAATCGACCCGGGTGCAGAGGCGGTTGCTGTGACCATAGATGCCCAAAAGGCCTTCGACATGGTCTCCTGGCAATACCTGTGGGCGGTGCTGAAGAAGATGGGTGTGGGCCCGAATATGCTCTCTTATATTAAGCTTTTATACACAGACCCGGTAGCCAGGGTCCTGGTAAACTCTATCCCTTCCCGCCTCTTTAAGCTTCATCGCGGAACCCGCCAGGGCTGCCCTTTCTCACCCTTACTCTTCGCCCTTGCCATTGAACCCATGGCGGACCATGTCAGAGGGCGGCATTCCAACAAAGGTATCCGGTTGACGGGGGCCCCAGAGTTAATCTCACTCTACGCGGACGACGTCCTCCTGTACGTCAGAAACCCCTCCACTAATCTGAACCCGATCATTCGGGACATCACGAAAATAGGCACGTTTTCCGGGTTCACGATTAACTACTCCAAATCTGAAATTTTCCCCCTCACCAAAACAACACAGCATCCGGCATGCGAATACCCCCTGCGCTGGTCTCCTGAGGGAGTCAGGTACCTTGGGGTTCACTTGTCGCTATCCAAATGTGCCCTCCTGAAGGATAACTATGAGGCCATGGCTCAGCTTATCGTCACCAAATTCTCCAAGTGGCGGCATTTACCCCTGTCCTTGGCAGCCAAACTCTCCCTGATAAAGATGACATTGGTTCCCAAGCTCCTGTATGTGTTTGCCAACGTCCCTGTCTGGCCCGGAAGGCAATACTTTGCGAGGCTCCATGCCGAATGTGCTCAATTTCTCTGGCATCCGGGGTCGGTCCGTACGAAGTGGCACCACATGACAGCTCCATACGACAGGGGTGGATTCGCGGCTCCTGACCTACGACTGTACTGGCACGCGGCCCAGGCCCAACACGCCTCCCATTGGTATACATTCCAAAATCCGCCTCCGCATGTGAAACTTGAAAAAATGGCTGGAGGTGGAACCAACATTATGACCCTACTGTTACACCGCTCGCTCCGCACAGATTCCCATACAGACCCAGTAACCACCACGATTAGAGCATGGAACGCTATTCTATATACTGAGCAGACTGATCTCCCATATTACAAGTGGCTCCCCCTGTGGCAATTCCCTGGTCTCTCCCCCACACACGACCAACACCTTGCTACACACTGGGAGGGCCTGGGATATCGGTGCCTGGCAGACCTCTTCCCAGAAGGTAAATTTGTCACCCCTCAAACGTGGCGTCCAGGTCACACTGATTCTCCCCTTGAGATGCTACAGTACTACAGGCTCCGAGCCGCGGTACGATCCGCATGGCCTTCATATCCGGATGAGCCCCCGGAATCGCCCGAACTCCAGTACATAGCAAACTCAGCGGGCTCCAAAGGGGTGTTATCCAACCTGTACAAGCGCCAACTGGGTGGGAGAATGTCTGGGGCCCTCAAGCCACGTATAGCTTGGGCTAGTGAGCTCGAAATGGAGATATCCGACGGACTCTGGACCAAGATGTGCGCAAATACACGCGGGGTGTCCCTATGTGCCAGATTCCGATGCATCCAGTTTAAATTTCTTAACAGGCTCTATTATACACCAACGAGGGTAGCAAGATTTGCGGGGGCAGGGTCCGTTACATGCCCAAAGTGTAAATCTTCTGATGCCGACCATATCCATATGTTCTGGGCGTGCCCTGCGATCAGCGCCTTCTGGTTGGAGGTAGCAGAGGCGCTCTCAGAAATAGTGGAATCTCCAGTTGACCTGGACCCGCTTGCCCTGCTGTTCGGGGTCTGGGAAGGCGAGAATGTACGGAAAATGTCTAAATTTTTGAATGTCGGAGCTATTGTGGCTAAAAAATGCATATTACTAAACTGGAAACGGCACAGCCCCCCCACCCTCGCGATGTGGCTCACAGCCCTTACTTGGACACAAATACGAGAAGAGGACTACATTGGTTCCCTGCCACCCACATCGCGACCCAAAAATGTGTGGTCGGCATTCCGTACCTATTTGAACAATAGAGACGATGCGGTGGAGGTAGCACCCCCTGCCCACTCACCCCCCGTAACTACTTGATACTGTAATGTCTCTGTCTTGGCTGTCACACACGAGGATACTGTCCGACTGTATCATACTGTGTTGTATTGATGTCCATGTTACAGATCCGCTGGTTCAGCGCTGTGTGCCTTGTCCTGTGCCTGTCTTAACTTTCTGCCAATAAACAAAGTTTTAAAAAAAATAAATAAATTGTTTGTTGCAAACCATTGCATGCCGCTGTATCTGGCTCAAGCTCCACAAGCTCTGTGAGCTAGTCCGATGTCAGAAATGCGGTTATCGGCAGCAGACACCCAGCAGGCAGAGCCAGGCTCATGTATAGCTCCAAGTTCCCGGTGCCCTGCATCCTGAACTGCGTCGGCACCCGAGTTACGAGACTTTCCAGCACTGCCGCGGGACACGCAAAAGTTTACATGCCGATGCGTGGCAGATGGAAGACAAAGAGGCTCTGTAATGCTCCCACGGCCGTCGGCCATTCAATGTAAGGACTACCCCCGCCCCCCACCCTTCTCTCGTCACCTGCCTCTTCTTTAGTTGTAAGTATCCGGCTCACGTGTAAGACCGAGGGACTTACCCCTTGCACCTTCATGTACAGGGGTGGGTCTTACCCCTTGCACCGTCATGAACGGGGGAGGGGAAAGGTGGGAGTGGCCACAGGGCAACGTGGACTGTGGGACTCTTTGGGCTTTCTTTGAAGGAAATACTGTAACGGGTAAGCATGATTGTGGTGATTGACTCCTATAGCTTGTCTGTTTTGCCAATTGACACCCACCTTTTGTATGGAGGACAGAGGCCAGAGGGACAATAGAGGCTGTATTTGGAGCTACAAAAAAAGTTTGCAGATTTACGTCGCTATTGTAGGCCTTTAAATTGCAATATTAAGAGCAAGTCGTTTTCTGCGTGGTTCAGAATGGGGTTACAAAACTACAGTGATGGTGCCTTTGCGTTTCTTGTGGAAAAGGAAACGCCAGAAGAAAAATGAAAATGTTTAAATTCGTCTTTACAGATTGCTCAACAAAAAAAGAAAACTGCTACTCAGTTGAAGCATAACTGTTTGTGAAGCTGGGACACACATACAATACACATGTTTATGGGGCTGAGGTTGCGGCACAGTTTAGGTGTCATAGTTTGTGTCTATAGCAACATCCCCAGGGTTACACTCCCTCCCTCACACAAACACAACAAGAATGAGTGCCTCCTACACCAGGGCCAGTTTACCTTTCTTATTACACAAGACAACAGATAGCCACCTAACTCCCCGAAACAGTCTGAACAGAGGACGATCCAGCATGGCAGGCACGAGGGGTAATACAACGGGGGAAATGCATATTATTCACTTGGAGAATCTGAGTCTCTCAAATTGCGCTCAAAGAAGAGCGGGACATCTAACCAGCGATCTGCACGGCCTTCCATGTCACAATCCAATAGCAACACTACAGACTCGGGGCTCACTGGAGGAAGGAGTACACATGTCACTCGATCACACTGAGTCCTGGAAACATCACGGCATTCTAAGTAACAGACTCTTCTATTACCCAACTAAATGATACTAATTTTATCAACTGCGTAAGGTTGAAAGGCAGAGTGGACCCTGTAAGAATACAAACATATGCATGCAAATTGCACACATATGTCTACATATAGGTGTACAGATGTGTGTGCTTGGGTACATGGGGCGAGGCCACTTAACTGGCAGACGACAATATTGTCTCTTCTGACATACAGCAGTAATCTACATGGGAAGTAGAAAAACATTCTAAAAACCACAAAAGCTCTCTCAAAAGCACCGCCCACTTTTCTCACTTTAATACCTCATCCATTCCTTCCAATTTCATAAAAGTATAGTGAAGCAGTGCTCTGAAATTCTGTGTTATAGCATTTAATTTTGTATTCATTTGCACATTGTGCAAGAGTATAGCTCTTGGCTAGGTCCTGGCTACTAACATGGAGTCGGCCTCCACATGGCCAAGTTCAAATCCCAGGACAGGGACCCCTCATCCTTTCAAACTTTGGCATGCAGTGCTATATTAAAATGCAAATCAATGTTATTATAAATACAGGATTTCAAATAGCAGAATGCAATATGATTTGAGCCTAAAAGCCAGGAAAGGTTGATTATTCTGTGCCTGACAAGGGACTACTTGAGGGCTCTGTGATGTGACCTCTTAGTCTTGGTACTTTCAAGACACAGATACACCACAAAAGATCCTTTGTGAAAAGACCACCTGCATGTAGTCGATATTGGCTGAAGGCACGTATCTTGTTATGCATAGTGCGCACAACATTTGCACACCAAACAATCAGCATTAGTACTCAACATGAGCTGAGATTATTTAGAGGAAACGGACACTCACGCTATTACTTTGATGAAGCGTAAAGCAGAGAAATATTGATGTAAGACATTATTCCAGTTGGAGTATGTGCTCCATGCCTATGGTTTAATGACCCAGCCCCAGGCACTGCAGCTGGCTAAAAACCCTTGGGAAACAAGTTCATTCGGGATGGAGGCTTCGCCAGGAGTGCCTTTTCAATAGCAATACTGTTGGTGAGGAGAGGGTGAGTCCAAGACATACTGCATTCCTCGCACCCTGACCATGCATTGCCATTTTCTTCTATGCCAGGTTTCTGCATCCTGTGGCGCAGGACTAACAGAGCATACCAACACCAAGCAGGAACAGTTTGTATTGCCTTGTCCGGAACCTCGAGATGACAGTAACTGCAGACAAGCCAAGGCTGGCACAAATGCTTACATTCACAGTAATTTGGTAATATGGGCCTATACACGCTGATATTACCACTACATATGATGATCCATTCTTGAATGAAATGTATATCAAATTACAGTGATGTCGTAACCATATTTTTCTTAGTGTACTGAGGAAAAATGCTATGTGATGCCACTTCCTGTTTTGTCAAGGGGTGAAAGGTTGTGTGCCATCACTTACTGTGATATCACTTGGGGTGGGGTCAAATGACACCACTTGCTGTGATGTCAAAGGTCAAGGGTCGTGTGATGTCACTTCCGCTACCCCTGGCATTTCGGTGAAATGATGTCCCTGAGTAGGATACTTTTTCTATCGCTTAGAGCAGCTTTTAAAACAAACGTTGTTAGGTAAGAATTAGTGCAGTCCAACTGGTGTGGAACTACACAACACTTATCTCTTGGTATTAGGTAACCCACCTTTTAATATAGGCCTGTAGTACACAAGTTGGTGGTGTGACTAAGCAGCCAGGCTCATCTTAAGACGGGTGCTGTAGAGCTGTGCAATGATACCAGTCAATACAAGTATCCAATTAATTCCAGAACCAGGAGGTGACATCATTTGAGATCAGTATAGCATTTATATAGCATCACCTTTGTAATTTTGAGTTTTTCAAGGAAGGAAAGGTTAGGGTTAGATCAGAACAGACTGATAGGTTATAAGAACAGCTACACTCTCCCAAAGGGATGCAGGTAGTCTATTGTACTAGCATTTAAGTTTTCAACATTTAAAACCTGCAAGGGAACAAGCACTGCCAAAGCCAATAGGTACAGAATGAGGCTTTTAGGGAGCCAGGACAGCCAAAGTCAATGGATAAAGTTCTGATGCTCTTCTTCTTGGTCAACTTAGTATAGGGTTAAATCGTACTCCCAAAGAAAGGAAGCACCCCAAATGGCAAAAGGTTCAAATACCCCAAGCTCCAAAGTACCCTGAAAATGAAGGAAGTTCCAGCTGGTTGCCTTCACGATGCAATGCAGTAGACTCTTGCTCCTGGTCCTTGGTCGAGGGGATGAAAGGGAGAACGTCTGGCAGGTTCCTGGGGCAGCTCAGATCTGGCCGGATTTGGACTTCGGAAGACAATGCACTCACAAGTGGTCGATGTACCCCAGGTTTTGGGCTTCTGCAGCCTTGGAAAGTCGCACCTAGTCAGGTGTTGCGGACCCTCCCTCACTTCCTGCCTTTCCAGACACACTGGATCCTGGGCGGGCTTCAGGCTGAAGCCCGCCAAAGGCAAATCACACAAAGGACTCAAACAACAGAGTAAAAACCCAGAAGCAACTAACTAATAAGAAATGGTGAAAAATAAAACGGGGACCATTTTGAGAAAATGGTCACCCTTGTGTGCAGCACTGCAGCTGAGGGATCATCGTGCAGATACAAGTCACTAGGTAGTAAAAAAGAAACCACTGCCGTCAGCCATTCAAGTGAGTTAGTGTAACAAAATTTTACATGAGGAATGGGATAAAGGAATTACTAGGTAATCCCCCAGCACTCCACATGGGGTGGTAGTGTGCTGGACCCATAAGTTAAAGGTAAGTAAGACAGGGGTCATTTTACTATTCTTGGGAACTGTAGTTCACCCAAGAAAATGTAGTTAAACATTAAGAGGAGCCCAAGGGACTACTCAGTGGAACTGCACAAAAGGTGCTGTGTGTCACAATGCAAAAGCAGATGCTTATGGAGTTTACCAGACTCCATAAAACAGTAAGGAACATAGAAAAACATAGTCAGAAAAACACACAAGTGAGTGAGAAAAAGGTCCCACTCACTCAGGAGTACAAATTAAAAAGCCCAGAGTCCAGCCGAAGAGCTGGGGGTCACTAAGGTTAAAGGGAATTGGCCACAGAAATGAAAATTCTCCCTAACAAACATTTATAAAGCGAAAGAATGGAATAAACAAACGTTTATTCTATGGTTTATTATAGGGGAGACAGGAGTGGCTGTAACTAGTACGATTACTCACAACCTTTGCTCTGATTTTCCCATATGAGTTGGCGGGTTGACTGTGAGTCACCGGAGGTAGGTTCTCCCGCTGTCGGATCCAGCAGAAGAAGCTGAGGAGCTGCGGGTGCAAGGAAGATTCAGGTAGGGTCCAGGAGCTGAGAATGGTTGGTTCCATCCGTCTAAGGGTAGAAGCACCGACGAGGGCCTTCTCAGATCAGGTAGTCCAGCAGGGCTTAATGGGACAGTTGCAGGAAAGGTCACCAGGCGTCTTCAGAAGTCATGCACAGGTCTTCAGTCGGCTGCACAGGATACTTGGCTTTGTTGCTGATCTACTGAAATGGCTGCAGGACTCATCTTATCCTAAATTTAAGTGACTGATCAAACTCAACCCTCCAATAGCAAGGATCGGTACTACTCACTCAGCCAACAATGGTGGTCCAATCAGGGACCACTGTGGGTTTTACTCATGCATGCACACCAGACTTACTGGCACCAGTTTGTGGATTGTGACCAGACAGTCCCAACCTATTTCCTGGGTCCACACACAAATGGCATGCACAAGCCCGTGAAAAGAGCAGCGCCCGGGCAAATGCAGGTCCATATATGGGATTTTCTCACCTGGAGAGGGGAGCGGGGGGGAGGCATGAAAAATGTCAAGAAACAAAATGGCCAAAGGACAAGTGAAAAACCTTGTGCTGTGGCCATTTTAGGACACTAGCCACGTTTAGTACCCAGACGTAAACGCGAATGTGAACACTACAATAAAGGCACAAATTGTAAAAATGTAATTGTGGCCACAAGTCCTTAGGAACATTAAACCCAATAATCCCAGTATAAAAGACTAGGGTGATGCAAAAGTATCCCCATGCACTGCATTGTAAGATGCTGTGTGCAGCGCACTGTTAGAAAAGTTACCAAAATAGATGAAAAGAAAAAGACAAAAGGGAAACAGAGTTTCCAGTACTTATACTCTGAAGGACTGATCAGTTTCCCCATGTCATGAAATGGAATAACCAGAGGTAAGCAGGTTGCACCGTGCAGGGTGTGAGGGGGAATAACTCAGATTTGGTGCTGTTCATTTTATAACCAGAGTACTGTGTACATTTATTTATATCATTCCTGATTGGGTCATGGTGCTGCTCAAAGTCCTGAATATATAGTAGCGTGTTGTCAGCGTATAGTGATATTACCTGTGGTGGACCAGTCATCCTGATCCCTCTATGCCCATGAGCATCTCTAATTAATGCCGCCAGCGGCTCAATCATGGCACAAACAACAGAGGGGAGAGCGGGCATCCTTGTCAGGTGCCCCTCTCCAATGGGAACGTAGCAGATCTGACATGCATTAGTTACCGTAACAGCATTTCTGATGATTGTATCTGCTTAGATTCACATGCTGTGCATATGGTCCGACATCCAGTGGTGACCGCAGAATATTGCATCTTGTCTTTCGGGGACCGAAAGGGGACGTCGGCATAGGCGGGTCTGTAACACTATCCCTATCGTGACGTGTAGTGTACCCAAAATCCCTCATGTGCCGAGGTCCCTCCGATTGTATTTTTTCTGCCATGAGGGAGCCCAAGGCTATTGTGAGTGAGTAGATGAAGAGAGAAAGTAGTAAAACGTCTATGTTCCTTCCACCCCGAGCGGGGAGGTAGGGAGGGCGCATCTGAATCTAAGCAGACACAATCATCAGAAATGCTATTACGGTGAGTAATGGATTGTCTTCTGATGCTTGCTAATCTGCTTAGAATCACATGCTGTGCATAGACTAGCGAGCAGTACCCGGAGTTGGAGGTGGGTTGTGAGAAGGAACAGTAGAGAAAAGATGTCTTAGTACTGCTTGTCCCACCTGAGAATCAGACCTAGAATGAGTGTCTAGGCAATAGTGTTTTGTAAAGGTGTGTACGGAACTCCAGGTTGCCGCTTTGCAAATGGACTCTAGGGGAACATTTGCAATGAATGCTATGGAAGCCCCAGTGCCCCGAGTAGAGTGTGCGCTAGTCTTGAAGGGCAGTTCTCTCTTAGCAAGAGCATAACACAATGTGATGCATTTGACAATCCACCTTGAGATAGCTGATTTAGAGACAGGATCCCCTTCTCTACCAGCCGCCACTGAAACAAAAAATTGGTTTGTTTTTCTCTGTGGTTTCGTTCTTTCCAGGTAAAACATGACTGCCCTGCGCACATCTAGTGTGTGTAGGCTTCTTTCGGCCATGCTAGTGGGATTCTGGAAAAAGGCAGGTAGTTTGATCGATTGGTTCACATGGAACTTCGAGATGAATATAGGCACAAATGGATGAGTGCACAGAACTACCTATGTGGACTCTAACAAAAGGGTCTAGAACAGAAAGGGCCTGTAGTTCGGTTACCCTTCTAATAGAAGTGATAGCCACTAGGAAGGCCGTCATGTAAGTAAGGTCTTTTAGACTCGCTTTATACATTGGCTCAAAGGGAGGTCCCATGAGTCTGGTTAAAACAACATTTAGTTATGGGTCCCAAGAACAAGCATCCCAAGGAGGGTACATGAACACCCAGTGTTGGGGGTTCTCTGGTCAGTCTGGAAGGAGGGGAGCTATTTCAGGTGGCTCACGACCTGGCCCTCCCCGTTAAGTTGCATTTGGGCACCACCGTTCCTGGCCAAAATAGCAGAACCAGCAGCATACCAGAGTTGGTACGAGGCAGGCCTGGTCAGGGCCTGCCATCTATGGGTAGGGGGATCCTTCATGCCCCTTCCTGACCTCGAGGAGGCTCTGGGTCTGGGCAAGCTGTCACCATTCCGCTACCTCCAGCTTAAGGGAGTTCTCTCAGAATCCTCGTGGGGGGACACTCTTAGGAGGGACCTTACAGATTTTGAGAAAGTGATCATCTCCACTCGGGGCTCCAAGGGGGTGATAGCTCGGTTGTACAGACTCCTCTTGTTTTCAATACCAAGGGACCCCCCCCCAGCACGAACGCAATGGGAAAGAGACCTTGGCGTGGCAATAGACGATAGGAGATGGACCAAGATGTGTATCCGAGCCCATCGCTCAACTACGTCCCTCCAATACAGACACCAGGCATTAAAGGTCCTACATAGATGGCACTATCCCCCCCAGAGATTATCCAGAATGCTCCCAGGTTACGACCCACACTGCTGGAAATGCCGAAACATCACTGGAGACTACATACACATGTGGTGGTCATGCCCCAGGGTACAGATATATTGGGGAGAGGTCTTATCCTGGATCAGGGGAGTTGATGGGATAGACAGACCCCTCTGCCCCTGGCTACTCCTCTTTGGGATCGAGGTTGGGGACGATCAGGAGGACACCCAGGGCCACATGCTCCAGGTCATGCTTGTGGCGGCCAGGTGTTGCCTGGCCCAAAAATGGAAAAACCCAAACATGCCACAGGAAAAGGAATGGGTTACCAAGGTCCGAGCGATTTATGACATGGAGTTC
Organism: Ambystoma mexicanum; assembly: GCF_040938575.1. Taxonomy (NCBI): domain Eukaryota; kingdom Metazoa; phylum Chordata; class Amphibia; order Caudata; family Ambystomatidae; genus Ambystoma; species Ambystoma mexicanum. The sequence continues at coordinate 128,488,191 of NC_090927.1, forward strand.
CTTACGCACGTTCTTGATGAATCCAAAACCAACATCGGAGAACTCTGGCTTCCATTTTTTGAAAGATACGAGCGCAGTACATGAGGGGTCCAGTCTTCACGGTGGGCCCGGTTTTGTCCTTTAGACATTGTGAAACTGTAAAGTCGGGGTCTCCAAAGGCACCCATTAACTGGGACATGTTTTCTCCCCCCCACAAGGGGGTCCTAATAGGTTGAGCCCAAGGGCAAGTGTGCAAAAAAAAAAAAAAAAAAAAAAATGACCGTCACCTGTGCTCTGGGACTGTGCATTGTGTTCCGAAGTGTTAAATCCAGATTCTACTTTGATTAAACGGCTAGGGGGGTGGGGGGGGGGATAAAAGGGTTACTGGTGGGTACGCTTTCTATAAATGTAATACTGTTTTCTTTTTGATGCAATGTTCGCAGTAATAACCTACAAAATGTTAATAAAAATACATTTTCAAAAAAAAAAAACAACATTTAGACCACATCCAGGAGCTAGGTGAGAAATGGGAAGATGAATCCTCTTAACCCCTTCCATAAAAGCTTTAATCACCAGTATTTTCCACCACAACACCTTCTGTTGTGACGTGGTGTGGACTGACAGAGCAGCAAGATGAACTTTTAGGGAATTGAAGACCAACCCTGTGTCTAACAAATGGGTTAGGTACAGCACAATGTGTGTGGGTGAGCAATCAATGGGATTGATGCCCTTGGTACTACACCAGATGACAAACCGTTTCCATTTGCTGGAATAGCAATAGCGGGTGTTAGTTTTCCCAGCTTCCCTGAGAATGTTCATGCATTGCTGAGGAAGGTGTCCAAACTCTATGACCTCAGGAGCCAGGCTGCTAAATTCAGAGTTTGAGGGCATAGGTGTAGGGTCTCCCCCCTGTCCTGAGACAACCTGTTTTACGGGCAGGGTAGTTTCACTGGTGGGGAGAGGGACATTTCCATTAGATGAGCAAACCAGGGTTGGCGAGCCCACATGGGGGCTACCAATATCATGGTGACTGGTTCCTGGTGCATCTTGTGGACTATCTTGCTGAGTAGGGGAGTCGGGGGGTGGGGGGACCTTAAACAAATTTCCCTGACTGTTATCCAGAGACCATTCCCCTTGGAGCGGTTCTGGGGGTACCTGGAGGCATAGTCTTGGCATTGGGCGTTCTCCTGAGTTGCGAACAGGTCGATCTCTGGGAAGCCCCATTCTGCGAAGACGTTGGACATGATGACTTCGTGAAGACACCATTCATATTCTATGGGCAGTGGGAAATCACTGCTGAGCACGTCTACCAGAAGATTGAGTTCCCCTGGAACGTGTTGAGACAACAGAAACATCTTGTGTTTGAGAACCCACACCCAAATATTTTGGGACAGCCTGGATAGCCCTGGAGAGTGTGCCTCCTTGTTTGTTCAGGTTATACATGGCTGTGGTGCCGTCTGTCAGGACCAGGACTGTCTTCCCCTGTAGCTGTATTTGAAAGGCTTTAAGTGCTTTTAACACCGCTAATAGCTCCAGTAGATTTATATGGTTGGATGCTACTTGTGCGGACCATACTCCATGCGCTGTCTGCTGAAGCAGGTGAGCCCCCCCCCACCCTGTGAGAGATGCGTCTGTCGTGAGAGTGGCTTCCACTGCAGGGGTGGTGAAGGTTTTCCCCTTCAAGAGGTTTTCCCTCGACCACCACTGCAGAGAGAGAACAAAGGCCGGCGAGACAACTACCAGATCTCCCCATTGTCCACTGGCCTGACACCACTGGCTATTGAGCCACTCTTGCATGGGAAGCATGTGCAGCCGCGCATGTGGAACCAAGTATATGCATGACGCCATCATACCTAGCAAGCACATGGCTTTGCGTACCGTCACCTCTCGACTGGCTACATATTGAGGGATCTGAAAAAGCATGCTCTGAACCCACTCGTTGGAAGACGAGGCCATCCTTCGTCCGGATTAGAGCCCCCAGAAATTGTTTTACTTGACTGGGGACTAGATTGGACTTTTCTCGTTGATGGAGAATCCCAGACTGAACAGGTGGTCTATGGTCTTCTGGGTTTTCAAAAAGCATGTGTCGTAAGAGTCACCTGTTATGAGCCAGTCGTCGAGGTAAAGGTAACCCGGGACGGACAGTCTGCACAGGTATGCTGATGCTGCTGCTACTGCCAGGACTTTCGTAAACACCCTTGGCACTGAGGCGATGCCAAAGGGGAGCACTTTGAATTGGTAATGCCTGTCCTCTATCATGAACCTTAGATATTTCCTGTGTGCTGGCAACATTGAAATATGAAAGTATGTATCTTTCATGTCCAATGTTGCCATGTGGTCCCCCTGTTTCAACAGTGGGATCGCCTCCTGTAGCGTTACCATACGAAACTTGAGGTTTCATAAATTTGTTCGCTGGGCGCAGGTCTAGTACAGGGCGCATGGCGAGGTCCTTTTTGGGTACAAGGAAGTACACTGAATAAATACCCTTGTTTACCTGAAGAATAGGGACGGCTTCTATGGCGTCCTTTCCACCTCTTGATTCAGGATCTGCAGATGGTCCGGTGAGAGGCGCCGTGAGCGTGGCGGTCTGAACTGTGGTGGTCGGGTGAATTCCACGCAGTACCCGTGGGCGACCGTCTTTATAACCCACTGGTCTGAAGTTATCCCCTACCCTGCCATGAGGAAAGATGTTAAACGTCCCCCGACTGGGGTGACATGGGAGGGGACCTGGATCTGTTGGTCATTTCTGACCAGAGGCTGCGGCTCCTCTGGGATTGGGGGCTCTACCTCTGCCGCGTCACTGACCCCTTGGTGGGTTGTAGGCAGGGCTTCCTGATGTTATAGTTACCCATGCTGTAGTTGTTCTGACATGCACAGGACTGCCCTCGAAAGGACCGACGAGAACCACCCCCTCTTTGGGGGGGAAAGTTTCTGAGTTATTTGTTGCAAGGACTTAAGAGTCTCATGCTCTTTCTTGGCCGTTTCCAGGGCATCGTCGACTGCTTTTCCGAAGAGATTGGTCTCTTCTATGGGTTTGTTGATAAGAGCAGCCTGTGTTTCAGGTTTGAACCCCGAGTTGCAAAGCCAAGCAGGACGCTTGAGTAGAGTGCCCTGGGCCAGAGACCTGCCTGCTGTCTCAGCAGTGTCCAGAGTGTTCTTGATTATATTCTGATTTACCTGCCTGCCCTCGGCCACGATGGTGAGAAGCCTGGACCTAACGGGTTCAGGAACCTCCTGGAGACCTTCTTGTACAAGGTTCCATTGTGCATCTGCATAACTGGCCAGCAGCATGATGTTATTCGCTATGCATGTGGTGTATGCAGCTGCCGAGGTGACACACTTACCTAGGCTGTACAACCTCTTGGATTCCTTATCCGGTGGTGCCCCCGTAAGGGGTACTCCTGCCCGTTTCTGGGTGGTAGTGACTACCAAGGAGTCGGCGGTGGCGTGGCTTTTAATATACTGAGGGTCCGAAGTAGCTGACCGAAATAGTTTTTCCACTCTTGGGTTCACTGCCCGGGTCTGAGCTGGCGTGACCAGGGAGGGGGCCAATCTTCTTTTAACCGAATTTAGGAGGGGAATGGCTTGGCGGAGGGGGGTTTCTCCTTGAGAATGTCCTGCACAAAGTCTTGTTCGGGCACCACCTCCTGAGTAGTGATCTGAAAGTGATCTGTTGCCTTCCTTAAGATGGCATTGAAGGCTATTTGGTCGTCTACAGGCGAGGCCTGGTGAGCTGGGGTGGATGGAGGAGAATCCAGCCATAGAACATCAGTGTCCTGATCTTGCGTGGGGAGCGTCCATGGCTCTGTTTCCACTTGTTGGGTTTCCTCCCAGTTGTCCATGGCATCCGCCTTGTCCTCAGTGTAGTCCTGCAGGAAGGAAGGGTTGTCTTCTTTGCTGTAGAAGTCCTAGTAAGTGTCCATCTGAACCACATCTTCATGGTGGACAGAAACTGAGGGCTGAGAAACAAGATTTTCTTGGAAACGTGAAGCTGATCTTAAAAGAGGGTCCTCACTAGATCTTTTAGGGGAAGCATGCTCAGAAAGTGAGACAATCTTTTCAAGACGATCCATACACCCTTCAAATTTCTCCCTGGTCCACTTAGAGGAACCAGAAGGGCCTAAAGGTGGACAAATGTTTTCCGCCCCTTGGCGTCAAAATTTGTCTCCAAGGGTTTTGGACAGAGGCTCCGGACTGTCCTCATAGGTTTCGCGAGTATCAGGGCACCATGGCTTGTCTTTAGACATGTCTGCGGCCTGCCCCATGTGTTTCGACAGTGTGGGTACCAGCCCAACTACCAAAGTAATTCTCACAATACTGTCTTCAATCTCCGCCGAATCTGTGTGAGTTAACGGGTTCGAAGGCTTATCAGAAGATTTACTGTCTACCGCAGCGTTAGAGGGCCTAGCAGTAGATTTTTCGCCTGGAGGCCTATTAGTAGGTTTTGGGTTTACCGGGTCTTTAGGGACTGTCGGAGCGTCGAATGACCGCGCTTCGATGTGTAAACCCGATTTAGGGGTAGCACCCTTGTTTTTGGAGTGCCCAGTCGCAAGACGCTGCTGTGGATACAGGGAAGGCTGCCGATCTACCTGATCAGATGAATACGCCGAAATTTCCGACGGCCCTGTTGGTGCTTTCACCTTTTTCGACGGAACCGTCAAAATCCGTGGTGGGATCAGTGGTGGGGTTGTGTGCTTAGTGTGTTGTTGTTTTTGTACGCCTCTGCCGCCGGGTGTTGTCCCTGAAGCAAGACTTGCGTCAGGCCTTGAAGGGTCGGGACGGGCGTGGCGGACCTCGAAGTGTCCGGCTCAAGGTCTATGACATCCGATACAGATGTTTGGTCATCGGAGGTGCCCCCGTCACTTTCGGCGGGTGTGGCAGTGGGGGAAGAGGGTTCAGCCCGCGACATACCGTACGCGGCTCACCACTTTACACAGCGCTCTTTAAGGGTCTTAGGCCGAAGGAGCTTACAAGCCGCACACCGCTTCTCGTTGTGATCTAAGGGGCTACAAGAATTACACGTTCTGTGCTCGTCTTTCCACGTGTATCTGACTCTACACTTAGGGCAGAACCTAAATGGAGTCCTTTCCATACGAAAGGTATAAACAAAGATGACCAGACCTAGAGGGCGAAAGAGGAAAGACATAATGAAAGATATGGCCACCCCAACCCCACTCTCCCTACTGTGTAGGCCGGCCAGAGGGCCCAGCTACGTGGATGCCTAAGCCGCTGGATCTTAGGCGCCGAAATCCACTGCCGTAGATACTTCCCGCAGTCTTCGTCAAAGTTCTTAATCGCTGTCAAAGTGACTTATAAGGGAATAACCGACAAAGTTGGTATAAAGTTAAACAATGTCTCTTATGTAAGAGCTCCGCTATAGGGCGACCAGTTATCTGGGTGGAAAAAAACAATCTGAAGGACCTTGGCGCGTGAGGGATTTTGGGTACACTACACGTCACGATAGGGATAGTGTTCCAGACACACCTATGCCGACGTCCCATTTCGGTCCCCGAATGACAAGATGCAATACTCTGCGGTTACCACTGGATGTCGGACCATATGCACAGCATGTGATTCTAAGCAGATTAACGAGCATCAGTCCATCGGGCAAGCGTACAGTAATCACACACATCGATAGAAATGAGGGCAACATCTGAGCTTTCTCAGTGTCCAGTGATGCCGCAACTGTCCCAGCACGGGCACTAACTTGTGATATCACACAGAACAGCAGTCTCAGATTCAAAACAGTTGATCTGATGGGAATGAATCCCGACTGGTCCGGGTGTACTAGAAGCATGTGTAGAAGACGACGTGAGGCCAATATCTTAGCCAACACCTTTGCATCTGCATTGATCAAAGACATGGTCAGTAAGAATCCACATCATGGCAAGGCTTGTTGGGCTTCAACAGCACTGTTATAATTGCCTTTTGTAAAGATGGGGAGAATACCCCTATCGAGAGATTCCTCTCACACCTGCAACAATCTGTGGGCTAGCTCCTGATGGAATTCTTTACATAGTTCTAACCCCATTCCATCCGAGCCCGGTGCCTTCCCGGAAGCCAATGACTTCACAGCCGAGACTACATCCATGGCTGCTCCAGGCCCTGACATGCCCCTTCAAACAATGTAGGGAGCTCAATGCCATTCAAGTAACGGATAAGATTTACGTCCGTTGTGGTGTCAGAATTAGCGTAAAAATTTCCATATAATTTTCGTTGACCAATATTGTACCGTCCTGTCCCCAAATCCCAGTGACAGACTGCCTAAAGCTTTCGGCCTTAAGATATTCTAGCCAGTAAGCAGCCCCCCTTCACCATAATGCCTGGCCCTGATGGGTGCGTACATGTATATTTCCCGGAACTGTGCCAGCTTGTCCTGGATCAGTCCCAACACAGGCCCACTCTGTCCCACCATAAACATTCGCCAGCTCACTTAACTGATTCTCAACCCCTTTCAATCCCTGCCTAAGACCCTCAAGAGCGCCAGTGGATGCAGAAAGAAGCACCCCTCTCATCCATACCTTGAATGCCTCCCATAACATAGAAACATAAAACACATTTGCACTGACCCATCATTAATGACAAATAATTCAGCAATGTCACAGTGTAGTGACCCCACCAAGTTTGCATCTTTTAGCATGGCCAGGGCCATCTTCCATAAAGGCTGTGGCTTGGGGCAGTGTGCAAAAACCAAAGACAGCGCTACAGGGGAGTTTTCCGATGATATTCGAGGATAAATGCTACAGTCTTGAACCACCAATATCAACTCAGAGGTAAGTAACCAGGAATGTATGCGTGATCCAGAATCATGGACTGACATGTAAAAAGTATATTCTCTAGTATTCAGGTACAATTATGCCATACATCAGCCAGGGCAAAGTATAACATCAACTGGTGAAGTGTCTGGGCCGCTCTGGTCAGCATGCTTGGGGCACCAGATGTTCTGTCCACTTGATTATCCAAATTTGCCCCCAAATTATCCATGATCCATCAACATTTGTCATTTCATCCTAAATCTGCTAGTAAAACTCATCTACATTTGGTCCCTATTTGTTAACGAGTATGTCCAGGCTGCCTGACAGAGCGCGCCAGAATATCGAACTAGGGGGCCACACTGATCCCAGAGATCTGAAACCCCAAAGAGTGATGAATAAGGGTGAGAACGCACACGACTACGAAGAATAACCTGTGTAATATATGAAGGGGCCCCATCTGAACTCAAATATCTTATGAACCCATCCCAGGGAATGCGTCTCATGGAGCATGAGTATCTTAGGCCCATAGTCAAGCCTGGCCTTAAAAGGGCTAGTAAGCCCATGCATATTCCATGTTAGTAGCGTAATTGGGAGACTCCCCCATTTGTCCCATCACCTGCTATGTGCATATACTTCTGCCCCTGCACTCAATGTATCATGTGCAGCTGCCTTCCGCATGACTGTTTAACATTTTTACTTTTAAACCCCTTCCCACCACCACCAACCCTCACCATCCACTCCAACTTGACAGTGTAACCCATTTCGTGCCACCTTCGGAACAACATGGAGCAGAGTGAGAACATCAACACAACCTTGGAGTTGTGACAACGTCCAGCATAGTGTCCATAGAAGCACTCAGAACATGTCAATAAAGAGCTGAAATAATGATTGCCAGACACAGTGACCTATATTCATTCACCCGATAGTGATTGTGCCACCAATGATGCACGATCTTTCCTACCCATGTCTGGACCACGGCCCACCGAGACAGGTATAGACCATTCGATGTATGCCACAGCCTCCTCAAGGGATTCGAAGAAATGTGCCCTCCTGCCATATTGCATGCGCAATCTGGCTGGGAACATCATGGCATATTGTATTGGTCTTTCTCGCAGAAGACCTTTAACATGATCATTTGTTCTCCTAGCGGCCTGGACCCTCGCAGATATGTCCGGGTAAATGTGCACTCTGGCATCCTCATACTGAAATGTGCCTTTCTCTCTTGCCAACTTCAGGATCAAGTCCCGGTCGCATTGTCCACAAGGCCTTCTGGGGCCTGAGACCGCGATATCTCCAACTCTCTCTTCGGAAATATCTTTCCACTCTAGCAATTCGCTACTCCAACTCTGAGGGTCAGGCACTTCTCCAAGCAACGTGTTGAGGGCAGATCGCTCTCTTCGGCTGGGGCCTCCCTCTGGAACAGCCTCCCTGCCTCTCTGAAACTTGAGCAGAACAATCTCCGGTTCCGGAAGCATCTCAAGACTTTCCTCTTTGCTTCCGCCTTCTCTCTTTCTCTTCCCTGCTGATCTCCTGTCTGATACTGCAGTGGTCACCTGACAACCCTCTGAACTTCCGGCCCAGGTCCCTGCCCGCCCAGTTGCACACGTGTACTGACTCCTGGCAACCCTTGCACTTGTGGCTGTATCTGCAACCCTACAGTCCCTTACATGCACTTATTCAGACACTTGTTGTCTGTACTTAACCCTTGCACTGCCACCTGCTGGCCACACTACTTGATCCTGTAACTTGCACTTGCCCTTCCTCCCCTTCCCCTGGAACTTTTCCCCTCCCCTCTCCCTTGCACGATCTCAATGTCACCTGGCATAGTAAGATCGTTGCCTTTGTCCTCCCTTTGTTTCCCCTCCCTTGCCTCGTCGCGCCTTGAAACACTTGTCTATAGGCGCGTTATAAATGCCATATCATATCAATTTCACAGCCTAGCGATGATTGCATGTGGTGGCACTCCCGGCTGCGGGAGCAGTGTCCGCGACCAATGCATCCTCACAACCAAAAACTGTGCAGAAAATTGTGCATTGCTGAATATAGATTGTAACAAGCGCTCCACAAACTGCTCCATAGGCCCTTAGACTGCTTTCTCATGAATTTGCACTATTCGGACGTTGTTTCTGTGAGAGCAACATTGCAAATCATTGCATTTTATATGCACCACCAGTAGTTCCTTCTTAAAGGCCTGAAGATCTTGGCCATGCGCCCCCGCCCCACTGTGTCTTCCAGGTCACCGACACATGTTTCCACCACTGTAATTCGGCAGATTTTCTTATCTAGTTTAGCATGCAGGGAGTTAATGTTGGAGACAACATCATCAAGCTTGGTGTTTAGTGAGGCAAACTCTGCCTGCATCTTTGTAATGTAAGGATCCATGGTGGCATTACCTGTGGGAACCCCCCTCACTGTCACCTGCTGGTGCGTCTGTCTCAGTAGAGTTTCTATGTGGGGTACATGTGAATGAGTCCATTGGACCCCTCTTGTTCATCCCGTTTACCGGGGTCATGTCTGCAGGAGTCCAAAGAAATGTCACTGAAACACTGGTATACAAGGCCCCACATAAGTTCAAAATCACAATATACCAGTTCTGTGCGGAGCTCGTGGGTCGACAAGGGTGCATCGCTCCTAAATTGCCCAGTAAATTTATGCAGTTAGTTTTCGTCAAAGATGTGCCCCTGCGGGGAAAGGGATGGAAGTACCCCACGGGTGCCCCAAGCACGCGCTAATTCAACCAGACGCTCACAGGCCAGCCTCAAATTTGTATCTCTGCTTCAAAGATAATGGTGGAGTCCCCTTGGAGACCATGTTGCAGCCACCAACACAGGCTGCCTCCAAATTATTCCACCGCGACTGTGCTTCACAATTATGGAGCCTGCTTCCAGCACTCCCATCAATATGCCAGTATTTTTGTTACAGGAGACCTGTCTGCCACATGTGGGACCAGCAGCGGCCCCAGCTGCACTCCGCCGGGCTATCACCAAGGGGGCACCGACAGACACTGCCCCAAGACTGCTACGATAATGGCGAATGCCTTTACTCCAAGGCAGCAAGCTCCCAGCGCCTGCACTAACTGCCCCACCGCCCCCAGCAGAGCAAAGTATCAGGCGAGCCAGCCTGGCAGAATTTATGCAGCGGTTTTGACTTGCGATCCGCAAATCCAGACGGCGCACACCCGCAGCCAGGCCGCCCAGCCTCCAGGAGCCAGTTCCTGCTCTGAGACATCCAGGCGCCCCAGCACTCACCAGGCCGTCGATTAGTTCTACCATGCCGAACGAGAGGATATTTAGTCAGGATGTTGTCAGATGCAGAGCTGTCAATTGAAGCAGCCATTTTCGCTGCTGCTCAGCAGACCCCCACCCTTCGGCAAGCCCACTTCCTGGTTTAGATGAAGTGGCGAAACCACCTTGGCCAGGAATTTGGCATGGTTGTGCAGAAGTACTTTATCGATATGAAAAACTGAATGGTTTGCACTAGGACATCGCCTGCAGCTCACTAATCCTACGCGCCGAGGTGAGCGCTACCAGCCGAACCGACTCTGGCATCACCAGCTTGACGTCGGCAGAAGTCATTGGCTGAACAGGCTTGCGCTGCAAGGCCTCCAACACCACATTTAGGTCCCAGACGGAAAGGAGGCGTGTTTACCGGCGGAAACAACCTTGTTAAGCCCTTTAGGCTTGCTTTGACCAAAGGCAGAAAGGCTTTGAGTGCCAGGCCCACTGCCCTGAGCTCCAGAAGTTTCATGTGCCTCAAGGTCTCCTTACCCGACCATGAGCCGCAAATGAAGTAGTCACCCAGAGTTGCCCCCAGCCCTGGAGGGAAGCATCTGCTGTCACCAAAAGAGAGGGCTTCGGCTGCAAGAACGGAGCCGGAGAACGAGAGCGGAGCCCCCACGGCCTCTGTGCAGTCGAGGAGCCAACAATGGAGGTCCGGGTGAAGAGTGTGCAGGATGAGCAGCCTGACCGACTGTTAGGCAGAAACCTGTGCAATTCCCTTAGGGACCACTGCAAAAGGCTTAAGACTACAGGTGTTGGCAGTAAACCCAATTGGTAGCAGTCTGTACCACACAGATTTACCTGGTAGCTGTGGCTGAGCAGCCAGACTTCTCTCAAGAAGCGTTAGACAGAATATAGAGTATACAAGATAGGTACAAAGATACAGTAGCACAAGCAAAAACTGACCAGAGCTTGGGTATAAAAGTATATAATTATTTATTTAAAATCACACTTTGTAAAATACACTTACACTAATATGGCAAGCAAGTTCAAACACAGTCACTATTGATATATATACATCCCTGATTACTTATTGAACAAGTCTTAGTTAAAACACCACTTATTTACAGACAGAGGTGAGCGCTTAACCTAAGATGGAACTCCAATAAGTTAGTTAAAAAGGGAGGGAAAAAGGCAGAATTAGGAAGATACACAATACCAACACTTTGTGGAGAACGAGAGCAAGTCAGAAAAGGCAGAGTCTACTGAGGAGCAAGAAAGTCATAGGCCAGGCCCCCTCTTGGAGAGAGGGGGAGGCGGAATGTGTCCAAGATCACACAGTTGAATAGTACTTTAAAGAGTCGTTGCAGATAGTTCGAAAAGGGTTGGATCAGTTCAGAAAAGTTAGTCAGCAGGTCCCAAGTCACCCCAGGATAGAAAGTCAAGGATTTACGGGACACCTTGAACAGTCTGTTGCAAGGGAGACCAGGCGGGACACAGTACCTGAAATGGTGAGAAAGCTCCAGCGGGGGCAGTTGTTCCTGGCAGTGGGTGAAAGTCGGTGTTTCGTCCAGGGGAAGAGAAGATCTCGACGTGGAGGAAAGCTGGAGGTCGTTGCACTGCCAGGGAAGAAACCAGCCGCAGAGTTTCCTGGTTAAAAGGTACTACCCTTTTATTCACAGTAGTGGTGAAGCGTGGCTATCCGGCCGCCGGGGTGCTTGGCACAGGCAATCCGACCACGAGACGATCCAGGAAGGCAAAAAGAGGGAAAACTGGTTATCCCCACCAGTTCAGAGGAAGAAGACTCTCCGGGATGAAGATCTTCTCTGTCGTTGGGAAGTGGTGAGACGGTTCAGCAGGGCTCCACTGGTGGTGTCTTCGTTGCAGGTCGGCTCAGCTTCTCCCTCTTCGGATTCTGTGGTCCTGTGGCGACTTCTGAAGTTCCAGTCCCCAAAGCCCTGGTTTTATGCAGAAAACCCCCATTCATCAGTCCTAGCTGTCACTCAGACATGCTAAGTGGTGAGCCGGGCGGCTCACCACTGGGCCAATCACACAAGAGTGCGACTTGAGTTGCCGAGGCAACTCAGTCCAGGGTACCTAACCCCCTCCCACACATCCTGTAGACCCAGACAGAATGGCACCACTTTTGGAGGCTTCTGTGGAGAAGCCCGCCAAAAAGTGGAACTAAGGGCTCGACTTGGGCTGGAGTTACAGAGGCTAACACAAACGCCATTTTAAAACTGAGTCCTGGCAAAAAGACCCAACCGGGGAATAAATATTAAATAAATAACCCGGCGGTATCTTTAACATTGCACCAAAAAAAGTGGTGCGTTTAAAATGAATGGGAAAATCCCATAGGAAATATTCTGGTGGAATATTTTGCGTGGTAACCACTGCCACCAGCCAGAAACTCGGCGAGGGGGGACTGCACAGTGCCCCCTCTAAAAACAGACCCAGGGGCAATCTAATTACCCCTACCAGTACTTCCACAATATGATTGTTTGTACTGGTTCTGTTCATAATTTAAGACTAGTAAAGTCAATGGTGACTTTACATGTCCTGGGAGACAGTCAGTCCCAGGGTATGGAGTCTTTGTTTGGGGGTCACTATGACACCCCTGTGTTACTGCACTGAGGGTGCTGTGTAACACACTTACCAAAAATACATGAAACCCTATGGACTAAAAGACACCATAGCCCATAAAACACATTTCAAAGTCAAAGGATATCTCAAATCATGTCTAAGAGTGGGGAAAAAGAGTCTCACTCTTAGCAGGAGAAAATAATAAACCCCAAAAATCCAGCAAAGCTGCTGGGGGACTCACTAGGTTTGGGAAATTAGCATTAACAGAGAATTCTCCCCAACACCGACTGCAACCCGGTTTCCTGGTCCCATGAGGACACCAAATGAAGTTGAAGACACCTCATTTTGAGTCTGGCGTGCAGTACTGTAAGGACACTAGGCCATGAGTCCCAGCAAGTGCTGAAATCACCACACTGAGGTTGAAGGGTTGGACAGGAAATAGCAAACTGCCTTAAGTAGAGATTCAATCTGTCCGCTAGGGGAGAGGACCCTCTGAACCACCGCATCCCACCTGACGCCCAGAAACAAAAGATCCTGCGAGGGTTGCAGCTGCGATTTCTTTTGGTTGAGGGATAGAATATGTGACATGCAGGTCTTTGTGTGACACACATCTTTTAGGTCAAAGGAACACATCCAGACTCAGCTGAGCCGGTGTTATTATCTTGAAGCGTTTGAGAGGGAGCAAACGGTTGAGGAAACCCACCTGGTTATTTTGGGCACTGCACAAATCCTGGAATAATATCCAGAGCCCCTGTCTGGAAGAGGAACCTGCTCCACTGCTTGCATGTTCAACAAGTGTAAGATCTCCCTTAATAGGACAGGAGACCCCATCTGCAGCAACAGTGAGGTAGAAGGAAGAGAAAGACTGAACCCCGCCGACATAATGGTTTCAAGGATTGAAGAAAAAACTACTCCAATTGCTCACTGACAGAGCCAGGTGGCCCCCCCACAGGAGAACTGTGGTCCCTACCTGAACCTCATTGTTTCTTATTGTCAGAGACCGGCATGGAGGAGGGTGAGTGAAAGAAACCCAGTGTGGTCCGCTGTACACTTTTCTGTGCTCGCTCTGTGACATGTCCAGTTGGCGAACCTTCCAATTGCGGAAAAAAACCTTGAACCAACCAAATGAGCATGGGTGTGTGTTCAACCTATCATGACCTTGGAGGAAAGGCTTGGGTCCTGGCTTTGTAAGAATTGCCAAAGACTCAGTCTTTGTGGACGTTTTCTTTTTCATTAACTCGTCATCCGTGGACAAGTGGAACAAGTCTGAACCCTCGATAGGGAGGCCAAGGATTCTGTCCTGCACATCGACAGAAAACAGGGTTGCATGCATCCAGGCAGTTCTTCTCATTTCTACGCCAAGGCACAGATCCCTGCTGGCAGTATTGAAAGGGGAGCCTGAGGACTCCAGGACATCCTGCGCAACTGTAAAGCGGGATTGGCAGAGGTGCGTAAAGGCGGCCTGACTATCTAGCGGCAAGCTCAGGAGGAAATCCCCTATTTCCCTCCACAACATTTGATTCCCTGCGGCGATGGTGGCATTGGCGTTAGACTGCCAGAGGTGTAGACTCACATTGAGGTAGGTCCTTTTCCCGAAGGACTCAAGAACCTTGTCCTCCTTGGACAAGCAATTGAAAGCAGAGCCAGCCGCAGTGGAACGTGAGGGTTTTGAGTGCATGGAAACAGCAGCCACAAGAGAGGAGTGAGGCTGTGGATGAGAAGACAGCAGCGCCTCTTCACTCTCCAGGAGACGAAAGCGGCTATCAAGCTTCTTATTCAGCTAGGATTGGCCCTCAGCTTCTCTCAGATCTTCTTAAAGAGAGTTAAGGATGTCTTTTTGCAAAGGGATGCCAGAGCGGAATGTTGCTCAAAGGGCCAGGACCTCCTCTAGGACACCCTGATTCTTGTTGTGTCTTTTCTGGCTGCGGCATGCCCAGAAATTAAGCCAGGCCTTGAAGACCATCATGAAAGGCCTTGACCGAGGCCGATGTCTCATCCTCCTGTGCCTCGTTGTCACCATCGTCGTCCTGGGAAGGAGGAGGGGAGTCTGGGGTCTGCTCAATAAATACAATAATAATAATAATAATAAACAAAAACGTTAGACAACTTTCTACACTCTCCCCATTGTGTAGGCCAAAGCCTGAAGCATGGAACGCAGTCGGCAAGGCGCTTGGATCTCTGGAGGGTGGGTAGACGTCGAGAGTCACAGGATGTGTCGAGAGAACTTGCCGAAGGCGAGATATGACCAGTTATTTGTTTTTTTTTAAACTTTGTTTTTATTGCAGTTTTATTACATCAAGAACATTACTGGGACTGTGATACAAATTCAGACTTCCCTTTCTCCCCCCTTCCTCCGTTGTCACATCCTTATCTTTACTACTTTATCCCATTCCCCCCTACCTCCTCCCGCCAGTGAACGGTGTCTTCTTCTACAAAATACCACCATCGCCAAACCTTTCAGTTGTGAGGTGTGGGCAGTTTCTTCTCCTGTCGATAGACCATGTCTTTGTCCGCCTCTGGAGAGGCATACTCCAGAATGCGATTTTATCACGCTCAGGTAGACCCTACAGTGGGTGTGGGTGGGCACTCTCCACGTGTGTTTGTTCATCTGCTGGAGCCCATCTACCTACACATTGTACAATGCATTCCTCTACTTTTTGTCCAAATATTTAGCCATAAATTCACCCCATAACATTTTGTGCAGCGCCGCCTTCCCATGGAGTGCTGCGGTTATCCTCTCCATTATACATATTTTAGGGTGACATTAATCCACTCTTTCTTCCCTGGTATCTTGGCACCTTTCCATTGCATCACAAGGCAGGCTCTTGCCGCGAGTAAGAGAGGCGCTGCTATCCCTGTCATCCTCCTGAATTCCCCATCGATCTCCTCCATCCCAAATAATATCAAAAACGCCCATTAGTACGGTATATCCCAGCCAGTTCCCTAATCCACCCCAGGACCTCGTCCCAAAACACCCTAATACGGGGACAGCCCCACCACATGGGCCAATAATCGGCCCTCAGACCACACAAAACCAGCACATGGGGCTAGCTGACTGCATCATATTACCATCTATGAAGAAGCTTGATGGCGTGAAGCTTGTACTGACTGGCAATCGAGGTCTGAGAGGCCCCCTTACATATTATCCCTCAAAGATCAGAGTCGATTCCCAGGTCCTTCTCCCACCTTAGCCTCAGATTCTCCGTTGACTCCTTCCCTGCATCCATCAATGCTCTGTAAATGGCAGAGATCAAGCCCTTTGTTTCCCTTCCTTTGCCCAAGAGCTCCTCAAAGGGGGTGAGGTCCCTCTGAATCTTCTCCTCTCATTTCTCCCCCGTAAAGACTCCTTTAAGCTGGAGGAAGGAAAAAACCGAGACGGGGCCTTATGCCCAGTGCCGCTTCCAGGACCGTGAATGCAATGAAGGCGCCCAGTTTCCAGAGTTGGCCCACTCTCTTCAAGCCTGCCTCAAACTAAGCTTGGAATGTTTCGGGGTTCGGAATTGCCTCTCGGACCCTGGGTGCCCAGGTATGACTCAAGGGAGATGGCCACAAAGTAACTCCTTGCACGTCAACCAGCTCCCGCCAAAACTCCCATAAGGTACCCAAGATTGGGTGGTCCCTAACCCTGCACTGGAGATTATTTCTCAGTACCCACAGCCATTCTGACACTGTGGCGGGGGCTAAATTGGAATTACCTATATTAACCCATTGGAGTTCCTTCTGTCCTCTGAGATGGGGAATGAGGATCCTGAGCTGTTCTGCTTCATAATACTTCTTCAGATTCGGAAGCCCCACTCCACCCCTGTCTTTGGGCAACGTGAGGACATTTTATGCTACTCTCGCTTTCTTTCCCTGCCATAAGAACTTCCACTTTGACCCCTTAACCACTCGAAAGAAGGATTTCAGGAGGTGGATCGGGAGCATCTGACATGAGTATAAGAATCTAGGTAGGCATACCATCTTCAGGGCGTTCAGTCGTCCAAGTCAAGATATGGTTAGTTTTTCCCATTTTTCTAGTTCTGCCCGGAAGCCAGAAACAAGACGGGGGAAGTTGGCATCAAATAGGGCACCCATCTCCCTTGTGAGATGTTTCCCCAGGTATCGCAGGGAGTCCCCCTCCAACCATTAGTCTCAGCGGGGCAAATCTGTTACCATCTTCCTGCCCAAGTTCCTTCAATGCAAATAGTATCGACTTGGCCCTATTGATCTTGAAGCCAGATAGTGCACCATATTGTTCAATCAGTTGGATCGCACTAGGTACGGAGGCCCGGTGGTTCCCTACGTACAAAGTCATCGGCGTATAAAGCCGCCTTGTACTCCAGCCCTCTGTTAGGCAGAATCCTATGCAGTTCCCTTAGTGAGCACTACAGAAGATTAGGACCAGGGGTTGACTGGCCTATAGGGAACTCTGGAGATTTCCCGGTGGGCCTCTGCCCCCTGGGCCTCTTTTGTGTGGCATTTCCAAATGTTCTCATAGGAAAAGCATTGGGCTTGCTGAAAATGTGTCATATGGGGCCACTTTGAACATTATTTCCAGGGCCTCTTTTAGTTCCCAGTCCACCCCTGATTAGGACTACTTGTATATGCAATAAATCCCGTTTGGTATCAGTCTGTACCACACAGATTTAGTTTGTAGCTGTGGCTATGCAGTCAGACTTATCTCAAGAGGGAGATGAGCAGTATTCAGGGTTTACACAATAGCACTACAATACTATGGAACAAGGTAACACTGACCGAAGCTTTGTATCAAAAAGAATATATATTTATTTTACACACTCTTAGTTCAACACACAAATCACTATCATTAAAGTGAGTTAAAACAGTCAAGAAAAGTATACACAACTCCCTATTTAAATGGTAGACAAGTTTGAGCACGAGTGAAAACTGAGCAAAATGGCACAGTGTAAAACCAAGCAGAAATGGCACTCTATCAACTTCTTCAGAGGGAGGGAAAGTTATACAGGGTTAGACTCCTAAACACCCCAGCAACACTTCCCAATTGGATTGTGAACAAGTTAGGCAAGGCAGTATTGTAGCATAAGCAATACAGGTGAAAACCGAGCAAAATGGCACTTCACAATATTTAAAGGGGATGGAAAAGGAGGTTATAAGAGTTTAGGTGCACCAACACATTTCTTGAGGAAAAGCAATCTAGAGAAGGCAGTTGTAACAGATTCAGCCAGAGTCAATCGGCCTGTGCCAGAGTCAGTGGTACAAGGCAAAGTGCCCAGGATCAAACGGTTCTAGTAGCTGCAGTCAAGTCTTTGTTTAACGATTCAGAAAGGAGGGTGCAGAAAGTCAAAAGATAACGTTAGACGATAGGGGCGGCGAACCCAGAAGTTAAGTAAAGGATTTCAAACACCTTTAGCAGTACCCAATGAAACGGGAGGCCTGGCAGAACATTGTACCTTAAAAGTGGATGAAGCTCCTGCGGTGGCGGTAGTTCCTGGCAGTCCCTGCAGTTCGGGAGATCCAGCAGAGGGAGAGAGGCTCTCGTAGTGGAGGAAGGTTCGAGTCACTGCACTCCCCAGGGATGAAGCCAGCCGCGGTGATGCCAAAACGGAATAAAAGGTACGCTCCTTTAAATCGCGGTCGTGGTGGACGGGTGCATGGCTATCCGGTCTCCAGGTGCTTGGCACTGGCGATTCGACCAAGGCAGGTCCTGGAAGGCGATTGTCGAACTGGTTGGCCGCACCGCTCAAGGGAAGAAGACTGTTGCAGGTGAAGATCTTCTCGGGTCGTTGGAGAAAAGTGGTGAGGATCTGAGGCAGGGCTTCACCGGTGGTTCAGTCGTTGTAGATGTCTTCGGCTTCTCTCCTCTTTGGATTTCTTAGGTCCAGTGAAGACGTCTTGTCCTCCAGTCCTCAGATCCCTGCTTTTATGCAGAAAAACCCCCATTCATACAGCCTAGCTGTCACTCACACAGCGGGGTGGATATCCTGCGGGATAACCCCCCAGCCTATCAGGGCAGAGTGCGACTTGGGTTTCCTAGGTAACCCTGTCCAGGGTGCCTATTACCCCTCCCACCCATCCTGTCTACCCCAGACTCAGTGGCGCCGAAAGGAGGGCTTCTGTACAGAAGCCTGCCAAAAGGACGAACTAAGGATCACCGACCTGGGTTAGGATTTCAGAGAAAGACACGAGAAAGAAACATTATCAAAGATCTGGCAATAAAACCCTACCGGAGAAAAGTTAATAAAAAAATAAACCGAAGGTTTGTTAGAGGCTGTCAGTAAAAGTGGTAGCCTCGAACAATGGGAAAATCCCATAGGAAAATATTCGCAGTCGAATATTTATGGCAGTAACCATTGCCACCAACCAGAAACTTTGGAGGGAGGGACTGGACGGTACCCTCTCGAAAATAAACACCAGGGAAAAACTAATAACCCTTTCCAGTACTTCCATAGTAAGATGGGTTGTACTGGTTTTGTTCATAACTATTGACTAGTAAAGTCAATTGGGACTGTACATGCCCTGGGAGACAGTAGTCAGTCCCAGGGTATGGAGTCTATGTTTGGGGGTCACTATGGCACCACTGTGTTACTGCACTGAGGGTGCTGTATAACACACATGTAAAAAGATGATACCTATGAGTGTGAGAAACCCCCATAGACCATAAGCACAAAAATAGCCTAAAACACACAATAGCCATCTGTCTAAGAGTGGGAAAAAGAGTCTCACTCTTAGCAGGAGAAAAAATAAACCCTTCAAATCCAGCAAAGCTGCTGGGGGACTCTATAGGTAATGGAAATTAGCCTTTTAAGAGAATTCTCTTCTCCAATTCTCTGAGCCAGAGGTCCAAGGGAGAGGGCGAACAAAATCGGCGAAAGGGGGCAGCCCTGCCTCATGCCACTACTTAAGTTGAACTATCGGGAGTAATCTGCATTAACCGCCACTGATGCCCTGGGAGAGGTGTACACCGCCATTACGCCCCTGATGAACCTAGAGCCCAATCCCACCTTGCCCAGGACCTCCTCCAGAAAGCCCCATTCCACCCTGTCAAACGCTTTCTCAGCGTCCACTGCGAGAAGGGCTGGATCGTCCCCCATATTCTGTGACTCGTGGCTCAAATGCAAAGTTTTCCACATTGTATCCGCTCCCTGTCGCCCCAAGTTTCGCTGCCAATACCCTCGTATAGATTTTGGTGTCAATGTTCAAGAGTGATATGGGGCGGTAAGACCCACATCTTTTGGGGTCCATGCCTTCTTTATGGATCATCGTGATTAGTGTGTGTGAGAATGATTCAGGGGGATCCCCCTTCTCAAGGTTATCATTAAGGAGCTCCATAATGAAGGGGAGGAGGGGGGAGATACATGATTTATAAAAGCCAGCCGTGGAACCATCTTCTTCCGGGGCCTTCCCCAGAGGTAATCTCAACACCGCCCTTTTAATTTCCTCTCCCGTAATTGGGGCATCCAATGAGTCTGCCTCTTCCAGAGCGAGTTTCGGTATCTGCGTCTCAGCTAAGTATGACCCTATTCCCGCCTTCCACAGACCAGCCTCTGATTTATATAGGGCCTTATAAAATGTTGCAAATGCCTCTGGGATCCCCCCCTCCATCCCTGGGATCACCTCCGTCCCTGGCTCCCACCCTCCTCCCTCCCCATCTATGGCCGTCACTCACCTTTCGGGGCGCTGTCCGCATAGTCTGGCGGCCAGGAGTGCATCGGCCTGATCCCCCTTCTCATAAAATGTTTGTTTCAGGAACTGTAATTTCCTAACTATTTGGCCTTCTTCGAGGTGTCAAAGCTCTTCCCTTTTCCGTCTGGCCTCGAGGACCCTGATCTCCCTCTCCTCAGCGGCTTCCCTTGCCCACCTGTCAAGGTGGGCATCTCCCCCCTCAGCTTATTCTTTATTAGAGCCTTCTCCCTCTTTTTCCTAGCACCTTCCCTAATCAGGATCCCCCGCCACGGCGCCTTCCCCGCTTCCCACACCGTCTTTCTTGGGACCTCCCCCGTATTATTCATTTTGAATTATTCTCCAGTTTCCTTAGTCATCTCCGTTCTGAACAGAGGGTCCTTCCACAGTGACTCATTGCATCTCCACTTTGACTGGGGAGATTTCTGAACCTAGCGCCACATCCCACAGGCCACCCGTGACGTACAGTTAGTTGATTCTAGTGAACATACCGTGGGTTGCCAAATCCCTTCTCATTCGGGTGAAAATGCTGCCATGCGTCTCTGAGCCCATAAACTCCCAGCATCTCCATGACCCCGGCACGCGCCCTAGCCCGCGGATCCTGTGCGCTGGGATCCCGCCCCCCTGCCTGTCCAACTTAGAATCAGCCCATAAGTTGAAGTCACCACCCAGTATTATATGCCTGGAAGCCTCCATCATTTTCAGGAGTGTCCTCAATAGAAACCGCGGCTGAACCGTATTGGGACAGTACACGGTCGCCAGTGTAAATCTCACGTTGCGTACAATGCCCACAACCATCAAGACCCTACCTTCTACATCTGCCCACAATTTGGTCACCTCTATTTTGATGAGAATACCTACCCCCGCCTTCCGCAAAGGACCCGAATCCCAGTATTCCTGCCCCAGTCTCACACCAAGGATCCTCCGTTCCTCCCCTTTTGCATATTTGGTCTCGTGTAGGAGCATCACGTCAAGGCCCGCTCTCCTGAACTCCCTGACCACTAGGGACCTTTTTGTGGGTGAATTCAGTTCCTTAACATTTAATGTGCCAACCCTAAGGCCACCCCCCTGAGAGCCTGCATCTACCGCAATTCTAGCATTTCCACACCCGTACCACCACCTGCCTACCAGGCCGGCCAAATCCAAAACTATGCCTCCACACTGACACTTACGCTCAACTTGAAGACCCACCCCCCATTCCAACCCCCACCCCTTCAAAGGCATCCAACACCACCCGGTTATCACCACCAGCTGGGACTGTTCACCTACTCAATTATTGAGCCCCCTCTCCGCACCCCACCCCCAAATAGGCCACATCGCTACAGATCCCCGTCAAGTCCCGGGAGTCCAGTATCCCACCTTCTGGTACATTGTTAAAAACACACGCACTCCGGAAATCTCACGGAGCCCCCCCCGTCTAACTATAAAAACTCACTACAGTCACGACCTCCACACTTAATCAACATTACAGCGCACCCGGTGTGTTTCAGGGAGCCCCAAAGGTGAAGCGTTCATTCTCCTGTACTTTCTGGAGCCCGGTATACGCCTCAGTTATGGCCCTTGAATACGCCATGGTCTGTCGTCATCCGCTCTCTCACCCTGGTTCTGCTCATTCTAGGATTCGCCCAACAGCTTGGACATACATCTACGGATGTCCCTCTTCGTCCTCAGTCTATGCTTTTGCCCTTCCAGTTCAAATGTGAGGGAGCACGAAACTCCCATCTATAGCGCAGAACCTTTTCCTGTAACCACTTTGTCAAGGGCATGCACATCCTTCTCCTGGTCAGGGTCAGTGATAGATCGTGGAAAATCAACACTCTAGCAGAGCCGTAGGTAATCGGGCCCTTCTGCTTTGCTTTCTCCAAGATTTTGGTTTTGTCACTATAGTTATGAAACTATACTAAGACCACCCTGGGGCCTCCGGCAGGCCCCCCCGCTCCATGTATCCTCTCGATCTTCGTCTCGTTGATGGAGCCATCCTCAAATACCAACTTTGTAACTTCATGGAGAGTTCTTTTCAGGTCTTGCTCCGATTCCCCTTCCCTGTCAGGGATGCCAAAGAGTCTAGGGTTGTTCGACCATTCCCGAATTTCCAAATCGTCCATATGCAGACTGAATTCCTCATCTCGACTCTCCATGTCCGCAATTTGTTCGTCCATTTGTGTCTCTAGGGTAGTGAATGATGTCTGGTTGTTTTCGACTTCATCCAGGCACTCTTCCATCTGGTCTATCCAATGGGTAATTTTGTCAACCCTGCTTCCGATGTCTGCCTTCATGTTCCTTACTTCTTCCATCAGGGCGGCCACGTCATTCTTTGTTGCTGCCAATACCTCCACCGACGCCTCCATTCTGAGGTGCTTCAGGGTTTCCGGCCCAGGATGTTGTGGGTTATATTTGTAGGCAGCTAATTTCTGACGTGCTTCCATCCACCTCTTCCCGTAGCCCTTTGCGTGACCCTCAGTTCGCTCTGGCCACTTATGTTCTATGGATGGGAGCTGCCACCTCTAATGCAACAGTCCCTTCAACGGTCTGCTATCCTCCTCAGTGGTGTTGCTCAGATGCTTAAAAATCAGGACCCTGGATTTATTTGAATTAATTCTGAGATCATAGCTTTGTACATAGATTTCCAAGACGGACAGCAACCTCTGGAGTCCCACCTGAGAGTGATACAGTACCACCACGTCATCAGCATAGGCCAACCAGCTGATTTTAGTTGAGCCGATGCGCGGTGATACAAGACCACTCTCCCCTAAATTTTGGCCGAGGCCAGCCATAAAAAGGATAAAACAGAAGCAGCGCTATCAGGCAACCCTGACGAACCCCTCTTTCCACCCGTTTGGGTCCTGATAATTGGCCCGCTCTGGAAAGTCTGACTCTCATCTTGGCATTTTGATGCAATTCAATCAGGATAGAGACGAGATTAGGGTGAACCCCCATGCATACAATTTGTTCCACAAGAGACCCCTATTAACAGTGTAAAAGGCTTGGGAGAGGTCAATCCAAGCCCCGAAGAGAGGCAACGCCACCTTCGATTCCCGAATCCCCATTTAAACAACTGAGAACCCACCATTGAGAGAGGTGGATATTCCCTTTCTAAAGCTAGTTTGCTGATTTGGTATTATTCCATTAGATTTGGGCCATTCCTCCAACTCCCTTGGGATTAATCAGACAAAAATGTTGCTGTCGGCATTCAATAGCGAGATTGGTCGATAATTCACAGCTAAAAGTCTATGGGCCTCATTACGACCCGGGCGGTAAGGGATTACCGGTACCGGTAAGGGCACTGGTACCGGTAATCCCTTACCGCCCTATTACGAGTTCCCTTTGCGGGTCCTCCCTTAACGCCTGGTTTTAGCAGGCGTTAAGGACGGGACCCGCAAAGGAACTTTGGTGCTAATAACGGTACTGCAATTTGAGGTACCGTTATTGGCACCTTCCCCATTCCCATTGAGCCCTATGGGGGCTCAAATGGGAATGGAGAAGGGCCCTGGTGAATGGGGAATTACCGCCCCCACCAACCTTGGAATGGGGTGGTAATAGCTCCATTCACCAGGGCGGAGTCGGTAAGGATTTGGAGGCAGCCATGGCGCTAATAGCGCCATGGTTACCTCCAAACGCCTAATGAGGCCCTATCTCTTTTTTTAAAAAACGGGATCGTGATTGAGTTTGTCCATGATTCTGGGAGTTCTTTTGACATAATTATTTTGTCAAATAATAGTTTAAGTACATGGGCCCACAACAATGAGTTCATTTTTAGGGTCCAATTACTAAGACCATTCCGACGCTCTGCTCTAGAGGAGGAGGAATTATTTATTAATAGTTCTATATCAGCGCTGGTGTATGTTAGAGACCATTGAGCAATTTCCATTCTCTCTGGGATAGGAGCACCTAAAGACCCATAAACTTGAGAGAAGTGGTCGTCCCATTTCTGTTCTTGTACAACAGTGTCTTGATTGCACATAAGCAAGTCTTGTTTTGCTACCAGAATAGCCCAGAAATTTCTCGAATTTCTCTGGTTTAAGGACCTGAGCATAAGTTCTCCATCGTGCTGCATGATGGACGACCTGAATGACCGTTTCCAGTTTCTATATTGATTTTTAATGAGGCTGAGAGCTGTCTCATAGGATTTTCTATCGAGTTTTGCTTTTTTTTAAATCTGCTTTTTGATGTCTTATGATCTTCTTTTGTTCCAACACCTGAACATTAAAGGCATGTTTATGCAGCAACTGGCATTTTTGAGTACCAGATTTCTGAGTATCCAAATCTAATAGTAGCAGATGAAAAACTAGCAGGTTTACAAAAATCTGACAGTTGTTGCTCAGACCGATTAACAGCTATATCTTGAAGTCTGCTAGTCAGATTTTTACCCCCGCCCCTGTCGAGTTTCCTAATACAGTTAACAGCAATATTCACAGACAATTTGCACAAATATGACGACACATTTGCGGAATGATACTGATAATTTGATCATTGCATGGTCATCAGTGTTCCCTTCTACCACAATTAACATCACACAGTTTTCAAATATTTTCCTGGAGACAAAAAATAATCAATTGTAGAGAAGGATGTTCCCCTATGCCAAGTAGGAATACTCGGGATGTCACCCCTAACATTTCCATTAAGCGTCCATAAGTCCCACCCCATCATGAAATTAGCCCAGGCTAATACATTGGGTGTTGGATATCGTGATTTTCCTAAGACCTGATCTTTTGTCGTTAGGCAGTGAATTTAGGTCTCCTGCTATTAGTACTTCATCCATAGGGAACAGAGATAGTATCTCAACTAGCAGATCTGATACTTTTTGCAAAAAATCACGTAGACACCGTCCCCGACAGTTCCAATACAGATTTCCTATAATCCAATTTAAGCCAATATTTCGGCCCTTACACTCGACCCTTACTATCAGAACGCCTTGCGCTTCATTTGATAACAACCTGGAAGCATAGAAAGCATTATTTTTACAGGCAATCATCAATCCCCCGGAAGGTCTACCTCCCTCAGACCCAGAAGCCAATTGCTGGAACGTGGAAAATGTATCTACCCCAATTAGACAGGTAAACCAGGTTTCCTGTAATAGAATCAAGTCGAAAGACCCAAAAATATAAGTTTTCCTAGGCTCCTGGGGAAAAAAAGAGTTATATCCTCTGGTATTCCAAGAGAGTATCCTGAGGTGATTTTTTTACTAGAGGCTCTGCTGTTGGATGCCCATTCTGAGGAGAACTTGAGAAAGTGTTTAATTCAAACAACATGAATATAACGTGGTGATTGCTTATGGAAAATAAAGGAGGCACTGTTCATATTAAAAGTCTCCTGTTATTTTATTGTGACCATTTCATCTTGGTCGAGGGTTGCTTTATTTGCAATAATAACTTGTACTTCACGTAGCGCCTTCGTGTTAAAAGTGCTGGGAGAAAGAGAATGATCACTGCTCAACGTAATGTGCAGAGTTGCGTCAATGAAGGGGATCACCAAGGCAATACATTACAGCTCTGCAAAGGAGCACCAGGCTTTTTCAGGCCAGATTATTTTTTTTTACATTTTTTAATTTTTTTAATTAAATGATTGTTTGTATACACCTTTTTCATTATCGTCTCCAATTTCTGCATTTTAAATCACATAAAAGTAAAAAAGAAAGAAAAGGGGTCCGTGGAGAAGGACAGTTAGGGTCCCAACCATGTATGTGACTTTCATTGTTCAAATCCATTCGGTAAATTTCCTTGCTTCAAGCGTTCCAACACACTTGACAACTAGTCCATTCCTTGGTATTAATCCGGTATTGCTTCACTGAAGTTAAGTCTTTCCTAGTGCCTTTCTCCAGAATTGTGTCACTCTGAATATGAGCCTCTTACGATTGCCCAGCATTAGTGTTGCACAGCGCTCTTCTTTGTCACACGAGGAAAATTCAGGGGGCATCATTGCGGTTTTGATTGATCTTTCATTGCCAAGGGCTGGGCATTCCATGATGATATGGAAGAGATTTAGATTGGGATTCACTTTCGCAGAAGCGACAAGTATTCAAACTGGTCGGGATTCGTTTAGTCTGGGACAGAACCTCTATTGTTGGAAGCAGATTGAGATACATACGAAGGAATAGATCCTGAGTCTGTTGGCAGAGAAAGAGTTTCAGGTAAGAAGGTCATTGGTTGAGAGCTGTGCTTTCATACATACAGTTTATCGTCAATTGGTATTGAGAATTTATGGTTATTGTGTCAAACAAGTCATTTCGTTGTATTGTTTTTTTCACTTGGAAGGGTCGTCGCCGCAACATTTCCTTTGTTGCTTCCAATTTGTCCCTCATCTGCATGCAGGCTTCTTTCCTCTTTCCATAAAATGAGTATTGCGTCATGTGATGAGTTTGCTCTTGATCGTAGCAAGTTGATCGGTGGTAGGTTGTCATCTGTTAGAGTTTTCCTGAATAGATCCAGTGATTTCCATGTTACTATTGAGTCCATGGATTGTAGGTGTTAGGGAGAATTCTCACAAATGTGCCAATTCCCTCAGCCTTAGAGACTCCAAGCAACGTTGCTGGATTTTGAGGACTTGATTTTTTAAACCTGGAGAGAGTGAGACCCTTTTCCCCCCAATATCTCATGTATTTTATTGTGATTTTGAACACTATGTTTATTTTGGTTGTCAAACTCCATAGGCATCATATTTTACATTGTGTCATACAGCACCTTCAGTGCAGTGGCACAGGGAAGTCTTTCAAATTTCCCAAAGGTTTAAATACCTTCTCTTGGATAAACTACTGTTTCCAAGAGCAGCAAAGTTAAATTGACTTACTTACATTTGTAACTTTCTAGACCCAGCACACACTATCTTACAATAGGGTGCTGGAGGGGTTACCTAATATCCCCTTGGTCTAGCTTCTCATGTGACATTTTATGGTACGTTTTTCTCACTGAATGGCTGGTGGCAGTGGTTTCGTTTTAACTACTGTGGTGTGCATTTACCGCGGGCTGCGTTCGCAGCTGCAGTAAAGAACCCAAGGATGCCATTTTTGTCACAATGGCCCGGGTCTTCTTTTTTCGCCATTTCTTTGTAGAAAGTTCCTTCTTGGGATTTACTCTCCGCGCCAAACCAGGTTTGGTCCAATTGTTTTCTTTGCCTTTGGTGGGATTCACGAGTGAAGTCCGCATCTGGCTCCAAGGTGTCTGGGGTAGGCAGGTAGTGAGGGAGGTGCCCGAAACTCCCTGTGCTTAGTCTCCTAGGAGACCTAAATGCACTCTGTAGTGATTGGCCGGCTGACTGTCCAGCAAGGACAGCCACCCTGCTGGGTGACTGACAGCTAGGCTGGAATGAATGGGAGAGAACTGAATAAAAGGCGAGGTTTTTGGCTTGGAAGGCAGACTCGACCGCTGGACGAAGGAACCGAAGAAGAACTTGAAGAGGACGCCTGCTGCAACTCCTGAACCATTGGTTTGCCCGGTGAAGCTCTGCTGCTGTGCCGAAACTCCAAATTCATATCGACAGAGAAGCCCCTGCAAGGACGACTTCTCCCCTTGATTTGGTGGGACCAATCAACTCCAAAGTAGCCACCTAGACATCCTTCTCAGAGCTGGTTGTATTTCCACAGAGTTGCTGCTGGAAACCAAATAGCCAGGGAGAGGAACACCAGATTGTGTGCATCGCTTTTAAGTGCTCGTGGGCAACTTAAAGCAACGCACACAATCTGGTGTTCCTCTCCCTGGCACTTCGGTTTCAGCAGCAACTGTAATGGAATTTCAACCAGCTTCGAGAGGATGTCCAGGTGGCTACTTTGGAGTTGATTGGTCCCACCAATTCAAGGGGAGAAGTCGTCCTTGCAGGGCTTCTCTAATCGAGACCAATTCGGGGCTTCAGCACTGGGCAAACCAACGGTCCAGGAGTTGCAGCAGGCGTCTCTTTCAAGTTCTTCTTCGGATTCCTTCATGCAGTGGTCGACTGTGTTAGGCAAAGTTTGAACGCAGCACCCTCTGGGAACACTACAAACAACTACGACTACAGGTATAGGCAACCCAACCTTTGGTATAAGCTTGTACTACACAGTTTTGGTAGCGTGTTGAGCAGCCAGACTTATCTCAATAGGGAAAATGTGAGCTGTAGTGGAGTTACACAAAGATTCACAGTTACAGGTATTCAAATAAACTCTTACACTCAAGGTTTCTTGCATAAACAATTATTAAACAATCTGGTGTTCCTCTCCCTTGCACTTCGGTTTCAGCAGCAACTGCAATGGAATTTCAACCAGCTCTGAGATGGGTGTCCAGGTGGCTTACTTTGGAGTTGATTGGTCCCACCAACTTAAAGGGAGAAGTTGTCCTTGCAGGGGCTTCTCTGTCGATGGGAACTTGGCGTTTCGGCACTGCAGCAGGGCTTCACCGGGCAAACCAACGGTCCAGGAGTTGCAGCAGGCGTCCTCTTCAAGCTCTTCTTCGGTTCCTTCATCCAGTGGTCGACTCTGCCTTCCAAGCCAAAAGACTTGCCTTTTATGCAGGTTTCTCCCATTCATTCCAGCCCAGCTGTAAGTCACCCAGCAGGATGGCTGTCCTTGCCGGACAGCCAGCCGGCCAATCACCTAAGAGTGCATTCCTGTCTCAGAGGAGTCCAAGCATAGGGAGTTCTGGGCACCTCCCTCGCTTCCTGCCCCCTGCGGACACCCAGGAGGCAGAGGCGGGCTTTACTCGTGAATCGCGGAAAAGGCAAAGCGAACTAAGGGACCAAACCTGGTTTGGCACGCATAGTAAATCTCAAGAAGGACCTTTCCACAAAGAAATGGTAGTTAAAAGTAAACCACTGCCACCAGCCTTTCATCGAGGAAAGGGTAACATAAAAATGTTACATGAGAAGCTATACAAAGGGGACACTAAGTAACCCCTCGTACACCCTATTGTAAGATAGTGTGTGCTGCGTCTAGAAAGAAAGTTTAAGTAAAGGCAATTTCACTTTACTTGTCTTGGAAACAGTAGTTTATCCAAGAGAAGGTATTTAAACCTTTGGGAAATCTGAAAGATTTCCCTGTGTCACGGCACTAAAGGTACTGTGGGCCACAAGGTAAAAGATGATGCCTATGGAGTTTGTCAGACTCCACAACCAAAAGAAACAGAGTTCAAATCACATTAAAAATACATGAGAGATTGTTAATCAGACCACGAGGTCCCCTGGGCCTGTGGTGGTGGAGATATCCGGTTTCTTCTTTCAAAGACCCCACGCTCGCCCGGGAGTTAGAGGGAGAGGTAGCGGACTTCGCTAAGCATAACAACTGGGACGACTCGACACTGCAAGTATAGTGGGATGCCCTCAAAGCCACGATTAGAGGGAGAATCATAGCCATCAAGGCTAGAAGGGATAGAGAGTTGAGGCTGGAAGAGCAAAAACTAGAAGGCATACTCAAAGTAATAATGGCCCAGATGAGCTCCAAACAGTCAGCAGTCATTAAAAGAGAATACAGGGCAGTTGAATCTCATTTAGACGAGGGCAGCGGAGCGTAACCTTCTCCGTCTATGCCAAAGATACTATATCAAAGCCAATAAATCCGACAGCCTTTTGGCAAGAATGCCGAGGAAGGAGGTAGGCGACAAAACTATCCTAAAAATCAAGGAGGAGGGAGGCCGAATGTGTACCAACAACAAAGACATGGAAAGGGAATTTCTTAAATTCTACACTACACTATACAGCTCTAACAATCCGGCTATCTCCGATAAGGTGGCCTATCTAGACAAAATCGATCTCCAAAAGATCTCTATGGAAGACAAGGAGTTCCTGGAAGGCGAGATAACAACTGACGAGGTCAGAAGGGTAATTAACAATCTACATTAACAATCTACCTCCTAATAAATCCCCGGGCCCAGACGGGTTTGTAGCCAAATTTTACAAAGTACACAAAGAAGTCCTAATTCCCTACATTACTAAATTATTTAACCATATCGGTACCACCATGGCCCTTCCCAAATCGATGGAGGAGGCAAAGGTGATACTAATACATAAGAAGGGCAAAGACCCCACCGAATGTGGGTCCTACCGCCCTATAGCCTTAATAAATGTCGATGCCAAAATACATACCAAAATACTAGCTACTCGACTCGATTCTTCCCAAAATAATACAGCCAGACCAGTCAGGATGTATTAGAGGCAGACAAACATCAGATAATGTTAGAAGAATAGCCCATCTTATCGAAAAGACCCAGAAAAGAAAAATTCTGGCCCTCCTGCTAGCAATCGACGCGGAGCAGGCATTCGACCGGGTGGAGTGGGGCTTTCTTTTCGCCACTATGGTCAAGATGGGCTTCGGTCCCAACGACATCGATCGGGTCAAGGCAACTACCAAAACCTGCTCGTCCGACTACAAATTATACGACTGAATCTCAGTCCAGATTCCGGTAGGAAGGGGCACAAAACAGGGCTGCCCAATGTCTCCCCTGCTATATGCTCTTCACCTGGAACCATTTCTAGCAGCAATAAGTGCAGCCGAAGATATAAAGGGAATACCATTTGGAGGTCACGTCCACAAGAGCCGCCTTTGCAGACAACATGCTTCTGGCATTGACCCATCCTGTAACCTCTCTTCGGGCAGTGGGCAGAGAACTGGACCGGTTCGACCAGGTGGCACGGTTAAAAATTAACACGCAAAAATCTGAAGTTCTCTACCTCACCCTGTCAGAGTGCAGCACAAGATCTTAGAAGGGCCTATACATTTAGATGGGTAGACAAATCTATAAAGTACCTAGGGATACACCTGACTAAAACGGTAGGTGAGCTGTACATGGCAAACTAGCCCCCTTTCTGATTGACTGGGGTCCCCTATCGATATCATGGCTGGGAGGCATTAACGCCTTACAGACGGCGATCTTACCTCAGCTGCTATATTATTTCACGGCCCTCCCCATAGCCATCCCAGCTTCCGTCTTTAGAGCCATCCAGAAAATAACCAACCGATTTGTCTGGAACCAGAAGCACCCGAGAGTAGCGGCTAAGCTAATGAGAACACTTTCAGCCCGGGAAGGAGGGGGGGGGGGCTAGGAGAGCCCGATTTCAGGGCATATTAGCTAGCGGCACAAAACCGGACCATCATGGATTGGCAAAGGGACGATATGGGGAAGGTTTGGAGGCTGATGGATAGAGCAGAGGTGGGGGGGAACCTAGAGGGGATGCAGTTGATATCGAGGTCTGACAGAACCAACCAAATGTATTGCAGCAAAATAACCTCGACACCAGGGGATGCATGGGACCAGGCAGTAAAAAGGGCCTGGCACCAAGGGGGATGCCGTATGATACGAGACATGAACGACGGAGATAAGGTCAAACAATTTGAGCAGTGCAAAAACGATTTCAATATAGGGGAGATGCAGAGGTTTTCCTATGTCCAGATGAGGCACTGGCTCTCTCACCCATCAGTAAAGCAGGCAGGATCCGGACCACTTACCCCTTTCGAAAAAAAGTACTTAGACAAGAATCCAGGCGACAGGGGTGTTGGCGACCATTTACAAACAAGCAGAAACTACATGAAGCAATGGGAAGAGGACACGGGGTGCGAGATAGGGGAAGCAGAATGGGAAAAGCTGTGGGAACAGATCCCCAAACTAACAAGATCGATCCAAATTAGAGAGGTGTGGCTGAAACTGATGCTCCAGTGGCACCAAACCCCGATCAGGCTAAACAAAATCTATACTAACACTTCATGGCAATGCTAGAGGGAGTGCGGAGGAGTGGGTTCCTGGGCTCACATCTGGTGGGAATGTCCAAAATTTGATCAGTTCTGGAAACAAATCCAGCGGGCAGTCACCCAAGTCCTGGGGATCACTAGGGGGTGGGGGGTGGAGAACATAGGCATAGAATTGTTAGGTCTAAATGTGGTCCTGGAAAGCATCACAACTAAGCCAGGCTGAAAGTTATACGTAATGATGATGGTGATGATGTCGGCAGCAGTGGTTTTGGCATGTAAATGGAAATCGAAAGAACCATCCTCTGGAACACGAATGCATAGCTAAAATCTGGTCGTTAGTAGCCATGGAATGGCTCACTTACTCAATCCAAGGAGAACACTTGAGGTTCATTACTGACTGGTCCAACCTTCTATCTCATCTAAAAGGTGGAGCTCGCCGGGCCTGGTGCCCAAGGCCATGGAAATTCTGGGAGTAATTGTGCCGCAGGATGAGTCTGATCTGTGAGGGGCAGGCACAGCGGATGTAACACTGCGGCCCTCCCAGGGAAGTAGGTCAACAAAACACTATAGTAGTAGTGCCTGGACTAGATGCCACGGAACCAAGCACGGATGGCTCTTGGATCACGGGATGGACAGGAGGGAAGCTGGGGGTGAGTTGGGGTTGACTTTGTGTTTATGTTACCTGTTAATAAATGCCAATAAAAATGTATTTGAAAAAAAAATACATGAGAGTGGGGGGAAAAAAGGGTCTTGCTCTCTTCCGGGTTAAAAATGCAAGTCCTCAAAATCCAGCAAAGTTGCTGGGGGTCTCTAAGTAAGAGGGGAATTCGCACATTTCGAAGAATTCTTCCTAACAGTCCTTTTCTGTTGCCGATCGTACTGTTGCAGTGCAGGAGTCCTCCAGACGTCCTTCCTCTTGTCCCCACGACTGAGGCCCAGGAACACAGGATCTGCAGAGCTGCACAGGAAAAGAAACGCCAGCTGGAACGGTTTTCTTCTAACCAAAGGTACTGTACAGTCTAACGGAACAAAACATTGTGCAAGACTTTTACCTACCTCCAAGAAGTGCTTCAGCTCACCTAGACTTTAGTCCAATTGACTTTGGCCTGGCCTGGCTCCCTGGATGATTCTTCTTCCCTCTGACTCTGTGTTTGGTCTTCCTTCCAAGAAGGGGTTAACTTACTTTGCATTGGAGGGGTTTCAAAAGTACTTCCCTGCTTCAGAGTATTTGTGAGATCTCTTGTTCTGTTCTAATAATCTTTTTCTTTGACATATTCTTACCTATGGTTCTAAATGCAACAGTGATATATTAACGTCCACAGTGTCCTAGCTATTTAAGTCACCTGAGGGTGTAGGAAGTGTGTGTGCCATCCAAAAAGGGTAGTTACTGATTTAGAAACCTTGAGTGTGTGTATTTTGGAGTGTATTTGTGTGTTACTGTTATATTGCCCCTTCTGAAGAAGGCTTACTCAAACTAACAGTTAAATAAATTAATACTTGTTTAATCAAGAAACCTTGTGTGTAAGAGTTTATTTGGATACTTGCCACTGTGAATCTCTGTGCAACTCCCCTACAGCTCACATTGACCCCTCATGAGATACACCTGGCTGCTTAATCACGCTACCAACCTGTGTAGTACAGACTTATATGAAAGGTTGGGTTCCTATTGATATTGATATTTCATTTCTATTGCGCTCGTACACAAGTGTTTCAGAGCGCGACAATGCAAGGGAGGGGAACAGGGGAGAACAAAACAGCAATCTTACTAGGCCCAGTGACATTGAGAACGCACAAGTGCATGAGGTGGTCAGGGTTGTTGTAGTGCACCCAAAGGGTACTGCATAAAATCTTGCCTAACATGAGTCGTATTGTCTTGCATTATCAAACAATGTATTTTGGAATCTCGTCTCTGGAAACTTCCAGTTAATTATGTAGGCTTTTTGCCACTAGTTGAAGAATTATATATGTTTTGCTGAACTAACTTGGTTATGATTTGATTATAATACAAAGCATTGTGTGTCTTATGTTTATGTTTCCATGCTGTTTATATTTTCTGGGACCCAGTTACATCTTTCAGTATCATTCTGAGCAGGCGCGAGACCTTGCGCACGGTTATCTGAGATCAGCTACATATTGTGGGATCTGAAATAGCATGTTTTGAAGGGGAAGACAATACCGTCTTCTGTACGAATTAAAGCTCCAAGAAATTGTTTATTTTCTGTGAATGTGGGCCACCACCACCGCTAGAACTTTACTAAAAACTCTTGGTGCCGTGGCTATGCTGAAGGGAAGTACTTTGAATTGAT
The DNA here is from genome assembly GCF_040938575.1 of Ambystoma mexicanum. Classification (NCBI taxonomy): domain Eukaryota; kingdom Metazoa; phylum Chordata; class Amphibia; order Caudata; family Ambystomatidae; genus Ambystoma; species Ambystoma mexicanum. Next base: position 128,522,311 of record NC_090927.1, read on the forward strand.
AGTGGATCCCGCCCACTTTGAACAGTAGGAATTTCTTGTGCGCTGGCAACACTGAAATATTAAAGTATGCATCTTTCATATCTAATGTAAACCCCCTGCTTGAGACAAGGGATTATTTCCTGCAGAATCATCATTCTGAATTTTTGTGGTTTGACATACTCGTTTGCAGGACATAGATCAAACACAAGACACATAGTTAAGTCATTTTTGGGAACGAGGAAGTCAACTGAATGGATACCCTTGTTTACCTCTAGAACAGGGACGAGTTCTATTGCTCCTTTTGAAGTAATGTCTTGACCTTCGCTTGTAGGATGAGCTGGTGTTCCTGGGACATCCTTTTGGTCTTTGGTGAAAGGTAACACGGTCTTTGTAGGAATTCTATTGAGTAACAGTTTTCAAAGGTAGTTAACACCTACTCATCTGAGGTTATATCCTCCCATTCGTGGGTGAATGATGTAATTCGACCTTCTACTGGAAATTCATGGGAGGGAACCCAGATAGGTAAGTCACTAATTGGCATGGGTAGGAGAGCCTCTGGAGGCAGCAGTCCTACCTCTACATTTGCCTCGCCTGAACCCTCAGCGTTTTGAGGCTTGGCAAGAAGACTGAGCACCCTGTGACGAAAACTAGGGGGAGGAACTTGGAGAAATCTGATTGAGTGGGTCTGGAGAAGGCTTGAGAATGAACGGAGCAGCGGGTGTTGAACAGGCCGCGTTGAACATATGGCATATTGGAGATTTGGCTCATGGTCTTTAATGCATCATGTTCCTTTTTCGCTGTCTAAAGTTTCATCTACAGCCTTTCCAAATAAGACGGATTCTTTGATAGGTTTATTAGAGTGGCTTGTGTCTCTGGTTTGAATACATAATTATGGAGCCATGTGTGTCTTTTTAACAATGTACCTTCCACAAGAACTCAACCCGCTGTCACTGCAGAATCTAGGGTATTTTTTAAAATAGTATGTGTCATTTGTCTACCCTCTTTAATAGTCTTTTGTAACTGAGACTTTGTGGGCTCAGGGACATTATCGAGATTGTCCTGAAGTAACCCCCATTGAACATCGTTGTAGCTAACCAAAAGAGTGCTGTTATTGGTAATGCGTGTTAAGTAGGCGGCTGAGGCAGTGATTTTCTTCCCTAAAGCATAAAGCTTTTTGCGCTCTTTATGTGGAGGTGCTTCAGCATTAGATAATGGCACCCCAGCATGTTTTCTGGTAGTAGAGACTACTGGTGAGTCAGGTGTCACATGGCGCCGAATATAAAGAGGGTCAGTTGGTGGAGGTTTAAAAATCTTGTCGACTCGAGGGTAACGGGCCATGTGAGGGATGGTGTGAGCAGGGTAGATGCAATTTTCTTTTTAATTGAATTTAAGAAGGGAATAGACTAACAGATTTCGTTTCTTTTAAAATGTCTTCCACAAAATCAGGATCTGAAACTGTTTCCTGGGTTTGAATTTGGTAGTGTTCTGCTGCTTTTTAAGCAGACTGAGAAGCTGATCATCTATAGGAGAGGAGTCGCTGTGCTGATCTACAGGAACATTGTCCACAAATATGATGTCTGGCTCATCTAAAGCATCGTTAGTGCGAGTAGCTGGCCACATACCCTGATCAGTGTCTCTGCCATGTACCTTATTCTTTATCCCCTTGATCTTGGTACTAATATAGATCACGCTGGTTGTCTTGAACTATATTAGATCTATCTTCAGGATCATCAACAAATGAATGTACAGGAGACTGGTTAGGCCTGGGAGACTTGAGAGGTGATGCACCCTCTTCCAAAATAAGTGTTTTTTGTTTAATTGGGGTTTTCTCCATAAAGGTGACAAACTCAGACACCTTGTCCAGTGCAAGTTCAAATCTCTCCTAGGACCATGTATCTGTCCTTGGAGATTCAGGAAGGGGAAAAACAATGTTTTTACGATGTAGGGATTAGGACAATGTTTTGGTTGCTTTTGCATAATCAGAGTAAGCTACTGGTGTAGTAAGAGGAGACCTAGAAGCATGTGTAGGTAGCTGTTGAGTTGTTTTTGTGTTTTCCCCATGTTTTGACTTCAAAGGTTGTTTTGACGCCTGTATTGACAAATTGCAAGCAGCAGTCGATGGGGGATGTGTGGCAACGTGTTTCCTTTGCCATTCGCTAAGAGGGCTTTGCACGTGGAGGTACGGCAGCATTCGACGGATGTTTCAACAAAAGTGTAATTGCCGTTGAAGCCCCTTTCGACGATCCCGTCGAAGGGTTGGCTTGGGGTTCAGTGCTTATGTTTATGCACGCGTGTGTCTTTTGTCGCCAGAGGACTTCCCTGTAGCAAGGTTTTTGGCTTGCCTGGTGGCGCTGGGGACAGACACGCTGGAGTCTGACAACTACTCCTGTATATTTTCGGCATCTGAAATGGATATGTAGCTGTCAAACTCTTCCTCGTCTGAGGCAAAAGAGCTAGTGGGAGAATTGGATTTGGCATGCATGGCGTGGGCCGCTTACCATTTGGTGTGCCTCTCTAAGCGTTTTAGGCTAAAGAGTTTGCAGGACTTGCAACACTGTTCCAAGTGATTGCGTAGAAAGCAATTATTACACACTCAGTGTGTGTCTTTCCAAGGGAATTTTAGATTACAGAAAGGACAGAACTTGAAGGGTGTCCTTACTTTTAATTTAATTAATAATGGAAACAGCAAGACAAATGGGAGTAGAAAAGAAAGCAGGAAAGTGGCATTCTATATTAAAGTATTAGAATGTTGAAAGCCCCCGCTCTCCACACTGCAAATGCGAAAGCCTGGTGCCGCAGCCAGCCGTCAAGAAGACAAAGTCCACTGAAGGCTTTAGAAGGTAATCACTGAATCGTTGATGAATTGGTCGTCAAAACGACTGTCGAAATGATAACTGTTAGAGGAGTTTTCCTAAAGTCCTACTGGAAGTAAGACTGTAGTAAGCTTTCCCAGTGGTTTGTAGATCTTCAGTCTGTACTAGCTCAGGACCTTGGTAGAGTGGCATAGCAGTCAGGCTTATATTAAGAGGAAGATGTGAGCTGTAGGTAAGTACACTGAATCTTAGCTAGACAGGCACAACAAAGAAGCACTTACACATATAGTTATAAAAAAGTATATATTTATTATATTTACACCAGAATCTCTTTAAATACTTCAGACGTTTATACTAGAACACTTAGAATCACTTGGTAATACACTTCAAAGGGCACTTTCACTTTTGTGTTTGTTCGTGGTTACATTTGTAGCAACTTTAGAAAGGGAAAAGACAATTATCGTATTATCGGTTATTGTGCACTCTTGCAGTTATCAACGGTTTATGTACAGTAATACATTTACTCTGCAAACACAAATAGTAAAGCCACTTAAAGGGAGGAAAATGGTTAGTTATTAACATAAGCTTAGTTCAAGGTCCTAGAGATGGTTTCTTCGCCTAGCAAGTCCTTTAAGTCCAAAAACGCAACCGTAGCTAAAGGCAGTTCAGAGAGGGCTTGAATTCTTCACAATTAGCAACTTATGAAGAGTTCTTGTGGATTTCTTCCAGTGTCTAGTTATTGAAGCAGCAAATTAACAACTAACAAAGGAGACCTTAAATCGGACTCGACAAGGTGAAACTGGCCGCTTCACAATATCTGGAAGCAACTAGGGATTGTGCCCCAACTTCCCTTGATAGTTTCTTCTTGGCGCTATACTGTTATCGCTGGCCTTCTGAGTTTTGGCCGTAAAGGCCTTTTGCAATGCCTTACAATCCTCCTTAGTGGGATCGAAGGGCGGAGTGAGCGTCTTAGGTTTTTCAATGTTTTTCAAGATCTCAAAAATTTTGCTGGTGGAATTGGGGGCTGCTACAATCTCTTTATTATAGTAATTGGATTTGGCTTCTCTAATGGCGTCCCTGTATTTTATATTTATAACTTTCCAGGAGTCCTTATTAGCTGGCGTAGGATTATGTAGCCATTTTCTTTCTTGACAGCGTTTTTCGAGTTTTAATTTATTGAGTTCATTATTAAACCATTTTTGTTTGTCAATCGTTCTGATTACTTTAGATTTTAAAGGCGCAAACTGTTGCACTAGATCAACTATTTGTTCATTATATTGGGATAACATATTTTCACATGGCTCGTTTATTTGGAAGTTGTCTAGTAGCTGTTTTAGCCAGGGTTTTAATTGATCAGGGCCGATGTTTTTATAGTTACGAATGTATACTTTGTGGTGGGAGTTTTTGGCATGTACTGATCCATGGTTGAGCTGAAAATCGAGAGTAACCAGAAAGTGGTCTGACCATATGCAGGGTTCTGTGGTGATATTCTGAGTGTTCAGATTCTGGGTTATAACCCAGTCTGACTGATTACCTTGAGGTGTAGTAGGCTCACCAGTCACCACCGTAAAGTCCAAAGCATTCAAAGTTTTTTCTAGTAAAATTGCTTCTTTATCCAGAGTGTTCCCACGCCATCTATTCAGATCTCCTACCAGTATAGATGCTGTGTTGCTTGATTTGGGATTGTTTAACTGGGATGTTAACTCATCGCAAAAATCTGACACAAGTGAAGGAGGTCGTTGGATAACTATAATATTTAAACAAGCATTGGGAGTATTGGTGAATTTAAGATGTATAGATTCACAGCCACTGCAGGTTAAGTTGGCCTTGGAAGCAAGATGACACGGAGCAATACAGGTTCGATCCCCAGGTCCGCGCTTAGAAACCTCTGGGTATTAAGCGTGTTATAAATAACCTATCATATATCACAAGCAGCGGCTTGGGTCAGAGGTATGAGGGGGTTGCCCTGGACACCTCTATGTGTACTCCAACGCGATGGAGCAAGTTCTTGGAATCAGGTTAGCAATACCTTTTTCCCCACAGTACCTTAGGTTAGAAGAAACACTTCATGCTGGATGCTCTGCGATGTTGCAGCTCTGGACCCGACATCCAGATTTCTTGGTCTGGTGACTGAAGGCACAACAATGGGCGGGATCTCTCAGCAGACGTATCGAGGGAGGACCTGCGGCATGACTTTCAGCAACTTCTTGGTTCACTCTGCGGTTTTGGCACCTTTTCTGTAGCACCAACAAAGGACACGGATCGGCTGGTCAATCTTCTTCGCTACCTGCAGTCCCACACTCCGGTGAGGGAGTCTGGGAGAGTTGGATCGGATCTCTGGAGTGTCCTTACGGGTTTCAGCAAAGATTTGGACGGATTCGGCCTTTTCACGACGATGCACTCAAAATGGGCAGCAGGTCTCCTGGTATTGGGGTTCTGCAGCCCTGGAAGCTCCTAGGACCTCAGGAGATGGCTCATTTTAAAGTTCGTGTTGGGACTTGTTCTCACCAGCCAGAGTGAAGGAGGAGTCCTCTTCGGAGCTCCTCTGTTACACAGAAAACGCGGTCAAGACAGCAGTGGTCGCTTCACAGTGTTGCAAAGGTTCTGCAGGCGTCTTTGGTCGTCTTCCTCTTCAGTTATTTCTGTTCCAGTGGTGGACTTGCTTGTCACTCCAGATGCCTCGCCTTTTATACTTTTGCAGCACACTCCTCTGCATTCTCTCGCAGCATTTTATAGAAAGGGGGCCTGGCTGTCCTGATTGGACACGAGGACAGCCAGGCCCCATGTGGAAGCTGGACCTATTCAGGCACTCTGGCAGACAAAGGACTGGGGAGGAGGGGGGGGTGGAAAACTCCTCTCCTACTTCCTGCCTGCCCAGACACTCTGGAGCCGAGGTGGGGATACCTACTGGCTCCCGCCAACGGCAAAACACACACAGTGACCTGCCCCTCCCAGAATGTTGGAAGAAGGGCTATCAAAGAACAACCACGCTAGTAATGGCGAAAGAAGAAGGGAGGGCCCCCAAGTTGGTACTTGGGTGCCTCTATTGGGCACTACCGAGACTATGGACATAGCCTGCGGTAAACAAAATATACAATAGTTGGGAGAACACGTCCACCGCCACCAGCCATAACTAGGTGATTCTCTATGTGACTAAAAAGTCATATGAGCAGAGAAGAAGGGGGATACTAGGTATCCCTTTTGCACTACACTGAAGGTGGTGTGTGCCAATCTCTCAGCCTTTAGATTTTTGGGAGAGATACTAAGTAAAGCTCTATCCTTAAGAACTGTAATTACTTGAGGATACAGAAAAAGAACCTTAAAGGAGAACATTAAGGGTCCCCAGCAACATTGCCAATAAGGAGCTGTATGATGCAGTAGTAAAAACACAGACGCCTTTAAGAGCTATGAAGCAGACAGACTCCATAGTACAGGTAGAATACAAAGAATAGAGTTCCAAAAAACAGAGCCCACAAGAATGAATGAAAGGCTCCACTCATTCAGGATTGAAAGAAAAAGTTCCAGAAGTCCAGCAAAAAGGGCTGGGGGTCTCATTAGGAGAGGGGATGAAGCATACAAATGGTAAATCTCCCTAGCAATATTCTACGCATGAAGCGACCGACCAATATGGCGGAAAGATGTGTGAAGGATCTTGGGTACAATACACGTCACACATGGATAGTATTACAATCACGCCCAGTCGACGTCCCTTTTTGGGTACGAAAACAAAATGCAATACTCTGCACCTAACACTAGATGTCGGGCTATGCACACAGCATGTGATTCTAAGCAGATCCACAAGCCTTAGCAATTGTATTATTGAGTGTTGTGCGATATTATCACCAGCTTGTTTCATTTTTTAGTGTGTGTTTTGGGCCTTTAATAAATATAGTATTTTTTGTGCATTCCTGTCTAAATTTAATTATTTGTGCTTCATTGGGATGACTCATTGTGGACCCCTGACCCCACTCTCACTCTCCTGAGAATAGCATTGACTGCCCCCCATTGCTACCTTGATTGGGTTTTGGCTTACCTGTCCATTGTTCACTATAACTAGGGTGGCCGACTAAAATCTGTCCACCCGGGCAGGTTCCAGAAATCCATCTTAACAATATGGTGCGCAGCGGTGAGTATAAGGTCTTGGGTAGCCAGTGTTGTTCACTGGTGTAGTAACATCATTCTATTTACACAGAACACTGTAATTTGAAGTTAGCAATTGATATAACTGTTGCCTACACTTTTTAAATATTTAAACATTCACCAAGTCTACTCTTGGAGCTCTCAAAGTACAACATTTTAAAACTTGAGTAGATGGCGGATTGCCATCCTCTGGTATAAAGGCTGATCTGATACAGAAATTGCTACATCACCAGGAGTCTAGCATTATTCCTTTGCCTCTACCTATTGATTTAGTAGATGCTGGGACAGGTCCCAGCAGTAGCAATGGGCTTGTGGTTACTGCCACTATTGAGAATGCAGAGGAAGAGCGGTCTTCTCATGTTTCAATGGCAACCTCAGAAGCTGAGCCCTTGCTTGACGTTAAGAGAGAAAAATGTAGGCTGAGGGAGAAGAGGCTGGACTTTAACATAGCTAAGCTGGAGTATGACAGGATAGAGAAACAGCAGAAGTGTTGCAAGGGGGGAGGGGCGGGAGGGTCTATAGCTCTGAGTCTTTTGGTTGTAACCCCAGGGAGAAGCTCAGGGGCTACAACCAAAAGGCTAGCACAGAGTTGTTTCCCAGGCCTTGGCCCCATCCCCAGCTCTCAGCCCCCGAGTTCCACAGTGCCACGCATCACATGGGTAGGTCGCAGTAAACATGTGGCTGTGGAATAGATCCTTGGCCTTCCTTGTATCGTGCAACGGTAGGTCATTGAGGAAACACGTTGGTCCTTATGAAGTGGTGTGGACACTGGGGAGGGCCCGCCTCCATCAAGCATCTGTCCGGATTACTAGCCGAATCATCACTCCTGGCAACAAAATATAGAGAAAGGTAGGTTGGGGGTGTGGCAGGCATTAGGCTGGCCTGGAAGCGTGCTACGACCTTCCCAGTCACTTACCAGGCGGGCCCCAATGCCCAGTGTCTGTAAAAGCACCCGTGCCCCTGACTTTGGCCCATGTCTTTTCAGCTGCCAGTTAAAGCGGCTGTCCGGGGAAAAGTGAGACACTTTCTTTGCCTTCAAAGAGGATTGACTTGACGTGTCATCGGCTGGGGCAGGGCTGAGCTCAAGAACGCCCCTGCTAGATGAGCTATTTAAGGTATGTGTTTAAATAGCTATTTAAATGTGCGTGTTTGGTAAATGTCTGTGTTTAAGTGTATTTGTATGCGTTTACTGCGATATGGTTGAACCCATTGTTTTTGTGTGTTCGTGACTTCCTCAGTAACTTCGCGACTTCCCTCTTCTTCCACTCCCCCCCTTCCCTATCCCTCTCCCCTTCTGCCCTATCCCTCTCAGTTAATTGCTCTTCTCACTGTTTTATTGCTTGATCGATTCATATTGTAATTGCTTCACTGTTATTTCGTTCATGTTTTATGTATTGTTCCATGTACAGCGCTTTGGTGTAAGGCGCTTTATAAATAAACAAATACAAATACAAATGAAACTTAGTAATCCCATCATACTAGACGTGTGTGCAGGATTCTGTGGCTTTCGTTTCAGTGAATACAGGGGGGGCGGTGGTGTGCGTGTGTTTTTTTTTTTTTGCAGGAGCGTGTGCGTCTGTTTAAAAGTATGCCAGATAAGGTGTGCATTAGGTGAGTCCATCACCTAGGAGGACCAGCACCACCAGCCCTCTACCAGGGGCTCTGGGAAACCCCTACGCTGCAACTTGTGTTGCAGGGCTAAGGGCACACTCCGACTTTGTTTCAAAATTAATCTATTGTTAGCATACATTTTGCACTTGCAGGCCTTCGATACATTGCTTAAAATCAAAGAAACTTTTAAACCACTTGAGAAAAGGCCTGCTAGCATTGTGGGTTGATGAGTCGAAGTCTGGGAAGATCAGGCTTTGAATGTTGCAATCAGACACCTGGTTTCTGAGATTGACTCTGCAACTTGAGAGATCGGAAACTTCACGGATTAATAGAGGCAAAGAAAATTATATTTTCCTTCACTTTATTTGACGTTGAAAAAGTGATCCACCCCTGAAAGAGCGAACTGTGGCATCAAGGCGTCGGTCACCACCTCCAGAGAAGGACAAGTCTACACATTGTGGATTGGGATATCAGCTTAGTGGCAGTAATTGAGGGTGTAGATCCTGAATTTGAGGGACTGCAGGCACTGCAATTGAAGACGGACGGAAAGAGTGATAATGGTGGGACAAGGAAGTGTTTTTGGATACCAAGATGGAATCTATTTAGGAGACAGTAGGCTAGGGCCTAAACTCACCTGTTCACCTTTTCCTTACCCCCCCCCCTGGACTAGCATCACTAGGTTCCATCACCTACCACCGGCACCACATGTACCAGCCCACCCTAGCACCAATATGCACAGCTGCATGGCCTACATAGGTGCCAGGACTAAGGCTGCATGGACCATCCATGATGTCTCCCATCAGCAGCATTGTCTAAGCTTGCCTTAGTCCTACCGCTCATTGCCACATAATCCTCACCCATTCATACAGCTTTACTCCCAAACGTCATCCAGCCGCCCCTATTCCTATCGCCTGTATCAGCGATCCAAGTTTACCACAATCGCTCCCAAACATGTCCATCCAATTCACCCTCTTAACCAACCCCAGCCATCCTTGCCATATTTTTCCCAACTCAGTCAGTCCTTAATGCAACCTTTAACCTCACCCATCCGTCACCATCATATCCAACTATAACACACTGTTAATATATCCTATCCAACATGTCCTATCCTTGCGACCACATTACCCAACCTCACCATGCCACCATTTTACGCCATCAACCCTATTGCCGTTTTGCCCAACCCAATCCATCCCTACAATATTGCCATCAATCACAAATCTCTATCTCTATATCAGCTAACACTGCCACGCTAATGAGATATTTTACAACCTCATCCTTCTTTACCACCGCCTGGCTCAGCCTTATCCATTCCTACCACATCTTATTGATACAGCCCTACCATCATGTTATGCACCATCACCCGTCCTTAACTATTCTTACCTCCATGTTATTAAATGTCACCCCACCATCTTAGCTAGTCTCACCTTTCCAAACACCATCTTGCCCGACCCCATGTGTCCCCATCATGTTGTGCAACCTCACACGTTACTTAACAATCACTCCTGATATCATAGCCAACCTTAGCTTCCCTAACACCATCTTCCACAACCTCAGTCATCCCTGCCACCATCATTATACACCAATCACTATCAACCTTTTATCCAAATTAATCCACTTCTACCCACTACACATACAACCTCACTCAGTTGCAACTACCATATTACCCAAACTAACCAACACGTGAATATCTTACACACCCATACATACCCATACCACAATTTTGCCAACCCTACCCACTCCTGCCACCATAATGCCCAAACATCTTTAACACCATTATGGGAGTTGATATAACCCATCCCAAGCATCATCCTACCCAACTTCTCCCATCACTACAGCCAACTAACCAATAATAACCCGTCCTTAGAGTTTGTTTTCCACTCTCACCTTGCCAGTATTCTACCCAACTCCACCCATCCCTACAACTATCTTATGCATTCATAACTCATCCTTGCCTTCATCTTTGAAACTGTAACCAATTGTGTGCTACATCTTACCCAGTCCTAGCCCATGATTATCCTAATCTTATCTGTGCCTGGGGGATAGCTCTGGGGTAACACGCACGCCATGAAAACAAGACAGCAGAGCAACACAGGTTTGAATCCTGGTCCTGCGTTTAGAGCCTGCTATTAGGCATGTTATAAAAGAAAGATTATCCAACCTGACTCTTCCCTTCAACATTCCTACAAAACTTTGTCCATCGCTGCCTTTGTTTCACCTCATGCTAATTCGTCCGCACCAGCTTTTTTAACCAAACTCACTCATTCTTACCACCATCACCTCTTATCACGCCCTACCACTATCTTACCTACCCTCACCAGTTCCTACCACCATTTTATAGAACTTTTTAGGAAAATATAAGAAGCCTTCTTAAGGGCCCAGGAGCTGATAAGATGTCAGAGGGCCCGAGCAGCAGGGAATAAAGGACGGAGTCTTGTGCAATGGTCACAGACCCTCTTGGGAAGATGGGAGCATATGAATTTTAAAGGTGTGGCCTCAGTATCCCAAAGGTGCAAAAGAGCAACACATCACCTTAGCCTCTGGCTTTACAGCCAGAGGAGGGTTTATATAGTCTGTCAGTGGATAAGCTTTTAGATCCTCTGTCTACAACTTTAAAAGAAAATTCAAATATTTTAACTGTGCCATTGAGCAGTTGTAGCTGCGAGAGATCTTGCAGTGGTTTACGGACACTACACAATTGGCTCAGATGTACAATGGGGCAATCTAGATTACAAGACCTTGCTTATTTTTAGCAGAGAAGAAAGTGCTACAATCGGTTTCTGATGATGCTATTGTTGATCGTTTTGGTGGCATGCATCCACAAAGGCAAGCACTTACTTTTACTAGTTAAAATGGTAAATTAGGTTATTTGAGATTGTGATATTATACAGTTTGTTAAATTATATTTGACATGGTTTGTTTTAATTGGTTTCGATAGGAACCCAATCCAGTATCTGTGTGCAGCTCACAGTTGTTGCAAAGAATTACATTTGTTTGCATTATTTATCTTTCAATTTAAATGTATTAACAATCAGCTAATCCATGTTGGAATTGGAAATGTGTCTCATTTTTACTGCAGTATGTTCTGTCCATAGTGCATTTCTATTAAATGCAACTCACACTGTAATGGAATAAATCCACAAATGTCATTGTTTAAAAAGATATGTTGGAACTGGAAATAATTTTATAGTTATGTTATATTGGATATTTGTAGCCCGCCTGCTTGCTGCTGGCCACAGACTATTAGCCGTAAAGTATGTGTATGGAACAAGTTACTTACCTGTAACTGTTGTTCTCCAGCATGGGTCTGGCATGGATTCACATGCTCATGAATATTCCCTGTCGTCAGGCTGGGAATCCTCGGTAAAGAAAAAATCAGTATCAGTTTCGTTTCTGATCTGTCTTTCGTAGTAGTAACCAATCACTGATCTCTGCGTCACACTGACCACAGCCAATGACTGCCCTCTACCTAAGCCCCGCCTCTGGCAGCCATCTTCAGATTTGGTAGCACGTGAAGTGGCAGTATGACCAAGTGAAGAGCCGCAGAGCGGTAGGCGGGAGGGTTCGCATGTGAATCCATGCCAGACCCATGCTGGAGAACAACAGTTACAGGTAAGTAACTTGTTCCTTCTCCAGCATGGGGTCTGGCATGGATTCATATGCTCATGAATAAAGAATACATAGCAGTACACACATGCACAACCACGGGAGGTGGCAAAGGCTCAACATTAAGCATTACATCAAACTCAACATTAAGCAATTCTTACCTCCTCACCAGGCTCACCTTAGGCGAACAGATTGCGCAGCACTGCTTGGCCGACCCTGGACTCCTACCTGGAATCCCGATCGACGCAGTAGAATTTCGTGAAGGTGTGCGTCGACCTCCACGTAGCAGCCCTGCAGATGTCCAGCAAGGGCACACCACATAGGAACGCCGTGGTAGCTGCGATCGCTCTGGTGGAATGGGCTCTCGGACGGCCAGGCAGTGGTCGGTTTGCCAACCGATGACAGTACATGATACAGCCGGAGAGCCATCTGGAAATGGAGGCCTTTGAGAGAGCTTTCCCCTGATTGACAGGTCCAAAGTTCACAAAAAGTTGTGACGTCTTCCGAAAACACTTCGTGCGGTCTACGTAAAACTTCAGCGCTCTAGCCACATCCAGCGAGTGCAAAGTCCTTTCGGCCGGCGACGGGAAGAAAACAGGCAACACCAAGGGTTCGTTGAGGTGGAAGTCCGACGGCACCTTGGGCATGAAGGAGGGGTGCGTCCTGAGCACTACCCTCGTGTCGTGAAAAGTAAAGTACGGGGGTTTGCAGGAAAGGGCCTGGATCTCTCCCACTCTTCGTGCGGAGGTGATGGCCACAAGAAACGTTGTTTTCCACGACAAGAACTTCAACAGAGCCGAGTGCAGAGGCTCGAACGGAGGTCCCATGAGCTTGGTCAGCACCACGTTGAGCTCCCACGCCGGGGCCGGAGCCTTCACCGGCGGGAACGATCTGAACAGTCCCTTCATGAATTCTTTCACCAGACGATGAGACCACAAAGACGTCCGCCCCGTGGTTCTGGTGTATCGGGAGATCGCAGCAAGATGAATCTTGATGGACGCGTGCGCCAGTCCAGCCTTGGCCAGCGTCAGAAGGTACGGCAGTACCTGGGGAGCCGTAATCCGTAGAGGGTTAATCTTCTGTGCATGGCACCAGACAGAGAACCTCTTCCATTTGTGTCCATAGCATTTGAGAGTTGAGGACGCCCTGGCCTTTGCAAGAACCTCTCTGCAGTCGGCCGGTATGTTGTATCCTCCAAACTCTAACGCTGCAGGAGCCAGGCCTGCAAGTTCAGCGACTTCGGGTCGTGATGGAGGATGGCGCCTCCTTCCCTGGAGAGAAGATCCGCATCCACTGGCAGCTTGATTGACGGGGACGCTGACAAGTCCAGAAGGTCCGCGAACCATATCTGCCTCGGCCACGCAGGTGCGACGAGGATCATCCTGCACCGTGACCTCTTGAGCTGGTTGATGAGCCGGATCAGCAATGGCAATGGAGGGAACGCGTATAGAAACAGGCCCTCCCAGGGGAACGAGAAAGCATCGCCCATGCTCCTTGGCTGGGGAAACCTGCTGGCGAACCTCCGGCACTTGGAGTTCGTCGCCGTCGCGAACAGATCGATCTGGGGTGTGCCCCACCGTCGGAAGAGGCGGTCCACTAGATCCTGTCGTAGTTCCCACTCGTGGCACGAGCGCAGCTCTCTGCTGAGCGAGTCGGCGATGGTGTTTTTTATCCCTGCCAGATGAAACGGCACCAGAAACATCCCTTGGGCGACGGCCCAATGCCACAGATCCTGCGCCTCCTTGGACAGGGCTGGGGATCTGGTACCGCCCTGCTTCCTGATGTAGAACATGGTGGTGGTGTTGTCGGTGAAGATCCTCACCACCTTGCCCTTGAGGGACGGAAGAAAGGACCTGAGGGCCCAAAACACTGCACGGAGCTCCAGGACGTTGATATGGAGGGACTTCTCCGTCGGAAGCCAAAGGCCTCTCGCGTGCAGATTTTCGGTGTGCGCTCCCCACCCTTCCAGGGAGGCATCCGTGGTCACTGTCTCCTGGTGGCCGGGGGTCTGGATGTCCATGCCCGCCGTCAGATGCGCGCGGGTGCCCCACCAACCGGATCGCTCGTCGGAAACTCTCGTCGAGTGTGATCCTCTCCTCGAAGCTGCCCGTCGTCTGGATCCAGCGCGCGTCCAGGAACTCCTGCAACGGGCACATCCGGAGCCTGGACAGGCGGATGAGATAAATGCAAGAAGACATCATTCCGAGGAGGGACTTGATGGACCTCACCCTGGCCGCGTCCGCAACCAGCATCCGTTGCACCTTGCCCAAGATGGCCCTCGTCCTTTGCTCCAACGGAGAGGCCAGAAGCAACACTGTGTCGAGCTTCGCTCCCAGAAACAGAGCGTCTTGCGCGGGCACCAGGTGGGACTTGGCGTAGTTTATGGAGAATCCCAGGTCCGTGAGTAGTTGGACGGTCCTTGCCGTGTGCTCCACGGCGAGCTCCTTCGTCTTTGCTCGGATGAGCCAGTCGTCCAGGTAGGGGTAGACGTGGATCCACTCTCGGCGCAGCTGCGCCGCCACCGGTGCGAGGCACTTGGTGAACACCCTGGGTGCCGACCTCAATCCGAAGGGAAGGGCTCTGAACTGGTAGTGACGCCCTTGGACCACGAACCTGAGAAACCTTCGGTGTCCCTTTAGGACGGGAATATGGAAGTAGGCATCCTCCAAATCCAACGAAGAGAGGAAATCGCCCTCCTCCAGTTGACCCAGGACGTGTTGGAGGGTGACCATCCGGAACTTCTGTGCCTTGATGAATTTGTACAGTCGTCGTAGGTCCAGGATGGGACGCCATCCTCCCGTCTTCTTCTTCACGAGGAAGTATCTTGAGTAAACTCCGGAGCCCCGAAGCCTCTTTGGGACGAGCTCGATGGCGCCCTTCTTGAGCATCGCCTTTACCTCCAAGAGAAGTTGAGGGACGTGATGTTCTTTCCTGGCCACAGGGGGGAAGCGCGGGCACCTCTTTAGAAACTCGAGCGCGTGACCCTGAGCTAGGGCATCCAGCACCCAACGGTCGGTGGAGATGGACTCCCACACGCTGACGAAGCTCGCCAGCCGGCCTCCCACCGGGGTGCTTCGGTGGGGGCCCGACCCCACAGCCGGTTCAGTCCTGCTTCCACGAGGCTTTGCCGCCTTGTCCTCCTTGGCGACGAAGGCGGGGTCCGCCTGACTTGCCTCGTCCCCTGTAAGCTTCCTGTGACGACGAACGGGCCGCTTGACGGTAGGTGGAAAATCCGCCGCTGGAACCTTTGGAGGCACCCCGTTTGCCTCCGCTGCTCCGAAAGGGCGGCCGCCGTTGCTGGAGAACCCCAAGAGCCCGGGCCGTCTCCGTGTCCGCCTTGATGGCTTGAAGGGAATCGTCCACTGTTTTCCCAAACAGGTTGTTTCCGTCGAACGGCATGTCCAAGACTCTGGTTTGCACGTCCTGACGGAAGTCAGTAGCCTTGAGCCATCCACGCCGCCTAAGGCACACGCCGTTGCCCAACTGGCGAAATCCAGTATCAGCGATGTCCGTCGCAATCGTAATGGCGTGGTCCGACGCCACCTCTCCTTCCTGCAAGATCTCTAGGGCTTCCGCCCTCTTGTCGTCTGGTAGGAAGTCCAGCAGGGGGGCCAGTTTGTACCACAACTCCCTGTCGTAGCGGGCTACGATAGCCAAGGCGTTGGCAGCCTTAATCGTCGTCGCTGCCGACGAGATGACTCTGCGTCCCATCGTGTCTAATTTCTTTCCTTCGCCGTCCGGCGGGGAGGTTGACGTAGAGGCTGCGCCCCCCCCCCTGCTTTCTTTCTGGCCGCCGCGGAGACGACCGAGTCCGGGGTCGGCTGTGCCCGAAGGCACAAGGGGGCCGCGTCCGGGACCCGGCACTTCTTCTCGTACCGATCCCTTCTAGCCGGCGTCGTGGATGGGTTCTTGAGGAGGGCGAGGCCCTCATCCCAAATATCGTCTAGTAGAGGTACAGCGAGGACCGTCTTCCTCTTGGTCTCACGCCGTTGATAAAAGAAACCTTCCTTCTTCTCTTCCGGGCAGAGCTGGAAAAGCTTGGATGCCCTGGCGATCATGGAGTGAAACGATCCAATCTCCTCGGGCGCGGAAGCCCGGGTGGGAGGTGACGACGGGAGATCCTCGTCGTAAACCTCGTCGTCTGTACCTGTCGCGGCCGTGTCAGTCCCCGTATCATCCCCACGTGTCGTGGACGGGGAGGAGGGCTGAACAGGGCGCGATGGCTGAAAAGGAGGTGGAGGATGAATCCTCCTTCTCTTAGGGGGAGGGCCCCCAGAAGGGCCTGGCGCCGGGTCCCCCGTCGGGAGCGGTTCCTCCGTTGGTGGTAACGGCAGTCTTGTCCTTATCTCCGAGCATAAGGACTGTATAGCCAACAAAATGGCCGCCGAGTTGTCTTGCGGCACTGGTTGAGGGAGATCCGACAGGCGATCAGGAGCCCCGTCGGCATCCTCGTCTTCCACGTCGGGGTCCCTCCCGACAGGATGGCCTTCTTCCGCGCCAGAGCCGTGGCCTAAGACTTCGATCAGCTCCTCCTCAGAGATTGAGGCCGAGTCCACGACGACCTCCTGCCCCCCCCTTTTTCTTCTCCGTCAGAGGTTTCACGGGGGTCCTGTCGATGGGCATGAAAGAGGACTCCCTCCGCGGTGGCAGGGAGATTCTGGGCCCCGGGGTCGCCACCACTGGTGTAGCCTCCATAGGCTGAGCCAGGGCCGCCGCGACTGTCTCGATAGAGGCCTTGGCCGGATGGATCAAGGCTTTCACCACCTTAGGTGCGCTCACCGCCTTCTCCTTGGGGGGAGGGTCACCACCTCGCTCCCCCTCCGATGGGGCCTTAGGGCACGACCGGGGTCTCTCCAGGAGTTTCGCCAGGTGCTCGGCCTTCCTCTTACCCGAGCCAGAGCGTTGGCTCGTGGTTGATGGTGCCGGGGAGGATGCGCCCTGCCTGGCGCCCGTAGAGCCCGACCGTTCGGCGCTCCCGGTGCCAGCGGACTGGCGGTTCTTCGCCTTCTGGTGGACCCCCGTCGCCGGGGCGCCCTCAAAGGTCTTAGAAGACCGCTCAGACTTCTTCTTCTTCTCGCCTGACGGGCTCTTTCCTTTCAGCCAGTTGGCGAGACGTTGATGGCGGTCCTTCATGGTCCGCTCCGACATATTGCCGCAAAACGCACAGTCCTTCTCCACGTGCGTCTTGTCCACATGCAGGCAGTAAAGGCAAAGGGAGTGTTCGTCCTCCTTAAAGACATTCTGAAGCTGGCGTCCAGGGCAGACCCTGAACAGCTTTCCGGGCGTCGAGCTTCCCTTCTCCTGGGCCATATTCAAGATGGGCCTGAGAAACCTCTGGAGTCCTCCAAAAGCGCGGCTCGACGAAATCTTCACCCTTGAGGGGCGTAGAGGAATCCGTCACGGGTCCCCGTTGATCGGATGAAGAAACGGTGGAGCTTGAGGCTCTTTTGACTGAAAAAAGAGAAATTGTTCTGAGAAAAAACGTGAAAAATAGCACTAACGCTCGAGAGCAATAGCACGAGGATCCCAACACTTGAACGTGCGGTAAAAATCTGACGATAGCTGCCAGAGGCGGGGCTTAGGTAGAGGGCAGTCATTGGCTGTGGTCAGTATGACGCAGAGATCAGTGATTGGTTACTACTACGAAAGACAGATCAGAAACGAAACTGATACTGATTTTTTCTTTACCGAGGATTCCCAGCCTGACGACGGGGAATATTCATGAGCATGTGAATCCATGCCAGACCCCATGCTGGAGAAGCCCTTTATATCACTAAGAAACATGTGTACCTTTCTAGTTATTTTGGAAAAGTCATGCTGAAATATGTGGCACATATAGACACCACAGGCAGGGCTGTATGTGTTGCCACCAATATGATGAGGAGGACCGCATGGCTTAAGGCACCCAAGTTTAACCCTGATGCGCAGGAACGCATACTCAACCTGCTATTCGAGGGAGGGGACTTGTTCCACTAGTCGGGCCTCTGTCGACTCCATAATGTGCTGGGCCACTATCTTCGCATCTGCAAGACCTGCCTTGAATCTCGCCTGTGTGTGGGAAGGAATTTTGTCATCTCCCTCCAGAGTTTTTGGTTCATTACGGCAAGCATGACATCCACATTAGCCTGCCGCAGGTGGAGAGTAGCATTGGAATATATCTTCTTCCCTTAGGCCTCTAGGAGCTTTTCTTCTTTGCCTAACAGGGCCTACGTGGGTGTAGACGTGGAGGCCTGTGGCTTTGCATACATCGAAGCCACTGCAATAGTGAGGAGGAGTGAGGCTGCAGGTGCACTGATAGAACCAGAGAGTGCCCCTCCGCCTGCTGATATTTGGCATCTAGGCGCTTGTTAGTAGGTGGTGTAGAGTGGGGTGTTATCCAGCCCTTCTTTGCCTGGGACTCGACATCCTTTTGCAACGGGATGCACGTTTTGGTGGTTGCCCGAATGGTAAGTACCTCGGCCTATACCCATGCCTCTGGTTGCTCTATCTGCGGCATCTCTAGGTACTCCGTCACTCCCGCCAGCCTTTCATGGAAGGCCCTAGCGGAGGAGGTGTCTTGATCTTCCTCATTGTCTGTCACCCGCTGTGTCCTACGGGCCGGGCCTGCTGGTGTAGTGCCTGGGGGGGCGGGTGTGCTGAAGGCAGTTTCTGCGTGCTGATGGGTTGTGCCGGTCGCTGCGCTGGAGGGTGAGAGTCAGGGTCAAGGCTGATGCAGCAATTGGTGCCTGGGGAAGCGCAGGATCCTGGGCCTGCACTGTTACCTGTGTAGGAACCAAGACAGGAGGCTGCACAGGGGCAGCAGGGAGCATGTCTTGGATGACCCCTTTGAATATCATGCCCATTTGAGGCAACCTCATGCGTGTGAGTAATTTCTGGAAGATCCTGTCCTCGCATGCTGGTGAAGTGCGTTCCTGCGTGGGTGTGGGTGTGGGTCTGTAACGCTCACCTGATTCCCGTAGAGGCGCCGGTCTTGACTGGGCGTATACCGTATCTTCAAAGGTGATGTGTAACACACGGCTGGCTCTTTGGGCTGGACCTCTGTGCACTGTATGTCTGACTCGAAGGGTAAGATGTCTGCAGATAGAAAATATGGGATTAATGAACTGGGTTATTGAATGTCTCTCTCTTCTTCCCTTTCTCTTCTCCTGTAGAACCCCAAAGGTTAACGTTCTCACCTTAGGTAAGTGAACGCCGTGCTCTCCATCTGCCTCGGGGCAGGGTGCTGTAACCAGTTTCTTCACTGGATAAGGGGAGCAGGCCTCTTGACTTCAGAGGACTGCTGTCCGTCGTTTACTGCACGAACGGTAAGTTTCGAGTAATTCTAATGTCTTTAAAAGTCTTTAGTAATGATGTCTCTTGTTTTGCAGGGTTCCGGCGATGGCGGATGACGGGCTGAAGTGAGTTGAAGATGGAGCCCGTGTGATGAATAGAAGCGCCTGGAAGCACGTAAGTAAGTGCTTGTTGCCTGCTTCACGTTGAGCTCTAACTGTCTTTTTATTTTGCAGGTACGAGTTCGGAGCGGCTGCAGGGTGCCGGAATACCCACTGGGTTAGATGTGGAAAGGAGTAATGGCACGTGAGTATTAAAGTTCCCCAATGTCTTTAAACGCACCTTGTTTTGTCTTTCAGATGCGGGATGCAGCGCCGAAGGCCTGCGGAGCGTGCGAAGAGTTGGTAAGCTTTTGTCTTTCAGATGCCGGAATGCAGTGCGAAGACCTCCGGAGCGCACGAAGAGTAGGTAAGCCTTTGTCTTTCAGATGCCGGAATGCAGCGCGAGGCGTTGGTGACAGCCGATGGACCAGGTAAGTGGAGCGCTGTCACTGAAGACCGTAATGCTAACCTGTTCTTTCTTGTCTTTACGGGTGTTGCTGAAGACTGGATTCAGGATGGTAAGCCTTTTTCCTTAGGCCCAGGATCAGATGCAGAAGACACGATGAGCGTTCTGCTGCAGAGGATGCAGAATAACGCAAAGCAAGATTCATCCATCGGGTGTGGTTTAAATAGCCTCCTGTAGTGCTTAGGTGTCTCCTTCCACAGCCACGCCTAGGTAAGAAAAGAGTTCCTGCTTTCCAGAAGAGTTCCAGTGTTCTGAACCTAGGGAGTGGCTCCTGCCCCACCCAACAGGAAAAGTAGTTCCAAACAGAAGAGGATCAGAGGCTCAACTGGCAGGCAAGTAAGCAGCATGATCTGCTGCAGGTAAGTCCACCCAAGCATTATGAGCCCGGCGCTTCCAGCGCTGGGACTGGGCATATTTATGAGCCTGGTGCCACTGGCGCCAGGACTGGGTCCAAAAGGTCCCAATTGGGACTGGTTGGCACTCGGAACCTGGGTTATGGATCTGCTTCCAAGGGAGTTGGGAAAACCCTGACCTTTTGGAAGCAGAGATCATGACAGGGTCCTTGGGCCTGTACCTGTTGCTGTGCCCTCGCCGTGCCTTGCCTCAGGTAGCCGAGGTCTGTGATTAGCCCCTGCGTGGATGTAGTTTGGTACAAGGTGCACAAGGTGACTGGCGGTGACGAATACCACCATGGCACGCACTACAATCCATGCGCACTGTAAAGGTGGGGCTCAGGATGCACCGCCATTTTGTCTGGCACTGTGCCACGTGCTTGCTGTGCGATGACCGTCGTAATGGGACCAGTCTCCACCTGTTTGCTTGACTGTAATGCTCGGACCTTCCCTGCACTTCCGAAAAGGCCTGGGAGGCGAAGTGCCCTCGGCCACGTCAGTGTTAGTGTGCGTGGGACTGCGTTTAGGCACCCCCTCGGATTTCTGCTCTATATCAGAGCTAAGCCCCTCAGGGAGATCCCCGGTACTAGAGTCTTTGCAGAGCGACCGGTAGGATCCTTGGACCTCTCAGCCGTGCGGGCGGTAGCTTCTAGAGCCTCAGTCCCCTTGCTGGTAGTAGGGCCTGGAAGGCCCCCTCCTGCTTGAATGCTTCCTGGGGAAGGAGCCGCCCTTGCGAGTGCAGTGGAGAACAGGGCACCTAACTTTGGCCTGCCCTTCTGCATGAGGTACTCCTTGATGTGCTCCAGTGGTGATCTTGAGAACAGCTACCTCCACCAGGCCAAGCGGTTCTTCAGCGAGCGTGGGGTGAGCGCATCGCAGGCCGAGCAGTCGTGGTCCTCACCAAGGCACCGGAGGCACATCGCGTGGGTATCCGACGTGGGGAAGGAGGCCTCACAGGCCAGACATCTGCTGAATCCCACCGTTGTCGACATGCGTGGCACAGGACGACAGACTACGTAGGACTCTGAATGAAATTAGCTAGATGGAAAGAAGGGAAATTATCATCTCTGGGGAAGTTGTAGAGTGGAATTACGAGTACAAAATAGGCCCTCAACCACAGCCTAAGGTGAATGTGGTCCACTCCTGTTGAGGTGTAAAAGAGGACTAGGGCGTGGCGCCAGTGGGCAGAGTCAAGGGAGTACATGGTCCCAGGGCCATGACTCGCGTGCATCTAAATTTAAAGGGGAAGACAATCTTTCTGGTAAAAAGGGTTCCGTTTCCCGTACCTAGCGAGGGACGCCCCATTCTGTATGGAGGAAAAGAGACGGGACGTAGGAGTAAGCTCTGTACACCCAAAAGAGAGGTTTGCTACAATGGAGAGAGTGAGAATGATAGCGAGAGGGCGACTTTGATCCCCAGGAGAGGGGATGTGCCACAGACAGAGAGCCCCCTGGCCCTGAAAGAGGGGAGTAAGAAACGGAGGTAAGGAGAGCCCCAATAAGTAGAGAACATATGTGATACTTAGCAAAGGGAGGAAGCCCTTACATCCCAAGACGAGGCCTTGTGATCTCCAGAAGAAAGGAGAATAACAGATCTAGAAATCAATAACCAGGAGATTTTCATATCTCAAATTTTATATTTGTCTTTTTTTTGTTGTCCTTCTTATGTAATACTGCTTTCAAGATCTAGGTTTCCCAAGAATCTTAATGTTACAGCCATCCTGACAAAAACATCCATGCAATGGTCTTATGTTTAACTAATGCTTTGGAAAACCCTTTAAACTTTATTCCTCTGTCAGTATGTTTGTGTTCCGTCAGGCATGTGACAGCAATTAAATATTTTCAAAATACACGTATCGTGTTCAACAATTAACCATTTTGTTTTGAATTGCTGAACGCTCTGTGACTATATTTCTATAATAATGCAAGGGAACA
The DNA here is from genome assembly GCF_040938575.1 of Ambystoma mexicanum. Lineage (NCBI taxonomy): Eukaryota > Metazoa > Chordata > Amphibia > Caudata > Ambystomatidae > Ambystoma > Ambystoma mexicanum. Next base: position 128,544,619 of record NC_090927.1, read on the forward strand.
ACAAATAAAATGGCTACACGCTCATAGTGGCAGAGCAGGGAGAGCATTTGTTTTGAAAAGAAATTTGTAAACCGGAGAAGAAGTTAGAAATGAGTCCTAAGAATCTGTAAAATTCAATCGGAATGCAACAGGTATTTGTGACTTGCTTGGATTGAGAGCTGCTAACACTGTAAGTCAATTACGCAATTTATGACACTCTTGCACCCTCCCCCTTTACTTTTTGCTGTGCAGATGGTGGGGTGAAGAGGTATCAAAATATGTTAATAAAACGGCTGGAAAAGGGCTTTATGTCGGAATATAATGTGTGAGGGAAATGTGCTTCAATTACTTTCTTGGGAGGCATGATTTTGGAGTAATGTATGCAATGGGTTGACTCCTTTTAAAGTACCTCACTTGGTCCCTTAATAAACAGAGCTGTGAAGAAAATGCGCCACTTACAAAAACTATTCAAACATCTATGTATTATGTCATGATCTCATGATGAAATGTATATGACAAATCTTAAGTGGACAAAATGATAAATGTTGGCACTATGAAACTAAATAGATAAATAAGACAATTGTCCTGGTGTGAATGTCTCATGTCTCAGCTAGACATGCTGTCGGCTTGTACTATTTTGAGTTAGCATTTCAGCAAACATTTTGTACAACTGGTTTTGTGTTTATTTTGTACCTGCTATCAGAAGTCATCTAGATCTTGACATGATCTAGATGGAGGAATCACACAGTTTGTCTTCGTCTATGATCACCACCCTCCCATAAAGAAAAACGTGAATCCCATAGTACGCTAGATACACTATGTGTGGCTATCCATCACAAGCTCGAACTGTAAATAAACCCTTAAGCTATTGTTTAAATGTCTTAAAAAAGGGCACCAGAAATATCCTTGCCACCAACTCAGTGGGGTTTAAATAGATTAACTTTATATGTTTCAAGTTTTGTAGAGTGCATGGTTAAAGTACTAAATTATTATGTTCATCCATGTTTTGCTTACACTTACATGCTTACGTGTCACATTTCGGACATCTCCAACATACATGATCTTGCCTTGGTGCCGCACCATTCCCACAGTGATGGAGTCTTCACATACTTCAGAGGCAATGTAACGATCTACTTGGAACCCAAGGTCCTTTAGCACCAACAGACCTGTAACAGAGCAATACAAAGATGAATTCAGAGAGAGTTAGGCACCAAGCCACCTTTAGAACATACTTGTGTTGTGCCTGGATGTTGTTAGCAGCAACAAACATCAGTAAGACGTGATGAAGTCCCCTGCCTTGCTATTGGGTCTGCAAAAGCGGTGCCATTAGGCAGCTGTGAGCAATGGCAAACTACAGTATATTGAAACCAGGAGAGGTAATGCTAGGATCCCCTGGTCCCACATGCTATGGTCCCAGTGAAATGTCAGGGGACAATCACAGTGTTGATTATCAGTCTAGGCCTAAAAATCCTGTTCCTTCCCAACCCTTTGGTATATCCTACAGAGTAGCTTGGATACAGCCCCTCCTGAAATGGTAGAGCCTGAAGCTCTTTCTAGACATAATCAAATTGATTACCTGGGAAAGAGAAGCTTTCCAGTTAAGTGATGTGTTCACCTGCAACAGAAGAGCATAGCAAGTGTGTAGCTGTTGCAACTGTAAGGAATGGTGGCAACAGTAAAGACAGACACAAGTGATCACAGTTCAAGGGTGTTTATTAAATTGTAAATGCAGGGTGGAAAAATGCCTAACCTATAACTAAATCTAAGATGGGAGCAAGCTTCGACCATCAAATGAAAAATAAGGCAGTCCTTGTGGCGTCTTGTCAAAGTAAAAAGATTGATACTAAAAAGAAAACTATTTCCAAATCCTTACAAATAATTACATAAATTGTGTGGGATAAGGGATTTCAATAAAGAAAGAAGTGTTCACAAATAAAAAGTCAGGATGTGATTGCCATGGGTTTCCCTTCCCCACGTTTTCAGCGCGAGACAAGGTGGGACCTTGGAACACAGCACACACCCGAGCTTTCTCAGCACGAGCTTACAGTTCTGTTCCAGCTGGGTTCTTCGATGCTCAAGTCTTTTTTCAATAAAAAGTCTCTTGCCTTTGAGGTCCTGATGTATTCAACAACAATCAGTTATTTTCCACATATATGTTTGGTGATGGCTTCACCCCTGGACCCCCCTCTTCTCGGTGCAGACCCCCTCACTAGTCGTAGTCAACAAAACAACTAAATAGTTCCTTTTCTCCATCAACTTTGGGTGATGAATTTTCATCTGTGAATCTCTCTCAGCCGGGCTCGGACCCAACTGACAAGGGGGACAATTCACTTCCCCTGGTCTTCCAATACTTCTTGCATGCATAAATCTTTTAATGTCTTTTTAAACAGTTCTTGGGGCTTCGCCCCAATTGTCGGCTTCCCTCTGCTGGGTTCACTCTCGCCAACTTTTACAGACAATTCACGGTGGACACCCCTTGGTTGGGTTCACTTCGATCAACACACTATTCTGGTTGTCGGCTTCCCTCTGCTGGGTTTACTCTCACCAACCTTTATGAAACACACAGTTCAATCGCTCAATTCACCAAGCAGGATTTATTTCCCTTTCTTTCACAATCGTCTGTCGGTCAAAGACTTAGACGGTACAGAGGATTTTACAAGACCCCTGTATGACCACTTGTCGCCTTTTCTTTCCCAAGGCCTTCTGGTTATGGTAGTCTCGAAAATCAAGTAATCGACCAGAGTTTCCTGCATGAGCACCCACGTGGTGCCGGCCTACTCTGTTGCTGGTTTCCCCCCTCTTTTCTCATTATTTCCTTTAAACCTTTCCAGGTTCGAATTAGCCGTGGTCTACTTTTCGTTCAACATGGTTCGGTTTATCGACTCTCCCCTCGACTCACCGCCTGTGATGAACCGCCTGGCTTTCTTCTCCTTGGAGTCAAGATTGGTACCAGAGAGACCAGCATCTCTCCCCAACTTGGTTATCAGCGGATGAGGATCTCATGTACCTTAGATATCTGCTGCAACACACACTGGCAATTGTTTGCAGTCTTACGATTCCTTCTGTGGAGGATTCACAGGCATTGTTTGGAAAGGGCAAGGTCACTTCTTTCATTGTCACCCCATCCGTATGTTCCGTCTTTCTCCTCCTCTTGAACCGCCATGCTGAGTTAGCTCTCACATCGTGCAGTCTGCCTTGCTCGTCCTGTGCTCTTGTGCTCCACCTTTAATTCCTGTGGGGAAAGGAAAGGCCGTCCGGTGTGTGTGGCTCTGGTCAATTGCCTGAATTTGCCTGCCCCTACCATTGGGACATGTTAGGTGAACGTCTCGAATGTTAATCCGTTGTCTGTGGTCTGTGAAAGTGTTTAAGTCATAAAAGGGGCAGGTGTAGTGTTTTTGAATATCCTATGTGGTAGGATGGGGAAGATGTGTTCTATGGAATTATAGCTTTCGTCCTAGGGGGATAGGTAATTTCGGAAGGCTAAGTTTGGTAGGGTTTGTAAAACAAATGGGAATGACCGAAATTATTATCATTTAAATGAATGGGGGGGGTTGTAGGAACGGTAGTGTTTTGTTTGAGCAGATTGGGAGTGTTGGAAATAACAATCAGAGGGACGAAAAGGAGAATGAATGGGAGTATTAGGGTGGTTTATGAATGTACAGGGGTTCGGGATCCTAGGAGGAGGAGATTTATATATGGAGGGTTTGTTGGATGTGGACAGGAGAGATGCGGTGAGAGGATGGGCATCATAGATGGTACATCCTACAAAAGCCTTATGGACTCCGTCCGCCTCATTTTCCTCTTCGGTATAAAACTGCGTCTCACCTGGGTTATTTTCCCCGAGCATAACCCTGGGATCCCCCATCCAGGTGATCCTCTCTCGCTCGTCCGCCCCTAGAGTTGGGGTTTGAGAGCATCAGTCCTTTCCTGGTCACCTGAGTAAGGGATGCTTGAGGCCTGCTCGGGAGAACACCTTCAGGTTTCTCACACAACCTTGCTGACATATCAGTTCAACAACTTGCAGAGCCCTCAGTGAACCTCATGGTACCACAGATACAGTGAGAGCTGTGAGCGACAGTGTAATCCAGCAACAGATTGTCCTGTCCGGATACAATAGTGCACATTCCCCACTGAACAACAGAACATCTGCTAAGCTTATCTCGTGGGTTCCCAGCCAGTGAAAAAAATAAAGAAATAAAAGAAGCTGGGAACGCTGCAGAGATCAGTATGGTCAACACAACAGTATAGCGTTCTTTCATCAACAGTTGTAATTTCGATGGGTTCTTTTACGAGTATTTGTTACCGAAAAAACGAATCAAAATATATAGGGGGGTTGGGAAAGTGTATATAAGTGTGGGGGTTCAGGACTAGTTAAAAAAACAATAGTGGATGGAGGGGCTTAAGGAGTTTTTTCGGTCAAAAACACTCATGAAAAAAACAATCGAAATTACAACCGTTGATGAAATGACATAGAACCAAACAATACCTGGAGTGAGAAAGTAAGATTCAAGAAGGTAGGTGGCCGAAATATAGGCTTGAGTCTAAAGTAACCACAAGTGCCCACAGAGAGTTTACTGTTTATTTTGTTTTGAAAGACCTGTGTGTAAATGAATGGGACAAAATAATCCCTCCTATGCGCATTCCTCTGTGCATCTGCATTGGCCTCATGACATGTTATAATGTTAAAATTATCAATTTCATGATGCAGCAACAACGATGGAAGAAAAGCAAGCCAGTCCTCGAGAGACGAGTGCATTTGGTCATTTCTGCCATTTGTGAATACTTATTTAATTACATCCTAATGCATAGCAGCCTTAGTGCTTCCATGCCTTCTGCGAGGGGTCAGTAATGTAAGACTCATGACTTTGTTCAGTTCTCTCAGGATTTGCCATTTTACTCTACACAAAATTACAAAAGAAATCCTAACTAAACCTACTCTACAAGGGGAGTCAACGCCTATTCTAAGATATATGGGAAACCTCCTAATATTCACAAAACAAACACTCACACCAAACAACAACAAACAAACATTCTAAGCAACATGGAAACAACATACATAAAATGTTACTAAACACCCAGTGTCTTGGATGACTTCTAGTTATCCTGGGCAGAGCCTGCTCCCCCAGAAAGGTCTCAAAGTCCTCTCTTCCAAGGAACAGAAGTCTTAGCGAAAGTCTTGAAAAAGTTCCAATGAAACAAACGTTCACACAAATAAAAATCCCCTGGTAAATGTCTCTTCTTTGCAAGATGAAAAGATCCTCCTTTCACATCCCCACAAAAAAAATTATAGCACCGATGGAGTTTCCTGGATGACTTCCAGGAAAGAATAGGTCAAGTCGAAGATAAAAGTACCACTTCTACTTGCATCAAGTTCTCTACTTTCCAACTACAGTTTGTCAGGATGCTTCTACTTGCTATTGCTTCAGCAACTTCCTTCTACTTTACTACTGTGAGAGCGAGTTCCCTCGCTCGCTCACAGTTGACTTCAACTTCTACTTCTTAAAGCTAGTACACGTCCGACAGGAATATTGACGACCACAGTTCTACTGCTGCTATTACAACTTCTGATTTAGAGGAGTTTGCTGGCAAAACTGCAACTTCTATATTAGGCAAATTCCACAAAACCTCTTCCTTACTCTAAAGGTTGGCAAGGCACTCTTCTCTTCTCTGCCTGTCTTGCAGCTACCATAGAATCTGCCTCATGCTCTTAGACCACTTCTCCTTTCAAATAGAATCAGCCATGCATATTTAAAAACAGCTTCTTTTATCCAACTCCCTTCCCCAGCTTAATATACACCTTTCCTCCAATGGTTACACCAAAACGGTTGTACCACTCTTCCAACTTTGGATGATCGTGTCACATTTAATTTAGAGGACTCTTGGGTAACAATTTCAACAACATCAGAATACTGGTGTATAGCTCCTAATTGAGCGGGATTCACTTTTATAGAGTTCACTCTATGGGCTTGGGTAGTGCTTTTTCTGGCTTCAGCTTCAACCACATCTAAGACTTCTGCTTCAGCCTTTAATATGATGCAAGATGTGGACTTGTACTGAAAACGAAATTAGGCACACGCAATTTAGTTTCACTCAAAATGCCCCTACAAAGGGAGATGCGTTCCCACCTTTCGGTCAGCATTCAGCCTCCAAGGTATCAGGAAACATTGTCTCTCACGTGGTCTCTTCAAACGGTGTCTGCAACTCTTCGGGAAAGTCAATTTTACTTCAATGGTGCTACCAGCAACGTTCTCTGTATTAACAGGAGCCACACGACCGCTCAGCAACAAGGTAATTCTGATGTTAGGGAAAAGAAAGACTCACTATGCGCAAGTGTTTTACATAAGCGTGTGCTACATTTCCCTCCTTGTGAAGACTTCACACTTTTGTGGTTAACTTCTACTTGCTTAGATGTACGCCCAAGTGTAATTAAAGCTGGTTACAGTTAACGCCAAGGTAGTTCTATTGTTCTGGAGTACAGAGCTTCCTTTTCCGACTCATAACTACAACGTTTGCAGGCTGCTTCCCAGCTTGATTTTTTCTCCTGCTACTGCTATGAACACTGTTGTGATCCACACCCCTCTGCTGCCCAGGTGTCTCCGATCCGGCCTCATCAAGGGAGATCCTCCCACTCTCCAGTTTCCCTAGGCTTGCTTCTGCACATGGGGCTTGGGAGAAGGCACAACTTCAGCTCTGCATTCACGGCAATAAGGCACACCTGGAAAGACTGCCTGTGGCTTACAGTCCCTTGCAATGCTGCCACAGCCAAACAGAGTTTGTGAGCACAGGACCAACTCAATGAGAAATCTGCTCTCCCTCTAATCTGGCGTCCCTTCTGTGGTCACACTTCCTTGTGATCTGCAAACTTTGTGCTCTGCTCCTTCTGCTACTGGCAACCTTCCAGCTCCTGCCCTAGCTTCCTTCTTCTGCCACTCCTAGCTGCAGCCCTTTTATGCCCCTCAGGTGGGCAAATTGGTTTCGGTTACAGGCCCTTAGGACTAATTGCCTGACCTAGCCAAACACCATTAGGATTGCCTGCCTGACTTGGACTCCTGTATGTCTCTTCAGCCCTCTTCTTCACAGTCCCCAAGAGATTATGGGACTTGCAGTTTATTTTGGGAACATTTTACTTGGCTAATTCTTTAGAGTGGCAAAAGGTCATAAAAAGGGCTGGGTTACAGGGAAAGGTAAAACGGGGATCTTCCCAGTCTTCCTGGTCCAAATACCCCTCACCCAGGTGATTCTCCTGCAGTACACCATGCCCAGGGTCAGGATCAGAGAGCGCCTGCCTTCCCTAGGCCACATGAGAAGACCCCAGACCAGATTCTTGGAGGAAATCCCGTTGGATTCTCCACACTTCCCGGAGTAAAATAATTGGCTACACTCTTAGTATAAGGCTGTACCACCTGAGTTCATGGTAGCGTAGACAGAGCAGTCAGGCTTATTTTAGGAGGGAGAGAGAGGGCTGTAGAATCAGTACAGATGAAATTGTAATACAAATAGTCTAAAGAAACACTATGTATGTCAAAATAAATGATTTATTTAAATACAGGTAGGCCCAGATAAATCTAGGGGTGAATAAGTACTAACACATTAAATGAAATCACAATTTATACAAACACAACATTATACTTGAAGGTACACTAAACCAAAGTATAAACCTTATTTGGACCACCTTACAGTAGTTCTAGGGACGTCAAAACCTTTTCATACAGATTCAGTATAGGTCACACCTATTCTTGAGGAGTAAACACCAATGGTAATTTCAGTAACGCAAGGGCAGTAGACCCTACCAGTTGTACAGTGACTCTGTACACATCACATAATCAGTCAACTGGACAATATACTTTTGGTGAATAGTGGAACACTTATTCTAGGTACAGTAAAAACCTATAACTACTTTTGTGATAAAACACAGTTATATGAGATGAGTAGAACCTAAGGATGTAACATTCAATTACAGGTGCTTTTGAGATCAGCGAAACACAGATTGAGAGAAGCAGTAACTCCTGTAACCTACATTTGGGATGGCACACAGCTAACTCAAGGTAAGTAAAACCCATATACTTTTTGTTATCCCACAAGGAGTCCAGGTTAGATCTATCCCAATTATACAAGTGACTGATGTAGGACTTATAATACTCTTGGTTAGATAGTACAGGGAAAGTAAACCCTACTGTTACACGTTTACTGAATGACTCAGTTATTCTAGGTAGGCAACAACCTAATACAGACTTATTCTGGACAGGCCAACAGCAAGTCAGGGGAAGCAAGACCCAGTTGGGGAACACTCATACAATCATCCTAACAGGACTAATCTGGTGATACCAACAGTTGGAGGACACTCATACACTTGCCCTGCAGGAATAATCTGGTGAAATCAAACACATTACTTTTGGGAAGAGGCACAACCTAATCACAGGGGAGTAATATGCCTTCACATCTACTTTCTATTAGAATGGCAAAACAGTTTCTAAGGAAAGAAAGATGTTAACCATACTTTTAAAAATAGTGCATCACACATCCAAGGTAAGTAAGAACTGTTGTAACTGTTCACTCTTAGAGTTAGTTACCAACCAGCTCTTTACAAGTAAGTAACTTTTAAACACTTCTTTTCTTTTCTAGGCAAAAGTCTCAATCCCTTAAAAGTATTTCCCTTATCCTTGGAGCACGAGTGTTCTCAGTGGCAGAAGGGGGTGGTCACTAGGATCTAGTGAACAACAGGCAGTGTCACGATAGGTTCTTAAGTAGCAAAAGTCAGAGGTCCTTAGGTAGAATGGGCAAACAAGTGAGTATTTTACTTTAGAGTTAGAAGAGGGTCCAGGGGCTTCACAGAAGACACCCTAGCGGGATTCTAGCAGTGGGACTCGGTGCACTGGACAAGAGACCTCCCAATCACAGAAAACACCCCATAGCTACACAGAAATCCTAAGAGACTTAAGGTAAGTATATACCCAAGCCAGCATAGTACCTCAGCATTGAAGAACATTTTGCAGAAGGAGTACTTCAGGATCTGCAGCCAAAAAACGCAGCCAGTGGATTCCTTGTCGTGGTGACTGAAAACAAGACCTCAGAAGGAACTTTGCAGCAGGGATCAATGGAGAAGGCACTAGGCAAGGTATTCCTCGTGGCTGAATGCGGTTCTGCAGATTTGGTGCCTTTTCAAGGAGCACAGGAGAAGACAGAACATTGTGGTTTAATTCTCGTTGTTACAAAGGCCCAGCACTCTGGTGAGGGGACTTTTCGTACTCGATTCGTGTCTCTGGTGATAGACCAGGATGCCCACGAAGTTTCAGCGAGATTCAGAATTCGGAAGACCATGCACCGCACAATGGCTCGAGGTCCCAGGCTATTGGGGTATTGCAGCACCACAAGGTTGCAGCAACGCATTGAATGGCTCAAAATGCAGGTCTTCTTGAGCCTAGTGGCTCTCATCAGGCTCTGGGTCAGGGCCGCCGTTTTCAGAGTCCCCAGGTCGATTGGAAGGAAGGGCTACAGCAGGCTCCAGTTACACAGCAGGCTCTCCGGTCGCTGGAAATAATTTCCACCGCTTTTCCTTCATCAACCTCTTCAGTTTCGGTACCAGTGATCAACTTATCTTCAGCTTCCAGGTTCGCAGTATTTAACAGTAACTACAGCACAACCTCTTCATTCTCTCCCTTTATTTTACAACAACGGGCGGTCTGGTTGTCCAATCAGGACAGCAAGCCCCACTGGGATGTGTCCACTTTTCAGACAAGGAGGAAGTCAAAGGGCTAAAGAGTTTTGGACTCCTCTCTCACTTCCTGCATTCGCAGATAGACTGGAGCCTGGGCGGGGAGTCCAGGGGACGCCCGTCGACGTTAAAAATCACACAAAGGAATTTCCCGCCCTGGATGTCAAAAGGAAGGAACAAGAAAGGACAAGAAATACTAAAATGGTGAAAAAAGACGGGCCATTTTGGGAAAATGAGCAGCCTTAAGTGACTTTACTGCAGCTGTGAACACAGCTCGCAGTAAAGGTGCACCAAATTAATGCAAGGTATCACTGCCATCAGCCATTGAAGTTCAGCTTGTCCCTGTAACAGAATTGTTACAGTTTTAGTGTGAAAGGGGATACATTGCATCTCCCCAGAACTCCACATAATGTGAGGTGCGCAGGCTTCACCTAACAAAATGTAAAAGGGATCCACATATCCTTTCTACCCTTAGGAACTGTAGTTCTCTCAAGGTTAGCCAGAGAAAGTAAAAAGGGGAGCCCCTAGAGCAATGCAGCAACAACAGGCACTTCTTGCCAAAAAGTTGTTAAAGAGGATAACTTTAAACAGACAATATGGAGAGTCAAATAAATTACACCCAGAAAAAGAGTAAAAGATCCTGTGAGTGTGCTGTTGCAGCCAGGGCGATTTTTCATTCCATTTATGATTTTAAACAGTTCTTTTTGGGTGTTGGGGGTATTGGTGATTCTGTTGTCGAAGTATTTCTTTTGGGCCTTTTGGATCCTTTCCGTATGAGTGGACGTTTTGTTGGAATTGAAATCGTTTTTATTCCTTCATTCTTTTCGTATGAGTGGACGTTTTGTTGGAATTGAAATCGTTTTTATTCCTTCATTCTAGTTCAACATTCCTGTTTCTTTTCTGCTCATGGTGATGAGTAGTGGGGTAAACCATTTTGCTGTTGCTCTTTTGCGTGATGGGTAAAAGCTTTTTCCTTGGAGATCTCATCTATTGTTGTGGGGATCCACTTGTGAAGTAGCTCTGTTTATCTGTCAAGGTCAGCTTCATCCATTCTTGTTGCCGGTGGTTTGTTGATTTCCAGTAGTTCAGTTATTCTGCTATTTTTGATGGTCCTCCAGTTTCCTTTTATGGTAGTTGGCAGATTGTCAGGTTGCTTGGTTGTGGTGTAGTCAGCGTGATCACAAAGGGGATGATGAGGTGGTCGCTCCAGAGTATCTGAATTGGTGGCCCTGCAGTGATGAGGATTTTGTTGGCGAAGATTGCATCTAGTGTTGTCCCGCTACGCGAGTTGCTCTTTTGGCTAGTTGATGTAGTTTCATGGTCTTCAGTTGTTTGGCTAGTGATTTTTGTGCGATTGTGGTTTCTTCGTCCAACCACATGTTGAAGTCATTGAGCATTATCGGGTGCTCCTGTTCGATGAATAGGTTGGTAATTAATCCGTGAAGGCGTCCATGAAGGTTCTGTTTTATGTTGGTGACCTGTATACAGGAATGGGGGGTTTGTTGATAGGCGAAGGATTAGAAATTTGCAGTTTTTGATGCTTAATGGGCCTTTATTTAAATGTTCATGTGTTCCTTGTATGCAATTGTCAGTCCTCCTCCTCTCTTGTTTTTTCAGTTTGCTTGTGCACACTTGAAGTTGTCAGGTAGGCAGTTATGGAGTGTAATTGTGTAATTGTCGTCTAACCCCGTTACAGCTATGAATAGGATGTCGATACCCCAGTCGCCCAGGAGGTCACAGATCTCGGTGGCATGTTTGGACATTGACCTAGCGTTGATTAGGTTGCTGGGGACCTGGTATCCCGTTGCCCTGTTGATGACCAACTTAACCCTCCCCCTACCTTTATGGATCTCTCACCTCATTTACCCCCATTTAACATTTAAATGTACTCGGACAAGGAGACAGAGCAATGACACTACATCTTGATTGTACCACTCTGGTACAGGGACGAGGACGATGACTGCAGAGTATGGTGACAATCGGGCATGTCCCCAGAATCCTGTTTATATTTCATTTTGCGGTTTTAGAATTTTACCTTTCTACGCACGTGCAAATCTAATATGTATCCACTTTAAAACATAAGTAATACTAAAGTCACATTTCCCATTCACATTGAACTACACTGGATACATATTAATTTGCAACATTGTGCCCAGTTCGCCGCAGCCCCAGTCACAAATATTGCAAGCACAACATGAATTCCTCTATCATTGGGACCTTGCCTGACCACTCCAACACCATGTAGCTGCTTTGCTGATTACATCCCATGGCACGCCTTGGCCTTGACTAAGTGCACCCAAATGCCATTTGGGTGAGATTTGCCCTGCGCTTTATAAGCTTCCGCTATGCAAGACACATCCATCTGGCTATGGTTGCGTTAGACGTTTGCTTCCCCGACAACTGCCCGCCAAAAGTAACAAACAGCACATCAGATTTTCTGCATCTCTTGGATCTGTTCAGGTAGAACGTTAGCGCCCTTCTAACACCCAAGCAATGCAAAACCTGGTCTGCTTGACACGGAGGATCAGAGAAGAATATAGGAAGGACTATGTCCTGATTAATGGGAAATTTGTGACTACTTTAGGCATGGAGGAGGGGTGCGTATGTAAGACCACCTTGTCCTTATGAAACTTTGTGTAGGGTCCTGACACTGACAGCGCCTGAAGCTCGCTAACCCTCCTAGCTGATGTCAAATCTACTAGCAGCACAGTTTTCAAGGTGACAAACTGAACATCAACAGAAGCCATCTGGTCGAAGGGCTTATGTGCCACCTCCGCTAAGACCACATTGAGGTCCCAGAAAGGTTGAGTCCTTCTGACTGAGAAGGTAGAGTGCTCCGAATGTTTATATACCTCAAACACCGCTAAATAGGTCCTGCACGGGTGCACCTGAACTCCTGACCGTGCCAAGGATGCTGCAAATAGCAACTTTAGAGGATTGAGACCTTTGTTGTGCACCCAATGACAAAATCTAGTCCATTCGCTCTTGTATTGAGCTCGAGTAGCCTTTTCTGGCCCTCTGAATGATATTCAAATTGTTGTCTGCCAATTGAAGATGGGCCAGTGTTACTTTCTCAGGCAACCAGGCAACACACGGCGTGCATTGAGGATAGGGGGTGTAGTATTAAGCCCCCTTGCTGCGAAAGCAAGCAAGTCGACACTGGCAGTATGGCTGGCTCTCAAACCGACAGTTGCTTGAGGTCCAAGTGCCACGCTCTGGAGGGCAACCACAGTGCCACTAGAATCATTGTGCACCTGTTGGGACCTTCTGAACTTGTTTACCACTCTCTGTAACAGTGGAGTCGGCAGAAATGCATAAAATGTCAGATCTGACCACAATGTGAAAAGCATCTTCTTATGACCCAAGGCCTTGCCCCCCCAGCCCCAAGACACAAATTTGTTGCATTTGGTGTTGCTGCTTGTGGCAAGCAGGTCCATCTCTGGGAGACCCTACCAGGGTCCTTACACCAAAGCGCTGTACAGTGGAACAACTTAACACATAAACACATAAACAATATAACGGTGGAAGCAAAATTACAATATGAATCAATCAACAAAACAGTGAGAAGAGCAATTAACTGAAGGAGGTAGGGAGAATAGAGGAGTAGGACTGGGTGGGGGGGGAGGGGTGTTGATGAGTAGGAGGAGGGAAGGGGAAGGGTGAGAGTGGGGAGGCAGGGGAGGGAGATAGTCAAGGGGAAATAATAAGGAGGGAGGGGATGCAGAGGAGAATGGAGGAGGAGAGATTTAAGGGAAGTGCGGAATGAGGTGAAGGTGGGGGTAGAGCGGATTGCAAGAGGAAGGGAGTTCCAGTGCAGAGGCGCTAGGAGTTGGAAGGAGCGGAAACGGGAGGAGGCACAGGGGGACGGAGGTACAGTGAGAAGGGAATGGTCAGCAGACCGAAGGTAACGGGGCGGGGAGTAGAAAGAGAGAAGGGAGGAGAGATAAGCGGGAGCGAGACCATGGAGAGATTTGAAGACAAGGCAGAGAACGTGAAATGTAAGTTGGGAGTGAAATGGAAGCCAGGCAAGGGAAAAGAGGGAAGTAGAGATGGAGTTGCGGGAGGTAAGGAGACAGAGGGTACGAACAGCAGAGTGGTAGATGGATTTGTGGGGGGGGGGTAAGATGAGAAGTAGGTAGTCCAAAGAGTAAGGATGAGCAGTAGAAGAGGCGGGAGAAGATGAGGGAGGAGATTAAGAGTTTGGTAGCATGGAAGGTGAGAGAGGGACGGATTTTACGAATATTGAAGAGGTGGTAGCGACAGGTGCGAGAAGTACTGGTGTGGACCCTGCTGAGCCTGTCCACTTCCGTACTGTCCTGCCCTGGAACATGGGCTGTTCTTAGCCGCATCGCCTGAGCAATTGGCCATTCCCACAACTGAACCACCATCCTTACACAGAGGAGAGGACCTGCCCCCCCCTTGCTTGTTCACGTAGAACATCCAAGTAGTGCTGTCCGTCAGAATAAGCACCACCTTGTCTTGTATTAGAGGAGCGAACAATTTCTGAGCCAGGAATATCGCTTTCAACTCTAAATAGTTGATATGCCTGCTCAAGTCCCCACTGGTACAGCCTCCGTGGGTTGAGTGCGAACTCTGCCTGGCAACCCATCCCTCCAAAGACGAGACTGTTGTCACAATCAGGGAATGTGGAGGAGGATGGAATAGGTTTACCGAGCTGAGAGTGAAGTCCTCCTTTCACCATAGCAAGCCCTCGGTCCAGAACTAATATTCTCTCTGAATGAGCTCCCATATCCTGGTCCCGTGAGGCTGCTAGATGGAGCTGTATTTTTCTCATCAGGCGCCTTGACAAAGGCCCCGACAATATGCAGGCCCCGTCATTTGCAGATCCAACAGGTGCTGTTACCACCACACCGTAGTGGAATTTCTTGCCAGAAAATGGGTTATTGCGGCCCAAATATCCCTTCTCCTGTCCAGGGTGGGGAATATTCTGGTTTACACTGTGTCCCACTGAAATCCGATGGAGGTAATCCTGTGCACGGGGGTGAACTGCAATTTCTTGATAGTCACTGTGAACCCCAAGACTGATCACTATGCACAGTGGGTGGGTCACCTCCTGGGGCGAAAGCGCTCTGATAAACCAGTCGTTCAGGTATGGGTAGACATGCTGGCCCTTGTGCATGAACATAATGGCTATTGAGTTCATGATCTTTGTGAAGACGCATTGAGCACAAAGGGCAGCACTTTGAAGAGGAAATGTTTTCCCATGATGGAAAACCACAGGTATTGGTGATGGGGCTGCTAAATTGGTAAATGTAGATAACTGTCTTTCAGGTCCAGGGCACACAGCAAGTCTCCCTGGTAAAGAGTCTCTGCGATCTGCGTTGGTGTCACCATCTTGAATTTTCTGAGGGGTAAGTAAAGGTTGAGTTATGATAAGTCTAGCACCACTCGCAGGCCCTCCTGGTTCTTCTTGACTATCCCAAAGATCGTGAAGTAGAATACCCTGCCCCTGTCCTCCACAGGGACTGTGTCTACTGCATGGGACTCTATTAACACCACTTCTCAGAGAAATGCTGGAGACCCTATCTGAATCAGGGGAGGGGAGTAAGGGTAGGGTTTAGAAGCAGGGAGCTGAAACTCATAAAACAATGGAAATAAGCCAGCGGTCTGTGAAATGGTAACCCCCAGTGGATCATGGGTAGGGAGTATGAGGGGTCAGAAATGTGAGGCGGACTACACTGAGGTTTTCTCAACATACACCATTTTATTAGAATATTAGGTTATATGAACGCCTCACTATTCCTACCCTGATTAGGATTTCCCTGCACAAAATAAACTAAACACTCTAATAAAGGATATCTGTCCCTCACACTTAAACATACTATAAATAAACAAGGAAATACATGGAAGTTCAAAACAATAAGGATTGAGTTCATAAAGTAACCAACTTCTCTTCACAACCTGAAAGTACTCCCCTTGCCCAGGTTTTAAATGTTATTCTGCTTCACAGTTCAAGAAAAGTACACAAGGAAATCTTGATTAGCAACCATGTTCCAATATAGTCTGATGTAAGACTTCAACAACTCCTGGAAGTAGAACTTCTCCACAACAGTCTTGATTGGCTTTTCCTCCAGTACTATTAAACAAGGTCTCAGTCAGGACCAGCCTGTAGCCCTTCTGCAACTTTCAATTGGACTGCTTCCTTGCCAGGCCTACAATCTCCAAAGGTTTTCCATTTGGGTATACTCTCCTGCACAAACAGCTTTTCACAACAAGTGCTTTTTATATTCAATGCCAACTGAGTTTACAACAGTATTAGGTCAAAAGACTTTTTTATAAAATACAATTAGAAAAAGTATGGATTTAGAAAGACTGCACTGTGACCGCACAGAGCGTTCTTTCTAAATCGCACTGTCACGCTCCTGCCGTACACGAGTGCGTGCAGGGGCCGACAGGCTCTGTGAGCTCAAGCAGAGTTGTCGCAGAAGTGATAGGTGAGCTTTGGTCTGTATGTGTGTGTGCGCGTGTATGTGTCTGTGTGCGTACGTGTGGGAAGGATGCATGTGTTGAGGCAGGAAGGGGGTGGAGGGTGGGGAAACAGGGGTACCGGAGGTTAAACCCCCGATTAATGAGAGAATCAGCGGGACAGGGTGGGAGAGGACAGGGCAGTACGTAATATTTCCGCATTTTAAAGCCAACACAAAAACGGCCAAAAAAATTGCTTTTTTTTGTGTTTGGGCTTTCAAAAGTGGAAATATGACATAGAACCTTTACAACAGCTTCACAGCATTCAACAACTGACAGCTTCAAGACTCTCAACAGCTTTTCAGGGAAGACGAGATTCACATTGATGCTAACACTTTTCTGTAAATTATGTGTCGTTCTTTCTGGAAACTGGTCCCTAGAAGGGAAGTCATTTTGCCACTCTTGTTTCACCACTACACAGACAATGAAAGACTGACAGCGATAGGGTCTCCTTCTACCTAGCCCCTAGTTTCAAGCTGTGGGTATCCCAATGTGTACCCCGATGTTGTATGTACCATGGGCACTTAGTTCAAGAGTTTATATCCCTTGTATTAGCCCCCTTCTGCTGTTTGTAATATTGGCCAGTTTGCGTTTGTCTTATTTCCAGCCTCTCTTGGCTTGGGCAATGCTTACTGACAAACTCTCAAAGTTGCCCTCAGAGTTGGTTGGGTTTTCCAAAAAGTCCCACTTTCCAGATTACAGTCATTTGGCTTTTGTACCTCAAGTATTAGCTGCTTTAGCCTAGCAAGATATGCACAAATAGCTTGGGAACCACTTCCACTCTCATGCGAGTGCTGCTTCTGTTTTACAAATGTTTGGTTTTCAAAACCAGCGTGCAGATTATTTTCATTCACACACGAGTGCAGCGTTGCACTCGTTCTGGTACTACGCAAGTGCCTCTCACTCACACGCCTGCTTCCCGCCTGCAAACACGGACAGACCACTCCCGGGGTCACTCACCAGTCTCGACATGTGCCTCTGTTCCCCTCATGTTCTACAGACTTGTGCTGCTCCGGCACTTCATGATGCAACAAACATCTTTGGTAAGCCTGTCTTCATTCGTGCCGCTTCCATTTGGAGCGACACTAGCTCCGGATGCCCCCTGGTGCACGACAGCTACACGAAACAGCCGCCTGCACACTTCCTGCTACACAGCCTCTGCAATACAGGTGACAAGGGGGAAAACCTTCCTTCTGCACGCTTCCCGCTGCGCAACCTTTGCACTTCAGGTGTCCGAGGATACAGACCCTCAGGACTGGCAGCTGGAATCTGCCCTGCAGTGGTCCTGGCGTCCTTGCTTTCCTACAGCTTCGGTCTGGGCTGCCAACTCAAACCACGTGGCTTCTGACTTCCTCTGCTCTTCACCAGCAAAGCCAGCTCCTTGTCTATGGCCTGCACCTGAGGGGGCCTTTTAAGTCCCTCAGAGTACCTCAGGTGTGGGTCATTTCGCCGACTTCCTCATCCCAGTACTTGGGGAACTCTGGGAAGTCTGTAAAGGAAAAACTTGTTTGTCTTACTTCTGTTATTCTGTGATAAGTCATAAGAAGAGTGGGGCTTCGGGGAAAGTTAAACAAGGGGGTTTCTCATTCCTCCTGACCTGCTTCCCCCCTCATGTGATCCTTCCGCAGAACACCACCCCCAGGGTCGGGATCAGAAAGAGTCTGCCTTTCCCTGGCCACATAAGAAGGGTCCCAGGCCAGGTCTTCTGGGGAAATCATTGCCGATTCATCACTCGTGGGCTCGAACAGAAATCTCATGGTTTTTGGGGTTCTGAGGCAGCTGAGGAGGAGGGTGCCAAATAAAAACCCTTAGGAGTGCCTCTTTGCTTCTTAGGCCTATGCGTACTAGGCGACCTATTAGGCTTCCTAGTTCTTCTCCCCTGGAAAACTCTGAAACCTCCAAATGACTTACGCCTGGCTTCTGAGCGTGGGTGAGCCTGAGAAAACCCTTTGGCTGCTGGTTTAGACAGGATGGCTAAAGACTTGGGTATGGGTACTGGTCTTTCTCTTTGTGAGCTCTTCATCTGTCGATGAATGGAAACATTACCTTCTAAAGGGAGGTCTAAAATTATTTCTTAGACTTCATTGGTAAACCTAGTGTCAGGCATCCATGCTGATCTGCGTAGATCTACTCTCATACCTCTACTGGCAGTGTCAATGTGCACCAATAGAGATTCTAAAAATGTCTTGTCTAATCAGTTTGGCCTGTAGTAAACCAGACTTAAAGGTTGCTTGTCTATCCAAGGGAAGGTCTTGAGAACATTCTGCAATCTCCCTCCACAGTTTCTGATTCGCTGCTGCCAATAAGGCATCAACGTTGGCCTGTTGTAGGTGCAAGGCAGAGTTAGCATAGACTTTTCTGCCAACCGCTTCGAGCAGCTTGTCCTCTTTACTTAGAATGTCCAAGGTGATTTGATTAGCTGACCCCGACCCTGCCAGCTTAGAAAAAAGCAAAGCGGCTGCCACCACAAATGGGCTGCAGGTGAGACGCTAGCAAAGGCCACTCTGCCTCTACGTGCCTGTAGCAGGCATCTAATCTTTAATTTACCGCCTGACAGGAATGAGGTTTCAACCCACATCTTCTTGGCTACCTCTAAAACATCTTTCTGAAGAGGGATGTACGACTTGGAGGAAGTGTGGAGAGCCAAAACCTCTGCCAGACCCCAGCCTCTGGTTCTTTTTGCAGAGGGCTGGCACCCCTAGAAACTCCGCCAGCCCCTGCACTCATGAAAAGCTGCGGCTGAGGGAGGCCTAGGTACTCAGCCAGACCCGCCAGCCTCTCATGGAATGCTTTAGCTGACAACGGCGTGTCCAGATCTTCCTCCTCGTCTGTCTCCCCCGCTGTGTCCTGCAGGTCTGGGGCTGCAGGAGGAGTGCTGGGCGCGGGCAGATGTAGAGTGCTGACTGGCAGTGCAGGGGGCTGCCGAGTGGGCTGAGCTGCCGAGATTAGAGCGGGTGTCAGTGCTAGGGGCTGAGCTGGAACGAAGACCTGGACTCCATTTGGAGCAGGTCCTTGATTACACCAGAGGATGGTGCCCATCTGTGGCGATCTCATGAGGATAAGTAACTTCTCGAAGAACCTATCCCCGCAAGCAGGCAGAGCACCTGAGGGTGTAGGAGTGCCTGAGGGCGAGGGCGAAGGCGCTGGGCCCTGTGGCTGCTGTGTCCTTGGTGGTCCACGTCTCGCAAGACTGTGCAACACGTACCTGCCCTGTGAAGTGGAGGGATAAGACGTGGACAAGGTAACGGGCATTGCACAATCCCATCTGGATGTGCTTTCCCCTGCCTGAACACCGTACAGATAAACCCGGGGTGAGCTGCCATTTTGTCCTCCTCGGCTCCATGTGCCAGAGGCGTGATGCTTGCTGAGCTGGGTCCAGTCTCCACCTGCATGCTGAATAACAAAGATTCGGACCTTCCCTGCATCTCAGGTCGAGACCTGGGAGGCGGAGTGCCCTTGGCCATGGTGCCGGTAGTACTGCATATAGGCGGCCCCTTGGACATGCGCCCAGTGCTAGGGCCAAGTCCCTTGGGTCGGAGCCCAATAATAGAGCATTGCGGCCCTGTTAGGCAAGAATTGATGTAGTAACCCTGTGGGAGACTACACAACCCTTGTGCTCTTGATATTAGGTAACCCACCTATTGGAATAGGTCTCTTCTACACAAGTTGATAGTGTGCAATCCAACTTTTCTCTCAAGGGTTAAATGGGAGCTGTAGAGCTGTAGCATCGGAATTCACAAATACAAGTATTCAAATAACACTTACACTCAACGTTGTCTAGAAAAATAATTATTTATTTAATGGTCAGTTTTAAATAAGCATTCTTTAAAAAGGGCTGTGTGCAACAATCAAAATACACTTCGAAATACTTTCTCAGAATCAAGTCACACAAGTAGATACTCTTTAGAGATGCTTCATACACACTACCTACACCCTGAGGTGACTTCATTAACTAGTATTGGCATTTATATATCACTTCTGTACTAAATTCTGAGGTTGACAGAAAGGAATGGTTAAAGGAAGGAAAACATGTTAAACAGGTTCTCTGAGCAAGCAAGCAATTTTAAATCTCCCAATGAAGTCTAGATAAAAACCTTTCCCAGCAATATTAGTTAAAAACCAAAGTATCACCTATGAGGGACAGTAAGAATCAAAGTCAATGGATTTAAGAGAGTCTGCAGGGAGCCAGTACAGCCACAGTTAATTGGAGCAATGTCTACGGAGCAGAGGCACTTCTTAGATAGAAAAAAGTATTGCGCAAAGTTAGAGTTTGTTGTAGAAAATCACTGTTGGGCTGCAAGCTGGTACACTTGTGAAAGTGAGAACTGAGATCAACTCTAGAAAAGCAGCTACTGCAAATCTCAACTGAGAAAAGCAGGCTACAGACAAAGAGGTAAGTAGTCAGAACAGTACCTTAGGTTAGAAGAGGATCCAGCTGGCTTTTGTCTTGTTGCAGTGATGCAGATCCTGTGTTCCTGGGCCTCAGTCGTGGGGATGTTTGGAGGACTCCTGCACAGCAGTTCGGAGGTCGGCGGCAGCTACAGGCAATTTAGAATTCAGTGGCACAAGATTCAGTTGATCTTGGACACCGGTTGGGCTTCTTTGAGTCCAGCCCACTGGTGAGGTGACCGAGCTTGGGTTGTCCTACTTCTGGAAGGTCCTCAGGAGACTCCTGGAGCTTTTGGACCAAGGCACCCGAGGCAGAGTACGTGAGGGTCAGATGTATGGAAGGAAACTCGCAGGCTGGGCACCTGCTGAAACCTGCCGTCGTCGACTTGCGCCAGGGAGGAGCATGGCACCGGAGAAGAGAGTAGTACATGACATTGGAAGAGAAAAAACTCGAACAGAGAATAACTTCATCCGGGGAAGAGCGCGTGGAATTACAATGCCAGAGGCCTAACCCATGAGCGCTGGTGAAAGCAGTACGTGCCTGTCGACGTGGAAAAGAGGACTAAGGAGTGGCACTGGTGGTCAGACTCAGGGGAGAGCATGCTCTGAGGGCCGTGCCCACGCATGCATCTAAATTTAAAGGGGAGGACAATTTTCTTCTGATGAAAGGCTCTGTTTCCCGTCCCTAGCGAGGGACGTCCATACAGTATGGAGGAAAGGGGGCAGGACATAGAAGTATGTGAAAGCAAGAAGTTATTTGCCTTGCCTGCGCAATGTCTATTCCTCTCCCTCCTCAAACTCACTTCTTACCACACACATCGCCCCCTCTCAAGTGGCTGTGTTCATGTGGCAGAGGCCGTAATGGTATTTGTAGCCCCCCCCCCCCCCCCCGAGTGGCCCTGATCATGCGGCACAGGCCGCAATGGTATATGCAGACCCCCCTGGAGTGGCCATGATCATGCGGTACAGGCCACAATGGTATTTGCAGACCCCCCCCTGGAGTGGCCATGATCATGCGGCACAGGCCGCAATGGTATTTGCAGCCCTCCCTTCGAGTGGCAGCTCCTGCTGCGGTAAGCGCGCACCACCATTTTGGTTGGCTAAGTACAGTCTAACTCAGGCACCCACTCACACTATGGAAACAGCAACAAATGAAGATATACTTGTCTCCTGCACCAATTCACACCTGGCCACTCACCCAACAAGCACTGCCCTCAAGAACATTAGACTGAGGACCTACTACCTGCCCCCCACAGTAAGCACCCTACCTAGAACTGACAGAAACATGCATCTAGGAGCCCACTCATGATCCTAAAGCCTTCTAAAACCAGGGTATATCAAGCCATGCTCCAATACCACTGCATCCTGCAAACTTGCACATTGAAGACAATATGCAGAACCTCGCTCCACATGACTACTCACTCACACACTAGCAGCCAAATGTGCTGTCACACCAGCTACTAAATATGGCATACCCACCCCCATGGAAATAGTCTTTCAATTGCTACCTATTCTCTGCCAAGCAAAAACCACCACTACCCCTTTGATAGGGGCCCTCATCAATGCTAGGTGCATCCATGCACATGCGCTCGACATTAACAACCTTATTATCACCCACAATCTTGACTTTCTTGCCATCATGGAAACCTGGCTCCATGCAGCCTCCGGCCCATCCTTATCCCCTGCTATATCCTCGGGCTATGCCATATATAGATGATATGATATTTATAACGCGCCTATATACAAGTGTTTCAAGGCGCGAAACAACCGACCCAATGACAGAGGAGGAGGTGTTTCCCTCATAGCAAAAGAGGCCCTCTTCATTATACCCACAACCTACACACATGGAAGGGAACTGCAACCTACTCTTTGCCAAACTAACCTTTTCACACAATGACACTATCTCCATCCACGTTGTGTACCGCCCACCAGGTCCTATCCTCACTTTTGAAGTGCATCTCCTGCACACTTTGGGCACTAACATTAAACCTACCTCCAAATCCATTCTTCTAGGTGACTTGAACCTGGGCCTGAATGACCCATCTGACCACAATGCCAATACCCCCAGTCCATGGTAACGGTATGTTAATGTTTATTTATAAAACGGCTATAGACATGCAAGTGTTTCAAAGCGCTCAAGGAGGGTGAGAACATGGGGAAAAACAACAGTCGCTCAGAGCCCTTGAAATTCTGAGACGATAATAGTCTGCACAGGCAGAGTAAGTAAATATAATACATTTGACAGTTGAGATACAGCAAATAGGCCTGATGACGATTCTGCAGTTTTTCCAAGTGCACATTAAGGGGTGAAGACAAGGGAGAACAGACAGATGCTCTTCAGTCAAAGATGCATTCAGATTGTGCAAGTGAGCAGAAGGTCGCGAGAGGGGCTGGGGGGAGTCAAGAGCACCCAGTCGGTGGAGACTTGGTTAAGTGCAGAGAGAGCCACTCCCATAGGTTAATTCCAAAGTGCATGGTCCAACCATCCAATTGTGTCCATTACCAGGCGCCCTCCAACTACAAAACCCATGTCACTGAGGTCATTGTTAGGGAGAATTCTCAGAAATGTGCTATTTATTTTATTTTAATTTTTTTTTTTTTTTTTTTACATTTGTAGAGCGCACTGCAGCCCATAGACATCGAGGCGCTATTACATGAAGGCGTAAGCAGCAAGATTATGTAAACATAGGAGACATAAGGTACTTAGTTACAGAGAGAGGAGCGGAGCATAGTTACAAATGACGTTCGTCTGCCTGTAGATATAAAGGCAGGTAGGTTTAGACAAACAGCCTAGTTTTTAAGGCTTTGCGGAAGGCTAGGTAAGTCAATCCCCCTGAGGAGCGAAGGTAGGGCGTTCCAATGTGAGGCTGCTAGGGCTGAGAAGCTCGAACCGCCCGCACATACTCTACAAGTCTTGGGGGTAGAAATCAGGTTGGTGTAGGCAGATCTGGTGGGCCTGGCCGAGGTGGGTCGCGAAATTCTCTGGGCAAGGTAGGTGGGAGCAAGGTCATGGAGGCATTTATGGGTGAGGGAGAGGATTTTAAAGATGATCCTCTGCCTAATGGGCAGCCAGTGGACCTGCCTCCTAAGGTCAGAAATGTGGTCTTTCCTGGAAAAACCTGTAGCGGCCCTGAGGGCGTTGTTCTGGGCAAGCTGGAGCTTAGCGATGTTTTTACCGGAGGTCCCACCAAGGAGTGCGTTGCAGTAGTCCAACCTGGATCCTATGATGGCCCTAGCAATAGTGAGGCCATTTTGTGAGGATAGGAAGGGTCTTGCTGCGTAGAGAGTTTGGAGCAGTATGCGATGAGGAGGCTATGGCATTAACATGCCTGTCCATGGTGAGATTAGAGTCGAGGTAGACTCCTAGAGTCTTGACTGTTTGGGATACCGCAATCGGTATGTTGTCGATGGTAAAAGAGATGTATGGTTTGTCAAGGTTGCCTAGAATGGTTGGTGACCCAATAAGTAAAAGCTCGGTCTTCTCGCTATTGAGACAAAGCCAGTTGTCTGCCATCCATGCTTGGATGGTGGCGTAGATGGAGTTGCTAATTCCCTCCACCTTAGAGACCCCCAGCAACTTTGCTGGATTTTGAGGACTTGATTTTTTTTTAACCTGTAGAGCGTGACCCTTTTTCCCCACTCTCGCTCCCCACTCTCGCATGTATTTTATTGTGATTTTGAACACTGTGTTTCTTTTGGTTGTGGAGTCTGACAAACTCCATAGGCCCCATCTTTTACATTGTGTCACACAGCACCTTCAGTACAGTGGCACAGGGAAGTCTTTCAGATTTCCCAAAGGTTTAAATACCTTCTCTTGGATAAACTACTGTTTCCAAGAACAGTAAAGTGAAATTGACTGTACTTACCAATGTAACTTTCTAGACCCAGCACACCCTATCTTACAATAGAGTGCCGGAGGGGTTACCTAGTATCCCCTTTGTCTAGTTTCTCATGTAACATTTTTTATGTTATCCTTTCCTCACTGAATGGCTGGTGGCAGTGGTTTCGTTTGAACTACCATAGTGTGCCTTTACAGCGGGCTGCGTTCGCAGCTACAGTAAAGTGCACACGGGAGCCATTGCTTTGTGGAAAGGTCCTTCTTGAGATTTGCTCTGCGCGCGACACCAGGTTTGGTCTCTTTGTTCATTTCGCCTTTGGCATGGTTCATGAGTGAAACCCGCCTCTGGCTCCAGAGTGTCTGGGGTAGGCAGGAAGTGAGGGAGGTGCCCGAAACTACCTGTGCTTAGTCTCCTAGGAGACCAAAATGCACTCTGTGGTGGTGGCCGGCTGACTGTCCGGCACGGACAGCCACCCTGCTGGGTGACTGACAGCTGGGCTGGAATGAATGGCTGAGAACTGAATAAAAGGCGAGTCTTTTGGCTTGGAAGGCAGAGTCGACCACTGGACGAAGGAACCGAAGAAGAACTTGAAGAGGACGCCTGCTGCAGCTCCTGGACCGTTAGTTTGCCCGCAAAGCCTTGCTGCAGTGCTGAAACAGCAAGTTTGCATCGACAGAGAAGCCCCTGCAAGGACGACTTCTCCCCTTGCATTGGTGGGACCACAACTCCAAAGTAAGCCACCTGGACATCCATCTCGGAGCTGGTTGAATTTCCACAGAATTGCTGCTGGAAACCGTATAGCCAGGGAGAGGAACAGCAGATTGTGTGCGTTGCTTTTAAACTGGCCTAGAGCTTTTGGAAGATCCGCCGGACTCCCAAGAAGCAGGACTGACCAAGCCAGCCTGAGCCCCCTCAGCAAACTGCAGGACCCCAGAAACAAGGAAAGTCCATTTCGACAGCCAGGAACTGCAGTGTTGCTATTTGTGGTAGACACAAGGAGCTGAAACACTGAACAGCCACTGAAAGTGAAGTTTGCTAGTTGCGAGTTTTGACTGTCCCAGTGTATTGCAGGAGCCCCCCCACGTCCTCCCTCTTGTCCCCACGTCTGAGGCCCAGGAACAGTGAGACTTGCAGAGCTGCACAGGAACCGAAGTCATCTGCTGCATAGTTTCTTCATCTTTAAAAGGTACTGTAAAAAGTCTGAGAGAACTTACCTCTTACTGTAGAGTGCTTGCCACTTTTGCAACACACAAGTCTAATCAGCTTGTGGCCCTACATTTCATTCTTCTTTTCATCAAAAACTCCTAAGAACTGTGCAAAGACTTTTCCATTTACTTACCAGAAGTGCTTCATCCTATATAAGACTTTTGCCCATTGACATTGGCTTAGCCTATTGAACTGAATTACTCTTCTAGGAACATCTAAAAGTACTAGCCAGCTTAAGAAATTTGTGGTCTCTTGTTGTTCTAATAACCTTTGCCTTTTACAAACCTTTAAGAGTATTCTAAATGCCAACATAAAGAAATTAATGACCCGAGCACCCTTGTTATTGAAGTCACCTGTGGATGTAGGTTGTGTCTGTGGGCCCTCAGAGTGTAAAGTATTGAAGTATATTTGTAGGTTACTATTGTATTGCTCCCTTCTGAAGAATGCTTTATAACTGACAGATAAATTAATAACGGTTTATGTAAGAAACCTTGAGTGTAAGAGTTTATTTGAACACCTGTAACTGTGAATCTTTGTGTAACTCCACTACAGCTCACATTTTCCCCTCTGGAGATAAGCCTGGCTGCTCAACACACTACCAAAACTGCATAGTACAAGCTTATACCAAAGGTTGGGTTGCCTATACCTGTAGTCAGAGTGGTGTGTAGGCGTCCCAGAGGGTACTGCATACAAACTTTGCCTAACAGTCATGCCGCATGCTCTCGTCTGCAGCGCCCGTAAATTCACCAAGGACAGCATTGAACTCCTGCTACTTGCACTCCAGCTGCAGTACCTCCACACCAATGACCATAGACTACTTGCATATGAGCACCATAACCTCAGCTGTAAACACTGTTGCCCCCCTCATGCCACGAAAAGCCAAAATGACCAAGCACAACAACTGCTGGTTTACTCCTGAGCTCCTAGATATGCGTAAAAAAAGAAAACACCTTGCTGAAACCAGTTGGAAATAATCCACCACAAGCATCACTTCACTGCAGAAGCTAGACTTTACACACAAGCCATCATCTTGGCTAAATCAGTTACCTATAGTGTAAGAATGACATTCAAATCCTCTGCCCCCTGTCCAGTAACTACTTTGATGATGCTTGCTCACTAAACAAAGTTTACACCACAATCCACGCCTGGATGGTTAATCACCGCCTCTGCCTAAACGATAAAAAAAACTTAGATTCTCCTGGTTGGCCCGAGGCAGTCATTAAGAAACTTGATGCGCAATATGAGTCCATCCATATCGGCGGCAACCTAATACCAGTCGCCTCCTCAGTAGAGAGGCTTGTATCTGGACGCTCCGCTATCACTCACACGCCAAGTGAACGCCATTGCCTCTTCTGCCGCATACTCATCCAAATTGATCAATGCATCGAGAACCTTCCTCTCACAGGACAGTTGCCTGACCATCACCCAAGCCACTTTTGGATCTAGACTACTGTAACGCCCTATTTTCTGGCACCTCTCTCCACAACATCCAGAAGATGCAGGTGACACAGAGCTGCTCTTAACATTCCCAAATAAGAGCACATCACAGCAGCAAGAAAAACTGCCCACTGGCTACCAATTCGTGAACTAATCATCTTCAAGGCCCTGTTCATCACATATAGAAGATTTTTCAACACTGTTCCCTCCTACCTTTCTCAGAAAATCACCAGAGGCCACTCAGATAGACCCATGAGAGTGCCCTACACCAGCAGACTACTACAACCGAAATGTAAACAAACGCACGCTTGTGGGGAAAGCTTCCCTACCTTTGCAGCCAAACAATAGAACTTGCTCCCATCCACCATATGAGCTGAGCAATCATACTGGGTGTTCAGGAAAAGTCTGAAAACCTGGCTGTTCACATAACTCAATCTGCTTCGCCACACCGGCCAGCAGCCAGACTATATTCAAGATGCTGTGTCCTCTAACTATGCATGTGTGTAACTGGAACTGCAACAGCGCCTTGAAGCCTCTGGGCATAGTGCACATTATAAATGTAAAAATAAATAAACATATGTCCCTATCGGAGACGCTCCAGCAAATAGGTCAGCATCATGTTTACAATTATGGGGGTGGGGGGGACACATTGCACGAAAGCACAATCGTGTCTATTATCATCCAAAAAGTGCACTTAGTCAAAATCTGTTGAACTCAAAACACGAAAGGCTGGTATTGAGGCTAGTTGTCCTAACATGTGAGAACGATTCAGCGAACTGGGGGATTGTTGGGAAATAGCTGGGTTATGATAAAGGCTGAGTCAGTCGTATCTGTTACAGGGTCCTGCAGTTTGGAGTCGTTCCTGGTACATATGACACGCCCTCTCCTCGAGTGCACGTTCGAAGTAAGTTGTTTATTAACTGCATCTGCTTCAGCAAAACTACGGAGAGGATTGAGCGGGTCTGAGGACTCAACCAACTCCGAGTCCTCAGGGCCAGTGCCTTCCTCAAGGTCTTCTATGACCTGGTCTACTACTGGAATGTTGATGACCCAGTTTGATAGGGTACATTTCGTCTTGGCCAGCCATTTTTGATTTCTTTGGCTTTCTGTTTTGCTTCCCTTGTTAATGATACACACATTCTCCACTGGGGGAATGGATTCTACCACTTTTCTGCCTTTACCGCCATTCGACTTTATTCTGTTAAGCCTTTTGATACGTCTTTGCTCTCTTCTAGTCACATACATTTCCAAATGCTCTACTTCCTCACTTTGATCAATCAGTGGGTTGATATTTGTAGATTCCACATCCGGCCATGTTCAAGGTTGTATGTCCTACTGTGTTTCTCTTATGATAACCAAGGTATCCAGGCCCGTTTTATCACCATGTACATGGCTGAACTCCTTTGGAGGTTCAGGCTTGCTTAGCATCTGACATTGTTTTCCTATACTATTTAGCATATCAGTGTGGGTTGACACTGTTTAATTTATTTCCCTGCATAATTTTAAAAGTATTTTTAAAACAAATTCCATTGTTTCAAACAGGCCTCCTCCATCAGGATTAAACATTGGTTGTACCGCGCCTGGACCTTCAGATTCACTTTCCCTAAATAGGGCCGGCGTGGTAGACATATTTGTAATTTCATGATGAATTGTGGATGTTTTGCTGGCGGTTGCATTTACACCCACCTCAACAACTGTAGTAGCCACAGATGTATTGTTGTCAATGGAGGTGAGTAAGGACTATCTCCTGCATTAACAGCCACCTCAGACCCCTGTGAGGGTCTAGGAGTAACACGGACACAAAGGTGGCATGTTGATTGGCAAAGACTTTCATTAACAACCAAAAATGGGGGAAATTGGAGGAAACCCTAACTAGCCCCATCTCTAAGAGGGGCTTCCCTTCCTAAAAAAAAAACTGTCGGAATGTCCAAAGTAAAGTTTGCTGTCCTGTGTCCAAATCCTAACCCATCTCTCACAAGCGAAATTGAATATAATGTGCAAGGTTAAATGTCTTGACTGCTGACCTGTAGCCCGACCTTCAAACATAAAAGTTCCAAAAGGTGTAGGAAAATGAAGCAAATGTTCCACAAGACTCAAGAGGTTGATTCCCTTTCCCCAGAGTTTTTCCAGCATATGAAAAGAAGTGAAAGTTCCACAAGACTCAATGGCTTGGCTTTTCTCAGTACCACCTCCTTGGTCTCCTCTCATGCCAAGTAGGCTACATTACCTTCTCATTCACCCATACCGTTGGTTTATTCTCCTGCCAAGGTCTGCGAATTTCTCTTGCATGTGTAAAGTTTATATTCCTTTTTGTTATTTGTTGGGGGTTATTTCCCCGGTGTGGGTCACTGATCCCATTCACTTGTATGTTCTTACAGTTCTCTTTATTTATAGACCACAGCCTTGGTTTACTCTATTGCCAAGGTCTACCGGTGCTGCAAAGTTTGTAATTCTCACTATTCTGTGCTCATCTTCCCACCATGGGTCCCAAACCCCCTTTGTTTAATTAGTTGGCATCTTTGGTGTCTCACACGTCTTGCCTCCAGCCCCCTGTGGTCTCCCCAACCTTAGGGTCAGCCACCCTGGAACCTGTGGGGTCTGGGCCGCGGGGCTTCAGTGGTTTCGTGGGCTTTCCGGCATCTTCGCCGACCTTCTGCGTGCTTCTCTTGCTGTTCGGCATCCGTCTACCTGCACTCTCGTGGCTCCAGTTACCTGCAAGCAGCTTTCATTTGCTCCGAACTGCTTCCAGTGCCGTGAGCCTTCTGAAAGTGCAGTTCTCTCCAGGGCGCAATGTTCTTCTCCTGTTGGCGAGCCTCCGTGTACCTGAAGGCTCTCGTGGTCCATGCCGGACCAAGAACGAAGAAGCCATACTGCAGTTTCCTCTTTGCCTTTGAATGACAGTGGGCCAATCGGGTCCTTGCAAAGACTGGAGTGCATACTGTTGTTCGCGTTGGTAATCACTTTACTCGCAGCCTATTCCTCATCCCAGTAGTTATTATCTGGGATGTATTATAACAATACATGGGGGTTTCAGGTAATGTGGAAAAGGAGGGGTTCTGATGGAAGTTGGGAGGGGGAAAGGGATATTATGTTCTCCCAAGCTGGTCACTACTCCCAATGAGGTCCTCTCTCCCCTTGAGATTCTCCCACTGAGCACCACCCCCAAAAGGAATATCGGGTAGCGCCCTCCCCACCCTGGCCTCATGGATAGGGGCTCGCCCATCTAAAGAAGTGACGCAACCTTGAGATTCGTCACCCCCCACCTCTCCCTTCAATCTCATTACTTAAAATCATTTGGCCTCCAGATGCTGGAAAGATGAGGTGATCTTTTTTTACCTCCAATCAGTGATTCTGAGACAGGGGGCATTGGCAGGGCCCATCTGCCTCTCTGAAATCTCCTCGTGCACCTCAGCTGTCAAGCGTACCGCCACACCTTTCTTCAGATTATATATCGTTTTCTTCTTCGGCGGCATCTTCCTTTAACTTTGACCCGACATAAATCACTCCAAGACAACTTCCTTTACTAGTTCATGGATCTAGGAACAGGCAGCATTTAGGGTTGCTTTGCACTGATAGTGACTGCTCTCCCCTGTTCTATGTCATCCCTGGTTATTATGGGGAGGTTTACCTCGTCACCACCGCCACACTTACAACGATGCGAGTGATTTTAACTGTCTGGAGAAGCCGAAAGGCCATGTCTAAAACAGTATGAGTGCCCACTATTTGGCAAAGAAAAATTACAGGTGTCAGAGCGAGCACGTCGAATGGAACTCCCTCCAAGGGATAAGCTGCCACAATTAGTTAAAGGAATGCTCATTATCAATATCTGACTCCAAGCTTTACTCTATGGATACTCTAGTCAGCCCAGCAGCCCACACAGCCAACAGATACCCTCAGCTGGGAGCTCTGCGCGGAGAACCGTGCTGTCTGTGTGTTAGGGAGAATTCTCTGTTTAGGCTGAATTTCCTAACCTAGTGAGTCCCCCAGCAGCTTTGCTCGATTTTTGGGGTTTATTTTTTTCTACTGCCAAGAGCGAGACTCTTTTACCCTCACTCTTGGGCATGATTTGAGTGTGTTTCTTTGAATCTAGATGTGTTTAACGGGCTATGGGGTCTTTTACCCCATAGGGCTTCATGTGTTTGTGATGTGCGTTACACAGCACCCTCAGTGCAGTAACACAGGGGTGGCATAGTGACCCCCCAGTATAGACTCTATACCCTGGGACTGACTAGTGTCTCCCAGGGCATGTAAAGTCACCATTGACTTTACTAGTCTTAAATTCTGAACAGAACCAGTACAAACCATCATATTGTGGACGTACTGGCTGGGGAAATTCAATTGCCCCAGGGTCGGTTAGTCGAGGGGGCACGTCTCCGTCCCCCCTGATTGAGTTTTGGCTGGTGGCAGTGGATACTACTTTTTATATTCAACCGCGAATATTTTCCTATGGGATTTCCCATTGTTTTAGGCTACTATCTTTATTTAATTATTTACGGTAGCCTCGAACATACTGCCGGTTTATTTAATTAATATTAATTCTCCGGTTGGTATTTTTTGCCAAAACTTGATTCTAAAATGGCGTTTGTGTTCTCTTCTGTGACTCCAACCCAAGTCGAGCCCTTTGTTCCACTTTTTGGCGGGCTTCTCCACAGAAGCCCTCCAAAGTGGTGCCACTCTGTCTGGGGTACTTAGGAGGGGTGGAGGGGGATTTAGGCACCCTGGACTGAGTTGCCTAGGCAACTCAAGTCGCACTCCGTCCTGATTGGCCCAAGTGGTGAGCCGGCCGGCTCACCACTTAGCATGTTTGAGTGACAGCTAGGCTGAGTGAATAGCGGTTTTCTGCATAAAAGCAGGGCTTTGGGGACTGGAACTTCAGAAGTCGCCACAGGACCTAAGAATCCGACGAGGGAGAAGCTGAGCCGGCCTGCCACGACGATCCCACCGGTGGAGCCCTGCTGGACCGTCTCACCACTTTTCCCAACGACAGAGGAGATCTCCCGCCGGAGAGTCTTCTTCCTTTGACTGGTGGGGATAACCAGTTTCACCGTCTTTTCGCCTTCCCGACGTATCTCGTGGCCGCCTTGCCTGTGCCAAGCACCCCGGCAACCGGGATACCACGTTTTACCACGACCGCAAAGGGTAAAAAGGGTACTACCTTTAACCGGAAAACTCCGCGGCTGGTTTCTTCCCTGGCAGTGAAACGACCTTCATCTTTCCTCCAAGTCGAGATCTTCTCTTCCCCTGGACGACGACGCGACTTGCACCCACTGCCAGGAAAAACTGCCACCGCTGGAGGATCCTTCCCACTTAAGGTACAGTGTCCCGCCTGGCTTCCCTTGCCACCGACTGTACGGGGTGGATTTAGTCCCCGGCTTTCGAACCTGGGTTAGCCTGGGACACCCTGGCTAAACTTTTCTGAGCCTCTCTAAACTCTTTTTGAACTCTCTGCAAGACTTTCTAAGCCTAGTGTAACTGTGTGATCTTGGGCGCATTTGTGCTCTGTTCTCTCTAAGAGTGGGCCCAGCCTTTGGACTTTGGCTCTTCTGCCTTGCTAACAGTGCTCCTAAATCTTAGAGTGGTGTACCTTTCCATATTCTGTCTTTTTCCCTCCCTTTTTCACAAACTTATTGGAGTGCCATCTAGTTAAGCGCTCACCTCTGTATGAAAATAAGTGGTGTTTTACTAAGACTCATCTGATAAGGAATAAGGGGTGTATATATATATTATAATAGTAACTGTGTTTAGAGTGTTTTACAATAAGAGTGCTGGAGTGTTTCAAACAGTGTGTTTTTAAATAAATAATTATATACTTTGATACCAAAGCTCTGGTCAGTGTTTGCTTGTATTACTGTGTCTGAGTGCCTATTGTGTATACTTTGCATACTGCCTAATTCTTCTTGAGAGAAGTCTGACTGCTCAGCCACAGCTACCAGGTAAATCTGGGTGGTACAGGCTGCTACCAAGTGGGTTTACTGCTAACACCTGTAAATCCTAAATCTTTTGCAGTGTTCCCTAAGGGAACTGCACAGGTTTCTGCCTAACACTGTGGGGATTTGTCAGTTTCTCGTGAGCTCTACTTGCACTCCGCCACCACCGAAAAAAAGGTCAACAAGTAACACAGCCCCCACCACCGGCAGACAACCATTGCTGGCAACACTATACTCAGACTCCCAGGTTCGGTGCCCACCAAGAGCAGACATGGACAACCAATCCTCAGACTGCGTTGTGCAGGGGAGTGCCCTCCCACCCACGGGCCTCAAGCAGGCTTTGCGCCACCCGCTGCCCGAGTAAACACTAAAGGCACATGCAGACACTGATCACACCACACTCAAAAGGATCCGGGTCAACTCTCAGTGAGGCTAGAGGAAAGAGCCGTCAAGCTATTCTTGCTGCTAGTAATTTGATGTACTCTAATTGTAATTTGATTTTAGCCCGTACATTTTACTATCATTTTTAGTGCTGGAGTTACGTTGTTTTACTGACTAGTTTTGTAACCTGCTTGGATATTATTTCTATTGGCGGCTTTTCCCTTCATGTGACTTAAAACAGAGTTATACTCTGCATGTACGAGTCGGAACGTCCTCTGAACTACAACATCTTTGTTTCTGTAGTTCAGAGAGCATTCCTTAAGTCCAAACCCAGCGCGAACGTGCCAGCCCGAAAGAGGCCGCCGGTTTGTGCCCGTCCATGCTGGGCAGGAAGAGCTGGAAGCTGAACCCCTTGCTGGATGGGCATTGCAGAGGTTCTTGCTGCAATTGAGGCAGCAAGAGGAATCTTTAGAAATACCACGTCCATTTCAGGAGGCCAGTAGCACAAGGCTCTAACGGAAGGTACTGTTTGTCTTGACGTACTACCTGTGTAAATTAACAAGGGGGTTCCTGGGAGTCGCTCTGCCAGACATTAGTCCTGGTTACGAGAGACTTACCCAGGATATTTAGCTCACTATCTTTCACAGAGAAGAAATATCCCAAACATATCAGTCTTTGTCCTGCCCTGGGGCAGTCCAGCACCGAAATGCTAGGCAAATCTCCTCTGAACAAGAGAAAGCCCAGACACGTGTTTCGGTCTGGTTGGACCTCATCAGTAGGGTGGATCTGTGCCTCTAAGAATAGTGAGCAAGGGGTAATATCCCAAACATATCAGCCTATGTCCTGCCCTGGGGCAGTCCAGCACCGAAATGCTAGGCAATTCTCCTCTGAACAAGAGTACCAACAGAAACCCCAGACACATGTTTCGGTCTGGTTGGGCCTCATCAGTAGGGTGGATCTGTGCCTCTCTAAGAATAGTGAGCAAGGGGTCCACGTCTTGATTCCCCTAGTAACTTAGGAGGAGAATTGCCTAGCATTTCTCGTCAGATTGTCCAAGAGCTGCCACCACTGAAGTGCCCGCAAAAGTTTGTTGTTGATGCACAACTTGTCTGACCATAAGCCTCGACTCTGGGACCATCGGTGTGCCAGAAACTCTTCTACCGGTCTCATGAAGAGACAGCAATTGTTCACCAATAGAAAACAGGACGCCAAGGCCCCTAGCAGTGACATGTTTTTTTTGACCGACACCCTGGTGCCCACTTTCCATTCTTTTGCCTTTTGAGTTAGTTTCTGAAATCTTTCCATGGAGGGCTTCACTAGCCCTGATTGAGTTTGGAACTCCGCGCCGAGAAATACTGAGGGCGTTAACGAGGATTTCTCGAAGTTGATCGCAAACCCCAAGCGTTTCAGAAGTTGCATGGTGGCCTTTATGCTTGCCTGTGTTATGCTCGGCAAGGAGCCCCTTATCAGCCAATCGTCCAGGTAAGGGTAAACATGGTGACCTTTTCTTTGCAGCCACGCTGTCACTGGAGCCAAACACTTTGTGAACGTCCTGGGAGACGACTTTAGTCCGAAAGGAAGTACTTTGAACTGGTAATGGTTCCGACCGACTATGAACCTCAGAAACATTGTGTCGTCGACGCACCGGTATATAAAAATATGCGTCTTGTAGGTCTAACGACACCAGAAAATCTCCCAGCTGTACGGATCGGATGACCTCCTGAAGCGTAAGCATTTTGAATTTCAAACTTTTTAGGACCTTGTTGAGAGCCCGAAGGTCCAGAATGGGTCGCCACTTGCCGTTGGGTTTTTTGACCACGAAGTAACGAGAGTAAACTCCCTGTCCCTTCTCGGCCACTGGGACAAATTCTATAGCCCCTTTTTGCAGCATTAGCTCCACCTCCTGTTGTAATATGCGAAGATGGGGTATGAGCGTGGTGGTTCCTCACTAACTGGACGGGAGGTTGGATTCTCCATGAACCACGTAGAAGGACCCGCTTCGTCGTCGGCAGGCCTCGCCGGAATCCCCGAAGGTGCGCCTAAGAGGTGTAACCTCTCATCCAACTGCTTCAGAAGAGACTGTAGTGTGGATAACACTTGCAAGGATAATACAGATTGGGGGTTCAATAAAGATGACGAACAGGGATACTTTGCCGCCCGAAATCATCGACGAACCAATCGCTTGCAATCCTAGATCTGCTGGACCAACGATCTGCTCTCGATCCTCCTCCATGGATATTGAGAAGGCTGCCTCCGACTGTAGTAAGGTCTCTGGCAGACCGCATCGTACACCTCCGGCTGCCACGCCCTTGGAGGCTCCACCGTCGACGATGTCAATGTGGAGAAGTCTATCATTGCTGTCGTATTCACCGGGGCCACTGCAGGCGTTAACTGGGTCGACGGTATCGATCTCGTCAACGACAGAGTCTCAGTCGACAATAGTGTAGGCTGTGACGCAGCTTCCTCTGGCGATCCTGCCTTTTTTGAGCCAGATTTATGCCTCGTCGAGTCTCTACTCGAGGACGACCTGTGATGGTGCCCTGAGGAGGAGGTCTTCAAAGGATCTTTCCCTTTTTTCGACAAAGATAAGAAGAAGGCTTTCCTTATGGCCATCCTGCCCATGTTTCGACGAGGACTCTTTCACCTGGTGTTTTTCTGAGGGGCGTTTTTCCATAGATTGCGGTTTCTTCGGCAGAGGCTCTGCCGACACAGACCGGCGATGGGATTCCGCCTTGGATGACTTAAGCCTGAATGCTAGGCTGCAGATCCTACCTCCGATGAAGGATAGGTTCCTTCATTTAGCCACCTCAATAGACGTCTATTCCGATCCTTTTGCGTTTTCTGTGCGAAACCTTTGCAGATCTCACAACTGTCCACCGAGTGATGTGGGTGTAGACAGTACAAGTAATCCAAGTGTCCATCTCCTTCATAGACTTTTTTCAGTCAGCACGTGGCACACGGGCAAAACAACGCGTTTCCATACATTTTTTACGAAAAAACTCTCAAGAGTAGAACTCAACCTTGTACCGAAGTAGAAACAAACGCGAGGTGCTCCCGCTACTTTGGAAACGGTTGAAATCTGAAGGGAGCTTCGGGGGCGGGGCTATTTATACCCCTACGTCCTATTGGTTCAGGCATACGCAGCCCGAAAACGACAGATAGGACACAGAAGTGTCAAAATCTTTTCCTATAGGAAACGTCTTTATAAATATACCGAGGGTTCCCAGCCTGACGGGGAATATTATAAGCATGTGAATCCATGAAAGATCCAATGCTGGAGAAACACTATTTGCGGTTTTCATACGTGAATGTGTGTTTTGAACTGCAGCTCATAATCTTACAGTAGGGTCTTCAGTGCAGTCTGTAGATTGTGCACGAACATTTAATTCCCACAGGCTGACAAAGAAATGCCATTTCCCTTGAAAAGGTGTATGCATCGGGAACCAATGTTTTCATTCTCACAGGAGTACATTCCAGCAGCACTCAAGAAGTCGCACATGCTTCTGTTGATGAGACCCCTTCCGACCTCTGTCTGAGGACAGGAAGCATTGGAATAATGCCAGGCGAATCTCTGTAGTATACATGAGAAAAGCACCTTGGCAGTAGGAAAAATGCGCTGCACTGCTTTCATCAAAATCTTCAGTTGACTGAACACACAGGAACAAGGCATGGAACCCAAAAAGAAGCCTCCAAAATGCACAATCACAACATGTACAGTTGCCGAAGAGGCCACGCGTCAACATTCTAGAAGGAGTGTGCCAAAACAGCATGATTCCATACCACTCCACAAAACGTCCACTCCCTCCAAACCTAAATTGCTAGACAAGTCTTCTTGGAGGGCAGGCACGCATAGATCTTCCACAAAGTAATCACCCACAACGAAAACTCTGCACCTTGCCATGTTTGCCAGCCGCAGTGCACAAAGTTCTGGAAAAGAGAATGCCTCCCTTTACTGTGACGCACAGCCAGAGCACCCGATTGGCCAAAGGCCATAGTCCCATTTCCATTGGTCAACATGGTGAAAGGGGACAATGTGGCACGTGCCTTCCCCCAATCACTGCAAGGGAGGCACCCCGGTGAAGCAGGAGGACTTCTCCCTATTGGTGCTCTTTTCTGTAATGCACACCCTGACCACCTCATTGGCCAAAGGCCATAGTCCCATTTCCATTGGCCAGCATGCTGACAAGCGCAGAATGTGGCACATGCCTTTCTCCAAGTACCACCAGGACCCCGTGCCACAGTAAAGCCAGAGGGGTCCTTCTTCCTATTGGCGCATGTTCCTCTGACGCACACCCTGAGCAGCACATGATAGGGCAATCACTACAGTCTACCCTAGTCCAACATGGTGAGGAGCGTTGAATGTGGCACGTACAAGTCCCCAAATACATCGAGGGCCGGGGCCGAGTGAAGCAGGAGTCCTTCTTTCTATTGCCGCACATCCTAAGCAACTCATTGGACAATCCCCACAGTTCCATTTTCATGGCTAACACCCGCAAAATCCCTGCATGTGACTTTCGTGCGGCCATGGGGGAATAACTTGCATCCAGGGGAGGTGGAGTTCGTACTAAGGGGTGGCTCTTTTTCCGCTACGCACATTAGTTCAGTAAACTTCACTGCATTCTGTAGACGAGCAAACAAAACATTCTGCATGTCCACACGTAACAGGGTCACTGTTGCAGAAGAACATTCCACGAGCAGACAAAAAAGTGTACATTCTTCTATTGATGTTACACCTTCCTTCATCCTGCTCGGCACTATAACCTTGAGCAGTAGGCTATGCTGTTCACGGTAATGTAGATGAGAGAAGGACCTTGGCGGTTGGAAAAAGCGTCCTCACGACACCCTGCAACCTCCTCAGTCTATGGGACAAATGTAAGGAAGGCAGGTAACCCATATGCATGCCGGCGTAAGAAATTACGATAACATGTACTACTGGAAACGTGGTGAGGTCTTTGCAAAGTGCATGCATGTCGACGAAATGGCACTCATACACAGTGTTCCACAATGCGTCCACTCCTTCCAAACCAAAATTGCCGCCAAAGTTTCTTTGCAGAGCACATTTGTGCACATCTATAGCAAAGGGAGCACCTACAGGCAACGCAATACGCTTCGCCATGTCAGCTACCCTCAGTACGCACAGTATAATATGCAACCATTTCACCTCCCCTTCCTGTTACCCGCACCCACTCTACTTGATTGGCTAATCCCCACACTGCCATGGCAATTGGGCAAGGTGGTGTAAAGGGCAGATTTTGC
Organism: Ambystoma mexicanum; assembly: GCF_040938575.1. Taxonomy (NCBI): domain Eukaryota; kingdom Metazoa; phylum Chordata; class Amphibia; order Caudata; family Ambystomatidae; genus Ambystoma; species Ambystoma mexicanum. The sequence continues at coordinate 128,583,231 of NC_090927.1, forward strand.
CACGTGCACCTCCCAAAGTAGTGCGTGGGCCGCACCCCTGTAAAACTGGAATAGTCCTCCTTCCCTTTGCACCATCTTATATGCAGCTGTAGCTCATTAGGTTATACTGGTAAACAGGCCCACACGCATCCACCAATCGCATTAAAGGCACCATCATCGAACATTGTCACTGCTGTGCAACACTTGAAATGTACCGTTACACATTCACAGTACAAATGTGCCATTCCAAAGCACATTCACTACAAAGTTCAATGAAAGTATGCACGATTTCTCCATCCGCATACATCCACATGGCCACCCAGACTGTGGCACGTACCTTCCAGAAAGTACCGCATAATCCACTACCTTTTCGTGATAGTGAAGGTGGGGGGTGTGGTGGGTGGCAAACAATATGAAATTGGGCAGGGGATTTAGTCTTCCAGCGTATATGTGTGATTGTATTTTACGGCCGTGCAAGCACATTTTTTCTTTATTTTCTCTTTGGATGTGTTTCGATTAGCCTGTCCTCACATTTTTACAACATTCTAGACAATGCTTCTTGCACAGTGCGAAAGAAAAGGGCATTGCCAATGGTGCTCAAATAAATGCCATTTCTACGGAACCACTGCATGTTTTGCGACCTCATGATCTCATAGTGGGTGGAGAATGTGCCAGCAGTCTGCATAAACCAACGCATACATCTGTTTATAACACACCTTCCGACCGCTGGCTGGGGACAAATTACACCATCATGGACCCACACTGCTCTTGGTGTGATGCATGAGAAAACCACCTTGGCGGTAGGGAAAACAAACATCACTGCGGTCAGCAACCTCATCAGTAGACGGATTCATAGTGCACAAAACATGTAACCCAAATGTGCACTTCCATAGCGCACCACCACACGGTTCACGTTCGTGATGGATGCCACTTATCTGCAAAGGCAAACTGTCCCGCCGAAAACTATAGTCACCCTGACAGACCGAGAACACGCCCACTCCTTCCAACCCGAAATTACCAGCAATGCCTCTTTGCACGCAACACCTGTGCATATAGTGCACAAAGATACAAAGATATCACTGACGATAAGCACGGTTCATCTCTCCATCTCCACCACCCTCACGACACCGTATTGTGTTGAAATGCTAATGCCCCTTCCTATGAACCACGCCCTAAACTCCTAATTTTCTATTTCCCGCAATTCCATTTCCATTCTGCTCATAGTGGGAGGATGTGCACGTGCGCTTTCCCACCTACAGTAAGGGCCACGGCCCAATAAAGCTGTGCCAATACTTCTTCCCTTTGCACTGTCACTTTTTGCAGCACTTACCATGGGTGCGGTCACATTTCACAACACAAATGCACCAATCGCATACAAAACCTCTCCACTGCATACTGTCATTTCTGTACACCACTCCTTTTTACCGTTCAACACTCTCAGTACACGTTCCGTTTGTTTGAAAAGCCCCTCCACCAGAAATGTCTGCTAAAGAAGGCAGTATTGGCAGCATCCACAAAGATCCTAACAAGCCCCCAGCACACCTTTAGGTATGCAGACAACATTGAAACCCTTTCCACACCCACAGCAACCCTGCACATCCAAGCAAGCGACCATGTGGGCACCCAACATTACACACAAACGTTACATAGGTAGCGCCAGTTCTACCCATCTCCCTCAAACCATAAAACACCCATGCAGAAAGAATGTCACACTTACCAGAAGCCACAAACATAGCGCAGCCTGCACCACCCCTACACACTACCGATCACACGCTATTGTGTCACTGCTAACCTATGCACCTTCACAACATTGGGCCTATTTCAAAGAATTTGCACATAGCAGAGAAACCAACCACATATAAGCTGCCCTTCAACCATACCCACTTCCATACTCACATTACATACACACTGCATCCTGTGGCCACACTACCAAACTTCTCACTGCACCATCTCCTGTCGCACACCAAATACTGTGGCATGTTCCAACTATCACCAAAACCATAGAATGCACAATTCACACTTTGCAACTCACTTGGTCTGCTGTAGCACGTCAACAATGTGCCTCACACGCATTTCCCAAACATCACCACCCTGTGCAGCATACCCTGCCAAACCTGCAATGCTCCAGTGGCTCTGCTCCTTGCACACATTCCCCCCACCGTAATTGAACAATACATGTCAGCATATCGCCAACTACCACTATGCACTTATGCACCACTGGCACAAGCATTGTACCCAGTGCCCACACACCGTGACTTTTCTCTGCAGCAACTCCAACCACAAAGCACCGCCATGGAGGTAGGCAGTAACAAATTGCAACAGTTACCATAATGTACAAACAAGAGACTCTCTCCTGCATCCCTGTACACTTTCAATCACATACTATGGGTATACCCACTACCATTTACAAACTATTGTGCCACTGCCAACCTACCCACAATCTATTTGCAACAGGGTCCTATAATGGCTAAAATGGCCTCCACACCCATTCCTTACATGTCACCAGCCTCTAACTCACGCACATTGAAAAATGCATTATTGGCGTGTGTGCCCTCAAGGCCTAGGCTCTTGAATGCATGGCCTATGGCCTTCGGCCATGCATCCAATAGTCTAGGCACTGAACACACTCACACCAATGTAATGCCACCATGCATGTCTCCATGTCAGCTTCTGCGACAATGCACATAGACACCACTGCCACCAACACTCCTATCCAACCTATACACCGCCAAGGTGCTACGCAGCAGCAAATGCCAACAGTTAACATGATGGCCACGTGGGCAGCTACCATTCTGCACAAACGTACCACACATAGTTAGCAGCACTTTACACCCCAGCTCCCCCACACCATAAAACACACAATCACGAAAATAGGTTGCACTTACCAGAATGCACGACAATACCGAAAAAGTGCTCTTCCTATGAGTTTAGCAACTTAACGATAAGTACCTACCGGGAGCCGTGTAATGTATGACAATGCACTACTTACTGTAAAAGCATTTCTGATGGTTGTATCTGCTTAGATTCACATGCTGTGCATAGTCCGACATCCAGTGGTCACTGCAGAGTATTGCATTTTGTTTTTCGTAGTCGAAAAGGGGACGTCGACAAGGCGTGTCTGTAACACTATCTCTATAGTGACGTGCAGTGTACCCACAACCCCTCACGCGTCGAGGTCCTTCTGTTTGTATTTTTTCTGCCCTGAGGGAGCCTTCTATACGTGAGTGAGTACAGAAAAGAGAGAGAGATGTAGAAAGATGTCTATGTTCCTTCCATCCGAGCAGGGAGGAAGGGTGGGCGCATGTGAATCTAAGCAGATACAACCATCAGAAATGCTTTTACAGTAAGTAATGCATTGTCTTCTGATGTTTGTTAATCTGCTTAGAATCACATGCTGTGCATAGACTAGCGAGCAGTACCCGGAGTTGGAGGTGGGTTGTGAGAAGGAACAGTAGAGAAAAGATGTCTTAATACTGCTTGTACCACCTGGGAATCAGATCTAGAGTGAGCATCTAGACAGTAGTGTTTTGTAAAGGTGTGTACAGAACTCCAGGTTGCCGCTTTGCAAATGGACTAAAGGGGAACGTTTGCAATGAATGCTATGGATGCCCCAGTGCCTCGAGTAGAGTGTGCTCTTGGCTTGAAGGGTAGTTCTCGCTTAGCAAGGGTGTAACAGAGAGTGAACAATTGAACAATCCATCTAGATATAGTGGACTTTGAGACTGCATCCCCTTCGCTTCCTGCTGCCACCGAGACGAAGAACTGATTAGTCTTTCTCAGTGGCCTAGTTCTTTCCATATAAAACATGACAGCTCTGCGCACATCTAGTGTGTGCAGGCTCTTTTCTCCCAAATTGGAAGGGTTTTGAAACAACGTTGGTAGTTCTATTGACTGGTTGACATGGAATTTCGATATGAATTTCGGAGCAAACCTTGGGTGTGTGTGTGTAGCACCACCTTATCCCTGTGAACCGTTACAAAGGGGTCAAGAATAGAAAGAGCCTGTAGTTCACTTACTCTCCTAATGGAGGTGATAGCTATTAGGAAAGCAGTTGTAAGGGTGAGGTCCTTAAGTGTCGCTTTATGCATGATGTTAACACACCCCATAACCCCCAATGTCTAACTGCTTCACTGGCGGACCACGTTAACCTGAGTAGCTCACTGCCGATAAAGAGCAAAGCTACATCGAGGAAGACAGCCATACGGCCTAGTACCCCCAGTGTAGAGTGCACATGTGACTGCAAAAGCATTCTCAGTGGTCTAATGATATGCTATGATATGGCATTTGTAACGCGCCTATACACAAGGGTTTCAAGGCGCTTTATCCACATTAATGGCGGAACTTAGCAATCTCAGAACCTTGGCGGCTAGTTTAACGAAAACTGTCTCGGAACAGGGAAACACATTCCGACTAGTTCAGAAAGTACTCCCTATTGTCCTATGCAAGTCCCAGACCGTCCACAGTATACGTGCTCCCGCGAATGGTAACTGAGGAGCAGCGGTCAGCAAGAAGATTATCGGAGATGGTAGCGATATGGAACAATGGGTTCACTTGACATCCTTTGAAAGCAGGAGATACTAGGGGATCCTCAGTGGGTTAAACCCATAACTGATATCATCAATAGGCACGTAGTAGCTCACCCACCCCGAACAAAGAATTATGATTTGAAGGGTCCAAATCAAGCCTCCAGGGAAGAAATCTGCTTGAAACTAATCCGGAGGCCCGTTAGAGCAAGGCATGGTCATTCAATTCTTATGTGCAATGTGCCCAAACTAAGATCAGGGGCATACGAAAACAAGGATACCCTCATTAATAAGAGTATCTGTTGGATTCGCACGTGCGGGATTGCACCTCTGTCATTAGAGAGGACATTATCTGCGCTGGTCGAGTGACTATGGCTCCTGAGAAGGGTGACTATGGAACTGGATCTGAGGGACCCAAGGCTGGCGGAGGGATTAATAGCAGTAGAAGCAAGAACTTACCCCGCCTAACCCCCAGGGTTCACCAATCTACCTGAAACCATTTGCTCCTAACAATTGGAACAGTCGTACCCTGGGACAACACCACCTAACCTCAATTGGAGCCCTCGTGAAAAGGGAGATGATCTGGATGAGGTAGATTGACACCTACCACCTACCCCACCTGCAAACCCCGGCTGGGAATGCCAGACATCTAATGGACCCCTACTGGCTGACCTTGAAATGCCCACATGAGTTTATATGCTTTCAGAAAACGTGGCCAGTGACACCCATCGAGATGAAGGGCTTCAAGGCGTTAAACATCCCAGTAGCCAAAGGTCCCAGAGAAAGACCGTGATGGGTGGGGGTTGGCAGGGGTTATTGAATCTGGTGGCAACAGGGCCAGTTTGCGAAGCGTCAATGAGTGAGCAAAGCTATATGGACTGGCAATTGATTTTTGGCACCAACACAGAAGGTATGAACATACTAATTTTTTTATGTACATAAACGGGCCATATGGCACCAACCCACTGCGAATACTGACCTTACTGCATGATCTAGTATCCAGATGGGAATTGTGAGAAAATTAATAGTCGCTCAATGTAGTGACTAACGTACTCCTAGTGCCCTTTCTTTTTTGTATTTCGTTTATTTTTTTATTTTATATAGTTCATTTCAAACTTTTAAAATATTAAACATTTCGTAAGCAAATCACTTCCATGCATTTACAGTTTTACGAAGATAGACAGCATACATTTTACTTTTGAGTTTACAGATAAAGATCATCATTTACATCATGTTATTCGCAAGATATGTAATTCATATAGTAAACTTGAGATTCGAACTGACAAAAGTATGCTCAATCTTTTTCTGCCAGGATACCTTCCAATTTTTCCAAATAAAATGTTAAAGCAAAGGTTAATTTCGTGTCAGTTCCATCTATCATTACGTTCCACCAATCTTCTCCATTGAGGTGAGGTCTCTTTAGAATTTCGAACCCTAAATGGGTAGTTCTTATCTCAGTAATTTTTTTGCAGTATAACACCAGGTGTTTTAGTGTTTCCGTAGTCCCCTTTCCTCCATACTGCATGGGCGTCACTCGCTAGGGACGGGAGACAGAACCTTTATCACCAGAAAAAACCTTCTTCCCCTTCAAATTTCAAGGCACACTGCGGCGACAATATTAACATTGCCTAATGACACCAGTATTATTAGGGGGGAGGATGGTGGGACGTATGGAGGAAAGGGGACTATAGACTAGGAATATGTTAGTCACTACAGTGAGTACCTATTAATTACTCCTACATCCCTTCCCCTTTCCTCCATACTGCATGGGCGATTACAACTGAATGTAGCCTCAGGGTGGAGAGGTGACCCTCCCTAAGAAAACAAGGTCCTTAGAACTGCCTGCCCGAAAGCCGCATCTGACTTCGAGCCGGCGTCCAAACAGTAGTGCTTACAGAAAGCCGAAGGGGTGGCCCAGGTGACCGCCCTGCTGATGACCTGCCACAGAACCGGTCCTTGCAATGCGACCGCCGTAGCCTTGGCTCTGACAGCGTGGGCATGCATTTTCGCTGGAAGTGATTTGTGCTGCCCCTCATAGGCCTATAGAGGCCTTTGATGCCTGATAACTGGGCCTTGACCCCCAAGAAGTTGACAAATAGAGCATCCGACTTGCGAAGGCTCTTGGTCCTGTCCAGACATAATTTCAGAGCGCGTCTGACATCCAGACAGTGCAAGATCCTTTGAGCATTGTCCTTAGGATCAGCAAAGAAGGTAGGTAAACACTTCTCCTCATTTAGATGGAAAGAAGAGACTACTTTAGGTAGGAACGTGCAGTGCGTTCTCAGGACCACCATATATCTGTGAAAAGTACTGTAGGGTTCTGGCACCACCAGTGCCTGGATGTCGAAGACCCTGCGCGCAGATTTAAGACCCACCAAAAGGGCTGTTTTAATGGTGACCAGTCTGATGTCCGCGGACACCTTTGGTTTGAATGGTTTGTGCGTCAAGGAGCCCAAACCTGCATTAAGGTCCCACACCGGGTGTTGCTTCTTGATGGGCGGGTATAAGCCTGGTGTAGCCGGCCAGATGTCTTAACTACCGGGCTGGAATACGACCTCCTCCCGAGTTCCTGCAGGCTCCTATGGCTGCCAGGTAGGTGTGGCACGTGTCTATTTGCACCCCTGAGTGTGCGAGGTGTGCAGAGAAGGAAAGCACATAGTCCAACGTGCAAATAAGGGGGTCGATCTCCTTACAGTCCCGCCCAATGACAGAACCTAGCGTATTTACTTTTGTACTGGCTCCTAGTAGTCTTGCTCCTGGTGCCCTGAATGTCGTCTAGGTTAGCCTGTGACAGGCTAAGATGCTTCAGCGTGACCTGCTCAAGAACTACGCAGCAAGGGCTAACTTCTGTGGAGCGGGGTGGATGACCCTGGCCCCCTGCTGCGAGAGAAGGTGCGCTAGACCTAGCGCAGGTGTATGGGTGGCCTGTGAGTGGCTGAGGAGCTAAGAGAAGCAGGGTCTCGCTGGCCACCACAGAGCTCACAGAATGATGCAGAGGTGACATGATTCTCTTATCTTGCAGATCACCCTGTGAACCAGGAGTATGGGAGGAAATGCATATGCTGTCATGCTGTTCCACTGAATCTGGAAGGCATCGCCCAGAGAGCTGGGGCCCTGCCCCTGTCAGGAGGCGGACTGCAGGCACCTCCTGTTGGATCAGGTGGCAAAGAGATCCACCTGAGTATGTCCCCATCCGCTGAAGATCCTGAGCAGGACCTGATCGTTCAATTGCCATTCGTAATTGTCAGCTCCCAGTCTGCTGAGCCTGTCCGCCTCCAGGTTGGACTCCCTCGGGAGGTGGATTGCACTCAGGTAGATGTTCTCCAGGGCCCATTCCCATATGCGGACCGCTAGCCTGCACAGCGGAGGGGACCTGGCGCCACCCTGCTTGTTGATGTAATACATGCTGGTGGAGTTGTCCATTTGAATGAGGACCACCTTGCCACAAATAAGCAGAAGGAAAGCATCGAAAGCGAGCCAGACAGCTTTCAGCTCCAGCCAGTTGATATGAGCCTGCCGCTCCTGAAGGGACCAGACTCCATGGACACTGTTTGTCCAACGTAGCGCCCCAGCCTTCCAGGAAGGAATCTGTGGTGATGGTGACTTAAGGTGCTGCCTGCCAGCAGAGCTTGCCAGTCCGTAAGTTGCAGTCCCTGGACCACCAGGTGGGGTCTGGGTGGAGAGAGAGAGGAATGCTGACCAGCTCCGCTTGGGAGCCCCGCTCCTGATTCCATGAAGCTGCGAAATGCAGCTGTAATCTCATCTTGAGTCTCGTGTGGGGTACAGCCTGTAGGACCGCTGCCATGATACCCAATAGATGCTGATGCCACCAGGCCAAGATCACCTCTTGGTGAGGAAGTGACCTGCGACCTTCTTGATGGCCATGATCTTGTCCTCTGAGGGGAAAACTCTCTGAGCTTGAGTCCCATGAGGCCCAGAAAGGTCAGGCTCAGTGTAGGCTGCAGTTGAGACTTCTTGAGGTTGATAGAAAATCACAGCTCGTGGAGGGTGATCATAAGGGGGGAGGAAGTGTGCTGAACTGCCTCTGGAGATCCCTCGCCGACGAGCCAGTCGTCCAGGTACAGGTAGACGTGAGGGCCTTGGGCCCTGAGGAGGGCCACCACGGCATTCATAAATCTGGTAAATACCCTGGGGGCTGAGTTGAGACCGAATGGTAGAACCTTGTACTGGAAATGGATCATGATCCTGAACCGAAGAAAGGAGCGATGAGGCTGCCAAATCGGGACGGGTAGATAAGCGTCCTTCAGATCCAGGGAGCACATCCAGTCTCCCCTGCACAGAGCCTCTGCAATGAGTGCCGGCATAACCATCTTGAATTTTTGAAGAGGAAGGGAGATGTTAAGGGTGGAGCGGTCCAACACAACTCTTAGGCCAGCCTGGTTATTCTTTTGTATGGCGAAAATACTGGAGTAGAAGCCCAAGCCTCGCTGGGAGGCTGGGACTTCTTCCACTGCCTGGCTCTCGACGAGCGAACAAATTTCTGCCTGCGGAGTTGTCGTCCCAATCTGTGGTAGTGGAGGGAAGGAGGGAGAGGAATCTGTAGGCGGTATCCCGTGGACACTACGGATAATATCCAGGGGTCAGCGAACCCAAAGACTGCTTGCAGGGCAAGCCTACCTCCCACCGGAGACATGTGGACCCGAACGGGGCGCGTCATGCCTGCTTTAACTCTGAGGCTGGTGCAGAGGAGGGGGACTGAAAAAAGTCCCTGCGCCCCCCCCTCCTGTTTGTGCCGGTGCTGACTCCCTTCTTGGAAGCCCCAGAACCCGCTGAAAGCCCACCCCTAGTCTGAGCATTGATGCGACTGGGTGTATGTCTTAGGTGTGGCCCTCGTGAGGATAAAGACTTTGCAGTTTGGAAACTGTTTTTCTTTTTATCTAGCTCATTGGCGGTGGATTAAAATGGGTCGCCAGCCTCGAATGGAAGGTCCAATATGTTTCTTGGACGTCTGGGATAAACTTGGTGGACCGTAGCCAGGCAGTCCTTCTCATGTCCGTGGCAATGCAGATGGCCCGCCCTGAGGTGTCAATGTGGGCCATGGTGGACTCCATGATGTCCTGCGCCACCAATTTAGCTTCTGCCAGCCGCTCCTTGAAACGTGCCTGGCTCTGCACCAGAGTTCTGGAGGGAAGTCAGCTAATTCCCGACAAAGCCTCTGGTTAACGGCTGCCAGCATGGCGTCCGCATTGTAATGATGAAGGTGCAGTGAGGTGTTGGAATAAACCTTCTTTCCGTAAGTCTCCAAGATCATCTCCTTCTTGTCAAGAAGCGCAGAGGACGAGGTGGACGACTGAGGCTTGGAGTAGAGTGATGCCAAACCTATCAGCGAAGAGTGTGGTTGAGGGTGTGCCGACAGCAAGAGTGGATCCCCCTCCATTTGCCTATACTTGGCGTCAAGGCGCTGATTGACGGGCTAGGCCGAATGGGGTTTAAGACATCCCTTTTTGGCCAAGGCGACAAGGTCCTTCTGCATCGGGATCCCAGTTCTAGCCACTGGGCATAGAGTGAGGAGGACCTCCCCCAGGACCCCTGCCTCCGGTTGTTCCACCTCGGGTTCAGGAAGCCCAATACTCGGCAAAACCTGCAAGCAGTTCGTGGAAGGCCTTGGATGAAGACGGCATGTCAGTGTCCTCCTCCTCGTCAGTGTCCACCAAGATGTCCAGTTGGTCTTGAGTGGGTGGAGGAGTGCTGGGCGCTGAGGGCTGCAGTGTAGGAACCGGAGCTGGTGGCGGCTGTGGAACTGCCTGACCTGTGGGAGGCAGGGGAGCCGGAATCGAAGGAGCCGGCAAGGGCAGCATGGTGGCCTGCGGCACTGGAGCCATCGGAGGAATTACTATAGGCGCAGGCGGAGGGAGCATGTCCCTGATCACATCCCGAAGGTTGGCCCCCATCTCAGGATCTCTCACAAGTGTGAGAAACTTTTCAAAAAACCTGTCCTCATAGGCCGGTGGGGTGGCAGGTGGTATTGATGGCAGGTGGTATTGATGGGGTAGTGGGCGGCTGCTGAGGCCGGTGCGTACTTTGTCTTGATGGTTGCAGGTTAAATCTGCCCTGCGATGTGGCCACGTACCTGGTTGAGACCAGCACCACCTTGAAGCTCGTTCTCCCACTTGCTCTGCACCAAGGGCTGGTATGGGACGAGCAGCCATTTTGTCTGGTGGACATCTTGTCGAGCTGCATGCCACGTGCCAAAGTCGTGGTGCTTGCCTCACTGGGCCCGGCCTCCTCCATAACTCTTGGCGGTGGAGCATGAGACCTACCCTGCACCTCAGGACGGGGCCTGGTAGGAGTGCGGCCCTTGGCCGAATGGCCGGTAGTGCTGCGTACAGGTGCCCCCCTCAGACATCTGCCCGGTACTAGGGCGTTGCACCTCGGGTCTACACCCGGTGAAAGAACCTTGCGGTCCATCAGCACTGTCCCCGGAAGGATTTGATGACCGTGCCTGGTGGCCGGTAGCTGAAGTAGCCTCAGTACCTGTGCTGGTGCAAGAACCATTTCCTTGGGAAGGAGTCGCCCTTGCGGGGTGCGAAGGGAAAGAGCAGCCCTACCTTGGGGCTTTACTTGCGCCTGACAAAGTCTTTCAAGTCCTCTGGCGGTGACTTCTCGAAGAGTTCCCTCTACCGAGCTAACCTGTTCAGCGCACGTGATGCAAGTGCGTCGCGTGAGGTAGAACCCTCCCAGCCATGGACGCGTCAAGGTAACTGAGCCAAAGAGCATGGGGGTCCGACGTAGGGGAGAGCCCTTCGCAGGATCAACACCTGCTGGAGCCTGCTGATGTCGACATGCACCGGGGAAGAGCGTGGTGCCAGATTGAATAAAAAACAAAAGACAGATGAAAGTATTCGGGGAAGAGCGCGTGGTATTACAAGGCAGAAGCCAAACCCAGGAGCGCTGGTGAAATCGTCCCGTTCCAGTCGACGTGGAAAAGGGGACTGGGAAGTGGCGCTGGTGGGCAGAGTCAGGAGAGCGCATGATCCCAGGTCCGCACCCACGCGCGCCTCTAATTTTAATGGGGAAGAAGGTTTTTTCTAGTAAAAGAGGTTCCGTCTCCTGTCTCTAGCGAGGGACGCCCATGCAGTATGGAGGAAAGGATATGGGACATAGGAGTACCAGGAGGTGTCTCACCTCCTAGGCCCCAGGGATCCATCATCCAGGTGACCAGGACACGACCATCGCTTTTGGATCCAGTTCCTGGTGGTGGACCAGTGCGGTAGGATCACCAGGATGAGAGGTCTTCGGGGAGTTTTCCCTGTAACACCTTTTCCCCATCCTACCAGGTAGGATACTTAGGAACGTAACCCCCACCCCCTTGCCGACACAAACACTTTCTCACGGACAGCTCACCGTGAGCGAAAACAGACTCTGACATGTCCCAATACAATGGTCAGGCAAGGTCAGGCAATTACTGATAATTATGCACACCTGACCTCCATCCCACTTCCATACACGGATAAAAGGCCGAGCACAAAAGCACACTCTGAGCAAGGCAAGGCACATGATGAAGCAGAAGTTCCAAGATGGCAGTTTAATACAAGGAGAAAGACGGCAAGACCAGAGAGGGAAGAGTCCTTGCCTTTTTTAGACTGTTACTTTCCTGAACCTTGGAAAATGAGAAACCTAAGACCAGGGACTAAAGCTGAAGAAACCTGCATTGTGTGTCAGAGGTACTCGGGGCTCTCCTGCTTTGATAACCAAGGCAGGGAGGAACGGTTGCCGCTGTGGTACTGTCCTTGGCTCCTACAACAAAGAAGCACCAGTAAAGACAGCACAGACAGTGAGTCAGAGAGACTGATTCCAAACCAGCCAGTGTTAGAACCAAGGTTGAAAGCAGCAACATTGTATGAAGAAATCTAAAGAGAACTGTGTGTGAAATGTAACGAGCAACACGAATACAAGAGAAAACCAGGAGTGACAGAACTTTTGGAAGCCAAGAAAGTGTCATGATTCCTGCCCCTCATGTCCCCAGCCATCCAAGATGTCAGGCTGGAGCCAGGCCACGATCACCTACATGGCCCTCAAGGGCCTTTCCATCCCTCCAAAGACCCACTTGGAGTCAGACTTTGCGCTTGTGGCACCAGACTCACTCACTCCCATAGGATAACATTGGGGATTGGACTTGTAGTGCATTGATGGGGACAAGATGGATGCCCCCACATATTTTGATTCCCAGAACTGCATGTGCAGTCTAGTCTTTTGGGTGTGGTTCAGCCCAGAGACACCTGGGATACCCAGAGACTATTTAAGCCACGCCCAGGCTGAGAAACATGCTTTGTTTTCTGCACCTGCAGCGTGACACTCACCGTTTCTTCTGCGCTCAGCACCTGCAAGAACAAGAACACCATTAGGCACAGCCTTACCTTGCGGCTCTTCTGCCCATCATTCATCGCTCCTTCTGTTCTGCGGGCATCTTCGGCGGTGTCATTCCCATCCCGGCACGCCGCTTCCTGAGGAAAAGGGAAAAGAACAGAAAAAAGGCATTAGTAAGCATTCAGCAAATCTTCGCTTATTTTTAAAGACTGTATGAGCTTCAAACGCTTACCTGAATCCCAGCCGCTCTAGGGGAACTCTGTCTCCGGAACTTCTCATCCATCTGCACGAGGGAAAAAAAACTCCAGGTTAGCGTGGAAACATCTAGAGGCGCCGCATACCGCGCTTACCCACCACATTTCTTCTTCATAACCGTAATCCACGCTGAAAACATCGCGGCACCTAAAAGACACAGAAAAAGAACTCAGTTCAATACAAATACGAAAGGGTTGCATCGCGCTCTCACTCACCTTCAGCGCTGCTCATCTCAGCAGCACGTCGCCATCCCCAGACGCCGGCCATCATCCAAGGAAGGAAAGAAATGAAGTTAGAGAATTGTTCAAAAGACTCATTATACTTACTTGTCGGACTCTTGCCACTGAAGTAACTAGGCAGCAACGAGCCCGCATCAATCAACACGCCCCTGCGCTGAAAGCAGGACGGAGAGCACACTTTCCAAGAAAACAAGGCCCAGTCTCCAGTCGAGTAGACTCCAGGGAAGGGTTCAAAGTCGTAAGAGGTCAGAACAGGCTGAGTGACGTCCCCGTGGATACCAGGTGAGCTTTACAGAAAGATACCGTAGACAGAGTGGTCCGGTGCCACGAAGGTGCTCATTCGAAGGTCTCTGTTAGGTATCCAATGGGTTGGCAACTGTAAAAGGGGAAATTGGAGACCGAATTGTAGACCCATTTGCAGGTCCTGCAACAGGACAAGCTAAACCCTGTGCACATTCGAAAGCCTTTGATAATTTAATGCAGACTGAAATTGGTCCGGGTCCTGCTGCTCATTGTCTAAGAGGAAGGATCTGTGCCCGGCTGAGGGGGATCCAATCCAAAGAATTTAGTATGTATAAGAAGAAAGGAACTATGTGTTTTGTTTTGGTACATCAGGTCCTCTGAATCAAGAGACTTTGAAGTAAAGAGAATTGGGTACAGGCCCTGATGCTGGTAATGGAACTGTATCCTCATAGTCAGAGCATGTGCTTTGCTTGAGTGAACCACCTTATCTCGTGCTGAAAACGTGGGGAAGGGAGGCCAACGGCCTGAACATCCTGACATATAATTTTGTGAACACTTCTTTTTCATGAACACTACCCCACACTATTTGTATTTAGCGGTAAGGATTGGCAATGTTTTTTTTAGTGTTGGCCTTTTTACTTTGACGAGATTCAACTAGGACTGCATTATTATTATTTGATGGTCGTAGCTTGCTCCCACCTGTAGATTTAGGGTTAGATAGGAGTTTATCACACCACTGTTGAAGTTCAATAAACACCCTTGAACTGTGGTCACTTGTGTAGGTCTTACTGTTGACACTATGCCTTCCTTACAGAATCTAAGGTGCTGCGTCCCCTTCATATTGTTGTCTGAGGATACTTCAACCTCCAGTTTGAGCCTCTCAGAGAATTGGAGGGACTATGGGAGGACCTGGACGTGGTCTGGGAGATTCATCCTGTGGCAGCTAGCTTTCCGGCTAGGACACTCAAACATGCCCTGGAGTCAGTGTGGATTCTTTATGGCTTAAACCTCAGGGTCAGCAACGGAGGGTGCACTGAGACATGCCAGTGAAGGATACCTTCTTTGGTTTCGAACACTCGTCCAGGATAGATTATATCCTGGTGACGATGAATGATTGCGGTAAGGTAGAAGAGTTCTCAATCCTTAATCGCTTGGACAGTGACCATAAGCTATCAAACTAAGGTGGCAGGGCAAAAAGGCAACTGGAATTGCAACCTTGGTGCCAATAGAGATAGCTGGAAATAACAGAAGGGTTGTTAAATGGGACAATACTTTGACTGAAGGACTTAAACACTCCATCTACCACTCAATTATCCCCTTTATAGAACATTTATGCAATCTGGGCGGGGGGGGCGAAATGATGTATTGGCTGAGTTTGATCGGTTGAGGCACAAACTCAGTCCATGGTTCTCTAGCTGAGCAACCGTCTCAAAACAGAGAAGGCGGCAGAAACCGTATGGTTCGACACCTTTTGCAAGCAGACTAAAAAATACCTCATGACATACCTCGCAAGGAGTGGGAAGGTAAACAAGGAGATTCTGCAAGTCAAAAGGGGTGCATTTAAAAATGCACTGAAATCTAGGAAAGCGGAATTTATGAAATCTGAATGGGAAGTTCTTAAAGAAGCTGCCCTTGACGAGGACAGCAAGACTTTTTGTGCCCTCGTAGCGGACTGCAAGGAGTGTAATGACAACAGGCTCCACTGTATGATCACTGAAGTAGAATGGTTTTCTCACTTCTGAGGCTTATGCCACGAGGAGACCACCCCCAAAAAGACCTTGATCTAGAGTGTTTGCTAGAGGGAGGTCAGCTATCACAGCAGCAGTCAAAAATACCTTGGCAAATTGCAAAGGGAGGAAGGCACCGGGCCCCAATAGACATCCTGAAGGAGGAGCCTGAAATTCGGGCTCCAATCCTAGCAAGGCTATTCCAAGCAGCGCTAGCTGTAATGGTATCCCAAAATCTTGACGACTGGCAAAGATAGTACCCATATATAAAAAAGGGGGAAGACAGCATCTGGGCAAGTATAGGGCCTTCTCACTGCTGGCCTTCTCACTGCTTGACGCCACTGGAAAATGATTTGCCATGGTGGTACTACAACACCTGCAGGAGTGGGTGACTATTAACAGACTGATCTCCTCCCTTCATGCCGGATTACAACAAGGGCTAAGTACAATAGATCGGTGCTTGCGCTTGTCCACTATAATCCAGAAATTCACTGTGCTGAAACAGATGCAGGTTTATGCTGTTTGTAGACATCCAGACAGCCTTTGACAGTGTGCCCAGGGCACAGCTATGGCAGGTCCTCCTGAGACGTAGGGTTCCGGTCGATTTGGTAGCTTTGATCACCAAGCTCTACTCCAGCAACTCTGCGGTAGTGAGGTGGGGCCCGGGAGGGGAATTACCAAGCAGTTCCAGGTAAACAGAAGTGTGCGGCAAGGATGTGTGCTTGCCCCTCTCCTGTTCTCCCTTTACAGCAAAGAAATTATCCTGGACCGTGGACCAGAATGCTCCAGGGTTGAGCTGGACCCTCCTAAACTCGGAACTGATGTCTATCTGGCATTGTTCTTTGCTGATGACTCAGTTCTGTTGGCTACTTCGCCTATGGCAATTGAAAAATTAAGGTCCTAGAAGAACGAAGCCTGTGACACTTCGCCTAGAGGTTGACAGCACTGCATTAGAACAAATCATTCATTATGACCATTAGGAGTGAGGTTTACTGACACAGGCTCATGGGTAGCCCAGACTAGTAGGTCACAGTCCATTCTTGAAAGAAAGGGTGGTGGCCTTAAAACATTTTTCATCTCCCATGGAAAGGGAGCAGCGGCGCCAGCGATTAGCATTTATGCATCTAGACAGCACCAGCTATACTCTACGGAGCAGAGATTTGAGGCCACACCAAGTGCTCTAATTTAGAAGCAGCAGAGAACACATTTTTGAAAAAGCTCTTCAGACTGCCATACAGTTTTCCTAATGCCCCGCTCCACATGGAATGTGGCCTTGATCCTATTATACATCAGCTGGTATGTAAACCAGTTTTTTTACTGGATGAGACTCCGAGGGTCTCCTGCACTTGTCAAGTACAAAGCATCATATAAAGATTTGATGAACTAACCTGCTGGTCGTTCACTTCAATGGTCAGCTCATGTTAGGTGACATCTTAAAATGGATGACATGGAAGAAATATGGCATAAACCGGACAACTTACGTGGTGGGCTCAAAGAAGACATCAAGCAATTTGTCAAATGCGAGACCCAAGAATGCCTTATTACTTCATGTCTGAACCTGAAAGTAGGGCTGGCATATCTCTCCACAAAACCAGCCTTCGGTGGAGAGAGATATTTGGACTTGGTTTTACCCACCCGTGCCCGGACCCTATTTCTGGAGTTTAGAACTGGTAAACTATAGGTCGCGTCCTTCACAAGTGGACGGAGGCGTAACAACACAGAAACCTGTCCAAAATGTGGCTTAGAAATTGAATCTGTTACTCATTGTATGCCTTTTTGTGAGTGGTACTGTGATCTGAGGAAGATTTGTTACCACTGTTCAGAAAAGCAACTGTGAAATCTACGCAAAAAGCAATTAACCTATGTAAATCTACGGTTGTAGTGAATGATGTAAATTTCGTAGCTTAATGTATCTATCGTGCTTGGTTGCGTAGGATGTTGCTGCGCGTCAATTGATTAAACTACGACAGCTTTTACCTTTCATGCAGGCATTACAATGATATTTTATATATGAATTGTTATTTAATCGTTTTATGTAACTCGTTTTTTTTATTTTCTTGTTTGTGTCTGCTAAAGGCAAAATTGCTGAATAAAGCTTACTGGCCAATCAATCAACCCAGATCCTGGAGTAAAAAAGCAAAGCCGTCAGAGATGGAATAAAGTTTCTAATCACGACAAGAGCCTGTAAGCGGATTAACACCCAGGAGGTTCCTCCCCTAAGCAGACCGGTTATAATTACTCCAGCATGAAAAGGACCCAGCTTGTGGGTGGGGGAGAGGGACAGAACTAAGGGTACCTCTAAGATAAGAGGAGGAGATGATCCGTTAGCATACTAGAGGACATTTAATTTGTACGTTCCGAGGGAAAACACACAGGAACAAAGACTCGTACAAAAGGTCCTTGATTGCTGCAACACGAAAGATTTTAAGAGTGACTGATGTATCCTTTAAGAACTGCATCTACACAAGAATTTTATCCGATTGTATGTACTGCAGTGTATGCAATTTAAGGTTCGATTTTAATAATTCTCATTTCAATGAATGTATAATCTTATGCAGTTAAGTTCTGGAACAGAGGGATTATTGTGTATTTAGATGTATAATCAAAAATCTGTCATCTCCATGACGTATGGTTTACTAATGCGATGCCAAATACAAGTCAGAGAAGGGATGGGAATGTTTTCAATCCAAGTCTTTTGCCTGATAAAGATAATGAAGGAGGAGAGGGTACAGCTAGCCAGAGTGTTGGAGCAAATGTGGGGTATAAGGAGGGAGGGGACGGTCAGAATCTATCTACATATATAAAACACTTGGGTATATTTCTGTACTCAGCTGATGCAATTTACCAGTGTTAGGTTGCCCTCTGCTGTCCAAATGGCAAAGTGCACCTCTGTGTGTACTTTCCCTTCAACAACAGTTATCATTTTAACAAACAGAATGAGCACAGTTCTACGCAATCACCTCCACATTCCACTATCACAAACATTAAGAATAATTTCAAGTGACTTCTTTCCACACCCACTTCTTTTCACACAGAGCACGGAGGTTCCAGTGCCAATGAACAGTTCATTACTGGTTCAACGTTTCAGTCTCTAAAGAGTAAAACGCGGTAGGGCGAATGCCTCGACACAAGCTACAACTGAAAGGAGGTGCTGTATTTATGCTACTACGCATTTTATGCCATCATGGGGACTCTGCACTGGAACAAGGTTGACAATTACGCGTCTACAAAGACACATCATAGAGGCCTGTGTAATTGATAGATTGAACTTAGATACTGTTATACTGTGCATACCTCTCATTTCCGTCTAACACAACTATGCCTTTCAATTTCAAAAGACGACCGGTTCCTATAGGTTTAGCCTTTTAAACGTTTAGCCTTCTCTATGACCATTAAAAAGTCACAGTGACCTAAGCCCACTTCCTGGAAGCAATGAGTGGTAATTCCGGTATTTAGGAAGGGGGACAGATGTGAACCTATTAATTACCAACCAATATTGACCTTTAGGATATGCTAGAATGGCATTTGTAATGCCGGAAACAACTGGTGTTAAGATAAAGATGCCAAGAGAGGCCCAAGACAAGGTGCATCAAAATATGAGCTTTCAGCAAACACAGCAGCTTTAGCCCAAAACAGAGAGGGGTTGAGTAGGCAGGATCCAGCCAGATCTGCTGATCATTTGGAATATAGCAGGGTTTGCAAATAAGATATGGGACGAAGACTGGCTGGGGTACTTGAAATCGTTCGATATTATTAATTTGCAGGAAACATGGTTTAAGGATTAACTAAATGTGCCAGGTTTTTCCAAATCAGTATCTGTGGTAGAAAGCAGTGTGAGAAACCCTTATTCAGGTGGCGTTCTCAAATCCCAACTCTGGGGGTGGGCGAGCGACGGAGGATCACCTGGATGGGGGTACCTGGGGTTATGCTCAGGGAATGCCCCAGGTGAAACGAGGAGAGTGAGATTCAGGAGAACTTTATGGGCTGTGCCACATCCGCCACCATCCTTCCCATTCAATTTCTCTTACCCAAATCCACCAACTCCTCTGTATATAACCTGTTTCCTAGGATATCAAAACCTGTCCCATTTAGAAACCGTCTCTCACAAAACCCCTGTAATCCTGTGCCATACCCGCATATACCTCCTAGTCATTCTATTCCACGCTCCTCTGGTCACTTCCTGCACTCCCCTTTTGTTCAGACAAAACACTAACATTCCCACAATTTCCCCTGTTCACTTCATACTAATAATCACAGTAGTTCCGGTTTGCCCCACAAACCCTACCAATTCCGCCCCCCCCCCGATTGTCATCTTCCGAGTACCCACGCTACTATGACAGAACACTACCGTCCCCACAATCCCCCATGTTCTGTTCTTCATCCCTTTTCACAAACCTCCCCCATCATATCCCATAGGATATTCAAATTCTTTAACTTTCCCCCTTTCCGACAAAAACTCCTTTTCACTACAGACTTGTAATGTTAAACATGTGAAACTGACATGTCCCAACCCTGGCGTCAGGCAATTAACCTGTATCACACACACCTGACGGCCCTTTCCTTTCCCCATTGGGATAAAACGTGGAGCAAACTAGGGCAGTAAGAGCAAGGCGAGTACAGCAGACAGCACGACGAGACGGCTACCACGCAGCAGTTCAAGAGAAGGAGAACGGCAGCAGGAAGCGAGAGGGTGGAGAGGAGAGAAGTGATCTTGCCCTTTTCGTCCCAGACCTGCGGAACCTTCATGGAAGAGAGCCTAAGACTGTGAACAATAGCACCAGTGTCTTGCAGCAGATGTCAACAGTACACGGGGTAAGTCTATGCCGATAAGCAGGAGCAAGGGAAAATCCTGTGCACGTGGAATCGGCCTTAACTCCAGAGAAGCCAAAAAGCCAAGCGGTTCATCACAGCCGGTGAGTCGAGGGGAGAGCCGATAAGAACCGGGCTGTGTTTAATGATAACCGCAGAAGTGGCAAGTTTGAACCATGTGCAACAAACTTTAAAAGAACTGTAAAATGTGTTAAGGAGAAACCAGCTAAAGAGGGAGACCGGCACCATGTGGGTACTAAACTCAAGAGACTCTGGTCGATATACCGATATGAAAGAAACTACAGATACCAGAAGGCCGTAGGAAGGCCGCTAAATTATGTCAAAGTGGTCCTACGTGAGGTCAAGTAAAATCCCTGTACAATCGAAAGACTGATCTACAATCTTTTAAGTGAAAGAAAGGGAAGTGAACCCTGTAGTGAATATGAAAGCAAGGGAGACGAATCCCACCATATGAGAAAGACAAGGGAAGTGAATCCTGCAAATACAAGCAAATGTGATGTTGGCAGAGGTGAACCCGAAGGAGGGATGCCAGAGATGAAGCTATAACCCAAGTACTAGTAGTCAATAGGGGTCCGAGCCCAGAAGAGGGGGGCCCAGGGGTGAAACCATCACCCTATCTGAACTATGGTTATAAGAACGGAGAAAGATCAGCCCCACAAAAGGGGAACCAGGGGTGAAGCCATCCCCTTACGTGAAACTGTGGAGAAGGGTCAGTGCCAAGAAGAGCGGGACCCAGGGGTGAACCCATCACCCAGCGAACATTGGAAAATAACTTTCATTTGTTAAAAGGAATTTTTGTTTTTGTTAGTTGAACACATCAGGCCCCGGAGGCAAGAGACTTTCTAAGGAAACGAGACTTGGCCATCGATGGTCCCGAGAACTGCTATTGGAACTGTCGTCTCGTGCTGAAGGGGCCCGAGATGGTACTGCATTACAGGTCTCGTGCTGGAGAGGCACAAGACCGTACGGTGCTCCAAGGCGCTCATACCGGAGAGGCCCAAGACCGTACTGTGCTCCAAGCTCCCATCTTACCCAGTGTCCAAAACATGGGGAAGGGAGACCCAGGCTACTGCATCCTGACCTATTATTTGAGAACACTGCTTTCTTTTCTTGAGAACTATCCCACACCCCTTTTTGTATTAGTTGTGAGGTTTGGCAACAGGTTTCATCGTATAGGCAATCTTTATTTTGACACAATGCCACTAGGACAGCCTTATTTTTCATTTGATGGTCGAAGCTTGTTCCCCATCTTAGCTTTAGGTTTAGATTAGGAGTTTTCCGACCCGCATACAACTTTCATTGTTCAATAAACACCCTTGAACTGTGATCACTTGCATCTGTCTTACTTTTTGTCACCATGAGTGCCACACAGCAGCAGAGGGCGCAGTAAGGGTGGGAAATACAGTACCTCAATCTTAAACCCCGAAGATCAGTTAAATCCAGCCAAGCTGCCCAGAGTGGGAAAGCCACTCTGATAGGCAATCACTTTGGGTAACGAGTCAAGTGGCCAGTCTGCATTGTTTGCAGAATACCCTTTGTTTCTTTGGTCACTGTGTGAGCAGTGTTTCTTCTATGCCTATGCAGTGTTGGAGGCTCCACCTGCTACTTTCTAGACTCACATCAACCATCCGCGAAGCGGGCCGGAAAGTGGCCAGTCTGCGGGCTGTGGCATGGCATGTAGGCGCTGGTCGCCTCCCCACTTAGACCCAGAGGGTGCTGGGCGCCCAGGCATAGCCTGCATTCTACGGAGTGGTAAGCGGCTGCATTACAGTCTGCCGGCTTGGATAATTTATATAACCATTTGTTTCTGTTCTACCTACGCATGGTGGTTCTACTTTGCTGCAAATGGTTACGGTGATTTGCTGGGCTCTATTGGCTTGATCTACAAGCAAGTATGCGATCGGGCTTGCAAAGTCGGTCAGGCCACGAGCCCCGCATGGGCTCTGAAAAACCTCAGGACACGGCTGATATGCATGACAATGTTTCTCTTTCTGGCTAGAATAGCCAGGCGCTCCAGACCCTGCAAGCGTCTTCATCGCTGTGTAGTTTTTCGTCTCCTCCTATCAGCTCGGAGACGCCGCGGAAGGTGCTCTGTGGGGAAAGAAATATAGGACATACAGTACCTCAATCTTAAACCCCGACGATCAGTTAAATCCAGCCAAGCTGCCTAATATGGATGCACCGTTCCTTGCTAATGTCCAAACTGAAAGAAGTAGGAACACTCTCACTAAACCTTAGTTTAAGACTCCTCAATCAAACTCTGCTTTACTGCCTATACCTGGACAATGCTTTCTGGATCATTATTTGGTGAAAACTGCGGCAACAAGTACGGAACTGAAACCTATTCCTCCGGTCAGAGATAAGGCGATGTTGGATCACTCAGTGATGTCAGAACATGATAATCTTGGTGGTCATAAAGACCTTATAGACATTAGCATCATCGAGTTTGCTGACCAGGCTGTAGAACATTACTCTATCCTGGTGCCTACACTGTTTGACAATGCAGACAGCGTTATCCAACAAACCTGCGATGCATCGCTGCCATGCTCCCCATCAGGAATAACTAACGTAATTGATAAGTATTCGATAACCAATGAACCCGATGGCCACGCCAGGGTCCAAGCTGATCTCTCTATCCCGAAGTTGGTGACCAATATGAAAACCCTGCAATGCACCACACTTTAAGGGAAGGCGACAAAAGTATCTGCCTGACCCATCCAACGGTTTCTGCCCTTGTCATGTTCTGGGCTCCTTTGTATCTCTGTATGACAATATTTGGGGGGAGCAAAAGTCAACAAATTCTAGGTTAACAGAGGTGAATGGAAAATTGGACTTTATTGGATCTGAACTGCGCTTCCATCCATATGGTTTGGCCTGAGTATCTTGAAAGTTGCTCCTGGGAGGCCAAATACGGAGCCTACACAAGTGGAGGATATAATCGAAATTTCCAGTACTACAGCTATATCTGTTAAGTAACAGGCCCCCATTAACGGCTCCTCTCCTGTGCCAAAGCAGTGCCTTACCACGGATAACTTGTTCCAGCCTGGCAGCACCAGGGCTGCCCCAACGATTGACCCGACGGATGAACCCTCTTTACCTGCGAAGAACCTTTGGACTCCGGGGCAGTTGCTGAGGAGCTGAACACCAATAAACCGCCCCAAGGGAAATCAATTAAACCCATTAAGAAAAGACCCTTGCAGCGAAGTACTTTCAACATACTTTAA
Source organism: Ambystoma mexicanum (assembly GCF_040938575.1). Taxonomy (NCBI): domain Eukaryota; kingdom Metazoa; phylum Chordata; class Amphibia; order Caudata; family Ambystomatidae; genus Ambystoma; species Ambystoma mexicanum. The sequence continues at coordinate 128,606,579 of NC_090927.1, forward strand.
GATCGAACTACAAACCTCTATTCTGAACCAACATACCTCCGCTCCTGGAAGAGGGTGCTTCACTGGAACCGGCGATGACAAAGAGTCAACTACTGATTCTACTGCACAGATGGATCCTGCGCCCGCGAACTCATTGTGTCTGTATGCTTACCCCCTCCAAACAGGGTGATGGGCCTGCCTGCTCTAACCAGTATGAGGGTGGGCCCACCTTGGGAAGCTGACGCTCCAATGTTAGGATGCCTACCTTTAGTGGGACATACTGGGAATTATGCTAGTAGTGCCGTTTATCTGCTGTTGTCTACCACCTTGGTTAATCAGCCGCTTATCCCACCCTCCATTCCTATCAATCGGTCTGGTGGACTTGTTCGATTGACAACCAAATTGCGGAAAGAGGGATATTTGCTCGGAACCCTGTCCAACTGTAAATCAACTTGAGGGTAGAGAGGGGAACCTGTTGAATAGACGGGACTCGTTAAGATCGGTCTCCCGACTAATGAGGTGATCAAGGTCGCTCTGAAATTAGTTGCCCCATACCAAGGGTGCTAGGCTCCTGGACCCGCAACAGTGGCTGGGGGAGTCCAGATCTTGAGTAATTTGCCGCCAAATCTTTAACTGTGGCAGTGGTGTGGGCCATCTGTTGCAACGTTTGCTTGTACCGACAACCTACATGCCGCAGGATTGCTCTCCAGAGTGTCCCGCCCCACAACGGCGCAAATCATATAGCATCTTGCAGCACTTCTTACCTTGTAACGTTCTTTCGACGGGATGTTCCTCCGACGCCTCACAGCCTCATAGTCAAAGACGCCTCACTCACGGGGTGGGGAGCCCATGCCAACGACTTGACCATCAGCGGTCGTTGGTCTCCATCGGAGTCCAGACTACACATCAATCTATTGGAGCGGAGAGCGATCAGACTAGCGCTGAAAGCTTTCCTGCCATCAGTACAGGGGAGAAATGTCCTGATAATGACGGACAACACGGTGGCCATGCACTACCTCAACAAAAGAGGAGGCATAGGATCACTGCCACTGTGCAGAGAGGCAATGCAGCTCTGGTTTTGGGCAATCCAAGAAGGAATCTCTCTATCAGCAGTCCACCTAGCCGGAGAGAAGAACTGGACAGCGGACGCTCTGAGCAGGCAGAGCACAGTCTCCCACGAGTGGGAGCTAGCTCAGGAAGTCCTTCAAGAGATCTTCGCCCTTTGGGGAACCCCTCAGGTGGATCTGTTCGCCACAAGCACCAACAGGAAGTGCGATCTGTTCTGTTCAAGGGAATTTCCCCCGTGAGGAGTTCTAGGAGACGCGTTCGTAGTGGACTTGGAGTTTCCACTCCTTTACGCTTTCCCACCAGTCCCTGTTATTCCTCAAATGATCAGGAGGTTGAGAAGATTCTGGAAAACCATGATCCTAATTGCCCCGGATTGGGCCAGGAGAACATGGTACCCGGACCTTCTAGATATGTCCATCTGCCCTCCAATCCGTCTTCCACTCAAAGAGAATCTTCTCTCGCAGAAGGGAGGTCAGGTTCTCCATCCAGACACCAGAACCCTCAACCTTCTCACTTGGCTTCTGAAAGGGTGAGGTACAAGGATTGGGATCTCCCTGATGAAGTCATGGAGGTGTTGCTTTCGGCCAGAAGGCCAGCAACAAAGTCTTTATACCGCTGCCGTTGGAACAAATTTTGCAGCTGGTGTAGGGAAGAGAATATCGACCCTTTGTCATGTGGTACACCAACGGTGTTATCGTTTCTACTCTACTTGGCAAACTCAGGCCTTCAAGTTGGCACTTCTCGCAGCGCTTTCTATCTTCAAGCGCACTGCGGAGGAACCATCGTATTTCAAACTTCCTCTAGTGGTACAATTTCTCAAGGGATTAACTAATGTTTATCCCCCAAAACCATTCCAGGTTCCCTTATGGGACTTAAATTTAGTCTTAAACTTCCTAATGGGCACTCCATTCGAACCACTTCACTCTTGTTCGCTGAGATTTCTCATGCTTAAAACTGTCCTATTGGTAGCACTAACATCTGCTAGGAGGGTGAGCGAGCTACATGCTCTCTCCTGTAAACCCCCACTTACAATTTTCCACAAGGACAAAGTTGTCCTACAGGTGAAGCCTAATTTCCTCCCAAAGGTGGTTTCTGAATTTCATATTACTCAGAAAATTACCTTACCTTCGTTCTACCCTCCTCCCCATCTGGGGAAAGAGGAGGAAAGGCTACATAGGCTGGACCCAAGGCAAGCTCTCAGCTTTTATATCAGCAGAATGGCTAGGATCAGGCAAGCAGACCAACTGTTTGTAGGATACTCGGGTCACAAGCTGGGACTACCCATAACAAAACAAACCATCTCCAGGTGGATTATTTTGACCATTCTGGAATGTTACAAACTGGCAGGGAAAGAGCCACCCCAAAAGCTCAGGGCTCATTCAACCAGGGGTATTGCAGCCTCTTCGCCTCTCCAAAGAGGGGTACCGATCCGAGACATATGTGCGGCTGCCACATGGTCGTCCGCACATACATTCACAACATTTTATAATCTGGATTCCTCCACTACTCAAGAGACCAGATTTGGCAAGGCCGTATTACATTCGGTCCATCCCTAAAAGGATACATAACATTCTCATTCCCACCTCCAATTACATGCCACTGCTGTGGGAGTCTATCAAAGATGAGGAATACGTCGGAGGACACAATCCCTTTGAAGAACAAGTTACTTCTTACCTTGTAACGTTCTTTCGACGGGATGTTCCTCCGACGTATTCCTTATCGCCCCTTCCATCCATCCCTGCAGTGATACTTCCCTTGTGGTTGCAGTTTACGCTCCTTCAAGGTCAATAACCAATTCAGGCATGACTTTTCTTATGCTACAAAACGGAACTGAGCAACGGACGCAGCGCGTGGCTATATATGGGCATGGTGACGTCAGCGCCGATACGGTGGCTGTCGAGGGACATCGACTCGGCAGACGTCGACGCGCAGCGCCCTCTATAGAAAACATTTCCGAGGCCAGCAAGCTGGAAACGTATTATCAAAGATAAGGAATACGTCGGAGGACACAATCCCTTCGAAATTGATGTACCGGGGGAGAGGTCTAACGGGAACCCAGGAGGGAGGATGACCGAATCACTAGTGGGTAAAATTGGAGCTCCAACTTAAAATGTCGAGTGTCCTTGGCTCCAACTTTCCGTTTTGCCTCAATCAATCTAATATTCTACTGATCTTTGCTGAAATTCCGTCTTTGGGTCTTCTTTGCTCTTCCAACATTGATAGAGTAGATTTCCCAGATAGGAGTCACCCGTACACTAGCATTATCTATCTCAACTACCGTCTGGTAAAGTCACTTGTCCTTTTCCAGCGATGTTGCCTTTTAGATCTGGGCTTTGAAATCTGCCCTATTGTGTTGGTGGAGGGGGCGGGGGGGTTCCTTGGGGTCTCTGGAAAGCTTTCGCATTGTGGACCGGCCGTTTGGGGATGAGACCAGAAGAGCAGGTAGGGTTGCTGAACGGGAGAGTGTGGGCAAAATTGATTGGGCAGTGGTTACATCAACTCTGTGGCAGAAACCAGTGCCATAGCGATTCGAGAGCGTTGGGTACGGGGTGTAGAGAGATAACCTTATCCCTAAAATCCCAGAACACTCGTGGGAGAAGACACCTATTCACCAACCCTGCCTGCATTGCTAATTTAAGAGAGGCAAATTGCATATGCCTACAAGAGACTTGGTTGACTAGTGCACCTGTCCTGGATGGTTTCCAAGTGTTTACTCAATCAGCAAAACCTAGTATTGGGGGGGAGAGCATCTGGAGCATTGCTTATTGCAGTAGACACCGCTTTGGGTCTGACCGGGACGTCTCTTGAAAATGTACCTTTTGGTGCCATGGGGGTAGCTGTTTGTTCTACAAATTGTGTATTGAATGTTCTGCTTATTAATATATACTGGAATTTGGGAATCCTAGAGATTACACTTTTTGTGAAGGCTGTGAGTGAGCGTATTGCCGAGTGGTCATCTAATCACCCAATTGGCAGAGTCATTGTAGCTGATGCCTTTAATGCTAACTGCCTGTTCCAAGACCCTGCTTGGGAACTGTGCGACTCTGCAGTGGACATTGTGCTGTCGACCCCCAAATGCCAAGCTGGTAGATCTTGGTACCTTGGTCTAGGGGCGCTTGGGCTGCAGCCCCTTGTGCGTAAGTTATCTAGTCAGTTACATGAGACAGATTGGCATACTTGGCATAGAGGGAGTAGCTCCTCTCTACTGCATTACATCTTCATTGATGACTACTAATTGCTGTGCCTCATCACTCTGTGCTTAAGAACAACTGGAGTGATCACTCTATTCTCACAGTGGTCTTTGATATTGTATTGACTACTAGAGAATACAATAGTCAGCTGCACTTAACTACTAATTCGACAGGCAAGGCAATCTGCTGATCCGATCCCAATATCCACATTCTAAATCAAAACCTTAACCTCACTATGAATACCATAACTCTGGACATGAAAATCAATCATTTTAATGTGAATGGGATTAAGAGTTTTATCTACGATCTGGTAGTTGGGTGCGGCCTCATCCCGGATTTAAGCCAAGTAGACCAGTTGGACCCCTACATTGCTATAATAAAGACCTAGCTACAGCTAAACAAACATGAGGAGGGAGATTAGACAACTTTGTGACTCCACTGAGGATGGCATTGCTAGATCTAGTTTCACCAAAAAGATTAAGCAAAAGTATAAAAACTATTGTAAGTCAACTAAAGGTTTGATACTCCAGCAGGATGCTGAGACTATGCTTGGGCTGCTGATAAACTCCTGTGTGGGTGCGTTTTGGTCACTAATCAATGGCTAGGATCCCAATTTTGTTATCGCACAATGAAATCCAATCCCAGAGTCGGAATGGATCTCTTTCTTTGACAATCTATTTGAGACTCCCAACAGTAATACTGTGGAACATCCAGACCTTTTTACATTGAATCACACATGGCAACCGGATCTGGAAATTACAACCATTCACTCCCTTTTAAAAAGGTGTAAAAAGTCTTGAGCCCCCGGCCCGAACGGCCTTACTAACAATACCTTTAATGCTAATCAATTCAATTGGGTCAATTTGCTTTATCTTCAATTTGGCAACATCATCTGCACGGGAGATACACCTACCTCATGGAGTACCGCGCGCATGTGGTTCTGATCTTTAAATGCGGTAGGTAGTAGGTCCGATCCTAAAAACTATCGGTCAATCTCCTTAATAGATGCAGATTGCAAGATTTTCTCAGCATTTCTCCCGACGCATGTGGAACAATTGGCATAGTCAGCTCATTGCCTAAACAAACTGCAGACGGGTTTCCGTAAGGGTCATTCCACCAACATTAATGGCCTAGCGGTTGAATGTATCCAAGAAGGGCTGCACTTATATGGCCTCAGTCGACTTATCGGCTGCTTTCGAATGTGTGGATCGGAATCTGCTATGGGCCAAATTGGCTGGATGGGGTATGACTGCAGGACACTTGAGGCTTGTAAATGGGGTCTATGAAAATTGCAGATTACAGATTCGGCTAAACCAAAAAGGCAATCTCACAAGGAGAATTTGTTCGCAGCGGGGGGTCTGGCAGGGTTGCGTGTTGGGCCCCTCGCTCTTCAACCAGTATACGTCTGACGTTGCTGATTGTCTGGGCGAAGGTGGCCTCATCTCTCCTAAGGTTGGCCAGTCGACGAATGCATGGCTCACCTATACAGACGACTTCCTGATCTTTGATCAAGCTAGGGTCGGCCTACAGAGATTGTCAAAGACATTTGCTGGATATGCCAAGGATAATGGGCTCATTATCATTCCTAGGAAAACTAAAATCTTGGCATTTACAAGGAAAAGGCAGAAGAGCAGTAATACCTCTTGGGATGTTGAAGGTGTAACCATCAAAAATAGTCTCAGTGCTGTATATTTGGGGTTCTACTTTAGGGTCCCCACAAGCCTAAAAACCAGTACGGATATCCTGCTGCAAAGGGCAGCCCAACTTCAATGTCAGATCGTGAAAGTTGACTGCAAATTTGGCAGATTTTACATCAAAACTGCCCTTTTGTTTTTTGAAGGAAAAATTGTCCATAAAGTAATTTATGGTCTGGAACTCCAAAATGACAATATATAAATCACTAGATAGGATTGAGGGTAGGTTGTGGAGAAAGATCCTGGCATCCCGAATGCTGTACCTCTGGCGGCGATCAGGTTTGAACTCTGGGTCATTTCTTTGCGTGCCCCTGTCGAGTGGCGGTTATTGATGTTATTCTTAAAACTAGCCGTACCTATCATCCCTGTTTATCAGACCCTTGGTGCTGCTATTACTTGCAGAATCGAGCCCCAAGATAACTCCAACGACTTAGCCCTATTTAGGAGGAGATGTGAAGTAACCCTTCTAAGAATTAGTTCAGACTTGGAGACTAACAGCCTAATGAAGACCAAAAGGGCCCTCTTCGACTCTGATTGGGCACTAACAACTGATGCATTTCATTCTTACGCATCTATGATACATTTATCCCATGAGCATAAATGCTGAGGATCTCCATCTACCCTACTTACTCAATTTTCCAATCACTACCATAGGGGGTTGCTACTTAGGCTAAGATGGAACTTGCTCCTGACCAAGGAGATTTTGCTCAGGAGAAGCTTAATCACAGATGTTGAGACTCGCTGCAGATTCTGCAATACTGAACTGGAAACAAAGCATCTAGTCCTCGAATGCGCAGCATTAACTCCACATGGGGCCACATATATGGCACCCTTTCTAAAATATTGAGTAGGCTGTATTGAGTATACCATATGGAAACGATGCCTAAATATTCAAAATGTACATGAAGGTTTAGCATTATCTGGCTTCATTAAAAGCCTTAATTTGCTAATTCTGGTGTGTCCATTTAGTAAGATGTTTACTGGAATGAAGACTTTGATTTGGGGCTCTTTTAAAGATTTAATTTGGAAAGTTTTCTTGTGGAAGGTAACTTTTTATTTAATCTATGTGTCTGTAAATGCATTTGTTGTTTACTGCTTATTTATGCTTGTAATTTTATCTTGTTCTGTTTTTCTTTATTATAATTTGTAAAGGTTTAATTTAAACCATATACAATACAAAATTAAAATAAATAGGCAATCATGTCCCTTTTGAGGTAGAAACAATCCCCTGTTACTCCATAGACGAATTGGTATTACTACTACTGAGTGATGAAGCATCTAGAAGTTAATTGCTAATTGTGAATATTTATAATCCTCCAATAAATGGGGGTTATGTTTTTATCAGGGTTTAAAAGACATTTTGGGCACTTGGCAATGGAAAGATTGCCCGACGGGGATAATAATTGTAGGTGATCTCAAAGTCAGATTAGGTCTAAATGACCATGGAAAAAAAAAAGAATTGGAGGATATTTGCGCAATTCAAAGAAGAACAGGGGGAAATGGCAAGTTTGATACTGGTGGGAATATCCTAGACAGCATTATGACTGAGTATGGGTTGGTAGAGTTAAATGCAAGACATAAGGTAGACGTTCCATCCAAATGAACCTGTAAGGAAGGAACAAATCACCAAGTGATCGATTATGTTCTGGTTGACTGCTACTTTTATTTGCATACCTCCAAGTCTAAAATTGGGCAGAGGCACAAGAGAGATCATCTCCATTTGGAGCTTGGGATTTCATGGCAAGGTGCCTCGAATGATACTAGAGTGAAGCCCAGCATATACAAGGGGGGTTACAGGCGCACATTAACTAAAGAAGAAATAATAAAACTTCTAAATGTAGATGTTATTACTCTGGGAGCACAAATAATGATGAATGCATTGGTGATTAATATGCAAGAATGCATTAGTAGCTTTGAGGATTTAGAGAACAGGTTCCAAGATATGACAAAGCAAAAGGACACAGTGTATCGACCCCAGTGTAGTACAGCTGTACATGCACCATGGTTTGACAAGCAATATAGGAGAGAATAAAATGATTTAAACATGCTGGTTAAAAGTAATAAGTACAATGCAGAACAGATGCAGTTGGCCAAAATTAAATACAAAATTAATAAAAACTGCTTAATGAAAAAAAGATGGGATTTTATTAAAAACAATGGGATACATTTCAGGACTCAGTGGCTACAAAGAATACAAAGTTATTTTAGTCATTAGTGGCCGAGGGGTCTAATCAGGTGGGGGAGACTCATTGCAAGTCTATCTCCCCTTATAGATGGGTAGATTATTATCAAAATAGATTCATAAGCAATGGTGTGGCACTGGATAGACAGGGGATTCTTAATCAGGGAAGCAATATTGTTTTCACTGAACAGTAGGAAATTCCCAGACCCGGATGGGATGTACCTAGAGTTGTTTATCTATCGAGTTGATTGGTGGATGCCTATTTTGAAGAAAGTGTTTAATGCAATCTGTATTTCAGGTGAGTGGGCCCATTTATGGAGGCAAAGCGTAATCGTGCCAACATTCAAAAAGGTTAAGTTTAATGATTCCCATTGCTATAGGGCGATTTCTTTACAGGATATCTCTTACAAACTATTTTCTAAACTGTTACAAAGAATTTAAATTTGGGCACAGGAAAACGTGCTGCTAACCTATCACCATGCAGTATTTAGTAGCGGATTCAGTACAATCGAACACTGCTTCACCCGTAACACTATAATAGTGAAGTATTGCAGGGTGAGAGGGGGACATCTATATGCAGCATTTTTAGATTTAGAAAAAGCCTTTGATTCAGAAGATCGAAATATCATGAGGTGTAAGTTGGATTCGCTGGGAATGCAATGGGGTCTGCTGAATATGGTACAGCTTTGTTACAGGGATACCGTGATATCAGTGTGAGTAGAATGGAAAGGTGCCTGTACAGAAACCTTTCCGATAAATCAAGGAGTTAAACAGGGGTGTCTCCCCTAGCGCCACTAATGTTTATCCTGTTTTTGTTGGATTTTGATCCAAATACAGCAGGTCGGAAAGTGTCCCGCCGCCCACCACCTCCCACCCCCCTATTGAAGTCTGTATCATTCAGCGTTCTTATGTACGCAGATCACACTAATTTTGGATTTAAGACCTGCAGGGGTACAGAAAGTGCGGACATATGTTGAGGAATAGATGTGTAGGCATAAGTTAAAGATAAATAAGTCAACATCTAAAGTTATGGTATTTGGGAAAAAGGGCAAACCCTACGACTGGCAGATAGAGGATACCAGTCTAGAGATTGTGAAAGAGTTCTCTTATGTGGGTCCAATATTTACCTCTAATAGGGATTGGTCCACACATAGCAGAAAAGATGGTCTGGTATGCAAAGGGATTTTAAGATTTTATTCTTTGTACAGAGCGAGATGTTTTGGCAAATGTCTACAGGTTTACAAGGCAAAGGTGAGAACTATGGTCCTGTATGAGAGTGGAATCTGGGGTTAAAGTAGATGCTCAGACCGCTCAAGGGAGGTGAGCCAGCATCCAAAGCGGGGCACTGAATCGGAGGACTACACGCATCGGAGGGCATCCCAGACAACAGTACCCCCAGGAGGAGGCGGCGGCTGGACACACCAAACAATCTGTCCCAGCAGCGGAGGTGAGGCCCCATCACGCTGAGAAGGGGCGCAGAAAGCAGCTGCGCCCCCGGAGCAGGTCCCAGGGAGGTCATCAGGATGGACCAGTCACCCGCGCATTGACAGGCACTTGGCATCCAGGGCCACAGACCCGGGCAGGGCAAAGCGAGGACCCAGAGCGGGAGAGCGGTGGCATGACCCGATCTGCAGAAGCTGCCTAGCAGTGAGAGGTGGGGACCCGGTGTAGCGGCCTGGCTAGTAACCCAGAGGCCGAGGGAGCAGGAAACTGAGCGGGAGCGAGCCCGTCCCCCGCAGTCATCAACAAAAGTGGGCCAAGCACAGGGAGTGGGGGTGGAGCAGCATTCAATGGCTCGCCGGCGGGGGAGGGATACAGAGATCTCAGCACTCAGCAGAGATCGGAGGAGGATACCCCCCCCGGCACCTTGAAATAGTAGGAGTAGCACTCTCTCCTGGCAAGCAGGGACCTCCCAGAGAGGGCGAGGGGAGGCAGTCCTCCCTACACAAGACTCTGGTGAGGGCTGTCAATCAGAGGCCTGACTTGGATGGCAAGCAAGGAGCAAGCATAGGAGGAAGGGGGGGGGCATCTCATCGATTCCCCCAAAGAAAGAGGGGTAATAAGCCAGGGAGTATCCCGCCCTCAGTGGCATAGAGGAGAGGGAGGGGAGCGGAGTACCGGAGCTACCCCCACTACCGAGATGGAGGAAAATCCCCCCGGGACCCACCGGGTAGTGCAGGAGGGGACCACAGAGCAGGGTGACCGATGTCAAAAACAGACCAGTGAGGCAGGTAGAGGCAGCGAGCACCATCCCCAAACTTATGGGCACCTCCAGGCGGGGAGAAAGATTCAACAGAGACCCATACCATGACCGAGCAAGGAGTACCAGGTGGAGCAGGAGTCATTGAGCCAATCTCCAAACAAGACCTCCACGCTGACATAATAAGGACCTGAAAGGAGAAGTTAAGAAAGTATTTGCGGACATATTGGGCTACGTGAACCCGGAGGCAATCGAATTGGAAAGAATTCATAGAACAGAGCGTAAAACACAGGGACCTGGGAGTAGACCAAGGCATGTCCTGGCTGTGTTTGCACACTACACCCAGAAGGAGGTGGTTTTATGAGCAGCGAGGGCGAAAGAACCAGTGCAGTACAGGGAACAGAGATCTGCATGTATCAGGACCTAGCGAACAGTACCCTGAGGAGACAACAGATGGTCCGATTGGTGAGGGAACTGTCACACATGGGAGCCCGATACAAATGGACATTCCCCTTTGGCCTGGTCTTCGACTGGCATGAGGGTAGAAGCCGATAACCACGGTCCAGGAAGGGGTTCAGGGGAGAGGTAAGGGAGTGGGGGGGGGGGGCTAAAAGGAATAGAGTTGGAGAAGGGGGTGGAACGTCCAAGAGTTGGGGAGCAGGGAGGGCCTGGGGTCAGCAGAGCATGGGAACAGGAAGGCTTGGGAGGGGGCAGGTAAAGGAGTGGGGCCAGGGAGGTGAGGTGGCAAGTTATGGGAAGAGGAGGCCCAGAGACCGGAAGGGAAGGAGGGGGAAATGCATTTGAGGCAACCTTACACAGTAGGGAGAGGAAGTGGCAAGAAAGGAGGATATAACCCTTCAAGTGGGCAACACATAATGTAAGGGGGCTTAACACCCCCCTCTTAAGAGGAAAAGGTTGGAGCATTTGTCAAGATAACAAATACGACCTCCTAGCATTGCAAGAGACGCATCTTCTGAAGAGAGATCATGGTGGACTTAAACTGCAGGGATATTCCACAGTCTGCCCACTTTGGGGCCTGCAAAGACGCGAATAGTGTAGGCTTTCCCGAATGGCATAGACTTTAACATCAGGGATACCAAAGCAGATAAGGAAGAGAGATATGTAGAGAGAGAGAGATATGTAGAGAGAGAGAGATATGTGGAGAGAGAGAGAGATATGTGGAGAGAGAGAGAGATATGTAAAGAGAGAGATATGGAGAGAGATCTGTGTGGGGGTATTCCCACCTAACACGGGACAGGAGGCGTTCCTGAGAACGCCTCCTGTCCCGTGTAGCCGAGAGCTTCGCCAAAGGCCACATGAGGGATATTATTGGTGCAAGGGTGGACAGTGGCCTCGCCTGCGCTTAGGAACAGGTCTGAGGAGTTGGGCCTCAGATACCTGGAGGGGAGTGAGGGGGGGACGCAGAGGGGTACACATTCCTGTCCGGCGTGCACGGTACACAATCCCGAATTGACTACCTCGACCCGCATACTAGGAGCGGTGGAGGATATTGAGGTGGGGCTTCTGGGCATGGTAGATCAGGAAGTAGTGACAATGACACTGCGTCTACAAAACCACAGGGCGAGGGTGTGGGGATGGGAATTCTTGGGTGAATTGATCAGGGATAGAGTCATTGGAGTGGAACTGGAGGGGAAGATCAAGGAATTCTTTATACTGAACAAGGCATCAGAGACGGGGAAAATTGTCAGGTGGGATGCCTTTAAGGGCAACAATAAGGGGCAAATGCATAGCCGGGAAGGGAGAGGCAACTGTCATTCGGGACCCAGCTAGAGGCGGAAGTGGAGGAGGTGAGGTGCAGAATAGGGGCGACTCCCTCCAAGAAACAGGTCAGGGTATATAGGGAGGAATTGGGCCTGTTGAATGTGTTGCGGACCAAAAGAGCAGAGGGGGCACTATTATTCGTTCAGCACATGTTTTATGCCAACAAGGCAGACGCGCTCCTCGCTCAACTACATGGGGGTGCAGCCATTAGGAGATCGCCATGTTAATACGGAAAAAATGTAAGAGTGCTTTGCTAATTTCTATGCAGATCTTTACTAGAACCAGCACCCTTAGAGCCAGGGTCAAATAATATTTTTGGAAAAGATTCACCTCCCCTCTGTGAGTGGGGAGGCAAGGGAAATACTTGAGATCTTGCAGGAAGAGGTGCAAAAGGTCATAGTAGGCCTCCCTCCTAATAAGGTGCCGGAACAGGATGGCTTCAGCGCAGCATTCTAAAAAACATACGCAGGAGTTTTGACCCCACACATTACACAGCTATTCAATTATTTCTGGGAGCCAGGGAGAATCTCGGCTTCTATGGAAAAAGCAAAAATAACTCTTATCCCCAAACCCAAAAAAAGACCATGCGCTGTGTACATCTTACAGACCAAAATATTGATGCTATAATCTATACTAAAATACTGGCCAATAGATGGAAGGCATATCTTCCAAGCTCGATCTAGCCTGCCCAGGCTGGTTTTGTATTAGGGCGACAAACATTTGACAACATCAGGAAGGTGGCTCACTCCACTCGACAGGGTGGAGTGGACCTTCTTGTTCAGGGTATTGGAGAAGATGGGGGTGGGGGAGGACTTCGTCTGCATGGTTCAAGCCAACTATAGGGCACCAAAGGGCCGCCTCCTTATTAACGGGTTTACATCCTGAGTTAAACAATTAAGCAGGGGCACCAAGCAAGGGTGCCCCCTCGCCTCTTTGCTCTAAGTGATTTATTTGGAGCCGTAATGGCAAGCTCTGAGAGACTCGAGGAAGGTACACAGGTTGCACTTTGGAAGGAGCCAAAATAAAGTTGCTGTATTTGCAGACATGCTCCTGTCACTAACAAAGCCATGGGAATCGGAGGCATTCCGGGAGCTTCTAGAGGGTTTCGGGGAGGCCTCGCAGCTAAAGGTTAACTATGAAAAATCAGAGCTACTTAATGTTCCTGGGAGGGAAGCGGAGGTGCTGAAAGCTGAATCACTGTTCTCGTGGAAACCTGAAGGGATAAAATATCTGGGAGTCCGGATGAAGCCCACGCTGGCGGGTTGGTATGCGGCTAACTATCCCCCAGTGCTCTTAGCGATAAAAATCGATCCTGCGCAAATGGACGAACCTTACGTCTCTTGGGTGGGGAGAATGGTGGCAATTAAGATGGTGACGCTGCCGAGGCTACTATACTTGTTTCAGGCGATACTGGCAGCGCACCAAACAGCTTCTTTAAGGAGTGTTAGGCAAAGTTTGCATGCAGTACTCTCTGGGACCACTACACACAACTATGACTACAGGTGTAAGCAAAACCAACCTTTGGTATAAGTCTGTACCACAGAGTTTTTGGTAGCGAGCTGAGCAGCCAGGCTCATCTCAAGAGGGAACATGAGCTTGTAATGAGGTTACACAGAGGTCTACAATTACAAGTATTCAAATAGAAACTTACACTCAAGGCTTCTTGGTAAAACACTTATTAATTTATTACACAGTCAGTTAGAAAACATTCACTAAAAGGAGGCAATCAATATCACACTAAAATATACTACAATACTTCACACTAACCGGTTCTGAAACATTTACACTACTTTGAAGGAGGAGCAAAATGGCATTCAGAGCAATTGAAGTAGGCCCAAAAGGCATAAGTTAATAAAACGAATAGTAGAGGTACTTTTAAACAGTGCAAATGGTTAGAGTTGACTCGAGGAGTTGGTCCAGTGCAATAGGTAGGCCAAAGACAATGGGCTAGTGTCTTGTATAGGTAAGAACGGTTCTGGTAGATAAATGTCAAAGTCTTTGCCATGGTTCTCGGAAGTAGTTCTCAGAAGAAAGTTATATGTCGGGTCACAAGCTGACCAGGCCTGCAAGTTGCCAATGTTTCACGCACTTTCGCAGTGAGAGGTAAATTCTCTCGGTCGGGTTTTCAAAGTACCTTATAGTAAAGAAAAAAATGCAGCTGAAGACTTCTGTTTGTGGCAGTACCTGCAGTTCTCGCTGTTCCCGAGCCTCAGTCGTGGGGACAAGACAGAGGGTCACAAAGCTGGCAAACTGGCAAATCTTAGATTCCGGTAGCTGTCTTCAAGCACACAAACGGGTGTCCTTCTCCCTGGCTATTCGGTTTCCTGCAGCACTCTGAGGAAAATACAACCAGCTCCGAGGATGGTATCCAGGTGGCTTACGAGTTGATTGGTCCCAACAACTCAAAGGAAGAAGTCGTCCTTGAAGGGCTTCTCTGTCGAGATGAACTTAGCGATTCGGACCTGCAGCAGGGCTTCACCGGGCAAACCAACAGTCCAGTAGTTGCAGCAGCCGTCCTCTTCCAGCTCGTCTTCGGTTCTTTCGTTCCAGTGGTCGACTCTGCCTTCCAAGTCAAGAGACTCGCCTTTTAAACAATTTTCTCCCATTCATTCCAGCCTAGCTGCCACTCACCCAGCAGGGAGGCTGTCCTTGCCAGACAGTCAGCAAGCCACTCACGCCAGAGTGCATTTGGATCTTCCAGGAGACTAAGCGCAGGAAGTTTCGGGAACCTCCCTCACTTCCTGCCCATACCAGACACTCAGGTGCCAGATGTGTTCTTCAGTCCTGAAGCCCGCTAAAGGCGTAGGAACAAAGGGACCAAACCTAGTTTGGAACACAGAGATAAACTCTAGAAGGACCTTTCCTAAAAGAAATGGGGAAAGAAGAAGACCGGGACCCGTTTAAACAAAGGAGGCTCAGACGCCATCTTGAAAAACATGGATCCCGCGATTTAAGGCTACCAGTTGTTTGCGGTCGGGAAAAATCATGGTAGTTCGTTGTAAAACCACTGCCACCAGCCATTTCGATAGGAAAGGGAAGCATTTGACTGCTACATGTGTTTCTAGACACAGGGGATACTAGGTAATCCCTCCAGCACTCTATTGTAAGATAGTGTGTGCTGGGTCTAGGAATTTAAAAAGACTAGTAAGTGAATTTAACTTTATTTTCTCTGGGAAACAGTAGTTTATCCCAGCAAAGGTATTTAAACCTTGGGACAGCCTAAAAAGGCTTCCCTGTGTCACTACACTGAGGGTGCTGTGTAACACATGAAAAGATGATGCCTATGGAGTTGTCTAAAACTCCATAATGAAAGAACACAAGAGTAAAACACACATCAAAATACATGAGAGAGTGGGAAAAAAAGGCTCACACTCTCTCCAGGTAAAAAGTCCTCAAAATCAAGCAAAGTTGCTGGGGGTCTCTAAGGTGAAGGGAATTAGCACATTTATAAGAAGTCTCCCTAACAAGGAGCTGGGGAAATGAACAAGTGACTTTGTATGGTGGGTGGAGTGGGGGGGGGGGGGGGGGGGAGGAGGCTGAGGTTAAACCATGCCCTGCTGACAGCAGCGAAGGGGGGAGGGAGTGATGGCGCTTCTGGACTTTCGAAGGTATTACGAGGCGGCCCAGTTACGTATTATTCGAAAATAATTCTCAGGGCAGCAAGGGAACTAATGGGTGGCCATGGCAACACTGTTCAAAGCACCTGTACTTAAGTGGGATCACAAGACTGTTGGCAGACACCTGGCACCAATATTTGGGAATCTGGAATTCACACCAGGGGTTGAGCACGGAGCATTCAGCAAATGGCGGGAGGGAGGGTGCTGGATTTTGCAAGACATGTTCCAGAGGGAAGAAAAAAGGTTATTCGTAGATTGCAAGGAATGCCTTGTAGTGGGGGAAGAGGATGCAGTACCTTCAGCTAAGGCACTGGCTACTTCATAAAGGGGTTAAAGGGCAACCACATGGCAACTAGCTCCTTTTGAGAAGTTTCTCACAACACACAATGGGGATAGGGGCATGGTGTCCAATCTATATAGGATCCTAAGTGAAGCCCCCGCCAGGGTAACATGGCCCTACATGACTAGTTAGGAAAAAGTAATCGGAAGGGAAATAGTCCGTGAGGAGTGGGAGAAGTTATGGTGGTGGATACCACGGGCGGCCAGGCCCTCTCAATTGCAAGAATGCTGGTACAAAATCTTAATGGGGTGGCATTACACGCTGGCACAGTTCATAAAATCTTCCTGAGTGTGGCACCAGACTGTTGGAGAGGCTGTGGGGTGTGTCTACGGTGGAGATGCCCTAAAATAGTCTCATTCTGGAAGGAAGAGCAGGAAATGCAAGCCAAGGGGGAAAAGACAAAGGCTACCCCAGAGGAGGTTCTGCTGGTACTGGAAAGGGGGGCTGAGGGGCCTGGCAGTCGGGGTCGGACAAAAGCCAGAGTGATTCTCACATTGGCAGCTATGCTGCTTAGAGCCCAGCGGTGGAAAGGGGAAGCATACCCCACCATGCAATACTGGATGCGCAAAATCTGGGACTTTGTGGCAATGGAATGTGCAAACTATGCTATGAATAATAACCTGCCGCGATTCGCCGAGCCTAGGGGCGGGGGTCTTGGCATTTCTTAGAGAGGACTATAGAGCACAATGGTGCCCTCAGCGATTGAAACCTTTGCACTTGAACTAGCGGAGGGACTGTGGAAAGTTGTTTAAGTTACCAGCCTTCAAAGATCCCAAGGTGGGGGAATGGGGTGTAAAGGTATGTTATTATATTGAAAACAAAGTGCAAGGAAAGGGCCGAGTGAGACTTGGGTGATTGGAAGGCATCTTTCATTGACAACATTCGCAATGTGGGGCTCATGTTGGGATCCAGCTAGACTGTTCACAGAGGAAGCAAGACAGAAAAGGCGTTTTGCCTTTAGACCATTATAACCACCCAGGAAGTAGTAGGGGTTACCGATTTTTTAAGTGATCATCTTCGGGCTTTGGGACGCCTGGGCTAGGGAGGGAACCACCCAGAGGATGTGAAAGATAAAGAGAGAGGAGAGAGAAGGGGGAGAAGAAGGGGGAGAAGAAGGGGGAGAAGAAGGGGGAGAAGAAGGGGGAGAAGAAGGGGGAGAAGAAGGGGGAGAAAGAAGAGGGAAGAGAAGGAAGAGGGAAGAGAAGAGGCAAGAGGGAAGGGTGTGTTTTAGATGCCATCTATGACATCGCCGACAATTGACTTATGTTTTGCTCACAGGGCCAGGTCTCGAGGGAGGCCCAATAAGGACTTGCACCTGTGCGGGGCAGGAAAGGCTGCCATGTCGATGCTGGCCCGAAGTCAGAGCAAAGTGAACTATGTAGAAACACCATAGGGCATGCTGTTGACAGGACCGGAATATGCAAGACCAACAGGAATCGAGCATCAGGTCATGGTGAGTCAGTTGTGTTAATTGCATTGTTTTAGCAGAAATCTCATTACTGGGAAGGAGCTATAAACCAACACAACGCTGATGGGTTTGGAGGTCAAACTGCAAACAGAAAGCAAGTGTTTCTTTATTTCCCAAAGATATAGAGGATGGGCATTGCAGAGCTTTGCAGCCTGATATGTCTAGGAGTGTCCTCATGTTCTGCATTTGGATACAATTAAAAGTCTAGATGTGGATGAGCACAGAAGATAACTAGGATGATAATGTGCACAATTGAGTAGTGTCTTCTGCATGGGCCGCAGGTTCTTACCCGGAAGCTGTTACTCTCAATGAGTAACTGGGAGCCGGCATCGTACGCATACCTAAATGATGTGGGTCGCTCAGAACCACTAGATTGAGAGTAGTGTGTAAACGGCGCGGATACTGAATTGCGACATGTTCGTTTCCCCCATAGCGCCTCACAGCTTCGTGTGATCTAGTACAAAGGCTCCCCAGCCCGTGACCATCAAGAGAGTCTTCAGTTCTGCCGTTTGAAGACCCTGGCCCAGACACCCCGGGTAATCCTCTCCCGGCGTTTAGAGCCACTCTTTTGTGCTTTACATTCAATGCACCCCCTACCTAGATCTACAAACAGGTGTATTTTTCTGCTTTTTTCCAACATAAGAAGGAAGTGACTAATCCACCGTCCATGAGACGGTAGAGCAAATGCACCCAATTCCTTGAGACCACTGCCGTACCTTGAGTTCCTTATGTACGGCTTCCGGGTAAGAACCTGCGACCCATGCAGAAGACACAACTCACGGAGGTGGCACAGACATACACTAGTTATGGAGCATGCCATATATCATGCAGGCGATAACAGCAATACGAGATAACCTAGTTCACTTAGCTGGTGACACAACTATCCACGCTTGAGAGTGTAATGAACACACCAGCACTTCCCCTCCCGGGTCCCACTTGTCATTAGTGCATGAAATTGGAGCCATTAAGAGGGCTTCCCCGTTTTTCATAGCACAGAGTGCTTTGTTGATTAAGGAATAACTGAACCACACACCCAAATATCCTATACCATGCTGGTACTTAGATATTCTCCAGGGGGATGTTCCTACCCCCGATTCCTTGCTTTTGTGTTTCACCCCTAGGGAGCAGAAGTGCATCAGAGATCCATACATCAATCTCTCAAGAAGATTATCCAAGTCATTAGCATCATTGAAACCGGTCGACCACCTAGGAGATGAGTGAGCTCATGCCGAAGACAATGCCCATTATAATTAGTCTTGGACATGTCCAGCAACAATAAGTGTGACTAGAGCGTCATATTAACTGAGACAAACGCTGTGCTCTTATCTGAGAGCCATTTTTATATCGCTGAACACACTGAATAGGCTTATAGTGACTGATGATGCCTCCCAATATTGGTAATTAAAATATAGGAAGAAATCCAGTTGTAAGGACAACACACAGCCACTCAGACAGAGGCAGATATAATGCACAACATTTCTCCTTGTTATTGCTTTTCATAGCCTATATAGCTGTGCACAGTTTTTACCTTCATTTTTTGGTATGTGTAATCTATATGGTTTGTAAGAAGTTTAGATAGGGTCAGTCTCTCCCCTATCCACTGTTAGACAGGCGATACATCACTCGCAGTCTAGGGAGAAAAGGCTGCCTCTAAGTAGGGACAGGGTGTTCTTCTTACTAGGGAGAGCATGTATGTCTGCTAGATTGTTACCCAGATACCATATGAATGAGAGTCTATGATTAATAACTTTTCCATGACTGTTCATAACTAGGTTAGCATTAACGTTCGGATAATGCTTTGAGACCTTGAGTCCCGGTAATAAGAAGCTCTAGGTGTTTCTTTGTTGAATAAGAAAGACATTAAGTGAAATAAGCTAATGCAGCTTTCTGGGAACTGGAGAACAGTACCAAAGCATTCTGTGAAATGAAGAAAAGAAAACATTGATTCGAATAAACTGATGCTGCATACTGGTTATTACAGTGAAAGCGCTCAGGGTGAATAAGATGGCAATGTCACGAGGGCGGCATTGATCAATGATGATACCAAAACTGAATGCCCACTGGAAAACCATCCTGTTGGCAATCTAGACATCAATGCTGTTGCAGTTCAGGAAGGAACTCTTAAGACCTTAAACCCTTTAGTCAATACATGAAAGAATTACATTCATGGTGATTCAGGTTCTCTTAGTCCAGGCTCTCCCTCCTTCACAACTGGTTGGGATGCCTGCAATCGCAGGCGGGGTGGGAAAAAGCTGACTACAAAAGATAGCTGTCCCTTTAAGAAAACTTGAAGTTGGTCCCCCAATGCGGCAGCCCCACCCCTCACCTCTACGTCACCAACATCCCAAACCCAGTTCTTGGTTTTGCTGCTGGCGGTTGAATTCATGTATATGCTTATTAGAGGGGATGGCCAGGTGGGCGTTGTGAAGGAGGGAGAGCCTGGACTAAGAACCTGAATCACCATGAAGGTAATTATTTTCATTTCTCTTATGTCCCAGCTCTCCCTCCTTCCCAAGCATTAACATGAGTAAGGGTGGATGTGACAGCATGTACGCAATTCAAGCCAAAAAAGTTGCAGAGTACCTCTTGGCCAAATTTGGCATCTTTTCTGAAGGATGAATCCATAGCGTAGTGCTTGCAAAAGGCAAGTGGGAGTAGCCCACGTAGCAGCTCTACACATTTCTGCAATGGGGACATTGTTGGGCAGAAACCTGTGCAGTTCCCTTGGGGACCACTGCAAAAGATTTAGGACTACAGGTGTTTGGCAGTAAACCCACTTGGTAGCAGTCTGTACCACACAGAATCAGTTGGTAGCTGTGGCTGAGCAGTCAGACTTCCCTCAAGAAGAGTTAGGCAGTATGTACAGTATACACAATAAGTACAGAGATACAGTAGCACAAGCAAACACTGACCAGAGCTTTGGTGTAAAAGTATATAATTATTTATTTAAAGACACACTTGTAAATTACACTCGCACAAAAGAGTTAAGTAAATTCAGCACACAGTCACTATTATATATATATACAACCCTAATTACTTATTAGACAAGTCTTAGTGAGAAACGCCACTTATTTTCAGACAGAGGTGAGCGCTTAACATAAGATGGCACTCTAATAAGTTATAAAAAAAAGGGAGGGAAAAAGGCAGAGTTATGGAAGCACACAAGTTTCAATACTTTTAAAAGAACCACAGTAAGGCAGGATAGGCAGAGTTCTACTGGAGAGCAAGGAAGTCAATTGCAAGGCCCACTCTTGGAGAAACCAAGCAGAAGGGGTCCAGGTTCACACAGTGGGGTTATGCCCAAAGAGTCTTGTAGATAGTTCGCACAAAAAGGAGGAAATTAAAGTCAGGAAAAGTTAGCTAGGTTGTCCCAGGCCAGCCCAGGTTAGAAAGTCGAGGCTTTACTGTCACCCCGAACGATCTGTCGCAAGGGAAGCCAGGCGGGACACAGTACCTTAAGTGTGAAGGAAGCTCCAGCGGGGGCAGTTGTTTCTGGCAGCGGGTGCAAGTCGGTTTTTCGTCCAGAGGAAGAGGAGGTCTCGCCGTGGAGGAAAGAAGAAGGTTGTTGTACTGCCAGGGAAGAAACCAGCCGCGGAGTTCTTTCGATAAAAGGTACTACCCTTCACTTCGCGGTAGTGGTAAGCCGTGGTATTCCGGTTGCCGGGGTGCTTGGCACGGGCAAGGCGGCCACGAGATGCTCCAGGAAGGTGAAAAGAAGGCAAAACTGGTTATCCCCACCAGTCAAAGGAAGAAGACTCTCCGGACTGGAGATCTCCTCTGTCGTCGGGAAAAGTGGTGAGACGGTTCAGCAGGGCTCCACTGGTGGTGTCGTCGTTGCAGGTCGGCTCAGCTTCTCCCTCCTCGAATTCTTAGGTCCTGTAGCGACTTCTGAAGTTCCAGTCCCCAAAGCCCTGCTTTTATGCAGCACACCCCCATTCACTCAGCCTAGCTGTCAAACAAACATGCTAAGTGGTGAGCCGGCCGGCTCACCACTTGGGCCAATCACACAAGAGTGTGACTTGAGTTACCAAGGTAACTCAGTCCAGGGTGCCTAAACCCCCTCCCACATCCCCTGTGGTACCCAGACAGAGTGGCACCACTTTTGGAGGCTTCTGTGGAGAAGCCCGCCAAAAAGTGGAACAAAGGGCTCGACTTGGGTTGGAGTCACAGAAGAGAACACAAACGCCATTTTAGAATTGAGTTCTGCCAAAAAATACCAACCGGTGAATTAATATTAAATATATAAACCGGCGGTATGTTCGAGGCTATAAGAATTAAATAATTAAAGTTGGTAGCCTCGAACAATGGGAAAATCCCATAGAGATATATTTGCGGTCGAATATAAAAAGTAGAATCCACTGCCACCAGCCAAAACTCGATCAGGGGGGACGGAGACATGCCCCCTCGAACAACAGACCCCGGGGCAATCGAATTGCCCCAACCAGTACGTCCACAATATGATGGTTTGTACTGGTTTCTGTTCATAATTTGGGACTAGTAAAGCCAATGGTGACTTTACATGCCCTTGGAGACAGTAGTCAGTCCCAGGGTATGGAGTCTGTGTTGGGGGGTCGCTACGACACCCGTGGGTTACGGCACGGAGGGTGCTGTGTAACCCACATTAAAAACACATGAGACCCTATGGAGTAAAAGACCCCATAGCCCATAAAACACATGGAAAGATAAAGGAACACCTCAAATCATGTCTAAGAGTGGGAGTAAAAAGAGTCTCACTCTTAGCAGGAGAAAAAAATAAACCCCAAAAATCCAGCAGAGCTGCTGGGGGACTCGTTGGTTTGGGAAATTAGCCTTTACAGAGAATTATCCCTAACAGACATGCCTAATAAAGGCTACTTGTGGAATGAGCCAGAAGTCTCAGCAGAACCATAAGCCTTTGCGATACAGTAAACGACCAACCTGGCAATGGAAGCTTCAGCCACCTTATTGTCAGGGGAAGGACCACCATAAGTAATGAAGAGTTGGTCTGCTTTCCTAAATGGTTTAGTTCTCTCTAAATCAAATTTTAGAGTTCTTGCAACATCCTGGTTATGTAATGTTTCTTCAGCCGCAGATGCATGCGGTCTAGGATGAAAAAGAGGAAGGAAGATTTCCTGGTTTAAATGGAAATCAGAAACTACTTTTGGTAAAAAGGAGGGTACCGTATGGAGGACAACCAGATCTTTGTGGAAAATAACATAAGGCTTCTTCAAAGAGTTTGGAGCTCTCCAATTCTTCCAGTCAATGTATTGGCTGTTAAAAAGGCTGTTTTTCAAGTTAAAAACTCTAAACCGCTGGATGCCATGGGCTCGAAAGCTTTGTGCACTACAACCGAAAGGACTATATTAAGATCCCACTGAGGTAGTGGTTCGCAAAAAGGAGGAGGCAAACGAAGAAGGCCTTAACAGTGTTTTCGAATAGCCTCATTTGACAGAAAATAACATTCTGATACCTATTCAGATAGGCTCCAATAGCAGACAAATAATGTTTGTAGGTATCGACCTTAACTCCTGCAGATACTAGGTAGGACATGAAGGATATAACATTATCAATTAGGGTGTTAAAACGGCAGTCTAGAGCCCAATGGCAAAAACACAACCATTTAATGCGATATTGCTTTCTAGTTTCATGTTTTCTGGAGACTGTCATCATTTTCAGGTTTTGCTCTGATAAATGAAGATGACTGAAGGTTAGTTCCTCAGAAACCAAGCCTTCAGGTTCAGCAACTGAGGGGAGGGGTGAAGCACCTGCCCTTTCTGCTGTGTCAGTAACTTCTGTGATATTGGGAGATCTAACATGGAAGTCTCTGCCAGATTTGGGAACCAAATCTGGTGTGGCGAGAACGTGACATTCTGAACCTGAGCAACCTCTTGTGTATCAAGGGAAGTGGAGGGAACGCATAAAGTGTCATGTTCGACCAGTCCAGCTGTAGGGCATCTCCCAACGAGTAAAGACCCAGAATCTATGCATATCAAGGGCGCAGAGCATTGTACTGTGTGGTGAAGATGTCTACTGCTGGATAGCCCGACTTCTGAAATATCGTCTTTGCTTCTAACCAATTCAGTTTCCATTTGTGAGGCGCAGATTGTAGCTGGCTGAGCTTGTCCGCTAAGATGTTTTTCTTTCCCTCCAGATGGGATGCCAACAAGAAAATGTGATTCTCCATGGCACAATACTGTACTTTCTCTGCGAGGAGACAACAGAGGAAGAGAACGAGGTCCCCCCAGCTTGTTGACATAACACAATGCAGCGGTATTGTTCGTAAGAATTTTGAACAACATTTCCATGAAGGGAGGGAAGAACGGATTTTAGAGCATAAAAAATGGCTCATAGTAATAAGACATTTATGTGGTGTCTTTTCTCCTGAACTGACCAAAGCCTGTAAGCAGTCAGAGCCCACAGGGGCAATTTTAGGGGGGGACATTTGTCGCACACCCTTTTGTTCCACTCATTTGGCAGGGGCCCCCTTTAATTTAGAGGTCCTGTCCCCTCTGCCCCCCCAACATACTTAGCAAAGTTACCCCACTGTGTGAGCCTGACAGTGGGCTCCCCCATCTGTACTCTGAAGAGTCTGTTGCAATTACAATGTGATGATGAGGAGGTTGAAAAGGGATACACGATCAATAGATTTTCCAGAGAGTTCCACCATGCCAAGGAATCCTGAACTTGACTGGGGATCTGAATTTTGATATCCTGAGAATCTAGCAGTTGGTTCTAGTTGTTGGCGAGATGTCACTGAATGATTCTCATTCTAAGCCTTGCAAAGGGGACTACATTGATGCAGGAGACCATTAGCCCCAAGAGTCTTTGGAACCACCATGCTGATAGAAGTTGATGTGCTCTGAATACAGAGATGACTTGCTAAATTGCAACCACTCTCTCCGAGGGTGGAAAAGCTTTTTCTTGAGTAGTATCCAGTACTGTTCCTAGAAACTGAATCCTTTGAGAAGGTAGGAGTTTTGACTTTGCCACATTTATTGAAAAGCCTAGATTGAAAAGAGTGTTGCGTGTTAATTGCATCTTCTGAAGCAACTCCCCTGGAGATTGAGCTTTCAAAAGCCAATCGTCCAGGTATGGATATCAATTTCCATTTCTTTATTATGCATACAGTTTTCATACAAGTTAAAACCTTACACAAATTCAATGATGCAAAATGTATGCAAAATTTAATCTGAGGGCATATTCTAAAATACAGTTTAAAAATACCAGAAATACCAAATTTAATGCACATTTAAAAACCAACCCGTCATATAAAATCCAGACGGAAAAAAACAAAATTTCAAAAGACTTGAGTGCTTAGCCCTTATTCCCACTAATTGTATCAGAACTAACAATTGATACAAAGATGTACGCAAAGAATACAGGAGCTTTGTCCAAAACAGATTCCATAAGACCTTCCCTGTTGAGTCCCCATAAAGATTTATTACCTTTTTAGAACAGGTCACTTGTTGTGGGGTCAAGGCGGCATTAAAAAAAGTGTTGTGTAGTTTCGAAGTATCCGAGGCAATATCTGCTTCGATCCAACTGGACATCCTCTTTTTTCCATTTGGCCGTATTTGCCCTTGTGGGCAAGATGTCCAGTCTAAATCTTAGAAGTGTGTAACCCACCTTCCACGACATGTATTTACAAAAGATACTGTGTGCACACTCCCAACTTTTTGTGCCCCTGATTTAACCTTTGGAACTGCTCATAGGTGCCTACTTTATCACAGGTTCTACACCAATCCGCTCGCGATACTCTGTATGACAGGGGGAGGTCTTCTAAGGGGACTATCCACAAATACCACTTTACCAGCTTGGTTGCGTGCTTTCAACCAAAATGTTTTTGTTGGCACACTACCTTCGGCAAAGTCTGCAAGTCTGCAAATAATGTAGAAGGAGGGGGATTTTTACATTTGTAACATAGAAACATTCTTTTCCAGAGGATCTGGGCTTCGAATGATAGTAAACCTAGTTTAAAACGGATAACACAGTTTGGGAAGGACTGCAGCAGCCTGAGGACTTTCTTCCAAATTAAGTCCTCAAGGTTACAGACGTCTTCGCTTAAAAGGCTAAAATGTATTTCGGCCCTGTAGGATAGCATTGGTACAATCTTTGCCTTGCAGAATTTCATTATTGAGATAATTGAGAATTTTCCAAACTTGGAATTAAAATTTCCCATCTGTGCGACTGCCATAGTTGCTTTATTATAGAAACCCTCCATTAGCAGTTTCTTACCAGGGGTGTTAAAAATGTCATATCCCAAATATGTTAAGCTATTTACGTCTGTCACCTTATCACCCCACTCCCCCACCCCCAACAACAGATTTTTGCTTCAGTTGTTGCCTCGCTGTAAATCTGATTAGTTGGGTTTTCTGCGTATTTATGGTTAAGTCATTTTCCAAAAAGTACCCTTCAATTTATTTAGCATCCTTTGTATTCCTACCTTCATGCAGTCTAAAAGGATAATATCATCTGTCTAAGTAACCCAATGGATATTTGTACCCAGAACCTTGGGAGGGATAAAAGATGCATGCTTGAGATAAAATCCCAAGTCTGTCAAGTATACATTAAATAAAAAAGGGTGCAAGAATACATCCTTGTCTGATGCCACAATTAGTCATTGTTTCAGAAGAGGGCACACCCTCACCATTCAGCTGGACCCTGAGAGTAGTATGTTTGTGTAAATGTATGAGAGGAGCCAATAGATCCTTTGGGATCGCCAATCTGAAGGTTTCCTCCACAATTTGCCCTATTGAAAGCAAGGGATAAGTCAACCGATACTAGGCATGTTTTGTTATATCCCCATCCCATGCTAGGCGTTGTGCATAGTTTAACACCCATCTAGCAACGTTTGTTCCCACAGTATTCCTGAATCCCAATTGATTCGGTTTCAGGATGCCCAACCTGTTAGTCCATTCTTCTAATGAAGAAAAAAGGACAGAGCCAAACATCTTCGCATCTGTGTCTAACACCGCGATTGGTTGATCACTTTCTGGGAAATCTCTTGCACCTTTCTGAAATTTGGGAACAATGTAATTCTCCTTCCAGGAAGAATGGATTTGTTTGGTCGTAATAATCGGCTTGAAATAGCTATGCAGAATGATCGCCCACAGATCTGGGTTTGCTTTAGTAAGTTTATTCGAGTGGCCGTTTGGGCCTGGAGCCCACAAACCGCTTTGTTTTACAGATGTTTTTAATTTGTGATACAGAGAGAGGAATATCCCATTTTTAGGGTATACCATTTTGCTAACATGTCTGCTGGCTGATTTTACAATTGGTTAAAATGTAAAACCCAATTGTGTTCTGATAGTGCCTCACTTTGTTTGCCCTCATTTTGGTTGATTAATTTCCAACAGTTGAAGTCCCTCTTTTCACAGATATAGAAAATAATTTTTTCACTTTCCTTTTGGAAAGCCAAGACTTTCAATGATTTCATTTTGTTTTTGTACGTCTGTTTTATTTTGTTTCCGGTCTACTTCAGGATGTGAGCAGAGCCTACCCGTTCTTGTGAGCTTCTTTGAAGATCTTCTATACTCTCTTGTAAATTGTTGTATATTACAATTTTAGTCAGCCTTTTTATTGCCCATTTTGATGTTACTCGGCCGTAGAGTTTTCAATAAAGGTTGGGAAGAAGGACACCAGATCCCTACGTTCATAGTTTTCTCTCAAATCGTCTAAAAATTCACCCTCTAAACTGTTATCACATTTCCTGATGTCACTCTCTGCCCAGATTACTTAGTTGTTGCTGACAGAGGTAGATACTTCACACCTTTTCTTTGTGGGTGTATTAATCTGCATAACCGCAGGAACCACCACTGTCAATCTTAAGTGGTCACTCAGGGAACCGTTAAATACTTCATATGTATGTTCATGCCTAATAAGGTCTGCTGAGATGAAAATAAATTAAATCATGGTTGTCTTATTTTCACCTTCCCATGTATTCCTGTGTTCACACCCCTGTGCATACCTGTATGTCAGTACAGCTAAATTCCACCCTTAAAGGAAGACGCACCATTTCTTCTGCTTACTATCCTGCGTAGTTGGTTCTTTGGAGCTTGGTAATAGGTTTTGGAGTCCAGGCAATTTGTATTAAAGTTGCCAGTGATTATTATCGAACCAAATGCCTGTTTTTCCCTCCTTCTCATCAAAATACCATTGATATGTTCCATCAATGTCGAATGAGGTCTACCTACATAACTGCAGAATACGTTTATTACCAAAATATGTTCTGCTTCAACCTCCATTGATGCATGACGTACATGGAGTCATCTATAATTTGCAGTGTACAAATATGAGTATTTTTAGAGTCCCCTGCACAGCCAATTGTTGGCGTGTAATGTATCCGTCCATGATGACTTTTCCTTTAAGAAAGGTTTCTTATAAGAACACCAGGTCAATTCTTTTTAGAAATCTACAGCTTTCTCTCTGAGCAAGTGTAAGAAAGCCATGTGTTCCAAGAGCATAGGCTAAAAATCAGTCCTATGTTCTTGAGCGCCTGTCAAATCGGTCTGTGAATGGAGAAGCCAGAACCAATCGCTATTTCGTTTGCTCGTGTCAATTAAAGGGACCCCCTCATCGACTCACCTTGCATACCTCCCACATAGGAGCTCTGCTTCCAGTCTCCACGGAGGTCCTTCCGCAAGGAAGGGGAGCCACTTTGTTATAGACAACGAACCCTCTCTGCCGAATTTTGCCTATTGCAGAATAAATATCTTCTCTGATTAAACGGCAACTGACTGTTTGGCATACCAAATCCCACCTTTCCAAGTCACTAAACTCAATTCGGTCAATATCGCTAGAGACGATCTTTC
Organism: Ambystoma mexicanum; assembly: GCF_040938575.1. Taxonomy (NCBI): domain Eukaryota; kingdom Metazoa; phylum Chordata; class Amphibia; order Caudata; family Ambystomatidae; genus Ambystoma; species Ambystoma mexicanum. The sequence continues at coordinate 128,634,890 of NC_090927.1, forward strand.
CAATACTAGGTACATCATGTAGGATCGTCAAAACGTTTGTTCTGTTTAAGTACTTGAGGTTCAGATCGTAGAAAATTGCTTCCAAGATAAATTCTTCCTGGATAAATTCTTCACTCGGCTTCCTGTTTGTGGGCCCCCCTCCCCCTTTTTCCATGTGTTTTCTTCGAAATAAGTATGTTCCTGGACTGATCCCCGTCCATATCTGTGGGAGCCCTCAAGCCCGTATGTGAAACCCTTGGTCCCACGCCTTCATGCTCACATGGGTAAGATGCTATTAAATCAGCCAGACTGTTCCCCAATGTTTTGTGATGGGGACTGGTTTCCAACAAAGTTCTGTTACCTCTAGGGACGGTACCTTCCAAAGTTGCAGACCGTGCCCATTTTAGGATCCTGCAGTACATAATTGCACATCAGACCTTTCTGCCATATAGTTGTTCGCAGGAACCATACGGCACCTCTAACCCCCCTGTGTCTTGTGTCGACGAGGGGCCATTAAGCGAGAGCCAGTTCTACCCTTTGGAAGCTCGTTAAGTGCCTTCCTTTGGGTTGTAAGTTTCTGTTGTTCATAATCAATATTTCCTGGAGAAGCCACCCTGTTATGTCTGATTGGAGAGGGTTCACACTAATAGGATGTGGCACTGGATTCCCACTCATAAGCGAGCCCTTTTCCTTCAACGTCATTCAGTGCGTATTGGGAAGCCCTTTCTGTTTGACAATTGGGCATCCTCAGAGAGCCTTGTTTGAGAAATATAGGGGCCTTCTTCAGTCCATCCTTGGGTATAGCTTTACTATTTAAAGAAGAGGATTCCTGGGCAAAGGTCAAAGACCTAAAAAACCCTTAGAAGAGTTGCTATTCGTTTTCTTTGGTCTTTGGTTTTTCGTTTTCATTTCATTCAGACCCTTCTTCTTAGAGGTAGTATGCCAATTGGATTTTGTGGGCCTCTTTCCACTGACCCCATCATCTTTCTGAGTCAATTGGGCAGCAGGAGATTCAACAATAATTATCGAATGGTCCGCACCGCCTTCCATCTCTCTGAGGCGTAAACATTCTTCTGTTAACGCCATGTCAGAGGGAGAGTAAAAAAAAGGAAGTTTTCCGACCCCACATCGCCCACCACAGGAGTTTCACTATTAGCCATAGTTTTAGGATTGGTCTGCTTTAAATTAACTTTCTCGTGTTGTTTCAAATCCAGAGGTCTTACTTCTATTATTTTGGTAACGTTTGATTTCAGCTTGAGCTGTGCAGTAAAATCCTTTTCCATCCTCCACTCAGGAATTGTTTTTGGCAGGTTTGCTGTAAGAAACTCCGGGAGCATTTTTTAAGGATGGTTTCTATGACCCCATAGGCATGGATATAGATATACCATCTTCAACCGTAGGTGGGCTGCCACAGCCCCCAGGACTTTTGTAAAGAGACTGGGGACTGAAGGGACTGAATTGAGTCCAAAAGGGAGGCAAGTGTACTGGTAATGAGACTTCCCCATGGTGAAACTCAGATATTGCGAAGTTCTTTTAAAAAAAAAAATCTTGTTATTCATTTTCAATAATTCACAACAATATACCCCAAACCACCTCCCTACAAACCCCCTTCCATGGAGAAAGGGCGGCCTGGCGGAACAATGTACCTTAAACGTGGAGAAGTGGCCCCTGCGGTGGCGGTTGTTCCTGGTAGTTCCTGCAGGTCGAGGGGTCCAACAGAGGAAGAGAGGCTCTTGTCATGGAGGAAGGTTCGAGTCGCTGCACTACCCAGAGATGAAACCAGCCGCGGTGCTGCCAAACGAAGTTTAAAAGGTACGCTCCTTTTAAACGCGGTCCGGGTCGATAGCTGCCTGGCTATCCGGTCTTCAAGTGCGGGGCACTGTCGAGTCGACCAAGGCAGGTCAGAGGATGCGATAGGTGAACTTGTTGACCCCCACCAGCTCAAGGGAAGGAGGCTCCTCCGCTGAAGATCTCCTCTCGTCGTGCGGAAGAAAAGTGGTGAGACGATCCGGCAGGGCTTCACCGGTGGTGTAGATGCTGAAGATGTCTCTGGATTCTCTTCCCTTCAGTTCCGTAGTTCCAGTGGTGACGTCTTGCTCTTCCAGTCCTCGGGACCCTGCTTTTATGCAGAAAGAGACCCATTCATACAGCCTAGCTGTCACTCACACAGTGGAGTGGTCATCTTGGCGGGAGACCCTCCAGCCTATCAGGTTAGAGTGCGACCTGCGTTGTGGTGGCAACTCTGTCCGGGGGGTTCTACTCCCCCATCCCAAACAGACCCACCCCAGACTCAGTGGCGCCGAAAGGAGGGCTTCTTGGCAGAAGCCCGCCAAAAGGACGAACAAAGGATCCCCGACCTAGGTTAGGAAAATGGAGTAAGACTCGAGAAAGAATTTTTATCAAAGTTCTGGCAAATAAAACCTACCAGAGTAAAGTTAATAAAAAAATAGACCGGCAGTATGTTAGAGGCTGTCAGTAAAAGTGGTAGCCTCGAACAATGGGAAAATCCCATAGAGAAATATTTGCAGTTGAATATAAAAGGTAGTAACCACTGCCAACAGCCAGAAACTTTGTAGAGGGGGACTTTAAGGTACCCTCTCAAAAATGAACATAGGGGAAAAAACTATTAACCCCTTCCAGTACTTCCATATTAAGATGGGGTGTACTGGTTAAGTTCATAAAAATCGACTAGTAAAGTCAATAGGGTCTTTCATGCCCTGGGAGACAGTAGTCAGTCCCAGGGTATGGAGTCTATGTTTGGGGGTCGCTACAACACCCCTGTGTCACGGCACGGAGGGTGCTGTGTGACACATGTGCATAAAGACGGTTCCTATGGGTGAGAGAAAAGATCCTATAGGCATTAAACACAAAAATAGCCTAGAACACACACAGCAAAAATGCCTAAGAGTGGGAAAAAGAGTCTCTCTCTTAGCAGGTAAAAAGAAACAAACCCTTCAAATCCAGCAAAGCTGCTGGGGGACTCTATAGGTAAGGAAAATTAGCCATGAAATGAGAATTCTCCCTAACACTCCCCCCCCCCCGGACTAAGGGAAAGGAGGATCTAATCCACTCCCGGATGAGTGTCATACCTCTAGTCGATTAAAAACATCCTAGAGAGACCATCAGCATTTTGGTGGTGACATCCTGACCTGTGCTCAATGGTAAAATCAAACCCTTGGAGGCAGATTGACCATCTTAGCAGTTTTGGGTTTTCCCGTTTCAATTGCATCAACCATCTCAAGGGTTGGTGGTCTGTGAAAATAGATCCATAGATGTATGGTCTAAACTTCTTCAAAGCCCACACAATGGCAAAATATTCTCTCTCAATAGTTGGCCACCTTGTTTCAGGTTCCTTCAGTTTCCTCTGATGAAGCAAATGGGGTGTTCCCTACCTTTCTCATCCAGTTGACTGAGTACTGCACCTATACCTATATTGGAAGCATCTGTCTGTACAATGAAGGGTTGGTGGTAGTCAGGAGCTCTGAGAACTGGAGCTTGACAAAGGGCTATCTTTAGGCTTTCAAAGGCCTGGTTGCACTGGTCATTCCATTTGACCTTTTTAGGAAATTTAGGAGAAGAGATTACATTCAGTGGAGAAGCTATGGATCCATAGTTCTCAATGAAATTCCTGTAATACCCAGTGAGGCCTAGGAAGGCTCTCACCTGAGTTTGAGTAGAAGGGGTTGTCCAATTTTGCACAGCTTCAATCTTGCTTAGCAAAGGCCTTATTTCACCACCTCCTACCTCATGCCCAAGGTAGATCACTTAACTCTGACCAATTTGACATGTGCTTGCCTTTATGCTTGCCTTTATGGTCAGATGGACCTGTTGCAGAGCCTGCAAAACATATCCTAGGTGGTCAACATGTTCTTTCCAAGTAGGGCTGAACACTGCAATGTCATCCAAGTATGCCATGCAGAAGTCCTCCATCCCATTCAGAACCTGATTAACCATCCTTTGGCATGTAGCAGGTGCATTATTTAATCCAAAAGGCATAACCTTAAACTGATATAAGCCAACTGGGGTGGAGAATGCAGTTTTCTCCTTGGCATGGTCAGTCAGGGCTATTTGCCAATAGCCTGACGTGAGATCAAATGTGCTGAGGAACTTGGCTGAACCATGTCTATCCACCAGCTCATCTGTCCTTGGCAAAGGATGGGCATCAGTTTTAGTGACTGCATTTAGAGCTCTATAGTCCACACAGAATCTCAACTCCTTGGATCCTGCCTTTGGTACTAACACAACTGGGCTAGACATGGACTAGTAGAGGGCTCTATTACCCCGAGATCAAGCATCTTGTTGACCTCTCCTTTGATGTGGGTTCTTACATTTTCTGACATCCTGTATCCCCTGCTTTCGACAGGTAGACAGTCACCAGCTTGGATATCATGTTGGCCCCTAGGGGTCAAACCTGGAGTCAGTGAGAATAGGGGGGCAAATTGATTTAACAAAAGTTTGCACTCCTCCTGTTGCTCAGGTGTCAGATTAGAGGAGAGATTGACTCCTATTTTCTCATCTAAAGGTTTTCCTCTGAGGAGGTCAGGTAGAGGTTCACTCTCCTCCTCCTCCTCCTCTTGAGCTGAAGCTAGAAGCAAAGCTCCCAGTTCTGGTCTTGACACATAAGCTTTTAGACGGTTGATGTGAAAGACTCTAGGAGCCTCCTTAGGATTGCCTTAGTCCATCAGATAGTTCAGCTCTCCAGGTTTTCCCACAGCCTTGAAGGGTCCCATCCGTTTGTCCTGCAAGGCCCTCTGCCTTGTTGGTACCATAACAAGAACTAGCTGGTCTTGAGCAAACTCAACCATGTTGGCCCTCTGGTCATGCCAATGCTTGACCAGAGCCTGACCTGCTTTCAAGTTATCACTTGCTTCAGCCATCATGCGTGACATTCTCCTCCGGAGTCCTATCACAGTCAGCGACTCTGACTGGTGTGGGGGAAGGAACACTCTCCAACCCCTCCTTGATCAGGGCCAATGGACCTCTAACCGGATGGCCATAGAGAAGTTCAAAGGGACTGTAACCCACTCCCTCCTGAGGGACTTCTCTATATGCAAAGAGAAGGCATGGCAGTAGAAGATCCCACTTTTTCTTAAGGGGGTCTTCTAAAGCTCCAATCATGCTCTTCATGGTTCGATTAAACCTTTCTACCAACCCATTTGTCTGAGGGTGGTATGCTGTTGAGAACTTGTAGGTAACTCCGCAGTTTTTCCACATGGCCTTCATGTAGTGGGACATAAAATGTAACCCGCTGTCGGATATTACCTCCTTAGGAAACCCAACCCTGGTAAAAATACCAAGGAGGGCCTTAGCTAAAGCCTGAGCTGTAAGAGTCCTCATTGGAATTGCTTCAGGGAACCTAGTAGCATGGTCTACTACAACAAGTATAAACCTGTTGCCTGAAGAAGTTGGAGGATCAAGGGGACCAACAATGTCAATTCCTACCCTCTCACATGGTACTCCCACCACAGGGAGAGGCACTAGAGGTGCCACGTTCTTGGAGCCACTTTTACCAGAGGTTTGGCAAGTGTGGCAACTCTTGCAATACTTATCTACCTCAGCCCCCATTTTAGGCCAATAAAAGTAGAGAGAGAGCCTTTCCTTGGTCTTCTTGAAGCTCAAGTGACCAGCCAAAGGTATCTCATGGGCTAGTTGCAAGAATTGGAGTCTGTTTGCTTGGGGCACTACAAGCCTTTTGTAGTACCCAGGAGTTGACTCTGTTGGTTCACTATGATATGATATGATGATATGATATATGGCATTTGTAACGCGCCTATACACAAGTGTTTCAAGGCGCGACGAGGCAGGGAGGGGGGAACAAGGGGAAGACAGACAACGATCCTACTAGGCCAGGTGTCATTCAGATCGCGCAAGTGCAGGGGTAGTGGGAAGGGAGAAGTGCAAGGGGAGGGGAGGGGGGAAGTGCAGTACAAGGTAAGTAGAATAAAATAAATAAGGGCCAGCTGGTGGCAAGTGCAAGGTAAGTGCAGACAAGTGCTGGGAACGGGGGCTGTAGGGATACAGAGACAGTCCCGCAGTGCAGGGGTTGCCAGGGAGGCAGTGCAAGTGGAAAGTGGCTGGGCCCAGGACCGAGGTCGGCGAGAGTGGCCCAGTTGCATATTCGGTGCAGATTCAGCGAAGAATTAGCAGGGGAGAGGGAGAGAGAAAGCAGAAGCAAAGAGGAAGATTTTGAGGTGCTTCCGGAACCAGAGATGGTTCTCCTCAAGTTTCAGGGAGGCAGGAAGGCTGTTCCAGAGGGAGGCCCCTGCCGCAGAGAGAGATCTACCCCCAGCTCGTTGCTTCGAGAAGCAGCTGACCCTGAGGGAGTTGGAGACGGATGAGCGAAGGGCTCGGGAAGGAAGATATTTAGGAAGAGAGAGTTGAAGGTATTTAGGCCCCAGAAGGCCTTGTGGACAATGCAGAGGGTTTTGAACTTTATCCTCGCAGCCACTGGGAGCCAGTGTAGAGACTTCAGTCCTGGAGAGATACGGTCCCTGGGCTTGAGGCCAAGGACAAGTCTTGCAGTTCTGTTCTGGATGAGTTGCAGAGGGCGGAGAGTGGAGGCAGGCAGATTAAGATAGAGGCTGTTACAGTAGTCCAGCTTTGAGAGAACCAGGGCTCGTGAGACCGTGAGCTTCTGGGGGAAGGAGAGGAAGGGAAGAATACCTCTGAGGAGGTGCAGCTGGTAGTGTGACTTCTTAGAGACATCAGATTTTTGAGGAGAGAAGGAGAGTGTGGAGTCGAAGATAACCCCAAGGTTTTTTGCCTTGCAGGTAGGAGCAGGAAGAGGGCCAAGAGAGGCCGGCCAGAGAGCTGCAGGGAAGGAGGGAGTGGGTGTGCCGATGAGTAGAATCTCAGTCTTACTGGCATTAAGGCAGAGGTCATTGGCGGCACACCATTCCTGGATAGCAGACAGTCGGAGATGAGGGAAGGAGAGGAGGCGGCCGAGGGTAGCCTGAAAATGAGCTGGGTATCGTCCGCATAGCACTGAAAGTTGGGGCAGAGAGCGGTGATGCGGTGGGCAAGGAGTGCCAGGTACTGGTTGAACAGCCAGGGGGAGAGATTTGATCCCTGGGGGACACCACAGGTGGAGAAAAAGATGTCAGAGAGGAAGGACCCCAGTTGGACCTGGGAGGGTCGATTGGAGAGGAAAGAGGCCTATAGAAGAGGCCATCTTTCCAGTGTAATCTATACTTCCCAGGCTCTTGCCCTTCAAGCTGAGAAGCTGCCTGGTGGCGAAGACCTTCCAGAGTTGGACATTCTCTTTGTCCCTTACTGAAGTCTGCCCTTTGGGGTCCACCTTCTGCCAGTAACGACTGTAGCTCAGGATGGTCCACAGGGTCAAGATCTCCAATGAGTTCCTGGCCTCCTACTAGATCTGAGTCTTCAGGCTCTAGTTCAACCACACAGGGTTGTACCTCACTCTTAGCCTCAGCTGGAGGAGGAATCACAGGTGTGATTTTTGCTAACCTAGGAGATTTCCTGGTTGGCAGCACTGGAGTGCTTTCGCTGGTTTCTTTTTGGAAGCCTTGGGTCTCCCTTTTGCTTCTGGTTGTTCATAGATAGCAGTAAGTAACTCCAGTGGAGTAGGAGTGATTTCTTTTTCTGTCATCTCCTCAGGAGAGCCCTTCAAGGTCCTCTCCCTTGCAGGTCTGGCAAGCTCCTGTAATCTCTTACTAGGAGGTCTGGGAGTACTGGATACTACTCCCAGGTCTTTCAGATCATTGCCCAACAGCACCCTTCCTGGTACTTCATATTGTACACTCACAGGTATCCTGACAGTCATTTCATTGCACTGGATGAGAGCTGGTAATGGGGGAAGCATTGCACAGACCCTCCAGCTAACTTGGTGAGGCGTTTGGGTGCCTTAGCAACATCCTCCACCTTGAAAAAAAGATTTGTCCACCACAGTTATGCTGGCCCCAGTGTCTCTAATGGCAGGAGTCTCCTGACCATTGACTAGGACACTGTCTTTATAATACTCTTTAGTATTAGGAGGGATAGAATTATACACATCTAAATTCCGTTGTTCCCACAACCCAAGAGATACTAAAGATACACTAGCTGAGACTCCAATGGGATCATCAGCTAGTAGTTGAAAGTTTCCACTGGCCATATGTACTTCCTCCTCTGGAGCGAAGGCTAAGGAGACAGTGTGGACCCCTGAATATTTACCCTTACATCTGGAATCCCCTTTCACATGGTCAGTTGAACCACAAACATGACATTTTCCAAATTTCTTTACGAATGGTTGCTTGCTCTGACCACCTTCTGGTCTGAGACCAGAAGGTACACTAGCCTGATTAGGTTTCCCTGGTGGCTTACCCTTAGAATTTTGTTTGTGGCCCTCTTTGGAATTGGAATTATTTGAATTATCTTTGTTGTCTTTATTTGGCTGCTTTCCCTCATCCTTTTTCTGAGTTACCCCTGAATCCTTGCGAGTAGCCCTGTTGGCAACCCACAAGTCAGCAGCATTAGCCAGTTTCTTAGAATCTAACTCTTTTGAATCAGCTAAGTGCTGTCTGAGCTCAGGGGAGCAGGCATCATAGATAGACTCCATCATAACAAGATTTCTCCTTCCTTCCTAAGTGTTAACTCTATAACCCTTAATCCATCCCTCTAAGTTCTTCAAACACTCATTCACCCAAGTAGCCCAAGGGGTACTATTATGCTTTACGAGGGTCTTAAACCTCTTAAGGTACTGGGAAGGACTTTTCCCAAATCTAGCTATTAAAGCTAGCTTTACACATTCATAATCCTTTCTCTCCCCCCCAACTCCATTACCACATCAGATGCAATAGGGGGGAGCCTAGAGAATAACCAAGGGGATCAACTGATCACCTGTGTTATCCTGGAGCCCATGATTATATTCAAACATAGCAAGCCAATCTAATACATCCAACTTAGGTTCATACATACCCACAATCTCTTTAGGCATCCAGGGTCTTTTTGGACTGAAAGATCTAGAGGATTCGGGGAGAGAAGCATTTTCCAAAGACAATTTCTTCATTTCAAGCTCATGGTTGAGCTCCATTTCTTTGAGCCTTAGTTCTTAGTGTCTCTTTTCAGTGTGGGCACTAATTCTTTTGAATTCAAGTTCAAGTCTCATTTTTTCTAGGGAAATACATTCAGGACTTAATGTGGGACCTGGTAAGGGTCCAGTGGCTACAGGTTGAGGCCCTTGAGCAGGCAGAGGACCAGAGGGTGTGACATAGTTATCCTCCTCTTCCTCATCTGTCTCAACAATAACATCTTCAACATTATCCTCATTACTGTTTGCCACATTTGCTGGAGTAGTGGGTACTACAGCACCACTATCCAGACTTTGTTTCTCTAACAGTCTATCAATCATTTCTTGTTTCTTGCCTTTGACAGGAAGACCTTTCTGTCTACACAGATCCCTTAAATAATCAGCAGTATTAGTAAGGAGGGTCTTATGGCTATAACTTTACATAATTTTGACTTTGTTAAAATAACTTTGTGATTGTTAACCTTGTGGTTAGTTGCACCAAAGCACTAGTAGCACACTAAAATGTCAATCAAATACTTTTATCCTCACCGCTGTACACCAGTTAGGCAGAATCCAGGGCAGTTCCCTTAGGGAGCACTACCCCAGATTAGGACTACAGGTGAGAGCAATAAATCCCCTTTGGTATCAGTCTGTACCACAAAGATTTAGTTGGTAGCTGTGGCTGAACAGTCAGACTCATCTCAAGAGGGAGATGAGCAGTATTTAGGGTTGACACAATAGGTAGTACAGTACTATGGAGCAAGGAACCACTGACCAAAGATTGGTATTAAAAAGAGAATATATATTTATTTTATACACTTCTAAGTCAACACATAGATCACAGCTTATAAAGTAAGCTAAGGTTAGTCAAAAGAAAAGCATATACAACTCCCTATTCAATTGTAGACAAGTTTGTGGTATAGTGAAAACTGAGCAAAACGGCACAGTGAAAACCTACTGCAAATGGCACTCGACCAATTCAACGAAAGGGAGGGAAAGTACAAGTTAAACCGAAATATCTTCAGACACTCCCTAGCAACTCTTCCCTGAAGTTTTGTGAACAAGTAATGCACAGTAACACTTTAACCAAAAGACAAGTGAATGAAAACTGAGCAAAATGGCACTCCACAAGTTAAAACAGTAGGAAGGAAGAGTGGTTTAGAAGATTTAGGTGCATCAACACATCTCTCATTGAAATCTAGTGAGAGCAGATCCAACAAATCAGCCAGAGTCAATAGGCCTGAGTCAGAGTCAGTGGTACAGGACCAAGAGCTTAGGAGAAAAAATGTTCTTGTAGCTGCAGTCAAGTCTTTAGTAGAAAACTTTTGAAGAGGTAGATGCAAAGCGAAAGACAATGTTAAGAGAGAGGGCGGCCGTGGTTTTAAGAGATTTAAAACACCTTTAGGACTACCACGGAGAAAGGGCGGCCTGGCGGAACAATGTAGCTTAAACATGGAGAAGTGGCTCCTGAGGTGGCTGTGGTTCCTGGTAGTTCTTGCAGGCCGAGGGGTCCAACAGAGGAAGAGAGGCTCTCGTCGTGGAGGAAGGTTCGAGTCGCTGCACTACCCAGGGATGAAACCAGCCGCGGTGTTGCCAAATGAAGTTTAAAAGGTAAGCTCCTTTTAATCGCTGTCCGGGTCGATAGCTGCCTGGCTATCCGGTCTTCAAGTGCGGGGCACTGTCGAGTCGACCAAGGCAGGTCCGAGGATGCGATAGGTGAACTGGTTAAGTTCATAAAAATCAACTAGTAAAGTCAATAGGGACTTGACATGCCCTGGGAGACAGTAGTCAGTCCCAGGGTATGGAGTCTATGTTTGGGGGTCGCTACGACACCCCTGTGTCACGGCACGGAGGGTGCTGTGTGACACATGTGCATAAAGATGGTTCCTATGGGTGAGAGAAAAGATCCCATAGGCATTAAACACAAAAATAGCCTAGAACACACATAGCAAAAATGCCTAAGAGTGGGGAAAAAGAGTCTCACTCTTAGCAGGTAAAAAGAAACAAACCCTTCAAATCCAGCAAAGCTACTGGGGGACTCTATAGGTAAGGGAAATTAGCCATGAAATGAGAATTCTCCCTAACACTGCCTTCTCTAGATTGCTTCTCACCTAGAAATTTGTTGGTGCACCTAACTCTTATAACCACCTTTTTCTTACCTCTTTTTAAACTTGTGAAGTGCCATTTTTCTCGGTTTTCACCTCAGTATTGCTTATAATAAAGTAGTGCCTTGCCTAACTTGTTCACAATCTACTTGGGAAGTATTGCTGGTGTGTTCTAGAGTCAAACCCTGTCTGATTTGTCCTTTCCCTCCCTTTTGAGAAATTGATAGTGTGTCATTTCTGCCTGGTTTACACTGTGCCATTTTGCTCAGTTTTCACTCTTGCTCAAACTTGTCTACAATTTAAATAGGGAGTTGTGTATACTTTTCTTGACTGTTTTTACTTGCTTTGATCATAGTGATTTGTGTGTGAACATCAGAGTGTGTAAAATAAATATATATTCTTTTTGATACAAAGCTTTGGTCAGTGTTTCCTTGGTCCATAGTATTGTAGTCCTAATGCGTAAACCCTAAATACTGCCAATCTCCCTCTTGAGATAAGTCTGACTGCTTAGCCACAGCTACCAACTAAATCTTTGTGGTACAGACAGATACAAAAGGGGATTTTCTTGCATATACCCGTAGTCTTAATCTTCGGTAGGGCTCCATAAGGGAACTGCACAGGATTCTGCCTAACACCCTCCTCCCCATGGAACCTATTGAGCCTGTTGACCCACTTAAGCCTTAGCCATAGCATCCCTGTTAGTTCAAGTCCAAGGGCCTAATCATGAGTTGGGCTGTAGCCCTTAAATGTGGCGGTAACAGTATTACTGCCGCATTTAAGGGCTGGCCCTATCACGAGTTGGGCGCTAAATGGGCTGATTTACCTTCAGCTTTATTCTGGAGGCGAAAACCCATTTCGCACCTTATTTTTTGGCGGCATTACAGCTTGCGGTATTAGCACCGGAAATGCTCCATTGGACCCAATGGGGATTTATCCTTGGCGCCCAAACCGTGACCCAACAGTAATTCCCAGCCCAACCCGTGAATTCCCTCTTGGGGTGGGGGGGGGTGCTGGGTTGGACAGCTTCTCCCCCTAATGCCAATTCCTCGCTTTCTGCTTTGTCGGGGCCAGTCCCTTCGGTTAGACTCCGCTATGTCCCAGAAACCCCCGCCCCCGTTCTACGGCCCTTATATCGCCCCCTTCTGGGGCTCCGGATACAGCAGGCTGGTGTGCACTGATGTTCCTCCCAGGGCTCTCCCCGTTGTCTGCCGCTGTGCCAGTGAGACTGGATAGGCGGGGGAGGGAGGGACTTCTTACCACCTCTGAGTTGTTGCCCGGGCTTCGAGTCACTTTCTAACCCTTCTGATGGTTTTGACCTCACAGTGCGCCTCCTAGGTGCACTTCAGAGTTAGAGCTCCGGTATTTCTCTTGTGGGAGGGCTCACCCTCCTCTGGTCTCCAGGGCTCATTGATGGCCAGCAGTGAATGCTTCCTCCTCTTCTGTAGGCCCCTCAATGGCCGGTGGCCTGCTGTCTGCCGCCTCTGCCCGGGGGAGGAGACCTTTTGTTCTCCTCGGGCTCCCTTTTCCTCTTGGCCTCCGACCAGGGCTGCACTCCACCTTTGTGCACTTGCTGATGTCCTCTGGGTGCCCTCGTGAGTCGGGGGCCCCTCCCCTGCGGTCCTCTGTGTGGTTGCCACACCGACACTCCGTGGATCAGGAGGCCTCTGCTTTTCCGTTTGAGGGCTCTGCTGCTACCCTTGCCGCCCCGCTCGGCTGGGTGCTGCCCCCCCCCCCCCAGTTGCGCAGCTCGGTCGGGTGTTGGGCCTGCCTCTCCGCACAGCACACTCCGCTTGGTGGAGTGATCCTTCCTTCCCTTTCTGGGGAGAGGGGCCCGTGCTCACCTCACCCCCTCTCCCAGGCTTGGAGGGGGTGCGATACCAGTGTGTATGCCGCTTATGTCTGTCTCCTGCTGCAGGCCGCCCACTGTTTCCTCAGCGATGCCGCAGACTATTTCTTTTATGGCGCTGCATGCTCAGAGACGGGCCACTGCAGCTCCTTCCCGCTCTCTTCCTTCTCTGCCAACTTTTCCGGTCAGCCGTTCGGTTTGGGTTTTGCTGGGTCGTATTTGTAACTCCCTTGCTGCTTGCCGCACTCGGATGTTGCCTTACACGGCTCCAGGGTGGTGGGAGAGGCGCGTCTACGGGCTTGGAGTGTGGCTGCTGACACGTCTACCTAGTGTCGGTATTCATCTTGAATTCCTGCAATGTTCTTTTATGATGGGAATGTGAAAATAAGCATCTCTTAGATGTATGGATGCCATCCAGTCATTGAGCTAGAGAGTCTCAATAATCTGAGGTATTGCGACCATGTGGAAATGAAGTGTTACTCACCGAAGTGACCAACTAGTTCTTAGTCCCCTTTCCTCCATCCTGCACAGGCAGCCCTCGCTAGGGACGGGTACTGAACCTTTTTCACCAGAAAATAACACTTTCCCTTCAAATATATACACGCGGGGGGGGGGGGGGGGGAGTTTGCCTTTGGGAGCATGCGCTCCCTTAACCCTGCCCACCAGCGCCACACCTCAGACCCCTTCGACGAGTTGGCTGTATTAGATCGTTTAACAACCCTGCTATTTTTGGGAGGAGGATGATGGGACAAATGAAGGAAAGGGGACTAAGGACTAGGAGTATGTTAGTCGCTCCGGTGAGTAACTCTTAATTACTCCTGTGTCCCATCTCCTTTCCTCCATCCTGCATGGGAGATCATCACTTGCTAGAAAGCCCTGGGGAGGAGTGTTATTGTGGATTCTATGCAAATAGGTTACGCAGAACCAAATGCCTGATGGCAGCATTAGCCCGAGCACTGGTATCCAAACAGTAATGCATGCAGAAGGCTGATGAGGTGGGCCTTGTGGCTGCCACGCTAATCACCTGCCATTGGCACATGGCGTTGGAAAGCGACCACTGCGGCCTTGGCCCGGACTGCGTGAGCATGCATGTCCCTTGGGACCTCCTTGGACTGTGCCTTATACGCCTCGTGGATGGTGACGACCATCCATCTGGCTATAGATGCCTTGGACACTTGCTCGCCTGGTTGCGATCCTCTCAAGGTGACAAATAAGGCGTTCGATCTGTGGAAGTCCTTAGCCCTGGCAGGTTGCACTTGAAAGCTTGTCTGAAGTCCAGGCAGTAGAGCACCTTTTGCGCCTCCTCTGTCAGATTGAGGAAGAAGGTGAGAAGTATGATCTCCTTGAGATGAAAAGAGGAGATGCATTTTGTGAGAAACGTAGGATGAGTGCGAAGCACCGCCTTGTCCCGATGAAACAGTGTACGGCTCTGTAGCCACTAGAGCCGGAATCTCGCTGACTCTGCGAGCCAAGGTAATCCCCCACCAGGAGCACTGTTCATTAAAGTGAATAATTTGATGTCTACTGTATCTATGGGCTTAACAGTTGTGTGTGCCAGGGTGCTGAGTACCCCATTGATGTCCCAGAGTGGGTGCGGGCGCCTGAGCAGTGGGTACTGTCTTGTTAGTCACACCAGATGTCTTTTCACCACTGTGTTGGATGACGATATTGAATACCTGTCTGAATTCCTGTATGCCCCTAAGGCAGCCAGGTATGTACGACGTGTCCACCTGGAACCCTGATCTAGCTAAGTAAGCCGAGAATGATAGCACCTGGTCTAGCATGCAAGTCCATGTTCTTTGGCCCAGAAGCAGAATCTGGTCAATTTGCTTTTGTACTGTTTCCGAGTAGCCTAACTCCTGCCTTCTTGGATGATTTCCAGGTTGTCCCGAGACAGCTGGAGATGTTGAAGCGTTTCCTGCTCAGGGAACAAGCTGCTAGGGCTAGCTTCTCTGGGGAGGGGTGGATCACAGCTCGCCCTTGCTGTACCAGGAGAAGGTCCAGCCCGAGAAGGTTGGCGCGACAACTGCAGCAGGTCTGAGAACCACGGCCTGCCCGGTCACTGTGGAGCTATTAAAATGAGAGGCAGCTGGTGGCTTCCCTGATCTTGCCGATGACTTTGTGAAGAGGTGCCCGGGGGGGGTGGGGGGGGGGGGGTTAGAGGGAAACGTAAGCCCACATTCCATTTAATCTGTAGCGTGTCCCCCAGGGAGCCCTGAACCCGGCCACCCCAGGAGGCGAACCGCTGGCATGTGCGGTTGCTCTCGGTCGCAAATAGGTCTATGCTCTGGTGCCCCACCGGCTGAAAATATCCGTAAGGACCTTCTTGTTCAACTGCCACTCGTAGTTGTTCAAGCCTAGCCCGCGGAGGCTGTCTGCCTCTATGCTCAACTCTCTCCGAAGGTGCACTGCAGAGATCCAGATGTCCTGCACAATAGCACCTCCCAAATATCTATTGCAAGCCTGCACAGAGGCAGCGGTCTGGTGTCCCCCTGTTTGTTGAGATAATACATGCAGGTAGAGTTGTCCGTCTGAACGCACACTATTCTGCTCCTAATGATGGGAAGGAATGCCCTGAGCGCGAGCCAAATAGCCATAATTTCCAACCAGTTGATATGGCTCTGCTGGTCACGTCTCGACCATACACAATGCACAGCATGTCCGCTCAGGGTGGCCCACACCCCTGGAGGGAGGTCATGGTGTGACCTGCCTCGGCAGTCTGAAAGGCCTGCCCGCCAAGAGGTTAGACTCCTGTCTCGACCACTCCAGGTGCTCGTGCAGGTGCACGGATATGGTGATTGCTGCCGACTGAGCTCCCAATTCCTGATCCCAGAAGGCCCAAAAGTGTAGCTGCAGCCTCCTCATTCGTAGCCTGTTGTGGGGAACCGCCAGGAGACAGGCCGCCATCACGCCCAATAGGTGCTGATGGCATCGTGCCGTGGTTACAGTCCTGCTGAGGAAGTGACCCACAGCGGCCTTGGTAGTTGTCACCTTTTCCCTCGTGGGGAACACCATTTGCCTCTGCATGTCCCACTGAAGACCCAAGAATATCAGTGTTTGTGTTGGTTGTAGCTGTGACTTCAGGAAGTTGATTGAGACCCCAGCTCTTAGAGTGTGCTCATGAGCTTGCCGGCTGAATACCCAACTTGCTTCTCAGACCCTGCTCGGACTTACTAGTCATCAAGGTACGGGTATACATGATGGCCCTCTGCCTGAGGCAGAGCCGCCACCATATTCATGAGCCTTGTGAAAACCCTGGGTGCTGAATTCAGGCCAAATCGTAGTACCTGGTATTGGAAATGCAGACACATGACCTGAAACCTACGGGACGTGTAGATCTGCGTCCTTCAGATCTAGAGAGCACATCCAGTCTACCCCACACAGCGTCTCTGCTATCAGAGCTGGAGTAACACTTTTGAATGTCTATAGAGGCAGGTACAGGTTTAAGAAGGATAGAGCTAGGAACACTTGTAGGCCAGTCTGGCTCTTTTTCTGAATAGCAAATATGGAACAAGTTACTTACCTGTAACTGTTGTTCTCCAGCATGGGGTCTGGCATGGATTCACGTGCTCATGAATAAAGAATACATAGCAGTACACACATGCACAATCACGGGTGGTGGGAGGCCTACACATTAAGCATCTCAACATTAAGCATCTCACCTCCTCACCAGGCTCACCTTCAAGTGAACAGGTTGCGCAGCACTGCTTGGACTCCTCCCTGGAATCCCTGTCGACGCAGTAGAACTTCGTGAAGGTGTGCGTCGACCTCCATGTAGCAGCCCCATCGATGTCAAGCAGGGGCACACCAGACAGGAACGCCCTAGTTGCTGCGATCCCTCTGGTCGAATGGGCTCTCGGATGGCCAGGCAACGGTTGGTTTGCCAACCAGTGACAATGGGTGATGCAGCGGAGAGCCACCTGGAAATGGAAGCCTTGGAGAGGGCCTTCCCATGGTTCACAGGGCCAAAGTTCACAAAGAGTTGTGACGTTTTCCAGAAACTCTTTGTGCGGTCCACCTAGAACTTCAGCGCTCTAGACACTTCCAGCAAGTGCAAAATCCTCTCAGCCAGCGACAAAGGTGGCGGGAAGAATACAGGTAACAGCAAGGGATCATTTAGATGAAAGTACAATGGCACCTTGGGCATGAAGGAGGGATGTGTCCGCAACACCACCCTCGTCTCGTCGAATGTCAAATAAGGTGATTTACAAGAGAGGGCCTGGACCTCTCCCACTCGTCGTGCAGAGGTGATGGGCACAAGAAAAGCGGTTTTCCATGACAAAAATTTCAGTGGCGCCGAATTCATAGGCTCCAACGGAAGACTCATGAGCTTAGTAAGCACCACGTTAAGCTCCCATGCCGGGGCCGGTGCCTTCAACGGCGGGAACGAGCAAAATAGTCCTTTGGCGAACTCCTTGACCAAACGATGCAACCATAAGGATGATCGTCCAGGAGACCTGGTGTAGCGGGAAATAGCCGCCAGATGAACTTTTATGGCAGCATGGGTCAGTTCTGCCTTGGCCAACGACAACAAATACGGACGCACCTGCGGGGCAGTGACTCGTAGAGGGTCAAACTTCTGGGTACAGCACCAAACGGCGAACCTCTTCCACTTGTGCCTGTAGCATTTGAGAGTAGATGATGTTCTGGCCTTGGCATGCACCTCCTTACAATCCGCTGGGAGTTAGTTACCCCAAACTCTAGTGCTGCCGGAGCCAGGCCTTCAGGTTCAGCGATCCTGACTCGTGGTACAGAATCGCACCTCCTTCCCTGGCGAGAAGATCTGCGACCGCAGGAAGCTTGACTGGAGGGGACGATGACATGTCCAGAAAGTCCAGGTACCATATTTGTCTCGGCCACGCCGGTGCTACGAGGATCATCCTGTACCGGGACCGTCTGAGTTGATTGACTAGTCGAAGAAGCAACAGCAATGGAGGAAACGCATATAGAAACAGGCCGTCCCAGGGGAATGAGAATGCGTCCCCCATGCTCCCCGGCTGGGGAAACCTGCTGGTGAACCTCCGGCACTTGGTGTTCGTCGCCGTCGCAAACAGATCAATCTGAGGATTGCGGAACAGGTGATCCACTTGGTCCTGCCTACGTTTTCACTCGTGGTAAGAGCGTAGCTCCATGCTGAGAGAGTCGGCGATGGTGACGATAGGACGAGACACCTCCTCTGAATCCTTTAGAGGAACTTTGGGATTTCCCTCCACAAGTCCGAAAGGACGGCCGCCGTTCATGAAGCGTGCCCAGGGCACGAGTCGTCTCTGTGTCCGCTTTGATGGCCTGGAGAGACTCGGCCACAGTCTTTCCAAAAAAATTGTTGTCGAAGGGCATGTCCAACACCTTCGACTGAAAATCCTGGTGGAAATTCGTGGCCCTCAGCCAGCCTCGCTGACAAAGGCAAATGATGTTGCCCATCTACGGAATTTCGTGTCAGCAATATCCGTGGCCAATGTAATGGCATGGTCAGAAGCCACCTAGCCTTCTGTTAGGCAGAATCCTGTGTAGTTCCCTTGGGGACCACTGCAAGAAGATACGATTAAGACTACAGGAGTAAGCAGTAAACCCAATTGGTAGCAGTCTGTACCACCCAGATTTACCCGATAGCTGTGGCTGAGCAGTCAGACTTCTCTCCAGAAGAGTAGGGCAGTATACAGAGGATACAAAATAGAGCTAAAAACACAGTAGAGCAAGCAAACACTGACCAGAGCTTTGTATCAAAAAGTATATCATTATTTATTTAACACACACTTAAAGAAATACACTAGCACTATTAATCAAAGCAAGTTCAAACACAATCAGAAAAGTATACACACCTCGCTTAAGAATTATTAGACAAGTCTAAGTCAAAACACCACTATTTGTAAAAACAGATGCGAGCACGTAACTTAGATGGCACTCCAATAATTCAGTTAAAGGGAGAGAAAAAGGCAGGTCATGTTCCCAACACTTTTATAAGACAGTTCCCAACACTTTTATAAGACCAAAACAAGTTAGTGAAGGCAGAGTCTACTGTAGAGCCAAAGTTCATAGGCCAAGCCCACTTTAAATGGAGCAAGGTGAAATGTGCCCAAGATCACACAGTTTAGAAATGCATTCAAGTCTTTGTAAAAATGTTCAAAAGAGGTTGGGTCGATTCTGAAGGTAAAGTTAGAAGGTCTGGGGCCAACCCAGTTGGAAAGCCAAGCATTTAAAGCTCACCTTTAGCAAACCGGCCGCGGAGTTCGTCGGTTAAAAGGTACATTCCTTTTATCCACGGTCACAGTGGTGAAGCTTGGCTATCCGGCCGCCGGGGTGCTTGGCACAGGCGATTCGACCAAGAGACGTCCTGGAAGGCGAAATGGCAAACTGGTTGATCCCACCAGCTCAGAGGAAGAAGACTTTCATCAGAAGATCTTCTCTTGTCGTCGGGAAAGTGGTGAGGTTGTTGGAGCAGGGCTCCACCGGTGGTGTCGTCGTTGCAGATGGCTCAGCTTCTCCCCTCTTCGGATTTCTTAGGTCCTGTGGCGACTTCTGAAGTTCTGGTCCCCAAAGCCCTGCTTTTATGCAGAAAAACCCCCATTCAACAGCCTACCTGTCACTCAAACATTCTAAGTGGTGAGCCGGGCGGCTCACCGCTGGGCCAATCAGAACAGAGTGCGACTTGAGTTGCTAAGGCAACGCAGTCCAGGGTGCCAATTCCCCCACCCACACATCCTGTGGAACCCAGACAGAGTGGCACCAGTTGGAGGGCTTCTGTGGAGAAGCCCGTCAAAAAGTGGAATAAAGGGCCCGACCTTGGTTGGAGACACAGAGACGGACACGAACGCCATTTTAGAAAAGAGTTCTGGCAAAAAGACCCAACCGGTGATTTATTATTAAATAAAAAAAACATTGCACCAAAAAGTGGTGCGTTTAAAATCAATGGGAAAATCCCATAGGAAATATTCCGGTGGAATATTTTGCGTGGTAACCACTGCCACCAGCCAGAAAGGGGGGACTGGTAGAAAGGGGGTGGTAGTGCCACCTTGGAAACTGTCAGGGAGAATTCTCTGTAAAGGCTAATTTCCCAAACCTAGTGAGTCCCCCAGCAGCTTTGCTGGATTTTTGGGGTTTATTTTTTTTATCCTGCTAAGAGTGAGTCTCTTTTCCTCCCACTCTTAGACATGATTTGAGGTGTTCCTTTGACTTTGTATGTTTTATGGGCTATGGGGTCCTTTACCCCATAGGGCTTCATGTGTTTTTGGTATGTGGGTTACACAGCACCCTCCGTGCCGTAACCATGGGTGTCGAAGCGACCCCCAAACATAGACTCCATACCCTGGGACTGACTACTGTCTCCCAGGGCATGTAAAGTCACCATTGGCTTTACTAGTCTCAAATTGTGAACAGAACCAGTACAAACCATCCTATTGTGGACGTACTGGTCTGGGCAATTTGATTGCCCCGGGGTCTGTTGTTCGAGGGGGCACTGTCCAGTCCCCCCCGACCGAGTTTTGGCTGGTGGCAGTGGATACTACTTTTTATATTCGACCGCGAATATATTCCTATGGGATTTTCCCATCGTTCGAGGCTACCACTTTTTAATACAGCCTTGAACATACCACCGGTTTATTAAATTAATATTAATTCACCGGTTGGTAATTTTTGCCAAAACTTGGTTCCAAAATGGCGTTTGTGTTCGCTTCTGTGACTCCAACCCAAGTCGAGCCCTTTGTTCCACTTTTTGGCAGGCTTCTCCACAGAAGCCTCCAAAAGTGGTGCCAATCTGTATGGGTACCACATGGGGCGTGGGAGGGGGTTTAGGCACCCTGGACTGAGTTGCGTTAGCAACTCAAATCGCACTCTTTTGTGACTGGCCCAAGTGGTGAGCCGCCCTGTTTGATTGACAGCTAGGCTGAATGAATGGGGGTTTTTCTGCATAAGAGCAGGGCTTTGGGGACTGGAACTTCAGAAGTCGCCACAGGACCTAAAGAATCCGAGGAGGGAGAAGCCGAGCCGACCTGCATCGACGACACCACCGGTGGAGCCCTGCGGAACCGTCTCACCACATTTCCCGACGACAGAGGAGATCTCCAGCCCGGAGAGTCTTCTTCCTTTGACTGGTGGGGATAACCAGTTTGCCCGTCTTTTCCCCTTCCTGGACCATCTCGTGGCCGCCTTGCCCGTGCCAAGCACCTCGGCAACCGGAATACCACGGTTTACCACTACCGCGAAGAAAAGGGTGGTACTTTGTAACCGGGAACCTCTGCGGCTGGTTTCTTCCCTGGCAGCGCAACGACCTTCAGCTTTCCTCCACGTCGAGACCTCCTCTTCCTTTGGAGGAAACACTGACTTGCACCCGCTGCCAGGAACAACTGCCCCCGCGTGAGCATTCTTCCCACTTTCAGGTACTGTGTCCCGCCTGGCTTCCCTTGCGACAGATCGTTCGGGGTCACAGTAAATCCTCGACTTTCTAACCTGGGCTAGCCTGGGACCTGTTAACTAACTTTTCCTGTCTGGATCTCAATCTTTTGTGAACTTTCTACAAAGACTCTTTGGGCATAACCCCACTGTGTGATCCTGGACACATTTCGCTTGCTCTCTCTAAGAGTGGGCCTGGCATTTGAACTTCCTTGCTCCCCAGTAGACTTTGTCTAACCTGCCTCACCGTGGTTCTTTGAAAAGTATTGACATTTGTGTGCTTTCACAACTCTGCCTTTTTCCCTCCCTTTTTAATAACCTATTAGAGTGCCATCTTATGTTAAGCGCTCACCTCTGTCTGAAAATAAGTGGTGTTTCTCATTAAGACTTGACTAATAAGTAATTAGGGTTGTATATATATAATAGCGACTGTGTGTTGAATTTATTTACTTCTCTTTGTGCTAGTGTAATTTACAAGTGTCTCTTTAAATAAATAATGATATACTTTTACACCAAAGCTCTGGTCAGTGTTTGCTTGTGCTACAGTGTCTCTGTACCTATTGTGTATACTCTATATACTGCCTAACTCATCATGAGAGAAGTCTGACTGCTCAGCCACAGCTACCAGGTAAATCTGGGTGGTGCAGACTGCTACCAATAGGGTTTACTGCCAACCACATGTGGTCCTAAATCTTTTGCAGTGGTCCCTAAGGGAACTGCACAGGTTTCTGCCTAACAGAAACAGACCCAGGGGCAATCAAATTAACCCCTTCCAGTACTTAGACAATATGATGGTTTGTACTGGTTCTGTTCACAATTTTGGACTAGTAAAGTCAATGGTGACTTTACATGCCCTGGGAGACAGTAGTCAGTCCCAGGGTATGGAGTCTATGTTTGAGGGTCACTATGACACCCCTGTGTTACTGCACTGACGGTGCTGTGTAACACATGCACAAAAACAGATGATACCCTATGGAGTAAAAGACCCCATAGCCCATAAGCACACAATAAGTGAAAGACATAGCTCAAATCATGGGAGGAAAAGAGAAAAGAGTCTCACTCTTAGCAGGAGAAAAAAACAAACCCCAAAAATCCAGCAAAGCTGCTGGGGGACTCACTAGGTTTGGAAAATTAGCCTTATAAGAGAATTCTCCCTAACACTCCCATCTACGGAATTCCGTGTCAGCAATGTCCGTGGCCAATGTAATGGCATGGTCAGAAGCCACCTAGCCTTCCTGTAGGATCTCAGACGCTTCAGCTCGCTTGTCGTAGTGAAGGAAGTCCAGGATGGGGGCCATTTTGAACCAAAGTTCCGTGTCGTAACACGCCACGATGGCGAGGGCGTTAGCAGTCTTGGTGGTCATTGCTGCCGATGAGATCACTCGTCGCGCCATGGCATGCAACTTCTTTCCCTCACCTTCCGGGGGGAGGAGGCCGCCGACGAGGATGAGCCAGAAGACTTCTTCTCGTCCGCCACCGAAACAGAGTCTGGAGACGGCTGGGACCGTAAACACTTGGGCGCAGAGTACGGCACTCTGTACTTCTTCTCGTAGCGATCCCTCTTCGCCAGAGCCGAAGAAGGGTTCTTTATGAGGGACAAACCCTCATCCCAAATGTCATCCATTAACGGGATCGAAAGTACAGTCTTCCTCTTTGCCTCCGGGCACTGGCAAAGGAAACCCTCTTTCTTCTTCTCCTCCGGGACAAGCTGGAACAGCTCTTAGGCCCTGGAGATCATGGCGTGGAATGAGGCAATCTCGTCAGGCGGCGAGCATCTGGCCGGCTGAGACGGGAGATCATCCATGCGGCCTTCGCGAGGGACGCTGCCACTACTTCAATGGAAGTGTGGGCCTTTGTCTGATGCACCTGGGCCTTCACAGTCTTGACGGCGTCTGCAGCCTTCACCTTTGGGGGAGGGCCGTGACCCTGCTCCCTCTTGGCCTTATCCGTCGGTCCGGCTTGGGTCTTCTCAAAAAGCTTGCCTGGATGGTCAGACTTCCTCTTCTTAGAAGAACTTGAGCGCTGGTTTGTGGTCGAAGGTGCTGGAAACGCTGAACTCGCCCAGGCGGCTGAGGAGCCCGTCGCAACGACGCTCCCGGAGGCAGTGGACTCTCGGTGCTTAGCCTTATGTCGGGCCCCCGCGGGAGAGGCGCCCTCATCGGTCTTAGAAGACCGCTCTGCTTTCTTCTTCTGGGCTGGGGAGGCATGATGCCGGGACTCACCTAGAGCAGGGGCCTTGGCCTGGAGCCACTCGTTGAGGCGCTTGCGTCAGTCGTCCTGCGTGCGCAGCACCATCTCCCGACAAGCCACGCAGTCGTCGTCCACATGCGTCTGGTCCGAATGTAGGCAGTAGAGGCACAGGGAATGTCCATCGTCCGAAAAGACGTTCCATAGGTTGCAGCCGGGGCAAACGTTGAGGAGAGGCGCCGAGTCCTTATTCTTCTCTGCCATGTCCATGCGGTGTAGGCCTAGAAGAAGCTTCTGTAATCCTCCAAGAAGAAACTCAACGAAAATCCCCCCCCTTCAGGGGTGCTGAAGAATCCGAAAACCGGTCCCCGTTAATCGGAAGGTAAATCAATGGAGCTTGAGGCTCGATTGAACAGAAAAAATAGTGAAACTCTTCGAAAAAACGCAAAACGCAGTAAAAGCTCGAGAGCTACAGCACGAGGACTCCCAACCCTTTAACGTGCGGTAAAAATCTGAATATGGCTGCCAGAGGAGGGGCTTAGGTAGAGGGCAGTCATTGGCTGGGGGCAGTATGACCCAGAGACCAGCGATTGGTTGTTAGGAGAAAGACAGTTCAGAAGCGAAACTGATTTTTTCTTTACCGAGGATTCCCAGCCTGACGACGGGGAATACTCATGAGCATGTGAATCCATGCCAGACCCCAGGCTGGAGAAGGGACCCAAATTCTAGGAACACAGGAGCCAGGCCGTCAGATTGAGAGATGCCGGGTTATTGTGAAGCACCTTCACCTGGTTCCTGGACAAGAGCGGCTGGTGTGGGTGTAGCCTGTTCTGAGCTGTCGCCAAAGGAGCCAGGAGCTCCGAGTACCAATACCGTCTCGGCCATGCAGTAGCCACCAATATCAGTTTGCACCGATACTGTTTTAAAGTGTGTAGGACTTGTGGCACCAGAGGAATTGGGGGAAAATCATGCCGGAATTTCCCTTCCATAGGGAACGCAAAGGCGCCCCCCCAAGCTGTCCGGATCAGGACACTGGCTGGCAAAAGCCTTGCAACGGCTGTTGTCAGGTGCGGCAAACAGATCGATCACTGGGCTGCCCCACTTCTGGAACAACAGGTGAAGTCGGTCCTTATGCAACTCCCATTCGTGACAAGTGCACAACTCTCTGCCGAGGGAGTCCGCCAGAGTGGTATGGATCCACGATAGAGTGGAATAAGGAACATGTTCTGTTGTAGCGCCCAATGCCAGAGCGTTTGGGTTTGCCTAGAAAGCTGTCACAATCTGGTGCCCCCTTGCTTGCGGATGTAAAACATGGACGTTGTGTTGTCCGTGTAGATCCAAAACATTTTCCCTCCGAGGAGGGGGAAGGAAGATTTCAGTGCACAGAATATTCATCGTAGCTCCAGCAGGTTGATGTGCTGGGTCTTCTCCGACTCTGACCACTAACCTCTGGTGTGCTGGTCCTGACAGTGGGCTCCCCAGCCTTCCAGGGAAGCATCTGTTGTTACACTGATCTGATGGTCTGGAAGCCTGAAAGGGGCACCTTGCAGAATGTGTTCTTTCACTGACCACCAGAGGAGGCCCTTCCTGAACGCTGGTGTCAGCGTGATGTGGTCCTGCCAGGAGCCTGAAGCTTGGATCCATCTGGCATCCAGGAATACCTGCACTGGCCTCATGCGTAATCTGCAGTTGGTAACCAGTGGGATGCATTAAGACAGTATCCCCAGCAGAGACTTGTAGTTGCGGACTGAGGTCGACTGGGTTTTGCTGAGGCAGTGCACCTTCTGCAGAAGGGCCGTTTATTCTCTCGTCCGAGGGTGTGGCTCTGCAAACGCTGGTGTCCAGCAGTGCTCCGAGGTACAGTGCCGTCCGAGAGGGTGTTAGCTGAGACTTCAGGAAGTTATTGAGAATCCCAGTTGCTGGAGGCAATGGCTCGTGAAGGCGGTGTTGGATTCTGCCAGCGAGTAGGATGGGGCTCTTATTAACCAGTCGTCCAAGTATGGGTAGATGTGGACCCCTCCCCGCCTCAGATGAGCCACCACTGGTGCAAGGCATTTGGTGAAAACCTGCAAAGCTGCTCCGAGGATGAAGGGAAGCGTCCTGAACTGATAGTGCTCTCCTGCCACCATGAAACGAAGGTAGTGCTGGTGTGATAGGCGAATAGGGATGTGGAAGTAAGCGTCTTCGAGATCGAGGGATGCTAGGAAATCCCCCTGTTGAAGCTGAGAGAGCACTAGCTGTGAAGTTACCAAATGAAAAGTTTGTGCCTTGAGAAACTTGTTGAGCACCCTCAGGTCTAGGTTGGGTCTCCAACCCCCTGTTTTTTTGAGTGACTCCTTTTTTTCTTAGCAGGAAGAAGCAGGAATACACCCACTTCAGCTTCTCGTTCCTGGGATCTCTTTCAAAATCGCTTTTACGGAGTAGAGACTGCGCTACTTGTATTAGAAGGAGCTGCAATTTTTCCAGTCTTTGCACAGGAGGAATGTCTGGAGGATATTCTATGAATTCCAGAGAGTGCCCCTGATGGAGTGACAGCACCCATTTGTCGGATGTTACTTGACCCCATTCGTCGACGAAGTCTGATAGACGACCCCCCACTGGGGTGTTGAAGTGCAGGGACCCGGCCATATGCCTGCTTGCCGTATTGGCCCCTAGGGTGGCAGGAGCCTCAGAGATTTTGGGAACCCTTGTAGGGATGGGTTCGCTTCATGTGCTGGTCCCCAGATGAATAAGGGGTCTTGTAAGAAGAGGATGACTGATACGTGCTGCGGTTGTCCCGTGAAGTTCTATTGTAACGCCCCTTCCCTGCCCGAAAGAACTGCCACTTGTGCTGCAATGGGCCCAGAGAGCGGGCGGTTTCAGTGTCCATCTTTATGGCTTGTAAGGCCTCATCCACCTTCTTTCCGAACAGGGCTGTGCCATCGAAAGGCATATCGTAACCCGGGACTGGACATCCGGTCTTAAGTCTGTGGCCTTAAGCCAACCTTGTTGGCGCAGGACCACTCCATTATCCATTTGGCGATAGCCTGTGTCTGCAATGTCTACTAAGAAAGTGATGGTGTGGTCAGATGTGATTCCACCCTCATGCAGAATGTCCGAAGCCTCTTGCTTCTTGCCCTCAGGCAAGAACTCTAAAAGGGGACCCATCTTATACCATAACTCCCGATCATAGCGGGCGAGTATGGCCGAAGTGTTAACCGCCTTGATGGTTGTGGCCGCTGTTGTGATGAACCTCTTGCCGTAGGCATCAGGGCGTTTGCCCTCCTTGTCTGGGGGCACCAAGCAGGATGCGGATGGGTTGGCTGACCCCATTCTGGCTGCCGCTGAAACCA
Organism: Ambystoma mexicanum; assembly: GCF_040938575.1. Lineage (NCBI taxonomy): Eukaryota > Metazoa > Chordata > Amphibia > Caudata > Ambystomatidae > Ambystoma > Ambystoma mexicanum. The sequence goes on from NC_090927.1 coordinate 128,661,731, forward strand.
CAGTCTGGAGTGGGTTTACGTGCGGAGACATGCTACAGCGCTCTCTGGAGCCCTATACTATTTGGAGGTGCAGTTGCTAGGTGTGCCATAGCTACCAGGCCGTTTTCCCAGATGTCTTCCAGGAGTGGTATTGCCATGATAGACTTCCTGCGTTGTTCTCTGCTCGGATATAAAATGCTTTCCTTTCTTTGCTCTTCCGGTTCCAACCCAAACATTGTGGACGCTCTGGACATAAGCGCATGGAACGCTCCTCTTTTATTGGGGGGAGTGGGGAAAGAGTCCCTGAGAGCAACTTCATCTGGTTCACCACCTGCAGTGACTAAGTCCTCAAACTCGTCTGTATCGGAATGAGTATGAAACGTGTACCCTTCAAGTTCGGTATCCGCTCCCTCATCCGACAGTAACTCCGGTGCCGACCAGTGACCTTGTGGCTTGGGGGGCTGAGGAATCTCGTAACCCTCTCTGGAAGGTCCTGGGGCTTCAGCTGGCCTCTGCTTGCTGGGTTTGGCGACTGGTGCTCTCAAGGGGAGTGCATGCAGGGTTGCCACCAACGTTGGCCAAGTTGATAACAGATCCAACGATACGTTGCTCTGAGGGCACGTGGTTGATGCTGGACTGCTCCTTCTGACAGCATAGGATCCCATTGGGGCACAGGTTGACAAGGCTACATGAGCTCTGCAGACGGCAGGGGTGTTAGAGGTGGTGGTCTAATGAGGCTTGCCTCACCCTGAGGTGGACTACTTTGTGGCAGAGCCCTAGGAGGGGATGGTTGCTCTGGTACTACTGTGTCTTCCTCCTCTGATTGTTTAAGACTTGGCTCTGGGACAACCAGGCCACCTGGTAGTAGAGCAACAGCCATGTTTGGGTACACAGTTCTATGGCAATCAGCCCGTGACTCTGCTGTGTCGGTGCTGGTCTCTGGGCCAAGAGCTGTAACGACACTGGCCCGGTAAGATTCCTTTCTTGTCAACAGTCCGCTGGACGAGGCACCCGTAGTCGGTGTGGTCATAGCAATCAAGGTTGCTGTCGATGAGGGTCTTGTCGTCTTGGACGACGGTACTGGAGTTGAAGGTTTCGTAGAAGATGACTGTTAGGTTTGGCTCTTAGACTTGCATCTGTACTGTGCCAGGATTGATGTCATCAAGAGTACCTGGCCTGAGTATCCAGAGTGTCCTTGATGAGTGAACCCTATGACCAAGGAGTGGTCTTAACAATTGGCGACGAGGATGGTCCAAGGTATGGTGAGGGAGTTGACATCAAGGAAAGCAAAGAGAAGCAGGTATCTGTGTGATGTTGTGTGAGAGAAGCGAGAAGAAGGGACTCTGCTGCGGGGGATGCAGGTAAGCGGGCAAAGGGACTGTTGAGAGAGAGGGAGAGCCCACTGCCCCCCAGGGACTGTTAGCGTCCATCACCCAGGGCTGTTTGAGTCAGCCACCCAGGGCTGTTTGAGGCTAACCAGGGTCAGAGGAGGCTGCCTGGAAAGGACTTACGGACATGTAAGGAGACGTGTCCAGATGGTGTCCAGGATCTTAAAAGTGCTGTCTGGGAGACAGGAAGGATTGGTGCACTCTGGACTGCTTTAAAGCTTGTGGTTTCCAGAGCATGGAGTTTGCCTGAGGGCAGAAGGCAGCAGGGGAGCTCCACAGCTGGAGTGTGGAGGGGCTCCCGTACCAATTGAGACAATGTATGCCCAAAAGGGAAAAAAAAGGGAAAAAGTGTTGCTTTCATCTGCAGGCGTAATTGGAGGTGCTTCATGACTGTGATTCCTGGGCACGGCTCTGTGGCCGTGTCCGAAGTCACTCAGAGCGGTGAAGGAAATTGTTGCCGTTGGGCCTGGAGAGAACCTTGACGCGCTGAGACCAGCAAGTGACTGGTGACGTCACTGCCTCTGCAGGAGGTGATTGCGATCAGTTAGAACATGGATCGTACCTGTATTCGTGCTAAGAATGGTGTGCTGGGTTGGCGTGCCAGCGGTCGTAATACGTGGCATGAAGAAGCTGTTAGACCCTAGAGTAAAGGACCTGATCGAACATAACGTGCCCAGGAAGTTATCTTCTCGTGTCGGACAAAGAGCGTTTTTGGTTTATCTAAGGGATGTGGACTTCACAGGACAAGAGGTGTAGCCTGCGTCGGTGTTTCATGAGGACTAGAAGTGCAATGCCGCGAAGTAGACTGTGGGCGGTACGATTATCCCGCGAGCAGGCCGGATGTTGCGAGTGCCTGGCAGCTCATCGGAGCCGTGGCTTGATTAATGCTGGTGAAATCGATTGGCATCGCTGTGCAGAGATTGGGTGAGGCAATCGGTCTACCCACTGAGAGCTGTGCAGAAGGGCAATGGACAATGCAATATTGGTATTGTTGGCAGAGCGTTTATGTATGTATGCCATTGTTTAATCATTTTTATGGCGTGCAACGATGTGTTCATAGGATGTACTGATTTGAGGTTAAGGTAATGTGGAGGGTGACTAGGATGGGAGATGACTAACTAGTGGCGCATTTATGGATATGTACTTGTGATGTTGTAGAATGAAAAGTGTGTTACACGTTAGAACTGGGGTGGTGTGACTTAAGTGATGTTAGAATAATGAATTTCAGGCATACTAGGTTTTAGTGTTGGCCTTAGTGGCAACATGGACTTTTAGGCTCGAATTGGACTTTCAGGCCTGAACTAAGGTTTGTTGTATCGCAGCTAATTTTTGCTTGTGGGTGTTGAGAGAGATGAGTGATTTAATGCACAAATGGAGGGATGAGATAGCATTAACGTTTTGAGGTATTTGAGCAGTTAGAGTTGTCTGTGCTTTGGCAACATGGACTTTTAGGAAATGAGATCTGCAATTTATAATTTGATTATACATTTGTCAATGCAATGCTTAGTATAACCAGTTTGAGGCATTGTATGTTATGTTTTGTTTGTGAGTGCATGGATGTGCAACCCATGATGACTACTGGAGCGACTGCAGCGCTGCTTAGCAGTTAACATTCTATGTGGGGTTGTGTGTATCTTGTGTCTGATGAATGTTTTGGAGTAGCCAAGGAGTGGTCAAGGAACTCTGCAGAGTTGGTGGTGTGGTGTTTGTGGCCCTGCGAGGTCAGATACAAATGTACTAGAGGTAGGCTAGTATGGAAGCTAGTGGAGCTTTGATGGGTGTTGGTTAGTGACTCTGTTGGGTCCAGAGTTAACTAGTAGGAGACTAGTACCTAAAGCTTGGTGAAGCTTTTATGTTGTATTATGTTGTGACTCTGTGGAGTTCAGAGGTGTCTAGCAGGGGACTAGCACCTGAAGCTTTGATGTTAAGGTGTTGTGTGACTTTGTGTAGTCTAGAAGTGTCTAGCAGGGGACTAGTGCCTGATACTTTGGTGTTGTGGTGATTTGTGGCTCTGCGGAGTCCACGTGAAGCTGTGTGAAGCTTTGATGTTGTTTTGGTGACCTTACAGAGTTGTTAGGGTCCATGGATTTCGTTGGAAATCCTGAAGATGCAGATGATCTAGCATCTTATTTCTTCTTTTCAAGAGCTTTTAGGTGGTTTCTAGAATTGTTCTTGAGTTTTCTCTTGGTCAATTCTAGAAGTCTGGCAGCATTTCATCTGTGCAGCTGTGTTCACTTTGGGGTGATTTGTATTGTTTAGAAGGGCTCAAGTGTCTGGCCAACATTTGTAGCTAGGGCTGGTGGTGGTTGTTTTAGTGGCAACTAGTTGCCTTTATTTATTGGTGTGAATGGGTGAGTGAGTGGTGACTTGGTGTGGCTGTGTGTGCTTGAAGGTATGAGTTCTGAGTGTAGCTCTTTGCTGACCCGGGTAGATTGCTGGGTTGTTAGTAAGTATCTTGTGTTGTTACGACAGTATCTGGGCTATCCTGGTTTGGGGAGTTAGCGTTCGAAAGTGGCAGTTCGAGGTTCCTTTGTGGCAGGGGGAACGGAAGGAGATTTGTGGTGTTTTGATTGGTTAGGAGCGTAGTTGTGGCATCTGGGTCTGTTGTAAGGATGTTAGTTACGCCTGTGGTACAATTTTCCCGGTTGTTAGTGGAACATGGTTGAGTGTGAGGAGTGTTCTGTTGTTTGAAAGTGTGTGGTAGTGGGTTTGTCCTTATGCAAGAGGAGGAGGTGTTGGGGTTGCTTCCCCAGGCGAGTTTGAGGTGTGTTTGTTTGTTGTAGGAAAGGAGGCGTTAGGGTTGGCTCTTATGCTTGCATCTGTGCTGTGCCAGGATTGATGTCATCATCAGAATGTAGGCTGTGAGTGTGGAGTGTGAGGTTATAATGTTTGGAGTTGAATTGGTTCTAACCCAGGCAGTTACAATATGTGGGCTCTTATCCCTGATCCTCTTGATATCTCAATGACTTGATGACATCTGATCCTGTAACTAAGAAGCTAATAAAGTAACCACTGAGAGTACCTGGCCTGAGTATCCTGAGTGTCCTTGATGAGTGAACCCTATGACCAAGGAGTGGTCATTACAATGACGTAGAAGATTTTGTTGTGGATGAAGTTTTAGATGTCCTCAATGATAAGTCTGTGGACTTTGTTGCCGTTACCAGCTTCTCCGAAGAGGGAGCTGCGGTCGACTACTTTGGCGTAGACAACCTGGAGTGTGAAGAACATGGCTTCGTAGCCGACTGCAATAAGGTCGGAGAGGAATGCTCACCCGAGTTGGATCTGGATATCGATGCTTCTTTGGGGCGTTGGAAAGGGCAGAGTTCCTTTCCCCACCCCGACTCTCCCTGGGTAATGACCTTCGTGGGTGGCGGTCCTTGTGGGACGATCTCGAGCTCTCGCCTGAGGCTTCCTCTTTCTCGTCGCTTTTAGCCTGGTCGTCATGCAATCTGTACCTCTTACTTGACGTAGTTCACTGGGCCATCCTGCCCTGCAGTAACGAGGCATGACTTCGTACCAAAGCCGAATCAGAGGCCTCGCCGGCATCCTCTAGCCAAGCGAAGAGACAGCTATGGCGATTCTTCTGCGTCTTCGATGAGAACAACTGGCAGATCTCGCAGTTCTTGATGACATGCTGTGGGCGAAGATCAAGGCAGTAGAGGCATTCTTTGTGGTGGTCCTTCATATAGACGTTCTTTAGCCCACACCGGGCACACGCCCTGAACAGGCACTTTCTCGTGGACTCCGCATAGTTGAACTTGTCTTCAGCAGTAGACAGAGGTCTCGTCGAAACCGCGTTGCTGGTCGTCGAACGATGTTGTCAAAAAAGCGTTCTTTTTCGTTGAAATTTCAAACTATATTGTTCGAAGAAAATTGATGAAGATTTTTGAGGACTATCAACACTAAATGGCTAACAGGGGTGGAGTTAAGGGAGTGTTCCCTATTGGCTGTGGGCAGTATGACCCAAACGATGAAAATAGATTAATTAAACTGCTCTATTTTACCGAGGATTCCCAGGCCGATGACAGGGAATATTCACAGCATGTGTATCTATGAAAGATCCAATGCTGGAGAAAGGGACATCTATCTTTTGTAGCCAGCTTTGTCCAGCCCATCTGAGGTTGCAGGCGTCCCAACCATTTGGGATAGAGGGTGAGCCAGGACCTAAGAGAAATAGGCGATACCTAGGGTCCTTGCATTTCCGCCTCACATCCCATTCCCATGGCTTAACAGCACATGCCACAAAATCTAACACCCACTTATGTCATGTTACCCACAGAGACATGCACAGCACTTTTGCTTCCTACCCAAGTTCACACTATATAAACCACCCCAAAACAAAAGTGTACTGTAAAAACGTCTTCTTATGGGACAGAACAAAAGATAGCTAAAACAACAGCAATAAAAGAATGTCAAAGGAATATGAATGGTCAACTAAATAACTTCGGGTATGTATGCTGTCTGAAGTATCCCTGTCTCCCAGGGATAAGGATGGTGAAATCCACCTCTACTTTACTGCTCTTCAGTGAATCTTCTTTGCCCAATCCAAGTCAGTAAGTGTTTCCACACCATCCTTCAACCTCCATCTTGAATTTAAGGGGTTCCTGTACCCTTTCTGTGTCTCAGCTTTCCCTCACTCTTCTTCTCCCTCTCTGTCACAGGCTTAAGGGATTCCTGCATTCTTCTTATCTCCCAGTCGGTGCCTTTTGGGTTTAGTGCTTCCTAGAAACTTCTCTATCCCAGGCTTATGGGTCTAATGTAGCTTTCTTCTCTCAGTGTCAAGTTTGGACCTGGATTCACTATTTGGTTCACAAATACTCTCGTAGGCAATGAGATTCTGTTTACAAATTCTGTGGAATCTAGTGGAGTTTCACAAACGAAAGAGCATCAGTCGAGGAGCTTAATCTAGCTTCACTCTTCCAAGTGACCCAAACAGGTACCCCACTCCTCTGGGGTTTGAGTGCCACCTCTTCTGGACTCCCCTCTAGTATGCTCCTGACCCTTCTAAACAATGCACCACACTCTTACGCCTCTTGCCACTCTGCACGAGACCCCTTCTGATCAGGATATTTTCCCTAGCCTTTTGCCTTGGACATAAAAGGCTGCATCAATCTCTGCTCTTCCCAGTCTTCTTTCTTATTCTTTACCACCACCACCTGAGCTTTCAACAGTTCCTCTATCACCAGCAGCTCCTGTTCACCAATAACCTACATTGTCCCCATCTTTGCGTGGAGTGCAGGGGATAGTCAAACTTGTGATATGCTGGATTATTGATGCTCTTACTTGGAGTCACTACTTGGTTGGTGCTTTCTCTGTCTGTGAAGCAAAGGTTGCTGGCACCATCAGCCCTGCAAACGTATGCAAACTTGTTTTTCACCAGCGCTAAAGTTTCTGATTGCTGCCAAAGCAGTGTGGGATCACAAGGGAGAGCAGGCCTAGGTTGTTCATGTGCATCAGTTTCACAAGGGAGGTCACGCACAGGTTGTTCATGTGCATTGTTTTTTTAGTGACTGCTTCAGGGAACAGGAGTTTCTCGCGCATTGTCTTGTGTGTTTCTGTGCCTGTTCGGGATGTCTCCCTATTAGAGGGACTGTGTTGCCCGTTTGGCGCTCGCTGCAAACCCTGGGTTCTTTGACCCTAGTGACCACAGGCAGTTGGCTGGTCTCTTGGCCCACGGTGTCTCTTTGTTGCCCCTTGAAGGACCAATGCAGGTACTAGTTTCCTTATAACTGTTTGGTGCTTCATGAAGGAGGCTAAGTAACAGTGACCAGGGGATTGTCCCCATACTGTCCCCAGACCCAACATCTGCTCGGTTGGGGAGGTACCAAGCCCCTTTGATCACCATACTAAAAGGCTCCATAACCAGTTAGGAACTTTGTCACAAAAACTAAAAACATAACAATCATCCATGGGAATACAGAGCCTGACAATTACTTAAATGGTATGCTTAAAAATAAATATATAAATATATGATTGCTTCAAGTATTTATTTTGTATTGCTGCAATTAACATCACTATAACACAGCTCTAATGCACACAAAATATAAAAGAGGACATGATGCATCAATAGGTACCTTATTATCTGGATATGTTTTTTAATGTAGAGAAAAAAGTTTGTCTTAAAAAAAATGAAAATGTAGCCTGTCTCCATGAATCCTTGTTTTGGGAAGAAGACTTCTACGAAGATAGAATGCTACGATGCGACTCTCTCTTCCACATGTCTCACACAACCCCTTCAGAAAGCTTTGCTTTTCATCCAACAGCTGTGCCTGGAGACTCATACTGTTAATGAAAACTAAAAGTAACACAAGAGTGATGGCTGGAAATCCAGGAGTGGCTAATGAGGTCACACATGACATTTGGCCCATAGGCAGCCTTGCAGATGCTCAGCAGTTTTTTGGGTGTGCCTACCACCACATACCATCGAAGGGGACAGCGGATAGTGGCTCTTCTTGGGCATGTTACAAACTACCCCTAAAGCAAAAACGAGTGGTTTTCCACACAATGAAACGCGCCACACCAAATTTCAGAAAAGTTTTGAGATTCTTTATATTTGTTCAATTGAAGCCCTCCAGTGAGTGGAGGGCTTCAATTGAACAAATATAAAGAATCTCAAAAACTTTTCTGAAATTTGGTGTGGCGTGTTTCATTGTGTGGCAAACCACTTGTTTTGTCTACTAACCAAGGAGGTAGGGGATTGGTTCTTCCAAAAAGTTGCCACACGGACGCGACACGGTTGAAAAGCCAAAAAATAAATAAGGTCGCTGACAGAAGAAGCTGTACCTGTACTTATCCCCAAAAAAACCTTTATACCCCTAAGCGAACCAAGAACTACACTTCCTATGAACTTATAGTCTGTAGGAATCTTGTGTTAGGGGTAACTAAAGCATTGAGGAGGCAGAAAACGGGGTCAAAAGAGGTCCTGACATTGACCTACTCTGTCTTGATGTCCTACAATATCAAAGTGAAATAGGATGGTGGACTACTTAGAAAGACATTCATTTGGACACTACTTACTGGTGTCAACACCTTAACATTTAATACAGCTTTATCTCCAATCGTTTTTGATGGTGTGTAGTGCATCCTCCAAAGATTGCCTTAATAGTGTGGAAGACTTGGTAGGGCAAGGATTATTTCTTTTATTGGGTGTTAAAGACCACTTGCCTTATGATAAAGAACCCTTACTCAATATAATACTGACTGATGTGTATATATTTCCCCCTGTACTTTAGCTTAGGACTATATATATATATTGACAGGTCACAGAAACAGCAGCGCCTATTGCGACTGCACATAGGATTTACAATATGCAAAGACATCGGAAACTGTGTAGTTTAATATCTTGTAATTTGCGATTCAGGAAAACTCAGGGGAGTAAAACCCAACCAATGTTGTCCATAAAGCCAGAAAGGTTTCCTGCCTTTTATATACTCACCTGTTGCAATTCCATCAAACAAAGACAGTACTCGAATAGGCTTTCTCCTTTCAGCTGGGATTGGTGCATAAAGCTTTGGTGGCTCCTTGAAAAAACAAATAAAAACAGCAATTTAAATACACAACAGGAATAAAGACGAACACCACTGAAGCAATGCATTTATCAGCCCATGTTAACCAAACAATAATCCATGTTAATTCATATTGTTACTTGCCAACATGGAAATACAATCAGCAGATGTCTTAACAGTAGGATTCTATAATGGATTGTTGCACATCCACACAACAGATTCTGATTCAGAGATAGAGATCACATACAGGTGGACGATCTCTTGAATTGGAGAAAAGTGTTCAAGTCAAGTATGGTGCTCCTAACTTCTAAGGATCTTGCCAACAAAGGATCATTATGAATATAAAATGGAAAAGGATCGCAAATTGGGTACCTTGAATAGATTTATTTAATAGCTGAGATTTGGTAATGAGTGCTTCATACAGGCTTCTAATGTATGCACACTGATTTGACTTCTGCTTTTTACTGTGAACTTCAGCAACATTGTTCAGAATCTTCTTTGCAGAAGGTCATGTTATGAAGCCAAGTGTGATAGCGAGCCGTACCACTCTTCCAGCAAAGATGAAGACTGTTACTTTGACACATGCAAAAGTTTTCAGCCTCCTTTGCAGTGGGACACCTTGTGAAGGATGTAACGAGATAGCTACCTTTTACAAGGAAAAGGAACCTATTGGTTGCATACTTGATCTATTGTTGTGAATTGAGAAACTGCTCCTGATGCAGCAGGTGACATGAAAATATGCTTCCAGATAGTGAGCAGATGATCTAGGATATAGCATTTGTAATGATCAATGACAAGTGTAAAGGGTACTGAGTCGCTCGCGCTCATCACCCAAAGGCAGGAGAGAATCAGTCCTTTACAGCCGATGTAGCGGAGTTTCCAGAAATTGAGGCAGGTGAAGCAGTCTACAGCCGAGGCGGGTAATTAACTTGCTTGTAAAAGGCAACTTTTTGAGGGAGCATACCAAAATGGTACTATTAAGCTTGACTGAAGAGAGTAGGCCCCACCACAGAGGTTTTCACAGCCGTTAGCACATCCCCCTTCACTCATGAACAAATGACACAGGAATGCACACATCATTAATTTGTATATAGAGTGCCCCCTCTCTTTGCTTCTACGCCGAACGGTGTAGAAAGGGATAAGAATAATTCCTGCACAAAGTAAACCCCAAATTTGCTAATAACATGCTCTTTGAGATACGGAGAAATCAAAAGCACTGCCAAGCATGAGCGGGCCATTTCTGACCCTTTCATGAATTTTCAGTGGGACAACATTATGAACCACTACTATCACAATTGTATTTCAACTGGTTGAAGAGAAATATAAACAACATGAGTCGTTCTAGGTTCCACAATGACAGGCCCATAAAAGCCTGTAACAGTGAAAAGTGATTCCAGCAACCAGGTGTTGAAGCCCGTCATACATTAGTGTATGGCGATTACTCCCAACACCAATCTAAGCATGGGGACTGGGGAATATATTATTAATGTGGAGCCCAGCCCTTTTAGAAATGAGCAGGATAAGGGGACTTGGCACAGTTTCAGATCATAAATCTGGAACTAGAAGAAATCAATAAAGAGCTATTCGGAATCTGCTCTGTTATCTTTCATAGATACACAAACTCTTGAATGTTACCCGTACACAAGCTGAGAATTCTCAGTACATTCAAAAAGCATTTTTCTCAAATTCTGTAGCCATTTCAATGTACCTTATTTTTAGAGCTTTAACTCGGTGGGTAGGTTACAAGCCCCGTACCTAAGTGGCCACCTTCAAATTCTGGCAAGGCACCAGAATGCACAGAAACATCCAAGCTCTGCTTGGCAAGGCAAGGGGAAGGCATTTGAATGCATCAAACTTTCTTCTCCTGGATTGGAATTTTCACAGATCCATATGCTATTGTGTATAGACAACGGAGCAGTTGGAACACACAAACTTAAAGCCTTAAGGATGGAGGGCAAGAATGAGGCACACATAATAGACACAGGTTCTGCAGCACTGCTGGTTTGAACCTTGACTCCTCTCTGGCCTTTGTGTCCATAGAGTAATGCTTTGTAATAGTAGGAGTCACTTTTCAAATTGCTGCTCTGCACGAGTCTTCCAGCAGAACACTGCCAATCATTGCTGTTGTCATCGCCATGGCGTAGAATGGATTTGGATGTTCCATGGGAGAGGCCTTCCAGATTTCCCTGAAACAATCCTATGCAAGCAGAAATCCATACGAGTATACCAGCCTTGGAAATCGACGTACCATTTTTGCAGGGGCCAAATGCTTGACAAAGTTAAAGACTGCCTTAATGTTTTGAAACAATGAACGCAATATATCATAGTTGGCTTAGCGTCCAAAGTTTTTAGCCATCTCTCAAGTACAGCTTTTTGAGAATACAATTAAAATTCATAGATACCTTGGGTGGCAATTTTGGATAGGTGCATAACATGTTATTCCTGTAGTGAACTGCTTGTTGACAGCGAAAGCCTGGAATTCTCCCTCTCTCATTGCAGACACCACAGCCAACATTAGACAATTTTGCAAAAGAGAACTTTGAGGTCAGCTCCGTGCATTGGTTTAAGGGGATTTCCCATCAATTTCACCAGGATTGTATTACGTTTCCATGCAGGAGTTACAGGACTTCTGCAAAGGGAGCATAAGTAATGGACACAAAAGTAATGCCTATCTGACATTAGCTGTATGTTCGGGAATGTGTTAAAAGGAGCATTAGGAGACATTTTAAGACATTTAAAGCACAGTAGGTCATCTATTAAAGACAAAAGGTTATAGTGTGCATCTCTGAGGCATGTCGGCCCAGAAGAGCTAGTTGCAAAGAGGGTCAAGGCCCCCTTTCTACAATAGAGATGACCTGTATGAATGAACGATAGTTTATTTGTATAGCGCCAATACACACATGTTTCAAAGCGCTTCAAAGCAAGGGAGGGAACAAGGGAAAATAAAATGACATTCTTACAAGGCCATGAGACATTAAGAATGTGAAATTAACTATCGTACTAGGCCTGGTTACATTTCAGATAGTGCAAGAGCTTTGACAATAATAGGGAGGGGAGGAAGGAGATGAGAACAGACAAGCAACTATCGTACTAGGCCTGACGACAATTCAGGTAGTGCGGGATGGGGCAGAAACAAACGAGCTACGTTTCAAGTAGTGGGGGAGGAACCAACAAGCTACTATCGTACTAGGTCTGATGACATTTCTAATAGAGTAAGTGCATAGAATAAAGTAAGGGGGGGAGAGGGTGAAAGACGGAGAGGAAGAGAAGACTGAGAAGCGGTGTGTGTGTGGTGAAAGAGAAGAAAAGGCAAGCCGGCAAAATACAGTGCTATAAAGCGGAAAAAGCAAGTGGCGAGAGCACCTCCTGTAGAAGAGGTAAGTACTGATGTTGCAAGAGAACAGCAATTGCAAGCCAGGATTCAAGTCGCAGATGGACGCAGCATGATTCAAGGCCACCATGATTACGTGATACTAAAGGAAAGTCCAGAATCAGAACGACGAGATTCGAGATGGGTGAACCAACACAAGTCCAAAAAGTCAAAACAAAGCATCAGCAACAAGGCGGTGATGGTGTCGCCATAATCTGTCAATACAAACTCCCACAATGGGCAGGGAGGTAATTGATTGATGTAGGGGAGAATAGCAGGAAAGGGCGACCATGAGGGGAGGGGACAGCAAGATGAAGGATTCAGAATACAGGCATTACATTCATACAACGGGAGGGATAGGGGGTCTGTGAAATACAAGTGGCAGGCATACAGGCATAATATGCATACAACAGGGGTAGGGCAGCTTAATACAAGAGGCAGGCATCACATGCATAAAATGGGGGGTCCGCGAAACACAAGTGGCAGGCATACAGGCATCATATGCATACAACGGGGGGGAGCAACATACCAAATGCAAGCAGCGTTACGGTAGCGGACAGGGCCCCTCGGTGTGGGCCTTAGTGGTCTGGGCCGGCTCCCGTCTCCTGGTTGCTGTGATTGGCCTATCGAGGCCAGGCAACCAATGGGAGAGGGAGTCAGGCTGGACTAGGGAGAAGGAACTCAGGTTATTGCACTCCGGCCATCTCGGAAGGGCCAAAACACACTTGGTAGGCAATGCACAGCATTGTAGCAAAGCGAGAAAACCAGGAAATGGGTTTAGCACATGAAGGTGATCGCTCATCTGCAATTGTCGTGCTGCCCACAGAATAAATCACAATTTTTATAAAAAGTGTCGAGATCCGTGCAACAGGCGCGATGAAACCCACAATTGCGAGGCTTACCTCTGCAAAAAGTGGAGGGATCCGATGTTGCTTGTAGGCAGGGCGAAGGCCGTAGGAGCGGGAAAGCAAGGCTCCAAGTGATGAATGAGCAGCAGAAATGTAGAATGGGGGACTCCTAACCCCATTGCTCCCAGACCCAAGGGACCACTACGAACTGAATACTACTGTATCAGTGTATTGGGATGTGGGGTCAAGCACTCTTGTTGCTGCAAATTCATCTCAGGAACGATGGGTACACACAAGTTTGCGTCTTGGATTACGTCAGCCCAATAGGGAAGGCACATGTTGGGGGGGGGGGTGACACAAAAAGCGAAGAATATAGCAGTTGTGACAGCAGCAACATAACTTTGCAGGATCCAGCAAGGCAAGATTTGCAAAACTGAGTAGTTAAGATTGTTAAATGTAATAAGCAATCCCCAGTAGATGGATATTTGTATAGACTTACTTTTAATCAGGGCAGCTGCAAGGAGTGTGCCCCCACGTGTGACAGCAAAGGGTCTAGGGGCTTTGCATCCTTGAAACGCAAATAGATCTATGAGAGGATGCCTTTGTTATACATGTTGCTAGACACTACGACCCTGGCAAATTTAACAGGTCTTCTCACTAGGGACCCACAAATACGTATGCTTAAAACAATGTTTAAATACACCTTATGCTACTGGCAGGGAATTTAAAGGGAAAGCTCCTTATTAGTGGTGGTCCAATTGAGTAACCATTGTTTCTGAAAAGTGTTCACTTCACAGTTCCTTCACATAATATGTAATAGCAAAAGCATAATTGTGTTAAACAAGCACTACAAGAACGTGACCTTGTTGTGTGACCTCCATCTGTAAAACTCAGGATGGATTTAAGCCTCCCATTACTTTGCATTCTGTTGCTTGCAGTTTTTGTCATGATGCCTACTCCCCGGGGATCCAGATCAAGTCCAGCAACCCCGGAAGCAGGCATCAAGTTATTCCAAGCAAGCCCAACAACCCCTGCTAGGGGCTATTTGGGTGCAGTGCTGGCGTCTATGGCGCCAGGCTCATATGGAGAGTCTGTCCTGGCGCCATAGGCCAGGCTCATAGATTAAAACTTACCTGATGCACACCATGCTGCAAGAGCTCCAAGCCAAAAGAGGCTTGGAAGGGACTACTTTACCTAGGGACTATTTTTCTTTTTACTCAGGTGGGGTCGAGGAGGAATACTTACCTGGGACTACTTTGAAGGCTATTTAAACCACGCCCGAAGAGCAGCACACGCTTCGCGTTATTCTGCATCCAGCAGTGTAACGCTCACCGTGCCTGCAAGTCTGCATCCAGTCTTCTGCCACGCCCGCCTCGAGTCTGGAGCTCCTAGAAAAAGGGAGAAAGAAGGAGAAAAGGTTAGAACAAGAGCAATACCTTTGATCCTTACCTGAATTCCCGATCCACCGCGCCTTCGAGCTGGAAGAAAGAAGTTATTTTATGAGCATCGCCTCGTCTGCTGCAGCGCTGCGCTGAACTCACCGACCTTCGCAGCATCTTCACTATCCACCGCATCCTTCTGCATGGTCCCGCCGCACTCCGGCACCTAAGGGGAACACAAGAACAGCAAAGTGAGCCAAGGGAATAAACAGAGGCAATAATAGTTACCCCCCCATAGACTTACCTGATTTTACCGCCGGGGGATCTATTCCTCTTCACGGGTCGGCGCAGTCTCCACCGCATCTTCGCCGTACCCCGGCCCCCAAGGGGAACAAAAGGACAGCAAGGTGAAACAAAGGGACAAACAAGGGGAATCCTTCTCACCACAATAGACTTACCTAATTTTACCGCCGGAGGCATTATTCCCCGAGACTTCTTAATTTCTCTCAGCACCTGAATAAGGGAGAAAGCAACAGGTTACATACTGACATTATTTTATCGAACTGTGTTGGATAATACAAATCCTTACCTGAATGTTACCGGTTGCCACGAGGAACTCTTCGCTAGGGTCAAGCTGAAACATGCAAGGAATCCGACAAGAGTGAAAGTCAGACATTTGAACTCTTACGAACCATATACTTACGGCGTCTCACCGGAAATCTCAGAGTCAATATTGTTCTGGAACTCACCAAAACCTTCGAACCAGTGAAGCAACTGGTTATCTACGCGCCCCTGCGCTCAATGCAGGATGGAGAGCTCATCTTTCCAAACCATCAGGTGATCAGTGGGGAGAACAGCGGGAGTGGGGGTTAACACTCAACTCCACGGGTGGTTAATTCCCTTTCTTCATTTGCAGAAGAATACACCTACAGGCAAGCAAACGAAGCTAGGTGGGCCAGTCCAGTCTGTCATCTCGGCACTACGCGTCACATTGGTGGAGACCGCAGCTGTCCATTTCAGATCGACGCCCCTGTGGAGCCAGGTGAGCGTAACAGTTTTTCATTCAAGAATCAATAAAAACAAAGCACCGTCCATACTCTGTGCTTAACATATTTCTATACGGATTTATATATTTTTCTGGGTGGCTTATTTTTTGTATGTTTTAAAGTCATCGCCACAAAAAGTATTCTTGAAAACGTAACGCAACCTATTCTAATTCTACCAACTAGAGTTGGGACAATATGTAGTTAAGGTTGAAGACAGTTGTCAAGTCCCACCTTCACAAATCAAATAAACTGAAGTGTGTGATCCTGAGCAAATCATTTTATTTCACTTTGTGCTATCGGCACAAATTAGAAGTCTCCACAAGCCATTCAGTTGACATGTGTACAGAATACAAAAAGCCTCACTCATGATACGGTTAAACTAAAGTAACTCACTGTAGTGACTACAGTACTCATAATCCTTAGACCCCTTTTTTCCATCCTTGTGGGCATCCCCCAATACAGAGAATGTACCGGAACCTTTGGCAGTGAAAACTTGAGCTTCCACTTTAAATTTAGTACAGTGCCCTGGGATGCGGCTCCGGGCGTGGGAGCGAACCCGGAGACCCAACCCTCTCTGGCGCTGCATCTCGGTCCCCTTTTAACACATCGGATGCTTTAATACCTGGCTACGCTGAATATTTTAGCCCCTAGCATAAAAGCGGGGGAAGGTCGGTGGGACGTATGGAGGAAAGGGGACTAAGGTCTATGAGTACTCAAATCACCACAGTAACTTATACGTCCAGTCCCTTTTCCTCCATCCTTGTGGGTGATTCCATCGAACAAGACCATTGGTTGGAGCTGTGACAATCTGCCTCATACTTAAGAAGCAGCAAAAAGGTTCTTCAGAACCGCCTGACCGAACTCTGCATCCCGCCTGGAGCTGGTATCCAGGGAATAGTGCTTAAAGAACGCAGACAGAGTGGCCCAAGTAGCCGCTCTGCTGTTGACATTACATTACATTATATTTATAAAGCACATTATGGGCACGTAGGCATGAAGGCGCTAACAAGAAGAAACAAGACATACAACGAAAAAGGGTCACCTATACTAGCCTAAACCGGTCCTATCTAGTGTGGTCGCAATAAGCATGCCTCCTGGGAATATTGAGGGGCGTGGCTTGGCGGCCATGCAAGCGTGAGCGAACTCTGAGAGGCTCCCACTCGATCCGGCTAATGATCCTGAAAAAAGGCCGAAATACACGTCGGAAGACCGAACGAACACCAGGGAAAGGCATCGGAAGGCTCAGGGCGCATACGGGAGAAGACCCGAGAAAAATCGGAAGCTGGAACGAGCGAAAACGGAGAGGGAGAGATGCGTGGCGACACCAACAAAATGGCGGGCGTGCAACACTGAGACCACGACCCGCGTCCTGAGACACGAAGGAGGACGCGAAGAAGGACCGGAGGTGAAGGGAGAGACCGGAGGCGACGGGGGAGGCAGCCGACCAACACCCAGCTCCGGCAGAACCGGAATACTTCCCGAGCGACGTAGGTGCGGAGTACCGACTGCAGCAGGCGGAGGAAGGAGCCCGCGACGGCACTGCAAGCAGTCGCGCTGCGTGGAACTGGAGCAGGCAGAGTCGCCGCGAGAAACGAGAGGCGGCCCACAGATCGGATCGAAGAAGAGCCCTCCCCTGCCGGCGCGGAGGTGAGCGACTGTAACGGAGACCCGGCGGAAGAAAGGGGCGCGGCAGTGACCGGGACGTCAAAGCCCGGACCAAGACCCGACCGAGGACTAAGCGGAGCCTGCGAGGAGAGCTGAGGCCGCACTGGGACGGCGCAGAGCCAAGCCTCAGGACAATAAGTAAGAGAGTAAAATAACCCCCGAGGCGGCTCCTCAATAGAAGCACGAGCTACAAATTCAGCTGGTAAGACTGGCCGCCCGCTATAACGCCAGGACAGGGGCAGTGACCAGGGGAAGAACCGCCCCACGGTAAGATAGACCGCAAGCACCCACGGGTGTGCGAGAAGACAATACCGCAGAGAGACACGGTGGAAGGGCAAATACAGAGAGACAGAAGGAAGAAGCTCTTTAGAGGCCAACACACGCAGGAAGTGTGTAAGTGAGGGCGAAGACTGCGCAGAAACCCATTGGAGCGCAAAGCAGACCCCGAGCGAGTAGGACTCCACTACAGGCCGAGACGAGCAGGTATCAACATGCCAGACAAGCCAAAGAGCGGCAGAGGGAGACAGACTGTCATGGAGACATTTGCCCGCAAGAGTGATGACCAGCAGCCTGAGGCGGAAGAGAAAGACACGCCAGAGCCATATGTCACGCAAGGAGAGATCAGGCAAGTGGAAAGCAGCATATTGGAAGCCATAGAAGCGCTAAAGACGTCAATAGAAGGCAAGCTAGATGCAGTAATGGTGGATGTGGGTCTCCTCAGACAAGACACGAGGAACCTGGCGGAGAGGATGACAACAGTAGAGCAACAAGTGCACAGCAATTCAGCGGACGTATCCACCTCGCGTACACAAATGTCAGAAGCAATAGAGAGAATCAATATACTAGAACGCAGAGCGGAAGACGCAGAAAGCAGGGCCCGACGTAACAACGTACGCATAGTAGGGCTGCCGGAGGGGGAGGAAGGAAGAGACCCCACGAATTACATAGAGAACCTCCTGATCCAAGAAGTAGGAGCTGGGGCCCTGTCCCAGGGCTTTGTAGTGGAGAGAGCACATCGGGCGCTAACCAGAAAACCGCGCCCAGGAGCACCACCGAGACCAATGATTGCAAAGATCATGAACTTTAAGGACAGGGAAAAAATCCTGACTTTCTCGAGAGAAGGAGGGAGCATAACAAGAAATGGGGCCAAGATAACGATGTATCCAGACTATACGGTCCTTGTGCAAAGACAGAGAGCCCAGTTCTGGCAGACCAAAGGGCGCCTTCGAGCGGCAGGAGTGAAATTCATGCTGCTGTACCCAGCCAAACTTAAAATACTGCATAACGGAAAGACACAGATCTTCGAGACAACGGCTGACGCCCAGGAGTGGATGGACCAACAAGGGATTCCGCAGCTGGCAGAGGGTGGCGAGCGAAACAGAAACTCCCCCCGGCGAAACAGAGAGTGAAACCAAGCGCAATATGCGTACCCAACGCCACAGCAACAGAGCAGTAGAGACACCCTGCCGTGAAATACCGGAATAGGGTGACCGACAGCCTCCAAGTTGAAAAGCCTACAGTAAAGAGAATTGTAGGAGGAGCAAGAAACTCAGGGAAGCGGAACCGCCAAGACCCACAGTGGAACCCCAGTTATGACAATGTTTATAGTGTCAGTTTTGAGACACTACGCCGCGACAGGCAGGCCCAAGGAGAGGAAGACGGCACCTGGAGAGCGGTGGGGCCCGAGCAGGGGGAGGGAGGCTGGGCGTTTGTTGATGTTCTTTTGGTTAACAGTTATAGCAGTTGGAGAGTTAAGGCTAAGCCCGCAGGAAAAAGAGGAAAGCAGAAGGAGAAATAACAGTTGTCATACACAAAGAATCATTATGGAAGACAAACACAGGGAGCAGCACCCACAAGCAGAGAGCTGGCGGAAAGCACGAAACGAGACTGTCAACAACGGAATACAGCGAACAGTAGGGGAACAGACCCGAGAGGGCCGACGTACAGACTATTTAAATTCCAACAGGCAGAAGAAGGGGTACAAATTCCTGGCAAGAGTAAATCGAGGGAATGGAACACTGAGCAGGCCCATGGGAAAAAATAGGCCTCTAGAGCGAGTCTCCATAAGGACCGAGACGACCTGAGGATTGTCACGTGGAACGTCAGAGGGATGAACGCATATGTCAAGAGATTGAGGATATATACCTGGTTGAACAAAACAAGGACCCACATTGCAATGCTGCAGGAGACACACCTGACGGCCGCAAAACAAGCCAAGATAGAGAAAAAATGGGGTGGTCAGATGTATAGCGCAACATACTCCAATTATGCAAGGGGAGTAATGACCTGGGTCGCTCCCGGAATCCCATTCCAGCTCATCAACCAAGAAAAAGACGCGGAAGGCAGGGTCCTGATGGTCCATGGGATGCTGGAAAACCGGGAGATATGCCTGGTGAATACCTATGCCCCCAATCATGACGCGACGGCCTTCTTCAGGACACTCCCGCCCCGGCTGGCCCCGTACAGGAATGCTACGATGATCTGGGCGGGCGACCACAATTGCACATTAGACCCCCGGCTAGACAGGTCGGACAATAAGCACAAGAGAGCGGCGCCACCAGCGAGAGCACTACGACAGATGTTAGACCAACTCGAGCTCGAAGACATCTGGAGGAAGGTACATGGGGAAGAGAGGGGATACACGCATTACAGTGCCCCACATGGGACATTCACACGGATAGACTACCTTTTCACGGGCAAGGAGACACTGGGGGAATTTACTGAGGCACATATACATGCGCGAACCCTATCTGACCACGCCCCCCTGAGAATCACATGGGAGCACACACACAGGAGAGCCCCTATACCCACGTGGAGATTAAGGGCAGAAGCATTATTAGATGGAGGTTTCCAAGAATACATTCAAAACGTAATAGACGATTATTTTCAGCATAACGCGGGTAGTGTGGAAAGCACGGGCACGGTATGGGAGGCCTTCAAGGTGGTGGTCAGAGGTGAGGCGATGGGGAAGATGGGAGGCCTTAGGCGAGAAACCCTAACGCAACTAGACGAGCTGGAGGGGGAAATCGAGAGAGCTGAGGAGCAGGCGGGGGAGAGGGGAGCGGAACAGGGGAACCTCACCACCCTGCGACAACAGTGTGTAGAGACCTGGGAAAGACTAGGGCGCCTTGACTATGGGAAATATATACAGAAATTACACGCCGAAGGGGACAAGCCCAGCAGACTCCTGGCCTGGCTAACCAAAAAGGATACTAAGCGGGAACCGATCAACGCAATCCAAAATAGACAGGGAGAGGTGATAAGATCCCAGGACGGTATAAATGAGGTGTTCTCGCAATTTTACGAGGATTTATACTCCAGGGTCCAGGAAGCGGAGGAGGGGGACCTGGAGGATGCCCTCGCGGAAATCAGCCTCCCACAATTGACGGAGGAACAGGCCCAAATGTTAGAAGCCCCTCTCACTGTAGAGGAACTAACAGAAGTGATTACCCGGTTACCGACAGGGAAATCTCCGGGGCCAGACGGGTTGCCAGGCGAATTTTATAAACAATACAAAAATGACATAGCCCCGAGACTGCTGGAAACATTAGAGGAAGCATATGAGAAAGGAAGACTCCCGAGAAGCATGTCAGAATCGATAATAGTCCCCATCCTTAAACCAGGAAAGCCACCCCTCGAATGCGGCTCCTACAGACCGATCTCGCTAATAAACCAGGACTCCAAGATCCTGACAGCGACATTGGCTAACCGCCTTAAAAAAGTGCTACCCACCCTGATCCACACAGATCAGACAGGGTATGTACCGGAACGAAACACGTCCTGGAATCTACGCAGACTCCATTATGTCATAGAAAGGACAAACCGAGAGGGAGGGGAGAGGGCTGTGGCTTCACTGGATGCAATCAAAGCATTCGATTCGGTGGGATGGGACTGGCTCCTGGGAACGCTCGCCCACTACGGGATTGGTCAAGGGTTCATACGATGGATTGAACTATTATACAAGGATCCGAGAGCGAGGGTCAAGACAGGTAGACAAGTTTCTAAGGAATGGGGCATAGAGCGAGGCACAAAACAGGGATGCCCCCTGTCTCCAATGTTATATATTCTGGCCCTGGAGCCGTTCGCAGTATTCCTAAGAACGGATTACAAGGACACGGGCATAGAGATAGATGGGGAAACACATCAGATATCCATATACGCAGACGATATACTCCTCTACATACAGAACCCATGCGCCCACCTGCAGGACTTGCTGGAAGCGCTGAGCGCGTTTGGTAGGTTATCCGGAATAGTGGTCAACAGAGAAAAATCCTCACTATTTCCCTTAGCTGGCCTACGCGCAATACCGACAGACCAATTGCCGCACCTAGGTATCGCATGGACCCCGAACACCTTTAAATACCTGGGAGTAGACATTTACCACGACACCACGGAAACACATGCAGGTAATACACAAGCAGCCCTGAACAAAATCGAAAACGCCATGAAATTTTGGCAGACCTTACCGTTGGGCATGATAGGCCGAGCGGCACTGCTAAAGATGACGGTCCTGCCCCGACTTTTATATTACTTTACAAACATCCCATATAACATACCGAGGTCCTTCTTTAAACACCTACACACCATGGTGAGAACCTTCCTGTGGGGAGAGGGGAGAAACAGGGTGGCACTAAACACACTACAAAGGAGCTACGAGTGGGGGGGCATAAAACTCCCAGATTATGAGCATTACTACTTGGCAGCACAACTCCAATTTGTGGTGCGATGGCTAGGGGAAGAAATCTCCATAGACGCAATACTTTTTGGGCCAACACTCCGGAGATACCACCTGAGAGAACTTTTATGGATAAAGGCCACCCAAGCCAAAGACCTTCCCAACATAGTTCAGCTAGGCCGAACACTATGGAAAAGAGCTTGGAAATCACAAGGCATACGAGACCCTTGCTCAAGACATATTCCACTAGCAGGGCTAGTGGACACCCGAGTGGCCAGTTTGGCCACATACAGAACACAATGGGAAGACAATGGAGTAGCCCAAATAGGGGATCTGTGGCGAGAAGGACAATGGGTCGAATTCCAAACCCTGGTAGATGAACAGGACATGCACAAGGGCCAATTCATCCTACATAATAGCCTAATTTGCGCAATAAAGAAAAGGTGGAACACCATGCCAGAGCCCGAGGACACCGAAGGAGCACTGGACGCATGGTATGATATTTCCGAAGGGGGGCACACCGTATCCAGACTCTATGAGCAGTTGCTGGGAATCACCAACAAAAAGACACTAAGAGTACGTATGAAATGGGAAGAGGAACTTCAACAACCCTTTGAAGAAGAGGAATGGAACAAAGTCCTCTGGTACACGAAAAGGGTCTCCAGGAACGCCAGGTTCAGGCAGCTGCAACTCTACATAGTGCATAGAGCATACCTGACTCCCAAGAGAATGTCGAGGATGGGAGATGGACAGGCCCGGTGCTGCCCGCGTTGCGGAGTCGAACAAGCCGACATGGTGCACATGTTCTGGTCGTGCCCGCAGATAACAGACTTCTGGAACATGGTTAAAGAGAAGGCGCTGACAGCAGACATACACATGCCAGCGGGATCGCCAGCATCATACTTGTTGGGCCTGTTCCCAAGGGGGCACCGGCAGATGTCACATGTGGCAAAAATGAAAGACTTAATGATAATACTGGCAAAGCGCCGCATAGCGATGGCATGGAACAGGAGCGAAGGCCCCTCGAAGGAGGGCTGGTGGGCCGACCTACAAAAATGGACAATAGCAGAGACGGCAGTCTGGGCGAGAGCCACTCAAAGGGGGGAGAGTAACAGTGGAGCCAGACTATTGGCATGGAACTCTCTGGTACGAGACCTGCTAGGTAACAGAAACGGGGATGACACGAGCGACCAGGGCAACTCAGGAAATGAGGAAACTGGCCCGCCCACGCCAGAGGGCACCATATGATTCAGAGACAGGAAAGAACTGGGTGGAAAGAGGCCTGGCCGTAGCCTGCGCAGACGCTGAACAGTGGAAACCCTACTTGGAAAGGCCAGCATACACACGCATAGACGAGAGCAGGGACACTCCCAGTGAAAGGAAGGAGGCTGCTGAGAGACCGGTCCCTCCGCTATAAACGCGACAACTGTTAGAGCCAAGCCCGAGGAGGCGATGGACTACGAACATACTGCGGCAGCCTTTGGGAGAGGGAGGGGGGGAGGAGGAGAAAAAAGGGAAATGGGGAATGCGTTCTTTTTTGGTTTGTTCTTTTCCGTTATGTTGTAAACAATAAAAAGAAGTTAAAAAAAAAAAAAAAAAAAAGCATGCCTCCTGGCCATATAATTCCTAGACAAAGCTACCCAAAAAGGCCTGCTTATGAGAAGAGAAAGGTTTTAAGTTCTTCCTTGAAAATGGCCAGGAGTTTGTGATTGCGCAGGTAATCAGGAAGTAGATTCCACATAATAGGAGCTTTGAAAGCAAAAGCTCCATTCTCCGCTTTTGAAGTTTTTGGTCCAAGTTGCTCCAAAAGATTATGAGCACCAGATCTTAATGCTTTGATGTTTTTTTTGTCATTGACGTAACACTGAAGATATGGAGGCATCATTTGCATTCTACATTTAAATGTTATAACCAGTGTTCTGAATTTAATTCTAGCCTCTACTGGAATCCAGTGAAGACCCCGCCTGGCTTCCAAAACGTGTTTGCGCCTAGAGAGCCCTACTACAACTCTCACAGCCCAATTCTGAACCTGTTGTAGTTTCTGTAGAGCCAACTTACTGATACCCAATAGAAGGCTGAAGAAGAATGTGTCTGAAAGGCGACAGCCGTAGCTTTTGCTCTAACCACATGAGGATGGATCCCGGCGGGCACTAGCTTACCCATAGCTGTATGCACCTCCGAAACAGCCTGGACCAGCCAACGGGTGATAGCCCCCAAAGGTGATGAACAAAGCCACAGACTTCATGAAAGATTTCCACCGGGAGAGATTTACCAGGTTACTCACCCTAGTGACCACCTTACTCCTAGTCCATAGTCCCCTTTTCTCCATACTTATGGGACATCTCTCCGTCCAGTGGGACGGGACCGGAGCACTTTGTAAAAAGCATCCACATTTTTTTCAAAAATGTGTCCCTCCTCCCTTTCCTGCGCCCATCAGTCCGTTTTTATCGCAGGGTCCAAGACCCATTAGCAATAACAGAGGAACCTTATTAGAGCGGACGGCGGGCGGGCGTATGGAGGAAAGGGGACTATGGACTAGGAGTAAGGTGGTCACTACGGTGAGCAACCTGGTAATACTCCTACGCCCCGTCCCCTTTGCTCCATACTTATGGGAGATTCCCAAGCACTCCTTACAGGAACTATGGGTGGATGGAAATACCCCTTACTGAAACAGGTTCTTCAGCACAGCCTGGTCGAACTGAGCGTCAGCCCTAGAGCTCATATTGAGGCAGTAATGCTTACAGAAAGCAGATGGGGAGGCCCAAGTAGCCGCTCTAGCGATGGACTCCCAGGGGACATACTTCTGAAAAGCAACCGCAGCTGCCTTGCCTCGCACCTGATGTGCATGGATATCCTTAGGAGGTTTCAGCTTTTGGACGGTGAAAGATTCCGTGATACAGGCAGCAATCCATCTGGAAATGGATGCCTTAGACGCCGGCCTGCCCTGGGATTTACCGAAGGTCACAAACAGTTGGGAAGAGCTCCGAAGCTCGGCCGTCCTGTCCAGGTCGAACTTAAGAGCTCTTTGGACATCCAGGCAGTGTAGAACCCTTTCTGCCTCCGAGGCAGGGTTCGGAAAAAAGACTGGAAGCGAAATCGACTGATTCAGATGGAATTCAGTCACTACCTTTGGTAGGAATGCTGGGTTCGTCCGAAGGACTACCTTGTCCTTGTGAAAGACCAAGAAAGGATGCTCTACCGACAATGCCTGGAGCTCACTCACTCTCCTCGCTGACGTAACGGCGACCAGAAAGGACACTTTCCAGAACACGTACATGAGGTCAACCGTAGCCATTGGCTCAAAAGGTTTATGGCACAGCGCCGTCAGGACTACGTTTAAGTCCCATGGCGGGTGCAGACTACGAACCGGAGGGTAGATGCGTGTCAAACCAGCAAAATGTCTCTTCACCACCGGGTTAGTTAACGAATAAGAACACCGGTCTGTAGAGAGGTAGGCGGAAATCGCCGAGAGATAAGTCCTGCAGGACAAGACATGAACCCCTGACTCTGCTAGGGAGGAGACAAAGGACAGCACTGTGTCAATCGTCGCCACCCTCGGGTCCAATTCTTTCTTCAAACACCAATGACAGAACCTGAGCCATTTACCCTTGTATTTGGATCTTGTCGAGGGTTTTCTGGCTGCCTGGATAATGCACATGTTATCCGCAGACAAACCCAAAGGCTCTAGAGCCGTGAACTCAGGCAACATGCCGCCAAGTTGAGCGATTGTGGGGAAGGGTGCCACATCTGCTGTTCCCCTTGGTGAAGAAGATCGGGAGTTACTGGTAACCTGATCGGCAGACACACCGACAGGTGTTGAAGTTCTGAGAGCCAAAACCTGGCCGGCCACCACGGAGCTATCAGTAGGAGAGAACAGTTGACGGAACTCTTCAACTTCCAAATTGCTCGATGAAGCAGAGGAAGAGGCGGGAAGGCGTAAGCTCTCATGTTGTGCCATGGGATCTCGAGTGCGTCCCCCAGAGAGCAGGCTCCTAGGCCCCCTCTGGAGGCGTACTGAGGAAGCGTCTTGTTTTTTCCCGCCGTGGCGAAGAGGTCCACCTCCGGTGTGCCCCAACGCGAGAAAATCCATTATAGGATCTCCGCCTTCAACTCCCACTCGTAGCGGACTACTGTCCGCCGGCTGAGGGCATCCGCGGTGACATTCAGCCGGCCCGGGATGTGCACTCCAAGCAGCCAGACCGCATGAAGCACGGTCCACTCCCAAATCTGGATTAACAGGTCCACGAGAGGGGGAGACTTCGTTTCCCCTTTCTTGTTTATGTAGTACATTGACACTGCATTGTCCGTTCTTATGCAGACCACCTTGTTGACAATGAGAGGTCTGAACGCCTTGAGCGCCAGAAAAATCGCCAGAAGCTCCAATTGATTTATGTGCAGGAGCTTGTCCTGAGGTGACCAGAGGTCTGAGACCTGAAGAAGATCTAACGTCGCACCCCACCCGAAAAGGGAGGAGTCTGTCGTGATCGTCACCATGGGGCTTGGGTCCTGAAACCCGACACCCACTGACAGGTTGCTGAGAGAAGACCACCAGTCCAGGTCCTCTCTCATGGAATCCGGAATCATTATCCGTTTGGAATCCGGGTCCACAGCCTGACGCCAGGAACTTCGAAGAGCCATCTGGGTCCGTCTCATTTTGAGACGAGCAAGAGGAAGAGCCAGCACACACGAGGCCATGAGGCCCAGAAGCCTCTGGAACCACCAGGCCGACATGCTCTCTGACTGCGTAAACATCTGAAAAGTGGCCAACAGATCCACCATTCTGTCCCCGGTCAGATACACTCGGCAGTCTATCATGTTCCAACGAAAACTTAGAAAAGTCAGGTCCTGTGAGACCGTCATGAAGGATTTCCGCCAGTTCACCGAAAGCCCAAGATGGAACAGGAGCTGAAGGAGAGACTGGAGGTTGCCCGCTGCTGCCAACGGGCAAGGGCTGCGTAGGAGCCAGTCGTCCGAATAGGGATACACATGGATACCCTGGAGACGAAGATGGGCCGACATCTTCATGAAGACACGCAGTGCCGAACTGAGGCCAAAAGGAAGCACCCGAAACAGGAAGTGCTCCTCTCCCAAAGAGAAACAGAGGTGTGTGGGTTCCAAATCAGGATATGCATGTACGTATCCTGAAGATCCACCACGCCGAGCCAATCGCCCGCCTGCAACGAGGAGCGAATCTGGCCGGGCGGGATCATCTTGAATTTCTCTTGGGGTAGGGAAAGATTGAACTGGGAAAGGTATAGGATGGTGCGCAGGCCAGCCTGGTTGGGTTTGGGCACCGTAAACAGCCGGGAGTAGGAGCCCTCCCCTCGCTCCCCAAGGGGAACGGGTTCCACAGCCCTGAAGAGCAGAAGTTTCTGAACCTCGGCCTTGAGGGAGGGTAAGCCCGACAGCTGAAAAGGAGGGTTGAGGGGTGGGGTAGGCGGTAAAGGTAAGCGGAAGCCCGCTCGAACGACTGACAAGACCCATCTTTCTTCTGTGATGGTCTGCCACGCCTCCCAATGAGATGCTATGCGTCCTCCCACCGGGGTCTCGTGCGAGCGTGGAAAACCCTCATTTGGCAGGTTTATCGGTGGCGGTGCCACCTGAACCTGATGAGGAGGCTGAGGAGCGGGTGAAATACCACGTACGGTGTTGTCTACGGCGGTTATTCCCCGCAGGAGTATCCACTCTGCAATTTTTGCAGTCGAGGAAGCCCCTAAAACCAGAGGAAGGTCAAACCTGCGACAACGGCCTTTGAGTCTTGAAGGGAGGTTGTTAGGCAGAAACCTGTGCAGTTCCCTTTGGGAACACTGCAAAAGATTTAGGACTACAGGTGTTAGCAGTAAACCCACTTGGTAGCAGTCTGTACCACCCAGATTTACCTGGTAGCTGTGGCTGAGCAGTCAGACTTCCCTCAAGAAGAGTTAGGCAGTATGCAAAGTATACACAATAGGCACTCAGATACAATAATACAAGCAAACACTGACCAGAGCTTTGGTATCAAAGTATATAATTATTTATTTAAAAACACACCGTTTGAAACACTCCAGCACTCGTATTGTAAACCACTCTAAACACAGTTACTATTCTAATATATACAACCCTTATTCCTTATCAGATAAGTCTTAGTTAACACCACTTATTTCCATACAGAGGTGAGTGCTTAACTATAGATGGCACTCCAACAAGTTCATGAAGAAGGGAGGGAAAAAGACAGAATATGGGAAGGTACACCACTCTAAGCTTTAGGAACACTATTAGCAAGGCAGAAGAGCAAAAGTCACTTGTGAGCCAAAGTCCATAGGCTGGGCCCACTCTTAGAGAGAGCAGAGCACAAATGCGCCCAAGATCACACAGTTACACTAGGCTTAGAAAGTCTTGCAGAGAGTTCAAAAAGAGTTTAGAGAGGCTCAGAAAAGTTTAGCCAGGGTGTCCCAGGCTAACCCAGGTTCGAAAGCCGGGGGCTAAATCTACCCCGTACAGTCGGTGGCAAGGTAAGCCGGGCGGGACACAGTACCTTAAGTGGGAAGGATCCTCCAGCGGTGGCAGTTGTTCCTGGCAGCGGGTGCAAGTCTCGTCGTCCAGGGGAAGAGAAGATCTCGACTTGGAGGAAAGATGAAGGTCGTTGCACTGCCAGGGAAGAAACCAGCCGCGGAGTTTTCCGGTTAAAGGTATTACCCTTTAATTTGCGGTCGTGGTAAAACGTGGTATCCCGGTTGCCGGAGTGCTTGGCACAGGCAAGGTGGCCACGAGATACGTCGGGAAGGCGAAAAGACGGTGAAACTGGTTATCCCCACTAGTCAAAGGAAGAAGACTCTCCGGCGGGAGATCTCTGTCATTGGGAAAAGTGGTGAGACGGTCCAGCAGGGCTCCACAGGTGGTGTCGTCGTAGCAGGTCGGCTCAGCTTCTCCCTCGTCGGATTCTTAGGTCCTGTGGCAACTTCTGAAGTTCCAGTCCCCAAAGCCCTGCTTTTATGCAGAAAACCCCCATTCACTCAGCCTAGCTGTCACTCAAACATGCTAAGTGGTGAGCCGGCCGGCTCACCACTTGGGTCAATCAGGACGGAGTGCGACTTGAGTTGCCTAGGCAACTCAGTCCAGGGTGCTTAAATCACCCTCCCGGGGGGAACCCGGGAAGGTATCCCCCGGCCGGGGTGCTCTGAAAATCAAAGAACTTACCGGGCGTTTTTTCTTCTTGTCGTTGAACGCCTGAAAATGCGAAGGAGGAGTCCGTCCGAACACCTCCTCCCACCGCTCCAACCGACGTTGAAGAGCCCGGACCGAAAGGGAGTCACAGTAAAAACAGGAGTCCCAACGGTGTTCCGGACCCAAACACTCTAAACAAAGAGGATGGGGATCCGCCATCGCGAAGCAACGGTGACACGATGAACAGTCTGGAAAATATAGTTTAAAAGACAGACAGATTAGTAAACGGAAGCTAGCGAGAGCCATAGAGGGAAAAACGGGAAGAAAATCTTCCGAGGATGCAAGTGCGTCCGGCCCCGATCGTGCGGAGAAAAGGACTGATGGATGATGCGCGGGGCGGAGCCAAGGTAGGCGGGGTTACGGCCGCGTGCCGGGCCCCACGCAGGAAAGAGAGGAAGGACACATTTTTGAAAAAAAATGTGATGCTTTTTACAAAGTGCTCCGGTCCCGTCCCACAGGACGGAGAGATGTCCCATAAGTATGGAGGAAAGGGGACGGGACGTTGGAGTAAGAACTTGAGCACACTTTGTAGGTCCAAGAAATGCAAAGCCCTTTCAGCCTCCGACTGAGGGTTCGGAAAGAACACTGGAAGGCAATTTCCTGTTTCAAATGAAATGGAGAGACCACCTTGGGAAAGAGGTTTGGATCAGTGCGCAAGATGACCTTGTCGCAATGAATAGTGGTGAAGGGCTCGCAAACGACAGAGCCTGCAGCTCGCTGATCCTGCACACCGAAGTGAGCGCCACCAACAGCACTGCCTTGAGAGTCAACCAACCTGATGTCCACCGAGGCCATCAGCTCGAAGGGCTTGCGCTGCAAGATCCAGGTTGAGGTCCCAGACTGAGTGCGGCCTATGGACCGGAGGAAAAAGCCTGGACAATCCCTTGAGGTGTGCCTTGACCACTGGGTTAGCCACTGAAAAAACATGCTCTAATGAATTCTTGTAGGCCCAATGGCCGCCAAATAGGTGCGGCAGATATTGATCTGAATGCCTGAACAAGCCAAATGTGCGGATAAAGGTAGCAAGTCGTCTAGGGAGAAGGAGAGGAGGTCCAGCGCCTTGTCGTGAGCCCAGTGGCAGAATCTAGACCACTTGCTCTTGTACTGAGATTGCGTAGATTGCTTTCTGACCTCCTGTATGATGTCCAAGTTGCTGTCCGAGAACTGGGTGTGGTGCAGCCTCTCAGCTGGTCAGGAACCATGCTGCTAGGGCCAGCCTGGCTGGGTGCTCCACTGCCCTGCTGCATCAAGAAGCCCCTCCTGGGGATCAGGAGATGTACAGGACCCCGGGAGCACAACTGCAGCAAATCCGAGAACCAAGCCCTCGATGGCCAGTGGGGGGCAATCAGGATGAGGCTGCAGCCACCGAGGCCTGGAATTTGCAGAGAGTGCGCTGGAGCAACAGATAAGAGGAAATGCATGCCACCTGCAGTTGTGCCAGCAGAGCTGCAACGCGTCCCCTAAAGACCTCTGACCGCTCCTGCCCATGAAGCAAACCAGGGGCACTTTGATTTCAGAGGAAAAGCGAATAAATCCTGATCCGGAAACCCCCATCTCTGGAACAGGGGCAACAAACAGAGGGAGGAATCTGTCATCACCACCAAAGTGGGCTCCGGCAGGGTGCTGGGGGCTCCCACTGCAACATTGCAGTCCAACACCCATCAGTGAAGATCCGGGAGGATGGATAGTGGAATAGGAATTCTGTCCGACATCGACCCCGTTTCCTGGTCCCAGTTGGTCGCCAGGTGGAGCTGGAGTAATCCAATCTTGAGGCAGAAGTGCCGAACTGTGAGCATGAACGACGCCATCATGCCAGAAAGTTCTAGAACCACTAAACTGAGGTGGTCGAAGTGGCCAGAAAGTGCCCAATCACATTGTGCACAGCTGCACGGCTGTGTCCCAGCCCACTCCAAGGAACACCAGGTCCGGGGGTATGAGGGAGTCAGCTGCGACTTCCACCAGTGACGGAAATCCCCAGCTGGTGAAGAACATCTGCCAGTCGTTGGCACGAGTGCACCGCACCCTATGCCGAGCTGGCCCTCACCAGCCAGTACAAATAGGGGTACAAGTGATGGCCCTCCAGGCAGAGACCCGCCACTGCATTCATCAGGTTTGTGAACACAGAAGGGGCTGACTGGGGCCAAATGGCAGCACCTTGTACTGGAAGTGGTGCGACATAATTGTGAACTGCAGACATTTCCGATGGGCTGGCAGATGGGGACATGATTACGCATCCTTGAGGTCTAGGGAACACATCCAGTCCCCCGCGCATGGAGACTCAGCTATGTGCGCTGGGGTAACCATATTGAAGCGTTTGAGTGGTAAAGATGAGGAATGACAGGTCCAAGACTACCCTCAGGCCAGACCGGTTGTTCTTGGGTACCACAAACATCCTGTAGAAGCCAGAGGCCCTGTCTGACTGAGGAACTGGCTCCACCGCCTGCATGTCCAAAAGAAAGAGGATTTCCCGTAAAAGAGCTGGGAACCCCCCTCTAAAGCAGTGGAGGAGAAGAAGGTAGAGGAAAAGGAAGAGGAAGACTGAAGCCTGTGGAGAATATCGAGCAAATTTAAGGACTCTTGACAAAATTTTCAGCTGTCTGAAGAGAGCCAGCCGCCCCCCTACAGGCGAGCTGTGTTCCTTGACCGTTACATCATTGGATTTTGGCGTTTGAGGCAGGAGCGAAAAAAATGTGCAATGTCCTCCGCTGCTTCCTCCTATGGTCACTAGGGGACCAGTGTGGTCCCTGCACACCGCGGTCTCGAAACCCCTTGAAGCGGCTGAAGGAACAGGGTTTGAAGTCGGTCCGGCCCTGGGTCAGAGGGTAGGACTTGTGCCCTGGTTTGCTCAGGATGGTGAAGGACTTAGCGGTCTGCGTGGACAAATAAAGGTTTGCCC
The DNA here is from genome assembly GCF_040938575.1 of Ambystoma mexicanum. Taxonomy (NCBI): domain Eukaryota; kingdom Metazoa; phylum Chordata; class Amphibia; order Caudata; family Ambystomatidae; genus Ambystoma; species Ambystoma mexicanum. The sequence goes on from NC_090927.1 coordinate 128,693,685, forward strand.
CCCCGAAAGGAAGATCCAGGATCCTCTCCTGCACATCAGAGGAGAATTGAGTGGCAGGCATTCATGCTGTCTGCTTCAACTCGACCCCCAGGCAAAGGCCTCTGCTGGCTGGGTCGATGTGGGAGGTCCTGCTCAAGTGCATGGTCATCCGCCAGGCCGGCTTTGAAGAAGGCCTGCCTCTCCAGGGGGGTCAGGCAGGAACTACCCGATCTCTCGACACAGCTTCTTGTTCGCTGTGGCTAGGAGGCAGTTGGCATGTACCAAGTGCAGACTGGCTTTGCGAGAACGCTTGCCAAAAGACTCCGCAGACTTGTCTTTGGAAAGACCTTTAAGCAATAACAGAGGAAACTTATTAGAGGGGACGGCGGGCGGGCGTATGGAGGAAAGGGGACTATGGACTAGGAGTAAGGTGGTCACTACGGTGAGTAACCTGGTAATACTCCTACGTCCCGTCCCCTTTCCTCCATACTTGTGGGAGATTCCCAAGCACTCCTTAGAGGAACTACGGGTGGATGGAAATACCCCTTACTGAAACAGGTTCTTCAGCACAGCCTGACCAAACTGAGCGTCAGCTCTAGAGCTCATGTCGAGACAGTAATGCTTATAGAAAGCAGATGGAGAGGCCCAGGTAGCTGCCCTAGCGATGGACTCCCAGGGAACATTTCTGAAAAGCAACCGCGGCTGCCTTGCCCCGCACATGATGTGCATGGATACATTTAGGAGGTTTCAGCCTTTGGACGGGGAAAGACTCCGTGATGCAGGCGGCAATCCACCTGGAAATAGATGCCTTAGGCGCCGGCTTGCCCTGAGGGTTACCGAAGGTCACAAAAAGTTGAGAAGAACTCCTAAGCTCGGAAGTCCTGTCCAGGTAGAACTTAAGAGCTCTTCGGACATCAAGACAGTGTAGAACTCTTTCAGCCTCTGAGGCAGGGTTCGGAAAAAAGACCGGAAGGGAGATCGACCGATTCAGATGGAATTCGGTCACTACCTTCGGTAGGAAAGCCGGGTTTGTCCGAAGGACTACCTCGTCCTTGTGAAAGACCAAGAAAGGATGCTCCACCGACAATGCCTGTAGCTCACTCACTCTCCTTGCTGACGTAACTGCGACCAGAAAGGACACTTTCCAAGACAAGTACTTGAGGTCTACCGTAGCCATTGGCTCAAAGGGTTTATGGCACAGCGCCGTCAGAACTACATTTAGGTCCCATGGCGGGTGCGGATTACGAACCGGAGGGTAGAAGCGTGTCAAGCCAGCAAAATGCCTCTTCACCACTGGGTTAGTTAGAGAATAAGAACACAGGTCTGTAGAAAGGTAAGCAGAAACCACTGAGAGATAAGTGGACAGAACATGAACCCCTGACTGTGCTAGGGAGGACACAAAGGACAGCACCGTGTCAATCGTGGCCACCCTCGGATCCAACTTCTTCTCCAAACACCAATGACAGAACCTGATCCATTTACTCCTGTATTGAGATCTGGTCGAGGGTTTCCTGACTGCCTGGATAATGCGCATGTTATCCGCAGACAAACACAGATGCTCTAAAGACTTGAACTCAGGCACCATGCCGCCAAGTTGAGCGATTGTGGGGAGGGGTGCCACATCTGTCGTTCCCCTTGGTGAAGAAGATCGGGAGTTACTGGTAACCTGATCGGCGGATACACCGACAGGTGTTGAAGTTCTGAGAACCAAAACCTGGCCGGCCACCACGGGGCTATCAGTAGAAGGGAACAGTTCACAGAGTTCTTCAACTTCCAAATTGCTCGATGAACTAGAGGCAGAGGCGGGAAGGCGTAAGCTCTCACGTTGTGCCATGGAATCTCGAGAGCATCCCCCAGAGAGGAGGCTCCCAGCTCCCCTCGGGAGGCAAACTGAGGAAGCTTCTTGTTTACCGCTATGGCGAAGAGGTCCACCTCTGGTGTGCCCCAATGCAAGAAAATCCATGAGAGGACCTGCGCCTTCAACTCCCACTCGTAGCTGACCACGGTCCGCCGGCTGAGGGCATCCGCTGCGACATTCATCTGGCCCGGGATGTGCACTGCAAGCAGCCAGACACCATGAAGCACGGCCCACTCCCAAATCTGGATGGACAGGTCCACGAGGGGGGAGACTTATAATATTACGTGCCACACACATTTGATCAGCCTGGCAGGTGATTGGACAAGGTACATAAAGCCACCTGTCCAAAGGGCCAGAGAAATGGCCAGGAATCCCTTGTACATCAACATCTGCTTCCTCTGTATTCTGCCACAATTTTTCAACAGCTACCCATGATTTCAACTGCAGCGAAAATGAGGCTGCTTATCAGTAAATACACCCAGATGGCGCTTTGTTCCGAGACGTCTATGTACAGGTTGTCCCCGAATTTCTTTTTTTTCAAATAGCGCCAGTTCAATATTAGACATCTTGTTGCTACTCTTTTTAAATGTATCAGAAGAAGCACCATCCAAGTTAATAGTCTGTATTTGGGACACAATACCCACAGGTTGCATCTGATCAGTGGCAGCAGCATCATAAGCATAAGCTTCTATTATTTTTTATTGATTTAGTTTAATACAATCAACCTTTCAATATCTAAAAAGAAAATGGCATGTTTACAATTGAATAAAATACAATGATCATGGTTACAGGTGCAACACTTGTGCATATTAACATACATGATATATTGACTGCTAAGTATCAAACAGAATACGAACAAATCAATAATCTAAGAATAAAATCATAAAAATGAAGACCACTAAACGTAAGTTATTCCAATTCAAGTGACAATAAAAAGTTTACAACAGCCAAATGAAAAGACACTTGCTGTGAGAGAAAGTGTTTCCCATAGCGACTTGCTTGTTACAGTAGTATATTTGCTAGAAAAAGTTGGAAAAACATCTTCCTTTTCTTCAATAAGGCCGGACATGCAGAGATTAAATGTTAGAGAGTTTCTGATTGGTGGTTACTCTTACAAAATCTGCATACATAACATTGTTTTGAAATGATTTCACGTTTTGGTAGCAAATCATTTGTACACCATAAATTGAACCAAAATCTCATGAACAATTGTCTATATTTTGTTGATGGAAACTTGATACAATATGATTCTAGAGTGTTCATACGTTTCAGCAGAAATTGGGACTGTTGGACAGACAGATGTTTCATGCACTGTTCGCTCGTTAATATCCAGTCATATTGAAATTGTTTCAATTTGAATTTCATCGGTTCATCTTTCAAGAATTCATCTGATATCCCAGTCATCAGCATGTACTTTATGACCTTGTTTCTCCATATTAGCATCAGTTTGTGCTCACTAGTCTTGATATAGGTTGATAAAAGGTTCATTAAAAAGTCTAAACGAGGAGGGAATAAACATTTTCTATAAAATGACCACATTTTCCACATGTACGAGCTATACAAAGATGAAAGGCCCAGTTTGTGTCTCAAGAGGCACATGGGGATACTGAGAGGGAGACACAATACTTGCTTCCAGAAGAAACCCTGTGTTTGTAGCCAAAAGGATTTAGTCTGCCAACTTTGTGATTCAGCACCATACAGAATGGTTGGTGCTACTTTGTAGAAAGTTAACACTGGTAATAGTGAAAACATTCCATATTTCGCGTGCAGGATGCGTGCTTGTGCCGTAGCTGTCCTGATTTTTTGTTTATTTCAATTAAATATGGGCGATCAGATGCTTGATTGTTCGTATTTAGACCCAGATATTTATATTCGTCAACAATCTGTAGAGGTTTCTCCTGTAGGAGCCATGTGTAGGAATATTTTCTTATAGACTGTTTGGTGATATTAGTATCTTGGATTTTCCAAGATTAACAGTCAACAAATTCAACTCGATGTATTTGGCTCAATTGAAACAAGAGCGGTTGTAAGCCTTTTGGAGTTTTCATCGGGAAAACAAGGTCGCCGTCGTAGAATAACCATGGAATTGCATGTTGACCTAGTTTTGGAGAATCCGAGATAATTTCTATATTTCTTTTTGTTTTTTATTGTATTGTATTCGGTTAACATAACCTTTTACAACATAAGGGACCATAAAACTCAAAGTATTTATATAAACATCAAAACAATTACAAATCTCATTTTACTAATCACATTTTAGAATCCATTCCAATGAAGTACATTCCAAACTAAATACATAAAATACATCCCTATCAGGTTTCCTATTCCTTTCATTCTCATTTACATCATCTTGAGAATTAAACAATCAGCAGATTCCCCGCCATTTCCATCTTAAAGATCATACTCCCAACCATTCAGAACACTATTTTGCATCTTTCAAGCATTTGAATTACCGCTATTGTCATACCCATTGAGTGACCGGCAATCAACCTCTCCCAAAACATTTCTGGAATATTATGTGCCGATTCAAACCCCCATTTTCCAAAAAGGTGAGATCTTGCTTGCCATGTGCCTTCACATTACATTCGTAATTGTCTGATGGACTGAGCTTATGGATTTTTGCAGACCTGACCCAGATGGATTGCAGAGTCACCAAGGCCTATTTTCGCGAGGACCTCTCCTGCACGTATGACATTCAGCCGCAGCCTCAGGAATTTCTTACTGATTCTCCAATCCGGGACTTTCACCAGATAGTTACTAAGGTAACCTAGTTTTTGGTCAACTTTCTGCAATGGATTTGGGTTGGCACCAGAACACACTTCCTTGATTGTTTTAATCCAATGCATCTCATCCCATCTTTTATTTGCTTTCACTGGATTCTCCAATAGGGTTTGCATTTCGATATCCGCCTTGAGCAAACAGTCCTCCACTTGAATACGCAGTTTTGACAGCATTTTTTATTATTATTTTCCATGTGGACCTTTATATCTGTATACAATGTTCCTTATTGTTATAAGACGAAATAGTGTGGCTAATTTCCATCTTACTTGTGCTTTTAGTGATCTTATACCCAGTTCAAACCTGATGTTAGACATTGAGAGGCACATTGGTGACCCAAGAATATTTTCCTAAAGGAATCCCTCCCATTTCAGCCATGTTGCATTCCATACCTGTGGTTTTGCTTCCACCCCGTACAACATGACTGGAATTACTTTTGGCTTGATGGAATGTTATTAATGGAATGATAGAAAATCTGCCACACCTCATCAATATGTTTTTCCTCTGAGCTGACAGTTGTTTCATTTTCATCAGAATGTCATGCTCTACTTTACATTGAGCCGGTGAGGCATAGATTTTATATCCTAGATATACCAGCTCTTCTAATCTTGGGATCTGCTGGTCCCCCATTGACCATTGTTGGAAGAGCACTTATTTGTTCTTCTGTCTGAAGACCATTATCTTCGATTTGTTTGGGTTCAAAGCTAGTCCATTTTCTTCTGCATAGCAATGCAACCTATTTAGAAGAGGTTGCAGCCTAATAGCTGTCCTATCTAATAGAAAGTCATCATCGGCAAGCGAGTGTAATTTTACCCCTTAAGCTCTGGACTTGCCAATGCCGCCGGGGCCCGATATTTTCCAATGTCAGCTACGTATAGATTAAAGAAGAGCGGTGCTCCCAGGTACCCCTGATGGACCACCCATTCCACTCTCACTGGCTCTGATAGGTGACCATCTTTGTCTAAGCGCACTCTGTGGTATTTTTATGGAAATCGATGAGCATCCCTGGTATTCCTTCTGGGATCCCCCTTGCTCTTAGTTTCAACCAGAGTCTCCCTCTGTCCACCTGGTCAAAAGCTTTGGAGAAGTCTACCCATGCCCCAAATAGCTGCTGCCCCCTCTACTTCCTGAATTTTCACTCATTAGGTTTAGCATCATGCCGTTTAGTGCAGTGAACAGACCACTTCTGAAACCTGTTTGACATTTCGATAAAATATTCTTTTCTCTTTCCCAACAATCTAGCTCACCCAATAGAATCTTCATAAAGATCTTACTATCTATGTCCAGGAGGGCGATAGGACGGTAGTTAATAGCTACCGCCATATCTCCCCCTTTCAACAGAAGTATAACAATTGCAGATTTCCATGTTGCGGGTAGTTCCCGTCTTCTTCCTTTTCATGTCGGAGATGAAAAAATTTAAAAGAGCCGGGGCCAGTACCCAGCCTTGTTTCAAGACCCTAAATGTTGTAATTGGGGCAGATAAGTTTCCTTCTAAGGTCAGCCGTATATGAATAGTTGCATTTGAATGGAATTGAAGTATCCAATGTAGTAGATATGAGGGACACGCAGCCTTGATTAGTTTAAGATGTAGTTGACGTGAGACCGAATCGAAAGCAGTCAAGAAATCTATGAAGGCAAAGTATACCGGTTGCTAACATCTGGTTATCATGGGATTTGATAGCATGCAGTGTTTGTAGATTAACCGTGGGTCCTAGACCTGGGACAAATCCTGTTTAGAAACGATCCCGAAGATCGTTTTGCAGGATCCACCGATTTAAGTCCTTGAGCACCAGACATGCAAATATTTTGCCCGGTACGTCAAGGAGAGCAATCGGTCTGTAATTTCCGGGCTGATGCCTGTCTCCTTTTTTTATATATTGGCACGATAATGGACTTTTGCCATGATGGAGGAATTTGGTGTTCGTGCAAAATTCGACTGAAATTAATGTAAAGGATTTTGGCACACGATTCAGGATGTAACTTAAGAATTGCATTGCTAAGACCATCTGGCCCAGGTGCTCTCGATGTACTGAGATTTGATATAAGAAATATAATATCTTCTATGGTAAATGTAATCTCGCCTTGGCTAGCGTTGGTGCAGTCAAAGGCAGGGCTTGTTAATGGCACTGCTGCATATAATGTTTTGTAGTATGTCTTCCACGCTTCTTCTGGTACTGGGTTCACTTGTACATCGTTTGTGACACTCTATAAGCTTTGTTTAATAATCCCCATTCTACGGCGGAGCTCTTAGAGGCAAGAGCCTGGAGCATTTGTTGGGCAGCTAGTTGAATCATTTGAGCTTTCTTGGATCTGACCCAATTCTTATATCTCAACTTGAGAAGCCTTATCTAGATGGCCATAACTTGTTCTGGAAGATTTCTTGCTGCATGTCTATCAGCTCTATATGTAGTTTTGATTTTGTGCAACTCGTGATCATAAGAAGACACAAGAACAGAAGAAGACACCTGCAAGGTCATCCTGGACACTTTCATGCACCACGCAAAGGAACTAGTTGACCAGAAGGCCCCTTTAACATACAAACTCATTTGACCGAACAGCAACCAGCAAAATTGGTTCAATTCTGACCTGTGGTCATTAAAGAAAGAAAGAAAGAAAAAAGGAACCGAGAAAGGAAATGGCTGAAAGAACCAACCTCCACAAACAAGAATAGCTGAAAATGATCGGAGAAAGTATTCAGCAGGTAAAGAAACATTTCTATAACAATCAAATAAAGTCTGCCGACAATGCCTCTGGCAAATTATTCAAAGTCCTGAAATCCATAGAAAAACCCAACACTATACGCACTTTAACGCCATCACAGGCTGATTGCGACAAAGTCGAAACTGCCTTCTTCGATAAAATTAAAAAGGCCCGGGACCTGATATCAAGAGCTCAATCTGCCCAGACCACTCTACACCATCCACTCACATGGGACACACCCAACCCCACTGAACTCTTCAGGTTCCAAAAAACATCACTAGAAGATATGGAACAAGTTACTTACCTGTAACTGTTGTTCTCCAGCATGGGTCTGGCATGGATTCACATGCTCATGAATATTCCCCGTCAGGCAGGGAATCCTCTGTAAAGAAAAAAAATCAGTTTCAGTTTTGTTTCTGAACTGTCTTTCTACTAGTAACAATCACTGGTCTCTGGGTCATACCGCCACCAGCCAATTACTGCCCTCTACCTAAGCCCCTCCTCTGGCAGCCATCTTCAGATATGGTAGCACGTAAAGTGGCAGTTGGACAAAGAGAAGAGCCGTAGAGGGGTAGGCGGGAAGGTTCGCATGTGAATCCATGCCAGACCCATGCTGGAGAACAACAGTTACAGGTAAGTAACTTGTTCCTTCTCCAGCATGTGGTCTGGCTTGGGTTCACATGCTCATGAATACAAGAATACATAGCAGTACCCACATGCACAACCACGGGAGGTGGCAAGGCTCAACATTAAGCATTATAACAACTCAACATTAAGCATCTCTTACCTCCTCACCAGGCTCACCTTCAAGCGAACAGGTTGCACAGCACTGCCTGGCCGACTCTGGACTCCTCCATGGAATCCCAGTCGATGCAGTAGAATCTTGTGAAGGTGTGCTTCGACCTCCACGTAGCAGCCATGCGGATGTCCAGCCATGTGGCCGTAGTAGCAGCTATCGTACTGGGTGAATGGGCTCTTGGACGGCTGGGCAACGATCAGTTTGCCAACCGTTGACAGTGCATGATGCAGCCGGAGAGCCATCTGGAAATGGAAGCCTTCGAGAGGGCCTTCCCTTGGTTCACAGGGCCAAAGTTCACAAACAACTGATGTCTTCCGAAAACTCTTTGTGCAGTCCGCGTAGAACTTCAGCGCACTAGTCACATCCAGCGAGTACAAAGTCCTCTCAGCCGGCGACAAAGGCGACTGGAAGAAAACAGGTAACACCAAGGGCTCGTTGAGATGGAAGTCCGATGGCACCTTGGGCATGAAAGAGGGGTGCGTCCTCGGCACTACCCTCATCTCGTGGAATGTCAGATATGGAGGCTTACAGGAGAGGTCCTGGATCTCTCCCACTCGTCGTGCGGAGGTGATGGCCACAAGAAAAGCTGTCTTCCACGATAGGAACTTCAGCGGTGCCGAATTCAGGGGCTCGAATGGCGGACCCATGAGCGTGGTCAGCACCACGTTGAGCTCCCAAGCCGGGGCCAGAGCCTTCACCGGCGGGAACAAGCGGAACAGTCCTTTCATGAACTCCTTCATCAGGCGGTGCGACAACAGCGACGACCGCCCCGGAGTTCTGGTGTAGCGGGAGATAGCCGCCATATGGATTTTGATGGAGGCATGTACTAGCCCTGCCTTGGCCAGCCACAGCAAGTACGGCATACTTGAGGGGCTGTGATCCGTAGAGGGTTGATCTTCTGTGCACGGCACCAGACAAAGAACCTCTTCCACTTATGTCCATAGCACTAAGAGTCGAGGATGCCCTGGCTTTTGCAAGAACTTCCTTGCAGCCCGCCGGGATAGCGTAGCCTCCGAAACTTAGTGCTGCAGGAGCCAGGTCTGCAGGTTCAGCGATCCCGGGTCGTGATGTAGGATGGCGCCTCCGTCCCTGGCAAGCAGATCCGCGTCTGTCGGCAGTTTGACTGGGGGGGAGGGGGACGGACACTGACATGTCCAGAAGGTCTGGGAACCATATCTGCCTTGGCCATGCCAGTGCGACGAGGATCATCCTGCACCGGGACCGTCTGAGTTGACTGATGAGTCGCAGATCGATCTGGGGATTGCCCCACCATCGGAATAGGAAATCCACTTGATCCTGCCGAAGTTCCCACTCGTGTCAAGAGCACAGCTCCCTGCTGAGTGAGTCGGCGACAGTGTTTTTCACTCCTACCAGAAACATCCCCTGGGCGACGGCCCAGTGAAACAGATCCTGCACATCCTTGGATAGGGCTGGGGACCTGGTGCCTCCCCGTTTCCGGATGTAGAACATCGTGGTGTTATCAGTTAAGACCCGTACAACTTTGCCCTTGAGGGACGGAAGGAAAGACCTGATGGACCAGAACACGGCGTGGAGCTCTAGGACGTTGTTGTGCAGGGACCTCTCCTCCGGGAGCCAAAGGCCTCTTGGCTGGAGATCTCAGGTGTGCGCTCCCCATCCTTCCAGGGAGGCGTCCGTCGTCACCGTTTCCTGGTGTGCTGGGGTCTGGAAGTCCTTGCCCGCCTCGAGATGCGCGTGGGTGCCCCACCACCGGATCGCTTGACGGAAGGTCTCATTGAGGGGGATCTTGTCTTGGAAGCTTACCGCCGCTTGCATCCAGCGAGCGTCGAGGAACACCTGCAGTGGCCGAATCCGCAACCTGCACAGACGCACGAGGTAGATGCATGATGACATCTTGTCGAGCAGGGACTTGATAGACCTCACCCTGGCTACTTCCATGGTCAACAGCCTTTGTACCTTGCCAGGATGGCCCTCGTCCTTTCCTCCAACGGTGAAGCCAATTGTGCCACTGTGTCGAGTCTGGCCCCTAGGAACAGGGCATCCTGCGACGGTTCCAAGTGGGACTTCGCAAAGTTGATCGGAATCCCAGAGTTCTGTGATCAGGCAGACAGTCTTTGCTCTGTGGTCGACAGCGAGTTATCTTGACTTTGCTCGGATGAGCCAATCGTCCAGGTAGGGGTATACGTCGATCCCCTGCAGTCACAGCCGCACCGCCACCGGTGCCAGGCACTTGGTAAAGACCCTTGGGGCCGACTTCAACCCGAAGGGTAGGGCCTTGAACTGGTAGTGCCGCCCTTGGACCACGAAGCGTAGGAACTTTCGATGTCCTTTGTGTATGGGTATGTGGAAGTAAGCATCCTCCAAGTCCAGCGACGATAGGAAGTCACCTTCCTCCAGCTGTCCCAGCAAGTGCTGAAGGGTAACCAGCCGGAGGTCCAGGATGGGCCGCCACCCGCCGGTCTTCTTTCGGACGAGGAAGTACCGCGAGTATACTCCGGAGCCCCGGAGCCTCTTTGGGACGAGTTCTATCGTGCCCTTTCTCAGCATGGCTCGTACCTCCAGAAGCAACTGTGGAACATGCTTTTCTTTCCTGGCCAAAGGTGGGAAACGGGGGCACTTCCTTTGGAAACCCATGGGCCGGGGCATCCAGCACCCAACCGTCAGAGATGGACTCCCACATGCCGAAGTTTGCCAGCCGGCCTCCCACCGGGGTGCTCAGGTGGGGGCCTGTTCAGTCCTGTTTCGCCGAGGCCATGCCACACTGGGCTCTTTGGCGATGATGACGGTATCCACCGGCCTTGCTGCGGCCTCTAAGTTTCCTGCGACGAGGAGCGGACAGCTTGGCAGTACGACAATTAACTGCCGCTGAATCCTTTGGAGGCACCTTGAGACTTGCCTCCGGAGGTTCGAAAGGACAGCCGTCACGGATGGAGAGTACACAAGGCCGGGGCCGTCTCAGTGTCCGCCTTTATAGCCTGCAGTGACTTGTCCACCGCTTTTCCGAATAGGTTGTTTCCGTCGAAGGGCATGTCCAGTACCCTGGTCTGCACGTCCTGACGGATGTCGGTGGCCTTGAGCCAACCGTGCCGGTGCAGGGAAACGCTGTTGCCTATCTGACGAAATCCTGTATCGGCGATGTCCATACTTACCGTGATGGCGTGGTCCCATGGCATCTGGCTTCTTTCCCTCGCTGTCCGGCGGGGAAGTGCAGGATGACGCCATTGCCCCTGCTGCTTTCTTCTTGGCTGCTGCGGAGACTACGGAATCTGGGGTCCGTTGTGCCCTGAGGCACGTAGGAACGGAGTCTGGGACCCGGTACTTCTTCTCTTACCGGTCTCTCTTCGCAGGGGCCGTGGACGGGTTCTTCAAAAGGGACAGCCCTTTGTCCCATATGTCGTCCAACAGCGGCACTGAGAGTACGGTTTTCCTCTTGGCTTCCCGTCGTTGGTAAAGACATCCCTCTTTCTTTTGTTCCTCGAGGCACAGCTGGAAAAGCTCAGAGGCCCTGGCAATCATGGCATGAAAGGAGCCAATTTCATTGGGGGGGGGGGGGGGGGGGGGGCAGAGCCCGGCCAGGAGGCGACGGGACATCCATTCTGTCGTCACCACCGTTTTTAGTCCACCGTCATCGCCGCCGTCTCCGTCCGCGTCTCGTCCCTCGGGGGAGGGGATGGGGGTGAAGGCTGGAAGGGAGGCAGATGATGGACTCGCCTCTGCTTACTCGGTGGGCTCCCCGACGGTCCAGGCGCCGCTGGATTGTCCGATGGGGGTAAGGGCTACCTTGTCCTTATCTCTGTACACAGGGTATGCAAAGCCATCAAGATTGCTCCTGAATTGTCCTTCGGCGTAGGCATCAGTTGCGACGGGAGCATCGGCTGTGGGATACTCCGTTTCCTCCATGGCTCGCCGTTCTTTGTCGGCTCCACCGTCGCTCTCTAAGTCCGCCTCGCCGGGATCCTTTCCATAGGTCCTGACCTCCTCAAACTTCCTGTCCAGGATAGCTTTGATGCCAGACAGCTCATCCACGGAGGAGGTATCTGAGTCCGTTAGGGCTACCGTGCCCCCCCTCTTTCTCCTCCCAGTGTTTCACAGGGGTCTTCTTGATAGGCAGGAAAGATGATTCGCTCTTGGGTGGCAGGGAAACTCTAGGCCCGAAGGTCGTCTCCACTGGGGTAACCTCCGCCGGCTTTGCCAGGGCCACCACAACTCCTTCAATCGAGGCCTTAGCCGGGTGAATCAGGGCCTTCATGACCTTGGCCGCGTCTGAGGCCTTCACCTTGGGGGGGAGGGGCCACCGCCTCGCCCCTCCTTGGCTTTCTCCGTAGAGATCGACTGGGGCTTCTCCCGAAGCTTACCTGGGTTCTCCGACTTCCTTTTCACTGAGTCGGAGCGTTGGCTCGTGGTTGACAGCGTCGGTGACATCGCGCCCTGCCTGGCAGCCGAGGAGCCCGAACTAACGGCGCTCCGGGTGCCCATGGACTTGTGGTGCTTTGCCTTTTGTTAGGCCCTTGTCGGCAGAGCGCCATCAAAGGTCTTGGAAGACCGCTCAGACTTCTTCTCACCTGCTGCTGGGCTCTTAGCCTCCAGCCAGTCAGAGAGTCGTTTACGACGGTCCTTCAGGGTTCGGACGGACATGTTCTTGCAGAACGCACAGTCCTCCTCCACATTAGACTTTTCGGCATGTAGGCAATAGAGGCACCGGGAGTGTTCGTCCTCCTTAAAGACGTTCTGCAGTCCACATCCTGGGCAGTTCTTAAACAGTTTGGATCCAGTAGGCGTTGAATCTCCTTTGTCCTGGGCCATGTCCAACTCGGGGTAGGCCTCAAAGGTCTTCCGGAATCCTCCAAGAAGGGGAATTCGACGAAAATCCACCCTTGATGGGCATAGAAATTTCCAAAACGGGTCCCCGTTGATCGGAATAAGAATCGGTGGAGCTTGAGGCCTGAATTGAGTGAAAAATAAGAGAAATACTCCTTGAAAAAACGCAATACGCAGTAAAAGTTCAAGAACTAAGCACAAGGACTCTACCAACACTTGAACGTGTCGTAAAAATCTGAAGATGGCTGCCAGAGGAGGGACTTAGGAAATGGGCAGCCATTGACTGGGGCAGTATGACCCAGAGACCAGTGATTGGTTACTAGTAGAAAGACAGTTCAGAAACTAAACAAACTGAATTTTTCTTTACCGAGTATTCCCAGCCTGACAGGGAATATTCATGAGCATGTGAATCCATGCCAGACCCCATGCTGGAGAAACAGAAAATCTTAGCCACCATGAAGCCCACTGCATGCTCAGAAAACATACTGCCGCCCAAAATAATACTAGCGAATGCAGACTGTCCAAAATAATACTAGAGATTGCAGACCTATTCACACCACTACTCATGAGAATCGTCAACACATCATTTCGGAACAAGGTAGTGCCCATGAAAATAAAGACAGTCACAGTCACCTCTCTAGTTAAGAAGCCCAACCTCGATCATCGAGAAACTACCAACCTAAGACCCATCACCAATTGCCATTTTATCTTGAAGGTGCTAGACAAAATCGTCACCTCCCAACTACAAGCCTACGTGCAGACTAACATATTACACCACCAACAATCCGGTTTCAGCACTGAAACGGAGATGTTGGATCTCCAGACCCACATGCTAAATATCGTCGACAAAGGGAAGACTGGACTATTTATACTACTTGATCTGAGCGCCGCTTTTAACCTCCTTGATCACAGACTTATCCAACGTGCTAGAAAAAGTCACAAATTGCTCAGAGAATACAATTGCATGGCTCATATCATTTATCTCCAAGAGGAAATCTAAAGTTCATTGGGGTGACAAATTCTCCTACGGAATTGACATTCTTTGCGGAGTCCCACAGGGAGCCAGCATATTGCCCCTACTGTTCAACCTTTACCTAAGACTACACTGTGAAGTCCTGGACAACATCAAGGTCTTTTTCGCCAATTACGCAGACGACACACAGCTTGTATTGGAACTAAGTGGAAACTACTCAGAGGATAGCAATTCAGTTACATCAGTATACAACCACATGAAATCATGGATGTATCAAAACTGGTTATGCCTTAACAGCAAGAAAACCAGCTAATGATCTTTGGCTCCCATCATGCGCGAGCCAAACTAACCCCTCAATAGGAATCTTTCCATATCAAGGACTTCTCAATACAGGTTGTAGAAAAGGTATGGCACTGGGTATGATCATGGAGGCATCTATGAGTGCTGATGCTCAAGTCGTGCATGTCACAAAGAAATGCCTATATCATCTTAGACTATTAAGAGCGATAAAGCCTTACATTAGTGAAGAGAACTATACAGCAATAGCCAGAGCAATTATACTACCGATGCTGGACTACGGAAACTCATTAATGCTTAGTGCAAATAAACAGTGCACCACAAAACTCCAACACATACAAAACAATGCCATCAGGATTATCAAGCAGAAACCCAAAACCGAACACATTAGTAATGACAGAAGGGAACGTCATTGGTTCAAAGTGTAAAACAGGGTCTTGTTCAAGGCAATGACGCGGATATATAAATGCCTTTATGGGAAAGCTCCAGCATACCGCAAAACAAAAATGTCCAGATATGTTCCAGGACGTTCATTAAGATCCGAACACAGAGGCCAAATCACAGGAGCCTCCCACAAAAGATCCAACAGAATGGGCAAGGCCTTCCCCATATCCGCAGCTGTCAAATGCAATAGTCTGCCTGTAGATCTAAGACTAGAAACCAACCTTTTGTCCTTCAGGAAAAAGCTGAAAAATAACTCCCAGAACTACGTCACCGTCTTTATACTGTCCCGTCTCCATGGTATTTCTCCTTGTTGTCTGATGTGTCTTCATGTGGCGCCTTGATGCCTGCGGGCGACCTGCGTGGTATTAATAAATAATTAATAAGCGTGTTTATGCTCATCCTGCCATTTAGTTTTGTGAGCCAGTTTTTTATTAAATAATTGTAGAAGTGCTACATATAGACCATGAGCACGAATTATCTCTGGATGCAACACATCTGCGGGGAAATTGTAATTGTAGGTTTAATTGGCTCAATAAGGAACAGTTTCGTTTCTAAACTGTCTTTCTCCTATAAACCAATCACCAGCTCTCAGTCATACCGCCACCAGCCACTGACTGCCCTCTACCTAAGCACCTCCTCTGGCAGCCATCTTCAGATTTGGTAGCACATAAAGTGGCAGTAGGACCAAGAGAAGAGCCGCAGAGGGGCAGGCGGGAGGGTTCGCATGTGAATCCATGCCAGACTCATGCTGGAGAACAACAGTTACTGGTAAGTAACTTGTTCCTTCTCCAGCATGGGGTCTGGCATGGATTCACATGCTCATGAATAAAGAAAACATAGCAGTACACACATGCACAACCACGGGAGGTGGCAAGGCTCAACAGAAGCAATCTCTTACCTCTTCACCATGCTCACCTTCAAGCGAACAGGTTGAGCAGCACTGCTTGGCCGACTCTGGACTCCTCTCTGAAATTCCTGTTGACTCACTCCCTGAATTTCCCGTTGACGCAGTACAATTGCGTGAAGGTGTGTGTCGACCTCCACGTAGCAGCCCTGCAGATGTCCAGCAGGGGCACACCAGACAGGAACGCCGTTGTAGCTGCAATCGCTGTGGTAGAATGGGCTCCCGGATGGCCAGGCAGCGGTCGGTTTGCCAACCAGTGACAATGGGTGATGCAGCCGGAGAGCCACCTGGAAATGGAAGCCTTGGACAGGGCCTTCCCATGGTTCACAGGACCAAAGTTCACAAAAAGCTGAGAAGTTCTCCGTAAACTCTTTGTGCAGGCCACAATAAACTTCAGACCTCCAGCTACATCCAGCGAGTGCAAAGTCCTCTCAGTTGGCGACGAAGGCGAAGGAAAAAACACAGGTAACACCAAGGGCTCGTTGAGGTGAAATACCGACGACACCTTGGGTATGAACGAGGGGCGATTCCGCAGCACCACCCTTGTCTCATGAAAAGTCAAGGTTGTCAACTTGGTCCTGCCGAAGCTCACACTCGTGGCAAGAGCCCAGCTCCCTGCAAGAGTGCAGATCCCTGCTGAGAGAGTCGGCGACTGTGTTCTTTACTCCTGCCAGGTGAAACAGAATGAGGTACATCCCCTGGACGACGGCCCAGTGCCATACGTTCAGCGCCTCTTTGGAGAGCGCTGGGGATCTGGTGGCCCCCTGTTTCCGGATGTAAAACATCATGGTGGTATTGTCCGTGAAGACCCTCACCAACTTGCCCTTGAGGGACAGCAGGAACGACTTGAGGGCCCAAAACACTGCCCGTAGTTCCAGGACGTTGATGTGCAATGTCTTCTCCGGCGGCAGCCACAGGCCTCTGGTGTGAAGACATCCAGTGTGAGCTCATCATCCTTCCAGGGAAGCATCCGTTGTGACTGTCTCCTGGTACGGGGGGCTCTGGAAATCCGTGCCCCCGGCGATATTGGAGCGCACGCCCCACCACCTTATCGCCCGACGGAACTACTCGTTGAGCGAGATCCTGTCCTGGAAGCCTCGGGACACCTGGACCCCACGGGAGTCGAGGAACTCCTGTAGAGGGCGCATCCGCAACCTGCAGAGCCGGAGCAGGTATATGGCATGACAACATCATGCCGAGCAGAGACTTGATCGTCCTCACTGTGGCGAGTGAGTGCCAACAGCTGTTGCACTTTGCCTAGGATGGCCGATATCCTCTCCTCCGACCGAGACGCCAGGCAGGCCACTGTGTCAAGTCCGGAAGCCAGGAACAGCGTGTCCTGTGATGGAATCAAGCAGGACTTTGCATAATTCACAGAGAACCCCAGTTCCGTAAGCAGCCAGATGGTCCTCGCTGTGTGGTCGATGGCGATGTCCTTGGACCTGGCACAGATGAGCCAGTCGTCCAGGTAAGGGTACACTTAGATCCCTTGCAGTCGTAGAGGGGCCGCCACCGGCGCTAGGCACTGGGTGGTGACTTGGTTCAGAGTTCAGTCCGAAGGGGAGAGCCTTGAACTGGTAATGCTTCTATTGAACGACAAAGTGCAGAAACTTGTGGTGTCGTTTGTGGATGGAGACGTGGAAGTAAGCGTCCTCTAGGTCCAACAACGACAGAAAGTCTCCCTCCTCCAGCTGGCCGAGCACGTGTTGAAGCGTGACTATTCTGAACTTCTGGGACTTTATATACTTGTTCAGTCGTCTTCTTTCGTATGAGGAAGTATCTTGAGTAAACTCCAGAGCCCCGGAGCCACTTTGGAACTAGCTCTATCGCTCCTTTCTTTAACATGGCCCTCCAGCAGCAGTTGAGGTATGTGGGCTTTCCTGCCGGGCTACCGGTGGTATTTGGGGATACTTTTGTTGGAACTCTAGCGTGTGTCCGTGGGCGAGAGCGTCCAGCACCAAACGGTCGGTGGAGATGGTCTTCCACACGCCAATGAAGTTCGCCAGCCGGCCTCCCACCGGGGTGCACGGGTGGAGGCCAGACGTCCTGGCCAGTTCAATTTTGCTTGGAGGTCGACGGGCCGCCTTGCCGTCCCCGACGACGATGGCATCCACACCCGAAGGCCTTGGCGCGGCCCTCGTCTGCTTCCTGGGTCGAGGAGCGTGAGGGCTGGCAGTAAGAGGAGGAGCCCCCGTCGAAACCCCTCGAAAACCGGCTAGAATTCCCTCCTGAGGAACGAAAGGACGGCCATTGTCGTCGTAGCGTGCCTGGAGGGATTCATCTACAGCCTACCCAAACAGGTTGCCCCCGTCAAAGGGCATGTCCAAAACCCTTGTCTGAACCTCCTGCCTAAAGTTGGTGGGTCTTGAGCCAGCCACGACAGAGAAGGAAGACGCCGTTTCCCATCTGGCAGAACCCTGCGCCGGCAATGTCCATGGCCACCATGATGGCTTGATCCGACGCCACCTCACTTTCGGATCTCCAAAGCCTCTACCCACTTGCCGTTGGGGAGGAAGTCCAGGAGCAGAGCCAGCTTAAACCACAGCTCCCGGTCGTATCTGGCCACGATATCGATGGCGTTGGCAGCCTTGACCGTCGTCGTCGCCGCCGCCGAGTAGATGACCTTCCTACCCATCAAATCCAATTTCTTCTCCTCGTTGTCCGGAGGGGTGGACGACGCACAAGACGTCAAACTCGACTATTTCTTCCTGGAAGCCGCAAGACCACAGAGTCCGGTGACGGTTGAGGGTTGAGACCGCAAGCACTTGGGTGCAGAGTCCGGCACCCTGTACTTCTTTTCGAGCCAGTCTCTCTTAGCTGGGGCTGTAGAGGGGTTCTTCATCTGAAATGAGATTCATCGTGAAACAGGGGGCAAACAGGGACCTAATTCCTCACCTTGTTTACCCCCGGTTTATCGAGGGATCTGATTTCTCACCATTTGTTCGGTTCTGGTTGCAGTTCCAACAGGGAGCACCTGAAAGTCATTGATATAATTTATTTAACTAAGCACTAACCTTATTAATCGAAAAGAACATGAGTGCACCTCCACAACCCCACGATCACGGGTAATTCGTTAGAACCAACCCTTCATCTCAAATATCGTCCAGGAGCAGGACCAAAAGGATGGTCTTCCTCTTCGCCTCCCGGCGCTGATATAAGAAGCCTTCCTTCTTTTCCTCCGGGGTGAGCTGGAAAAGCTCTGATTCTCGGGAAATCATTGCATGGAAAGATCCCATCTCGTCCTGAGGAGAGGTACTGGGCAGAGGCGACGGGAGGTCCCCCATAACGCCGTCGTCATCCGTGCCAGTCATCGCCGTGTCCGACTCAGTCTCCCTGGGGGGAGTGGTGGGGGGGCAGATGTAGGGGGGGGGGGAAGGGCCATAGAAAGGGGGACGATGGGTGGCATGGAGGCGGCAGGTGCCGCCTCTTCTTGGCCGGCGGTTCTTCCAGTGTCAAAAGGGTGCCCGGTACTGGCATCAAGGGAAGAGCAGGTGGAGGGTCGCTGGCATCCTCCTCTGTATCTCAGACACCAGCGTGTGAAGGGTCGAGAGGCTGTCCAGTGAAAGGTCTCTAGGCAGCATCTGGGGTATAAGGGTAGGGTTCGGGCCTTCGTCGTCACCCCTGTTGTGGGCCAGTCCCCGGCTTCTCCCTCATCGCCCTCATGGATAGTATGGACGGAAATGATCTCAACCTCAGACGAAGAAATGTCCATTCCATGAAGGCCTTCAACGCCCCTCCCCCCACCCCCCTTTGGGTCAAGAGGGGTCAGTCTAAGACTGAGGTCCGGCATCCTCTTCTCCAGGGTCTTCTCAACTGGCTTGTTCGAAGCCTCACTCCTGGGAGGAAGGGTCACCGTTGCCGGGGCACCCTGTGGGTCCGCCCCTACGGCCTATGAAAGGGACGCTGCCATTGGCTGGGGGCAGTAGGACCCACAGCTCAGTGATTGGTTTATAGGAGAAAGACAGTTTAGAAACTAAACTGAAAGTTTTTTTCTTTTACAGTGGATTCCCAGCCTGACGGGGAATATTCATGAGCATGTGAATCCATGCCAGACCCAAAGCTGAAGAAGATTGAAGTCCACCTACAACCGTTCTTGCCATTGGATATATTTAATTCTTCAGGATAGCACTGGTATTGTGGCAGAATAATCAGAGATCGTCAAGTCCAGGTTAGGTGTAGAAGTTCGTGATTGCTATATTCTTGATGTAGAGCATTACATTTCTTGGTCAAATTAAAGAAATTGCGGTGGCCACCAGGGGGCGCAGAAGCTTGCATGCTCTCCACGTAAGCTCCGTGCCTCGAGCCCCGTAAGGTGACCTGAGACCCCACTTGTCGGGCCCCCCCACGGACAAAAATCGAGTAGCAGCTGGCGGAACAGCCCCCCCTCCACTCGGTGAAATCCCGATTGAAATCGGTTGGGGGATTCCAAGATACGCAGAGAAGACACGGAACAGCCTCCTCAGCCCGGCGAAAGCGAAAGTGAAACAGCCGTGACACGCGCCGGCAGCGGTGTCTCACGCGGCCCTCCTGGAGGATTCTTCATACGCGCCCGCCGAGGACAGCAAAGCGCGCTCCACTCCTGTGGAGGAAGAGAGGCTTGAGACCGTCCCCCTGGTGAGCGAAGAGGACGGTCTAAACGTGTGCGCACCTCTCCGCCACCCGCTACCCTGGGAACTTGTCCCGTGCATCGTCACATGCAGGAGGGGTGCGTCGGCTCCCTCAACGGCAGGGACCCGAAGAGCACCCTCTCCCCCGTGCATACAAAGGACCACAAAGTGGGCGGATCTCCGCTCACCAGCAGACGAGCGGTCCGCGTTTTATTAAAATTCGCCACGGGGCCCACTCTGTGCCACGCTCGAGCGCTCCTCTGTGGGAGCGTAGGGAGGAAGTCTCACCACCCTGAAGGGATTCATTAGACACTGGGCCCTTTGTACCCCGCAACACAACGCACACACACGGATCCCTTAGTAAGTGCCTCTTCACCTCTGCAGTGTGTTGGGGGGCATCGTGAGGCTAATGCTTCTGCCACCCCGACATCTAGTGTATACCACGCAGAAAGACTCCTAGAGGCCCGGGATGGCCCACACATCGGTGGAACGGCGAACTGTCTCCCCAATACCCCGAACAGAGCCAGGTGGGCCCCTGCAAGCCCTATACCACAATAAGCAACACCAGCGACGAGTCCTGTGAGGAGCCCACCTCCAAATTCCGGAAATGCCACTGGACCCAAATTAACAACACGCTCAGGGCCGTGGAGTACGAAGCAAAGCATTCAGGCACTTCCCCACTCTTACTGATTTACTGTGGAGACCTGAGCGTTCAGCCCTCCTTGCTTCCACACACCTGCATTACCGTGTAGAGGGTAGGGCCCCCGAACCAGGGGCGTGTGCCTCCTCTAACTCAATACTCATCCTATGCAGGTACAAAATAAGCTTCCCAAATACGCCTATGTCCCACCTCCCCTGGCCCCTCACCAGACAATAACAATGGCTACAGATGTTGCCGGAGCGGAGGCCGCTGCCACCAAGGGAGACATCGCGGCACTGCTGTCCGAGATAAAATCTCTGCGATCCAACCTGGGCAGCAAGATTGATAGGATCACTCAAAGAATGGACGATTTTGAGGAGAGACTGGAGGGTGTTGAGAACAATCAGGCGTCCATTGATACCCTCGAAGCCCAAATGAACACGAGACTACGCAACATTGAACGTCGGGAAGATGAGATACGACTGAAAATTGACGATTTGGAAAACTGGGAAAGAAGGAATAACCTTCGGTTTTTGGTATCCCGGAATCTGAGGGAGAAACTGAAGATTCACTCAAGGACACGATACATAACATTATAAAGATCCTAATGGCGGACGAAGAGATGGACAAGCCCAAAACCGAACGGATCCACAGAGCTGGCGGACCCCCCGGTGGCCTGCGCTCGGTCCTTGCAAAGTTCCATCGATACCAAGACAGAAATAGGATCCTGTTGAAGGCCAGATCTAGGGACTCTCACATTGGGCGGTGCCTCGATCACCATTTTCCAGAATCTATCGTCGCTCACGTTGGCGCTCAGACACCTCTGCAGCCCCTTGACCAAGTGGCTCAAGGAGAGGGGCACGAGGTACCGGTGGGGATACCCCTTCTCCCTGACATTCGAACACAACAGCACGAAAATCATCCTGGGTTCCGAAGAAGAGATCAAGGACTGTATTGCAGATCTTCTCAGAATGGCCCCCAGGGGGGGCGAAGGTGGCGAGACCAATCAGGCGGGAGCACAATGGGAACTCCAGGGCCCCAGGAGAAAGAGAGTAAAAGGGCCCAGGAAATACAGACGTCCGAATAACACGCCTGAACAGGGAAAATGAGGACGGAATCTTCGATCCCGGCAGACTAATACACAGAATTTTGTGAGAAGAGTGAGTCGGACCGAGCTCTTCTTGGCAATCAATGGCGAGATCACCGTAAACAGGACGGTACCAAGAAGTAACAACCCCCCCTGAAGTAAGGGGGGAGACGAATATCCGAAGAAGAGGTCGCCCGACACACGTATAGTTATATTTTTGTTTTCCTCTCTTGATGTTACTGTTGAAATAAATAGAGTTGGGGAGGGTGGGGGGACGGGTTTGGGGGGCTCAATGATATGTGACTATGTTATACTTGAACGGGGCCGAGAGGCAACGGTCCCCAACTGGTGGTCCGATATTGGACATAACTTTTTCACCATGTCCGCGTCGGACGCCGTCCAAAGGCTGGAGACAGTACATCTCCAGCCCCTGGGTTCAGATGAACGCCTGGGACTCAGGAAGGGGGGGGGGTTGGGAGGGAAGGGTGAAGAGTTATTTTGGAATAGTAAAAGCACCGTTCAAATTTGTTTGCAACACCAACGTTGATGTGGGCCCTGCGGATCGAACAATTGTCTGGTCGCCAGTAGTGAAAGACACTCTGGAGACATTTGAAGATGGCATCCCTTGACAACCGCAAAGTGAGGGACTCACTCAGGGTTGCGTCCATTAATGTGAAAGGACTGAACTTCCCCACTAAGAGGTCATTAGTGCTCAGGGTATTCCGCAGGTCCAACATTGACATACTACTCCTTCAAGAGACTAAGTTCGCCAAAGGGGAAGAGTGAAGTATTGTCGGGAAGCGGGGAGGATTGGAGTTTTGGGGCTCGGGCCCGCTTAGAAAGGGAGGGGTGGGTATTTTGCTCAAGAACAACATCCAATTTGAGGTGGAAAAGACATGGTCTGATGTGGCCGGTCGGACCCTTATGGGGAAAATAGCCAGCGGCAAAGTGACTATTGCCACTGTATATGCACCTAACACTGGACAGAATGCATTCCTTCAGAAAGTGATCCCAAAATAATGTTGTAGGCCACGGGGCACGTCATTCTGGGGGGTGATTTCAACCAATGGGCTGATCCAGGTATGGATTGGAAACCAGGAAACCCGGAAACAAGAAATCAAAATAAAGGGGGGCGAACTGAACTTGCTGAGATAATGGATCTGTACAACATGAAGGATGTATGGAGAATAATGCACCCCGGTGCAGCTGGATACACTTTCTATTCGAACCCCCACCGCACACTTACACGTATTGACTACATATACCTCACGAACGACCTCACAACCACTGCACAACACTCAGATATTGTCCCGATGACCTGGTCGGATCATGATATGGTTTTGGTAGATATTTCCTAGGCGGCTCTACCCATCATGGGAGGGAAATAGCGGTGTAACGAAACCCTATGGAAAGACCTGGTCTTCAAGATGAACATGGAGACCGAAATTGAAGAGTACTTTAAAACAAATAATGATGGAGGGGTTTCTAAACAAGTAGTCTGGGAGGCAGGGAAGGCCACATGGCGAGGGGTCTTAATACGGGAAGGGTCTGCCAAGAAGAGAGAGGGGAAGATTATAGAGCAAAGACTTAGGGCAGAAATAGGCCAATTATAGGGGGAAATGAGGAGAGAACCTAAAGTGGACCCCAGAAAAATGAAAGCAGCCCAGCTAAAAAGGGAAGAACTGCGACTCCTAGAACACAACCAAGTGGTACGCAAACTGCAGTTCCTAAAACAGAAATTTGATGAGAAAGGAGACAAAGCGGATGCTTTATTAGCTGCCAGACTTGGGGAACAAAGAGCAGACCGTAGGGTCAATGAAATCATTGAGAATGCCACCCCCCCTCCAAACCCTCTGCACTATCCCAGAATCATTCGCCAATTTCTATGAGAAGCTTTACACCTCTGACATAACTCCTGGCCAACTGGATATATCCGCCTTCCTATCATCAATTAATATGCCCACAATAACGAACGCAGAAACTGAACTTCTGGACTCCCCAATTACTAAACAGGAAATCCAAGAGGCAATTAAAAGGCTAACACTAGGGAAATCCCCGGGAGAAGATGGCTATACTGCGGGATTCTACAAGACATTTGCTAAACAATTAGCCCCGTTCCTATCAGAACTATTCAACGAAATACTAGAAACAGGACTGGCCCCACACTCCTTTAAAAAAGCAATGATAACTGTGATCCCCAAAGAGGGTAGGGACCCTAAAAACTGTGGATCTCATGGTCCGATTTCCCTTCTTAACCTTGATGCGAAAATTTACGCCAGGGTGCTAGCGGCCAGACTAGAAACACTAATTCCCCACTTGGTCCATCCGGATCAAGTCAGGTTAATACTTTGGAGACAAGGGGCTGAGTCCATGCGCAAAACATTGCACCTTATCCACTTGGTCCGTGATCTCCCCGGGGACCCCGTCCTGTTGTCAATCGATGCTGAAAAGGCCTTTGATAGAGTGGAGTGGGAATTCTTGGGAGCTGTCCTGCAGAAAGTTGGAATAGGCCCTAGAGCTAGGAGGGGAATACAAGCAATATATACGTCCCCCACCGCATCGATATTCGTGAATGGGGAATACTCCCGTTGGTTTTAATTACAACGAGGGACTAGACAGGGATGCCCCCTCTCCGCGATCCTATTTGCCCTTCATTGGAACCCCTTGCACAAAAGATAAGAGCTGACCCTGTGATACAAGGGATCCGATTAGGCCCAACGGAATACAAAATAGCGCTCTACGCAGATGACATTCTCCTCCACATAACCAACCCCTCAGAGTCCATTCCCCAGGCCTTTAGACTAATGGACGAGTATGGACAACTTTCTAGCTTTAAAGTAAATAAAACAAAATCCACCCTATTCCCCCTTCAGGGAACCGCAGCAGAAAATGATCTTAAATTCCCCCCACTAGGTCTTAAATTGGAACACCTCACACTGCAGTATCTAGGTATACGGATCACTAGGAATCTGAATGATTTATTTGACGCTAACTTTCCCCCGCTCCTTCAGCGGTTCGCAGCAGATCTTATGAAATGGGGTAAAGTCACGATCTCCTGGCTTGGCCGAATCAACGCGGTTAAGATGACGTACCTTCCCCGCTTCCTGTATCCCTTCCAAATGTTGCCAATCGAAATACCCAAAGGGTTCTTTATCGAGGCTAAAAGAATCATGATGAGATTTATATGGCAGGGAAAGAAAACAAGAATTTCATACACCACGCTGACGCTTCCCAAGGACAAGGGAGGGGTTGGGCTCCCCAATATCAGATCATACTACAATGCTGCCCAGTTACAAGTCTTGATCCCACACCTCAGAGAACATCAGAACCTCCAATGGGTCCAAATGGACAACCACTACTTTGCCCTGGCCACAGTATCAGAATGGCTATGGACCCCACACAAAAGGGTACTTCGGAAAATCAAAGGTCATCCTATATTGAGCACGATATGGAGCATATGGCGACCAAACAAGGAGATGCACAAAATTACTACCTGGCCATCCCCGCTCAGTCATCTATGGTCCCCGGCATAAACAATCACGTACCCGACGTGGGTAGATACCAATCATGGTATGAGGCGGTTTTGGAGAGAGTGGGCCAGCTCCAGAGGAAGGACTCCTACATCACTCTGCCGGAACTGACTGAGGCATTGGGCATAGGAACAGTATCCACATTCCAGTACATTCAACTGAAAGGGGTCCTAACAAAGGCAGAATGGAAGGACAAATTGAACAGAGACTTGACCCCATTCGAGAAGATTTTAGACTCTAAAACGAGATGAAAGGTCTCATATCACTGATGTACCAGGAACTGATAGCAGCGGGAGACGGCTCCATGGAACCCTTGAGGTCCAGGTGGGAAAAGGACTTTGGGGAAGACATTCACCCCGAGCAATGGGATATTATGTGTAGAGCTGTTTCCAGAACTTCAGTCTCCTGCCAATATAAACTGCATGCCATCCAGCTCTTGCACAGGTGGCAATACGATCCCCTCAGTTTATCCAAAATGTCCCAGACAATGAACCGGACATGCTGGAGGAATTGTGGTCAAACGGCTAGTTACTGGCACATGTGGTGGGGTTGCCCGCGCATCAAAGTATTTTGGAACGAAGTGCTAGGGTGGATCAAGGAAATATATGGCATCCAAAGAGACACTGACCCCTACCTTGTGCTTTTTGGCTTAGAAAGGGACGAAGACGAGTGGACCAGAGAGAAGGGCTTGACCCCCCCCCCCCATTTACTACTTGCCGCCAGGGCTCTCCTGGTGATCACATGGAAATCTGTAGTGCTTCCTGGAGCAAATGAATGGATTGCCCTAGCCACAAATATCTACCTAATGGAAACTATAACGGCTGTTCTCCACGGAAAAGCCGCCGAATGCGAAACCGTATGGATGGACTTTAAAAGCCAACACCTAACAACAGAAAATGACTCCCAATCGGATGAGCCTGAGGAGTCCTAAAGGAAACCCAATACCCAAGCAGCAGCAATGGAATAATCTTCAAAATGAGTGAACATTGTGCGGCCAGACACCAGCGGCACGAATATTGCCCTATCAACGTTTCTACACCTCGACAATGAACAATGGATCGGTGCTAAAACACGAGAGGGAGGGGGAGGGGGAGGGGAGAGGGGGGAGGGGGGAAGGGGAAGTTCCTTAGTTTCAAGATACACACCTCAACTGAGAACTCAGATAAATGTTTAACATCGCAAGCTGACATTAAGCCTTCTGTTTTCGTTATGTAGTCGAATATTGTGAATGGTGTATCATTTGATGTGTACTTTGGTTGTATGTTTCTTTCTCTATGTTCATGATAAAACCAATAAAATTAATTTTTTTTAACAAATTTAAGAAATTGCGATCAACGTAGATGTAATCAATTAAGGCAGATTGTTTGCCTCTGTTCCAGGTGTTGGATGGAGGGATGTCTTCTGGCATGGAGCCATTTATCATGCCAAATTGTCTATCATCCATAAGCACGTTCCATCGTTTCGCCAACTTCAAGATTCGAGAGCCTGTTCTAGGGAGGCAATTGATAAGATCTCCCGCAATAATCATACAGTCAATTGAGTTGTCCAAGTAAACGGTTTCAAGCATTGCTTCTAAATCATGTATGAAGTAGTCATCTTGGATACTTGCATGGTTCCAATAAGCATTTATAAGAGCCACTGTTTGATGTTGTAATTTTGACTAATTGCAGAAACATGTTCGGTGATGCCCAAGGATGTATTTGCAAGCCAGAGATTATTTTTACGCTACTAGCAGCCCTGCCAGGGGTCTGCCTCTGGCTAGTGTTTTAGCTGGAACTTAGGTTAGGGCACAATTGTCCCATACTGGAGGCACAGTGAGCCAGACCTCTTGGCGGTACTACAATGTCAAAACTGTTCAGCGGGTTTAGAATTATGGATGAGAGGTGTTTATGTTCTCTAGTATTCCAAGATGCCAAGCTACTACTACATTCTGACTTTGTCTCAAGTTGTTAATTTGAGAAAAATGGGCATAGCGCAATTGCTCATAGTTTGTACTTCCAGCGAGGTCTGAAAAGGTCTTTGTGACCATGTTATTTTTAAAGGTGGTAGATTTTGGCTAATATTGTCTTGCTCATAGTTCTTATTTGGGGCTTCAACCAAGTTTTCGTTGTCAGGTGCTGATTGATGGTATAATAAGAAATCCATATTGAAGAGAACTTCACAAGCTTGCCAGATGAGATTGCTTACAATACCCGATTACAGCCATAGTTTCACAGTGGATGAATCATGTTCATGAATGAACTCCATTTGCGCAATATCACCAGATGTTAGGTCTTCCAATAGTGGGATATCTCCCAAGATGTTCAGAATGCTGGTCCTATTGAAGTCATAGATTGGAAAAGTGCCACCTCTACATTGTAGCATTAGATGGTGATGCATCTTGTGTATGGGGTCTCTATTTGCGACTCTGATTGGCTTAGGGTCGTTTCTGGACGGGAGAGCCATTTGTTGTTTTACTGGCTAAGAGTTTGGGTTTTTACAATTTTGTTTAGGATTTTCAATAGTTCTAAATTTGGAACTGGAGGGAGGCGCATTTATATGGGCAGCAAAAAGCGCCACCGATCTGGCTATTTCCTTGCGTCTCTGTTCGAGTGTCAAGTAGTTGTAACCTACATTCTGTAACGGAAGAGCAGCAATTTTGGATGAACTTTAAGATGTCACTGCAGGTTGCAGTGTAAGTGGTGAGGAATTTGCATTTTTAGAAGAGGAGAGTTTTCCACCGCTTTTACCAAATCGTCTAACGGCGCATATGCCAAATGAGCAGATCATTTAGTCGACTGGGGTTTTTCAATTTGCGTTTTGCAGGGTGTTTTTCTGCTCAGAGTTATGTTTGGTTTTCGTGCCTCTAAGGATATTCATACACTGCTGTGGTAAATTAAGATGTCCGAACTCTATGACTTCAGGAGCCATGCTGGCAAGTTCATTCAGTGTGGCTGAGGATGCACGGTTCCCTCGTGTTGGGTCAATAGGTGGGTCTGACAGGAGTTTGATGGGATCGCACATCGCCAGTTTGCGCAGATGCTGATACCATGGCTGTCTCGCCCACATGGGAGCAACTAGGATGAATGGCATCTGTTCTTTGTGAATCTTGTTCACTATCCTGCTCATTAAGTCGGGGGGTTTGGAGGGGAATCGAGGAGGGAGGGAAGTGTAAGCACATTTTCCTGACCAGTTTATCCATATGGCGTTCCCCTTGGAGTTTGGTTGGGGGAACCTGGACGCGAAGTCTGAGCATTGCTTGCTTTCTCCTGTAGCGAACAAGTCTAGAGTGGGGTAACCCCACTGAGATAAGATGTGGTCTAGGACACTTGGGTCTAGTTGCCACTCGTGTTCCTCTGGTAGGGGATCTCTGGTCAGAGAGTCTGATATAGTGTTGAGTACTCGTGGAACATGTTGGGAGGATAGGGACATCCCCCATCTGAGTGCCCATCTCCATATTTTCTGCGCCAGCTTGGACAGATTTGGAGAGTGTGTGCCCCTTTGTTTGTTTACATAGAACATTGCATTGGTGCTGACTGTTAGGATTTGAACCGACTGGTTCATAAATTGCGCTTCGAATGCTTCAAGTGCTTTGAATACTGCTAGTAGTTCCAGCAGATTGATGTGGTTCTGTGCTGTGATACGAGTCCAAAGGCCATGTTATGTGTGGTGTAGGTAATGAGCCCCCCCACCCGGAGAGTGATCCATCTGTTTTAACGATCGCTTGCACTTCCGGTTCATGGAAGGGCTTTCCCTTTAACAGGGGTTCCTTTGTCCACCAGCATAGGTTTTGCACTAGTGTTGGCGAAGCAACCATTAGATCATCCCAATGACCGCTTGCCCGACACCACTGTTTCGCCAACCACTCCTGCATTGGGGACATGCGCAGACGTGTGTGTGGGACCAGGTATATGCACAAAGTCATCATGCCTAGTAAATGCTTTACGTACGCTTATCTGGAGATCGGCTTGATACTGAGGTATTTGCCAAAGTATGTTTTGCACTCTTTCCATAGACGGAAAGGCCAAGCCTGCTCTTGTGTTTAAGACAGCTCCCAGGAACTGTTTCGTTGTATTTGGTACAAGCCTTGACTTTTCAGAAACCCAATTGGAAGAGAAGGTCTATGGTTCTTTGCACATTTAGTTTGCAAAGATGGGGCGATTCCCCTGTGATCAGCCAGTCGTCCAGGAAGGGGTACACTGGGATTGCCTCACTGCGCAGGTGCGCTGCCACCACCGCCAGTACCTTGGTGCCGAAGCTACACAGAAGGGTAGCACTTTGAATTGGTAGTGCTGGATTGTCATTTTGAAACGCAAGAGTTTGCTGTGCTCGGGGAACATTGAAATATGAAAATAGGCATCTTTCATATCCAGTGTTGCCATGTAATTTCCCCGTTGTAGCAGGGGGATTATCTCTTGTAGCGTTGTCATGCAGAATTTTTGTGGCTTTACATAAGTGTTTGCAGGGCGTAAGTCTAACACTGGGCGCATAGTTAGACATTTTTTGGCAAAAGGAAGTAGGTTGAATAAATACCCTTGTTTACCTCGTTGGACGGTAAAATCTCTATGGCATCCTTGAGAAGCAACGCGTTGACTTCGAGAAGGTTGAGCTGTTCTTCCTTTGTTGTCTTTCTTTGGCACGGGGATGGTTTTTGGAGGAGCTCCACACAACAACCTCGCCGCTACTGTCGATAGCACCCACTTGTCCGTGGTTATTCCCTCCCATGCGTGGGTGAAGTGTGAAATCCGTCCCCCTACTGGGGAGGGCATGGGAAGGGACCTGTAGTGGGCTGTCATTGCTTGGGAGGTGTTCCTCCACCTCTAGAAGTGGAGGACCTCCCCCAGCCGCAGGATCTGCGCTGGCCTCTCTGGTAACCCTCTGACGCCTGTCCTTGGGTTGTTATTCCAGGAAGAATTTTGACCTTGTCCATAACCGGAGCCTGTCTGGGAATTTTGGCCACTAAAGCGGCGAAAATTGTTCTCGCCTCTCTGGCCAGGTGGCTTATTAGTTAGTTTGCCGAGGGACTTGACGGTGTCATATTCCTCCTTGGCGGACATAAGGGCGTCCTCTACCGCTTTGCCGAATAAGACTGTTGGTTCCACTGGCATGTTAAGTAACGTCGCCTGTGTCTCAAGCTTAAAGCCGGACTGGTGAAGCCAAGCATGGTGCTTGATTATGGTTCCTTCAGCAATTATAAGGCCTGCATTATCTGCAGTGTTGAGGTTATTCTTGAGGTTGTAGCTGGAAGTAGCTTTGCCTTCAGCTGATACTAAGGCAAGTTGAGACTTTAAAGGCTCGGGAGCAGAAGCTATTAAGGTAGATATTTCATTCCATTTATGGCAATCATAACTTGCCAACAGTGTAAAATTGTAGGCGATTCTAGCTTGAAACACTGCCAAAGTCGCTACCTTCCTTCCCACGGTATAGAGCATCTTGTTTTCCTTGTCCGGAGGAGCCTCTGAAGAGGCTAGTGGTGTCCCTGCCCTTTTACGGGTAGTTGTGACCACCAGCGAATCCGGCTTAAATTGGCCACTGATCTAGAGCGGTGTCAAACGGCGCTGGGCGAAAAAGCTTCTCTACCCGTGGGTTTACTGCCCGCGTTTGATTAGGTGTCTCCAGTGAAGGTTGGATTCTTCTCTGGACAGATTTAAAAATTGGGATGAATTGGGTGGCAGCTTTTGTGTTTCCCAAAATATCCTCCACAAAGTCCTTGTCTTGCTGAGTCACTTGTCCCAGGTGTGACAAACCAGTGTGTTTTGATCTTACAGCCTATTTTGACGAATGATGTCAATTCTCGGTAGTGGGATGGACCTCCGCCTCGTCTGCCAACGTTCGGTCGATGTTGTTCTATGGGTGGCGTCCTTTAGTTTCAGGGCCTGTCATGGAGCGATCGGGACCTCGAGTGCCCAGCGGACAGGGAATCTGCAGACCCCCCCCATGATGCCGTATCTGGACATTTGGTCGACGGCACTGACTCTTCGCCCCGGGAAGTGTTTTAGTGGAAGTGCTCTTGCCACCGGGTGTCGTCCCTGTAACAGAGCCGCCGGCCTGTCTCTTGGGGTTCGTGGCTTGCACTTGGGAACTTGGCTGTTCCCCGTCGCCCTCTCCGTCCAAAAAGATGGAAACTCTGCCGTCACTGGAAGCTCCCTCCACGTCAATGGTGACCTCGCCCTGCATTGTGTGATGGACCCAGTGCTTGGTTCTACGGTCTTTAAGAGTCTTGGGTTTGAAGAGCTTGCAGGCTCGACAATGCCCCTTGTCGTGGTTCAGACACAAGTTGCACACTCTGTGTTTGTCATTCCACAGACATTGATATTACATTACACACAGGGCACAATTTAAACAGTGTTCTATCCATGTTGGGAAAGGCAGCCGGGCGAGAAAGGGAATCAGTGGGAAAATGCACTGTACAATGACCGCCCCCACTCTCTCTACTGTAAGGGCATATGGCCAGTGGGCCTTCCAATGCCGAAAGAGTCAGTCGAATCTTGAATTCGTCCAACGGCGCTGTCTTTTACACCGTGTCGATGAATTGGTCAAAGTCGGAAGGAAAAGGATAGAAAGAGTAAACTATTTTTTAACTTGTCATAAGCAAATGGCGTCAGCCGAAATTGAACTCTGCGATAAGCGTCCACTCACAATGGTGGAAAAAAACAATCTGAGGGACCTCAAAGCATGAAGGACCATGGGTACAGTGGACGTCACACTAGGGATAGTATTACTGGCACGCCCTGTCGACGTCCCTTTTCGAGTTTCGAAACAACTGTAATACTTTGCAGCTTCCACTAGATGTCGGCCTATGCATAGCATGTGATCTAAGCAGATTCCACAAGCCTCCGAAATAATGATATATTCACTCTTAGCGAGTGCTTCATGATTTGTTAAAGTTCATATTCATCCAATGGAGTTGTTCATTCCAAGTAGTTTCCTTGCAGCAGGAGCTGTGGTGAGGAGCAGGGGTTCCAGCCAAACAGCACTTAGAAACAGCACTTTGCAAATGCGCGTAAATTAGCTTCTATCAACAGAGAAAGAAATGTCTCAGTGCTAGTATCTCAGTAAGACTGTTCATCTAAAGAACCTGCACTGTTTTCTACAAGAATATCCACTACTCGGCCTAATATATTTTTCAAGTTTCCCTGTTCCTGAGCTATAGCGGAACATAAACTGAATCCTGCATCTATAGTCACAGCAAATGAGTTCAGGCTGGGGTTAAATGAAAGGAAATCGCTTAATGAATATAACGAAACAGATGAATTGCATTAACAATCTGTTCCCACTTCAAATCTTTCACTCATGCTTGGATTTAAAGATCCAGAGTAGCAGAGAAGGTAATGGATGCAATGTTAATGTCTTTAAAATGTAGGATAGCTACCTAGCTCACCCAGCTAGTTTGTATGTCATTGGGTTTATGTAAGTTTCTGCACAAGTTCAAAAGTGAATGGTTATCTGTACCCACTGATATCATGGGAGAGCTTGTCAACGGCAAGGCGGCTCAGGACCTTGCTCACCAGACTCCGGAGGGTTGCGCACTGAGAGGGTGTAATAGCCAGTCATTTTCCCTTTCCCCGGAGCACTAGCCTTGAGAGAAGGGGCCTTTTGTTTGGGCCTGTAATTCTTTTTTTGACTGCCCCCATTTTGTACATGAACCCGATTAAGATCTGAACGCAGTGTTCTACGTGCATAAGTCCGCAGCAGCTTCACCGCATTAGATATCGCTCTCATTTAGCACACCATTGATGTAGACAGCAATTAGTTCAAATATCGGTTGTAAAGAGAGCACTGGCTAGTTAGCACTACATGCCCTAGATCGGTCTTGTATCTCTGTAGGTGCAGAATAGTGCAATATCGTACACTTCATACATCTAACTTCACAACCTAAAAGTCTCTGGGGCCAAATATAAGGAATTAGATGGTTGCCACATTCACTTTCCTCTGTTTCACTTGTCAGAATCTGCAACGTGCAGACGTTTCCAGGGCCCAGACATCAGACGCCACACGCCAAACACCTAACAATCCAGCGCTCCGCTTGTAGAGTGGGTGTTTGAAAGATAAGCCCCTCCTCTTGTCAGCCACAATGAACGAAAGACTTATGAAGACCAGGCAGCAAAGCAAGTACCAAGTCAGCATTTCCCCCCAAACACCTAACACTCCAGCAAAGTTTACAGCTGACAACAGACAAGTTACTACACAGAAGCCAGACTTGCCTCCAGTTTCCATCTTCCAAAGTACTCATTCTAGGTATATGCGTTGGGGTCAGCATGCAGCCTGAGTATCTGCTTTCCTCTTTGTGTAGGCTCAGCGTGCTGCCTTGGAGCTGGCAGCATAGAATAACAGATATGCTCATTTATCTATATTTATAAAAGTGTCTGGGTTCGTGGCTTGGCGAAGCGTTGTTCCTTAAACAGACACGGTTTCACCAAACTGCACCAAATATTGCATAGTTACCCGTTAAAACCCGCCAGACAATACTGGCTCAATGACATTTGGACATGCAACCCTGTTCCCCGAGTTTCAGCAAAAGTAAAAATGTGTTTGTGGGTTTGTGGCTTTGTGAAGCGTTGTTCCTTTTACAATTCCACACCGTTTCGCCAATCTGCACCAAATTCTGCATAGTTACCGGTTAGGACCCTCCAGACATTACTGGCTACATGACATTTGGACACCTTACCCCTTTCCCTAGATTTCAGCACCTTCATACATGAGACGGATGCCTGAAATCGTCAAAACAGCAATGTGGTCATGTCCTCAACCTTAGAATGCACGGTTTGTGTGACATTTGCACTGCAATGCACCACAACAAACTGCACAAGCCAGGGTGAGGCATCCGTTGGGGAGAGGGCACAGTAGGCCCCAATATGCAGCAGCACACCAACTCCTGCCTCCTCCTGCCCCCAACATCTGCTCCAAGGTATGTCAGCCAGCCACACACTCCCATCGTCAGTGCAGTTTACTTCAGAGTGCAAAGCACATCAAGTGATAGGTGAATCCGAACAGCGACCTACAAGATCATGGATTTTCAACAAGACAAGACTGTCCACAGAACCCAGTCAGAGAACAGGTACTTTTTGCTAGTCTTTCTCTAAAATCATGTTGCAGTTAGTATGACATGAAAAAATTACAAGCAATTAATCATTAGTGTATTGTGAATTGTGATGCAACACTGCTTGATTTAAACCTTGCAAGGGTCACAAGTAAGCCAGAGGGGGGAGGAGGGGTATAGTCAGCCAGCAGGAAAACTGTCCCACTGGGAAGTCAATGCCAGAAGGGGACCCAGGGCACCTCACAACGAGGTTTGGGAGGAGCAGTTAGTCACTTAGGTTTTCAGGACAAGAAAGAAAGGCGAGATCCCACCGCCCCCAACCCCACCCCAACCTTTATCGGAGAAAGATGTTACCTGGGGGCGCAGAAACTGCAGGGAGGAAGAGTACTGCAAGGAGAATCAGTCCACCCAGGAAGGAGGTCTGTAACAAACAAAGCCAGAGCCCAGTAAGTATTCAACCATTAGGGATATGCAGGTTACAAAGAACACAACACAAAGACCAGTCAGTATGGCTACACCATAATCTTCAACAGTGGTCTTCAGGTGAGTTCAGGAACGGATCAGAGGAATGCAGAGTGTCTCCCAGAGGTAACGCATTCACTC
Organism: Ambystoma mexicanum; assembly: GCF_040938575.1. Taxonomy (NCBI): domain Eukaryota; kingdom Metazoa; phylum Chordata; class Amphibia; order Caudata; family Ambystomatidae; genus Ambystoma; species Ambystoma mexicanum. Next base: position 128,728,700 of record NC_090927.1, read on the forward strand.
AGAGCCTAGCCTAAGCCAGCTCACCACTCAAGGTCAGGCAGCATGTACATGTTTGGAAGGCCATCCATTAAGGGCTGGCCAGATACAAAGGCTAACCACACAGGTACTCCTACATAGAATGCAGAATGGTTATGTCTGGGGGACTTTAAACGAATTTGTGCTTGATTAACCAAAGGTGCATGTGGACCATAAAGAAAAACAAGGGCCACAAAACAAAATGGCTTGGAACTGACCTTAATTACATTAGTACTGTAATGGCCAACGTGTAGATGCATAGCACTACTAATGCAGTAAAAGTGGCACAAACACGGTTATAGCCAAAATTAAATCACAGTTGCCACAATATTGGCATGTAGGAACCCAAACGTACTCGTAAGGGGACGTTTATCCGGCTCAGACACAATCTTTAAAGAGGCCAGAGCACTGATCCATCTCTTGAGTAACGGATCAGTCTCTAAAGGTCAGGATGTGGCCAAGGCAAAGTCTGTGGTGATCATCAAGATGACGCACAAGCAAGATGCTATTTTGCGTTGTGAGGCCCTTAAGGACCGGAGAGTTTCCTGGCACTCATCTATGTCACTAGATATAGGCTTGCAAAGCCCTTGGGCAAGGCCCTGTGCATAATTTATGCAGAAGAGACCACAGGGAAATATATCGGACAAGGCCCATTGGATGTTGACAACCTAGAAAAGAAATCTCAGGAACCCACAGTGAAAACGCTGGTAAGAGGCACTGATGGGTCTTCGGCGGGTCTATCAGTAGGAGACCGAGGTAGGCCAAGCAAAGATACGTTTTTACAGAAGGTGGCCTTTATTAGCAAGATTTTCAACATGGAACATCTTGGGTGAAATACCTACAGGGGCTTACTATCGGAATCTATAAATGATTTTTTTTTTCCCATTGGGCCCTGTGTGTGCCTGTTTCCACCCACCGTTCCGTCCAAGCCTGTGTCTACTGATTGGTGCCGGACCAGGAAGAGCCTGCTCCGAGTAGTGCCTCCTGAACCCAAGCAACCAGGTCTCACTCTTATATCCACGGCCTCAGGTGCATGAAGGGGTGAGATTTATTTTGTTGTGCTGCCCTAGCCCTTCTGTGGCTATCTTTTTCCTTGCTCTCGATCTTAGATTTCCATTTTTGGTCTGCTCCGTTTTGCTTTTTCCCCTGTGTGTGCCTGTTTCCACTCACCCTCCCTTCCAAGCCAGTGTCTACTCCCTGCTACCACCCACTCAGCCTCTGATTGGTGTCTGGCCAGGAAGAGGTGTCTCTAAGCGGACCACAACAGGGCATCCTTGCCCAGGCAGTCATTGGCTAAGGATCAGAGGCAAAGGGCAGCTCCCTACAAAGCAGCTCCTGGTTGCCTGGGACGCCTCGATGCAGACAACCTACAGTGACTGATAAGAGAAGTGTGGGTGGGGAGTACATCCCTAACTGTACTCCAGAAAAACCCCACCACTCTTATTACCCAATATCTTATATCCACCTGCATCTAGCCTAATTGTACAGCTTGTATTTCATTGCGCTCCCTACATTGAATCTAAGTGGATCCTTATTATGGCTCTGCCAAAGTTGAAACTATGTGGTTTTGCAATACACTGCCAAATAGGGGGTAGCAAATGTGACGCACTTCGATGGATTTTTGAGTTTAGGAAATGTGACGCACTTGAACGGATGTTTGGGGGTAGAACAAATATTGCAATTAGATGGATGAATTGCTGAAAGCCAAAGGAGGAGCAGGAGCTCCGTGCACCACTGCACCTACCTCAGTGTCCCAAGTAGGTAAGCTGCTTACCCACAGCTTCCTGATATTATTAGCAGCCTGATTGTCATTCGCGCACCTTGCGCTGTAATCCCATCTATCTGCAGTAACAGCCCGCATTTGCTTTTCTTTTATTACTAACGTACTTAATAGTACGCGCACCGTGAGGAAAATGCCTATTTAACACGACCGCCACTGATGCACACGAGGAAACTTTCATGCTAAGATGGAAACTTCCATGCTAAGATGGCCGCCCTGCCTCCTCAACTTTTTGGTATGGCCCAGCCAGTCCAGCCAGCCCACAGTGCCATCTGATTGGCTACAGCTGCATTCTTGGTAGCCAATCACGCACCATAGGCGAGAGCCGGCCCGCCTCCCGAAAGGCCCGTGACTGCAAGGCCATCGCCTGTCCCAGCCTATCCTGAGCCGTCCGGACCGTCGGCCAGGCACGCTGCCCTAACAGCCCCTCGCCATGTGAGTACAAGAGTTCAATCTACACTGCTAATCCAGACACCCTGCATTGTCGCCCCAGTCTACCGAATCTTCACCCTCTAGGACCACAAGAGCCTGCAACGCTATACCTATCCCTAGACCACTGCTCATCTAAGACTCTCTGCACGTTACTCCTTGCATTGCATGTGATATGCCCAACATATTACCATTGTTACATTGTATATGGCTGTTACTGCCTGCAAATTGCTTGTCTCACCGGTACAATCACTACCATGACCAATTTACAATGATCTACACGCTCTAGGAAGTGCACTCACACAATCTGCTACATACAACTGCCTACATACAGTCCCGTAGACTACTCTATGGAAACTGAAATTTTACCTATACTTATTGCACCTAGTTTATACTGTGATTTTGAAATTAGGTGAACCCTAACTGTTGAATTTGCATATTCCTGTCTGCACACTGCATTTTAGCCGATATTGTGATTTTTTAATTAAGGTGAACCCTTACTATTGAATCTGCACCTTCCTGTCTGCACATTGCACCTGTAGCATATACTGTGATATTTGAACTTAGGTGAACCCTAACTGTTGAATTTGCACCGAAACTGTTGCATTTATGAACTCAGGTGAACCCTAACTGTTAAATCTGCACCTTCCTGTCTGCAGATTGCATTTTTTAGCCTATACTATTATTCTTTGAATTTAGGTGAACCCTAACTGTTTTAGCCTTTACTGCGACTCTTGAATTCAGGTGAACCCCCACTATTGAACTTGCTAGCTGGCACCCAGCACTCAGGATGCTTACCTTTGATTGAAGTTCCAGTCTAGGTGGTACCCTACGTGACCATTGCTGTTAACCCATAGGCTGCTCACTAGTTATAGCAGTTGCTAAACCTATATACTGCTTTTAAATCATAGTCGCATCTAGCCTTTAGTCGGCCTCACGGGACTGTAGTATTCAGTATATCCACTGTGGCACCTAGCCCATATGCAAGCGTCTAGTCCCTACTGTATCTAGTACCAGCATGTTCCCTTCAGTGACTAACCAGACTATCTACACGATAGTCCTTACTCTGAGCACCACGTTCTACATTATAACACTCACCACTCCCAGGATACTGGCCACTTTGACCTCCACTACCTTGCTCAACTCGTCCACTACATCATCCACAGACATTATACACTCCATAAACCACTACCCAGGCAAGCCCTGCCCAACTACGGATAGGAACTTACGTCTTAGAGCGAGACTAGCCAAAATATATGAGCCCCCATTAGGTCTCTCCCTATCTCCCCAGGACCAAGGACTCTAAGCACGCCCTTAGCTCCCTATCACGGTCCTAGGCCTACAAAAAGTATAGCCAAGTACAGTAAACTACAAACTCCCCAACCGACTACACTAACTACTATGAGCCCCCAGATAAAAGGAGCCCTAATAAACTCCAGATCACTGGTAGCACACGCTACGGAAATAGCCGATTTGATCCTGAAAGATGACTTAAACTTACTTGCTATCACCAAGACGTGGCCAGGGGTGGACTGGGAAGCAAAAGAGGCCCTGGAAATATTTTTCAAAGTGGTCCCATGCTATACATTTTCAGCAAGCGCAACCCTTTTACTATGGGAATACTTGAAATTATCACACAAAAGAGGCACAGGGTGCAAAGGCCCACTGGGAAATATCCAGAGTTCCCCATGGGTTTAGTCCACCCCTGCCCAGGGTGCAGAGGCCTAGGCCAGTCCACCTCCTGCTCCTGCTCAGGGTGCAAAGGCCCACTGGGAAATCTCCAGAGATCTCTATGGGCCAGTCCACCCCTGCCTAGGGTGCAGAGGCCTACCAGGAAATCTCCAGTGTTCCCTATGGGCCAGTCCACCCCTGCCCAGCATGCAGAGGCCTACCAGGAAATCTCCAGAGTTCCCTGTGGGCCAGTCCACCACTGGGAAGCAAAGAATAGATACATCTAGGAGGACACACCCAGGGATTACATTTAAAGTGGGAGAGTTTCAGAAGTGGTGGCAATGTGGGAGTTCGGAGAAGCTGAAGTGGGGCTATCAACGGTTGGCAAGATGTTCCTGGAAGAGTAGGGTCTTCAGGTCCTGACCGAAGTGTAGAGGTTCCTAGTAATAAGAACCAACTAAAATGTAATGTATGATGGTTTTAATAAACTTGCACGAGTAAGCTCGCCAACCAGCCCACCTCATACTTATTCATCAAAATGCTGCGCACGCTACAACCTTAGGTGTCGCGATAGCTATATATGCAATCGTCCTCCGTAGGGTTCGAAATGGAGAGGAGCTGGAAGCTATTTAACGCTGTATCTTTAATAACGTAAACTGTATGCATTTCTGCAGCAGTCACTCAATCAAATATGCTCCTTTACCACATAAGGGACCTGTGATTAAACAAAGGTCTCTTCCACTGGTACCTTAATGTGCTGCACTATTTTACTGGGACTGGGTCCATGACATGTAAGCTATGCCATGGTCACACCTGCAGGTGCATTTACTCCCCGAGCTATCCTACAGGCATTAGAAACTTAAACCAGCAGGAATTTATAGGGGCACTACAGTAGATGCACTACACCACTGATTTATAAGTTGAAAATTGATTGAACTTTGAACTGTTGCCAATGACACCATTACAAAAGGCACGAGCAGTTTGTCAGTAATGTGCGTAGTGGCTGGTCAGTCTACGGAGCACACAATATAAACGGTCAACATTGCTTTTATACGTTGAGCAATAAAAAAAAGTGCTGATGACAATCTTATGCATTATAAATCCATTATCTTAAGCACCTTCTCAAAAACCTCCACAACAGCCAAACTGCAACGCCATCAGATATTGCTTCTAGTTGACAGGGCTTGCAGGAGTGCGGGGAAAGCATTCTAGACCAGCAAAACAATGCTACCAATCCTATAGACAAGGAGCTATTCTGAAACCACTCCTCCACATCCCGGGGGTGCTCTGCTAGGGAAGGATGTGCTTTTTCGGACACATACATCACGGATATTCCAATGAAAACATACATGTCTAATATATCACTGCTGCCCAGAGTAAGGTGCAGAATGCAAGACTCCGGAAAGTTCTTCCTGGGACGCTGCCCGTCAGCTGCATGTACCACATGAGGTTTCACCCTGGAACAGCTGATGAGCACATCTGGCCTACAAATGACACAAAGACCTCTGCAACCTGTGCTCAATTTACATCTATTGTGGCACCGGCCACACGTCCTAAATTAGGCCCTGCAAGCATCGGCCCTACATAAGTAACTGAGGGACTCCACTGTTTACATCCCAATTACAGAGCCGGTGCTATCCATGCACGTTTCTCTTATGGAATGGATCGAGCTTGCCCCCTCCCATCCATATCACTGTATGGTCTGTGTGCCACAAGACTCGTCCTGCATTTGTTTTTGTTGTTTTAAGTCATCCCTCCATGTATTCAAAATGGCCTGCGGTGTGCAGGTTTTATGTATGTCACGCACGCTGTTTGAAGTCATTCTGAGTTATTGGGCCACAATGTTATTATAATCGTATAATATCATTTGTGTATACGCTATAGTGCTTCCTGCCCTAGAGGCCATTGCGCAGCCATGGGTGGGGAAGGAGGCACGACAAGGGTCAGCTCTGTGAGGAAGACAGAGGGGTGCAGGGGGAGAAGATTAACGCATGACAGAAAAGGCAGAAATTGAGGAGCGACGGCAGGAACGTAGCTGGATCATGGGGAAGTGGTGGGTGCCTCGACCTCAGCGGGTGAGTTGCTAAAGGCCATGGAAGAGAAGACAGTGAAAGTGAAAATGGGTGGGGGCGGGGGGAGTTATTTAAACGTGCAGCCCCAGCCTCCCCCGCTGACCTGCGCTGCCTGCTACTGTGTGCACTTCGTGTGCAGCCTGGGCTGCAGCAGGGCACGTGTGGTTCCAGGAGGCCCTCGTGCGCAGGGCACGGGCCCAGCCTGGCTACTGGCAAGAAAAAGAAAAACGTACAGCACCTGCCTCGATCGATGCAAAATCATGCGATGTGTTTCTGTTAATGTGCATATGTATCCTTCCGCTCAAAAAGAGGCCCTACAGGCCAGAGGCCTACCGGGGGATATCCCGGTGGGGCAGTCCAGCCCTGGACGTGGCTATACCCTGCTGCAGGCCCTATGATCATGCTAGCAGTCCCTGATGGCTACTCCATCCTGAGACATGATAGACTAAAATCCAGAGGAGGAGGTATTGCTATAATTTACAAATGCTGCCTTGCTATGAGACTAGCTACCCCTATCAACATCCACTCTTGTGAACTACTATCAGTCAAAGTCCCTTTGACTAATGCCCAAACCCTGAATATCCATTTGATATACCGTCCCCCAGGCCCATTTGGAACCTTTGTGGATGATATTAACACCATCCTAACCAACAACCTTCAAAACTCCTCGCAAGTACTTCTACTCGGAGACTTGAACATGGGCTTCAATGACCAATCAGACCAGCTTGCCACAACCACAGCTAACACCCCAGCAGAAATTGAATTCACCCAAAGAAGTAACACTGCCACCCATAACAAAGGTAGAATACTTGACTGGGTGGTAGACCATAATTGTCAAGCTAATATCCTGTCCATCCCTCCACTAGCTTGGACGGACCACCACCTTGTGTCCTTTATGCTCTCCACCAATAGACCTCCACCGCCTTCTGCCCTTAGGGCTCCACCTACACTAACTAGAAATAAAAAGAGTATTACTGTGGATAGGCTTATCCCGGCAATACTTCCCACTCTTAACTCACTCCGACAATACTGATCCTGAGAGATTGGTTGAAGAATATAATAAAATCATGACTTCTTCCCTGGACCAGATCGCAAGCAGAAAACCCACCTGAATAAATGGTTTACAACTTTTTAAAAAAATCTAAGACAACAAAAATGAAATTGCGAGGATACATTGAAAAAACATCAGTCCGAAACCAATAAGCTCAAACTCCCCAAATTGTCCTCCCTTTACAAAAAAGAAATATGCTTAGCAAAACGAATATCCTTTGACACAAGCATATCCCACGCCAAATCCAACAAAGGAACTTTTCACCATTCTCAAAGAAATAGAGACTCCGATAGCATTACCCGACACATGCACGAAAGATAAAAAAAAGAGTGCGAAGATATCCAACACGCCTTAGCCAATAAAATAGCCACTTTACAAAATAAAATCTCTTGTAAAAGAACTGCGATAAATGACCCTCCTGCATGTAAAATAACTGGTAAGGATAACACAGATGAATCTACCCGATTCATCTTCACCAAAGTTTCCATCCCTGAAGTGGAAAGAATTATTCTGTCCCTTAAACCCTCTAATTGTCAGGGAGACCTATGCCCTGCGCAGCTCATCAAGGATGCTGCCCAAGACCTATCTCCTTTCATTACCAAACTCATTAATGCGTCTTTCTCTACTGATATCATTCCCACTAACCTTAAACAATCGTGGGTAAACGCACTTTTACAAAAACCACCCTCAACCCATCCACACCGCACAACTATAGACCTATCACTACTGTGCCTTTCCTTCTAAAAATCTTGGATAAGGTAGCGTATACACAAATACAAAAGCACTTGGAACTACACCACTTGTTAGGAGCCAGACAATCGGGTTTCCGTCCCCAGCACGGTACGAAACTGCCCTCATCGATCTTAAGACCCAAATCGATAAGCTCAAAGATAGTGACAAGTCAGCATTACTCCTCCTCCTAGATCTCTCAGCTGCTTTCGATCTAGTCGACCATACTATTCTCTGCAACCATCTAAATACAGCAGAACACTTCTCTGATGACGCTGTTACCTGGATCATATCCTTCTTAAATAGCAGAACAATGAGGGTCTTCTCGCCGCTAGCAGCTGCAGACCCCATACCCATCACCTGCGGTATGCCCCAGGGATCATGCGTCTCGCCTACACTCTACAATATTTTCGCTAAGCCCCTTGTCGGTTGTCTGGATCATCTCGGTCTCACCTAAACTAACTACGCAGATGATACCCAGATCCTCCTCCCGCTTTCAGGGGATAATGAAAAGGATTTGGCCTTGGTGAATAGAGTGTATATCATCATCCAGGCATGGATGACACACATGGCCTATGCCTGAATGATGATAAAACTGAACTCCATCCTGGGCACCCTGTCCAACCTAAAAAAACTAGGTTCCAACTACTCCTCATTCATAATCGATGGCAACATCATAAAAGTAGAATGCGAGGTAAAAACATTTGGCTTTTTACTTGACTCAAACCTTTCATTCACTAAACAGGTTAACTCCCTAGCATCCTCCATGGCCTACATGTGAAAACTGATACACAGTGGCAAGCCATTCCTATCTGATAGCAGCTGCATCACTCTGGCCAGAGACCTCAGCCTGTCGCGCCTGGACTACTGTAAATGCCCTTTACCTAGGATCGACTAAAGCCACCATCGCCCATCAAATGAATCCAAACTTTTCAAAATAACGCCCTTAGAGCGGCTTTAGGCATTTCCAGAAGAGACCACATTTCAGAGATCTGTCGACAGAACAACTGGCTCCCAACTTACGACAAAGTCCTCCTAAAAACTCTGTTGCTTACCCACAAATCTCTCAAAAATGCCACACCTATCTACTTGGCGGAAAGATTCCACAAACAGACCTCCATGAGACCAGTAAGACTAGGCAACAGAGATCGACTCTCCATACCATGCTTCAAACTCTCCACAATTGGAGGTAACAGCTTCCCGGTGAAAGCGGCCAAACTATGGAATTCTCTGCCTCCCAGTTTGAGAATAGACCAATCTTACCACAAGTTTAGATCCAACACTATCATATGGCTGAAATCTAATAACCAGCATTAATAACTGCTTAGGATACAGTTAGAACTGATCGGCCACCGCCATGGTACCCACCATATGATATGATATCTTCACTTGTATGCTAGTATCCTTGTAATTATCTCCTTTCACCCAACTTTATTCTGTATTTAATGCCCCCTGGAAATTGCCTGCATATTCTTTTGCTGCATGCTATGCCTGTAAATAAGCACCCTATGTATATAACCCTTGTAATTATTACCTGTATGTAAACTGTATACATTTTTGTGTAACTAAGCCTCGCATATACTTCTAACTGCTGTGCCCTATTACCCTAGGGTATGATGCGCATTATAAATAATAAACAAACAGATTTGGGGGGTAGAAAAACATAGTAATTGCAACACATTGATATATGTAGGTATCCCGATACTGTAGAATGTGTCCGACTGTTCCATATTATGGAACACAGAAGATATAGATTAAGACTATAATGGATAGTCTGTCTATTGTGCTAGAAATTCCTTTCATTTATTGTTTGCTTGTTAGGCGCTTATACAGCAAGTAAAATAATGTTTCAAAGCACCCACAGGGCGAGGGGGTCAGGGGGGACAAGGGAGTGAAATACATTATATAACACATTAATAAGAGCAGTGAAGGGAAAAGGAGGAAGGACAAACCTGCTATGCCTTGTGAGTATTCAGAACGTGCAAGGGCAGCAAGGAAAAGGGCAGAGGGAGTAAGTGCTGGGGAGTCCAGGCTCATGGGTGAGCCACAAGTGAAGTGCTTGGGTTGTTGAGTGCTACTAGGCCAAGAGCCATGTTAGGAGTAAGTGTGATCGGCCAAGGCGGAGGAGGGCTAAGGCAAGTTCTGTGGGAAGACAGGAGTTGGGCTGATTGGGTGTGGTAGGTCAGGGGCCCAGAGGATGCATAAGGGCCCTGGACACCAATCACAGCAACTGTGGGATTAGCAGAGAAGGGAAGGAGGAGGTGAAGAGGAAGGTCTTGAGGAACTTGTGGAATTTAAGAAAGTCTTACTCAAAGCGCAGAGGCAGGGGGAGGGGGAGGCAACCTAGCTGCCACGCCTAGAAGACGGTATAAGATAGCCGGTCATATTTGCACTTAAGAGGAATTTTGAGGGTGGCCTGGCTATAGAGCCTAGAAGAACGTAGGAGGGTAAGCTTGTCTTTTTCACACAGACGACCTGATCCCACAGCAAGATCAAAGATACGCTCCATCTGAGCTTAAGGCATATATAAACGCATCACTTTGGTGGACATCTGCCGCAGGCACAGCTATCCAACCACACACTTTAGCATGCAGCTACGACTACGACAAGTTCGGTTTAACTGGTAACAGCCTCACCCGTACACCATACTTGCCTCAACACCTCTGCCATTAGAATACAGCGACAACCTACAACAATTTTCAGTTTAGCTGTGCACACATTGAGTCTTGCACTAGCGATCTGTTGTGACCTCCCTCAGCACCCATCCACGTGCCTGACCTCTTGGGTTGCTTACTGGAGCCTAGCCAGCCCTCCTAACTTTTAATCTTGGCCCAATGCACACCCGCACTGTAAACCTTTTCTGAGTATTTTCCGATACCTGGACTTCGTCCCTGAGGGCGTTCTGATCACAAAGCGCATTGAGGCCATACACATGGGACAATGCGCTATTTAAATGACAACTACAATACAAATGATTTAATCAGGCATCTCTTATACTCGTCTTCCTTATGTTTTCATAACAGGTCCCCTTGAACAAGGAATTCAGATTTTTACAAAGTTCTGGTTGGACCGGTTATGTTGGCTTCACAACAAGTCCTTTCTTGGATTTAAACGCCAGGCTTCACAATTGATCCTTGTGATGAATACAATGGCGTTTTTTCCGGCGGTAACCTCTCCACATGTGGGCAGGGGACCGCAGCTGCTACCCGATTCTGACCCTGGGGGTGGCCATATGGGGCGAGACAGCCTCCCAGGGAGTATCAAGGAACCATTGGGCAAGACATTATATCCCCCTTATTCTCGAGGATAACCCATCCACGCTCAATGCCCTAATGGCATATTGGTATACCTCCCCCTCATCCACCTAGGAAGGGTGCTCAAGACATGTTTAAAAGATCTGTATGTAAGCCGTCAGAATCTGACTTACCTTTTAAGACTCATGAACACTTTCTCAGACTCTACCTACAAGTCATCAAGAGCTGACTTACCCTTAAAGATCACTGAGAACACTTACCCAGACTTTATATACAAATCATCAAGAATGAACTTCCACTGCCATAATTACAAGAATACTGGGACACGGAAGATGAGCAGAGTAAAGCAGAGCAAAGAAGGCCTAAAGCACAAGCTGCGCTTTAGTTGTTGCGAGCTGTAGGTTGGCATGGTATCACAAGTATGACACTGACAACAGGCACAATCTGTAAAACTTTTATTGAAATTGTTGGAGCTGGAGAAACTCCTTTTCTCTATAACTAAGATGGGAGTAGTCTCCACCATCAAAAGATAAATGAAATAGTCCTAGTGGAGTAGGTCAAATCAAAATGGCCAATGTTAACAAAACCTAATGCATGCCCTATCTCTTGTATAAAACGTGTATAAAGGAGAAATGTATTTAAAGGAAAAATCAGTGTTCAAAAGAATAAATGGCCGAATCAGCTCTCCTCCCCACTTTAGACTACCCGGAGTAAGTCGGTATCTGTATGCAGGATGACACACACTGGCTCGGGTTTTCAACACAATAAACGGTTCCAAAATGTGGATCGAGGCCCGTCTGGCCTTCCATGTTAAAGTCTTTCTTTCCAGACTTCCAAATAATGTTTCAACAAAACGTACACATACACCCCACCGGTCAGGTTCAGACCTCTTCAAAACAGAGTTCACATAGGTCCTGCTCTGTCAGGCTCCGACCTCTTCAGAACAAAGTTCAACAAAACCTGCAAGGGGGCTCCCATGCGCAACCTTATTACACTTCGGGTCTCCCTCAGTCGGGCCCAGACAGCTTTCGGATGTTGAAGACTTTCGAATGTGCGTGGCTTTCTTTACAGACCTCCGCAGGACCACTTCGACTAAAAGTTTGAGGTTCAACTTTCACTCTCCCCTTCTCTAGGAGTTCATTTTGCTTACTTCGCTTTTGCAGTACATTTGCTTTATCGTTACAAACAATGCACCTTTCACAGAGACTTTTGAGTGGGCTACTTCCTTTCGCCAGACCACTCCTTTACTCAGTATCGCTGATTTCACAGCTGTCCTTACTTCAAAGTTCATTCACAGGTCTGCCTTTCTTCGCGTCTCATCCACACGCATGCAGCCTTCACTTGTGATATAATGTTGCCACTTCAAAGTTTCTTTAACGTACACCCGTCTCTCAGGTGCTTTGCCAACTCACCAGCTATGTGCGTGCGTTTCTTGATTTTACGATTTCAAATTCACAAATTAAGGTTAGTACCATAGGCTTGGCCTCACCTCCCCAAATGCAGCCTTCTGATATGGGATCTGGCCTTCTCAACTTGTCTTTCGCGGCCTGTTGGAGGCAACTAACTCCAGTAGGGAACGCTTGAGGTTTTTGACCGGCTGCTATCGTCCATTGGTCTGTCATTCTGCTCCAGTAGGTATGCCTTTGCCCCGGAAGTTCTGCTCGTACTTGTGTTCCGCCTTGCTCAGAGTGTGTCTCTAGGTGCTGCCTTTTATCCTTGTGAGAAGAGCTAATTGGTATCCGGTGTATGCACTTAAAGTCAAGTGCCTGACTTTTCTTGACCCGATTAATGGGACATGTCCAGTACAATGTATGAGAGCTAGTGTTGTTAATCTCAGTCACCCTTTTCCTCAGCCCAGTGTTTGTGTAAAAAGGGGGTGGGAGAGAGAGAACACGAGTTGAGGAACAGAGGCGGTGAGATGGACAGAAACGCTGAACGACAGCCACTGGCTTGCCACAGGAGAACAAGTTACTTACCCCTGGTAACGTTCTTTCGACTGGATGTTCCTCCCACGTATTCCTCATCTTTGATTTCTCCAATAGCCAGCTTCAGCTGCTTTGGAGGAGAATAAATCCGCAGAGGGCGCTGTGCGTCGATGTAGTTGATTAAATGTCCCTCGAGGGCCTCAGTCTCGAGGATGATGTCATCACAAGCATATATAGCATGCGCAGCGCTCGTTGGCTTCAGTTCTGATTTTTTGTGTCATTCTCAAATAGAGGTACTCACTTCAACACGGGTTTGACCGTACGAGGCTCTGAAGAAGCGAAAGCTGTAACAGCATGGGAAAATCTACTGATTGATAGGTTGGGAGGGCGATGAGGAATACGTGGGAGCAACATCCAGTCGAAATAACGTTACAAGGGGTAAGTAACTTGTTCTTCAAATGGATTGTGCCCTCCCACATAGTCCACATCTTTGATAGACTCCCAAAGCAGTGTTTGTTTTGGTGGAGGTAGCAGATTTTGCCATTAATGGTTTACCTGAACAGAATGGAGGACAGCTTTTCCAAAGCTTCCATCCTGACTTAAGGTAGAATCAAGGCAGTAATGCTTAGAGAAAATGTGTATTGTAGACCAAATAGCGGCCACACAAATGTTTTTAATGGGAACACCTCTTTGCAGAGCAGAAGAATTAGCCATGCCCCTAGAGGAATGGGCTCTTAGGCCTTCTGGGGGATCCTTGCCAGCCAGCCTGTAGCAATCGCAAATAGCTAGAATAATCCATCTGGATAGGGTCTGCTTTATTACAGGCTGTCCCAGTCTATGACCCGTATAACCTATGAATAGTGGGTCATTCAGATTAAGTTTTGACAACTTTGAAATGTACAAGCTCGGAGCCCTTCGTAGACTGAGCCTGTGTAACCTCTCCTCCTCCTTGCCAGGATGAGGTGGAGGATAGAAAGTGGATAACACAATCTTTTGTCCTAAATGAAAGTCTGAAATGACCTTAGGTAGAAATGAAGGCTTGACCCTCAGGACGACCTTGTCCTTATGAAATACTGTAAAGGGTGGTTTAGAGGATAGTGCCCGCAACTCACTCACTCTACGGGCTGAAGTTAGTGCTACCAACAAGATGGTCTTGAACGTTAATAACCTTAAGGGACATGGAGTGGTTCAAATGGTGCACACACAAGAAATTGTAACACCAGATTAAGGTCACAAACGGGAACCTAAATTGGAGACGGAATCACCAAAGGTATTTTAAAATATCAAGTTTCCTCAGATGTGCGCTTGAAGATGGAAAGTGCTGCCAAATAACCTTTAATGGGCCCATCCGGGAGCCCCAGATTTGGCCAATTACAGTAGAAAGGATAACATTTCTGGTGTTTTGCAAAGCAAAGGGTCCACATTCTCGTCCCTGCAGCAGCGGCAGATTATGTTCCAACGGCAGCGGTCCAAAGACTTTGTTGCTGGCCTTCTGGCCGAAAGCAAAATCTCCATTACGTCATCTGCTAGCCCCCAATCCTTGTACCTCAGCCTCTCCGAAACCATGCGTGAAGGCTGAGTGTCAAGACCTCTGGATGGAAAACCCGACCCTCCTTTCGCAAGAAAGGTCCTTCCTTTGTGGAAGACATATTGGAGGGCAGATGGACATGTCCAGAAGGTCCGGGTACCACGTCCTCCTGGACGGGGCAAATAGGATCATGGATTTCCTGGACTTTCTCAACCTCCTGATCACGTGAGGAATGACGGGGACTGGAGGAAATGCGTGCAGGGATGGAAACTCCCAGTCCACCACCAATACGTCTCCTAAAGCTCCTTTTGGGGGAAATTCTATGGAGCAGTACAGTTCGCACCTCCTGTTGACACTGGTCATGAACAGATCCACTTGAGCGGTTCCCCAAAGGGTGAAGATCTCTTGAAGGACTTCCTGAACTAGTTCCCATTAGTGGGAGACTATGCTCTGCCAGCTCAGAGCGTCCGCTGCTGTGTTCATTTCTCCGGCTAGGTGAACTGCCGACAGAAAGATCAGCCAATCATCCAGATAGGGGTAGACATGAATTCCCCCACTCCTGAGACTAGCTGCCACCACCACCATTAGTTTGGTGAATCCCCTCGGGCGGAGGTCAACCTGAACGACAGAACTCGAAGCTGATAATGAGAACCGCAATCACGAACCTCAGGTACTTGATGTGCTTGAGATAGATTGGCACATGAAAATAAGCATCCAGAAGGTCCAATGACCACCTCCAATCCTGGAGTTGGAGGGCCTGAAGGATCTGAGAAAGTGGACCATCTTGAACTTGTCCATCCTGAGGAACGTCAAGTATCTCAAGTCCAAGATAGGTCTCAGTCCTCTGTCCTTCTTGGGGATTAGGAAATATGGAGAATACCATCCTTGCTTCCTCTCCGCTACAGGTACTGGCTCCATAGAACCTTTCTCTAGCAGGGTCAAAAATCCCTGCACAAGGAACAGATCTGGAACCCTCAAATAATGGCTCCCCAGTGGATGGTTCTGAGTTCTCTGAATGAAGGGCAGGCAGTAACATTGGGCTGTGGTTTATAATGCCCAAGCACCTGAAGTAATGTCTCGCCATTCTTTCAGATGCTGAGACAGTCTGCCTCCCTGGG
This sequence comes from Ambystoma mexicanum, assembly GCF_040938575.1. NCBI lineage: Eukaryota > Metazoa > Chordata > Amphibia > Caudata > Ambystomatidae > Ambystoma > Ambystoma mexicanum. The sequence goes on from NC_090927.1 coordinate 128,744,272, forward strand.
GTGTTGTTACTCAAGACCTCAGAGAGGTCTGCAGCTTCTCAAGGCTTGTCAGCCTTGCTGCCAAAAAGATGAGACCTGTAAAAAGGCATGTTAAAGAGTCTAGACTGTACGTAAGGTGCAAATCCATATTTCCTTAACAATGCAAATCTGCTAATTACGGTGTTTGCCACCATGGCTCTGCTGACGCTGTCAGCAGAATCCAAACCTGACTGAAGAGACTTCCACATGGCTTCTGTGCCATCCTTAACAATGGCCAAGAAATCGTCTCTTTCCTCCCCTTCAGGAACATGCTCTGCCGCCACATAAATGCAGTCCCATAGAGTGTATGTAAACTTTGCCAAGGCACATGTGGAGTTGGCTGATTTAAGAGCCATTCTCCCAGCAGAAAATAATTTTCTTGACCAGGCATCTACCCTTTTATCATCCCTATCCGGTGGGATGGTCGGATAAGCTGCCTGTTTCAAGGTAGCGGTTGCTGCCTGCACCACCAGACTTTCTGGGGTAGGGTGTTTCGACAAGTAGCTGGGGTCACTACTTGATGGACTGTATTTCCTTTTCAGGTTCTTATTTACTGCCGGACTGAACTCTGGTGCTTCCCAATTGGCACTTACACTCTTCTGAATAGCAATAAGAAAAGATAAGATAGGATCCCTTTAAGGACCTTTATCTAGGATATCTGTAAGGTGATAGTGTTCAAAAGGGAGGGCAGGTCTGCTCCATCCCAGGTAACCCACTACCTTGGTCATCAACTGCCTGTAAGAGGCATCTGCATGCTCATCTGATTCAGGCTTTCCAAATTCCAATTCCGGTTAAGTTGTCCACTCCACTGGCTGCCTGCACTTTTTCATACAAGTCTTTCAGTCTGGATTCTTCCAATCTGAAACTATCAGGGACATTTGGTGTGCCATACTGCAAACCAAAGGGTGTATCATTATCAGGTGGTTCAATGTCCTCATAAATAGAGGTCAGAGATTTAAAGAAATCCTTTCTTGGTAAAGGAGTGAAGGTTTTCTGTATCTCAGGTAAAGGATTCGAAAGTTTCGAACCTGATGCCTGTCGATGTCTTTGTTGAAGAGGTTTTCGACGTCGATGGCACCGAAGGTTTCGATGGTGCCGCTGGTGTCAACAACCTTGACTTGTCTTTCGACTTATGACTCGAAGGATCACTCGATTTCTCATTGTGTTAATGCCTCAACAGCTCTCGATAGGGATCTGGCCTTCGCCCCAGGCTCGAGGGTGCGCAGGATTTGGCTCAAGCCCTTTCCTTAACTGCTTCAGAGGAGCATGGCCTGCCTTAGTCGATGGGGATCTCTTAGGGAACCTACTGCCAATTTCCCCCTTACGCTCCTTCAGAGCTTTTCCAGTCCTCGATTGATACTTTGAACAGGCCGCGGTCTTGTGTTCCACAATGAGACAACACAAGCATACTCGATAGGATCGGGCAGCGACATCTTGGCATCGCATTCTTGACACTTTTTAAACCTCGTTTTCAGGGTAGTGGGTGGCAAAGAATAATACATTTTCTGATGTTTTTCCGAAATTTGAGGCGTGCCGTAGTTCTTGAGACATAAGCTTACTTGGAAAAATGGAACTGAAGCCAAGCTGCTTGTGCTATATATGCCTGTGATGACTTACTCGAGACAGAGCAGGCCCTTGAGAGACTGAGTCAACTGCATCGACGCACAGCGCCCTCTGCCGACATTTTTTTCCTAAACAGCTGAAGCTGGATATTGGAGATATCAAAGATGAGGAATATGTGGGAGGACATAATCTATTCAAAACAAAGTACGCCAACAAGAGCCGGTGAGTCCACCAAAGGAAAGTGAGCTATGTCAAACCTGAATAACTGTTAATGAAGCAAATTAAATACATGAAAGAGAAAGAGCAAGTGAGCATTTCTTTAAAAGGGAAAATGCAACAAAAGTAAGAGAGTTTCAAGTTTGTGAGTATATGCAATACAAATATAAGAAAGGCTCTGGCAGGATAGTATACCAGGCAGATACAATATCAGATAAAGCGACATTTGAAAATATCAAGTTTGTAAGTGTGTGCAGAGCCCACATGAGAAAGGCCCTGGCAGGATAACATACCAGGCAAATTGACGGTGCAAGAAAATACCCATATAAGAAAGTCTACTTAAGTCCATACTAGAAAGTTTATCAGGCAGTTGCAAGGGTGCGCATATAAAAAAGTCCTGGCAGTTAGTGTGTTCACATAAGAAAGCCCTAGCAGGAGAGTTAACCAGGCAGTCGCAAATGTGGTTATAAAAGAAAGACCTGGTAGCGAGGCACACCAGGCAAGGATAAGCTGAACAGTGTATAAGAAATACATCACCGAAAGGAGTCCTGAGAAGGATATATCAGGACTAGCAAAAAGGCTGTGTCAAAGCAAAGAGAATAGGAGTGAAAACCTGCCAAAGGGGTACACCAGGTATCCTAGCAAGATACAAACTCTCAGCCAAGTTATTTTGTGTACTAGTTATAATGTTTATCAAGAGAAGAGGAGTGAAAACATGGCAAGGAAGTACACCAGGTACTCTCCCAAGAGACAAAATCTCGGCCAAGTTGTTTTGTGTACCAGTGTTATTCTTGATCAAGAGAAGAGGAGTGAAAACCTGACATTGAGTACCCCAGGTATCCTACCAAGATGACATGCATTACTTACCGTAAAAGCATTTCTGATGATTGTATCTGCTTAGATGCACATGCTGTGCTTATTGTGAGATATATTGACCCACTCAACAGTATTTCTCCAGATCACCAAGCTGCATTTGTGCAGATACAGCAAAATGGTGGCGCTGGCTCCTATGAGCGCCATGCCCTCAAAACTGTGTTTTGAGGCAACAAAAAAATTGACTGCACCATCCTGCCAAGCACACATCAGGCAGGATGGAACCAGGGAACACACCGAGAGAGCGTGCCAGTGTGTTCGAACATATACAAAAGGAAGAAAGTGAAAAAGCAGCATTGCTTTGCTGTAAACCCCAAAATCCCCATTGAAAAGGATATGTTTTCTCCTTTAAAAAATGCTGCTTTCATGCTAATTCCATCTGTTCTTTCTGAAACCACTGATCAATAAGGCCCTGCCATGCCCAGGATATCTCATTGTACTTCAGCAAAACCAGGCACGATTCCTGAATGACAGGCCCTGTCAAAACAACTATGAAAAATCAACAAGAAACTTCACTTTCTGCCATGCACGGGAAATCCTTTATTTTGTGCTGCAAAGTGTGAAAGGAATGAACCCTGCAAAAGAAATGATAGTTCTGTGTAAATGTCCATTCCAGGAGACCTTTGCCTTGTACAGACTGTTTTGTACAAGAAACTAACTATGGCTGCAAGAAAATATTGGGAAGTCAGATGGCAAAATCGAATTTGAAAGGAAATGCTAGCAGTTTTCACCAAATGTGTAAAATGGGCTTTGCAAACCAAAGAAAAATAAATGCCATTTTTAAAGGAAAAGTAATATGTTGAATGAAAGCATGTCTGTGCCTAGCAATGAGAAAGGGTTGGCTGCTGGGAAACACATATGGGCTATTTTTATTTCACAGGCTTGTATTTTTTTATTCAGGACCAAATAAAAGAAAATAAAGGTTTTAAACTGAATTGGATAGATTTTGCAAGCTTCCAAAAACAAGTTATTCTAGTTGGCAGAGCTAAGGCCTCCCCCAAGGAAGGGCGGCACCATAAACTTCCAGGACACGAAAGTGATAATTGCTAGGTTGGAAAACTAACTTTACATACTAATCAGACTTCAGTCTGGGCAGGGGCCTCTTTCAATAGAAATTGTGGGACATCAAAGTGCAAAGTGGATAAGGGGCAATAAACCTTCAATGAAGCTGGAAAAAAACCCACTTTGCTTTGGGGGAAGTGACAGTTGGTGGTAGCTGAAAAAGAATAAAATGGTCCAGTGCAGGACAAAGGACTGACATTTGCTTTCAAAGACTATTTTAATAAATAAACTTTAAAAAGACTTTTATCTGTGCAGAAAGACTTTGTAAAAATTTTAAAATCTCGCAGTTTAAAAGTTATTTTGTGTTTTATAATTTGAGACATTGCAGAAGTCACTGACACTTTGGGAATAGAAATTGCAAATTATTGGGGATTATAAGAAAAGTATCAATGATACCAATGCAAATTTCTATGCTTACATCCCTTATGATAAACCACCCATGTGTATAAAGTCTGGGAATTTTAGGCCGAATCTTTCATAGATGGTTCTGCAGGTGTCATCAGGAGAAGCCAGGAGTAGACAGACACCAACAAAACTGTAAGTGTGACTTGGGTGGGGTGTAGAGCAATTACTGTACTCTAGAAAAACCCGCCACTCTACCTTACTTTCCCTTAACGTTAACTGACTAAGATTTACACCATGCACACCTAGGGAGATCCGAGACACAACCTAATTCAAAGCCGTACTGTAAATGCTGTCCTGCATAACATTCTGTCATACATGCGTTACTAACTAGTGCCACTTGCCATTCCCAGAGACAATAGTGACAATTTTACCAGCCACACATTGAGATGGGTGTAACATTGGTAGCATGTGCCGCACTTAGACGGAACTGTGATAAATCACATGTGCCCTAATAGCGTCACTGTGTTAAAGTTGAATCTAAAAAGCGTCCCTAAAACATCACTGTGTTAATGTTGAATTTACAGGGTCACTGAGTGTACCCAATGGCGTCACCATGTTAAGGTTGAATTAGAAAAGTGTGCCTAAAACGTCACTGTGTTATAGTCTAATCAAGAAGGTACTCCCAGCATCATTGAGTAGGCCCTAATTGCGTCTGTGTTAACAATGAACTTAGAAAGTGTGCCCTAATAGCGTCACCGTGCTAATGTTGAATCTAGTAAGTGTACCAAGATAGAGTCACTGTGCTACTCTTGAATCTAGACGATATACCCAATAACGTCACTGTGTGAAGGTTGAACTTAGAAAGTGTGCCCTAATAGCATCACTGTGCTAACGTTGAACTTAGAAAACTGCCTACTACCGGCACTGTGCTAATGTTGAATCTAGACGATATACCCAATAGCGCCACTGTGTTAAGGTTGAACTTGGAAAGTGTCCCTAATAGAGCCAACGTGCTAAAGTTGAGCTTAAAAAGCGTGCCTTATAGTTGCGCTAATGTTGAATCTAGATGATGTACCCAATAGCGTCACTGTGTCAAAGTTGAACTTGGAAAGCGTCCCTAATAGCGTCATTGTGTTAACGTTGAACTTAGAAAGTGTGCCCGGATAACTTCACTGTGCTAATATTGAATCTAGACTGTATTCCCAACATCAGGGAGTGTGCCGTAATAGTGTCACTGTCTTAAAGTTGAATCTAGAAAGCGTGCCTAAAACATCACCATGGTATTGTTGAATTTAGAGGGTATCCCAACATCACTGAGTGTACCCAATGGCGTCACCATGTTAAGGTTGAATTAGGAAAATGTGCCTAAAATGTCACTGTTATAGTCGAATCAAGAAGGTACTCCCAACATCATTGAGTATGCCCTAATGCTCTGTCCTAACTTTGAACTTGGAAGGTGTGCCCCAATAGCGCCACTGTGTTAAAGCTGAACTTAGAATGCATGCCTAATAGCGTCTCGGTGTTAATGTTGAATCTACAAATTGTGCCCCATTATTATCACGGAGTTAAAGTTGAACTTAGAAATGTGCCCTAATTGGGTTACTGTGTTAAAACTGAATTTAGAAAGTGTGCCCTGATGGCATCACTGTGGTAATGTTGAATCTAGACTGTATTCCCAACATCATTGAGTATGCCCAATAGCGTCAATGTGTTAAAGTTGAACTTAAAAATTTGCCTAATAGCGTCACTGTATTGGAGTTGAATTTGAAGATATTCCCAACATCATTGAGTGAACCTGGTCGTATACACTTTACAGATTACCACAAAATCACAGTACTACGCTTACTCTCTCCTATACACCACCATTCAACTAGAACACAGCAGTACTATGACACATTTCGTAAAGCTGTTCTCATACTAACATGACTGATCAAACATCCCATCATCCTAATAAAACACAGATAGCTAGCACACACCGGCTATCTTAGGCGTCTCCTCAGGCCTAACGCAGTCAGACCTCAGTCTGGAAGTCCACCCTCCAGACTAAACACATACAACTGATCCCCTCAGCACCACACCTACCGCTAAAAAGCAGCTATCATGCAACAACCACACCAGCTGCACACATACCCCGATGCGCCCACGCACTTTACAACTCCCTCTCTTTCTCAACTGACTTGAACTGCAGTTCCGGAGGGCGTTCAACCTACCAGCGCCTTGAGATCATACCAATGGTACATAAGGCGCTATACAAATGCAAAATAACATAACATACTCCAAATTACCAAAATGTATCAGAGGGGCAAAACAATGTCTCAGAGTTCAGAGTTGGAGTGGAATGGTCTGCATAAAATATGTAACCTGCTCATGTCATTTGGTAATATGCCACAACTGTACAAATGTGTAAATTCTGTTATGACTGATTTTGGGCAAAAAGGTCTGTGGGAAGTCTTCTCACATCATAAAAGTACAACCCCTAAACTGAGGCGCATCCTAGGGGAGGCAGCCAACATTGATTGCCCAATCCAGTTGGTAGAGGCGTGTTTAGCAGACCCTGCCCAGCCATATACTTCGATGATGTCACTATGCATTATAAATAAGAGTCCCTGACAAGACTCTAGAGACACACTCTTCCTGAAGTTCCTGCGCTTCGTTCCTGTTCCATTCATCATCCAGATTCCAGACCCCCAACTACAAGGCCAAAGCATTGCTGACCCTACTCCAGGGCCCACTGCAACACCAAAGCAGTGCTGATCCTATTCCCAGCAAGGCCTCAAATCTGAAAACCAACTAATCTACCATTAAAAAGAGGAAAGCTGTGGTACCTTTTGCATCCTGAACCAGCCTGGTTTGCTGCCCACTAACTGCATGCCCGCTGCCATCCTGCTATCCTGCCATCGAGCTGACCTTTAGTATCCAGTGACCAGAATTGCCAGTATAGAAGTGCCATCCGGTGACCAGAACAGCCCCGCTGTTTAGTGACCATACCCTATTGAGGTTCCATAAATCCCAAAACTAAAAGTGGACTGAGTATAAATCACTACTCCACAGAAATCCATAGTATAACTTGTCTTGCCTTTGTTCTTATCCCACTCTCTAAGCCATGCTACCCTTAACCTGATAATCTGTAAAACTGTCAGAATTATCCGTGCAACCCTGCCCTTGATTTCTAGTGCTAGCACCATCTCTCTTTTCAATTTTGTCTTGTATAATCCTATGCCATTAGTCAGATTTCGAGTGATCTGACTGGTTTCGGACTGGTTTCCGCCAAGGTTGGGCGCTGGGGTTATAGGGTTGAACTCGCAAATCAGCCTTGGATCTTACTGTGTCCATCTTTGGTGGTCTACCCTAAATACAATAAAGTAAAACTGTTCTTGTCACAACTGATTTCCTTTCCTATTTCACAGCTTAATTTTACTCAAAGAGCACCTTTTTATATCTTGCATAACTCCTCCAATTTACCAGCTAGAGACTTACTTTCACTTCCATATTGTCCCTGTGATATAATTCACTCGTTTTTATTAAAAACCATTTGGGTAATTTGAAATGGGAATTAAAAAATGCAACGTTTACACGTGTCATTTTGCTGCAATCTGCTTTCAACTTTCCACTCATTTTCAAACTGTATGCTTTTGGTAATCCATTCTTTGTGATTGTTAGTGTCTTTGCACTGTTCCTTTAGTGAGGAATTATATTTGCTTCAAGGTTTTTAACACACATTCATTATTTATTTGTCCATTTCCGGGTGTCATTTCATAAAATTGCAAGGGGTTATCTCTCTTATTTGGGGAGGGAAGGTCAGATTTTGATTCTGTTTCCTGTTTCTTATTCTGGATTACCTGCTGCTTCTGTTTATCCACTCAGAATTGATTATTTGTGTGTTGCAGGGGGATATCCTAACTTGGGTGCTATCTTTCCTAAACCAAAAAGGTTAAACCCAGTGCATTGCTCACATTCTCATTGTAATTATCACCCCATTGGTGATTGCTGTCCCATATTAAAAATAGTATGATTTCTTTTGAATTTTAAAATAAATAAATAAATATTGTATTTTACCAACCAGCCTGGTTCATGGTCCATTGTGACCCGGGTCATTTGAAAAGGGTGTGTGATATGAGTGGTGTACCATCTCAAAATTGAATCTGCGTGAAATAAGGAGAAAAGCATCTCAATTGTGCGCTACATACTTGGCCGAGACCAATGTGTGTGTCACTTGATTGGAATCCTTAACAAACAAATCCGACATCCAGTCGTCACCGCGGAGTATTGCATCTTGTCTTTAGAGAATCAAAAGGGGACGGAGACATGGGTGTGTCTGTAACACTATCCCTAACGTGATGTGTAGTGTACCCAAAATCCCCCGTGTCGAGGTCCCTCCGATTGTATTTTTTGTGCCGTGAGGGAGCCTGTGACTAAGTGAGTACAGAAAAGCGAGAAAGTAGTAAGACGCCATTGTTCCTTCCACCCCGAGCAGGGAGGTAGGGAGGGTGCATGTGAATCTAAGCAGATACAATCATCAGAAATGCTTTTACGGTAAGTAATGCATGTCTTCTGATGCTTGTTAATCTGCTTAGAATCACATGCTGTGCAAAGACTAGCAAGCAGTACCCGGAGTTGGAGGTGTGGTGTGAGAAGGAACAGTAGAGAAAAGATGTCTTGGTACTTCTAGGTCCGATTCTCAGGTGGGACAAGAAAGAGTGTCCAGGCAATAGTGTTTTGTAAAGGTGTGTACAGAACTCCAGGTTGATGCTTTGCAAATGGACTCTAGGGGAACATTTGCAATGAATACTATGGAAGGGCAGTTCTATCTTAGCAAGAGTGTAACAGAGTGTGATGCATTTGACAATCCATTTAGAGAGAGTAGATTTGGAAAACTGATTTGTCTTTCTTAGTGGTCTAGTTCTTTCCATTTAAAACAGGACTGCCCTGCGTACATCCAGTGTGTGCAGGCTTCTTTCTCCCATGTTTGAGGGGTTCTGAAAGAACGTTGGTAGTTCTATAGATTGGTTCACATGAAACTTTGAAATGAATTTAGGCGCAAACCTAGGTGCGCAGAACTACCTTATCTTTATGAACTGTCACAAAGAGGCCTAGGAGTTAGAGCGCTTGTAGTTCACAGACTCTTCTAATGGAAGTAATGGCTAATAAAAAGGCAGTTTTGTAAGTGAGATCTTTAAGGCTTGATTTATGCATGTGCTTGAAAGGAGACCTCATAAGTCTTGTTAACACCACGTTTAGGTCCCATCAGGGAGCTGGGTTAGAAATGGGAGGGTGAAATCTCATTACTCCTTCCATGAAAGCCTCAAAAACTGGTATCTTCCACCACAACACCTGTTGTTGTGATGTAGTGTAGGCTGAAAGAGCAGGTAGGTAAACATTTAGCGAGTTAAAGACTAGGCCTGAGTAGAGTAGATGAGTCGGGTACAAAACGATATGAGTGGGAGAGCAGTCAATGGGATTGAGGCTCTTACAGCTGCACCAGATAACAAAACGTTTCCATATTGTGTGTTAGGTTTTCTTGCCTCCCTGAGTATGTCCATACACCTTTGAGGCAATTATAGGTGCCCGAACTCTATGACCTCAGCAGCCAGGCCGCTAAGTTCAATGTTTGCGGGCATGGGTGAAGTGTTTCCCCTTTGTCTTGAGACAACATGTTGTATGGGCAAGGCAATTTCATTGGAGGAGAATAGGGACTTCTCCATCAGATGAGCAAACCAGGGTTGGCGGACCCACATGGGGGCCACCAATATCATTGTGTTTGGTTCCTGGTGCATCTTGTGCACTATCGTGTTGAGTCGGGGGGGGGGGTGTAGAGGGGGAGAGTAAACAAATTTCCATGACCATGTGATCCAGACTCCGTTCCCCTTGGAACGGTTCTGGGGGTACCTGGAGGCGTAATCTTGGCATTGGGTGTTCTCCAGAGTTGCGGACAGGTCAATCGCTAGGAAGCCCCATCCTGCAAAAACGTTGGAGATGATGTCTTTGTGTAATCACCATTCGTACTTCATGGGTAGTGGGAAATCTCTGCTGAGTACGTCTGTCAGAAGATTGAGTTCCCCTGGAACATATTGTGACAGCAGGAACATGTGTTTGAGAGCCCACTTACAAATGTTCTGGGACAGTTTGGACAGCCCTAGAGAGTGAGTGCCTCCCTTTGTTCAGATAATACAGGTCAGTGGTGCTGTCTGTCAGGATCAGGACAGTCTTTCCTTGCAATTGTGTCTGAAAGGTCTTTAGCGCTTTGAAAACTGCTAACAGCTCCAACAGGTTTATGTGGTTGGATGCTACATCTGACGACCAAACTCTGTGCGCTGTCTGTTGAAGCTGGTGAGCTCCCCACCCTGTGAGAGATGCATTTGTATTGAGAGTGGCTTCTACTGAGGGGGTTGTGAAGGATTTCCCTTTTAGGAGGTTTTCCCTCGACCACCACCGCAGCGAGACGAGGGCCGGCGAGACAACCACTAAATCGTCCCATTGTCCGCTGGCCTGACACTACTGGCTGTTGAGCCACTCTTGCATTGGACTCAAGCGCACGTGAGGAACCAAATAAATGCATGACGCCATCATTCTTAACAGTCGCATAGCTTTACGTACAGTCACCTCTCAACTGGCTACATATTGAGGGATTTGAAACAGCCTGTTTTGAACCCTCTCGTTGGAGGGGAAGACGAGGCCGTCCTTTGTTCGAATTAGAGCCCCTAGAAATTGTTTGACCTGACTGGGGTCTAAGATAGATTTCTTCTTGTTGATGGAGAATCCCAGGCTGAATAAAAGGTCTTGGGTATTTGAAAGACATGACAGAACTATGTTAGCCAGCCCCTGACTGGGGAGGCGTGGGAGGTGACCCGGATCTTCAAGTCATTTTGAACCTATGGCTGGTAAGCCTCTGGGGGTAGAGTTCCGGTCCCTTCCTTTCCCACAACGCTGACCTCTTTCGGGATACGGGGTGGTGTATCCGCTGGTTCCTTGTGGAGATGATCAATTATTTCCCGAGGTGTACTGGTTTTGAGGGAAGCGTTGGCCACGAAAAAAGGCGTCCGACCCAGTTCCTCGCCTTTTGGAGGGTTTTTGTGTGATTTGATCTAAAGTCTTAAGGGTGTTGTGCTCCTTCTTTGCAGTCTCGAGAGCTTCGTCGACTGCTCTTCCAAATAAGTTGGATTCTTCCAACGGTTTACTAATAAATGACGCTTGAGTTTCTGGCTTGAACCCAGAGTTTCTTAGCCACACGTGTCTCTTTAGGAGGGTGCCCTGAGCCAAAGATCGACCCGCTGTCTCAGCGGAATCCAAATTGTTTTTGAGTATACTTTGGTTTACTTGTCATCCCTCAGTTACCGTGGACAGAAGACAAGTCTGTAGCGGTTCAGGAACCTCCTGCAGGCATTCCTGTAATATGGCCCATTGAGTGTCCGCGCAGCTGTCTAACAAAGTAGTATTGTTAGCAATGGGCGTAGAAAAAGCTGCTGCAGCCGTGATGCTCTTTCTTAGGGCGTAGAGTTTTTTTACACTCCTTGTCAGGGGGTGCCTCCCCGATTGACAGGGGAACCCCTGCCCTTTTCCTGGTAGTGGTCACCACCAGTGAAGTCTGCGGTGGAGTGACCTTTAATGTAAAGGGGATCAGAGGGGGAAGGCCGAAATAGCTTTTCTATCCTTGGATTAACTGCTCTTGTGAGGGCAGGTGTTAATAGCGAGGGAGACACTCGCTTTTTAATTGAGTTTAGTAGAGGAATAGCCTGGCTGGCCGGCGGTTTCTCTTTAAGAATGTCCTCTACAAAGTCAGCCTCTGGAACAGCTTCATCAGTGGCGATCTTGAAATGTTCTGCTGCTTTGCGCAACATGGCGTTGAACGTCATTTGATCGTCCACTCGAGAGGGCTGTCTAGTGGAAGTGGTCTGGGTGGAATATGAACACAGGGCATCAGGATCTGGTGAAGGATCAGGAGACTGCCAAGGCTGAGGGTCACCCATATCAGGGTTTTCCCCCCACCCTTATATGGGGTCTGCAGGGACTTCTTCATCAGTGAGGTCGTAAGTGTACACATCCTCCTCCTCCTGAGAGGGATCAAAGAGTCTTTGAAATGTAGCCACAGGGGGTACAAGGCCCTCTTCCATTGGTCTTTTGGGGGTGGATTGCTCTGAGAGGGTTACAAACCTGTCAAGTCTCTACATACAGCCCTCAAATTGTTCCCCAGTCCAAACAGAAGACCCAGAGGTGTCTAGAGGTGGAAAGGGCTCTTCTACACGATCCTCTGATGACTAAAGTCGAGATTTTTGTTTCAACGTTGAAGAACTACCTCTTCACGGTCCAGAAACTCTTTTCGGGGGACCGACAGAGGATGTGTGTCCCTGTGCTACTCCTTAGGCGTGGTGGAGGGTTGCAGTATTTCCTTTAGCCTATCTTTGGATTTCGATGAATCCTTGGGCTTTCCCATGGGTGTCGGCGAATCCCTTGACTGACGCTTCTGAGAGTCCACCGAAACAATTCTTGCAATGCTTTCATTAACGTCCTCCGCAGTAGGCAGACGCGTAGCCTGGGCCTGCGGTTGTATAGTCTTCAGCGGAACCGGGGCCTTGTCAGCATACACCTTCTTACGATGCGTCTCGACGGTTCTTGGAATATTGGGGGTAGTGCCCTTCAATTCAGAGTGCCCGGTCGCTAGGTGCATCTGCGGCGAGGGCTGCCATCCTGAAGTCGGTGTGCACAGCCGAAACTTCCGGTGTGCCCGTTGGTGCTGTGCTCTTCTTCGACTTTGTCGAAGACTGGCCGGGGGTTGTATGTTTAGTGAGTTGAGTGTGTTTGTCTTTGTCGCCGGTGTGTACAGTCCACATAGCAGTGCCTGAGCCGTGCCTGGCGGGGCTGGGGACAGGTAACACGGAGCGGGAGCGCTCCGCTGAAAGGTCAACGACCGAGTCAGAGGCCTGCTCGTCACTGATGCCCTTGTCGCATTCGGCGGTTGCAGCAGGGGGAGAACCTGACTCGGCCTTCAAATCCCATAGGCCGCCCACTGCTTCACACGGCGCTCCTTCAATGTCTTCGGACGGAGGAGCTTGCAAGTCACCCAACCTTTTTCGTCGTAATCGAGGGGCAAGCAACAGTTACACCGTAGATGCTTACTCTCCAAAGAAATTTGCCCATGCAAATGGGGCAAAACCTAAATTGAGTCCTCTCCATAGCTGAGGATAGGAAAAGTGACGATGACCAGAGAGGAAAGAGGGAGGAAAGGGAAAGGCATTCTCAGATTTTACAGACATGTCCACCCCGACCCCACTCTCCCTACTGTGTAGGCCGGCTGGAAGGCCCGGCCACGTGGTCGGCAACACCAACTGGATCACCATCCATTGAAGGTCCGTGGAGGTTTCAGTGGATATCAGGAACAGCAGTCGATATGAAGGACGGTCAGGGTGATCTTGAATAATAATATATTATATTTGACCAAAGGTCGATGGAACAATTAGCAATGTCTCTGGACGATCTCCGCAGAAGGCGACCAGTATGCTGGACGGAAAAAAACAATCTGAGGGACCTCGATGCGTGAGGAATTTTGGGTACACTACACATTACGTTAGCAATAGTGTTTTAGACACGCCCATGTCAAGGTCCCCTTTCGATTCTATATGCAGAGCATGTGATTCTAAACAGATTAACAAGCATCACAAATAGATTTACAGCCACGTTGTTTTGTTTACCAGTTGTGTTTGTGGATCAAGACAAGAGGAGTGAAAACATGGCAGGAGAGTAAACCAGGTATCCTAACAAGATAAAGACAAAGAACCAAGTTGCTATGTGTGTGCCTGTTGTGTTGTTGATCAAGGGACACTCAAGGAATTGATCTCTTTAAACCTACAACATAAAAGAGAAATCCAGGGGAAGGCAACCACCCTCTGGAATAAGGAACTCTATCCTTCTGGAACGTTTGTGTTTGAATTACTAATTTTTCCTTTTTTGAAGATTTATAAATCATTCAAGGTCAAAGACATTACCCTTTTCACCCTTAATTTTGTTAGAATTTGAGGGCCAGAATAGTACTTTGGACACAGGACGTTTTACTTTGGACATTCTGACATCTGACAGACCCTTAGTTTTGTTTGAGTTAGGGAAATACCTCTTAGTGCAGGCACAGAGAGGCATTTTCCAAACCGCTTTTCTTCTGTCAATGAAGGTTTATGGACAAAACCTTAAGTCTCTGTGTCCATCTCTCATGACCGTTTCCTCATATCCTCCTTAGATCTTAGTTTCAGGTTTGCATTTGTATTTATTGACATGTACAGAGTGCTTCCGCAAAAGCGCTTTACAGACTTTGACTGAAGTTTCTTCCTTGACCTTAATTTATGGCTTTCACAATTTGCAACGGGTCTTCTCCCAGACCTTCACACTTTAAGAGATGGGTAATGCTCAACCCGCCTTCCCCCTCCTCTCCAATCTCCTTATCGGGGTCTTTGTCAGGCAGTCAATATTATGTCATCCTCCTGCCACAGGCCAAAGCTTCCATTTGTTCCAAGTATTAATAGAAATAAGTTGTAGGGCATGGCCTGTCAATTCTGCTTCGAGCTTGTAGGTGTGCCGATGAGCCTTCCCAGGAAGATCCCCTTATTGCGCTTTCCAGGCTTGGATAGCCACACACAAGGCCTTACACACCTCCAGGGTCTCAGACACATCCTCCACAAGTAGTAGGTACCTTTAGGTTTCTCTAGTGATTTGCCCCCGCCTGACGAATCTGGCAGTCTCATCTTTTTTATCAAAGATCAGTGTTGCTTGCATCGATTCTCTGCCCTTCAGATTGTTCCCCATTCCTATCATACGCCACGGGATGGAGCAGTATTTCCATTACTAGTAATGACTGGTTATTCCCTTGGCTTTTTTGCATCCATTTTAGGGATTTGTCAGCCTTTTTTCAAATGCTTAATGCATCTTATTGCCTTATTATTAGTCCAGGATTTGGGTAACTCACCATAGACACACAATCTGGTCCTTGGTCTATGAGCAGCTCTACCCTGCACTCGCCTCAGTTATCTCTGGTAGAGTGGTAATGTGCCATGGAACACTCAAATTATCACTCTCATACGATAGGCACATTGTGGTATCTGTCCCCCTTTTCTCATGGTTATCCTCCTCTTCCAGGGTGTTGTGGCAGAATATCTACATTTATTTGTTTATTGTGCATTTGTAAGGTGCTTATACATCAGGTAAATTGTGTTTCAAATCGCCCACAGGGCAACGGGTAGGAAACATGGGAATGAAAGGCAAATATAACAATGAAAGAGAGAGGAGGTCCTACTAGACCTTTTGAGAATTCAGAACATGCAAGTGCAGAGAGAGAGAAGGGGTGAGTAAGGTGGGTAGGAGAGTAAGTACTAGGAGTACTACGGAGGGAGGTGCTAGGGAGTAAGTTGCAAGTAGCTGTTAAGTGACTGGCAAAGATCACTTGTTAAGAGTGGTCAAGTGACAATAAGTGCAGGCCTTTGATTGCACAGTGCTAAGCCAAGTGCTGGGAGTAGGCTCAAGGTGATTGGGTGCAGGAGGCCAGGACCCAGGGGTACCATAAGGGCCCCAGCCACCAATCTCAGCGACTGTGGGGATTAGCAAGGGAGGGAGAGGGGAAGGAGGTGGTGAAAAGGAGTCTTGAGGAGCTCCCAGAATTTGAGGAGATCCGGCTCAAGAAAAAGAGGAAGGGGAAGACTGTTCCAAAGGAGGGAGCCAGCTGAGGGAAGAGATTGGCCACCAGCACGCTGTATATCAAAGCGCTTGACCTGCAGAGAGTTGGTGCTTGAGGAATGTTAAGATCTGGAGAGAGAGTATTTAGTGTTGTAGACAGCGTGGTCCCAGCCCCCAGACAGCTTTATGGATTATGCAGTGGAATTTGATCCTTCCACCAACCGGGAGCCAGTGGAGAGATTTTAGGCCTGGAGAGATGCAGTCCCTGGGTTTGAAGCCAAGGATAAGTCTTGCAGCCCTATTCTGGATTAGCTGGAGGAGACATGGATTAAGTAAGAGGCTATTGCAATAGCCTAGCCTAGAGAGTACCAGAGCTCTAGAGACATTGAGCTTCTGGGGGAAAGTGAGGAAAGGAAGGATTCCTTTGAGGAGGTGGAGTTGAAAGTGGGCCTTCTTGGCAAGGTCCTGGATGTGAGGGAGGAAGGAAAGGGAGGAGTCGAAGATGACTCCAAAGTGTTTGGCTTCAGACAACCAAAAAGTTCAGTATGCTGGGTCAGTTGAGAGAAGAGCAACTTCTCCAAGAGTTTCCCAAAGAAAGGGGTGATAGAGATGGGTTGGTATTTAGCCGGACAACACATGTCTGCAGAAGGTTTATTTAGAACGGGGCGCACAAGAGAGTGTTTGAGGGAAGAGGGGAAAGACCCATAGCAAGAGAGTGATTGCTGAAATCGGCAAGTGCAGGGGCAAGAGAGCCAATATTGCCCTTAATAGTTCTCGAAGAACAGGGGGAGACCTGTTTGAAGGAGGCCTTCATAGAGAGGACAACTCTAGTGACCTCACCAGATGTGAGAGGAGAGGACGATGAGAGAACGGCAGAGGGGGGATGGGACACCATAGGCGGCAACAGGGTGAATGAAGGGGAGGGAGAAAGGGAAGCGAGGTTGATCAGGATGTCCTGAGATTTGTGAAGTGTGTGGCCTGTGCATTGCAGAGGACCTGGGAGGGAAGAGGTGAGGTGGAGACTGCGGCCGGATTGGCTATCATGCTATCAGAAACTTGCGTTCGGCCCACCTGTGTAGCCATGTCTAAGCATTCTTACACGTTGCACACAGCACGTCACCACCCAAACCTAGCTGATTTCTGCCAACAGCCCAGTAACGGTTCCTAGACATAAAATTGAAATCAATAAAATCGAAAGTCAAAATGTCGAAAAAATAATCTCGAAAAAAAAAAAGTCGAATTTTTTTTAATACGTTTTTATTCGAAATGGGGGGGTTCCCCCCAACCCCCCTTTTTTTCTATTTTTTTTATTTTACCCCTTTTTTTTACTTACCAAACCCAAAAAAAATATATAAATAATAAAAAAACAAATTCGACTTTTTTTTTCGACATTATTGATTCGACTTTTTTGTCATTCGACTTTATTTTTTCGATATTATGACTGGACACCCCCAGTAACACCACGTCACTGGGCTGTACTTCTGTTTTCTATACCATTACCTTATTCGGTATACAGTAACTGTTATGTTGTATTCCATAGAAGGGATATGCTAGCTAACCTTATGTTACGAAGGAAACCGCAAGGCTTACTGATGCCAGCTCCAGCTGGTGCAGGAATCTGTTGCCGTTTAGCAAACCTGTCTAGGTAATGCCCATCTGGAGTCGGGTTAACATGCTTTTATATTGGTGATTTGCCTATATAAAAGATGCTGCTTTTGTACAAACCGCCAGAGGTATTTCTGACAACTCTGTGCAACATGTTGTGAACGATATTTCCAAATCTAAGCTGCCATTTGTGAACCTGTTTATCTTATGCATAATAAGAATTGCTTGTATTGTGAAGTGGGCATACATATAGATGGGACACAACACTTATTATCCTTGTATTCAGACGACATGCTGCTCTATTAGACAAATAAGGTAGTAGATGCCCCTCTCTAGAAGAAAATGGCATGATGACCTGTTCTGTTTTTTTTACCCACCTTGAAAGTCTGCATACATCACTTTCTGCTCACTGTACTTTTCACAAAGGAGGAATAACCATTTGCATATCAGTCTTTGCCCCGCACACAAGAGCAATCCAGCACCGAAATGCCTGGCAACAAGAGTGCCAACAGCAACTCCAAACACGTGATGATGCCATGTTCTTTCTAGAGAGGGGCCCTTGCTACCTTTTTTGTACTCTATTATACAGCAGCCTAAAGAGAATCTCAGTACATACTAGACGTTCAATAGTTTTGCCAAACTATGGGGTATCACGATCAGTCACAAGAAGACTTGTTTGTTCCCACTAGCAAGACTGTCTAAAATAAATAAGGACCTGCTACCCACCCTAATGCTAAAATGGAACACAGACACTTTCCGATACTTGGGAATAGCGATATATCATGACCCTGCGGCCGAACAAACACAACACACTAAAGGCAGACGGAATCAAAAGGTCCATGAAAATGGTGATATTGCCCATACTGTTACATACTCCTACGTCCTGTCCCCTTTCCTCCATACTGTATGGGTTTCCCTCGCTAGGGACAGGAGAAGGAACCTTTTTCAGCAGAAAAAAAAATCATCTTCCCCTTTAAATTTAGATGCACGGGGGGGCGCGGCCCTGGGAGCATGTGCTCCCCTGACTCAGCCCACCGGCACCACTCCCCAATCTTCTTTTCCGTGTCAACGGGAATGGGAACGGACCGCTTTCACCAGCGCTCCTGGCCTCTGGCCTAGTAATTCCAATGTGCGCTTCCCCCGGGGAAGTTTCTTTTTGTCTTCTTCTTGTCTTTAAACAGATACTCTGTCCTCTGGTGCCACGCTCCTCCCCGGCGTATGTCCATGTCAGGGGGCTTTAGCAGGTGTCCAGCCTGCGAGGAGCTCTTCCCTAAGTCCGAACCCCACGCTCTCTGCCTCCGCTGCTTTGGCCCAGACGACGGCTGGGAGGGCTGTACCGTGTGTGACGCGCTTTCATCTTGTGCTCTGAAGAAGAGGTTTGCTCGGTGGAGGGAGCTCTTTGGCAGGTCACCTCCAGAGGACTTGAAGGAATTAGTCAAGCACAAGTCCAGACCCAAGGTAGGGGCACTGTTTTCATCCGCACCCCGCAAGGGCGACTCCTTTCCCAGGAAGCGCACGAGCGGGAGGGACCTTTCAGGTTCTTGAACCAGTGCAGGTACAGAGGCTGCTACAGCTACCGGCCGTCAGGCAGAGGGGTTGCAAGACTCTGCCTGTGAGGGCACTGAGGGACCACAAGGTTCTGTTGCCGGGCTTACGCCAGAGGGGCTACCCCCTAGTACTGAGGGGATGCCTGTATGCAGCACTACTGGCGACAAAGCCAAGAGCAATCTGCCTTCCAGGGCTTGGCATGAGGTGCAGGGTAGGCCTCAACCTCCACCGTGAACAGTCTTGGAAGATGCCGGGACCAGAGCAGCAAGCACCACGGCGCAGGCAAGTGGCATGCAGCCCGACAAGATTGCCGCCAGGCCAGACATGATGGCAGCTTGTCCGAAACCATCCCCTTTTGGGGAACAGATAGGGAAACACGTTTCTAGATGGGACTGGTCTTCACCAGGCACGTGGCCCACGACATACCCTTCTTCGTCGCAGGATAGGTACACCCCACAGTCAGTAAGGCAGAGTGTCCAGACCTCAGCACCCGCAGGGGCCTGTGCCCATGCCTGCACCTCTGGGCGCTCCATCGGCCTGTGAGGACAGGTTTTTTGAAAGGTTTATGACACTCATGAGGTCTCTGCCGATGGGTGCCATCCTTAGGGATGTGATCGAGGACAAGCTCCCTCCGGTTCTGCCGCTAGAACCCACGGCCACTCCGCCCTTGTTCCCAGCACTCCCAGTTCCTATACAGTCCCTGCTGCCCGTGCCAGTTCCTACTACGCCAGCACCACCACAGCTGCTGCAACAACCACCGGCTCCGGTCAGTACACCACAGCCACAGGCTCCCAGCACTCCTCCTGCGGCTCCAGATCAAGAGGACACCTTGTTTGATACTGATGAAGAGGAGGACCCGGACACGCCGTCGTCGGCAAAGGCCTTCCACGAATGGCTCGCCGGTCTGGCCGAAAATGTGGGCCTTCCACAGCCTGAGGTGGAACAAGCAGAGGCTGGGGTATTGGCAGAGGTCCTTACTCTATGCCCCACAGCTAGAACGGGTATTCCGATGCAAAAGGAAGTGGTCACACTGGCCAAGAAGGGATGGCTTATACTTCACTCGGAGCAGCCTACCAAAAGGCGCCTCGACGCCAAGTTTAGGCAGATGAAGGGCGACCCCCTCTTGCTAACGGCACACCCACATTCCTCGGTGATCGCCGCAGCTTTGATCTACTCCAAGCCGCAGTCGTCTTCGGCCACATCTGCCTCGGCACTCCTGGGAAAGGAGAACATCATCCTGGAAGCATACGCAAAGAAAATGTACTCCAACGCTTCCCTCCATCTGCGTCAGTATAATGCAGACGCTATGCTTGCAGCTTTCAATCAGCGGCTTTGGCGGGAAATCGCCAACTTCCTTCTGGAAATTCCGGTGCAAAGCCAGGCACGCTTCAAGGCGGGGCTGGCTGAGACCAAGATTGTCGCCCAAGACATAATGGAGTCCACAGTAGCTCACATCGACACTTCTGGCTGTGCCATCTGCATCGCTACGGACATAAGAAGGACGGCCTGGCTTTGGGCGACCCAAGTTCAACCCGAACGTACAGGAACGCATTCTGGACCTTCCCTTTGAGGGGGACGATCTCTTCCATTCCACTACGGATGAGGAACTGGATAACAAGAAAAACAGTTCCCAGATTGCAAAATCCTTATCCATACTCACGAAGGCCACTCCTAAGGAGTATAGCAAGAGGCACCAGCTTTCAGACAGGGGTCGGTCCTTCAGTGGGTTCCGGGGTTTCCAAGAACGGCGGTCCAGACAGGTCCCCCAGCCAGCAACGGCGCAAGCATCACAAGGTTGCGTACAAGGGATTATTTCACTCACCCTCCTCTACCTCAGCCTCAGGCAGAAAGAATGCATGACACGCCCATCCGGGTCCACGTGTCTCCAGTGGGGGGCAGGATTGCCCTTCACTACCAATGTGGGCGCACAAGGTTTGTGGACCCCTGGATCGATCCTATCTGTAGTGTCCACAGGCTACCACCTACCAATCCCTTCCACTCCTCTTCTCCCCTCCGCTCCCACAGATTGGGACAACAACTCTGTTGGTGGAAATTCGGTCGCCGGTAGAGTCAGGCGGTGGAAGAAGTCCCAGCCTCTCAGCGGGGACTGGGCTTCTAATCCCGGATTTTCGCCATACACAAGAAGATCCATGCTGGCCTGAGAGTTGTGTTGGACCTTTCCACCTTGAGCCTTTCCCTTCCTCTTCCTCTGCAAAAGTTAAATATGGTTACCCCAGCGTTTATAGCAGAGACATTGTGTGGGGGGAGAATGGATGTGCTCCCCGGATCTGAAGGATGCTTATTTGCACGTCCCGATCTGGCAGCCCCATCGGTCCTTTCTGAGGTTCAGGATCATGGGCTTCCACTTCCAACATAATCAGCTCCCAGGGTCTTTACAAGACTGATGAATGCCGCAGTCTCTCTCCTCAGGGCCCAGGGTCACCACGTCTATCCATACCTAGACGACTGGCTCGTCAGTGTGGAGTCGCCAGATATATATACACAGTGGGTGGTCCTGTCCTCTAAAGTTTAGGGTACTGCACGTGTTTTTGGGCAGTACATTTTTTTTAAACCTTCCTGGGTTTCTTATGTCAGGCTCAGTAGATCCCTAACATAAGGTGAGAAAACAACCTTAGACAATTAGTAGGTTTTTGTAAAGGTAGCCTTTTTTATTTCTTAAGTGGCTTGTTTTGCAATTTTTTCAAAAATATAGAGAAGACAAATGGTCAGTTCAACTCAAAGATTGAAATGAATAAGCATGTCAAGGCATGGAAATGCACAATGAAGAAACAGGATTTAACATTTTCATATTTCAATCAACATGCTGGTCTGGGACTGTGTTTTTATAACAAAAAAAGGGGGGGAAATATACAATTTTCCAAAATCAACCTTGCATAGATCGGTATACACAGTAATCCCAACTCCTTATCTTTTTTAGGAAGGAGTCGGCCGGAGGTGCGTGCCTTATTATTTCATAGCCAAGCAAAGCCTCCTAGTAGCATCATATTAGAATTCAATTTCTTAACATACAATACTTTTTTTTCCCCAAAATGATTGACATTTTCTGTATTAAGGTGATACAAAAGTGGTAGTGATGGCAAGCTAGGGCTGGTCCGAGACCGAGAGAGACTGGTCCGACGTCTGTTAGTCAAATAAAGAAAGTTTTGTGTGTTCCTGTACTGTGGTCTTACAACAAACTGCCACTAGGAGCACTGACGTTTCGATTGATAAAGAGTTACAATCTTCATCTGGGGCCTTTGTATATTCAGGTCTCCCTGGGGGAAAGAAAAGAAAGAAAGAAAGCCCGCTTAAGAGTAGGATACCAGAATGTTTCTGTAAATGTCACATGGTATAGAAGAAAGTATAATTAAAAAGCACTGGAGTAGTGCTGTTAAAAACATATTTCAGTGAAGGGCTGGAGGCCCTAACAGTCTAGCAACTGACCTGTTCCCTGTGCCCTGGAGCAGTGTGGGACCTCCTGTGGCTCCAGAGGTGGGTGGGGGTCCAGTGAACCACCTGAGAGTTCTGGGGAAGTCCAGTGTCAATGATGGTTCTAATGGGCAGCCTTGAAAGAATCCGGGTGCCTGGTAATATACCCTGCAGTAGAGGGATACAACAAAATGGTGGCCACCAGTTAAGATGTGGGGGTGGCTCACGGCTGCAAGGGCGGACAAGAATGGATAAATGTTGCCACCCGGAGAAAAGGCTCTCTAGTCTGGGTATTGCCAGCCTAGGGGTGGAAAAGGGAGTCCTAATGAAGTCTCACCTGCAAGATTTGGGGTAAGTGCACGGCTCGGTTGCCGTCGCCATAATCGTGGTAACAGGGCTGAAGTCCGCGATACACTGAGGAGAAGCTGTATCGGGTGGTTATAGCTGCGCGTGCGCTGGCGATCAGTGCTGGTTGTGCTGCGCATGTGTGGAGCCTCGCGGCTCCAATGTTTCGGGTAGGCGCATGCGCACAGGAGTGGTGACCAAGGTGGGGCGTCCTTGGTAACCAAGTGCGGTGCGAAGCTCGTAATCCAGAACGCTGGCATTTCGACCAAAGGTAAGGCACGGATGGAGGCTAGCCATCTATGCATAGGCGCTCTGTCAATATGTGGCCTGTTCGTGGGGATAATGTCAAGGTCAAAGGGACACCGGCGGTCCGGCGCAGGCGCACATGTGTGGCCCTTGGCTCCCAAGAGCAGTGCGGGGCTGGTGATGTGAGTCTCGTGTATTCCGACCTGTATATGGGCACAGACGGTAGCTGGAAGTCAATACATATGAGCTGTGACATAATGAATGGAGGCTGGAAAACGTCCAATGATGGCTGGAGATAAGCCCTGCCTCCCTGCATATTGATGTGGACTGTGGGTGCACTCCAGGGGGTGTTCAGATAGTGTTATGATAGTCCATGGGGGTATGGACTGTGGATGCCCTGCCGCAGGTGTTCAGATAGTGTTTTGATAGTCCATGGGGGCAGCTTCGTTGAGCCCTGTGGTGATGGTTTTTAGCTTAAATATCCACCAGGATTCTTTGTAGTTTAGTGAATTGGCAATGTTGGTGGTGCCTATGACCCGGTCTATTACCCACCATTTGAAAGAATCAGGTGGATGTTGTAGTTCCATAAAATGGGATACCAGGGGTGCAGAGTGTGTTTTGCACCTGATCCTGGATTAGTGTTCACTGATTCTTTTGTGAACTGGTCTGGATGTTTGGCCGACATATCTAAGTTTGCAGGTACATTCTATCAGGTAGATCGCGTTAGTAGTTTTGCAGTTGGTGAACTGGCGGAGCTCCCATTCCTTGTCTCCTATTTGAAAAGATTTCATTTTCTTCGTCTGGTTGCAAGCCTGGCAAGTGCCACAAGGATGATGCCCTTTGATCTCTCTCATGTTCCATAGTGTCGATCTTGTGGTTTTCCGTCGGGTTCTTGCATGCGTTAGGAGATCTTTAAGGTTTTTATTCCTTTTGAGGGCCATTCTGGGTAATGGTTCGGCGGGTAGGCTGAGTTGGACAATGGGCCAGTATTTCTTAATCATATTTCTGAATTGCGAGGTGTTGGTTCCAAAAGTTGAGATGCAGGCCAATATTTTCTCTGTCCCTGGGTTGTGAGCAGTGCCTCCCTGGGCGTATAGAGGGCCCTTTTCATTGTGTTTTTGAGCAGTTTTTTGGGATAGCCTCTCGTCTCCAATTTCTGTATGAGAAGGTTAGCATGAAGCTTGAATTCTTCTGTGTTAGTACAGTTTCTTCGGATTCTCAGAAATTGTCTGTAAGGCAGATTGTGACGTAGGTTTTTCGGGTGGTGGCTGTTGTAATGAAGGATGGTGTTCCTGTCTGTTTCTTTTTTGAACATGGAACACTTACGTTGGTTGTTGTCAACACTGATTTTGAGATCCAAAAAATGAATGCTCGTGTTATGTTCCATGGTGAGTTGTATGTCCTCTGAGCGGTTGTTTATCCATGTGAAGAAGTTTAATAGTTCATTATTCTCTCCTTCCTAAATGAAGATGATGTCATCTATATATCTTCGCCATAAAAGGATATTGTCTTTGAATGGATTGTTGGTGTTGAAGATGAAACTTACTTCATACTCGGCCATAAATATAATTGCCATGCTGGGGGCAAATGCCGCGCCCATGGCAGTGCCGCAGATTTGTAGATAGAATATTTCATCGAAGCTGAAAAAGTTATTAGTGAGTGCTAGCTCTAGTAGTTCCACAATGAAATTTATGGGTACTCTCCTTTGTGTCATGTGTAGGGTCAGGTGTCTTCTGATGCATTCAATCGCTTGGTTTTGTGGTATGCTTGTTTAGAGACTTTTGATGTCCATCGTGACTAATTGGTTTCTGTTGTCATCAAAGGGTTGGTTTTCAAAGGTAGTGATGGTGGTCATGGTGTCTTTAAGGTAGGATGCAGTTTGTTGGCAGAGTGGTTTGAGAAAATGGTCTATGAATTGACAAATGGGCTCCAAAATGGAGCCACAACCTGAAACTATGGGTCTCCCGGGTGGCGTAGTGCTGTTTTTGTGAATCTTCGGGAGTGCGTAGAAGGCTGGGGTTCTTCCTTCTGTCGTGTTGAGAAAGGCCTCCTCTTTTTCCGTGATCCAGTCTGTTTGAAAGGCAAATTTAGTTATTTCCTATATTTTGACTTTGATCATGTTGGTGGGGTCTTTCTGCAATTTTCTGTAGTTGTTGCCATCGTCTAGAAGTGTCTTCACCATGGTGTTATATTGCTCTATGGTTTGAATCACTATGCCTCCGCCTTTGTCTGCCGCTTTTATCACCAAGTTCTCGTTAGCGGCAAGTCCACCACACAGCCTTCGCCGTCATGCTCACATTCCATGGGATTTTTCATCTATCTCAAGAAGTCACAGCTAGAACCCACGCAGTCTCTAACGTTCCTGGGCCTCATCTGGGATACAGGCTCAGAGAGAACATTGCCCTCCAAGTACAAGATAACAGCCATCAAGAGGGCCACAGGGCACTTTCTCAGCAGAGCGGTGACCTCAGCATGGTGGCACCAACACCTCCTGGGCATTATGGCAGCATGCATCGTGGCAGTGCCTCACATGAGGCTCAAAATACGGAGATTTCTGTTATATTTCGCAGTCTCCTGGAATCAGAAGAAGGGTTCCCAGGAGGAACTAGTCAGC
This sequence comes from Ambystoma mexicanum, assembly GCF_040938575.1. Taxonomy (NCBI): domain Eukaryota; kingdom Metazoa; phylum Chordata; class Amphibia; order Caudata; family Ambystomatidae; genus Ambystoma; species Ambystoma mexicanum. Next base: position 128,769,785 of record NC_090927.1, read on the forward strand.
AACCCACCACATCTCCACCAGGGTCTGGACTGGTGGAGCAAGGACAGCAACTCGCAGGCCCTTTCATCCGCCAGCTCCGCAGGTCAGCATCACCATGGATTCATCCCTGGAGGGTTGGGGAGCTACATCGGGCAGCCACAGTGTCCATGGGGCATGGTCCCGGTAGGAGCAGAAGGTCCACATCAACTGCCCGGTGTTGATGGCCATCTGGCTCACTCTCAAAGCCTTCCTCCCGATGATCAGTGGCAAGTCGATCCTCATTCAAAGGGACAGCGCCACCAGCATGTATTATATTGACAAGCAGGGGGGCACTAGGTCCCCTCCCCTGTGCACGCTAGCAGTCAACATCTTCGAGTGGGCCCTGGAAAACAACATACACTTGACAGCAATTCACCTCCCGGGGGGGTCCAACCTGGAGGCGGACAGGCTCAGCAGGTTGGGTGCAGACAACTAGATACGGGAGGCCACGCAACTACGGATCATCCTCATAGTTCTGTGCCGGCAAGACCTTGGTTCTCAGAACTCCTCAGCCTGTCGAAGCAGCCCCAGATGCACCTTCCGCTGGGCCCAGCTCATCTACTATCACAACAAAGACGCTCAGGAATCCACCCCATCCCCAGATTAGATCTCGCAGCATGGTGCCTGAACAGGTCACACTAAGGCATCTACATCTGTCACAGGGTCTGTGTTTGGAGCACTTTATAAATAAACAAACAAACGGGGACATCATACGGGGGCGCAATGAGTGATGCTACCAGGAGCTAGTACAAAAGTCAGAGGAGCAGGTTTTGTTAGAAGGTTTTGTCACTGGGCCGCTTCTAAGGAGGTCGATCCACTGACCAGCACGTTGGACGACGTGCTATCCTTCTCAGAACACCTCACTCACTCAGGGGTGTAGGTAGACACATGCCGCACCTATCTGGTGGCCATCAGTGCCTACCGGTACTCTGAGGAGGAGGTGTTTTCCTCCTCCACCTCCGATGGTTAAAGGAGACCTGGCGGGCCTGACCCGGCTCTACCGGCCAATCAAGAAGCCATACACGGTGTGACCTCAATGTGGTCCTCGGCGCCCTGGTGCATAAACCATTCGAGCCAAGGGCATCCGCGGACATCAGGCCAGTCACCATTAAGACGGCCCTCCTGGTGGGCCTTACCTCTGCACGCAGGGTCAGTGAAATCCAGGCTCTGGTGGCTTCAGAGCCGTATAATACTTATAAAGACAGGGTGGTGCTTAGAACACACACACACCAAAGGTGGTCTCTTCTTTTCATCTGAATGAAGAGATAGCCCTACCAACTTTTTTCGCTGACCCTAAGGACGAGGTGCAGAGGGTACTGCACTGTCTAGATGTTAGGCGGGCCCTAAAATTCTACCTAAACAGAACTAAGAGCTTCCACAAATCAGAGGCTCTCTGTCTTCTTCAGTGGGTCAGACCACGGCTATCAGGCTTCCAAGGCCTCCATAGCAAGATGGATGGTTGCGACCATCAAGGAGGCATATGAGGGGCAGCATAAACCTCTGCCAGCTAATATGTATGCACAAGCTATCAAAGCCAAGGTCGCAGCGGTTGCCTTTCAGAGACATGTCCCTTGGCAGGTCATCAGCAAGGCAGCTACATGGGCTATGCCTTCGGCCTTCTGCAAGCACTAGTGATTGGATGCCAGATCCAGGTCAGATGCAGCATTTGGTCAGGCAGTCTTGGGGAATTTATTTTCTTAAGGAGGTTCCGGTAGGCTCCAAAAGCCGTTGGCTAGGTGCAGCATGTGTCTATTTTCAGCCCTGAGTGTGCGAGGTGTGCTGAAAAAGATAGCACATCGTCCAGTGTGCGAGTCAGAGGATCAACCTCCTTAGACTTAGCCCAGTGGCAAAACCTAGTCCACTTCCTTTTGTACTGCCTCCTAGTAGTATCGCTCCTAACACCCCGAATGATGTCCAGGTTAGCCTGCGAGAGGCGCAGATACTTCAATCTGACCTTTCAGGAACCAGGCTGCGAGGGCGAACTTCTGCTGGGCAGGGTGGATGACCGTGCCCCCCTGCTGTGACGGTAGATGAGCTGGGCACAGTGAAAGGTGCATCAGAGTTTGGTCTGATAGGCTGAGTAGCTCCGAGAACCCTGGTCTTGCCAGCCACCACAGAACTATCAGAATGATACTAAGGTGCCGGGACTCCCTTATCTTGCAGATCACCCTGTGTAACAGTGGAGTGGGAGGGAAGGCATAGGTGTTCATGCTGTTCCACTGTAACGCATCGCCCAGAGAGCCCTGACCCTGTCCTTGCTAGTATTCGAACTCGGGGCACTTCCTGTTGTACCAGATGGCAAAGAGGTCCACCTGAGGATGGCCCCAAAGATCCCCTGAAGGACCTGATCATTTAATTGCCATTCGTAATTGTCCGCACCCAGCCTGTTGAGTCTGTCCATCTCCAGGTTCGACTCGCCCAGGAGGTGGATCGCCGTCAATCGAATGTCGTTTGCCAGAGCCCATTGCTAGATGCTGACCGCCAGGGTGCACAGAGGAGGGGACCTGGTGCCACCCTGCTTGTTGATGTAATACATGCTGGTGAAGTTGTCCGTTTGTATGAGGACCGTCCTGCCACTGATGATGGGAAGGTAGGCCTTGAGAGCCAGCCAGATGACCTTCAGCTCTAGCCAGTTGATATGAGCCTCTTGCTCCTGAAGAGACCAAACTCTGTGAACGCTGTGGTTGTCCAGGGTAGCTTCCCAGCACTCCAAGGATGAATCTGCGGTGATGGTAATCTGCGGTGCTGGTTGACAGGGCCTGCCTATCCTCAAGTTGCAGTCTGTGCGTGACCAGACAAGGCACTCACCATCACACACAGATGTATATCTCAGTCGGCGCCCCCCCTACCTAGCAGAACGAATACATCAAGCACAATCCCACAGACCTTAACATGACCAATACTCACACCAACTGACCATCCCTGCTTTTAACAGAGCCAAAGCTGGAGGGTCCAGCTTTGAAGTGTTAGCACCAAAATCCTTGAACTCACTACCACTCAAACTTAGAAAAGAAACCTCTCTCATGGCTTTCAGAAAAGTGCTGAAAACCAAACTATTCAAGTAGACTGTACCTTCTCTGCTGTTCCCCTGTAACCATGGAACAAGAACACTGCAAGAGCTGTATTTATGTTAACCTGCACCTAAGTGAATATTCTGTAACAGCGCCACAATGCCCGAGGGCAGTTGTGCGCATTATACATGAATATAAATAAAGGTCCTGGTGGAGAAAAGGAGGAATGCTGACAAGTTCCGCTTGGGAACCCCGCTACTGACTCCATGAGGCTGCGAAGTGCAGCTGTAATCTCCTCTTTTTTAGTCTTGTGTAGGTACTGCCAGAAGACATGCCACCATGATACCTAGGAGGTGTTGGCACCACCACGCTAATGTCTCCTCTCTGTTGAGAAAATGACTTGCAACGCTCTTGATGGCTATTATCTTGTCCTCCGAGAGAAAGACGCTCCGAGTTTGTATCCTACATGAGGCCGGAATAGAAGATTCTGTGTCGGCTCCAGCTGTGACTTCTTGAGATTTATGGAAAATCCCAATTCGTGTAGTGTAATCATGATGGTAGAGGTGGTGTGATGGACCCCCTCCAGGGATCTCGCCCTGATGAGCCAGTCATCTAGATACGGATAAACATGGTGCTCTTGAGCTCGGACGAGGGCTGCCACTGCATTCATAAGCCTGGTAAAGACCTTGGGGGCTGAATTGAGGGCAGGATGCCCATGATCCTGAACCCCAGGAAGGACCGTTGGAGCTGCCAAATCGGGTCGTGTAAATAAGCGTCCTTCAGATCCACGGAGCACTTCCAATCTCCCTTGCACAGTGTCTCCGCAGTAAGTGCTGGGGTAACCATAATGAACTTTAAAAGCAGGAGGGAAAGGTTCAGGGTGGATAGGTCAAACAACTCTCAGGCCAGCCTGGTTCTTCTTGTATATGGCGCAAATTCGGGAGTAGAAGCCCATGCCCAACTGGGAGGCTGGGAAATCTACCACTGCTTGTCTCTGGACGAGTGAGCAAATCTCCGCCAATAGAGTTGTGGTCCCAATCTGTGGGAGTGGTGGAGAGGGGGGGGGGGGGGGGACCGGTGGGCGGTAGCCCGTGGACACTACTGATAGGATCCAGGGATCGGCAAGCCTTGTGCGCCAATGCTGAGCGTGGAGGGCAAGCCTGCCCCCCACCGGAGACACATGGACCCGGAGGGGAGTGTCATGCCTTTTTTCTCTGTGAGGCTGGGGTAGAGGAGGGGGACTGAAAGAAGCCCTTATTCACCGCATTGTGCTGTTTGCGGCAGTGTTGACTAGGAGACTGGTCTGGCTGCATGGACCGTTGTTTCTGGAAGCCCCAGAACCTGCAGAAGGCCCGCCCTTTGTCAGAACGCTGGTGCGTCTGTCTGTACGCCTTGGGCGTGGACTTGGTGAAGATAGATAAGAATTTCGCAGTCTGGGAACTGATCTTATCAAGCTCCTCATCAGTGGTGGAATGAAAGAGGTCACTACCCTCGAACAGAAGGTTCAATATGCGTTCCTGGACATCCGGGTTAAATTCGGTGGCCTTTAGCTAGGCAGTCCTTCTCATGTCCGTGGTGATGCAGATGGCATGGCCTGAGGGGTCGATATGCATCACTGTGGCCTCCATGTTGTCTTGAGCAACCATCTTTGCTTCTGCCAGCCCTGCTGTGAAACGTGCCTGACTGTGCACTGGAAGTTCCAGAAGGAAGTCGGCTATTTCCCACCAAAACCTGGTGGGCATGGCATCCGCATTAGACTGCCAAAGGTGCAGCGAAGCGTTGGAATACACCTTCTTGCCATACGCTTCAGAGATCTTCTCCTCCTTGTCTAGCAGCGCAGAGGACGAGGTGGCCTGAGATGACTGCGGCTTCAGGTAGATAGAGGCTGTGGCAATCACTGATGAGTGTGGTTGTGGGTGCGCTGAGAGCAAGAGTGTATCCCCCTCCAGCTGCCTGTACTTGGCGTTGAGGCGCTGGTTCGTGGGCTGTGTCGAATGAGGCTTTAGCCACCCCTTTTTGGCCAAGGCTACAACATACTTTTGCATAGGAAATTCCCAGTTCTAACCGCGGGGTGTAGAGTGAGGACATCTGCCAGGACTCCCACCTCCAGCTGTTTGACATCCGGTTGTATAAGGCCCGGGCACTTGGCTAATCCTGCGAGCCGGTCAAAGAATGCCTTGGCCGGTGATGGAGTGTCAGGGTCTTCCTCCTCATCCATGTCCTGCTGGTCCGGAGCGGGTGGAGTACTGGGTGCCGGGGGCTGAGGCGTACTGACCGGAGCCTGAGGCTGTGGAGGCTAGAGTGGAGCCGCCTGAAGAGCCGGGGTCACAGGCGCTGGTACCTTGACTTCTGGAGCAGGCAGTTGGGGCTGCACTGGAGCCTGAGGTGCCAGAGTGTTACGCTCATCTGGTCTCTGCGGGGACTTTGGGGCACGGTTACAGCCCTCCCTGGAAGCTGATCACCCTTGTCTGACTTCTTCCCCTGCACATATGCTGCGGGCTGCGTTAATTGGCGACACTGCTCCTGCGTGGAAATATGAGATCGTGAGAATGCGGCTATGTGACTGCTGTCTCTCTCAAACCCTTCTTCCCAAAGTGTATTGAGCATGCACCGACCCATATAGTCTCACCTGTTGATTAATGATGATGAGCTCCCCGTCCTGCTTCTCACTGCAGGGGCGCTTCTTGATGGGCCGAGTTCCTTCACTGGACCATTGTATGTGGCAGCCCACACTAGCTGTGGCTTAACCCCTTCTGATGGTAAGTGTCTTATTGTTAATAAAGGAAGAAGGCAATGAATATGGCAAGGGAAATGTGCACGGAATCGCACAGTGAACAACCTTGAATCTAACAACGTGCATACAATACCCAAGACTCGTGTATACTAAAACCCAGGAGTGCAAATAGAATGAAACAATAATACCAATATATGAAAAGGGATGTGGGGTAAGCACTTAGAACCTCCTTATGACTGAAAGGAAAGTCGGCAAACTCCTTACCCACTATGCTATTACAGATACTGACAGCGCTAAGCCCACGTAGAGGGCAAGCAAGGACAGGATCTGTGAGCTGACACTCTGGATGATACTGAATAAGGAACTTAGAAACAGTACTCACGAGGACCGGAAAGACCACTTGAATGTCAGTAAACCCACGAACCCAGTTGATCAAACAGGGACCCAGAAGGCTATAACAGCAATGGGTGGAGGATAACTAAATACATAAGACCCAAGTCAAGGGGCAAGTAGGAATTGTGATTATAGAATAGTGAGGAAAACAAAAGGCATTCACACAGGGACTAGTTACAACAGCACCCCACACCTAATAATCAAAGGGAAATAAATGCAGAACTGCAATGGAAAACATGGAATGGATCCCAATAGAAAGTAAGGATCAGGAGCAGGGAAAATGATATCACAAAAGGAAACCTTTCCCACCCATCCAAGGAGAAAAGGCAGGAAGCTAAATCTATAAAGGGAATGACTAATGCATCAAGTTTTTCAGTAGCAAAGGACAGCATCAAAGAAACAGAGAACACAGGCAAATTGGGCAGCATCAAAGGGTAAAGCACAGAGAAAGGCTGCCTGCAGGCAGAGGAAGACAGAAAGGGAAATCCAGAAAGCACATAAATCCGAAATCCAGGGCAGAGGAACAAGAAACAGTAACTAGGAACTAGACACAAAAGCTAGGAACAAGGGACCAGTCACAACAGGAACACTGCAACAATGACCAGCTCTGGACTGAAGCAAACTGAGGCTTTTAAAGCTGCTTAACGAGCACACCCCTCTGGTGTGCCGCCTGCTGCACCTGCAGCCACAGGTGTTGCCTAGCCTCCACCCAACCTTGTCCTGCAAGGGAGGAGGTGAAGCAGTGAGCCAGGCATTCTGGGAAGCATAGTCATTAGATTAAAGTAGCATGCTGGCTGCGAAAAACCTGGAATGGATCCGGACGGGAAGTAACTTGGAAAATAAGATTTTAGCGCTCCCAATTCATCACAGCACTGTAGCATAAGGTTCGGAGGAAATGTCCAGTAGGGAATAAACCCCAAAACATGCCCCCAAGTGACGGGAACGGGAGCGAAGGGAGCGAGCCGTGACACTTATGGCTTTTAATATTGTGATGTTGATTCTTGATTATTGTCTATCTTTTAATGATGTCTTTCCTCTACTTTCTCCCAACAGGTGAAATGCGGCCCTGGGGTAGCTGTGGTGGACGCAGCGGGGCCAAATTGGAAGAGAATGGAGTCCATGATGCTCCGACAGAAGGGGAGTGTTGGTTTAAGGTTAAGCGCGAAGATTTGCCAAAAGCGCGACCTTAAACGTTACGTTTTAGCAAACTCTAACCTTGTCTTTATCTTTTTCTCTTGCAGGCACTGTCTTCAGATGAATTGCTCGCCGTACCACAATGTTGGGTTTGGAGCGCTGCTTTCCGGATGTCTGGAGATGGATGAAGAAGGCCAGAGACAACGATGATGCGTGCCGATGAAAGCAGGTTGCAAGGTAAGTGTTGAGGCTGGTAGCTGGAAACGAAGGTAAGATGCTGAGGCTGGTAACAAGAAACAAGGTAAGATGTGCTCAGGTGGCGGTAAGCGTTACAAAGCCATCAGTGCAGAATAACGCGAAGCCCTTGCATGAAGGCTGGGCGGGCTTAAATAGCCTAGCTCTGGCCAATCCCATACGCCTTGGCTCACCGGTCCCACCCTGCCACTCCTAAAGCATGCTGCACGTGTAATCAAGCTTTCCCCAGTGGCCACACCCAAATAAACGCACGTGGAGGTTCTTGCAGGGAAAATTAAGTACTTTGCACAAAATAGAGTGTGAAAGATTTATATTTGTTCATGAGCATGGCGCCAAAAGGAGTCCAGCTGGGCAGGGGAGTTGCTAGGTCTGGAAAAGACCCGGGGCTAAACTGATGTCGGAACTTCTGGGACTGGGTGCTAGCTAGTCTTTTGGCTGTAGCTCCTGAGATTCTATCCGGGGCTACAACCAAAAGATCAGGGGCTATAGCCCCCTTAACCCCCCCTAGCAACGCCCCTGCAGCTGGGCGTCCTATGCTGTATTGTCCCAAAGGGACAATTAAACATTGTGTCACCCCTTGCCCTCATCCCCTGATGGGGTGGGGTCTGTGTTTCCGGGCCGGTGGCCATGACAGAGCCACAGGGGGGTTGACTGTGGGAACTGGAGGAGGGAGCAGAGGCAGCATGTCCCTGATCGCATCCCGAAGGATGGCTCCCATCTGTGGCGATCGCATAAGCATGACGAACATTTAAAAAAACGGTCCTCACAGACCAGTGGGGTGCTAGGCGACCCGGGAGGAAGAGCTGGACACGAAGGCTGCGGAGGCCTGGGCGTAGTCTGCCATCTCTGCTGGGTGTATCTGCCCTGCAATGTTAAAGGATATACAGTAGACCACATACCTGGTGAAAACCAGTCCCACCTCGACACTCGTTCTTCCACCTGCTCCGTGAAGGGTGGTGGCGTTAGACGAGCGGCCATCTTGTCTGGTAGAGCGGCCATCTTGTCGGGCTGCATGCCACGTGCCTGCGTCGTGGTGCTTGCCGCGTCGGCCCCAGCTTCTTCCAGGACTCTTGGCGATGGAGTATGTGGCCTACCCTGCACCTCAGGCCAGGGTCTGTTGGGCGTCCGGGGTAGTGCCGCATACAGACACCCCCTCAGACATTTGTCCGGTAGTAGGGCGTAGCCCCTCGGGTCGAAATCTGGTAAAAGAATCTTGCTGTCCCTCAGCGATCTCACCAGTAGGAACCAGTGAGCCCTCGGCCTGGCGGCCAGTAGCTGACAGAGCCTCCATGACTTGTGTCTGACTAAGTTCTTCAAGTCCTCTGGAGGCAATCGTTCGAAGAGCGCCCTCTACCGAGCTAACCTGTTCTTCAGAGTGCGCGGAGTAAGCGCGTTGCATGCGGTACAGACGTCCCAGCCATGGTCGTGGCCAAGATAGTGGATGCAAAATGCGTGGGGGTTAGACGTGCGGAACAGCACCTCGCAGGCTGGACACCTGCTGAAGCCCAAGGACATCGGCATGCGCTTGGGGAGGAGTGGTGTCAGAGAACCGAGTACCTGATTAAAGACAGAAGATAAAATGACCAAAAAAGACAGTATCTGGGGAGGAGCGCGTGGAATTACAAGGCTGAAGCCAAACCCAGGAACGCTGGTTAAAGCGGTCTGTTCCTGTCGATGCAGAAAAGAGGACTGGAGAGTAGCGACAGTGGGCAAAGTCAGGGGAGCCCCCACGCTGTGCTAAATTTAAAGGGGAAGAAGATTCTTCCGGTGAAAAAGGTTCCGTCTCCAATCCCAAGCCAGGAACGCCCATACAGTATGGAGAAAATGGGACGGGATGTAGGAGTACGTTCTTAAAATGTTCCGCGGATGCATTATCCCCCTCAAGAATCTGACGTCTAACTGTTGCCAAAAGGGGGAGTTCTCTTATCTTACCTTGTCTGCAAGAAGAACAAGTTACTTCTCATCTGGTAACGTTCTTTCGATGGGATGTTCTTCCGACGTATTCCTTATCTTAGATAATTCATCTCCAGCTTGCTGGCCTCGGAAATTATTTCTCTGTAGATGGCGCTGCGCGTCGACGTCCGCCGAGTTGGTGTCCCTCGACAGCCACCGTATCGGCGCCGACGTCACCATGCCCATAAATAGCCACGCGCGGCGTCCGTTGCTCAGTTCCATTTTGTAGCACAAGATAAGTCTTGCATGAATTGGCTATTAACCTTGAAGGAGCTGCAACCACAAGGGAAGTATTACTGCGGGGATGGATGGGAGGGGCGATAAGGAATACGTCGGAGGTACATCCCATCGAAAGAACGTTACCAGGTAAGAAGTAACTTGTTCTTCGAAGGCATTGTCTCCTTCGACGTATTCCTTATCTTAGATAGACTCCCATAGCAGTGGCATGTAATTGGAGGTGGGAGTAAGAATGTCATGTATCCCTTTTAGGAATGAACCGAATGTAATACGGCTTTGCCAAATCTGGTCTCTTGACTAGCGGAGGAATTCAGGTTGTAAAATCTTGTGAATGTATGTGCGGACGACCATGTGGCAGCCGCACATATGTCTCGGACCGGTACCCCCTCTTTGGAGGGCCGAAGAAGCTGCGATACCCCTGGTTAAATGAGCCCTAAGATTTTGAGGAGGCTCTTTCCCTGCCAGTTTGTAACATTCCAGAATGGCCAAAATAATCCACCTGGAAATGGTCTGTTTTGTTATGGGTAGTCCCAACTTGTGACCTAAGTAGCCTACAAACAGTTGGTCTGCTTGCCTAATCCTAGCAAGTCTGCTGATGTAAAAGCTTAGAGCTCACCTTCGGTCCAGCCCATGTAGCCTTTCTTCCTCTTTCCCCGGATGGGGAGGAGGGTAGAACGAAGGTAAGGTAATTTTCTGAGTGATGTGAAATTCAGAAACCACCTTTGGGAGGAAATTAGGCTTCACCTGTAGGACAACTTTGTCCTTATGGAAAATTGTATGGGGGGGGGTTACAAGATAGAGCCTGTAATTCACTCACCCTCCTAGCAGATGGTAGTGCTACTAATAGGACAGTTTTAAGAGTGAGAAATCTCAGCGAAGAAGAGTGGAGTGGTTTGAAGGGAGTACCCATTAGGAAATTTAAGACTAAATTTAAGTCCCATAAGGGAACTTGGAATGGTCTTGGAGCATAAACATTAGTTAATCCCTTGAGAAATTGTATTACTAAGGGTAGTTTGAAATACAATGGTTCCTGCGCAGTGTAGTTGAAGATTGATAGCGCCGCGAGATAGCCTTTTACAGTGCCAACTTGAAGGCCCGAGTTTGCCAAGTAGAGTAGAAACGATAACACTGTTGGTGTACCGCATGAAAAAGGGTCGATATTGTCTCCTCTACACCAGCTGCAAAATTTGTTCCAACGGCAGCGGTATAAAGACTTTGTTGCTGGCCTTCGGGGCGAAAGCAGCACCACCATGATGTCATCAGGAAGGTCCCAATCCTTGTACCTCAACCTTTCAGAAGCCAAGCGTGAAGGTTGAGGGTTCTTATGTCTGGATGGAGAACCTGACCTCCCTTCTGCGAGAGAAGATTCTCTTTGAGTGGAAGACGGATTGAGGGCAGATGGACATATCCAGAATGTCCAGGTACCACGTTCTCCTGGCCCAGTCCGGGGCAATTAGGATCATGGTTTTCCGGAATCTTCTCAACCTCCTGATCATTTGAGGAATAACAGGGACTGGTGGAAACATGTAAAGGAGTGGAAACTCCCAGTCCACTACGAATGTGTCCCCTCTCAGGGGTAATTCCCTTGAACAGAACAGATCGCACTTCCTGTTGGTACTGGTGGCTAACAGATCCACCTGAGGGGTTCCCCAAAGGGCGAAGATCTCTTGAAGGACTTCCTGAGCTAGCTCCCACTCGTGGGAGACTGTGCTCTGCCTGCTCAGAGCGTCCGCTGTCAAGTTCTTCTCTCCGGCTAGGTGGACTGCCGATAGAGAGATTCCTTCCTGAATTGCCCAAAACCAGAGCTGCATTGCCTCTCTACACAGTGGCAGTGACCCCACGCCTCCTCTTTTGTTGAGGTAGTGCATGGCCACCTTGTTGTCCGTCATTATCAGGACACTTCTCCCCTGTATTGATGGCAGGAAAGCTTTCAGCGCTAGTCTGATCGCTCTCAGCTCTAATAGGTTGATGTGTAGTCTGGACTCCGATGGAGACCAACGACCGCTGATGGTCAAGTCGTTGGCATGGGCTCCCCACCCCGTGAGTGAGGCGTCTGTGACTACTGTTATCTCCGGCCATGGTTGCCAAAACAGTTCTCCTTTCAAGATGTTCTATGGATAGGCCCACCATTGAAGGTCGTGGGCTACCTTGTCCGGAATCCAGAGGAGATCCGTCATTCTTCCTGAGCATTGCGACCACTGGGTTCTTAGTGCCCACTGGAGGGATCTAATTCTCAGGCGAGCCTCTGGCACAAGAAAGATGCAGGATGCCATGAGGCCTAGCAATCCCAAAAAGTCAAAGGCTGGGAGATGTTGGGCATTTTGAAACTTGTTTACCATCTGCAGAATATCTTGAGCCCTCACCTCTGGTGGCAAGGCTTTTCCCAGGGAAGTGTCCAGGACCGCTACGATGAACTGGAGTCTCTGTGATGGTATCATCTGTGACTTCTTTAGATTGAGCGAGAAGCCCAGTTTGTGAAGGAGGTGGCAGACATAATCTAGCTGGATCTGAGCTTGTTCTGAAGATACAGCTCTGATCAGCCAATCGTCCAGGTAGGGGTAGACGTGGATCCCTTCCTTCCTTAGACTTGCAGCCACTACTGACATTAGCTTGTTGAAGACCCTCGGGGTGGAGGTCAGCCCAAATGGCAGAACTCGAAATTGATAATGAGAGCCGCCAATTGTGAACCTCAGGTATTTCCTGTGTTTGAGATGGATTGGCACATGGAAATAAGCACCCTGGAGGTCAAGAGATACCAACCAGTCCTGGATCTGGAGGGCCTGAAGGATCCGAGAGAGAGTTACCATCTTGAACTCGTCCTTCCTGAGGAACTTGTTCAATTCTCTTAAGTCCAAGATGGGTCTCAGTCCTCCGTTCTCCTTCGGTATGAGAAAGTAGGGGGGGGGGTAGACCAGCCCTTGTTTCTCTCCGCTACAGGTACCGGTTCTATGGCACCTTTCTCTAGCAGGTCTACAATTTCCTGCAAGAGGAGCGGATCTGGAACTTTTAGAGAGCTGTGCCCCGGTGGATGACTCTGAGGGATGTGCAGAAAGGGTAGGCAGTAACCTTGGGCAACTGTCTCCAATACTCAAGCATCTGACGTAATAGCCTGCCATTCCGTCAGATGGTGAGTTAACCTGCCCCCTACAGGTGTTTTGTGTGGAAAGACCTCAGAGTGGTTTGGGGGCGGCTGATGCAGATGCAGAGGGTAAAGAGGCACCTGCTGCTGCTGCGGCCTTAGTACTTTTGACCCGTCCACCTCGGGTGGATCTCCTTTGGCCTCTTTAAGCCGGCTGTCCTCTGCCTTTCCCGAATGCGGAATAATAGCGAAAGGACTTTCCTCTCCCAGAGGTTCCTGAGGGGCGAAAAGGAGTTTGGCGGATTGCAGCTCCTAAAGATTTTGCTGCTGCTTTAGATGTTTGCAACTTTTCCAGACTGTCATCAGCCTTTTTACCGAATAAAGAAGAGCCGTCAAAGGGCATATTCAAAAGTCTGGCCTGAACATCTGGAGCAAAGCCAGACTTTCGCAACCACGCATGCCTGCAGATTGTAGTACTTGCCGCCATGGCCCTGCTGATACTGTCAGCGGAATCGATGCCAGTTTGAAGAGATTCGCACATGGCATCTTTGCCATCTTTAATGATGTTAAGGAAGTCTTCCCTTTCATCTCCTTCCGGTATGCAGTCAGCCGCTGATGAAGCACACTCCCACAGTGTGTGACTGAACCCGACGAGCGTACAAGTGGCGTTGATGGACTTCAACGCGATACTACAAGCAGAAAATACTTTTTTTGACATAGCATGGTACCTTTTTTCATCTCTGTCCTGTGGGACAGTAGGACAAGCGGATCTGCTGCTTGATGAAGTTGCCACTTGAACCACCAGGCTCTCTGGAGTCGGGTGTTTTGATAAATATTCAGGGTCAGCCGCAGCTACACTATACTTGGCTGACAATCTTTTATTGACTGCAGGGATAACCTCAGGAGTTTCCCAATTGGATGAAATTTCCCTTTGTAAGGCTGTATGGAAAGGGACCACGGGATCCTCCTGTGGACCTTTATCTAGTATGTCTGTAAGGTCATCATGTTGAAAAACAGGTGAAGGCGCAAACCAACCCATGAATTCAATAATTCTTGCCATCAGAGTTCTATAGGGGGTTTCGGCATGTTCCCCTGGGTCTGGTTTGACAAATTCCACTTCTGGGGAAGTGTCCAACCCACTTGCCTCATGTAAGGATTCCTGTAGGTCTTTCAACCTTCTTTCCTCAGAGGTAAAATCCTCTGAAACAGGTGGTGTGGCCCTCTGCAGCCCGAAGGGTCTTTCTTGATCAGAATCCTCCCCTTCTTCATAGATTGAAGATAACCTGGGGTACTCTGACCTCGGAAATGGTGTAAAACCCATTTCTAAAGCAGAAGAAGCCAAACTTGTCATTATTGGCTGAGAAAAAGTCGAAAACGTCGACGCCAATGTGAAAGGCTTCGAAGGCGCAGAGAAAGGCGTCGAGAAAACTGGAAGAGGCCTTGAGGAACTCAAGAGGATCGGGATCCTACTCGAGGACGTCGACGACGTTCTCAGCGTCGTGCTGGAGGCTCTGGGTATAACCGTCGGCTGTGAAGTAGCCGTGGTTTTCTCTTTTATCGGCGTCGATGTCGGCGTCGATTCGATCGACCGATGCGTCGAAGAACCATTCAATAAGGGCGTCGATGGCGCCGATCCACGAGTCGCAGGGACTTTCGACAACGGCGTCGAAGATGATGCCTTCTTACCCGATGGCCCGTGGCGCTCTCGGGTGGACTCTTTCGCCGGGTGTATCACCCTCAGCTGTCTTCGACGCCGGGGTTGAGGCCGCTTTCTCGAAGACGCTTAGCATCTTTTTCCTGAATTCCTCCCACTCAGCCTGAGAGCTGTGTTTTGAGGGACAGGAAACCCTTTCTGGGGAAACAGAAGATGACGAGGAAGGGGATCTTCGACGTCTCTTTTTTGAGTGTCTAGATCTCGACGAGTGGTGGGAGCTACTTCGAGACCTAGAATGGGAATGCTTTCGACGGCGAGGGGACGAATGCCTCGACTCGGCCGAAGAAACTTTCGAGGAGGTTTTAACTGACTTACCTCTCTCGAGCTTCCCCTTGCGCTCCTTCAAGGCCTTCGCCGTCATGGACATGCAGACCTCACACTCCGAACAATGGTGCTCGACTCCCAAGCACCACAAACAGATCCTGTGAGGATCCGTTAGTGACTTTTTCTTTCCGCAGTCTCGACATTTTTTGAAGCCGCACCGCGGAGTCGACGGTTCGGATGAGGAAACCATCGAGTACGAGTTGGTTTTATCGAGGAAATATAAGAGGTTAATTGACTGAACTGAGCAACGATATTCCGAGGCCCCACGAAGCGCGGAAAAACGGAACTGAGCAACGGACGCCGCGCATGGCTATTTATGGTCATGGTGACGTCGGCGCCGATACGGTGGCTGTCGAGGGACACCAACTCGGCGGACGTCGACGCGCAGCGCCCTCTACAGAGAAAAAATGTCTGAGGCCAGCAAGCTGGAGACGAATTATCTAAGATAAGGAATACGTCGGAGGACACAATCCCTTCAAAGTAGCCGTCTGACATTGGAGGAACGTTTGTCAAATCTGGCCCCCGGTGTGAGAATGGCTTTATTTTGGCAAAATGGCACTGGCCGCCGTCGGCGTTGTGAGGTCACCGCACTCCAAGATGAATGAACATAAGTCTTGCATACGCAACAAGAACGCAAACTCAGCAGTTACCAAACACTTCAACCAAAAACACCACACAACAGCACAATTGAGGTTCCAAATACTAGAGGTACTGAACCACCATCAACCAGGTATTGATCCAAAAAGACGACAACAAAGAGGCATATTGGATAGATCGATTGGACACATTATCACCTAGAGGAATGAACGAGGAATTTGATTTGAACTGTTTTTTTTATAAAACTGAAAATATGAAAGACCATTTATTGGACTGAACTGTGTTTTTTTTAAGCACATGGGTGCTTCTAAGATCTTACCTACGAGAAATATTCCCAATTTGATCTTCAATAACGTTTTTATTTTTAATTTTAAGTTCCTTTATGGTTTTGTGATTCATGTTGTGGCGTGTTGCTACAGCTTGAGATACTACATACAAGGTACACTACCACATTCTCTACCAGTACTTCTTTACGCTCTTTAACAAGCTCATTATAGACCGTTGTGCACACTGCACCCCAGTTTGCACAGTGCCAACCTTCTCTTAACAAGACACTTAAGTTACAGCTTTAGACACGGTCACGATCTGTCATTCCGTTTTGGTTATTTTTTTATTTTATTTTTTCATTTGATCTTAATTTTTTTATTATGTCCCAACACCTTGCAGAGTTCGCATCTGCATTAGTATTAATATCATAGTTTCTACCCTTACATGCATGCATAGTTTTAACCATTTATTGGAGTGCCCCTCATAAAATGGCGCCACCGCATGGACAAGCGTCCGTGTTGGGTGTGTCAGTCACCGTAGTAACCGGAGCCTCGCTTTCATAGCAATGCTCCGTGTTTACTTAGTCAGCAAACAGCAGACACGTATTAGTCAGCGTGTGAGAGCTTCAGCGTGATACAGAAGGTACGTGAGATCATCCGAGACAAGGTCGATCCATTCTGCGCATTCAGATCACATTTCAGTCAAGTAATGTTATTTAATGTGTACAGGTCCACGCTCGCATTCGAACTACAGCGGCTACGCCACACTTCGAAACGCAAGGAATTACGTTTTCAAACATCATTGTCAAAGGTCAGATGCTTGTGAATCATTTTAGTGTGCATGAGTGAACCACCTTTTCGCATGCGCTCACTTACGACCACATTATCTAGTATTACAATACTAACACCAACATGGTTTCTATTATAATAAGACAGAAGTAACATACTCACTCGGGAAGTACGATGATTTTCACATGAGGAGCATGCATTTACCAGTATATACACACCATCACAATCATTATGCGTGACATTTGACAAGGTGATAATAACACGTTAAAGGTGATAACAATACAAGATATTGTGGTGAAACACATGCTTAATGATGAATTTTCATGTTTTCTCTCTTTTCCGTGTATGTCTTGCCTTCATGTATGTGGGTACCCTTTTTGCTATTACACATTTTTTTCAATTTGTGATGTTTCTCAATCTATTACGTTTTATTTGTTTGTTGTTCTCAATTTAATTTGGTCACGGTCATGATTAACATTGATGATTGTTTATCGAATTTGACCATTATGCTGATTAGACAAGGCCCTGATGAAGGACTATTCAGTCCGAAATGCTTTGGCCACTTGATGTTTTGCTTATAGAAAAGCAATAGTAATTTTTGAAGATTAATAAATAAATTCGACAACCTATGCATCAAATATTCTCCAATCAGATCATTAAGATATTATCATTTTTGAAGAATCCCAACGGGACATCAGGGTGTGTAGCCCACACCGCAGGCAACTTTGCCTAGGTGTTTTTTCACACTGCACTCCAGTCGCCATCTTGGCTACACTTGTGAGCATTAACGCTCTTGTTTTTCCTTCGTGATTCATAAACTGCAACATTGTATGCCTGATTTACTGTGTTTTTCAACTATTGGGCACATTCATAATGTACTTATTCCACAGGCCTAAACATTATCATACCTTTTCTGAATCCAATGTTTAAAAACAAAATTAATAATTCTTTAACAAATGAACACTTTGTTGTGTGTTATAAATGATTAACATGTATACACTTGTTTTTGTACAAATACAAAAGGAATTTTTTTGACTCCATCTACTACATTCTCAAGCATATATTTTTGGTGGTTACAGATAATTCGTATAAGTATTCTCAATGTTTTCTATCGCATAGGAATACACTTTTTTAGCATAATTCGATACATTATCATGCATGTGTCCATGCTAGTTTCCCTGCGTTCTATGATCACAGTGTTACGAATATAAGGTGGGGGAATATTCCCTGGACGGTACAATTGTTTTCCAATTGTTCACGGTAATGTGTGCATATCAATGTGTGAATATACATTCAGGCAGTGCAATAATTTATCAGATGTTCATGGGGCTTTTTTGATGAGCCTGTTGAAGAGTACCTATGGATTATATGCTTCTGGGATCGTGCGTGCAGTGTGCCCCCTTGTCACCATAGGATACGCCTGTAGCAATTCTTTCGGCATGCCTAGTTGGCTGGGGTCGGACACACAGGAGTCTAAAGACTCCATCGGGTTGTCTTCATCATCCTAACTGGAGCCGCTGCTGCCGTAGTCTTCATCAGAAGCAACTGTCCTGGAGTGGGAAAGGCCTTTGGCCCACCACTTAGTACACCAGCGTTTTTGGCTTAAATAATTTACACGTGTTGCAACGCAATTCGTCTTGATGACAAATATTGCACGCTTTAGGAGTGTCGTTCCAAGGAAATAACCTGTTGCAGGAAGGAGACAACTTAAATGGTGTTCTTTCCATGGTTAATGCAAACCAAAAGAGCATCAAGACAAAGGAAGGTATGGCAAAGAGTGAGAAAAGGCATTCTGTAATGTCTGTAAAATGTTCAAAAAACACCCCCTCCCCCTACTGCAAAGGCCGAAGCCCAAAGAAACCTGCAGTCCGTCGTAGAGTTCAGTCGCAGAAGTCTCCGAACAGTAATCTGGAAATGTTCCAAGGAACGTCTAAATCATGTGTCAAAGATGGAATATATATATAGCAATATAATTCATAGATAAACTACGAACTTTGCATTAATGTGACCAACCATGATGGTGGAAAAAAATAATCTGAGGGACCTCGATGCATGAAGACTCATTGGTACAGTACACATCACATTAGGAATAGTGTTACAGTCACGCCCAGTCGACGTCCCTTTTTTTCGAACTTCAAAAACAAGATGCAATACTCTGCAGCTTCCACTAGATGTCAGACTATATGTACAGCATGTGATTCTAGGCAGATCCACAAGCCTAAGAAACTTTTATACAGAGACACACACATTAGCTATTCCATTACACATTTTCTCTCTCTGTTAAATAAGTATATCAAGCATTGTACTTTAGTGAGCAAACCAAATTATACACAATACATTTATATTCTTAAAGTAGCAAGGTGAATGTACTTTTGTAAGGGGTGCTTAAAAAAATATACACCATATATTAAACATTTCTCAGGCTTTCTGTTGACACACCATTTGCTTTCTCTGTCAAAGCACTACATGCTCTCCAACTGATATAGGTCTGAATGCAGATGTTCTTTAACAATGATTAGAGTGAAAGGAGCCTCTACCACCTAGCTCACCGCTAGCATGCCCTCACACTATGAAGGACAGTATGTTAGTGTGACCTTTAGCAGCTCCAGAATGAAAATCGTACACAATTCTTGAGCTAAGTACACTCTCCAACACCTACATGTTTATTATGGACTGACGCCAACTTCTCAAAATACACAATGACTAGCCATCACATGGAACCACGATTCACAATATGTTTTAAGCTAGAGGCACATACCAGGTTTAACAAAGAAAAAGAACACCATTAAGTGAAGGAAGGCAGCAGTCACAGCAAACCATAACTAATGCAATGTTCTAGTCACAGGTCAACCAAACAGTGATGGGGTGTCTCAAGCAGTGTATACAATTATATTACAAACTAAGTGTGAAAATCGGTAAAAACTCCTTTGTAAGAGAACTCCCAATCCATACTGGCTTACAACCACCCTAATAACTTAATTTGCCATAGATTAACATGGGAAGGAACTCTTTCACGGATCTAACTGTCCTGTACTAAAAATCGATCAAACCACCTAGCATTCGGAACATAACCAAAGACCTACCCATTTTCCTTTCTGTTCTACCTCTAAATTCCAATTATTTTAGCACTGCAACAACAAAACAAACCACACACAGCTTTGCACAACAGCACACAACGGCTACGGACCGAAAAGCCCACCCAAGCTCTGCGAACGGTGTTAACCGAACTGAAGCCGCCAACAGCACATCACTACTCTCTTGCACTAGTCCCACTCGCTCCCACTAACTCAACCGCACCCACCTTTCCTTTTCAGATCCGCCTGGGGACCACTCCAGTGCTGATAGTGTGCGGTACAAATATCCTTTAACATTTACATTAAGTAAATATGCATTTAGCAGAGTAAAAGGCTAATTTTATCAAATCTTTTGGTAATGTGCACAGATTGGGTTTTTTAACAATTTGTGTAACCCTTTTCTGGCTTGCACTACATTACACATGATTGTGTGTCTGCATAGTTTAATAGAAATCAGTTAGAATAGTAAAAGATATGAGGAGTAGGGTTCAGAATTTGCACTCGCCACAAACAAGTGATAACTGACCCGACGAGTAAGAAATGGATTGCTGTGTGCAAATTGAGGACTGAGTGGGCGATTGGATTTTTAAGCACGGTTTCCAACTTCAAATTTGAACCCCTGTTGAGAGACACTAAATTATAACAGAAAAAAAGCATGCGAGCAATAGATATTAATTGCAGATCCAAGTGCAGAAACAGGTGGAAAGGGATACGATAAAGAGGACAACTTCAACATATTCAGACTAGTCTGATTCAAAAACTCTCATCCGTTCAAAACCCCTTTGGGAAGATTTTTAAATACAATACTCACAAATTCTTGATCATGGTTGTTGGCGAAGAATATCTGCAGGCGTGGGGGCCAGTCGTCCCTCCGCCTGAGAAGCCCATAGATGCCCTTGTGTCCACACATGTAGCAGTTCCAGGGGTCTTCCTTTATAGCAGCCTGGGCGGCTCCTGGTCCCACCAGTAGGTCAACACATTCCACACAGAAACACCTGTGAACCCAAGGAAACAGTTTACGTTTTACCAAGATATCTTTAAGGAGCTCAAAAAGTATTTTGTGACATCTTTGTTTTATATCCATGGCTACTATAGTATTGTCCATTTGTTCACACCAAATGTGAACGTGTCCTCCACGTTTTTTCACTTTCTTCGCTAACTCAAGCTGGAAAAAAGCTCCATCTATTAACCACTGTCCTTTCTTAGGCACTGTGAAACAACAGTGAGACTAAAGATCCAGAAGATGTGGTAAATATTTTCTATAACAAGCCCAACCAATTTGCCATGTTCTCAAGGACCTGTAGTTTTTATTCATATTTGTGCAGCTTTATCTGTTTCGGAGACATGCACTTTATATTCGGCCACCTAGTGGTTGACATGGAATATGTCGGACTAGAAAACAGTTTACTAAACTTTCATTTTGGCATCAACAAGGGAGGATCAATGATAGTTACATTTCGCATAATAGATTAAGTAATCACCCCATTTAATACCTTCAACAAGGAATAAATATAGGTTTAGACAAATAGAAATGTTCTCTCGGTTAGTAGTTTAATATGCATTAACATTTTAAACTTTTTGGGGGGTAAAACCTGGGTTGGCAACTGTTAAGATGGATAGTCTAGAATTGGAAATGGTGGAAAGATTTTAGGAGGCCACCCTCGTTATAGGTAACAGGGCACTCTGAGGGATTTGCTAAAACCCAATCAAGGTACGTGAACGAGCAGTCAAGGCTTATTCTCAGTAGAGAGAGTGGGATCAGGTGCCCTCAACGAGTGCACCCAGTATGGTATACAATAATTACATTTAGACAGTCCTGTTTAAAAATACAGTTATTTATTATAGGCCTTCTGAATACAATGGAAAATGTGTCCAAACAGTAGTATTATCGCACAACACTCTGATACAAATATAAGCAGTCATCATAAATTCAAAAATACATCATCAAATAACTTATTTAGCAAGCAGGTATTATTTTATATGAAGTCAATGATGGAACTATGTCACAAAACAATAACCTATCTTAAGAGGTCCAAACCCCAAGATGAATGGGGTCGTGTGCTCAAATGTCACAGGAGCCAAAATCTTATTCACCACAATGGAGTCTATGTAGGTCAGTTCAATAAGCTTGTGTTGGGGATAGTTGAAAGGTGCTACAACAATTTTACAAGAGGTAAATATGTGTTTTCTTCTATTCAAGGCCCAAGGCCAACCCAGGGGCAGGATACTTGACCCAGGTTCAATGACCAAAGGTGAATGGAATAAGGAGACAAACAGACTTGTTCCCAATGTAACCCTACATAGAACGGGGAGTCACTGTTTACTTACTGCCTTGATTCAGATTGTCTCAGATGTCATTGTGGATCGTCTGGGGGTCGATGGGGACTTCTTATTCGGTTGGTTCCAGTGAGAGGTGGCCGGGACTTGCAGGTTTGAGGATTTTTCCGATCGGGTGTAGCTACAAGATGCAACCTCTTCCTCAGGACACTTCACATGTTGGATAAAGTTGAGTTCCAGCAACGGTCTCTGCACACAGGTGACAACAGGCATCACTTCCAGTCGCAGCCAGCAAAGCTGCTCCAGGACAGGATCCCTTGATAGGGGACACAAATTCAGGCAGAAGGCAACTTGTGGCACAAATTGGCGACCACCGAAGTATCATAATTAAATGCGTAACGCTGCCACTTCTGGCAAGGTAGCCCACGCTAAAGCTGGTCAGTCCACCGGGTAGTCCAGGAATACTTCCGAAGGCTCATAAGGGCAGGATTTCGAGAAGGCGACAAGACTAATTAGTCCACTAGCCCAAGAGCTGAAGCAGCGGTCAGGGTCCTGTGCACACTAAAAATTATGCAAAAATTGTAAAAATGTATCTGCCGCAGCCAGCTTGTCCTTAGAGACATATAAAAGTAACCAAAATTCCCAAGTGTAAAAAGCTAGAGTGAAACATGTTTCCAAACTGCACTGCACTGTAAGGTGCTAAGTGCAATATTAAAAAGTAGAAGAATTAAAATAGAGACAGTTTCCCAGTACTGATAGTCTGATCAGCTTCCCCATAATAATAAGCAAAAGGCAAACTTCCCTTCAAAAAGTCAGGGCAGGACAAAAACAGAGCAAAAAGAATGGGATTCCTTTGGAAACCATGGAGGGAAAGTTTCAAAAAGAGAATGCAGTATACCCATAGCTCAACCTAACCATGACAAGCTTTCCTATCCCCCCTCGCACCAGTACCTTCCCTAGTGAACCCATGTACCTTTGCCATACTAGCCAGGTAGAAAGTACTGAGACGAGGAAATGTGTGGACTCAAGGTAACTTATATCCCTTATGTACTGAGATGATGAAGAGACCAATTGACTCTCTGGGAGTCCTCAACATCCGTACTGGGATGAGGAACTTGTGCAGAAGCATAAAGAGCACCTCTACTGAACGGTGTAGTTGTTATAGGATTCCTAATGGCTGAGCTACCATTAAAACAGAAGTGAGAATTTAACATTGGAAAAGGACCTCCCTGGAGGAACCGGGAGATTCAAACCCTGTACAACGGAAGGAACAGCAAGGTTTGAGAAAGATACCCGCCTGCAGTCACATTGCCAAAAGGTCTGTTGTGGAAAGGCTTGAGTGGGAGACAGGAGGCGGAGTACCCACCTGGGCCACACAGCCTAGAAACAGGGAGCCGCCGCAGTCCCTTGAATGATTGGAGAAGGCCCGGAGGCCACAGGGAGCCTCTGCAGAGTGGCAGAAGTCCCTGGAAGTTCCAGGAGATGTCAGATAGGGGAATCAAAGCCCATACACAACCATGAGACACGGTAAGCACCCGGGAAATGGGTGTGGGCCCCTAAAAGAGAGAGAAACCTTTGCCAAAAGGGTCTGAGACCCAAAGGGGTAAATACAAAAAGTGTCTGGGACCAAAAAGAGAGAGAGAAGCCTATGTAGAAGGGGTATGGGACACGAAGGAGAGAAGGAAACCAATACAAAAGGAGGTCTGGAACCCTCGACAAAGAAAGAAACTAATAATGAGGTCTGGGATTCGAAAAGGGGGAATGCCTGGCAGGCTACAGAACCGGGTGTAACTCCTGAGGAACAAGAGGAACTTCTGTGATCCACAGCCAATAACTAATTGTCTCTGGGATCATCAAAGTCACATTACCTGGCAGGGTAGTGAACCAGGTAGACTGTGTACACAGTGAACATTGGAGATCAAGAGCACTTTGATAAAGGACAGGGGAAGGGAGATATATCCCTTGGTGTTATGAACACTGTTGAACCAGCCAAGAGAAGGGAGTAATTCTCTTGGCATCCTGAGGAGCTTTATTCTATTTATTTATTCATTACGCGCCGGAGCCCGTGAGCATTGAGAAAGACCAGGGTAAGGGAGACAAAGCCTTGGTATTGATGAACATTGTGGAAAGAAACAAGAGGAGAGAAGGGCCCCATTGGCTTTGTGAAACATCTGTTAAAAGCCAGAAGAAGAAAGACACTTGTCCTGGCATTGTGAGAACTATTGAGAAACCAAAGGAAAGTCAGGGGGAGGGAGCCATCCCCCTAACGCTGTGAAGATATGAGACTTTTTGTTTTGTACATTTTATTAAACTATCTTTATTAAAGCACTTGGTACAAATCATCACATAGACATAATGCTGGTGGCATGAATTCCATAAACATAAGTAAATGAGCTTTTGAACAGAGACAGAGTGGTAAGAAACAACCGATAGTTATATTACCGGTGGTATTCATAAGCAGAGGTGGGGCCGTGCAAGGGCTAAGGCTAGTGGAGTGGTGGGAGGTGCAATCATAGTTATGCTCAGTCTAGTTGGTGGTGGTTTTGCGTGCGTGGCAGATATGCTCTAAAGGGTTGCCATAGGTCTTTCGGACAAGTCCCTATTGTCTGCATAGAAGTCCATTGTTCTTTCATGTCACTTGCCCAGGCAACACCACACAACCATTGTTCATTCGATGGAGTAGTGGGCTTTGACCAGTACATCAGTAGAGATTGCATCGCAAGTATCAAGCATACATTCACAAGTTTACGCGCATGTCCCACCCGTGCTTCATATACATGGAAAAGACAGTGCATGGGAGCAGTGCCCAGCTTACTACCAATTATATCAGTAAGCACAGAACAAACATCCGTCCATTACCCGACTAGGTTAGGGCAACTCCACAACATATGGAAGTACCCAGCATCGTCCTCCCCGCACCTAGGGCAGCAGCCCACACTTGTTTGGGTAAAGAGCTTTAATCGGGCCGGTATGACATGCATTACTTACCGTAAAAGCATTTCTGATGGTCGTATCTGCTTAGATTCACATGCTGTGCATATAGTCCGACATCCAGTGGTCACCACGGAGTATTGCATCTTATTTTTCGAAAGTCAAAAGGGGACGTCGACATAGGCATGTCTGTAACACTATCCCTATAGTGACGTCTAGTTTACCCAAAATTCCTCACGCGTCGAGGTCCCTCTGCTTGTATTTTCTCTGCCATGAGGGAGCCTTATGAATAACGTGAGTGAGTACAGAAAAGAGAGAAAGTAATAAGCTGTCTATGTTCCTTCCATCCGAGTGGGGAGGAAGGTTGGGCGCATGTGAATCCAAGCAGATACAAGCATCAGAAATGCTTTTACTGTAAGTAATGCATGTCTTCTGATGTTTGTTAATCTGCTTAGAATCGCATGCTTTGCATAGACTAGCGAGCAGTACCCGGAGTTGGAGGTGGGTTGTGAGAAGGAACAGTAGAGAAAAGGTGTCTTAGTACTGCTTATCCCACATGGGAATCAGATCTAGAATGAGCATATAGATCAAGGTTGTCCAACATACGGCCCGCGGGCCACAATGCGGCCCTCCAAGCCATTTCATGTGGCCCGTGAGGCTGTACAGAAAACATTGAACAAATAAAGAAATAAACTGGGCCGTGGCGGAGGACTGTTACTGCCTCTGGTGCCCCCTAAAATGGGGGCGGGAGGCACCAGAGGCACTAACAGGCCACGGGCCGGTTTATTTATTTATTTGCCCAGTGTTTGTCGGGTCCGTGGCCCAGATTAATTTATTTATTTATGCAATTGTGGTCGAAACAACATTGCAGAAATAAATTAATCGGGTCCACGGACCCGGCAAACATTGAACAAATAAATAAATAAAACGGGCCGGTTTCAGGGGTGCCGAGTACGCGGGTTCTGCGGTCCTCCCCATGGTCCCCCCAGGCCAGAGAGAAGAGGCGCAGTATGGATGGCCCTTTGTTCCATCCATACTGTGTCTCTCTCTGGCGACCCGGGTAAAAACGATGTTTAAAAATTGAGGGACGGATGCAAAGCAAGATGCTCTTGTTTTCCATCTATCCCTCAATTTCTAAAAATTGTTTTGGTTTGGGTATACTTCTACATCTGTGTGCACGGATCTAGAAGTACACCCAACCGTTGGATGTATTTGTACATCTGTGCACTCCTCTTGGATGTGTAAGTACACCCAACCCAAAACGATATTTAGAAATGGAGGCACAGATGCAAAGCAAGTATGTCCCTCAATTTCTAAAAAAAATCTTTTTGGGTTGGATGCAATTGTACATCTGTGCAGCCCTCTTGCATTGCATCTGCAGGGGGAGGTGGCAGAGAGAGTGCAAATGAGACTGTTTTCATGTTTCTGAGTGTGTATCTGGTGAGGGTGAATGCTGTGCTATGGGTGGGGAACGGAGGCGTTGAGGGAGGTAACTCCCCTGAATTCTAAGGAAGGTAACAGCGTGGGAGAGGGTGGGAGTGTGGGGTGAGGTGGGATCACCTTCTTGGGGGTTTAGCGGGGTGGGTGGGCAGTAGAATGTGATAATTCGGCCTTTAGACCACACAAATAGGCCAAAATAAATCTGTCTTTTTTTGTATTTGTTCTTCAAAATGCAGAATGATCACATAGAACTCAGTATGGACCTTGCCATACGGTTGACCTTGTTCAGTGTAATAGCATTCAATGGGACACTACTTGCAGGGCCTAATGGTGCAGAGCTAATGGGCTTCTGTATCGGTATTTTTAAAGAGACAGTAACAGCACTCCTCAGCAGGGCGGTGTGTAATCTATTTTCTACTAGAGCTGCCATTTTTGAAATGGGGCAATGCTGGAACTCCTCAGTTAGCTTGGTAAACAGGGCTTCTATAATTGTAATACTATGCTTTTGTTGAGGCAATGCTAGTTCATCTTAGTGGGGCTACTATACTTTTGATGGGACAACATCAGCACTTTTCAGTTGAGCCGTTACACGCTTATTGACAAGGCCCTAGCATTTCTCAGCAGATTTATTCATTTTTATTGGTTATTTATAATGTGCATAATATACCCAGAGGGATCGAACCTGTGTTGCTCCATGCCGTCTTGCTTCCAAGGCGAGCATGTTGCCCATGAGCTATCCTCCCGAGACTCTGAAGATCTGAAGTACATTTAAAGATACAGAACCACAATTATTGAGCAAGTCTAACATCATTATCATCAGAATAAATCAACACTGTGGTTATACAAGAGCTAATATATTTAAAGGGATGGAATTACTCAGAATGTAGCAGCACTATTCAATAACCCAAAGTGCTTAAGCATAGTTAATGTGAAAATACGACACTTCTCAGCACTGGGACAGTACTGCCTTGGCCAGAGTTTCACACTAAAGAAGTGAGCAAGTGATCCGGGGTATGCAGCCCACACACATGCATGGGATTCCCATGCACCCACGTGCGAGATTTGCACCAAATTAGTGATATTGTGCTCCAAGGTAGGAGGCACACGCACAGTCTTTGCTCTGAGGTTTGACTCACTCACAGGATGGGATGGCATTTCGTGCTCCCATCCTAGTTGTGTTGCTCTGCCTTTTGAGGGCTACTACAACCTGGATGATTATAGAGGGGTGGAGTAGGGGGAGTATTGGCGTACTGGAATGCAACTGGAAGGCTTAAACCTCCTTCTTACTTGACTTTTGTATATGCAGTACATGCTATCCAATGTTTCCACTGTTCTGCACCCCCTATCCACCCTCGCACCAAGTCGGCAACTACGTGCAAATGTGGTCATATAACTGCTGGTGATGTCACTTCTTATCTTTGGGCAACCCCCCGGGAAATTCATAAGTCGGCTCCCCTGCCCGATTAATTTATTTGTTCAATGTTTGTCGGGTCCGTGGACACGATCAATTTATTTCTGCAATGTTTGGTCCGACCAATAAACCGGGCTGTGGCGGAGGACTTTTACTGCCTCAGGTGCCCCTGGAATTGGATTATGCTTCTTTCATTACCACAGAAGTCATGAATGTGTATTATAGAGGTAAGCTGGCATATGTATTGGGCACACTGCACATGCTCAGGCAGCATCAATCATGCTTTGTAGAGGACAATGCTGACCTAAATTGTGAACAGCCAGCATAGACATGTTGCTATAGAGGCATATTTTGGGCACAACCAGCATGTCAATGTGTTACATCAGTGACAGTGCTGTTTTACACTGTGGACACATTGATCATTAAAATGTGTTGTGTTCTACAATGTTCTTGTCTGCTGTAGGTGACATGGAATGTACATGATCCCCTTTAGAACGGATTGTAAACTTATGGCTTTTTGGTCACTTTTCCTGCTGTAAAATGCACAATTTCAGCACCATATTTTGAAAAAAAATTCTTTGGCGGGGTTTTTGGGGGAGGGGAGACCCCCAAAACCCTCCCTAGATCGTTATAGCTCCCTCGCTATGCTCGCTCGCCCCCACTATTTCAGAGAAATATCAACACATACATACTGGAAGAAATCACAAGACACTAACCTTTGATCACTGCCCCGACACCAGAAGCTATCTTTGGGACTGCATGGCTATGCCTGTGATGATATTGTGTCAAAGGTCACACACCATCGCTTTTGAATATACTGCTTTGGGTGAGGGTGTTCACTTTTGGCTCGCCGGCCCACCGGGTGACAAAAAGTTAATGCTTCGGCCCCACATTCAAAAAGGTTGGACAAGCCTGATCTAGACAATAGTTTTTTGTAAAGGTGTGTACAGAACTCCAGGTTGCCGCTTTGCAAATGGACTCAAGGGGAACATTTGCAATGAATGCTATGGATGCCCCAGTGCCTCGAGTAGAGTGTGCTCTAGGCTTGAAGGGCAGTTCTCTCTTAGCAAGAGAGAAACAGAGAGTGATGCACTGGACAATCCATCTAGAGAAAGTGGATTTAGAAACTGCATCTCCTTCTCTTGCTGCCTCCACTGAGATAAAGAACTCGTTAGTCTTTCTCAGTGGACGAGTTCTTTCCATACAAAACATGACCGCCCTGCGCACATCAAGTGTGTGCAGGCTCTTCTCTCCCAGGTTTGAAGGGTTTTGAAAGAACGTTGGTAGTTCTATAGATTGGTTGACATGAAACTTCGAAATGAATTTTGGTGCAAACCTAGGGTGTGTGCGTAGAACCACCTTATCTTTGTGAACTGTTACAAAGGGGTCTAAGATAGAGAGAGCTTGTAGTTCACTCACTCTCCTGATGGAGGTGATAGCTATTAAGAAAGCAGTCTTAAGAGTGAGATCTTTAAGGCTCGCTTTATGCATGGGCTCGAAGGGGGGGCCCATTAGCCTGGTTAACACGACGTTCAGGTCCCATCCGGGAGCTGGGTTAGATATAGGAGGGTGAATTCTTTTCACTCCCTCCATAAAGGCTTTAATAACTGGAACTTTCCACCATGACACCTTATGTTGTGACGTAGTGTAGGCGGAGAGTGCGACTAGGTGAACTTTAATGGAATAAAGGACTAGACCTGAGTCCAGTGAGTGAGTCAGGTATAAGACAATATGAGTGGGAGAGCAGTCGACAGGGTTGATGCTCATTGAGGTACACCAGATGACAAACCGTTTCCACTTACTGGAGTAGCACTTACTGGAGTAGCAGTAACGAGTGTTTGGTTTCCTTACCTCCCTGAGAATGTCCATGCATCTCTGAGGGAGCTGTAAATGTCCAAATTCTATGACCTCAGGAGCCAGGCTGCCAAGTTCAGGGTCTGCGGGTATGTGACATGTTATACGGGCAAGGTAGTTTCACTGGAAGAGATAGTGACATCTCCATCAGATGAGCGAACCAGGGTTGGTGGGCCCACATGGGGTCCACCAGTATCATTGTCACTGGTTCCTGGTGCATTTTGTGCACTTTCTTGTTGAGAAGGGGAGTCGGGGGGGGGGGGGGGGGACATGAGGGGGGGAAGCATACACACATTTCCCTGACCATGTTATCCAGAGTCCGTTTCCCTTGGAGCGGTTCTGGGGGTACCTGGAGGCGTAATCTTGGCATTGGGCGTTCTCCAAAATTGCGAACAAGTCGATCTCTGGGAAGCCCCATTCTGCGAAAACGTTGGAGGCGATGTCTCGGTGTAAGCGCCATTCGTACTCTGCGGGTAGAGGGAAGTCTCTGCTGAGTCCGTCTGCCAGAAGATTGAGTTCCCCTGGTACATGTTGTGCTAACAGGTACACGTGTTTGAGAGCCCACTTCCAGATGTTCTGGGACAGCTTGGATAGCCCTGGAGAGCGAGTGCCCCCCTGATGTTCAGGTAGTACATGGCCGTGGTGCTGTCCGTGAGGATCAGCACTGTCTTTCCTTGCAGATGTGTTTTGAAGGCCTTTAGTGCTTTGAAGACCACCAACAATTCCAGTAGGTTTATATGGTTGGACACCACACTTAAAGTCCAAACTCTGTGCGTAGTCTGATGGGACAGGTGAGCACCCCCCGTCCTGTGAGGGATGCATCTGTGGTTACAGTGGCTTCCACTGTGGGGGTGGTGAAGGAGTTCCCCTTCACGCAGCGAGAGAACCAGGGCTTGCGGGACAACTAATAGATCGGCCCATTGTCCGCTGGCCTGACACCACTGGCTGCTGAGCCACTCTTGCATAGGGCGCATGCGCAGGTGCACGTGAGGAACCAAGTAAATACATGGCGCCATCATTCCTAGCAACCGTATGGCTTTGCGTACCGTCACCTCTCGACCAGCTAGATATTGAGGGATCTGAAACAACAGCATGTTTTGGACCCTCTCGTTGGAGGGGAAGACTAGGCTGTCCCTTGTTTGAATTAGAGCTCCTAGGAATTGTTTGATTTGGCTGGGATCTAGACTGGACGACTTCTCCTTGATGGAGAAGCCCAGGTGGAACAGGAGGTCTATAGTCTTTTGGGTATTTGAGAGGCATGTTTCGTAAGAATCCCCTGTTATGAGCCAGTCGTCGAGGTAAGGATAAACCGGAATGGACAACCTGCGCAGATGTGACGCTGCCACTGCCAGTACCTTCGGGAATACCCTTGGCGCTGAGGCTATGCCGAAGGGTAGCACCTTGAACTGATAGTGTTTGCCTTCTATCATGAACCAAAGTTATTTCCTGTGCGCTGGCAACATTGAAATATGAAAGTGTGCATCTTTCATGTCTAGTGTTGCCATGTAATCTTCCTATGTGAGCAGGGGGATTACCTCCTGCAAAGTCACCATACGAAATTTTTGAGGTTTTACAAATTTGTTCGCTGGGTGCAGATCTAATACAGGGCACATGGTTAGATCCTTTTTGGGTACAAGGAAGTACACTGAATAAATACCCTCTTTTACCTGTGACAGAGGCACGACCTCTATGGCTCCTTTTTGCAGCAGCGAATCCACTTCCTGAAGAAGGATGAGAAGGTGTTTTGATGCAAGACGTCTTCCCTTTGGAGGTCTGAATGTCGGGGACCAGCTGAACTCGATACAGTAACCGTGGGCTATAGGTGACAGTACCCATTGGTCTGTGGTAATCCCCCCCGTCCCCCCATGTCTGGATAAAAGATGTTAACCGGCCCCCGACCGGGGATGCATGGGAGGGGACCCGAATTTTCTGGTCATTTAGTGACGGTGGCCGGGGAGCCTCTAGGAGTAGGGTCCCGACCCCTTCCTTTGCCACGACGTTGGCCACTCTGAGCATACGGCGTGTTGTAACCACTGGTTCCTTGAGGTGAGGACCAGTTGCTGGCTGAAGTATACTGTTTCTGAGGTTGTCGTTGGCCACGAAAAAAGCACCAATTGCCATATCCGAGCTTATTGGGGGGTCTTGTGATCTGGTCCAGGGTTTTCAAGGTTTCATGCTCCTTTTTCGCTGTTTCCAGGGTGTCATCAACCGCCTTTCCAAACAAGTTTGAGTCCTCCAGGGATTTGTTAATAAGGGACGCCTGGGTCTATGGCTTGAACCCTGAGTTCCTAAGCCATGCATGCCTTTTAAGGAGTATGCCCTGGACTAAGGAACGGCCAGCCGTTTCCGCAGCACCTAAAGTATTTTTAATGATGCTCTGGTTCACTTGAGTGCCTTCGGTAACAGTGGCCAAGAGACTGGTGCGAAGAGGCTCAGGGACTTCCTGTAGGTCTTTGCGCAACAGGCCCCATTGGGCATCAGCGTAACTAGCCAACAGAGTGGTAGTGTTGTTTAGCTTCTTCCACTCCTTATCAGGGGGTGCTTCGCTGGTGGACAGAGGAACCCCAGCCCTTTTCCTCGTGGTGGTCACCACCAGAGCATCCGTGATGGAATGACCCCTAATATATAAAGGATTTGAGGGGGAAGGAGTAAAAAGCTTCTCAATCCGTGGGTTAACACCCCTGACGAAGGCTGGTGTAGACAGAGGGAATGAGGCGCCTCTTGATAGAGGCGTGGAGAGGAATGGCCTGGCTAGCGGGTTGCCTTTCTTTGATTTTCTCAACAAAATCAACCTCGTGGGCAGTCTCCACCCTAACCATCTGGAAATGTGCAGCCGCTTTGCATGGCATTAAACGTGGGCTGATTGTCCACAGGCGAAGGCTCTCTGACAGGAGTAGTCTGTGGAGAGGCCAGATCTAAAGCATCAGGGTCAGTTGACGCCTCAGGGGACTGCCATGGCTGTGGGTCACGCATGTTGGGGTCTTCCTCAAATCCCCCTACAGAATCTTGTAGGTCCTCAGTATCCATGAATTCATCATCTTCCTGAGTGTCAACATGAAGGTCCTCTTCAGTGAGGTCATATGTGTACAGTTCCTATTCCTGGGGGTCAAAAAGTCTTGGAACCTGGGCTAGAGGATCTTGAGGGATTACATCCCTTTGCCTTTTAGGCGTGGTGTGCTCAGAAATGGACACAAACCTATCCAATCTGTTCATACAGGTCTGCAATCTCTCACTGGTCCAGTGGAAAGACCCAGAACGGTCTAGGGGCGGAAAGGCTTGTTCCTCCGCCTCCAGGCGTCGAGATCTCTCCCACAAAGTGGAGGAAATCCCTCTGTCGCCCTCTGAGAAGCCGTCTCGTGGGACAGATGGTGGAGTACTGCCTCTGGGCCTCTCCTTCGACCTAGGGGAGGGTTCTGGCACTCCCGATGCACCTTCGCTAGGTCTCTGCGTCTCCTTGACCTTCTCAGCAGGCTTCGGTGATTCCTTCACCAGCCGTTTGAGGGTCTTCGGAGACGGTCCTTGCGATACTCTGTGACCATCTTCCCATCCAGGAGTTAATCGTGAGGAGTTGTTTTCGGCAGAGCCGGAACCTTGCCGTCGAAGGACGCCTTCTTTCGATGCATCTTGACGGATGATACTTTAGGGGTAGCGCCCTTTGTATTCGACGGCCCAGTCGCTAGGCGCGAATGCGGCTGCGGGGACGGCTGCTGACCCTTAAGGTCGGCGGGGACGGCCGGCTATGTCGGCGTCCCCGTTGGCGCAGAGGCTTTCTTTGACTTACTTACAACCTCCGTTACTGAGGTCGAGTCATCACTATCACCCTCGTCACACTCAGCGTGCGAGGAATCAGCCTTCGACATCCCGCAGCCTGCCCACCTTTTAACCCTGTGTTCCTTCAGAGTTTTCGGGCGAAGGAGCTTGCAGGCCGCGCAACCAGCTTCATCGTGCTCGAGGGGCAAGCAGCGGTTACACCGCCTGTGCTTGTCCTTCCACAGGAATTTGCCTTTACAATTTGGGAAAAATCTAAAAGGAGTCCTCTCCATAGCTGAGGACGTAACAAGTGATAACTACCCAGAAGGAAAGGGGGAAGAAAGAGAAAGGCATTCTAGTATGAGACAGAAATGTCCACCCCGACCCCACTCTCCCTACTGTGTAGGCTGGTGAGGCCGGGCCACGTGGTCTGCAGCGCCGATAGGAACCCTGTCCATCGAAAACCACCGTCCGTCGAAGATCTGGTCTCGGCGGAGATGCGGAATGAGGGCTGGAGGTGATGTTAGTTAACAATAATTAAACATAATCGACCAAGGGTCAAGCAATGGCAATGTCTCTTTTGTTTGTTTGTGTGTTTGTTTGTTTTATTCACTTTTTATGCGTGCTAGACCCAGGGGTAGCAGGGCGCAGTGGCAAGAAAATGCAAAGCTTACAGGTTACATCAAAGCATAACGTACAATATAAAATACAGTGATTACAAAGTATACGAATTTGAGAAAGGTCAATCCAGTTACAGGCTACATCCTGGCAAATGTACAGTAGAAAAAACTGTGAGGTCATGGGGCACAGGTATTTACAAAATATAAATGGGACACAGATAATACAAAATATACAAGGTTCGAGTGCGGGCAATCGGGTTGAAGGTGACAACGGTCAAGTGAGATCAGCTGAGGTTAGTCGAGGTGAGGAGTTGGATGACATTTTTTCTAAAGCGAGGGTAGGGTAAGTCAACTCTCAAGTCTTGTGGTAGTAAGTTCCAAATCTTTGCAGCCTTTACCTGAAAGCTATTACCACCCATCGTCTAAAGTTCGGTATTGTCAGGCAGTTGGAATTGACAGCTCTAGTCGGTCTGGAGGATGTTCTCCTATGGAATTTGTCAATCAGGTATTTGGGGGCGGAGTTATTGAGGGCTTTATGGGTCAGGGATAACATCTTAAGTGTTATTTTGTTCTCAGTGGTCAGCCAGTTGTGATGGCGTCTAGCGGCAGGGATGTGGGATCTTTTGTTTATGCCTAGTGCTGCTCCCAGGGCATTATTTTGTAATATTTGTAGTCTTTGCGTTATAGTTTTATTTGCTCCGGCGTAGAGAGCGTTGCAGTAGTCAATCCTAGAGAGTATTAAGGCTCTAGCCAGGATTAAGCAGCTCTTGTTGGATAGGAACGGTTTACCGGCTCTTATCAATTTGCACGTGTAAGCCGTGGAGGAGGCAAGGGATTTTAGCTGTTTGTCAAGAGATAGGGTGGAGTCAAGATAGAATCCCAGGGTTTTTACGTCCTTGGACACTTGGATGATATTCCCATCCAAGTTAAATGAGGAGAATTCCTGACCTAATTTTTTGATATTAGTTTGAGTGCCCAGGATAATCAACTCTGTCTTATCATCGTTCAGACAGAGGCCATGAGTGGCCATCCAGGCCTGGATGATAAGATATACCTTGTTCACCAATTCCGTGTCTTTCGCATGATCCCCAAAAAGCGGGAGGATCTGTGTATCATCTGCATAATTAGTGTAGGTGATACCGAGATGGTCCAAATCATCAAACAAGGGCTTGGTGAAGATGTTATATAGAGTTGGGGAGACGCAGGAGCCCTGAGGGACACCGCATAAAATAGGGGTGGGATCTGCTGCTGCCGAGGGGTGAAGACTCATCGTTCTTTCACTCAGAAATGACTCAATCCATCTGATGGCTTCCGGGGAGAAATGGGCAGCGGAATCCAGGTGACTACAGAGGACCAAATCAAAGGCGGCGGAGAGGTCAAGGAGTATCAGAAGTACTGTTCTCCCTTTGTCTCGAAGCTCGTCAATTTGGGATTTCAAGTCAATAAGGGCGGTTTCAGTTCCATGTAAGGGACGGAAGCCCGATTGTCTCTCTCCTAGGAGGTTGTGTAATTCCAGATGCTTTTGAATTTGGTTATAAGCGGCTTTGTCCAGAATCTTGAGAAGAAACGGTACCGTAGTAATGGGGCGGTAATTAGTAGGGATGAGGGGGACTAATGTCTGCTTTTTAAGTAGGGGAAGTACCCAGGACTGCTTAAGGTTGGCAGGGATGGTGGCTGAGGCGAAGGAGGCGTTAATCAGTTTGGTGATAAAGGGCGATAATTTTCTGGCAGCGTCTTTTATTAACTGTGCTGGGCAGAGGTCACCTTTACAGTTAGATGGTTTAAGCGACAAGATAATTTTTTCTACTTCCAAGGTGGTCAATTTAGAGAAGTGGAAGGAGTCACTATGCGCCAGTAGATTATTGGTATAGGGCATTTTTGGTGAATCCTGAATTTTAAGTACTTCTTTTTTTTGCTGGATTTTATTTTGGAGAGTAATAATTTTATGTGATAGGGCTTGCTGGATGTCTGTGCACCAAGGTTTGTCCTTGGTACAGGCGTCCGGTGTGGCGATCGGGGACTCAAGTTCCTTTAAAATAGAAAAGAGCTCTTTCATGCTGGAATTAGAGTTGGCTATACGGTCATCATATGAGTTACGTTTTGCCTGGCAAACTTCTTTTTTGTAAACTGAGGAGAGAGAGGTTAGTTTGGCTTTGTTGTCGACTGAAGGACAGAGCCTCCAGGTGGTTTCACTTTTTCTTTTCAAGATGCGCAAGTCTCTCAATTGTGGAGTAAACCATTTGTTTAGGTGGGCTTTTGGTTTGCTTGGTCTGAGTTTGAGAGGTGCCAGTTTATCTAGGGTGACGAGCATGATATTATTGAATTCTTGTACTAGGGTGCTGGGGCTTAGATTAGCTGATAATGCATTGAGGGTCGGTAGTATAGCTGGGATTACTTTCTCTACCGTGATGCATTTTTTATTTCTGGTTAAACAAGGCGGTGCTATTGGAAGGATTGTGGGGTTAGGTCTAGGACGTGGCTAGGTTAAAGGACACTAAAGAATGGTCTGTCCAAGGTAGGGGTCTTATGGATAGGATAGTGGCTGAGCAGTTACAGTCGGCTATCCAATCTAGCGTTCTTCCCTTCAGATGCGTAGGCTTGTCAACTCTTTGAGGTAGGCCTAGTGCGTGAATAGTGTTGGCTACCACTGTAGCATTGGTATCCGTGGTGTCATAGAAACCTAAGTTAAAGTCCCCAAGGAGGATTATTTGGGAACAAGGTTTGAGGTTATAAGTGAGCAGGTTGTGGAGATCCTCATCAAAGGTCCCTAAGGGGCCTGGTGGTCTATATAAAAGGTGGATGGTGAGAGTTTGATTATTACTTATCTGGAGTTTAGCAGATAAAGTCTCGCAGGATTGGAACGATTGGGTAGGTACTAGTCTGACGAGTTCCGCTCAAGGCGACCAGTATTCTGGGCGGAAAAAAAAAGGGACCTTGACGCGTGAGGGATTTTGGGTACACTACACGTCACTATAGGGATAGTGTTACAGACACGCCTATGTCGATTTCCCCTTTCGACTTTCGAAAACAAGATGCAATACTCCGCAGTGACCACTGGATGTCGGAGTATATGCACAGCATGTGATTCTAAGCAGATTAACAAACATCAGAAATAATGTTATCTATGCAGCACCTTGAGCTGTGAAATCGTGCGCATATCCCCCCCAGATATCCTCTATCAAAACATCTCCCTTATCAAGCTCTCCGCTCATCCACTTCCAACTCTGAGGATCAGTAGCTTCTCCAAGCAGAGAGTTGGAGGAAGATATCCATCTTCGGCTGGTGCCTCCCTCTGGAATAGCCTCCCTGCCTCTCTCAAACTTGAGCAGAACCCCCTCCTGTTCCAGAAGCAACTCAAGACCTTCTTCGCTTCCGCTTTCCCTCTTCCTCTCCCCTGCTGATGTCCCGACTGCTACACGCATTGATCACCTGGCTACCCTCTGAACTCGGGCCCAGGCTCCTGCATTTCCATTTGCACTTCGCACTGCCTCCCGGCTCCCCAAACACTTGCGGTCTGCATCTGCAACCCTACAGTCCCTTCTCTCTACACTTATGAGCCACCCGTTGGCTGTACTTTTAAAGTTAACTGCACTTAGCCACACGCTGGCTGCACTTTTTGAGTTACCTGCACTTCTCACCCCCCGCACCTCAGCACTTCTCCCCTTCCACTTCCCTGCACTTGCACGATCTGAATGACAGAGGGCCTAGTAAGATCATTGCTTTGTCCTCCCTCTGTTTCCCCATTCTTGTCATGCCTAGAAACACTTGTGTAGAGGCATGTTATAAATGCCATTATCGTATCATGATCTCGACATTCATGTCCGACACCTATCTGGCACAGAGCTTGGTTAGGGGGGACAACACCCAAACTTGGATTATATTATGCAGAGAAGACACACTGCCCCTAGAGCCATGCACATCCATAATATAACCCAGCATGGACTCCCCCCTCAGGTTCAACTGGGAAGCCCGCCCACTGTCCCTTGAACACCCAGAGGATGCCGATGTACTCAAACCATTGTGAAGATTTGTATTGCGCGAGTGCAGGGATATCATCTGCAGAGATAAAGTTTCCATCAAGATACATATTACCTAGTGCGCTAAATTTATTCTGGTACCAACGTCGCTCCGAAGCCGCATCCTGCCTGGTGAGAGTTGGGATACAGTTCCACAGCGGGAAGTTCCCATGATAGGGATGAGTGACCGCCCCCCACCCGTTTCCACACCTTACACCAGGCTAGGGTTGTGACCCTCGCTGGGTCCTAAGGGCAAGGATCTGCAAACAAAAGGAGGTACCAACAGATCTCGGACATCTCGCTCACTAGCTGAATATTTTTCAAAATGGACATGCGGGATAGCCACCTCTCCTGCAAACCAGAAAGCTGCATATTGCGCCTGTGCCACCAGCCAGTACAGTTTGAAGTCAGGTGCAGCAAACCCCCCTTGAGTATAAGGTATGGTAATGATATCCCACTTGAGGCACACCACAACCAAGTGCACAGGCAGCATTAATGACAGCTTTCCAGTCCTTGAAAAATGTAAAGTCTGGCTATATCAGTATATTTCGAAATAAAGATATTTTGGGAAACTGTCATCTTGAGTAGTGTTAGGAAAGATTTCTCTTTAATGCACCTTTCCTTCCAGGTTTATGGACCCCTAAACATGTTGCTTTTATTTTTTATCCGGACCTGTACTTTTTACAGTGCAGTGAAGCCTTAAGCTTTACGGCACTGTCTTTTGCTCATCTGTTATGGGGAAACTGACATGTC
This sequence comes from Ambystoma mexicanum, assembly GCF_040938575.1. Taxonomy (NCBI): domain Eukaryota; kingdom Metazoa; phylum Chordata; class Amphibia; order Caudata; family Ambystomatidae; genus Ambystoma; species Ambystoma mexicanum. The sequence goes on from NC_090927.1 coordinate 128,808,415, forward strand.
CTTCAGGCTGTCAGTACTGGAAAACATTGTTTCCCTTAGTCTTGCGACTTTACTACTTTTAGTAACTTGTTATCACTAGTGGTAACTTTTATCATTGTACAATGCATCTTACAATGCAGTACAATGGGGTACACCTTTGTATTTACCCTAGACTAACACTCAAAGGATGTTTGGTTACTCTAGGTGTGCTAAATGGACAGACTGGTGGCAGCAGTGACTTTTTTACCATTTTCTGGTGCTTTTCGTTATAGCCTTCCCGCGTTTTCCTACTAACTGTGGCTAGTGTCCAAACATGGCCATGCTAAATGGTTTTCCGCTTGTCCTTTGGACATCTTTTTCTTTAGCCTTCTTCCTGGCCTGTGAGGCCAGGAAAATCCTTATATGAACTTCCAGTGCGCCCAGGAAAGCAGAGGCTTTTGGCGGGCTACGAGTGTTTGCTGGCAGGGTGTGGTCTGGGACTGTCTGGTCCCAATCCACAAACTGGTTTCAGTGTGTCTGAGTGGTATGCACGAGTGTCCCACCCAGCGGTTCTGATTGGACCACTGCTGAGGGGTGTGTGTTTGGCTAGTCCTGCTAGTGGGAGTTTCGGCTCTTACCTGGCTTTTAGGATAAGAAGAGGACCCATGCACCCATTCTTCAGACATCCTGGAGTAACCAGAAGGAGCCAAGACTCCTGTCCAGCTGTGGGACCCATGAAAAGACTGGAGACCTGACTGAAGGAGGCCTGGCGACCAACTCCTACTCAAGCCCGGACATGCTTCTGATCTTCGGCAGTCCTGAAAGGGAGCTGCGACCCTGGGATTGAAGGGAACATCCATGCTGGACGTCTGCTTGATACCCTGCGAATAATAGCCTTCGGAAGTGTTCCGGCACCATCCTGTGGCTGGCCAGCTCTGAGTTTGGGCTACCGTGCTTCCAAAGTTGCTGTTCTGAGTTGTGACCTGGAACTTGGGGGATCCTCAGCTTGTCCTACAAGACTTAACTCCGTGAAATGTTTGAGTCCTAGCGTCAAGGGGACCCGAGATAGGAGGGAAAGTCTGACCACAACAAATGAGGTCCTTTGCGTCACTGCTACTGCGGTGACCACCATCCAAAACAGATTACCTGCCTCGAGTCCAGTCCTGAGAGGGGTCCTGCATCATGTTTTCCTGCTTTCTTCTCCCAGGAGTCCTTGCACCAGCGAAAGACACCAACCAGACATCAACTTGAACCTGCAACCCCTGCGAATCAAGAACTTTGGTTGACAGTGGGAAAAGCAACCTCAGACCTTCTTCCATTGACCTGCCAAGTCCTGGTAAGAATCGGAGTACGGGGCTAAGTGACAGAGGTGACATGCCCCTAAACTTCCTTTAAAAATAACTTTTACAAAATATTTACTACACTTTGGTTTTATCATAGCTTGCTGGCGCGAGCATTCTAAAAGTTGGGGACACTTCTATTAGTTAGAATACACTGTCCTCAAAACCTTGGAACTGTTCACAGAGACCCTACCTTAATTTTTTCCTTCATCACAAACAAGATAAGAACTTTACTGAACTTGTGGGCATAAGGCCCCAGACAATTTAGGGAAGGACTTTTTGAAGTTAGGGTGAACTCTCTGTGGATCTGTAGCACATAACCTAATCTGAACTTTATTTTACAGGGGTTTGATTTGTGGTATATGCACTACTTCAGTGACTGTATATATTCAAACTATTATTAGTGTTTGATATTTCTACCGGTTAGTCATTTTTCAGAGTGATATTTGGTCATAAATAACTATTTTTATACATACTGTCTAAGTGTAATTTGTGATTCCCATTGTATGTACTCATTGTGGACCCTTTACAAGCTCACCACCTCTTGAGACTTGGCCTAGGCCCTCGTCGCTGCTTCCTTAAACTGGTTTGGCTACTGGTAGGGAGAATTATCATTCCATGGCTAATTTCCCTTACCTATAGAGTCCCCCAGCAGCTTTGCTGGATTTTAAGGGTTTGTTTTTTATCCTGCTAAGAGTGAGACTCTTTTTCCCACTCTTAGACATCTTTTGCTATGTGTTCTAGGCTATTTTTGTGTTTAATGTCTATGGGGTTTCTCTATCCTCCATAGGAACCATCTTTATTCACATATGTTACACAGCACCCTCCGTGCAGTGACACAGGTGTGTCGTAGCGACACCCAAACAGACTCCATATCCTGGGACTAACTACTGTCTCCCAGGGCATGTAAAGTCCCCATTGACTTTACTAGTCAATTTTTGTGAACTAAACCAGTACAACCCATCTTACTATGGAGGTACTGGGAAGGGTTAATTTTTTTCCTTATGTTCATTTTCGAGAGGGTACCGCACAGTCCCTCTCTCAAAAGTTTCCGATTGGTGGCAGTGTTTACTACCGTAAATAATCGACCGCAAATATTTTCCTATGGGATTTTCCCATTGTTCGAGGCTACCACATTTTCTGACCTACTCTAACATACCGCCGATGTATTTTAATATTAACTTTACTCCGGTAGGTTTTATTTGCTAGAACTTTAATATAACTTCTTTCCCGTCTCTTGCTCTAAACTCCTAACCCAGGTCGGGATCCTTCATCTGAAAGAGCCTTCTTCCCTTGAGCTGGTGGGGACAACCCGTTTGCCAATCGCCTTTCTGGACCTACCCTGGTCGAATCGCCAGTACCCTGTACTTCGAGACCGGATAGCCAGGCACCTGTCCACCCGGACCGCGATTTAAAGGAGCGTACCTTTTATTTGTCGGGCAGCACCGCGGCTGGTTTCATCCCTGGGTAGTGCAGTAACTCTAACCTTCCTCCACAACGAGAGCCTATCTTCCTCTGATGGATCCCCCGAACTGCAGAACTACCAGGAACAACCGCCACCGCAGGAGCCACTTCTTCATTTTAAAGGTACATTGTTCCGCCAGGCCGCCCTTTCTGCGTGGTAGAGCTAAAGGTGTTTTAAATCCTTTACCTACCTGTTGGGTTGGCCGCCCCTCTCTCAACATTGTCTTTCACCTTCTGCATCCACCTTTTCAAAATCGTTAACCAAAGACTTGACTGCAGCTACAAGAACATTTTGGTCCTAGGCCCTTGCCCTGTACCACTGACTCTAGGACAGGCCTACAGACTCTGGCTAAATTTGTTAGAACTGCCTTCACTAGATTGCTTCTCAACTAGAACTGTGTTGGTGCACCTACTTCTTATAACCACCCCTTCCTTCCCACTTTTAAACATTGTGAAGTGCCATTTTGGTCAGTTTTTATTCAAGTATTTGCTATACTGATGTACTGCCTTGCCTAAACTGGTTCACAAACTCATGGGAAGTGTTGCTGAGGCCTGTAAGAAGATATTTCTATACGACTTGTGTTTTCCTTCTCTTGTAAGAAATTGCTAGAGTGCCATTTGTGTTTGGTTTCCACTGTGCTGTTTTGCTCAGTTTTCACTCTTGCTCAAACTTGTCTACAATTTAACTAGGGAGTTGTGTATACTTTCTTAGACTGAATTTAACTTGCTTAAGAACTGTGATAAATGTGTTTTACTAGTAGTGTATAAAATAAATATATATTCCCTTTTAATACAAAGCTTTGGTCAGTGTTTCCTTGTTCCAAAGTGCTGAAGGCCTATTGTGTAAACCCTGAATACTGCTCATCTCCCTCTTGGGATAAGTCTGACTGCTCAGCCACAGCTACCAACTAAATCTTTGTGGTACAGATTGATACCAAAGGGGGTTTCTTGCCTCACCTGTAGTCCTAATCTTAATCTTCTGTAGTGCTCCCTAAGGGAACTGCACAGGATTCTGCCTAACAGCTACAGCTCCCAAGAGTTGCCCCAGTCACAATATAGGTTGGCCTTCTATACATCTGTCCACCAAGCCAGAGTATAGGTTCCGGGGCCACTGTACGCGGAGGCCTGACAGGTTGCCCAGTGATAACAGGAGGAAGCGGCAGAGGATTTCACACAGCTTTTTCTGCTCCTCCTCTACCCCCGCCTCCGACGTCAAGAAAGACAAGCTGTATCAGAAGTTTATGTGGTTCACGATTATGTCGCACCACTTACAGTACAAAGGTTCTTCCTAAAGGCCTAATCTCAGCCCCTCGTGTCTTCATGAAGTTGATGAATGAGTGGTGGGTCTCCTCCGCTTGGAGGGCCATCACTTATACCCCTATCAGGACGACTGGCTGGTGAGGGCGGGGTCACCCGAGGGGGTGTTGCACTCCTGCCAGCGGTTGGCAGATAATCTGCATCAGCTGGGGTTCTCCTTTAATCAGAGGAAGTTGCAGTTGTGCCCCTCCCAGGATTTGGTCTTCCTAGGAATACGTTGGAACATAGCTGCTCAGCGGGCGTTACCCCACGCCCAAGAGGCTCCTCTCTCTTTGCAAGGCGATATGGACTTTCTGGCCAACTCCACCACCTTGGCATGGTGATTCCAGCACTTTCTGGGTCCGATGGCCTCCTGCGTGCTCACTGTACAACAAACTTGCCTCAAGATGAGGTGCCTCCAGCTCCATCTTGCGGCCAGTTGAGATCAGGAGACAGGGTTTCAGTGAGACAGGATTCCAATACCCCCGCTCCTTCTGCCCGATCTTCGCTGCTGGCTGATGGGCGGCAATGTCTCAGTGGGAGCCCCCTTCACACGACCGGAGCCCACCCTGGTGGGGACGATGGACTCCTCTTTCGGGCTGCAGGGCTACGTGATTCATGGCGTATGGTCCAGGGCAGAACCGCTCCTGCATATTAACCTGCTCGAGCTCAGGGCAGTGGCCCTGGCCCTCAAGGCATTACTTCCCCTCATCGGGGACAGGTATGCTCTGGCCAGGATGGACAATTCTACTACAATGTTTTACCTGAACAAGCAGGCTGACACCTGTTTTCCCCTACTCTGCATGGAGGCAGTATCGATCTGGCAATGTACCCTGACGGAGGGGGTTTGGATTACGGCAGTCCACCTCCCGGGGGACAGCAATGCAGAAGCAGACCAGCTGAGCCGCTTGCGGTTCAACAGCTACGAGTGAGAGTTGCACACCGACTCCGTGTTGGCCCTGTTCCAGCACTGGGGGATTAAGGACCTGGACATGTTCTAATTTCCTCTGAATTTCAAGTGCTCCCAGTTTGCTTCATGGGTAGGATCGGGAGTCTCCAGGAGAAGCTTTCCAGATATGTTGGCAAGGCTGCAGTTGTTATGTGTTCCCGACACCCCCTTTGCTCCAATGGACCCTTTACAAGATCTGGAGCTTCAGTGAGCTGCAGCCTCATCCCGATTGCCCCCCACTGGCCTTCGAGAACATCCGGACCTGGCCAGGCTGGCACCGGTAGCCTAGTTCCTGACCAGCTCAGGCTTCAGCATGCTCAATTTTTGGATGACAACTGGGACATCATTCAACAGGCCAGGAGGTCCCAGTATAAGAGTTAATGGACTAGATTCTGACATTGGGTTCGCGACAAGGGCCTGGACCCTGTCATCTGTCCTCTGGATGACGTACTGGCTTTTTCAGCACACCTGGCTCGTTCTGGAGTGCAGGTGGATACTTGCCACACTTATCTGGCAGCCATCAGGGCTTACAAGAATTCCCCTGAACATGTGTTTTCAGCAGCTAACCCGGTGGTTAAGGCTCACCTCAAGCGGTTGTCTAGGCTTTTTCCTCCGGTGCATAGGCCGCATACGGTCTGGGACCTCAATGTGGTGCTTGCAGCTTTTTTTTTTAATTTGGATTTGGTGTACAAGCACCTTTACAAACATAGAAACATGTACATAATCATAAAAAACATTACAGATAAAAACAAGAAAGGAGCAAAGCTGCATGATAAATCAGGGAAAGGACGCTAAAAGCCAAAGGCAATAAAGGTTTCTAGACATACCGTAACAAACTACTTTTTACAGAACAATGTACCAGCACTGACAAATGAAAAGGGTCCAAGACCAAAACTAGAGGCTTGAAATTAGACCCAAAAATAGAATTATCCATAAACAGAACCAAAAGTATATTATGAATACTCAATTAGGAGTATGACGAGTCAAGTGATTGGGTCTCTCCACATTTAGAAAGCGTGACTTAAAACTACAACATTGCATTACATATTTCAGGTACACAAAGAAATAGCATAGCATTGCAGTAAGAAAGTGAGGACTGTGAAGGCAGAAGAGTAATTAACATGGTCAAAAATATATACAAGAATGAATAAAAAACAAAAACTATATACACAATAGGAGCAATAAATATAGATAGTAATCAGAGTACATACACAAGTTAACAAAAATGCAAATAATCTGAGCACATGTGTGTGCATGGAAGACAACGTGAACATAACAGAAAGAGTACTCTTGCCTAAACACATCATGAGATGCAAACCTTTGTCCACTAAAGCATTACTCATGATTGTGCATACTTGTCATTCTTCAAGTTCATTTAGTTTTCCCTGAATAAAGTGTAGGAGATGCGTAACACAGAAAATAAGTGACTTGTTTGCTCCCCTCGTGCATCGTATCCTCAATAAATTGCGTGAGAAGAGCGATTCCTCACACAGGAATTTGCCAAACATTTGATTTCTTTGAATGTCAAAATATGACAAGATGTTTCTGGCTCATTACGCAGAGCACAAAATCGACAAGATCCATCAGAGGATACAGCCTTTTTTTAATGCCAATTTTCAAAGAGAGCATTGGTGTGCAATAGGTCTGGTCTGAATCTCAGATAGAGATTTCTAGCCTTGTTGCAGGGAAAACATACCAAGTAAGGCAGTCGTGGATATTGTCTATGCCTAAATTGGACATATTCTGTATAGGATTTGTATCCCACAATGCAGTCAGATGTGTTAAGACCAATCATTTTGGAAGTGCCCTTTTTTTACTAAAGGTAGCCGCTCCCATTGCAATTGCACCTAGAAGCGACTGACTATTGAAGTGAGTAATCGATGCTAGATGGGATTTGGAAGCTATAACAAGGGGGTTGTCTGCTTGTCCTACCCTCTATGAATCAAAAGAATGCAAACAGTAATTCAAGTGCAAACTGATTTTTAGACCCTTATGGGTGCCCATACAACTGGGGCCACCATTGTATGAAACAACACACTTGCTGCTGGTATCTCTTACTTATATGAACATTTCAGACTTTTATTATTAGTTTGCTGATGCTTTATCTTTTGCAAAGTATTTGAGTTTATACATATACATGACAGTACATGATGACCATTATAGTGAACACACACATGGTTATGTTGGAAATCAAATGTAACACGTTTACAGAAGTCGTAAGATGTAAACTATCCACTTATGCATTTAACAGACAACTTGTCCGTAAGTGGAATGTCCCAAATGATTAGGTTCATGAAACAAAGAATAAAAGTGCATATGGAGGAGACATTGGTTGTAGGTCTCCTATGCCAAGCTAAAGTCTGACCTCATATTTGGAAAGCAATGTGGCAAGGTCTTCATAAAGCGAGCTGGCTGGGGGGGGTGTAACATTATACCATAGTTAGTTAACAAGTTAACATTCTCCAGTAAAATTTGGAAGCTAATGAAGAAATATCAAATTCAAGAACGAGAATGGAATTGGGCAATGATTGAGGAAGCCCAAGGACCGTTTTCCATATATTGCCGTGTACCTTATTTAGAATTGAGCCAATGTCCAATAAACAAAGGTCCTTATCCATATAATATGACCGCTTCCACTTTCAAGACATAAAAATCTATAATGGGCATGAGAGAAAATGTGCAATGCCTATTTGCTGGAAAAATGTTGGAAGTGTTCCAAAGTTGATCAACATCAGCAAGATACAGGTAAGTATTTCCAAAAAATGGTCAGTGGAGTGAATATAATTTGACGTAAATCTCAAGCTATTATGGATCAATATGGCTAAGCCACCAGAAGGACTTCCAAGCAAACAACGTTTAGCAGGATGAGCGAACAAAGTGAAACCATCTAAATCAATTGTGTGTCAAACACATTGTTTCCTGTAAAAGAATAAAGGACAGTGTGTTTGTGGAAGACAACGAGTTGTGTCAGGAAAACACATTTCTAAAACCGCAGCAGTGCCAAGATAATATTGAAAAAGATTTGAATTACGAATTTCCCACATTTTTACCCATGTTGGACACGGAGTTGATGTATGGTTCCAACCAGGCTAAGCACTTTATTGCATTGGCAAAACATATGACAGAGTCAGGCAGTGGTTCATACATTACACATTAAGTTGACATTGTGTCAGCACATTACGCTTGTCAGACATCTTAACATTTATGGATATACATTTGTGTTCGTGAAGTTCCATAATGGCGAGGCACCTGAGAAGACTCCTGAGAAGACGTCTCAGGTACACCAGATGGGATTTTACAAGAGGCTATAGATGCCAGACAATGAGGCACTATATTCGCCTCTATCAACAGTTGTTCGATTTGTAAAATTCTATCCTGTTGGAGCTTAGCCACTTCAACAAAATCAATGTGATCTTCAGAGTATGGCTGATGGCTGTCATTGCCTTGAACCACTTTTGCATAAGATTGTATATGCCCATTTGATATGTGTGTAAAATCATTTGAGTATACTGATTAGTTGTGATTCCGACAGAGCCCGGAGCAACAAGAGTTGTTTTTCCAGCAAATGCAGCCCTTTCTGTGCAAGTTGCTCGAAATATATGAAAGGAATCTTGTGCTAACATGAACCCTTCTAGTTTATTAAGTTTGACCAGGATGTCAGAAATGTACACTTTCAGTTCTCCGACGGCATAATGCATAGCTCATGACCCTTATCCAACAGGTTGAGAATTTGAGTCAGTACAGGTAAATTGAGTGCATTGTGATCATTTAAATCAAGCAGGGGAACTTTGGGAGTAAAATATGGCATAGATGCCTGTGGGGACTGGGTATGCGCAGAGTGAACATTACCTGACCTGGTGGCATTTGGATTTTCCATGACATAAGGCTGTTCTGTGTTAGGGTTGGCCACCGGATCGCAAAAGGATTGAGAGCTTGCGGTCATATGTGTGGTATTAAAGCCACTTACTGGAAAGTCACGCCTGGGGGGAGAAGCCCCATAATGATGTGCAGTGTCTGATTTATGAAAATGCACTTGTTCAAGATGTGCAGAAGATCTTGCCACAGGAGCTGATGGTCCTAGCGAGAGGCGAACACACTTGTCAAGCTCAGCCATGACAACCGGGGCACCATTGAAGAATCTGAAATAGGTGCGTGAAAGACTTCATTAGAATTGCCCGTGAAAGATCATTCATTTATTTGGAAGCTAGTTCCATTGTGGGTAGGATAGCATCATTTTCTTCTTTTAGAGAAAAACATCTTTTTCTCCTTGGAAGAAGTCATAGTCACGTGAACTTGGGCTTTGGTCAGTGTGGAAATGGCACAGTGTGAGATGGAAGACGTTACACTTGGCGGCCCGGCTCCAATACTAGAAGCCACATTCTCAAGCTGGAAAATGTTGGATAAGTCATGCATGGCAGTGTCTGACATAGTCAGACTTGATTGGGGCAGCTGACAGCAACTAGCTGTTTTTGATGTCGGGCCAAGGAGCCGTTTACTGCTCCGCAAACATCTGTCCATGTTGAAGAAAAATGTCAAACTAACACAGTTTTGGAATGCAAGTTGCCAAGAGACAAACCCAAATGACGAGCCCTTATGTGAAGTTCAAATGACAGATAGAAATAACCAAAATTGTTTGACACACTAGCGTAACCAGTACACAGCAGGACAATGCAGCGGATTAACGTAGAAGAGCGACAGTCCGCTGCGATCGTTTTGGAAGGTTACAATCTAGACTGCAAGTGACAACCAATACGTTAGCCAAATGCTCCAGGGCAACTGCGCTAACGCTCTAGCAGTTTTCACAGTTTATAGAGTTCTAAGAACTTCGAGAATTATAAATATAGGCATAAACAAATGTGAAGTCTCTAAACAGTAAAGAAAAGCACTTCCTTGTACACTGCAGCAGCAAGCTTGATATTAGTCGGTTGCTTACCCCAAAAAGGTGCCAGAATGAAAGAAAGTATGCCGCCGAGCCGCCCAGAGCCCAAACATGCTCAAATAGGCAGTTCTGAGGCACTTCCGGAAGCACGCAGGGGTGCTTGCCTGTGCCTTAAGTAGGAAGTGCCTGTGGAGGGGTGGTCGGACTCACTGCGAACAATGTCACTGAAAAAAATAAACCCACAATGAGTGACTGCTGTTCGGATAAACGAAACTTCAAAGTGCAAAGTCCAAATTATGATCCAGGCTAGAATAGTGGACTAGAATTAGCAAAGTAAAACACACTGTGTGAGCAGTAGCTTAGATGCAGGAAGCCTTCATTGCTGTTGAAAAGTAATGTGGCGGCACACAGAAGGCCCCTCTGAGGCACTTCCGGGAGCCCAACAGCTTTGCAGAGCAAACCTTTCGAGCCAATGGCCTCTGTGAACGTACGGCTGATAAGGCGAAAGATGGTTCTACTGGTGGCTCTAACCTCTGCACACAGTGTCAGTGAGCTGATGGCATTGCCTTTGTGCAAGGCCTTCACCACGCTTCACAACGACAAGGTAATCTTGCACACTCACTTACATTTCATGCCCAACGTGGTCTCTCCGTTTCATCAGAATCCAGAGCTCTGCCTGCTGGTGTTCTTCCTACAGTCAGAGGCAGAGGGCCATACGTTCCTTGCACCTTAAGGGTTCTCAAGATTCATCTCTCTCGGACAAAAAACTCTAAGGACTATGGGATAGGAGTACGTCAGTCACTACGGTGAGTAATTTATAATTACTCCTACGTCCCGTCCCCTTTCCTCCATACTGTACGGGCGAGTACAACTGAGTGGAGCCCCAGGGTGGAAAGGTGCTCTCTTAAGAAAACAAGTTCCTTAAAGCTGCCTGACCAAATGCCGTGTCCGAATTGGAGCCGGCATCCAAGCAGTAGTGCTTGCAGAAGGCCGAGGACGTAACCCATGTAGCCACTTTGCTGATAACCTGCCACAGGACATGCCTCTGGAAGGCAACCGCGGTGGCCTTAGCTCTGATTGCGTGGGCATGCATTTTTGCTGGACAAGGTTTGTGCTGCCCCTCGTACGCCACCTTGATGGCAGTAACCATCCACCGTGCTATGAAAGTCTTGGAAGCCTGGCAGCCGTTGCTTTGACCCACCAAAGGTGACAAAAAGAGCGCCTGATTTGGAGAAGCTCTTGGTCCTGTCCAGGTAGTATCTCAACGCACGCCTGACGTCCAGACAGTGCAATACCCTCTGAGCGTCATACTTGGGGTCTGCGAAGAACGTTGGTAGAACTATCTCCTCATTTAGGTGAATGTGGGGCGAGTTCTAAGCACCACCTTGTCCTCATGAAAAGTTGTATAGGGCTCTGAAGCCACCAGCGCCTGGATTTCACTGATCCGGCGTGCCAAAGTAATGACCACCAGGAGGGTTGTCTTAATGGTGACTAGCCTGATGTCCGCGGACGCCATAGGTTTAAATGGTTTATGCGCCAGGGCACCCAAGACAACGTTGAGGTCCCACACTGGATGCGGTTTCTTGATGGGCAGATAAAGCCTTGTCAGGCCCACAAAGTGTCTTTTAATCACCAGATTATAGGATGGAAATACCTCCTTCTATGAGTTCCTGTAGTCTTTGATCGCCGCCAGATAGGTGCAGCATGTGTCTACCTGCACCCCAGAGTGTGGGAGGTGCGCAGAGAAGGATAGAACGTCATCCAACGTGCTGGTCAACGGATCAACCTCCAGTGACAAAACCTAGAAACCTAGCCCACTTGCTTTTGTACTGGCTCCTGTTAGCATCGCTCCTAGCCCCCTGTATAATGTCTAGGTTAGCTTGCAACAGATGCCAGTGCCTCAGTGTGACCTGTTCAGGAACCACCCTGTGAGGGCTAACTTCTGGGGGTCGGGTGGTTGACTGTGCCTCCCTGCTGAGAGAGTAGGTGTGCTGGGCCCAGCGGATGGTATACCGGGGGCCGATCAGACAGGCTGAGTAGCTACGAGAACGATGGTCTTGATGGCCACCATGGAGCTATCAGAATGATGCGGCGATGCCGAGCCTTACGGATCTTGCAGATTACCCTGTAGCCCGGGGGGGGCGGAAGGAAGGCATACATGTCCATGTCGTTACACCGGATCTGCATTGCGTCGCCTAGAGAGCCCCTGCCCTGTCCCTGCAAGGACGTGAACTGGGGGCACCTCCTGTTGTACCAGGTGGCGAGGAGATTCACCTGAGGAAGACCCCAACCTGTCGAAGATCCCCTGAAGGACCTGTTTGTCCAACTCCCATTTGTAGTTGTCTGCACCCAGCCTGCTGAGCCTGTCCACCTCCAGTATGGACTCCCGCGGGAGGTGTATTGCTGCCAGGTGCATGTCGTGCACCAAAGCCCACACCCAAATGTCGACTGCCAGAGTGCAGAGGGGAGGAGACCTGGTGCCACCCTGCTTATTGATGTAATATATGCTGGTGGAGCTGTCCGTCTGAATGAGGATCACCTTGCTGCTGATCATCGGGAGGAAGGCTTTGAGAGCTAGCCAGATCGCCATCAACTTGAGACAGTCAATGTAAGCTGCCTGCTCCTGACAGGACCATACCCCGTGGACACTGTGGCTGCCCAAGGTCGATCCCCAGCCCTCTAGGGATGAGTCTCTGGTGATGGTGACAGTGACCTGTGGTGTTGGTTGACGTAAGGGTCAGCTAACCACAGGTTGTTGTCCGTGCTGATGGAGGTGATGTGGGGTGCTGATAAGCTCCGCCTGGGAACCTTTCTCCTGGATCCAGGAGGCTGCCAAGTGCAGCTGCAATCATCTCATCTTGAGCCTCGTATGTGGCACTGCTAGGAGACATGCCGCCATGATGCCCAGGAGGTGCTTGTACCACCACGCCGAGGTCACTGCTCTGCTGAGAAAATGCCCGTGCATTCTTGATGGCTGTGATCTTGTCCAATGAGGGGAAAATCCTTGCAGAGCTCCTATCCCAGTTAAGGCCCAGGAAGGTTAGACTCTCTGTGGGCTCCAGCTGGGACTTCTTGAGATTGATGGAAAATCCCAGCTTGTGTAGTGTATTCATGAGGGCGGAGGCGGTATGCTGTACTGCCTCTGGGGACCTTGCCCTAGAGAACCAGTTGTCTAGGTATGGGTAGACGTGGTGACCCTGAGCCCTGAGCCGGGCTGCCAACACATTTATCAATCTTGTAAAGACTCTGGGGGCTGAATTGAGGCCAAAGGGTAGAACGTTGTATTGGAAATTAAACCCCATGACCTTGAACCTCAAAGGACCAGTGGGGTTGGCAGGTCGGGACGTGTAGATAGGCATCCTTCAGATCCAGGGAGCACATCCAGTCTCCAGCCCACAAGGTCTCTGCTAAAAGCTCTGGGCTAACCAACTTGAACTATTGGAGAGGAAGTGAAAGGGTCAAGGTGGAAAGGCCCAACACAACTCTCAGGCTAGCCTGGTTCTTCTTGTGTATGACGGAAATCTGAATAGAAGCCCAAACCCTGTTGGGAGTCTGGTACTTCCTCCACTGCCCGACTCTCTACAAGCATGCACATTTCCAACAACAGAACTCTGTGGGAGCGGACGGGAGGAGGAGGAGGAAGGATAGGGAGTCGGAAGCCCGTGGATACTACTGAGAGGATCCATGGGTCCGTGAACCATGTCCGCCAGCATTGGGCCTGAATGCCAAGTCTGGCCCCCACCGGATACTCATGGGTCTGAATGGCTGATAGGCTTTTTTGCCCTCTGAGACGGGGACTGAAAAAGCCCTTGTGAGCTGCCTTGTGCTGCTTGTGTCTGTGCTGGCTCAGGGATCTGTCTCGTTGTCTGGACCGTCTCTCCTGGAAGCCCCCGAAAGAACGACCCTTGTCTGAGCGCTGGTGCGCCTGGCTGTAGGCCTTGGGGGTCGATTTGGCAGTCTGCAAACTATTCTTCTTATCGAGTTCCTCATCCGTAGTGGAATGGAACAGATCGCCCCCTTTGAAAGGATGGTCCAGCATACGCTCCTGGATGTCACAGTTGAACTTGGTCACCTGGAGCCAGGCCGTCCTCATGTCGATCGACATGAGGACGGCCTGGCTCCAGGTGACCAAGTTCAACTGTGACATCCAGGAGCGTATGCTGGACCATCCTTTCAAAGGGGGCGATCTGTTCCATTCCACTACGGATGAGGAACTCGATAAGAAGAATAGTTTGCAGACTGCCAAATCGACCCCCAAGGCATGTGTATATATATATATATATATATATATATATATATATATATATATATATATATATATATATATATATATATATATATATATATATATATCCTGAAGTGTCAATGTGAGCCACATTGAACTCCATTATTTCCTGTGCTACTATTTTGGCTTCAGCCAGCCCTGCCGTGAAGCATGCCTGGCTCTGCGCAGGGAGCTCAGGAAGGAAGTCTTGCCAGCGCCTCTGGTTAACAGCAGCCAGCATGCCATCAGCATTGGACTGGCGCAGATCCCCTTGCCCTTTTCCCAGTCCCCTTACCCTTGCGCGATCCGAATGACACCTGGCCTAGTAGGATCGTTGTCTGTCTCCCCTTGTCCCCCCCCGCCTCGTCACGCCTTGAAACACTTGTGTATAGCCACGTTACAAATGCCATATCATATCATATATCATATATCATATCATGGAGAGAAGCGTTGGAATAGATTTATTTTTCTGTATGCTGCCAGGAACTTCTCCTTACCCAAACGTAGAGAGGCTGAGGTAGCCGAGGACGATTGTGGCTTGGAGTAGAGCAAAGCTGCAGCAATCACCGAAGGGTGTGGTTGGGGTTGCGCCGACAGTAACAGGGTGTCCCCTTCCATTTCCCTAAACTTGGCATTGAGGCGCCTATTGGTAGGCTGTATAGAGTGTGGTTTGACCCATCCTTTTTTGGCAAGCGCCATGACATCCTTCTGCATTGGGATTCCCGTTCTAGCCGTGGGACGTAGGGTGAGAACTTCTGCCAATACCCCCACCTCTGGTTGTTCCACCTCTGCGGGAGACCCAAGTACACAGCAAGGCCCGCCAGCGGTTCACGAAAGGCCTTGGCTGACGAAGGCGTGTCGGGGTCCTCTTCATCCGTGTCCACCAAGGTGTCCTGCTGTTGCAGCTGGAGGAGTGCTGGGAGCAGGTAGCTGTGGCGTACTGATAGGTGCCAGAGGCTGCTGCGGCAGCGGAGCAGGGCTGCTGTGACTGGCAGAGGCATGGGCACCAGTGTCGTAGGGACTGGCGCAGGCAGCTGGGACTGCATTGGGCCCGGAGCAGCTGGACCCATGGGCTGGGTGGCTGTGGGTGTTAGAGGCTGTACCGGAGGGAGCTTGTCCCTAATAACATCCCTAAGGATGATGACCATCTGCGGGGACCTCATGAGAGTCATGAACTTCTCAAAAAACCTGTCTTCACAGGTCGGTGGAGCAGGTGTAGGCACGGGGGCCTGAGGTTGTTGAGACCTGGGCGCACCCTGTCTTGCTGCATGTGGCGAGGAGTATCTGGCCTGCGACGCTGATGGATATGCCGTGGGCAAAGTGCCAGGCGATGACCAGTCACACCTGGAAATTCGTTCCCTTACCTAACTTCTCCATTTGAGTTGGTGGGACCAATCAACTCCAAAGTAAGCCACCTTACTCTACATCCTCCCGAAGCTGGTTGTACTTCCATTGCAGTTGCTGCTGGAACCGAAGAACCAGGGAGAGGAACACCAGATTGTGTGCGCTGCTTTTAAAATTGGCCAATAGCACCACGAAGATCCGCCGGAATCCCAGGAAGCAGGACTGACCGAGCATGAGCCACCTCAACAGAGTGCTGGACCACAGATGCAAGGAAAGCCCATCTCAACAGCCAGGAGTACGCAGTGGTGCTATTTGCTGGGGTGGGAGGAGCAGAAACCACGAAATGCCCCTACTTAGAAGTGTTCATTTTCTGTCGCCGAATATCCCGTTGAAGTGCAGGAAGCCTCTAGACGTCCTCCCTCTTGTCAGCATGACTGAGTCCAAGAAACACAGGATCTGCACAGGAACAGAAGCCATTTGGAACCGTTTTTCTTCTAACCAAAGGTACTGTAAAGTCTGAGGGAACTTAGCTCTTGTTGTATAACCTCACTTGTTCTCGGTTGAGACTTGTCTTGGTTGCTTCTGTAGAGTTGCTAACAGCTTCTTTACCTCACAAGCCTAAACAGCTTGTGGCCCTACTTTGATTTCTTCTTTTCTACAAAGACCTCTAAAACATTGCGCAAGCCTTCCTCCAGATGGTACAGCCTTCCCAGCCGTGGGCGTGGGGGCCGGACATAGGGAAGAGACCCTCGCAGGCTGGATACCTGCTGAAGCCTGCGGACGTCGACATGTGCTGGGGAGGAGCGTGGCGCCAAAGGACAGAGCGAAACCTGATTGAAAGAAAAAGAAGACAAAAGGACTAGTCCGGTGAAGAGCGTGCAGAATTACTAGGCCAGAGGCCTGACCCAGGAGGGCTGGTGAAAACGGTCCGTTCCCGTCGAAACCAGAAAAGAGGACTGTGGCATGGCGCCAGTGGTCGGAGTCAGCGGAACGCATGCTCCCAGGGCCGCGCCCTGCACATATCTCAATTTAAAGGGAAGGTGATTTTTCTGGTGAAAAAGGTTTCGTCTCCCGTCCCTAGCAAGGGACGCCCATACAATATGGAGGAAAGGGGACGGGGCGTACCAGTATGTTCTTAATGGGCAAATGTTTTGTCCTCTCTTGTTGTATGGCCACTTAGAAATCTGGATAAAAATGTAGTCTACTGGAGCCTAGAAAGAGCTCTCCTTTCTTTTGAGCAGCCCTCAGGACAGCGTCTCTGTAAAGGTAGTTCAATAGTCGGGCGATTATCGGGCGAGATGGCGCTCCAGGTTTCGGCTTGGGTGCCAGGGAACGATGGGTGCGTGCAACCGCAAATTGAGGTGATGGTTTAGGCGTGCCAAGCAAGGAGACGATTGTATGCTCCACAAAGTCCTCCATAGAGCCCTCCAGGTTGTTTTACAGGACACCGATTATCCGGATGTTATGGTGACGTGATCTGGACTCTAGGGCGTTGTTCTTTCTGGTGACCAACTGGACATGTTTAGTTAAAGCGGCCATATCAGCCTTCAGTGAGGATACCTCTTCCACCACTTGTACTCTGTTTTCTGCCTCAGTGAGGCGCAAGTCCGCCTTCTCCAGCCACGACTTGGTTGTGCTTATCGTGCCATTGATGTTATCCAGCTTACTGTGGATAGCATAAAAGTCTTCCTACATGTAGGTCATCATACATTGTGTCTCAATAAGCTTGTCTGGCTCTGCAGTATGGTCTGCAAGTGTATTGCTAAATGCTGCAGTCAAGGCCTTCGGGGCAAGCTTGATGTACATGTTCATAGAGCTTTGTTTTTTCCCAGCCCCCTTAGTCATTGCTGGGCTCTGGTCTATATCAGCAGTTAAATCACAGGTGGACGCAGACCCCTCTCACCAGCAACCTGAGGGGGCAGCAGGCCTCAGTGCTGGCGACCAGAGGTGCAGACTGCAGCGTCAAGCAGAGAAGGACACAGTTCCAACAATGATATACAGGGATGTAGTTCCCTGACCTGGCAGATGATGGTGCAGTGTATTTAACTCACAGTAGGACTGACTCCACTGCTTTTAATCGGAGGCCTCGGGACAACACAGGGCTCTGTGTGTCTGGCACTCCTCAGGGTGGCACACAGGGTTCCTCCGTAGCAATGTTGATGGTGGACCCCTCAATACACTGTTTCCCAGCGCCCCCACAGTAATGTCGCCCAATATGGTGCACAGTTGAAGTAATACAGGTCTCATCCACAACTCAGCCCCTTAATACATAGGGGAGATCTATGAAACGTGCAAATAGCCCTCTCCACAGTTGGTACGCAAAGAAAGTCCCAAAGGTGGGCAAGTCTCAGCCCCAGCCCGCCTCCAACAGCATTATGTCCATGCACACAGCAGCATAGCAGGACTCCCGCTAGGTGAATGTTGGTAAATGTATTAATCATCAGGTGCTCCCGGCGCCACTCACAAGGGTCACCGGCTCTTCCGATGCGGGGCTAGTGCTTGAATTAATGGCGGGCCTTATTCCCGGGAGGCTGTGCCTGGCGTCACCAGAGCACAAAGTGGGGTGACGCAGCCTGGCCAACCACGTGGACGCCTCCTCCTCACCTCCAACCGTCCGGTTCAGCCCCTGTAGTGATGACACAGCAGGGGGAACAACCAGGCACCAAGCTTTTTTTTTGCAGCACATGGGGTCGCAAGGCTCCCCCAGCCCAACCTCCGTCACCTCGCGGCACAACAGTAGCAGCCCTGATCGCGTTACCGCAGAGGGTGCATGGCAGCCGCTAAATCCACCACAACTCTATCGGCTCTTAGGCCACCAGTACAAGCCGGGGAAGTGGATCTCAACAACTGAGGGTGTCTCTAAGGATTCTGTAGCTTTTCAGAGTGCCTAATCTGCACAGAGCCACAATTAAGGTGACAACCAGGAGTGGATAACGGCTGCCATAGGCCCTGGGAGCCCTACAGCAGTGCTGCCATCTTGACTCCTTCGTTTGAACACCAGTGCCAACTTTGTTTTACTACTTGAGACAGGTGTTGCGAATGTGTTTCACTCAACTTGTTGAAGTGCTATATTGCCATGTTAATTTCTATCCTGATTAGTACATCCTCCTTGTGTGCGATGTGTGTGTGGAAACCTCAAAGTGCTAACATTGTATCTCCATAATGTCTAAGACATTGAGGTTCATTGTGTAACAAAGACTCATTGAACATGAAGTCTGGGGAGGCTAAGGAGACTCTATATCAGGGTAAGTCATATACTCTGTGATGCAACCCTACGAAAGTATATGGCAAATTCCCCGAAATCCTGTGCAGGGAGACATTGGTGCAAGCTACCATCAATGACCATAAACAGTTTAGGGATGTTGGACATATGGGTCGGCGATTGATAGACACAAGATAGAAAAGCCAGAGGTGCTTGCATCAGACACTCACAGTGCAGGTGGATTACTTGTAACCCTGTATGGAAACGTATACAAGCACTTAAAGGTTTCAGAGGCTTGTAGAGCAGAGTGCACTGCAGTCAGACCCCATGACCAAAATGATAGGCACCTGAGAAACGTGACGCATGTGAGCGCAAAATGGCACAGACTCAAGTCCTCTGCCTGCGAGTCTTCACCCAATCAAGCAATTTCTGAACACAATAATAATAGGAGATGTAAACCCTAGAATGAGGATGGAACAAATGCAGGTTGAAAGACTTTTCTTACATCTATGCGTTGGTGCGTCTGTCACAGATGGTTCAGGGAATACTTAGACGGTTCAAGGGTTTTTATTGAATGATTTCTCAGGACCATAGGGCTGTCCCCCTCTCTCTCACGTTTAGAAGTACACCAATTCTCCCGAGCCCAAACGACTCTACTCCCCAGGTAAGTATATACAGAATATTGACAGCTGCTGTCTAAATTCTGACTTATGCTAGCAGTGAACGCCTAAAGGCCAAATGCCTTATCTGTCTAGCTTCCCTCAGGGAAACTTTCTAGACTGGCCCTACTTTTAGTTGATATAGGGGTTCAACTTGCAGACACTCTGCTTGATTTGGTCGTATTCCTATATCACCAACTTTCTCCTCTCCCTCTGATGGATCCCTCTACTCCCTTCCTTCCAAATCCCACTAACGCCACTCCTATCTGCAACTGCATCTTCCTTTTCTTTCCCTCTGATGTCGCTCACTGCTTCTTAGCCCTGCCTCCACCGTTGAATGTTATTGTTTTTTCCTCCACAGTAATACTCCCCCCTCCACAGTTAATACTCCGCCTCCACCCTACCTTCTTCTCTGGCACCCATCATTCACTCCTAATCACACTTGCTTGTCTCTCATGCACACTCCCAATGCAGTACTACTTGCACACAATACCCAATACCTCACCTGCTCCATAAATTGCCTCCACAATCTACTACACCATCCTTCCTCCAGCTAATTTCATGGTCTGCCACCTCCTCCTCTAAACTCACCCGAACAGCCCACAAGTTCCCGATTCCTGGGGGTTCCTCTATTCCCTCTCAATCTCCTCTGGTTGGTCATCTGGCCCTGGCCAATCTGACCTTGCCTTCTCTGCCAGGGAGGCATAGGAATTTCAGAAACCTTTCAAGAGTAGGATTAAGCTGCACCCCTTTTCTTAGCAAAGGACTGATTATTGCAACAATATTGGCCCATGCTGAAGATAATGTAGGTGGACCGTGTCTCGGTGCCCCTTAAAGTAAAGCCCTTTTGCCTGATTTGTAGTCCTGTTTTAAGTCCCTGGTGGTCTAGGGTAGTTGCAGTGGTTTTATGACTAGGCATGTGAAGGCTGGTATTCAGTGTGGGGCTTCTGCACCCTGTGCGTAGAAGCTTGGGCTCCTCCTTTGGGTGTTCTCTTCCTTGTGGCGGTGGTAGCATGCAGACTTCATTCCTCTTAATGCCTGGGCGTAGGAACTTCGGTCGTCCTTCTGCTGGTTCTTTTTCCCTGGCTGGAGTTTGGGTTGTGTTGGGGTGCTGATGGGTTTAGTGTCCTGCGGGTGTGCTCCTCTTTTAATCATGGTTTCCCCGAGTATTTCTGTAAAAGAGAGAAAGAACATGGCCGGCAGTTTTGTTCAGATGTATGGAGTGACTCAAATAAATACTCTTTATAGATAAACTGAGTCTTAGGGAGGGGCTAGGGAATTGTTCCCCATCATCTGCCACCGTCAGCCTCTGGGGGTCGAACTGGCCCTGGATTCCTCCCTTGTAGGCTTCCTTACACAGGCTGAGGCATTTCCTTTCCTTCTTGATAAGGTCAGGGTGCTGACGCTTGTAACGCTACTGAGGAATTCAAGTCTCACGATGTGTTATTAGTCTAAGCATGTGAAGCTAAGAGCTAATACTGGACAACTCAGGAATGCTGGCCAGTCCCTGGATCTCTGGCTGAAGAGAGAAGGGGAATTAAAAGCATCCAGGGAGTACTTATTGGGTGTAAAAAATGCAACATATAATATGATAGATTCCTAAAAAAATAAAGGAGGGAAAAGGCAATAAGAGTAGGAGCCCCATAAAATGAGACTGCAGAACCCCAAAATAGAATTCTGCCCCAACAGATGCGCTTTAAGAACTATAGTAACATGCAATGCAATATTTCAATGCATGTTCAGAAACCCATGACCCCTCACTCACCGACAGCCTCAGATCGTTTTTCTGCCATGTCATTTGTAACTGTCGTGTAACATTCTATATCAAAAAATATATTAATTTGTCTGCCCTGTAGCTCTCTTGCAGGGAGGCTGGGTCGGCTCATGTGATTCTAAGCAGATACAAGCTTCAGAAAGACGATTAATGGAAAGTAATATTGCCTTGAGGAGGTGGGAATCTGCTTAGATTCTCATGCTTTGCATAGATTAGCATGCAGGACCTGAAGCAGGGGGTGGGCGACTAGGGACAGTTGAATAAAGGTGTTTAACCACTGCCTGTCCGACCTGTGAATCATCTATAGCCAGAGTATCAATACACTACTGTTGCTTGAAAGTGTGCACTGAATTAAAAGTTACTGCCTTGCAAATTTCTTCCACATTGGAACATTGGCTATGAATGCAACAGTGGCTCCTGTGCAGCAGGCTTGACTTGTGATAGTGGCTTTGGTTACTGGGTCACCTTGCTTCCCTGAGGCAAAAGACACAAAGAATTGACCTTTCTACATAATTGTTTTGTGTAAATAGAGCATGGGGCCCTTGGGCGATTTTGCGCTATACAAAAACTAACATAGATAGATGGATAGACAGACGACATCTAATGTGGTAGAGCCCTTTCCTCTATTCTGAGGGTTAGGGAAGAATGATGGGAGATGGATGGAGCGGTTAATGTGACATTTTTGAATGAATTTTGGAGAGAAGAGTGTGTGTGCGAAGCACTACCTTTTGCTTGTGTATGGAGATGAAAGGTTCTGACAGGGAAAGGCAGATTACTGCGCTGCAGATTTGGTTGAAGGAGAATTGGTCGCAATTATTTTGATGAATATTGCTGCATATATATGTGGAAAAAAAGAGGAAGGCGAGACGCGCACACCAGTTCCCAGTCGAATATACCTGATGCAAGAAGTAACTGGGTTAAATCCCAAAAATGAACAAGTATTAACAGGGTTGAATCCCATCTGCTGCAGTTCAGTTGCTCTGCTGATCTTCTCCTCCAAGCGCTTTCTTGTCACAAACAATAATTAGGGAGGCTGTATTTCTTTACAGGTGTTATTAATTAGTTTCACTTTCAGTCTCAAAGGATTCTGGTAGCTGCAGTGATAACTTTTTTACAATTCAGATGACCAGGTACCAACACCCCTCCAAGAACACAAATCTTTCCCAAAATTGGTGAGGGGAGAAAACCATCATTATGGCTCTCTCAGGTGGGGCCAGTAACCCTGGTGCTGCTGCCTCTGGAGCCCGGGACTCCCATAGCATTATGTACTGTGCCCCACTTCAGAGAGCCATAATTATGGTTTTCTCCCCTCGTCCAATTTTGGGAAGGATTTGTGCTCTTGGAGTGGTGTTGGTTCCTGGTCTTCGGAATTGTTAAAAAGTCATCACTACAGCTACCAGAATCCTTTGAGACTGAAAGAGCAACTAATTAGTAACACATGTAAAGAAACGCAGCCTCCCTTCCCTGATGATTGATTGTGACAAGAAAGCGCTTGGAGGAGAACAACAGAGCAACTGAACTGCAGCAGATGGGATATGGAACAAGTTACTTACCTGTAACTGTTGTTCTCCAGCATGGGTCTGGCATGGATTCACATGCTCATGAATATTCCCCGTCGTCAGGCTGGGAATCCTCGGTAAAGAAAAAACCAGTATCAGTTTCGTTTCTGATCTGTCTTTCGTAGTAATAACCAATCACTGGTCTCTGCGTCATACTGACCACAGCCAATGACTGCCCTCTACCTAAGCACCGCCTCTGACAGCCATCTTCAGATTTGGAAGCACGTGAAGTGGCAGTATGACCAAGTGAAGAGCCGCAGAGGGGTAGGCGGGAGGGTTCGCATGTGAATCCATGCCAGACCCATGCTGGAGAACAACAGTTACAGGTAAGTAACTTGTTCCTTCTCCAGCATGGGGTCTGGCATGGATTCACATGCTCATGAATAAAGAATACATAGCAGTACACACATGCACAACCACAGGAGGTGGCAAAGGCTCAACATTAAGCATCACATCAAAGTCAACATTAAGCATCTTACCTCCTCACCAGGCTCACCTCAGGCGAACAGGTTGCGCAGCACTGCTTGGCCGACCCTGGACTCCTCCCTGGAATCCCGGTCGACGCAGTAGAATTTCGTGAAGGTGTGCGTCGACCTCCACGTAGCAGCCCTGCATATGTCCAGCAGGGGCACACCAGATAGGAACGCCGTGGTAGCTGCGATCGCTCTGGTGGAATGGGCTCTCGGACGGCCAGGCAGCGGTCGGTTTGCCAACCGGTGACAGTACATGATACAGCCGGAGAGCCATCTGGAAATGGAAGCCTTCGAGAGAGCCTTCCCCTGATTGACAGGTCCAAAGTTCACAAAGAGTTGTGACGTCTTCCGAAAACACTTTGTGCGGTCCACGTAGAACTTCAGCGCTCTAGCCACATCCAGCGAGTGCAAAGTCCTCTCAGCCGGCGACGAAGGCGACGGGAAGAACACAGGTAACACCAAGGGTTCGTTGAGATGGAAGTCCGACGGTACCTTGGGCATGAAGGAGGGGTGCGTCCTGAGCACTACCCTCGTGTCGTGGAAAGTCAAGTACGGGGCCTTGCAGGAAAGGGCCTGGATCTCTCCCACTCGTCGTGCGGAGGTGATGGCCACAAGAAAAGCTGTTTTCCACGATAGAAACTTCAACGGGGCCGAGTGCAGAGGCTCGAACGGAGGTCCCATGAGCTTGGTCAGCACCACGTTGAGCTCCCACGCCGGGGCCGGAGCCTTCACCGGCGGGAACGATCTGAACAGTCCCTTCATGAACTCTTTCACCAGACGATGAGACCACAAGGACGTCCGCCCCGTGGTTCTGGTGTATCGGGAGATCGCAGCAAGATGAATCTTGATGGACGCGTGTGCCAGACCAGCTTTGGCCAGCGTCAGCAGGTACGGCAGTACTTGGGGGGCCGTAATCCGTAGAGGGTTAATCTTCTGTGCGTGGCACCAGACAGAGAACCTCTTCCATTTGTGTCCGTAGCATTTAAGAGTCGAGGACGCCCTGGCCTTTGCAAGAACCTCTCTGCAATCGGCCGGTATGTCGTATCCTCCAAACTCTAGCGCTGCAGGAGCCAGGCCTGCAAGTTCAGCGACTTCGGGTCGTGGTGGAGGATGGCGCCTCCTTCCCTGGAGAGTAGATCCGCGTCCGCCGGCAGCTTGATCGGCGGGGACGCTGACAAGTCCAGAAGGTCCGGGAACCATATCTGCCTCGGCCACGCAGGTGCGACGAGGATCATCCTGCACCGTGACCTCTTGAGCTGGTTGACGAGCCGGATTAGCAGAGGCAAGGGAGGGAACGCGTAGAGGAACAGGCCCTCCCAGGGGAACGAGAAAGCATCGCCCATGCTCCTCGTCTGGGGAAACCTGCTGGCGAACCTCCGGCACTTGGTGTTCGTCGCCGTCGCGAACAGGTCGATCTGGGGTGTGCCCCACCGTCGGAAGAGGCGATCCACCAGATCCTGCCGTAGTTCCCACTCGTGGCACGAGCGCAGCTCCCTGCTGAGTGAGTCGGCGATGGTGTTTTTTATCCCTGCCAGATGAAACGGCACCAGAAAAATCCCTTGGGCAACGGCCCAATGCCACAGGTCCTGCGCCTCCTTGGACAGCGCTGGGGACCTGGTTCCGCCCTGTTTCCTGATGTAAAACATGGTGGTGGTGTTGTCGGTGAAGATCCTCACCACCTTGCCCTTGAGGGACGGAAGGAAGGACCTGAGGGCCCAAAACACTGCACGGAGCTCCAGGACGTTGATATGCAGGGACTTCTCCGTCGGGAGCCAGAGTCCCCTTGCGTGCAGATTTTCGGTGTGCGCTCCCCACCCTTCCAGGGAGGCATCCGTGGTCACGGTCTCCTGGTGGGCTGGGGTCTGGAAGTCCATGCCCGCCGTCAAATGCGCGCGGGTGCCCCACCACCGTATCGCTCGTCGGAAACTCTCGTCGAGCTTGATCCTTTCCTCGAAGCTGCCCGTCGTCTGGATCCAGCGCGCATCCAGGAATTCTTGCAACGGGCGCATCCGGAGCCTGCACATGGGAATGAGGTAGATGCAGGAAGACATCATCCCGAGGAGGGACTTGATGGACCTCACTTTGGCCGCGTCGGCCACCAACATCCGTTGCACCCTGCCCAAGATGGTCCTGGTCCTCTCCTCCGACGGGGAGGCCAGAAGGGACACTGTGTCGAGCCTGGCTCCCAGAAACAGTGCGACTTGCGCGGGCGCCAGGTGGGATTTGGCGTAGTTCACGGAGAATCCCAGATCCGTGAGGAGTTGGACGGTCCTTGCCGTGTGGACCACGGCGAGCTCCCTCGTCTTGGCGCGGATGAGCCAGTCGTCCAGGTAGGGGTAGACGTGAATCCCCTCGCGGCGCAGCTGCGCCGCCACCGGTGCGAGGCACTTGGTGAATACCCTGGGTGCCGACCGTAGTCCGAAGGGAAGGGCTTTGAACTGGTAATGACGCCCTTGGACCACGAATCTGAGGAATTTGCGGTGCCCCTTTAGGATGGGAATGTGGAAGTAGGCATCCTCCAAATCCAACGACGATAGGAAGTCTCCTTCCTCCAGCTGACCCAGGACGTGCTGGAGGGTGACCATCCGGAACTTCTGCGCCTTGATGAACTTGTTCAGACGTCGCAGGTCCAGGATGGGGCGCCATCCTCCCGTCTTCTTCTTCACGAGGAAGTATCTCGAGTAGACTCCGGAGCCCCGAAGCCTCTTTGGGACGAGTTCGATGGCGCCCTTTCTGAGCATCGCCTTTACCTCCAGGAGAAGTTGAGGGACGTGAAGTTCTTTCCTGGCCACGGGGGGGACGCGCGGGCACCTTCTTTGAAACTCGAGCGCGTGGCCCCGGGCCAGGGCGTCCAGCACCCAACGGTCGGTGGAGATGGACTCCCACACGCTGACGAAGCCCGCCAGCCGGCCTCCCACCGGGGTGCTTCGGTGGGGGCCCGACCCCACGGCCGGTTCAATCCTGCTTGGGCGCGGCCTTGCCGCCTTGACCTCCTTGGCGACGACGGCGGGGTCCGCTAGACTTGCCTCGTCCTCTGTAGGCCTCTTGCGACGACGAGCGGGCCGCTTGACGGTAGGAAGCGAAACCGCCGCCGGAACCTTTGGAGGCGCCCTTGCCTCCGCCGCTCCGAAAGGGCGTCCGTCGTTGCAGGACTCCAAGGGCCCGGGCCGTCTCAGTATCCGCCTTGATGGCCTGAAGGGAATCGTCCACTGTCTTCCCAAACAGGTTGTTCCCGTTGAAGGGCATGTCCAGGACTCTGGTCTGGACGTCCTGCCGGAAATCCGTAGCTTTGAGCCATCCACGACGTCGAAGGCAAACGCCGTTGCCCAGCTGGCGGAACCCGGTGTCGGCGATGTCCGTCGCCACGGTGATGGCGTGGTCCGAGGCCACCTCACCTTCCTGCAGGATCTCAAGGGCCTCCGCCCTCTTGTCGTCCGGCAGAAAATCCAGCAGGGGAGCTATCTTGTACCAGAGCTCCCTGTCATAGCGGGCCACGATAGCCAAGGCGTTGGCCGCTTTAATCGTCGTCGCTGCCGACGAGATGACTCTACGTCCCATAGCATCCAATTTCTTTCCCTCGCCGTCCGGCGGGGAAGTCGATGTGGAGGCCGCCCCCCCCCCGCTTTCTTCCTGGCTGCCGCGGAGACGACGGAGTCCGGGGTAGGCTGCGCCCGGAGGCACAGGGGGGCCGTGTCCGGGACCCGGTACTTTTTCTCGTACCGGTCTCTTCTAGCTGGCGTCGTGGAAGGGTTCTTGAGGAGGGAAAGGCCCTCATCCCAAATGTCGTCCAACAGAGGCACTGAGAGGACCGTCTTCCTCTTGGCCTCGCGCCGCTGATAAAGGAAGCCTTCCTTTTTCTTCTCCTCAGGGCAGAGTTGGAAAAGCTCGGAAGCCCTGGAGATCATGGAGTGGAAAGATCCGATCTCGTCGGGCGGAGAAGCCCTGGTGGGAGGCGACGACGGAAGATCCTCGTCGTATGCCTCGTCGTCCGTACCCGTCGCTGCCGTGTCAGTCCCCGTATCATCCCCTCGGGTGGACGGGGAGGAGGGCTGGAAGGGGCGCGACGGTTGAAAAGGAGGTGGTGGATGGATCCTTCTTTTCTTGGTAGGGGGAACACCAGAAGGTCCCGGTTCTGGATCCCCCGACTGGAGAGGTTCCTCCGTCGGTAACGGTAGCCTCGTCCTTATCTCGGAGCATAAGGACTGTATGGCCAACAAAATGGCCGCCGAGTTGTCTTGCGGCGCTGGCAGAGGGGAATCCGACGGGCGAGCAGGGGCCCCGTCGGTATCCTCGACGATGTCGTCGTCGTCACCTGCGTCGGGGTCCATTCCGACGGGCTGGCCTTCTTCCACGCCTAGGCCGTGGCTTAAGACCTCGATCAGCTCCTCTTCTGAGGTTGAGGTCGAATCTCTGACGACGCCCTGCCCCCCCTTCTTCTTCCCCACGGAGGGTTTCACGGGGGTCCTATCGATGGGCACAAAGGAAGACTCCCTCCGAGGAGGCAGGGAGATTCTGGGCCCTGAGGTCGCCACCACTGGTGCAGCCACCACAGGCTGAGCCAGGGCCGCCGCGACCGTTTCGATAGAGGGCTTGGTCGGATGGATCAAGGCCTTCACCACCTTAGGTGCGCTCACCGCCTTATCCTTGAGGGAGGGGGCACTGCCACGCTCCTCCTCTGCCTTAGAGCTCGACCGGGGCCTCTCCAGGAGCTTCGCCGGGTGCTCGGCCTTCCTCTTACCCGACCCAGAGCGTTGGCTCGCGGTTGATGGTGCCGGGGAGGGTGCGCCCTGCCTGGCGCCCGTAGAGCCCGACCGTTCGGCGCTCCCGGTGCCAGCGGACTCGCGGTGCTTGGCCTTATGTTGGGCCCCCGTCGCCGGGGCGCCCTCAAAGGTCTTAGAAGACCGCTCGGATTTCTTCTTCTTCTCGCCAGACGGGCTCTTACCCTCCAGCCAGTTGGCGAGACGTTGATGGCGGTCCTTCATGGTCCGTTCCGACATGTTGCCGCAAAACGCACAGTCCTTCTCCACGTGCGTCTTGTCCTCATGAAGGCAGTAAAGGCAGAAAGAGTGTTCGTCCTCCTTGAAGACGTTCTGCAGCTGGCATCCAGGGCAGACCCTGAACAGCTTTCCGGGCGTCGAGCTTCCCTTCTCCTGGGCCATCTCCGAGACCGGGCCTGAGAAGCTTCTGGATTCCTCCGAAGTGTAGCTCGACGAAATCTTCACCCTTGAGGGGCACAGATGAATCCGACACGGGTCCCCGTTGATCGGATGTAGGATCGGTGGAGCTTGAGGCTCTTTGACCGAAAGAATCGAAGTTTTTTTGTGAAAAAAGCGCGAAAAAAGCACTAACGCTCGAGAGCAATAGCACGAGGATCCCAACACATGAACGTGCGGTAAAAATCTGAAGATGGCTGCCAGAGGCGGTGCTTAGGTAGAGGGCAGTCATTGGCTGTGGTCAGTATGACGCAGAGACCAGTGATTGGTTATTACTACGAAAGACAGATCAGAAACGAAACTGATACTGGTTTTTTCTTTACCGAGGATTCCCAGCCTGACGACGGGGAATATTCATGAGCATGTGAATCCATGCCAGACCCCATGCTGGAGAAAAGCCAGTTACTACTTGCAACAGATATAATTGACTGGGAACTTGAGTGTGCGCCTCACCTTCGTATTTGCATATATATGTGGGGTGGGTTTCGGGAAATAACTACTGAATGGGGATTAAAGGGGATGGGGGGCTGCAGGGTTCTCCCCCTGAATATATATGCAGCAAAATCAAACTGCCAAATTTTATTTCATTAAAAAAAACACACAAAAAAAGATCAATTCACCTTCGATGTAATCACCCTAAACCTTCTGACACAGCTCACTAACTCTCTGTATGAATGTAAGCGCCAGAAGAAAAGCCAGTTTGTACAAGTGATTGCTTAATGTGTCCATATGCATAGGCTGGAAAGGTGCACAGATGAGGCTTGGTAAGCCTATGTTTGGATCCCACCCTAGTGGTGGGGGTGCAATAGAAGTATGTATTTTTCTGGCTCCTTCCATGAATGCTTTAACCACTGACACTCTACACCAGAACATCCTTTGTTGGGCTGTACTATAGGCTGCTAGCGCTGCCAGGTGTACTTTTGGTGAGTTGTATGCTAAGCCTGAGTCTAGTAGGTAAGTAACAATGTGTATGGGTGAGCATTCCATGGGATTAACATTGTTTATTTTGCACCAGATTACAAAAAGTTTCCACTTGTTGCAAAAACAATGTCTTGTGTTTGTTTTTCGTGCCTCTTTGCGAATAGGTCCACTGTTTTTAACCCCCACCTTATGTAAATCTCTAAGCGACCATGCGTTTTTAGCTCCCGTTCGTAGTTTTGTTGAATGATTTTGGTTGGACTGTGTCAAGTGGATGTTTTCCCCTGGGACGTGTTGTGCCGGTATATACACCCTGTTTCTGATGCACCACTGGAATATCTCTTCTGGACACTGTTTGAGAGTGTGTTCCTTCTTGCTTGCCTATGTAGGTCATTGCTGTGGCGCTGTCTGTGTTAGTAGCACACTCTTTCTAGTTAATCTTGTTTGAAAAAACAGGAGTGCCGTCTTTACTGCTAAAAGTTTTAGTACATCTATGTGGGGTGCAATCTGTCTGTGACCACGTGCCTTGAGCAGCGAGTTCTTGACATTGGGCCTCCCAACCGAACAGTGAGGCGTCTGTTGTCATAGTCACATGGATTGTTGGTTGTTTGAAGGGCCTGACTTTTAATAGGTGTTTCTTTGTCCACCAATACATATCATTTACCACCTCTTTGGAAACCACCAACAGATCGTGCCACTGACCTGATAAATGGGACCATTGCCCTGAGAGCCATTGCTGTATTTTTCTCATGACTGATCATGCATTTGGAACTATATAGATGCATGACACCATTATACCTTTCTTACCGATACCTGGACGCCTGTTGGAAACAAGGGATGATGTGAATAAAAGCTTGCGCTCTTTCCATGGATGGGTAGGTAATTGCCTGTTCTGAATCTATGATTGCACTCAGGAACAGTTTTTTCTGGGATGGTCCAAGACTTGACTTTGTTACATTTATTGGGACACGTAGATTTTTTTTAGGCATGATGTGGCATTTATAACACGCCTGTACACACGTGTTTCTAGGCACGACAAGACAAGGAGGGGGAAAACAAAGAGGACAAAATATATTTACTAGGTCTTGTGTCATTCAGATCGCGCAAGTGCAGGGAAGAGGAACTGGGGGTGGTTCTGCTCAAGATAGAGAGGCAGGGAGGCTGTTCCAGAGGGAGGCCCCAGCCGAGGAGATAGATCTGGCCCAACTCTATGCTTCGAGAAGCGTATGACCATCAGAGAGTTGAAGGTGGATGAGCGGAGAGCTCGAGAAGGAAGATGTTTTGGAAGAGAAAGTTGGAAGTAGAGCAGTCCCAGGCCCCAGAAAGCCTTGTGGACGATGCAGTGCAGAGCCTCTTGAACTTGATCCTTGCAGCCACGGGGAGCCAGTCAAGAGATTTCAGAGCTGGATAGATACGATCCCTGGGCTTGAGGCCAAGGACAAGTCTTGCAGTTCTGTTCTGGAAAAGTTGTAAAGGCCTAAGAGTAGGGGCAGGAAGATTTAGAAAGAGGCTGTTGCAATAGTCCAGCCTAGAGAGGAACAGAGCTCTGGAGACAGTGAGCGCTTTTGGGGGAAAGTGAGAAAAGGAAATGAGAAAAGGAGGTGCAGCTGATAGTTTGACTTCTTAGAGACATCAGAGATGTGAGGAGAGAAGGAGAGGGTGGAGTCTAGATACATCACCAGAGGTGAACAGGGGAAATAAGGAGGAGAGTCGGCCTCAGATGGGCCAAGAGTGGTAGAGGAGGAGGAAGAGGAGGTAGAGAAAGAGGGTGGACAGGATGTCCTCAGTTTTAGTAGTGAAATGAGAGGCAAAGGCCATGCAGGGGACTGGGAGGGAACAGGAGAGGTAGAGACTGCAGCAGGATTGACCAGCTCCTTGCAGATTTTGAAAAGTTCGGCCGAGTTGTTGGATGCCTCAGAGATGCGGGCTTGGATGTAGGCTCTCTTCTTGTAGAGGACAGAGAGTTTGTACTGCCTTGGAGCAGGCGGCAGGCCAGTTTGTCAGGGGGTACTGATATTGATATTTTATTTCTATCATGCTCGTACACAAGTGTTTCAGAGCGCGACAAGGCAAGGGAAGGGAACAGGGGAGAACAAAACAGTGATCTTACTAGGCCCAGTGACATTGAGAACGCACAAGTGCATGGGAGAGGGGGATGGGAAAAGTGCGTGGAACGGGGGAGAAGTGGAAAGTGCGAAGCAGGGGAGAAACAGATAAATAACAATAAATAAATAAAGGCAACAAACAGTTTTAGTGCAACCAGCAATTTGCAAGTGCTAGGTTTAAGGCAGCAGACAGGGTAGGTCTGATAAGTGCAGGAAGAAAAAGGGGGGGGCTATATGGGTACAGATACAGACCCCAGTGCAGGCGGTGGCCCGGAGGCAGTGCAGGAGGGTGGCAGGGTGAGCAGGTACCTGGGCCCGGAGGACAGAGGGTGGCCAGGTGCACGGTGCCAAGAGAGAACAGATCAGCAGGGGAGTGGGGGAGCAAAGGCAGAAGAAAAGGGTATGCCTGATGCCCTCAACTTCCTCTCCGCCGTCCTACACTTGCGTTTAAGGGCAGCAAAGTCGGAATCGTACCAAGAGTTGCACTTGGATTTGGGCTTCAAGCGGATCCTCATGACAGGAGCAAGGACATCCAGAGTGTTAGAGATAGAGAGATGAAGGTCAGAGAGGACTGTCAGGGTGTGAGTCAGGCATTCCGCTCGTGATTCCCCTGGTATGAGCCAGCAGTTTAGCTAACAAATGATGGGCACATTTTCCTTGCAAAGGTGAGCCTCTCCCACCGCAAGAACGTTTGTGAATAGACAAGGTGCCAATGTTATTCCAAAAGGTAGTACCTACGACTGGTAGTGTTCCTTTTCTACCTTGAACCTTAGGCCACTTCGGTGAGTGGGGAACATTGAAATATTAAAGTATGCATCTTTAATGTCTAATGTCATAAATATTCCCATTTTTATAAGTGGAATGGCCTCCTGTAGTGTTCTCATTCTGACCTTTTGGGATTTTACGTATTTGTTTTCTGGCCTTAACTCTAATACTGGTATGTCTGTCTTCAGTACCAAGACAAACAAAGGGGAGTAAATAACCTAGTTTACCTGGTTTGGTTTGACTTTCTTAATGGCATCTTTTTGTAGAAGTACTTCGATTTTCTGTAGTAAAACATCTTGTTGCTCTTGCGATAATGTTTTGTTGCATGGAGATAGGTTGCGAGGAGTTCCTGCCAACGATTTACAGTACTCATTGGAGACTGTCCAATTCCCACAGATCTGATGTTATCCCCTCCCATTCCTGGGCTAATGATGTAACGCGACCCCTTTCCACTTCCAAAATGGCCTGCAACTGGGCTGAGAACAAGGAACAAGTTACTTACCTGTAACTGTTGTTCTCCAGCATGGGTCTGGCATGGATTCACATGCTCATGAATATTCCCCGTCGTCAGGCTGGGAATCCTCGGTAAAGAAAAAACCAGTATCAGTTTCGTTTCTGATCTGTCTTTCGTAGTAATAACCAATCACTGGTCTCTGCGTCATACTGACCACAGCCAATGACTGCCCTCTACCTAAGCACCGCCTCTGGCAGCCATCTTCAGATTTGGAAGCACGTGAAGTGGCAGTATGACCAAGTGAAGAGCCGCAGAGGGGTAGGCGGGAGGGTTCGCATGTGAATCCATGCCAGACCCATGCTGGAGAACAACAGTTACAGGTAAGTAACTTGTTCCTTCTCCAGCATGGGGTCTGGCATGGATTCACATGCTCATGAATAAAGAATACATAGCAGTACACACATGCACAACCACGGGAGGTGGCAAAGGCTCAACATTAAGCATCACATCAAACTCAACATTAAGCATCTTACCTCCTCACCAGGCTCACCTCAGGCGAACAGGTTGCGCAGCACTGCTTGGCCGACCCTGGACTCCTCCCTGGAATCCCGGTCGACGCAGTAGAATTTCGTGAAGGTGTGCGTCGACCTCCACGTAGCAGCCCTGCATATGTCCAGCAGGGGCACACCAGATAGGAACGCCGTGGTAGCTGCGATCGCTCTGGTGGAATGGGCTCTCGGACGGCCAGGCAGCGGTCGGTTTGCCAACCGGTGACAGTACATGATACAGCCGGAGAGCCATCTGGAAATGGAAGCCTTCGAGAGAGCCTTCCCCTGATTGACAGGTCCAAAGTTCACAAAGAGTTGTGACGTCTTCCGAAAACACTTCGTGCGGTCCACGTAGAACTTCAGCGCTCTAGCCACATCCAGCGAGTGCAAAGTCCTCTCAGCCGGCGACGAAGGCGACGGGAAGAACACAGGTAACACCAAGGGTTCGTTGAGATGGAAGTCCGACGGTACCTTGGGCATGAAGGAGGGGTGCGTCCTGAGCACTACCCTCGTGTCGTGGAAAGTCAAGTACGGGGCCTTGCAGGAAAGGGCCTGGATCTCTCCCACTCGTCGTGCGGAGGTGATGGCCACAAGAAAAGCTGTTTTCCACGATAGAAACTTCAACGGGGCCGAGTGCAGAGGCTCGAACGGAGGTCCCATGAGCTTGGTCAGCACCACGTTGAGCTCCCACGCCGGGGCCGGAGCCTTCACCGGCGGGAACGATCTGAACAGTCCCTTCATGAACTCTTTCACCAGACGATGAGACCACAAGGACGTCCGCCCCGTGGTTCTGGTGTATCGGGAGATCGCAGCAAGATGAATCTTGATGGACGCGTGTGCCAGACCAGCTTTGGCCAGCGTCAGCAGGTACGGCAGTACTTGGGGGGCCGTAATCCATAGAGGGTTAATCTTCTGTGCGTGGCACCAGACAGAGAACCTCTTCCATTTGTGTCCGTAGCATTTAAGAGTCGAGGACGCCCTGGCCTTTGCAAGAACCTCTCTGCAATCGGCCGGTATGTGGTATCCTCCAAACTCTAGCGCTGCAGGAGCCAGGCCTGCAAGTTCAGCGACTTCGGGTCGTGGTGGAGGATGGCGTCTCCTTCCCTGGAGAGTAGATCCGCGTCCGCCGGCAGCTTGATCGGCGGGGACGCTGACAAGTCCAGAAGGTCCGGGAACCATATCTGCCTCGGCCACGCAGGTGCGACGAGGATCATCCTGCACCGTGACCTCTTGAGCTGGTTGACGAGCCGGATTAGCAGAGGCAAGGGAGGGAACGCGTAGAGGAACAGGCCCTCCCAGGGGAACGAGAAAGCATCGCCCATGCTCCTCGTCTGGGGAAACCTGCTGGCGAACCTCCGGCACTTGGTGTTCGTCGCCGTCGCGAACAGGTCGATCTGGGGTGTGCCCCACCGTCGGAAGAGGCGATCCACCAGATCCTGCCGTAGTTCCCACTCGTGGCACGAGCGCAGCTCCCTGCTGAGTGAGTCGGCGATGGTGTTTTTTATCCCTGCCAGATGAAACGGCACCAGAAAAATCCCTTGGGCAACGGCCCAATGCCACAGGTCCTGCGCCTCCTTGGACAGCGCTGGGGACCTGGTTCCGCCCTGTTTCCTGATGTAAAACATGGTGGTGGTGTTGTCGGTGAAGATCCTCACCACCTTGCCCTTGAGGGACGGAAGGAAGGACCTGAGGGCCCAAAACACTGCACGGAGCTCCAGGACGTTGATATGCAGGGACTTCTCCGTCGGGAGCCAGAGTCCCCTTGCGTGCAGATTTTCGGTGTGCGCTCCCCACCCTTCCAGGGAGGCATCCGTGGTCACGGTCTCCTGGTGGGCTGGGGTCTGGAAGTCCATGCCCGCCGTCAAATGCGCGCGGGTGCCCCACCACCGTATCGCTCGTCGGAAACTCTCGTCGAGCTTGATCCTTTCCTCGAAGCTGCCCGTCGTCTGGATCCAGCGCGCATCCAGGAATTCTTGCAACGGGCGCATCCGGAGCCTGCACATGGGAATGAGGTAGATGCAGGAAGACATCATCCCGAGGAGGGACTTGAAGGACCTCACTTTGGCCGCGTCGGCCACCAACATCCGTTGCACCTTGCCCAAGATGGTCCTGGTCCTCTCCTCCGACGGGGAGGCCAGAAGGGACACTGTGTCGAGCCTGGCTCCCAGAAACAGTGCGACTTGCGCGGGCACCAGGTGGGATTTGGCGTAGTTCACGGAGAATCCCAGGTCCGTGAGGAGTTGGACGGTCCTTGCCGTGTGGACCACGGCGAGCTCCCTCGTCTTGGCGCGGATGAGCCAGTCGTCCAGGTAGGGGTAGACGTGAATCCCCTCGCGGCGCAGCTGCGCCGCCACCGGTGCGAGGCACTTGGTGAATACCCTGGGTGCCGACCGTAGTCCGAAGGGAAGGGCTTTGAACTGGTAATGACGCCCTTGGACCACGAATCTGAGGAATTTGCGGTGCCCCTTTAGGATGGGAATGTGGAAGTAGGCATCCTCCAAATCCAACGACGATCGGAAGTCTCCTTCCTCCAGCTGACCCAGGACGTGCTGGAGGGTGACCATCCGGAACTTCTGCGCCTTGATGAACTTGTTCAGACGTCGCAGGTCCAGGATGGGGCGCCATCCTCCCGTCTTCTTCTTCACGAGGAAGTATCTCGAGTATCTCGAGTAGACTCCGGAGCCCCGAAGCCTCTTTGGGACGAGTTCGATGGCGCCCTTTCTGAGCATCGCCTTTACCTCCAGGAGAAGTTGAGGGACGTGAAGTTCTTTCCTGGCCACGGGGGGGACGCGCGGGCACCTTCTTTGAAACTCGAGCGCGTGGCCCCGGGCCAGGGCGTCCAGCACCCAACGGTCGGTGGAGATGGACTCCCACACGCTGACGAAGCCCGCCAGCCGGCCTCCCACCGGGGTGCTTCGGTGGGGGCCCGACCCCACGGCCGGTTCAATCCCGCTTGGGCGCGGCCTTGCCGCCTTGACCTCCTTGGCGACGACGGCGGGGTCCGCTAGACTTGCCTCGTCCTCTGTAGGCCTCTTGCGACGACGAGCGGGCCGCTTGACGGTAGGAAGCGAAACCGCCGCCGGAACCTTTGGAGGCGCCCTTGCCTCCGCCGCTCCGAAAGGGCGTCCGTCGTTGCAGGACTCCAAGGGCCCGGGCCGTCTCAGTATCCGCCTTGATGGCCTGAAGGGAATCGTCCACTGTCTTCCCAAACAGGTTGTTCCCGTCGAAGGGCATGTCCAGGACTCTGGTCTGGACGTCCTGCCGGAAATCCGTAGCTTTGAGCCATCCACGACGTCGAAGGCAAACGCCGTTGCCCAGCTGGCGGAACCCGGTGTCGGCGATGTCCGTCGCCACGGTGATGGCGTGGTCCGAGGCCACCTCACCTTCCTGCAGGATCTCAAGGGCCTCCGCCCTCTTGTCGTCCGGCAGAAAATCCAGCAGGGGAGCTATCTTGTACCAGAGCTCCCTGTCATAGCGGGCCACGATAGCCAAGGCGTTGGCCGCTTTAATCGTCGTCGCTGCCGACGAGATGACTCTACGTCCCATGGCATCCAATTTCTTTCCCTCGCCGTCCGGCGGGGAAGTCGATGTGGAGGCCGCACCCCCCCCCCGCTTTCTTCCTGGCTGCCGCGGAGACGACGGAGTCCGGGGTAGGCTGCGCCCGGAGGCACAGGGGGGCCGTGTCCGGGACCCGGTACTTTTTCTCGTACCTGTCTCTTCTAGCTGGCGTCGTGGAAGGGTTCTTGAGGAGGGAAAGGCCCTCATCCCAAATGTCGTCCAACAGAGGCACTGAGAGGACCGTCTTCCTCTTGGCCTCGCGCCGCTGATAAAGGAAGCCTTCCTTTTTCTTCTCCTCAGGGCAGAGTTGGAAAAGCTCGGAAGCCCTGGAGATCATGGAGTGGAAAGATCCGATCTCGTCGGGCGGAGAAGCCCTGGTGGGAGGCGACGACGGAAAATCCTCGTCGTATGCCTCGACGTCCGTACCCGTCGCTGCCGTGTCAGTCCCCGTATCATCCCCTCGGGTGGACGGGGAGGAGGGCTGGAAGGGGCGCGACGGTTGAAAAGGAGGTGGTGGATGGATCCTTCTTTTCTTGGTAGGGGGAACACCAGAAGGCCCCGGCAATAGCACGAGGATCCCAACATGTCGTCGTCGTCACCTGCGTCGGGGTCCATTCCGACGGGCTGGCCTTCTTCCACGCCTAGGCCGTGGCTTAAGACCTCGATCAGCTCCTCTTCTGAGGTTGAGGCCGAATCTCCGACGACGCCCTGCCCCCCCTTCTTCTTCCCCACGGAGGGTTTCACGGGGGTCCTATCGATGGGCACAAAGGAAGACTCCCTCCGAGGAGGCAGGGAGATTCTGGGCCCTGAGGTCGCCACCACTGGTGCAGCCACCACAGGCTGAGCCAGGGCCGCCGCGACCGTTTCGATAGAGGGCTTGGTCGGATGGATCAAGGCCTTCACCACCTTAGGTGCGCTCACCGCCTTATCCTTGAGGGAGGGGGCACTGCCACGCTCCTCCTCTGCCTTAGAGCTCGACCGGGGCCTCTCCAGGAGCTTCGCCGGGTGCTTGGCCTTCCTCTTACCCGACCCAGAGCGTTGGCTCGCGGTTGATGGTGCCGGGGAGGGTGCGCCCCGCCTGGCGCCCGTAGAGCCCGACCGTTCGGCGCTCCCGGTGCCAGCGGACTCGCGGTGCTTGGCCTTATGTTGGGCCCCCGTCGCCGGGGCGCCCTCAAAGGTCTTAGAAGACCGCTCGGATTTCTTCTTCTTCTCGCCAGACGGGCTCTTACCCTCCAGCCAGTTGGCGAGACGTTGATGGCGGTCCTTCATGGTCCGTTCCGACATGTTGCCGCAAAACGCACAGTCCTTCTCCACGTGCGTCTTGTCCTCATGAAGGCAGTAAAGGCAGAAAGAGTGTTCGTCCTCCTTGAAGACGTTCTGCAGCTGGCATCCAGGGCAGACCCTGAACAGCTTTCCGGGCGTCGAGCTTCCCTTCTCCTGGGCCATCTCCGAGACCGGGCCTGAGAAGCTTCTGGATTCCTCCGAAGTGTAGCTCGACGAAATCTTCACCCTTGAGGTGCACAGATGAATCCGACACGGGTCCCCGTTGATCGGATGTAGGATCGGTGGAGCTTGAGGCTCTTTGACCGAAAGAATCGAAGTTTATTTGTGAAAAAAGCGCGAAAAAAGCACTAACGCTCGAGAGCAATAGCACGAGGATCCCAACACATGAACGTGCGGTAAAAATCTGAAGATGGCTGCCAGAGGCGGTGCTTAGGTAGAGGGCAGTCATTGGCTGTGGTCAGTATGACGCAGAGACCAGTGATTGGTTATTACTACGAAAGACAGATCAGAAACGAAACTGATACTGGTTTTTTCTTTACCGAGGATTCCCAGCCTGACGACGGGGAATATTCATGAGCATGTGAATCCATGCCAGACCCCATGCTGGAGAACAGAGAGCTAATTGCAACACTACCAGAGGCACACATTCCATCTGCCAGAAGCTGCCTGCAGATGTCAGGGGACCTATAAGAAGCATTGAGGAACGATCTAGGTGCTGCTCACATGATCTCTGAGCCTAAAACCACCATGTCTGAAAGGTATTTCCATGTCCAAGCAACAACTCCAGATCCCAGCCAGCACTGCTCTGAGCTTTTCAAGGGACCTGCACCCATTCTAACCACCAATAGGGGGAACTAGTCTCAAGTCACGTGACTGGTCCCGGAGCTAAAAGCGGCAGACATTTTAAGATGACGTCCACCGGAGAGCCCTGCAACACCACCTGATCCCAGCCAGCACTACTCCGAGTTTCCCATGGACATGCCTCCATTCTAACAACCAATTGTGGCACTGGTCTCATATCACGTGACCAGGGCCTTGGAGCCAAAAGCGGCCGCCATCTTAAGGTGACTTTGCATTGTCATATAATTTAGTAGTGCCATATGGGCGTCCAGCCCATGGACATCTTCAGTTAAGGGCGTTGAAGTAAAGGACAACCTCCCAGCTTTCTTCCCTCTGTCCCTTCTCTTTGCTTTGCTGTGCCCTGCTACTTGTCTATAAGTACCCTTTATTTCTCCTTCTCAGCCTTGCCCTCACCATGCAATTCTCATGCTCTCTTCCTTTCCCTTCTACTTCTCTATGCACCATCTTTCACTCAAAACCAACTCAACTCTCTGTCCGATCATCTGCTCTCCTCAACGCCAACCCTCTTGTCGCTCCACTTCTCTCTCCATTCACAAAACCTAGTCCAACCTCAGCTTTCATTACACTCTGTGGCAAACCAGAAGGAGGACTCTTGACAACAATGGGTCATGGTATATGTGCTTGTTCAAAATAAAAGGGAAATGCCTAACTGGCCACATCACTAGGAGGGAGATTCCCTGCCTTCTAAACAAAACCTAAGGGTGCTTGTCGTAGTCCAAAATAAAGAGTCCCGAGTTCAAATCATCTGGCCCTACCACTTTAGAAAAACCTATCTAAAATTAAAAGGCTTGTAGAACAACCTTGGCATGTGCTTCTGCTTGTACCAGCTCTTGGAGCACTTGGCTCACTAGAGTTCTATTAGGATATCCCTACTCAATATCCAGTCCTTGAATACAGTTTCTTGTTTAAAATATATGTGTCTTTTATACCGTTCTTGCTTTCCACCCCTCTCTGGGGAACAAACGACAATTCCTCTTACTTTATCTCACTCGTTTACCAGTGGCAAAATTTCTCCTGGATCAATTTAGCCTTTACCAGTAGTAAAAATCCCTCCACAATTACTTTTGTAGGTATTCTCTTTTCTACCACCTCTTGTGGCACTGGGACTTCCAAAGTCCTGTGGCTCTGTGGTAGATTTGTTACTTCTGTGAGAAACCTGAAAGTGTCTCACCCGCTAGTCCCCAGGGATCTGTCATCCAGGTGGCCAGGACAGGGCCATCGTTTTTGGATCCAGTTCCTGGAGGTGGACCAGTGCAGGAGGATCACCTGGATGAGGGGTCTACGGGGAGTCCCCTTCCGTGTAACACCTATTCCCCATCATACCAGGTAGGATACGTAGCAACTCAACCCCCGCCCTTTCCCGACACGAACACTTTCTCACAGAGAGCTCACCTGAGTGAAAGCGGACTAACACCAGAGCCGTACACCTGACATGTCCCAATATAATGGTGAGGCAAGGTCAGGCAATTACTGATCTTTACACACACACCTGACTTCCAATAAACTTCCCCACACAGAAAAAAAGGGAGAGCACAAAAGCACACTGAGCAAGGCAAAGGAGGAAGCAGCAGTTCCAAGATGGCAGATTAATACGAGGAGAAAGACGGCGAGACCAGAAAAGGTTGCAAGGAGGGCAGTCCCCTTGACCTTTTCAGACCACTACTTTCGTGAACCTTGGAAAATAAGAAATCTAAGACCTCGTACAAACACTGAAGAAACCTTCATTGTGTGTTGGAGGTACCAGGGGCTCTATCGCGTCGACAACCAAGGCGGGGAGGAGTGTTTGCTGCCGTGGTACTGTCCTTGGCTCCTGCAACAGAGCAGCGTCAATAAAGACAGCAAAGCCAGTGAGTTGGAGAGACTGATATCAGACCAGCCTGTGTTAGAACCAAGGTCGCAAGTGGCAACAATGTATGAAGAGATTTAGAGAGAGCTGTGTGTGAAACGTATGTGATGAGCGACTCCAATATAATTGAAAGCCAGAGGAGTGACTGAACTTTGGAGGCCAAGCAAGATAACGTAGATAGAGTGGTCCGGGGCCATGTGGGTGCTCATTCGAAGGTCTCTGTTAGGTATCCAACTGGTTAGCAAATATAAAAAGAGAATTTGGAGATCGAACTGGTTCTGCCACGGGTTAGCTAAACCCTGTGCACATTCGAAAGTCTTCGATAGTTTAATGCGAACAGAAATTGGTCCGGCCCGGCTGAGGGAGACTAATTGTGTAAGAGGAAGAATCTGAGCGTGGCGGAGGGGGGGATCCAGTGTGAACTGTGAGTCACCCGAGAACAAATATTCTCTGAACATTGTGAAAAGGGAGATCTGAACCCGGAAGAGGGGGATCCACAGTCGCAATCATGATATGAAGGGCATCTGAGCCCAGCTGAGGGGGATCCAGTGTGAATCACCTGAATTGAGTACTTATAAGAAAATGAACTTTGTGTTTTGTTTTAGTACATCAGGCCCTCTAAATCAAGAAACTTTGATAAGTAGAGAGACTTGGTCACAGAAGTCCCTGATGGTGGTAATGGAACTGTATCCTTGTGCCGAAGAAGCCAGAGTGTGCACTTTGCTCGAGTAAACCGCCTTGTCACGTGCTCAAAACGTGGGAAAGAGGCCAACAGCCTGAACATTTTGACGTATGATTTTGTGAACACTTCTTTTTCATGAACACTGTCCCGCACTATTTGTATTTAGCTGTAAGGATTGGCAATAATCTCTTTAGTATAGGCCTTTTATTTTTTTACAAGACTCCACTAAGACTGCATTATTATTATTTGATGGTCATAGCGTGCTCCGATCTGAAGATTTATGATTAGTTGGGCGTTTATCACACCCTTAATGAAGTGCAATAAACACCCTTGAACTGTGGTCACCTTTTATGTTATCAGAACTTATAACGCGCACATTCACCCAAGGGCATCATGGTGCGACTTGTGTCCGTCTTACTCTTGATCCCATGCCTTCTTTACACTTCTCAAATCAAACGCTTTAATCCATTTGTGGGCTTCACCAACTTGGAAATCAATCACACATTCTTTTGACAGCCTGGTCCACAAGACGTGTGTCCATATAAATTTCTCACTTTCTGATATTGAACCCATCTTCCCCAGCCTTCATAGATAGTGTTTGTGGTTACTTCACTTTTTTTATATGGGTCTATTCTATGCTTTCACTCTCACTGTGACTTCTCCAACCTTGATAGTCATATTAGCAACAATCACACTCCATACTACCTGGGTCTTGTGCTCATTTCACTTTCCCAGCGCTTTGTACCAGGAATGGTTTCAGTAGTTTCTTACCCCACAGCTTGTCGTCCTCGCTGGCGTCCACATGGCGGGAGCGTCTGCCTCCCCGTTTGTGCTCATCCTGCTTGAACCGGCACGCACCATGTCAAACTCAGAGACACAGGCTCCTTGTTTGTTTCTGGTTTCAGCGTCGGTTGCTGAGTGCCCGGCACACCACTGAGTGTGGTTTCGCCACTAGAAAAGACGGTTTGCTTCCATCTAGGCTCCAATTCCTGCTTGGAGCCTCCATCCTGGTCAGCGTACCTGCTTTTAGCGTACCCAGCTAGCGGGCCTCTCTACTGCTATACCAGTGCTGGCTTTGTGATTGTGTGCACTCTGCATCTCCAGGACATGTTTCCAGAGGCTCCTCTCTGCGTACTGTGGATTCCCCTCCCTGCGTAGGCATCATGCACGGCTTCCCCAGTCGCTTTCCATTCACAGTTCTTATTCTATGTACGTACATCATCACGACCAGAAAACATGTTTCCTCCTTCATTTACTACGGCCATTCGGATAGCAGTCAGCATTACCTGAAGCTAATAGGGAGGAAGGAGGATTGCTGGTATTTGTAGTAAAAATCTGAGAACACTCAGTTCTTTCCAGTCCCATGCATGCAGAGAACGTACCCCTTTCAGGGAGGTCCTCAATGGACCGGGAGTCCTTGTCCCTGAGGGGGTAGTCACTCCCAGTGAGGTCCCACTTGCCCAGACCGCTAAGGAGATTCTTGCAGAGCGTGTTCAACTCCCTAGCCTTACAGGGGGTGGCTCCACCTTGGGAAGCAGGGACGAATTATCCAGAATCATCACAAATTCCTCTTCTCGCATCTACCCCACAGCGCCTCTCTATTTTCAGACTTAACATCGCTATGCTTCTAAATCTCACTCTCTTTCTATTGCTCTTTGGAACGCGCAGTCTGTCTGTAATAAAACCTCGTTGACATCCGACTTCTTCCTTTCTCATTCTCCTTCACTTGAACTTGACCTCATTAACCTTACCAAAACCTGGTTCTCTCCCTCTGTTCATCAACACTTGCAACCCTTCATAACCCTGCCTACACCTTCACCCACTCTTCCAGCTTCACTGGCAGGGGGGATGGTGTAGGACTTCATCTTCTAAACTTCCTATCTCCCCTATCGCTTGCTAATTCTTCATCTTTCGAATACACTATCTCCACAATCACTGCCCCCCAGGGCATACATATCATCTCTCTCCATCGGCCACGTGGTCCGGTAGGCCAATTGTTTCGACCACCCCTCCCAACTACTTGACTCTTGCCCTCCTGATCACCACCTCATTGTCATTGGTGACTTTAAACCCCACGCCCCCTCGCTCTATCCACTAACTCTCTTCTCCTCAACTACACTATCATTTAGTCCACTCTCTGCCCACCAATTCAAAT
The DNA here is from genome assembly GCF_040938575.1 of Ambystoma mexicanum. Lineage (NCBI taxonomy): Eukaryota > Metazoa > Chordata > Amphibia > Caudata > Ambystomatidae > Ambystoma > Ambystoma mexicanum. The sequence goes on from NC_090927.1 coordinate 128,851,965, forward strand.
GGAAAGTCCCCCAACCTTATTCTCATCTCCCCTCAAATACTCCTCTAATATCTCCACCAAATCTTCTCCCTCTGATCATTATACACTTTGCCTCCATCTCCACTCCTGCTTCGTCCGCATTCTCTCCATCAAATACTTTTTTTTTTTAATTATGATTTGGTTAGATATCAAACTTTTCACAAACACTTATCATAGTTTAAAGAACTTCTTAAAATACAACTCCTAATTTCTTTATTTATGGAATGTATATAACGCCCAAACCCTTGGGTATTACAGCATTTGTTAAAGAGAAAGCAGAAGCAGGTTACAAAGATTGTCAGCAATCACTCATACTTGTTGAAAAGCCAAGGTTTTACATGTTTGTTTACAACATTATACAATTGTTCATTTGTGATATCCACAGGAAGGGTGATCCAGAAGGCAGGTGCAGTGACACAAACAAGAGCCATTTTGCTCCTAAATTAAGGGGTGACCAGAGAGATGCTGCCGTTGGATCCAAGTACTCATCCTGTGGGTTTCTGGGAGAGTTTGTTGCGATAGGTGGGTGCTACTTTATAAATACACTTGTGTAAGGGATGGGGTTTTGAACTCGATTGCTACTTTAGCTGGTAGCTAGTGGACCTCTCGTCTGATGGCAGATATATGGTCAGAGAGCTTAAGTCCAAGTGCCGCTCGCAGAGCTTTATTCTGCACGAGTTGTAATTTGGCGAGGTTAGCGGCTGAGGTGCTCATGAGAAGCACATTGCAGTAATAACATTTTTGAGAGGATGAGAATACATGCGAGAGTGAGGCAGTTGTTGGGGGCCAGGTATTGTCTGCTCAGTGATATACCCATGAGGAGTAGGCCGTGGTGGGTGACAGAGCGCTAATGTGTTTTGCCATGTTTAATTCTGCTTCAAGGTGTACTCCCAAGGTTTTTACCCGTTTTAGGACCGGGATGGAGGTGCCATCTGTGTAGAGGGAAGCGAAGGATGGATCCAGATTTTTGAGACAGTAGGGGAGCAAACTATGAGGAGCTCTGTTTTTTCATCCTTCAGTAATTGTGTGAGGCCATCCAATTGTGTACAGTGCTGTAAACTGAGTTGATGGTGTTGGTATCCTGGATGAAGTTACCCATAATAAGGATAAGTATTTGGGTATCATCTCCAAAGTTAGTCTAGATGAAACCTAGTGAGTCAAGTAGGTCGAAGAGAGGTTTAGTATATGTGTTATATAGCGTGGACGATCCCTGTGGTACTCCTAGTGGGGCGGGGATAGGGTCAGCTGCAGCCTCCACGATAAAGACTAGTGGTCCGGTCACTGAGGAAAGATTGCATCCAAGCTGTGGCGTACGGAGAGAAGTGGAAATGCTGGTTGAGGTGTTGACAGAGGGTACCGTGGTAGACTTAGTCGAAGGCGGCAGACAAGTCTTATAGTAGAAGACTGCCTAGTTGGCCTGAGTCCCTGATGGTGTCCATTTGATTTTTAGGTCCAGGGGGGCTGTTTCCATACTATTTTTGAGTTGAAAGCCAAATTGACTCCTTCCAAGCAGGTGATTGAGATCTAGGTAGTGCTGTACTTGTGTGTAGGCCACTCCACCTAGTATCTTAAGGAGAAAGGGGACCATTGCAATGGGATGGTAGTTGGTGGATAAAGCAGGGTCAAGGGATTTTTATTTTTTTTTAGTAGAGGGGTGATCCAAGCCTATTTTAATGTTGGATGGGACTTCATTGGTAAGAACATAGGTGTTGACGAAATTTGTGATAATAGGTGACAAAGTAGGTGCACAGAGTTTCACTATATGTGTCGGACAGGAGTCTCCTCTGCAGTTTGAAAGTTTTAGTGCGAGGATGGTGGCAAGCACTTCCTCTTGTGTGACTTTGTTGAACTTGAACGAGGCAGTAGTGGGGGGGGTTGGGTCTTAGCAGGGTTGGAGTGTGGCAAGTGTGGGTGCTTTAGTGGCAAGGCTGGCTTTCTTAGCACTCATTTTCACTTGCAGGGAAGTCATTTTGTGAGCTAGGGCGTCTTGTATGGTGGTACACCAGGTTTTTTCTGCAAGGGCGGTGTGGTGGGAATGCATCGGTCACAGTGGGGACTGCCTCTAAGGTATGGTGCACACTTGCTTTGACTGGCTGCTTCCTCAATAGGTTGGGGAGCCAATAGGGGGTCAATTTCCACCGCACCTAGCATATAACGTTAAAACGATTACTCTTATCTGCTATGTGCAAGCAACTTGTTTCTACTGATTGCTCATTTCAATCTCCGATTGCCTAACTGCCATTCAAGATTGGTGTGCCGCCAATGATCTTTGTCTGAATGCCAGCAAGACGGAGATCATTGGTGTGCCGCCAATGATCTTTGTCTGAATGCCAGCAAGACGGAGATCCTCATCGGCACACCTTCACCATCCTTTCCCCTCACTCTCTGGCCGGCCTCCCTTGGCCCTCCTCCTACCCCCACCAGCGAGGCTAAGAACCTCGGGTCATCTTTGACTCCACCCTTTCCTTCTCTGCCCACATCTCTGAGGTCTCTAAAAAGTCACATTTCCGACTGCACCTCCTCCGAGGTACTCTGCCTTTCCTCTCCTTCCCCACAGAAGCTCATGGTATCCCAAGCTCTGGTTCTCTCTAGCTTGGACTATTATAACAGCCTCTTTCTAAATCTACCTGCCTCTACTCTCTGCCCTCTGCAACTAATCCAGAACAGGACTGCGAGACTTGTCTTTGGCCTCAATCCCTGGGATCGTATCTCTCCAGCTCTGAAATCTCTCCACTGGCTCCCAGTGGATGCAAGGATTACATTCAAAACCCTCTGCATTGTCCACAAGGCTTTCTGGGGCCTGGGTCCAAAATACCTTCAGCTATCCCTCTGCAAACAACTCTCCTCTCGAGCTCTTCGCTCCTCTACCTCCAACTCTCTCAGGGTCAGTCGTTTTTCAAAGAAACAAGCTGGGGTAGATCTCTGTCTTCGGCTGGGGCCTCCCTCTGGAACAGCCTCCCCGCCACTCTAAAACTTGAGGAGGACCATCTCTGGTTCCAGAAGCACCTCAAGACCTTCCTCTTTTCTTCTGCCTTCGCTCCCCCTCTGCCCTGATGATCTGTTCTCTCTTGGCACCGTGCACCTGGCCACCCTCTGTCCTTCGGGCCCAGGTACCTGCTAATCCTGGCACCCTCCCGCACTGCCTCCGAGCCACCCCTTGCACTGGGGTCTGTATCTATACCCATACAGCCCCCCCTTTTTCTTCCTGCACTTATCAGACCTACCCTGTCTGCTGCCTTAAACCTAGCACTTGCAAATTGCTGGCTCCATTACCACTGTTTGTTGCCTTTATTATTTATTTATTGTTATTTATCTGTTTCTCCTCTGCTTCGCACTTTCCACTTCTCCCCCTTCCATGCACTTTTCCTCTCCCGCCATGCACTTGCGCGTTCTCAATGTCACTGGGCTTAGTAAGATCGCTGTTTTGTTCTCCCCTCCCTTGCCTTGTCGCGCTCTGAAACACTTGTGTACGAACGCGATAGAAATAAAATATCAATCAATCTACTGCAGGAGCGATCTGTGTACTTGATATGTTATTTTGGGTATCATGGGTTACACTAACGACTTCCACATACTTCTCTTGGCTCAAAAGCCTCCATTGCTCAGTTAATCCCGGATATACTAGAAACTACTCCAGGCTCATCGACTGACAGCCACATCTGAAGTAGTAGGTCACCCGCTAGTCAATCCGTTTCAAGAGATCCAGGGTAACCTGATGGCCAAAATTGAAGTCATTATTGGCCCCCGCCAGACAAGACTTTGTGAGATAAAATGTTCTAATAATGACACCCTGGCCAGGGCCCCGTCTTTTCCGGAAGAGCAGCAGAATAATGATTTATCCATTATCCCGACGAATGCCATGAAAATAATTCTGTTAAATACTAGGTCCCACAACAGGCATGCAATTGATATTCAGGACCTGATTCTTGAAAGGTACCTGGCTATGCTATGCCTCTCTGAAACATGGATGACGCAGGCCAGTGGCTCCATGACTGCAGTGGCGATTCCGGAGGTTTGCTCCATATACTGTAAAAAAACTGTTACTAGGTCATGGAGGTGGAGTGGCTATCGTTGCGAAAAGCAAATTCAAACTCTTTCCCGCCTCCAGCGCCTGTCCAGATTGTGAAATGTTGCACTTAAAAAATACCCCATCAGACCAATGCTACACTAATTCCGTCCTCATTTACCGCCCCCTTTGAACAAGCCTGGCTTTAATAACATCTCCCAGATTCTGAGCAACTCTCTCGGTCTAAACTGTTCTAAGCTTTTCTATGGGCGACTTCAATCACTGACGAGGCAATAAGGTAGTCAACGAGGCTATAGATTTGGAATATTCTCCCAAAGCAATGTACTTCCACGTCTACAATAATGAACCTACTACAGCCAAGAATAACATTCTTGACTGGGTGGTTGCACGGAATCTATGCATATGGGCTCCACCTCCTCCTGTATTTGGTAGGACCATTATATGATTCAGTTTCAAGTTTGCTTCCAAAATCGTCAGTTACTTCAAAAAGCTAAGTCCTGCTGACTTAGAAGAGTGACTAACGAACATTGTGTCCAGTACATCCGACATGGATACGGCTGAGAACTTAGTATCTACCTATAACTGATTACTTACAGGCCTGCTTGATAGAAATAACCCTTTAAAACTAAATCAGTAAGGGAGAATGTATTCCACCAAACCTTCTTTTCTCCAGAACTGGCAGCCCTAATAAAAGATTAAAAGGAAGTTAGAATCAAAATGGCTGAAAAATCCTTCAGAAGCCAATAAAACCGCTTGGAAAATTCAGGAAACAATATAAAAACATCAACTCCACAAAAAAGAATTTCATGGACAAAAAAAATCAAAGAAGCTCCAAATAATTCGAGGAAATTGTTTGAGATCTTAAAAACGATGGCATTGTCCAGTTCTCATCCTCTTTCTTTCTCACCGTCACCCCAAGATTGTATCAATGTACAAATCGTCTTTGCTGCTAAAGTGGCAAAAGCAAGCAATAAGATCAAAAGCTACCCTGGCAGTACCGATATGGCTAACCCACCTACCATAATATCAGACCTTCCCAAATGTAGCTTCTCTTCTGTCACTCCTGCTGACATGGAAAGAGCTCCAGAGTCTTTGCATCCAGCTTCTTGCCCGGGAAATGTTCTTCCCCCGAAACTCATTCTGGAGCATAAAAAGTTATTTGCCATGTTCCTGATCCCACTAGTTAATACATCTTTTCGAGATAATCATTTATCTATGGCTATCAAATCTGTCTCAGTCACCCCCTTGCTAAAAACAAAAAAAAGAAAAACGGGCCTATATACGAATATGGCATCTAATCTACAACCTATTACCAATTCCAACTTTGTTCTGAAGGTTCTAGATAAAGTGGCCTCTTCTCAGTTTCAACTCTTTATAGAGCCAAATATGCGCCTCCACAACCCTCAGTACTGAAACTGCTCTTATCGACTTGCAAAGCCAGCATTCTCTGGGGGGAGGTGAGGGATGCCTCATCTCAACCGGAACCCATCAAGTGGGGTGACCCTTTTTAAAATCAACATTACACCTCTTTGTACACTACTAGAGAAAATGGGATTTTCTTTTCCAACTAATCCGATGACATACAACTTGCCGTAATGCTTAGTGGGAACTACAAGTCTGACAGGTCCAATGTCGAGGCTGACATGCATTAATTACCCTAAAAGCATTTCTGATGATTGTATCTGCTTAGATTCACATGCTGTGCATATAATCCGACATCCAGTGGTCACAGCGGAGTATTGCATCTTGTCTTTCGAGAATCGAAAGGGGACGTTGACATGGGCGTGTCTTTAACACTATCCCTAACGTGACGTGTAGTGTACCCAAAATCCCTCACGCGTCGAGGTCCCTTAGATTGTATTTTTTCTGCCGTGAGGGAGCCTATGACCATCGTGAGTGAGTATAGAAAAGAGAGAAAGTAGTAAGACGTCTATGTTCCTTCCATCCGAGCGGGGAGGAAGTGTGCGCGCATGTGAATCTAAGCAGATACAATCATCAGAAATGCTTTTACAGTAAGTAATGCATGTCTTCTGATGCTTGTTAAACTGCTTAGAATCGAATGCTGTGCGTAGACTAGCGAGCAGTACCTGGAGTTGGGGGTGGGATGTGAGAAGGAACAGTAGTGAAAAGATGTCTTAGTACCGCTTGTCCCACCTGAGAATCAGACCTAGAATGAGTGTCTAGGCAATAGTGTTTTGTAAAGGTGTGTACAGAACTCCCTAGTTGCCACTTTGCAAATGGACTCTAGCGGAACATTTGCAAAGAATGCCTTGGAAGCCACAGTGCCTCGAGTAGAATGCGCTTTAGGCTTGAAGGGCAGTTCTCTCTTAGCAAGAGAGAAACAGAGTGTGATGCATTTGACAATCCACCTTGAGATAGTAGATTTGGAGATCGGGTCTCCTTCTCTACCGGCTGCCACTGAAACGAAAAACCGATTTGTCTTTCTTAGTGGTTGAGTTCTTTCCATGTAAAACATGGCTGTTCTGCATACATCAAGTGTGTGCAGGCTTCTTTCTCCAATGTTTGAGGGGTTCTGAAAGAATGTTGGTAGTTCTATGGATTGGTTCACATGGTACTTTGAAATGAATTTAGGAGCAAACCTAGGGTTATTGCGCAGAACCACCTTATCTGTGTGAACTGTTACAAAGGGGTCTAGAACTGAGAGCGCTTGTAGTTCACTTACTCTGCTAATGGAAGTAATAGATATTAAAAAGGCAATCTTGTAGGTGAGATCTTTGAGACTTGCTTTATGCATGGGCTCAAAAGGAGACCCCATAAGTCTAGTCAACACCACGTTCAGATCCCATCTGGGAGCTGGGTTAGAAATGGGAGGGTGAATTCTCTTTACTCCTTCCGTGAAAGCCTTAATAACTGGTGTCTTCCACCACAACACCTTCTGTTGTGATGTAGTGTAGGCTGAAAGAGCAGCTAAGTGAACCTTTAAAGAGTTAAAGACCAGGCCTGAGTCAAGTAAATGAGAGAGGTACAAAACAAAATGTGTAGTAAAGCAGTCAATGGGGTTGATGCTCTTAGAGTTGCACCAGATGACAAAACGCTTCCACTTACTGGAATAGCAATATCGAGAGTTAGGTTTTCTGACCTTCCCCAAGTATGTCCATACATCTCATGAGGGAGTTGCAGGTGCCCAAACTCTATGACCTCAGGAGCCAGGCCGCTAAAATCAATGTCTGCGGGCATGGGTGAAGTGTCCCCCTTTTGTTCTGCAACAGCATGTTGTACGGGCAAGGCAGTTTCATCAGAGGAGATAGAGACATCTCCATCAGATGAGTCGGGGGGGGGGGGGGCTACCGTAAACAAATTTCCCTGACCATGTTATCCAGAGTCCGTTTCCCTTGTAGCGGTTCTGGGGGTACCTGGAGGCATAATCTTGGTATTGAGCATTTTCCAGAGTTGCGAACAAGTCGATCGCTGGAAAACCCCATTCCGAGAAAACAATGGAGACGATGTCTTCGTGTAGTTGCCATTCGTACTCTATTGGTAGTGGGAAATCTCTGCTGAGTACGTCTGCCAGAAGATTGAGTTCCTCTAGAACATGTTGTGACAACAGGAACATGTACTTGAGAGCCCACTTCCAAATGTTCTGGAAAAGTTTGGACTGCCCTGGAGAGTGAGTGCCCCCTTGTTTGTTCAGATAGTACTTGGCCGTGGTGCTGTCTGTGAGGATCAGGACCGTCTTTCCCTGCAGTTGAGTTTGAAAGGCGTTCAGCGCTTTGAATACCGCTAACAGTTCCAATAGGTTTATGTGGTTGGATGCTATATCTGACAACCAAACTCCATGCGCTGTTTATTGAAGCAGGTGAGCTCACCACCCTGTGAGAGATGCGTCTGTAGTGAGAGTGGCCTCCACTGCAGGGGGGGTGAAGGATTTCCCTCTCAAGAGGTTCTCCCTCGACCACCACCGCAGCGAGGACTGGCGAGACAACCACTAGATCTTCCCATTGTCCGCTGGCTTGACACCACTGGCTGTTGAGCCACTCCTGCATTGGACGCAAGCGCGCGTGAGGAACCAAATAAATACAGGACGCCATCATTCCCAACAGTCACATAGCTCTGCTTACCATCACCTCTCGACTGGCTACATATTGAGGGATTTGGAACCGCATGTTTTGGACCCTCTTGTTGGAGGGGAAGACAAGGCCGTCCCTTGTTCGAATTAGAGCCCCTAGGAACTGCTTGACCCGACTGAGGTCTAGGCTGGATTTCTTCTCGTTGATGGAGAATCCTAGACTGAATAAAAGATCTATTGTTCTTTGGGTATTTGACAGACCGGTTTTGCAGGAGTCCCCTGTTATGAGCCAGTTGTCAAGGTAAGGATAAACCGGGATGGATTATCTGCACAGGTATGCTGCTGCCACTGCTAGTACCTTTGTAAATACCCTTGGTGCGGAGGCTATGCCGAAGGGTAGTACCTTGAATTAATAGTGTCTTGTATTATGAATCTGAGGTATTTTCGGCGCGCCGGCAACACTGAAATATGAAAGTATGCATCTTTCATGTCCAGTGTTGCAATGCAATTCCCCCTGTGAGAGCAGGGGAATTACTTCCTGCAGAGTGACCATGCATAACTTTTGTGGCTTTACAAACTTGTTTGCTGGGCGCAGATCTAATACAGGGTACATGAAGACAATATCCTAGCGGATATCAATAGTAATCTACAAGAATTCAATAAACTAGCTACCAGGGAACTGCTGTATATGGCGACTCCAGTCAGAGCACACCGGTATGACGAGGGAAACAGGGCGGGTTGCACCCTGGCTAACCTGCTGAAGGCCGAGAGCCATACAACGATTTCCAGCATAGTAGCAGGGGACGGCACGGTAACCACAAGCGAGGAGGGCATAAAACAGAGAATTCTCCCATTTCTACACAGACCTGTATGCCAATCATGACCTGAAAACTCCCAATGACATTAGAGAATACAGTACAAAAAAGAAGGTGGGTGAGGCGCGCACTCCAGGTCCTGGTCAATTAAACCTGTTGCACAAAATAAGTAGCTGGGTCACATCCCAAAATGGACAAATATTCACAGGGTTAGATCTCTTCTGCTGCAAATCAGGTACTCAGTATTAACAGGGTTAGATCCCTCAGCTGCAGTTCTGTGGTATGTAGTTGTTCTCCTCATAGCGCTTTCTTATCTCAAATAATCATCAGGGAGGCTGTTGAGCAGGTGTGTCTAATTAGACTCAAAGGATTCTGGTAACTGTAGTGAAAACGTTTTTTTCTGTTCAGGTGACCAGCAACCGACACCCCTCCAAAGCACAAGTCCTTCCCAAATTTGGGGGAGGGAGAGAACCATCTTTATGATTCTCCAAAGTGGGGCACAGTCACCCCGTGGCGCTGCCTCTGGAGCCCGGGACTCCCATAGCTTTCAGTACAAAAAAGAAGGTGGGTGAGGCGCGCACTCCCGGTCCTGGTCAATTAAACCTGTTGCAAAAAATAAGTAGCTGGGTCACATCCCAAAATGGACAAATATTCACAGGGTTAGATCCCTTCTGCTGCAAATCAGGTACTCAGTATTAACAGGGATAGATCCCTCAGCTGCAGTTCTGTGGTCTGTAGTTGTTCTCCCCCTAGCGCTTTCTTATCTCAAATAATCATCACAGAGGCTGTTGAGCAGGTGTGTCTAATTAGACTCAAAGGATTCTGGTAGCTGTAGTGAGAAAGTTTTTTCTTCTCTTCAGGTGACCAGCAACCAACACCCTGCCAAAGCACAAGTCCTTCCCAAATTTGGGGGAGGGGAGAGAACCATCTTTATGATTCTCCAAAGTGGGGCACAGTCACCCCGTGGCGCTGCCTCTGGAGCCCGGGACTCCCATAGCATTAGAGAATACTTAGACAACATCCCGCTCCCGACGTTGCCAATAGAACATAGACTGTTGTTAGACCAGCCCCTAACGGTCAATGAAATAAAGGAAGCGATAAAATCGCTAGCTAACGGGAAAGCACCCGGCTCAGATGGACTTGGGGCTGAGTTATATAAGGAGCTCCTTGAAGAGCTGGCCCCGGTACTACTGTCCGTGTGGGAGGAAGACATGGAGTTGGGGACACTTCCAACGTCCATGCGAGAAGCCATAATAACGGTTCTCTTCAAGCCCAGGCGCCCGCCGAATGAGATGTCCTCGTATCGGCCCCTATCCCTTATAAACTGTGACGCCAAGGTATTTGCAAAGATTCTGGTCACGAGGCTCTTGCCCAACATGCCCGTGTTGGTGCATCCAGACAAATGCGGATTTATCCCTACTAGATCGACGGCACTGAATCTGCGCAGGTTGTTTGGTATCATGGCTCAGATCAAGCCAGAAGCCCAGGCGGTGGCTGTATCTTTAGTTGCCGAAAAGGCGTTTGATTCAGTGTCATGGACATACTTGTTCATGGTGCTCGAGAAATTCGGACTAGGCCCATGTCATCGCACCATGTCAGAATGGTTTGAGCTGGGAAGGGGTACGAGACAAGGCTGCCCGTTCTCCCCTATACTGTTTGACTTCACTATGGAACCAGTTGCGGCAACAATTATGGAACACCAGGGACAAAGGGGTATACGGATGTCGGGCCTGACCCAATCAATATCACTATTTGCAGATGACGCCCTGTTATACATCCGAGAGCCAGACACACACCTAGGACCAGCAATGGAGACCGTGCATGAATTTGCAGAATACTCAGGATACAAAACCAACCGCTCCAAATCTGAAATCTTCCCCCTGACCCCTGCCACTAGACGTCCAAACAACACACATGGTTTACAATGGTCCCCTGTTAAGATAAGATACCTGGGAGTTATTGTGTCAGGAGACAGAGTATCACTATTCTCGAACAATCATGACTCTGTTTAACACGATCTCTACTAAACTCCGCTTCTGGGCCAAACTTCCCATTTCGTTTATCGGCTGAGTCGCCATATTGAAAATGGTCATTCTCCCCAAGCTGCTATATATATTTACTAATATCCCGATAAGGCCTGGTAGGCGGTTCTTTGATACTCTTAGATCCGTGGCTGTAGAGTTTGTCTGGGGCGGGGGGGGCGGCCAGAATTACGTGGGAAAAAATGGTGGAACCCTACAACAAAGGTGGCATAGCAGCTCCAGACTTTGAATTATATTATCTAGTGGCACAGGCTCAGTTTGTTAAACACTGGTATGATGAGCAGGACACCTCACCCCACATTTGTTTAGAAAAACACGCCACACGCCCAACCGATTTAAGGTCAGTCATCTTTAAAGGAAAACACAGTGTCCATTCGACCCAGTCAGCACAACAGTGCATGCATGGTCCAAGATTTACCGTCGGCTCGGGTTGGAGACACCATACTACTCTGAGGCCCCATTCCGGAACTTCCCCGGTATAGCACCCACATATGATCCAGATGTGCAAAAGATATGGGACCCGGAGCAAGGATTTAAAATCAAATTTATAACATTGGAAGAGTTCAAAACAGGGATGGGAAGGGACCAATCGATGATATTACAATGCCATAGAATGAGAATGGCATTTAAGGCTAGGTGGCCAATGTTCCCAGATGAGCCTCCACCACACCCGAGCCTGGTGGCTTTGTCAACCCGGTCGGGAACCAGTGTCTCGGGGCTTTACACAGCTGTGCAGGCCAACACTCCAACGGTAAACATGATAAGGATCTCCTGGGAAACGGATCTGGGTGCTACCATAACTGACAGATCCTGGGAGAGATACTGTGAACTGCCCAAGAGGGGGTCCATGAACGCGGGCCTCCGGCTGATCCAATTTAAGGTGTTGAATAAGTTGCACTATACCCACCCAAAAAATTGCGGAATTCACAAAAAATGATCCCCGCTAGGCGTATCTGCGGCTGCAGGGAGGGCTGCCGATCCGGACGGTCGGCGGGCATGGCCGTAACTTCCGGTGTGCCTGTTGGCGTTGTGGACCGCTTCGACTTTGTCGAAGACTGGCCGGGGTTTGTGTGTTTAGTGAGTTGAGAGAGTTTGTCTTTGTCGCCTGGGTGTACAGTCCCCATAGCAGTGCCTGAGCCGTGCCTGGCTGGGCCGGGGAGAGGACACGGAGCGGGAGCGTTCCGCCAAAAGTTCAACGACCTTTGAATCGGCGGCCTGCTCGTCACCGATGCCCTCGTCGCACTCTGCGGTTGCGGCAGCGGGAGAACTCGCCTCTGCCTTTGACATCCCGTAGGCCGCCCACTGCTTGACACGGCACTCCTTCAATGTCGGACGGAGGAGCTTGCAAGCCGCACAACCTTTTTCGTCGTGATCGAGGGGCAAGCAACAGTCACACCGTCGATGCTTATCTCTCATAGGAAACCTAAATGGAGTCCTCCCCATAGCGGAGGATAGGGAAAGTGACGAAGACCAGAGAGGAAAGAGGGAGGAAAGGGAAAGGCATTCTCAGATATTACAGAAATGTCCACCCCGACCCCGCTCTCCCTACTATGTAGGCCAGCTGGAAGGCCCGGCCACGTGGTCGGCAACGTCGACTGGATCACCGTCTGTTGACTGTCTGTTCTTGGAGGTTTCGGTGGTCATCCGGAACAGCAGTCGATAGGAAGGACAGTCAGGGTGATCTTGAATAATATAATATACTCAAACAAAGGTCGATGGAACAATTAGCAATGTCTCTTGACGGGCTCCGCATAAGGCGACCAGTATGCTGGGCAGAAAAAAACAATATGAGGGACCTCGGTGCGTGACAAATTTTGGGTACACTACATGTCACGTTAGGGATAGTGTTACAGGCATGCCCATGTCGACGTCCGCTTTCGATTCTCGAAAGAAAAGAGGCAATACTCTGAGGTGACCAATGGATGTCGGACTATATGCACAGCATGTGATTCTAAGCAGATTAACAAGCATCAGAAATATACCACCTGGTTGAACAATGGATGACAAACAATTGGGTCTGTTTGGACAGGAATAAAACAGCTTTTGATTTTCGGATCCAATCAAGCGGGATCTAAATTGCATCCGGATTATCAAAGCCAAAAAATTCAGTACAATCAGATCCCTGTCTCCAATAAGGTGAAACACTTGGTGTCTATTTAGAACCCAAACTAAGTGCTGAGACTCAAGTAAGAGAAATGGCCAAGACCTGTGCCTACCATCTTAGGCTTTTACGTAATATCCGTCCCTTTCTCTCCGACGACAACTGCGCTACAATAGCGAGGGCTACCATTCTATCCCACCCTGATTAGTGTAATGCCCTGCTGAGGAGAGACAATTGGACACACCTTCAAAAATGTCAGGTCATCCAGAACGACGCAGTACGCATTATTAAAGGAATATCAAGGAGAGAGCATGTTTTCCGAACAAAGGAGGAATCTGCATTGGCTCCAGGTCTGTTCACAAATCCAGTTCAAGATAGCTATGCAAGTCCACTGGTGCCTATATGGCCGGGCGGCTGTCTACCTTTAATCTCTGGTGTGCAGTCAAAGGGTCGAATACATTCATTCGAATTACAATAGTTTTGAGTCAAAAGGACCGAAAAAAAGGTTGAATGCCTATTTTGAAATGTATTTTTTTTGGCTTCCGTAGAGGAAAAAAAAAGTGGTTTTTACACCAAAAACGGGAGTTTGTGGGGGGGGTACCCCCTTAAAAAAAAATAAATGGAAAAAAGATTTGACTTTTTTTCTGTCCTTTTGACTCGAAACTATTCCATTTGAATCAATTGCAGTCGACCCTTTTACCTATAACCTTAATCTCTAGTATCTAGCCATACCCTGGGCAGATCCCTCCGCTCTTCTGACTTAGCTCTGATGAAGTGTGGTGGTTTTAAACGCAAGAACTGACTGGGTAATTTCTTTGCTATCTGTGCGGAAAACTCTTAAGAATTCGGTTACACTGAGTATTAGACAAAAGCAAAACCCTAATACCTTACGGCAGTTCTTAAAAACATTTTTATTCGAGTCAAGTCTTTCCCCCTTTCCTCACCTCTCAGGTCAGGGCTTGTCCTGTTCTTATCTGTTATGTCCACTGTGTTAATGTGCGCCCTAATGCCTGCGGGCCTCTGGTGCATTATAAGTAAATATAAATAAATGGGAGTCTCAAACTCTAAGGATAGAAAAGTGTTCGTTGGTGTTGGAGCCTGTGTTGTTGATGCGATCATTAAAAGAATTAACTTTGGTGGATAGGATAGCAGCCTTGTAGTTTTGTGAGGCGGTGGCAAGGGCATTGCAGAGATGTTTGAGGGCTCTTTTGTTCCTACGCAATGGGATGTTCCTACGCAATGAGATGAGGTCCTCATTGAAGCAGTTATTAGGATGAAGGAGTTTGGGTGTTTTCACACGGCAAGGGGCATGCTTATTGATGGTAATGCGCAGACAGTCATGATATTTCTTTGCGATATCATGGAGGTTCAAGTTGGAACATGAGGGGACTGTTTTCAGAGTAGCCATCAGAGTGGGCTTTAGAGCCTCATGCAGTAGTTAAATGGTGTTTCTGACCCTTATGGGACTCAGCTTGGGAGTCTGGGGAGATGGAAGATGTGGTGGTTAATTTGAAAAGGATCAAGGTGGTCTGACCATGTGATATCATTGATGGCAGTGATGTCTACTGTCACATTGGCTGTGAGAAGTCATCAAGTATACAGCCTTTGGAGCGTGTTGGGGTGTCTATTTGTTGGGAATAGTTCATGTCTTCAAAGGCCAGACCGAGGGCCAAGGCTTTGGAGTCGGAGGTGTCGTCATTTCCCAGGTTAATATCGCCTAAGATCATGAATTTGGTGGCAGGTTCAAGAGTGGTGTGATTAGTAAGGGGATGTCCAGGTCAGATTGATGGGCGTTGTTAGGTTGACGATAAATAAGGAGGATATTTATGGTGGTCTTCGGGTCGGTTGACAATTTGAGTAGGAGCATTTCATACCCAGGAATGGTGGGGATGGGGCAGGCTCTGAATTGTAAGGAGGATTTGGTTATTAGCACCACTCCTCCTCTTGCGGCATTCAGGCGGTCAGACCTGAGGAGGGTGTAGTTGTACATTCATTACATTAACAATTACAAACAAATTTAATATGAACATCCAGTTAATTTACATAATTATAATCAGATCAATTTCATATACATTGTGTACTCAACAAATTTCCATATCATAAATAGATCTAAAATTGTACATTATACTTGTACCTCTGAAAGACAAATTATTCAGTTTAACTTAAAAAGCTCCTTAGTCTGTGCAACTATGTCTCCTACCAAGGTAAAAACATCTATAAAATTTATCAGAGCAATCGAAACTGCTAAATAATCTCCCCTCATCATCCATGCCCACAGGTTATCAATAAGTACAGTGGTGGGAGTTGACACACAACTCTCAAAGTGCTGGAGGTGTAGGTCATTGAGTGTTTCACAATTTGTGATCCAATGCTTTAACGTTTCTATATAATTTTAGTTGGCACACTCTGCAGGTCATCTGCTCATAAGGGAGCCCAATCCTTGAGCCTAAAACTTCCAAGGTCAGTAGACAATTTACCTTGAATCTCAGAAAAACAATTCTAAATTTCATCGACAGTGATTTTATCGAATACTTCAAGGGTTCAGATAAACCTACTGTATTCTTTAGATACAGTTTGAAGTGCAAATCTTGTCGAATTCACCACATTTATTTAAATAAAAAAAAGACACCCAGACTCTTCAACGGAGGCTTCCTTCATAAACTCTTCACACATGTGCATAAACTCACCCACAGGTACGTCGCAACCATTTCGGTAAACCTCAAACAACATGTTAAAAAGACAGTATTTTCTCTCAGTTTTAATTTTAAAATACAGACTCAGTCTTTTACATTTGTACACATGCCATAATGATAGCAAACCTAAATCCCAACGTATCATTGGGATCAGGACCGAAATTGGCAAAGCTAAAACAGACCTCCACAGATGCCCTTCTATAACCTCTAACCATTTCCCAATCGCTGGTGATAATAGTTGTCGTCCGTACCTCAATTTTGGACAACTTATTGTTTATAAAATTGCAACACAGGCAACATCAAAAAATAACAGACTATCCCAAGAATTAATTTCATTTTGATTATCATTGCCTCTTTTGTAATAGAGGCAATACTAGATTTCTTGGTGAAGATGCATCCCAGATAAACAATATGCAGAATCTCTGGTATTCACAAAATATTCATGCTCCAGGTAAAACTACAGGCTCGGTTAGTATATTTTTTATTGCACATTTAGTTTTTATTTTGTTTTGCAGAAGAACATATTAACACAACATCTGAACTTTGTCATTTCTAACACCAAAAACCTGAAACCACAACCAGTGATAAATACCCAACAACTTCCCCCTTCCACATTCCCACCATCCTCCCCTGGTACTGTGTGCTCATTCTTATTTCTGTTTGCAGGTCCAAAGCCGTTGCATAGCCTACAGTCCGGCACCCTCAGCCCGTTTCCCTCTCTCACACCTTGTCCCCCCTCTGTGAAGTGTCAGAGCTTCTCCAGTCCATCACCATACCATTACCCCCCCCAGTTCCACATCCCCACCAAGCACTCATCACCCTGTATGTGCTTCCAGAGCCAAGTATCTAGCCGTGAAGGGGGACCACTCCAGTTCCGTCAGTCACGGCCTTTCGTGTAGCCCTGCCGTGATTCTCTTCATCAAGTAAATGCTCTTAGTTACATTGATCCATTCTCTCTTACTAGGTATATGTTCAACTTTCCATTTGGAAGCGATGCAGGCTCTCGCAGCGAGGAGAAGAGCTGCTGCCATGTTAGGGAGTCTGGAGTATTCCCCCCCCTCCTCCTCCTCCTCCATTCCAAACAAAACCAGCAGGGGAGTTCTATCCCTCTGTATCCCCTCCAGGTCCCTGACCCAACTGAGGACCTCATCCCAAAAAACCTGTACCCTAGGGCAAGTCCACCACATGTGCCAGCCATCTGCCTTCCCTTGACAGCCCCTCCAACACTGTGGACTCACATCGGGGAACATCCTGGACAATCTGACCGGGTCATACTGCCATCTGTGGAGCAACTTGTTTGCCTGCTGTCTGTACTGGCATGATAATGTTTTCTAAGCACCCCTACAGAGCCTGGTCCAGAGGGACTCATACATTTCCACCTACATGTCCTTTTCCCATTGTCCTCTCAGATTTTCGGTATTCCCTCCTCCGGTCCCCAACAAGGCACCATACATGGCTGATATTAACCCTTGCATCCTCGTGCTCCCATCTAGGAACTTCTCGAAGGTGGTAAGTTCTCTGCTCGTCTTATCCCGTATCCTTGCATCCGTAAGCACCCCTTTCAGTTGGAGGAACTGGAACACAGAAAGTTTACCTATACCCAAGGTTTCTTCTAGGTCCACTATAGATCTAAATTCCCCCCCCCCCTAAAAAGCTGTCCAATCCTCACCAAGCCTGCTTCAAACCATTCCTGAAACCTCCCTGGACTGGGAATGTTGTCCCAGATACCGGGCACCCACAGGTGGCCGAGAGGAGAGGGCCATGTAGTGAACCCCTTCATATCCACCCCGTCTCCAGATCTCCCATATATCACCCAGGATGGGGTGCTCATGTATTCTCTGAGGCAGTCTATGTCGGGCTACCCACAGCCAATTCCCCAACCGTGGCTGGGCTCAGAAGGGAGTTGTCCATCGCCGCCCACTGATGATCTATCTGGGATCGCAAGTGGGGGATCAAGACCCTAAGCTGAGTTGCCTTATAGTAGAGCCTCATATCTGGAAGCCAGACCCTTCCTTTCTCTGTTGGTAACATTAGGGTGGACCTATATCTCCCGAAAGATGACACCTGTTATTCGTATCAGTAGCATTTGGAATAAATATAACACCCTCAGGAGGATCACCATTTTCACCGCATTCAGGCGCCCCAGCCAGGAAACCGTTTGTTTTTGCCATTTTATGTCATGTCCTCATGTATTCTCCGCATCAGGGGGGAGAAGTTAGCTTCATATAAGCTATCCAAGTCTACCCCCAAGTACTGCATCATGGTCACATTAACCTCCAGCACCAGTGGGGCGGACCGTGCAATGGAGTACCAACTTCTCCCTGTTGATCTTTAATCCGGCCATGGAGCCGTATCGCTCTATCAGCTGGAGGACTGCTAGGACGGAGATCAGGCGTTTGCTCAAGTGTAGCATCATGTAATCTGCATATAGGGCAACCTTATAATCCACCCCTCCCATATTGATGCCCGGCACCCCTGGGTCATCCCTAATCCTCTGAGCGAGGGGCTTTATTGTCAGAGCCGACAGCGTAGGGGAAAGGGGGCACCATTGTCTGGGGAGCAGGGCGGGGAGAAACCCAGAGGTGAAGCCATCCTCCCACGGCGCCTTCCCCATCGGAAGCCGCGCCACCGCCTTTTAACTTCCTCCTCCGTTATTGGGGCTTCCAGTGCTAAGGACTGCACCTCGGAGTGCATGGGCATGTTCACGGTCACCAGACAGGCCCCAGCTCCTACTCCTCATGGGAGACCTCCGATACATGTAACTTATCCTAGAAGGCTGCGAAAGCCTACGGGATATCCTCTCCCACCAAGCCTGCAACCCCACCCTGCCCTTCTATTTGCGTGACCCACCTTTCCGCACAATGACCCCTCAGTCTTGCTGCTAATTGGGACCCCTCAGTTTTGCCGCTAATTGGGAATCTGCTTTCTCCCCTTTCTCATAGAATTTTAGTTTCAGAAAAAGCAGGCTACGGGGGACTTTCCCTTCCTCCAAGAGTCTCAGATCCTCCCTCTTACCCCTCGCCTCCTGTATACTATCCGCCCGGTTCCCCAATGGGTCATGGGCCTGTGCTTCCAAATGTCTAATCTCCTCCCATAGTCTTCTTTCAATTATTGCACTCTTTTTTACGTGCCCCTTCCCGAATTAGGATCCCCCTCTCCGTGGCCTTCCCCGCCTCCCAGACAATCTGTACGTCTACCACCCCGTTATCGTTAACCTTAAAGAACTCCTCTATTTCCTTACGCATCTCAGTGAGGATCACCGGGTCCTTCCAAAGTGATTCATTGCACCACCATTTCAAGCCTTTTGGAGTAATGCCTGCCTACTATATATCCACCGTCACCATATCGTGGTCTGACCACGAGATCGGAACAATCTCAGAGCCCCGAGCTTTCTCCCATATATGTCGTAAGACATGCATACAGTCAATCCGCGTACATGCCCCGTGTGGTGGGGAGTAAAAAGTGTATCCCCTTATTCTCGGGTGGAAATGGCGCCATACATCCCGCAAACCCCACTCCCACATTGAGTCATGGAACTAACGGTGACCGGCTCCCTGTCCCTCCTGCGGTGCATCCCCGGGGTTATCTCTGTCAATAGTATTGCAGTCACCCCCTGTGATCAAATGACCCGAACGCTCTGCCAGGAATTTTGCCATTGTATCCTTAAGGAACCGTAACTGTCCCTGGTTGGGCGCGTAGACGGTGGCGACCATGAACTTCGTCCTCCTCATCTCCCCTGAGACCAGTAAGGCTCTCCCATTCACATCAGACCAGACCTTGGTGGCCTCCATCCTCAGGCCCTTTTGCACCAAAATGCCCATCCCTGCCTTTCGCAGAGGGCCAGATCCCCAGAATTCTCGACCAACACGTCCACATGGGGTTCGCCGTTCCTCCCCCTTAGCATACTTAGTCTTCTGGATAAACATAACATGCAACTCGGACCTCTGAAATTCCCTTACTAGGAGTGAAATTTTGGTGGGTGAATTGAGACCCTTTACATTTAATGTGCCTACTCGCAGGCAACCAACCCCCAGTCTATCGCCCGGACCTGCTCATGTTATCCCTGTCCGGGGGTGGTCTACCTGCCTCTGTTAGGGAGAATTCTCATTCTATGTTTAATTTCCCTTACCTATAGTGTGCCCAAGCAGCTTTGCTGGATTTGAAGGGTTTGGTTCTTTTTACCTGCTCAGAGTGAGACTCTTTTTCCCACTCTTAGGCATTTTTGCTATGTGTGTTCTAGGCTATTATTGTGTTTAATGTCTATGGGATTTTCTCAACCCCATAGGAACCATATTTACTCACATGTGTTACACAGCACCCTCCGTGCAGTAACACAGGGGTGTCGTAGCGACCCCCAAACATAGACTCCATACCCTGGGACTGACTACTGTCTCCGAGGGCATGTAAAGTCCCAATTGGCTTTACTAGTCAATTTCTATGAACTAAACCAGTACAACCCATCTTACTGTGGAGGTACTGGGAAGGGTTAATAATTTGTTCCCTTATGTTCATTTTCAAGAGGGTACCGTACAGTCCCTCTCTCAAACGTTTCTGGCTGGTGGCAGTGGTTACTACCGTAAATATTCGACCGCAAATATTTTCCTATGGGATTTTCCCATTGTTCGAGGCTACCACATTTTCTGACAGCCTCTAACATAACGCTGGTGTATTTCGGAGTTCCGAGCTGAGTTCCAGTCTGCGCCAGTCCCTGCTGTGTCAAGACGTGCTTTTTCTGCTCTCTGCTGCACCGTGTTCCCTGTGCTACAGTGTGCTACAGTGTGTACCTTTAAGGAAAATTCAAGATCCATCAGCTTTAAAAACAAATTTTCAGCGTGGAGCGCGCGGAGTTCTGAGCTGAGTTCCAGTCTGCACCAGTCCGCAGCAGGAGCGGACGTGGACGCTCCGCTCTGCCTAGCTGTTTACAGACACAGACACGGACACAGAGGTAGGCGGCAACCCCGCGCTGTTACTTCTGGCATCATCTCCCTGAACTTCTCCGATTCCTTTGGGTTCTTTGCCTGAGTCTGAGCCCTTTGTGCTCGTCTACCTTCCCGAATCCATCCCGAGGCACTGATCCACACCGCTGAGCTTACACCTCCCTCTCCCTTCTCCCTTTCCTTTCCCTCCTCCCTCTTTCCTTCTCCCTTTTCTCTCCCCTCTCTAACTCTCTCCCCCATCCCTTTTCCCCCATCCCGCCTGTGCTGTGCTCTCATGAAGGAAGACTCCGACCAACGACTCCTTAGAGCCATGTGAAAAAGAACTTGCTGCCTATGAACTCGTCTCTCACCTCTAACAACGCCCTCCCATCTCTGGCGGGGTGGCGAAATGTCCGCTGACTTTGTATGAATTGGCATCCCCCCACCCCGAGGTGTTCCGCCTCCTCAGGCAAAAACCGGCAACAAGGACCACTCTGCGTTTCCCTCGCCGCTTGACGGCTTGGGACAAAGGACCTCAAACTTCTCACCGGCCTTAGGAACTATCGAACCAACGTTGTCATCCGCTTCGTCGTATTGCGAACTGCTGAACGCTGTGTCTGGCACGGAAGGCGGAGGCGGTCTCTCCTGACTTGTTGCAGGCTCCTCCCTGGCCCCGCCAGCCGACGCCATCCGCCCCCTCACCGCTTGGGCGAGTGGCCCGTCCTGCGCAGGGACCGGAGGGTCCCCGACAGGGGTCTGAGGTCGGAGGTCGGAGGCGACGGCGCCCGCAGCCACATGCCTGCCCTACCAGCCTTCGCCTATGGTTGACACACCAGATACTCGGAATATCCGGGCTCCTCCCGCCCTTCCTTTCTCGGCGGAGATGTCACCACTGCCTCAGTTCCACCCAGAGGCACTGTCCCCAGGCCAGGCTAACAACCACGCAACTCTCTGTGACCCGCCTCCTGACCCTCAGGAGAGCTCGGCTCTCCAGACCATCAAGGTCATGGTGCACCCTGCTCCGGAGGACAGACCCGCCGACTCTGGCGCCGCGGAAAGAATCATGCACGCAGTTAATCCATGCGCAGCAGCTCACAGTCCTAGTGAGATCACTAGGGAATTTATCCCACAGACAACTCCACACCTTGTCAATGACAATATAACATCCCCCTTCCACCCAGACCCAGTTCTGAAAGATAATCTGACTTCGGCCCCACTACCAGACTCTCAACATCGAAGTCGGCTTTCAAAACCTATCTCAGAGTCGGACTCTGAGTCAGATCCTGACCAATCCACCATAATGTCGGATAACTACAACCACAAACCAAATTTGCATTCAAAACAAGAAAAGATCATTGTACAAACACAAAAAAAAAGGTAAATCCACACCTAAAATTCCGGTGTCCAAAGCTCCCAATAATAAACTGTCTACCACAAAAAAAAAACAAAAAAAATCAAACAGAGCTTTCTGTAAAAAACAGCAAATTGACCAAAAACACTGTCGCCCAACTAGGTTAAAAAAAACGGGGCCATGGAAAATTCTCCCTGCCCACCCCCCTTCTGTCAAATGCTCTACTGAACTTCTTTAAGACTCAAGGGAAAAGAAAACTATTGAACGACTCCGAACATTCGGATGCTGAAATTTTGGAAGTCCTGGAGGAGACTCCACCAGCATCAAAATGCAGAAAAATTATTGACGCCCCTGACACTCAACCGCCAACAGTTGGAAAAGATGCCGCTCAAATGCCGCCCAGATCCGGATCCCCCCCAGACATAACGGGCTCTCTCCATCTGGATCCTAAGCATCTACAAACCACAAATCAAACTTCACCAACAGATCGGCAAGTGAGGGCTTCGACATCGCCTCTCCTGAAGCCGGAGGTCAGCACGCCGCTTCTTCCATCTACTGACATCCAGTCGATTCATCATGGAGTATCGGACATTTTGGAACTACTGCAACCTAAAGCTTACCCGCACCAAAGCGGAATGAGCCCCCAACCATGGTCAAAAGTCCATTTAACCACATCGAAACCCCATCTTGTATTTCAAGAGTCCTCATTCCATCCTCTTCCACCTGGAGGCGGCGATTCGGGTGCCTGTGCGCCCCTCCCGAGGCCGTTCGATCCATCAGAGGCGGGGGGGTACTACTGCCAGACGTAGGCACTCAGTTGCGAACCCTACATTTTTAGACGCCGAGGACACTCCTCTGAAGCATGGAAGATCTATCGATTGTCCTTCTCCTCTCCATAAAGACCTGCTAAACAACAGAAAAGACATGACCACAATCATCTCAGCAATAACCATTGCAATGGCCACATTCTGCAAACTTTATGAAACATTAGGTGACGCCTCAAGAGACAACACAGCCACTCTAGCAATTATTCAGTCTAAGCTAACCTTCTTGGAAGGCTACATAACTTCTATCGACTTCAAGTACGACATTTCTCAAAGAACAAACGACGCGCCAGTTCCAACGGCGGTTAACCTTCCAGCTTCTACTTTTTCTAAAACAAAACTGATGAAATTGCTCCTCTATTCTTAAACAAACCCAAATTACCACGAACTGTAAGCACGACAAAAGTCACTCTTAACTTAGCCCGGACAGAATCAATCCCTTGGTCGGGGAAAAAAGGTCTTAAAATTAGCCATGAAGGACCAATCGAAGTTCTCTACTTGTCAATCGACTCATCGTAATCCCGATTTGGCCACGTCAGGTTCTCAGCAGCATACATTCCCTGGGCACGTAGACGCAGAGATCACCCGGGCTGGCTCTGTGACTGACTCAACCTACTCTCCCAAATAAACGACAGATCTTATGGACTCAAGTCTTCTATTTACCACGTCTCTTCACTCCGAGCAAGACTCGCCTGACAAAGGCAGCCCTTCTAACAGCTTTCAGAAAGTATCTATTTCTTCGTCCAAGCCACTAGTAACATCCTACGCGCAACCTCTCCCAATGTTGGGAATAACACCACAAAGACCATGCCAAGGCCCTCGTTCGAACACTCCATTAAGAGCCTCGCCTGTTCCACAGAGCAGATCCACCGTTAGAACTCATTCAACTGGAGCCTCGCCTGCCAGGCACCATACCACTCACAAACTAATAGAAAGCCATAAGACCGCTTCTAATAGAGACAATCCTATCCGTCTTTTTAAAATCGAGCAGATCTCCAACAAAGACAAATATATGATTTTGAACAGACGAACAGTGCTAAAAATAACATCCTCTACAACTGGTTTAATGAAACTGAAATCGGATGACTTCAAGCGGATTGAGCTATACCACAGCGACAGCAAGGCCAAAGCCTACCTGCACATCTACGCGTCCGCAATTTAAGATCTATGCCGACAAGCTGGAGAAGAACTAAAACTACAAGGTCTTCAGCTGTCTGAAATAAAAACTTCGGCCCACAAAAGCAACACCAGGGAAGATCATCCAAAAAACAGAAGAAACCATGATCGTGATACACCTCACCGACTCACCACTAGAAGAGACGAATTGAAGGCCCACTTTATAGATTCATCAAAGAACCGGAAGGAACGCCATGGATCAGTTGAGCGTGCCTCCAGTACTGTACTTGTCCAACCCGGCCCTACCCGACCAACGCCCAAATTTGATTGAATTGAACTGTCCGACCGGCCGGTTTCAAGTTCCATCAGAGGCTGACAGGAGACAAGAAGGCACAGTCCGGCCCACCGTTCCACGGACAGGCATCGCACGCAGCAAAGAAGACTAAGTTGGAGAGGCCAGTCTCCGCGCAGAAGACCACATAATTACAGATCACACAGGCAAGATCCATCCATCCTGTCTCCCTCAGACTCAACGGGCGCTTTAAAAAAACCTACGACACCAGGTGGCCCATGGCACTGGATAAAAGGAGCCCTAACCGCAAATCGAGTTAAATACCAACCACCAAATGATGCCAGCGACCTTCTTCATCAAAAACCTCCGACGCTGGCCTCTTGGAATACTAGAGGACATACCCATCTAGCCGATCACAACACTGTGGATCTGTGTCGGTATGACATTTTTTGCCTCCAAGAGACATGGCTACAGGAGCCATCGTCAATGGATGGATTCGAAATCGTGATTTCTCCGGCTGTCAAAGGTCTCTTAGGCCGACCCCCCCACAGGCCTTCTCATCGCCGTACGGTCAGGCCAGAATCTAAAAATCATCAAGACCATGGCTAGATTTTATGGGGTCCCTTCGGTTCTAATTGATTGGAACCGCGCTGCCGAAAAGACTAAGACAAGTCCAAAGCTCCGCCGAACGCCTCTACTCACAGTGATTACCACATATTGGAACCCACAAAGAACAACAACACTCTTCTGCCAAATCAAGGCCGAAACCATTGATGCTATTCTTATCGAATGGAACACTCCATTCGTATTAGTTTTCGGAGACCTAAACGCAAAGTGTATTCATCCAAAAGACCAATTCTTAGCCCCCACCCAGTCCACACCAGCTGAACTTCGAGGACAAGCCTGGATGAACCTCATGGCAACCAGAAATCTTCATAACACCGCATGGATTTTGGACGGGAAGCAAATTGGAAAAGAGGTCACTCGGCGGCTACCCTTGATTATATCTTCGCTTCACAAGCCATGTGACATCTGCCAGTGTTAGATCAATCACTCAACAATATGCCGCAGAAATTGAGGCTCAGTCACCCTCCATTCTAGACTCTAGACCAAATTACCTTCCCTTGCTGTTCAAATACAAGAAGCATCCGCCCACTGGACAGTCTAGTCTCAAATCCTACATCCATAACTACGACAAACAAATAGCTGTAAAAAAAAGGCTATAAGAAAACTAAAACGCACAGCGAAGGTGGATAACTCCATGGCTGCATGGGATCTGTGGAAAAATGAACATAAAATCTACAAATCATGCATCAGGTCTCGCCGGGCTGCCCTATACCAACATGATGCTGAAATCATGTTGAGAGTCCTTACGACAAAAAAACTGACAACTTCTGGTCCTTGATAAACAACTCTCAAGGCCCTACAACTACAAACATGATCAACTCAGTTACGGAACAAGCCTGGGTTGTCTTCTTTACTGACTTTTTTGCCAGCCCGACACCGCCCACGAACACCTGTATGGCGATTACCCAAGCTCCCTGGGTTGACCTCTCGGCAACAGGAGACATATGTTCGGCCATTCAGAAGCTAAAAATTTCAAGAGCTCCGGGCCCTGATGGCCTGACCAATATCGATTTAAAAAAACACCCTAACGAATGGTCCACCTTCATCGGTCTCCTGTTCGAACACTGCAGAGCCAGCAGGAAAATTCCATCATCGTGGTGCAAAGCTACCGTCATCCCCATCTTCAAGAAAGGATGCAGGGAAGACCGGGGCAACTATCGACCGATAGCCCTACTGGACATTATGGACAAACTGTTTGCATCCCTCCTCTTGGACCACGTTCAACGCTGGGCGAAAATGGCCCCTTACAGCGACCCTTTTCAACTAGCCTTTAAGAAGAACGGAAGCACCACAGTGAACATCTTCGTACTCAGCATCTTAAAGGCTAAAATAAAACAAGGCGCCCAGACAGTCTATGCTGCGTTTAGCGACCTTTCGCAGGCGTTCGACAAAGTCGACAGAATGTGACTATGGGGGAAGCTGAAACACTGGGGTTGCCCAGACGCTGTTCTAAATCCGATAATAGCACTTCAGATCAACACGACACTCAGTGTTCGACTGAACAGGCAAGGCTCTCTTTCCAAGGAAATTCAAGCATACAGAGGAGTCAAGCAAGGCTGCCCGCTGGCCCCTGCACTCTTCGTTGCCTTTCTGGGGGACTACAAGGATTCGGAAGCCACGGTTCGTAGCTTCCTCCCGAAGTTGGGAAACACTGACCTGTCCCGTCTACTCTACGCCGACGATGTGATTCTGCTCGACCAGACGCCTATAGGCCTACAACGTCAGCTGGACAATCTGGCAGAGTACATGAACATCAACAATCTCCAAATAAATCAGACCAAAACTAAAATCAAAAACCGTCAGTCTCCGAAAAACACCTTCCCCTGGTCTGTGGACAAAGAATCGAAGTGGTTCCTCACTTCAAATACTTGGGAGTCATCATCGACGGGACGCCACAAGAGTCGAAAATGCAACAGCATCTCTGGACCAAAACCAAACACTTGACATCCCAACTGAGAGCGATTGACAGAAAGTTTGGTAAATTTTCATTAACCCCGGCCATCAATTTCTACAAGGGAAAAATGGTCCCCGCTCTCACCTACGGCATGGACGCTACCATCACCATCCCAAATGGGTTTTGGCAGAAACTGGAGGGGTACATTTGGAAAACCCTCCTACGTCTCCCGAATTCAATTCCAATTGCGGCGGTGAGAAGAGAGCCGGGGCTTTTGTCGCTAAACGCCACCGTCAGCGCGGTCTCATTGGCCCTCTACAGGAAGACCCTAATCGAAGATGGCCTGCCTATCTTTAACATCATTGGCCAGGAGCTGGCCTCAACGAACTGCAAGGTCGTACAGAATTGGATACACCTCCAAAAAAGCAAATTTGAAGCCCTGGTATGTTCAACAGACGATCTTATCACCAATCCTCAAAGAGTCACTGAAAAACTGAAAATCCAAGACAGGATTGCCACCATCGATCAAGCAGCTGCGATCAAGTTCTTAAAACACCTTCCTCCTTCCTCCTACGTACAACAAGCTGAAATCTCCTCTGGTGTACTGCACAAAATTTCCGGATAAAAAGCTCTGTTCTACATTTCTAAGAGCACGACAAAATCTGCTTCACACAAGAGAAATTCTGGGAATAAGAAGTTTATCTACCACCACAACCTGCAGACTATGCAAAATCCCAGACTCCGTCGAGACAGTTCGCCATCTCTTGTTAAACTGCCAAGCTCTTAAACAAGAGCGTATCGCATTTTTGGCTCCATTATGGGTTGACTCCGTCTTGATAGAAGAAGATACATGGTGGTGTCGTCTGATCTCTGGGGAAAAATCTCGTTGGGCTGCTGTTACAGCTAAATTAATGGAGGCCGCCTTCACCAAAATCAGTGCCAATGGGCAGCAATATGTCTCGGAAGTCCGGCAGTCAGATGTGCCTGACCATGTATAAACTCTCCTACTAGGCAACAAACTCTGTGGAAAATATCTTAAAGACTGTAATTAGCTACACTACAGACCTGTTGTTCCAAGTCATCTTCTCAACAGCAAAAAAAAAGAAAAATTCAGAAAAATTTGAACGGTTATTGTAAAAAATCATTTCATTTGATTACACACAATAAAACATTTTTTTTTAAATTAACTTTACTCAGGTAGGTTTTATTTGCCAGAACTTTAATATAACTTCTTTCTTGTGTCTTTCTCTAAACTCCTAACCCAGGTCGGGGATCCTTTGTTCTGCCAAGAAGCCCTCCTTTCGTCGCCACTGAGTCTGGGGTGGGTCCATTGTGTGGGAGGGGGAGTAGGACCCCAGGACAGGGTTGTCTCAGCAACCCATGTCACACTATCCTGATAGGCTGGAGGGTCTCCCGCCAAGATGACCACTCCACTGTGTGAGTGACATCTAGACTGTATGAATGGGGCTCTTTTTGCATAAAAGCAGGGTCCCGAGGACTGGACGAGCAAGACGTCGCCACTGGAACTAAGAAGCCGAAGAGGAGAGAAGCCAAAGACAGCTGCAACGACTGAACCACCGATGAAGCCCTGCCGCAGCGTCTCACCACTTTTCTCCACATGACGAGAGAAGATCTTCATCTGCAAGAGAGCCTTCTTCCCTTGAGCTGGTGGGGCCAACCAGTTTGCCAATCGCCGTCCTGGACCTACCTTGGTCGAATCGCCAGTACAGTGTACTCGGAGGCCGGATAGCCAGGCACCAGTCCACCCGGAAAGCGATTTAAAGGAGCGTACCTTTTATTAGTCGGGCAGCACCGCAGCTGGTTTCATCCCTGGGTAGTGCCGTAACTCGAACCTTCCTCCACGAGAGCCTCTCTTCCTCTGCTGGATCCCTCGAACTGCAGGAACTACCAGGAACAACCACCATCGCAGGAGCCACTTCTTCGTTTTAAAGGTACATTGTTCCGCCAGGCCGCCCTTTCTTCGCGGTTGCACTAAAGGGGTTTTAAATCCTTTACCTACCTGTTGGGTTGGCTGCCCCTCTCTCTTAACATTGTCTTTCGCTTTCTGCATCCACCTTTTCAACTTACTGCAGCCACAAGAACATTTTTCTCCTGGGCCCTTGCCCTGTACCAATGACTCTGGCACAAGCCTACGGACTCTGGCTACAATTGTTAGATCTGCTTTCTTTAGATTGATTCTCAACTCGAACTGTGTTGGTGCTTCTGCTTCTGAAAACTACCTTTTTCTTCCCCTTTCTAAACCTTGTGAAATGCCATTTTGCTCAGTTTTCATTCAAGTATATTCTATACTGATGCACTTCCTTGCTCAAACTGGTTCACAAACATATGGGAAGTGTTGCTAGGGTGTGTATGAAGCTATTGCTATATAACTTGTGCTTTCCCTCCCTTGTGAGAAATTGCTAGAGCATCCCTTGTGCGTGGTTTCCACTGCGCCGTTTTGCTCTGTTTTCACTCTGGTTCACTTGGTCTACAATTTAACTAGGGAGTGTGTATATTTTTCCTTGATTTAATTTTAACTTGCTTGATGACTGTGATAAATGTGTTTTACTAGAAGTGTATAAAATAAATATCTACTTTTTAATACAAAGCTTTGGTCAGTGTTTCCTTGTCCCATAGTACTGTAGGCCTAATGTGTAAACCCTGAATACTGCTCATCTCCCTCTTGTGATAAGTCTGACTGCTCAGCCACAGCTACCAACTAAATCTTTGTGGTACAGACTGATACCAAAAGGGATTTATTGCTCTCACCTGTAGTCCTAATCTTCGGTAGTGCTCCCTAAGGGAACTACATAGGATTCTGCCTAACAGCCTCTTTTTAGTCTTCATCGCGTCGGCCTGAACCTTGCACAAACCTGGCTCCATTATTGTATCACCCAGTACCATTTGGGTTCCTCCGGTAACCCGAAAAAGCGGAGGTTGTTACGCCTCTGGCGATTCTCTAGCTTGTCCACCTTAAGGAGGATTTCTTCCTCCCTTCTTTCAACTTCCAGGAGCCGCACATCGATCTGCGTTTCCAGTGCGTCGAAGGAGGACGGGTTGTGTTCCACTTCCACCAGCCTTTCCTCCATCTCATCAATTCTATTGGTTATCTTATCCACTCTCCCGCCAATGTCCACCGTCATACTTCGCAGTTCCTCCAGGAAGGCCACCACATCCTTTTTGGTGGCTCCAGCATCTTCTCCCATCTTTGCTCCCCGGCCCGACTCAGTTGTTCTTCTTTCTGGGGTACGTGGGCTGCACACAAAGGGGGTCAGCTTCTTCCTAACGTCCATGTACCTTCACCCCACACTTTGTCCTTGTGTCCTTGAATGTCAAATCCCAAGGGGGGACCGTCCTATTCTGACCAACTTTGCCGCGTTCTCTGTGCTAAGGGGCTTCTCCCTATGTCGATCCCTTGCTCCTATGGGCAGCATCCCCAAGAAAACGCTCCAGCGTGTTATTCCAGGGGACCCATACACCTCCACCCGCAGGTTCCCAACCCTGCTCCGCCTGTCTGGTGGTGTGTGTGAATGGGTACCACTTCCTGCTCCGTCACCGCCACCGAGGCCCACGGTTCCAACTTCTCCGCCTGCCGGGGTTGATTCTCTTCTGCCACTGCTCTCACCCCACCAGGTTAGTCTTCCCCCTATCCAGGGTCCTCTGGGTCCTGTTGCTTTGTGCACCTCCCCGCTTTGCAGTTACCTTCCCTCAGGTGTCTCTCTGTTGCGCTTAGGGAGGCCCTCCACACCCAGGCCGAGAGGAGGCGGACTCATGCCTACTCTCAGGGGGCCCACACCTCACTCTCCGCTCTTTCTATCCTGTACCCTTCCATTCGGCAGTCCCATCTATTTCTCACCACTTTTCCTTTTCCTCTGATCTTCCTTAGCTCGTGCAACTACATTTTGCTGCGCACATTTCTCCAACCACATGCTTCTGCAGCTGCCTTGAGCGGGTCCGGTGCATTCTCCATCCCTAGTGGGCTGCCCGACTCCATCGGCACTCCTCCGAGTCCGTGATCCGATGTCCCCTGCACTATTCAGGCCCTGGTACACCCTCTGCCCCTTCCAGTCCGCTGTCACTTCCTTTCACTTAGGACCCTGCAGGGGAGGGTTCCCGGCCTGACCTCCACAGCTGTGCACGTGTCTGGGGGGGTAGCGCGGTGCCAAGGGCTATAAGCAGTCCACTGGTTGCCCCCAGTTTGTTGGGTGGAGGGTGCCGGGCACACTTTCTCCCCACAAAATCAAGTGCCTCTTTCCAAGTCCAGCCTCCCTCTCACCAACAAGGAAGAGGCCGAGGATGGTGGGGGGGACTAAGCCCCCCCAAGCGCGAGCACTCCTTAATTGTCAGTGGGGGCCATTGCCTTGCACTCAATGTGTACCACCCCCAGAGCTGCACACCCCTGCCCTGGTGCAACGGTGGATCCACCTACCCCACAGGCGTCTCCTTGCAGACCCTCTGAGCGGTCTGCTCCCAGGGTCTGGGGGGTGCACGCTCCTGACACCCTGCAGGGCTCCTTCTACGTTCTGGGGGTGGGGGGGGCTCTGTAGGCTGCCCCCCTCACTGCTTCACTCCCAACCCTCATCCAAGGGTCGGTGGGGGAAACGGGCTAGCCGGCCGCATCTCAGACTGGGCCGCCCCCACGCCAGACAGGCGGGGGTGCTCCGGCCTCAATGATGGGCCACTCTGGGTAAATGGCCGCCCGTCAGCCGGGTCTTGTCTTACGCCCTCGCTCCGGGGGGGGGGGCATGTGGGGGGCCATTGCACTGTCTTCCTCTGTGGTAGGGGTAGGGGTGCGTGCCTCTCCTCTTGTGGCCACCCGCCATTCGGGGTACTGCTGTCTCATGCACCCGCTGCGGGCTGCTCTCGCCTCACTCCTCAGAGAGCCTCTTTCTCCTGGATCTGTGCGGCAGCCCGGAGCTGTGTCACCGGCCGCTGCTGGGGTTGCTTCGAGTATCTCCCATTTTAAGGCTCCTCCAGACCCCAGAGTCGAATCGGGGGTGCACTCGATCCTGCCACGATTTATTTCCTCATGTTGGGGGGTGTGGGGGGAGAGGCTCAGCCCGCGTAAAGGCCCTTTATGAGGAGAGGTCTACTGAGACATCCGTGTCTCAGCGCCCCCTGGTGGCCACCTCTGTTCGTATTTTTATTTAAAACCAGTACCCATGATTTTGCAGAATTAACCTCAAGAGAATTTTCTTTAATAAATTCACCCACCATGTCTAGGGATCTTTGGAGACCAAATGGGGTTAAATCAAAAGGAATAAAGTTGTCTGCATATAGTAACCACCCAACTGTTAAAGTCTCCAGAAGCTGGGGAAAGCATTAATTTAATCCATGACCATCGCAATATCGGACATATATAGAATGAATAGGGTAGGAGCAAGCACACAACATTGTTTCACCCTTACCCCAACATCAATCTCCTTTGTAAGCATGTCCCAAATGCTTAACCGAAAAACGTATACTGTTATGTTGATGTAGCAATTTGATCATATGAGCACCTGGAGACCAACTCTGTTGGTGACGGTGCGCTATATAAATACCTTTAACATTAACATATTTAAAAGGCCTTCAGGGATACCCCATTGTTGAAGTTTCTGCCATAACAGCCGCTGATCATCCTTATTGGAGGCGGCAGATATATCAAGATAGGACACAAACATTGGCTTATTTTTCACAGAGGGAGGCTTTTTTGCTAATAACATGAATATCAAACAGTTAACGGAGGTCCCACATACTTTTTTGAACCCCGTTTGCACACATAAAAAATATGTATTTGCTCAAATGATGTGAAAATCTTTCCCACAGAATCAACAAGGATTATTAGTCGGTAGCTCTTTGGTTCATTATGAGGGCCTTTCTTATAGATCAATATCATTACCGCCAAATGCCATGAGACTGGGATTTTGCTAAATTCTACTATTCCTAAGAATAGGGAATTCAAAATCTCAGCCCAGAGTTCAGAGTCTTTCTTCACCACTCAATTTGATATACCATCTGAGCCACATGCCCTTGAGATATTCAATTCCATGATATGGTCCTTAATATCCTGTATATTCCAAGGGAACAACCATTTGTTTAGTACCTTGGATTGGCCAGACATTCTGGACATGTGGCAAATATCCTAGAGAAGTGTGCTAACCAAGAATCTTCACAAATCCCATTATCTTTGTAGGGACCTCTGCTGTTCTTTACACCGTTCAGAACCCACCAGATACGCTAGCTGTCCTGCTGTGCACATGTTAGCAACATCTCATGGTTCTGCCCAATGTACTTCTCAATGCTATTTGACTTAAGCCAATTCTAGTTATTCTATTCCTCCTTCTAAACTCATGCTTTGTATCTCTTATGGCAGTCAAAGTCTGGTCTATGGTCTTGCCTCACCGGCCCCTGGATCCAAGTGGTGGTAACTTAAGTGTTCCTACTAAACCTTCCAAGGAGATAGAGAATTTCTCGAGCAAAGTACCATCCCTTTTTAAGTGCTACCCTGATCCCCTCACCATTCTCATACTAATCTTCCAAACTTCAACTTATTTTTCACTTTAAGACCACGCTCATTTACTATTAGCCCTATACAGCAAGTCATCTTTAAGTGATCGCAATCGGGTGGAATATTCATAGTCAAAATCAGCTTTGCATGGTCACGCACAGGGCTACGCAACATATTAAGCAACTCCACTAAATGGGTTTACGTGACTGAACTATGAATACAATTGTTGAGGTAGGGAAGGGACCAAACCAAGTAGCACCACACTCCCAAACTCCCTCTAAATTCCCAATTACACAGGTCAAATTCCAAATTTTCATAAAGGCCGACCATTTGAATCCTCTGGTATTTCTCATAGCACTCCATAAATTCGACGAGCAGTAGTACAACTCATCCTCGCCTGAGCCATTACAGAAACAGTTGAAGTCTCCCACACATAGTTCTGATATGGAAGGAGTTACCTCAAGCCACTTCAATAGAATACTATCTAATTCTCCAATTACATCAAAATCTTTCAAAGAAGGATTTAGGTATAGATTAATCAATAAACATCCAATTTCCCTTTTACCACCACCTACTTTAATGATTGCTATTAATAACCCATCGGAAACTGACTTTATAGGGTCACACTTCCACCTTGAAGAGTTTCTTCCGCAATCATTAGCCTTCTAGAAAGTAGCCCTCTAAAGCCTTTCATAGTTTATTTTATTATGACTGAGAAACTATCTAGAATAGGTTGTGCGAGTAGCCAGGTCTCTTGTAATGCAATCAGGTAATTGCCTTGCAATCCTTGCCATTCATCCACCCTAAAAAAACTATTATGTCCCCTAGTATTCCAACTAAGTAACTTAGTATGAAGTACTCAGGAATACAAGACTTCACCCTGACCACTCTTCTGCCTTCTTTGATACCCAGGCCCATTTGCCATGCCTATCTTTGGAATATTGGTGTTTAGCGTTCTGCCTTTATTCCCCAACATGGTTCCTCCCTCTCATATTCTCTTTTGAGTTATCTCTTGCAGATCCTTCTGTTCCTTTATACTGATCTGTCCTATTTCTAGTCCGAAAATTTTGTTCCCTGCCCTTTCAATTCTTGCACTCATTACAATTTTCTGGAACTTCCTCCAATAGAACATCATAACCCCTACAGAGGAAGCGGTCAACATCTCCTCCACTGAGGTGACCCCCCATCGCTTAAGCATGCAACTGTTATCCCGCTGCTGATAAAACCCTCCCTTGACGCTCTGGTCCATGTTAACATTTGCCCTATTTCTCTTCTTCCTTTGTTTATGAAACTCCTTGAATCTTTGGGCTGTCCTCTGCTCTCTGCCTTTCCGGAGAATCCTCTTTCTTCCACTCTTCTCATGCTGGTTTCCGCCCAGGGCGTGGGACAGAGATTGTCCTGGTCTCAGACATGGACTATCTAGCTCGAACACATGACAAAAGCAGCGTTAGTGCTTTGCTATTGCTTGACCTCAGCCGCCTTTTTTAAAAAAACGTTATGTTTGCCAAGCACAATTGGGCTTGACGGGAGTGTTAAAGAGAGTAGCCTGCGTCTCTGGTTTAAAACCGGATTGGCGTAACCATGCGTGACGCTTAATAATGGTTCCCTCATCTATGATTCTGCCGGCATTGTCTGCAGCGTCAATGTTAGGCTCACCTGGTATCCACAGGGACGCCACCCAGCCGGGTTAATCGCTGTTTTGCTTCTTAGCTTTGCCCTGATGTGGTCTGCGGGGAAGGTTCTGCCTGAAAATACAGGAGGACTGTGTTCAAAACTGACCGACTGGGGTAAGTATCCTCCCACCAGCCCCGTATGCTTTCAGTCCCCCTGGCGCCCTCTCCTCACCTTGTGGTAGAATTAGGCATGCTCTCTGTCCTGCCTTCTTTGCAGGGGAGCGTTGTCTTTCATGGGTGACTGCGGTCCAGTTACTTCACTGACGCTGGCCCGTTTGATATTGTTCAGGTAGGTCTTATTGCTGTTCTTTAGTTTTGTTGCTATCCTGCATGCCTTTCTTTGTTTAAAATGTCTCTTTTTTTCTCCCTTAGGTATGCGGAGCTTCAGCACGGCGAACTGGGTTGGTTGAGCCCCGCTGGTAAATGATGGCGCATTAAGAGCGCTATGATGCTGTAAGTAAGTGCTATGCGCAGCGCTGCAAACTCTTGCCTTTGCTAACCTGCGTTTTCCTTCCTTGTAGGTCGCGATGTGCTTCAGCCCGAGTGGAATGTCCGGAGTGGTGCCAGCCGAGAGGCGACCAGCCAGGTAAGCCTTTTGAGCAGTTCGTAATTTGTAAATGTCTATACAGCTTTCTTTAATGTTGCCTCTATCTTCCTCTTTCAGGTCGTTCTGTCCGGGAGGCGTGCAGATTCGAGGAAGCTGATCTCAGTAGCTGCGAGTGTTTAAAGATGAAGACTGCAGGTAAAATGCTGCTGCTAATGATGTTCCTTTTGTCTCATTGCAGGTTCTGCTTCTCCGAGGTTCGAGGGAATAGCTGGACACGGTGAGCGTCACGTTGCAAGCTGCAAAGTAACACGAAGCATGATCTGCAGTCAGGGTGTGGTTTATATAGCCCAGGTAAAGTAGTACCAGGGAAAGTAGTTCCAGGCCTGCCACACCCAAAACACTAGACCGCATAGCTTGGTTCTTAGGGAACCAAGCTATGTGGATGCCTCCATGTTGGCTGACAATACAATAAAGTAGTTCCCAAGCACATTGTTGTTCCTGGTGTATGAGCTTGGCGCTATAGGAGCCAGAACTGGCCCCATGAGGGCTTTTGAAGAGGATGCCAGGCTCTAGAGGCCCGAGTCCTGGCTCCACCTGGCCAATAGGTTTGCCAGAGGGGGTTTTGGGCGAGGGTCGTGACAACCAAGACTGGTTTTCAGCAAGCAGCTGGAAACTGCCCTTCAAACTGCCCTTCCTTCTGAAGCCACTAGTGTTAACTGAGACTTGAGGGGTTCTGGGGCTGAGGAGAGTAAATCAGATATCTCGTCCCATTTATGACAGTTGAAACAACCTGGCTAATAGAGTAGAGCTACTAGCTATTCTAGTTTGGAAACCAGCGTAAGAGGCAACCTTTCTGCCCATGGTGTAAAGCCTCTTAATTCCTTGTCTGGAGGAGCCCCAGAGGCGGCTAGGGGAGTACCTGTCAGTTTCCTTGTCATAGTAGTCAGGCTTTAATTGACACCTGATGTACCTCGGATCAGATGGAGCAGGCTTGAAAAGTTTCTCTATGCGGAGGTTCACTGCTCCCGTCTGTTTTGGTGTCTCTAGCGAAGGTTGTACTTTCCGCTGGACAGACTTTAGTAGGGCAATAAATTGAGAGACAGCCTTTTTATCTCTCAAGATATCATCCACAAAATCTTTGCCCTGTGGATCTTGAGTAGATATTTGGAAGTGCTCTGCTGCTTTCATGAGTACTTCATTTAAAAGAGGATGATTATCCACAGGTGAGTCTACCACAGGGGGATTATCCACTGGGGAGTCGATACTGTACATAATTGTATCTGGGTCACCCTCATGGTCCTCATTATCTCCATAATAAGGATCTGCAGCCTGCTGACTATATAGATCCTCATGATCACAGTCCTGGTCATATAGTTCAATGACAGTGGGATTTGAATCCTGCACTGGCTCACTGGGGGGTAGGGGAGATCTTTTAGTAGGGGGTTGAATAGGATCCTGAGACCCAGAGGCTGCTGCTGTAGGAGTGGTGGAGTAGAAGCTAGTAAAGTAATCTGGATTATTTTAATAAAGATCAGCCATGAAAGACATCCTCCTTATGACCCTATCTATATCAGCAGAAGACCATTCTGCAGAACTAGGGATGACCCTTGGTGGAGGTGTGATGCCTAAATCTTCTGGAGTGGGTGGGAGTACAGAAGATGGTGCAGCCCTCTTCAATGAAGATAGGGAATCCTGTACCTGAGGTTCCTTACTCTTGTGGGGGGCCTTCCGAGATGTATCCTTATGAGGGGCCTTAGGGGGGGCATGGCCAGAACGCATAGAGTGAGGACATGCCTCTCTCGAGCTCCTGCCCTGATCCTTTAGATGCTACAGATAATGTATATAGCACCCAAAATAAACGTGTGCCCACTTGCAGCGTATGATATCGTACACTCAGCGCCCAAGTCCGACAGAAATCGGAGCCGGCTTGTGCCTGAACGCTGTTGCCGAAGCCGAGCCCCTGGGGGGCCCAAGATGGCGGCCGTGAAAAAGTCGCCGCATTGAATTGCAGCGAAGGCTCGCACCTGACCTGGGATACCACCGGAAGGCTGCAGACCCACAGCGGCAACGTGGACCTGAAGATCCTGCTCCCGGACCCGCTGTGACACCATCTCCTCGCTGCAACCACCCGGCGCCGGCAGACGGCAAACTCGCGCCAGCTGGCATTGCGTGCCGCACACCGGAGGCAGTGGTGGGCGATCCGGCCCCTCAGCAACTCATGACTGGACTGTGAGGGGCGGAGGGGCACACCAAGGCCCGACGAAACGGAGCAACCTGCCCACGATCCCTGGGCTCCAGCTGACTGCTGAGAGGATGCCTCCTACCTTAACCAACGTCGCGGGTCCTGGCCTCCAGCCGAAGTTCTGTGAACGCCTGGTACACACTGCACTGTGCGGCGGGTGGGCCCCGCCACAAACAATCTGTGAACGGAACATAGGAATACCAGCAGTAGCAAGCTGAAGGGGAGGAACAAAGCAAAGCCCAGAGAGGAAGGTTGAACGAAACGGGCAGGCGCTAACATGGTCACAGGCGACCGAGGGCCGCGAGTCATTGGAAGGCGGGATTAGAGAAGACCTGAAAGCCATACCGCTCCCCTCTACCCAAGGATAATAATGGCATGTAATCAAGGGGACTTCAATCAGGCCGTTAATATTTCCCAGCAGCCACTAGAATACCTTCGAGCAGTTCCGTTCCCAGGACAGGGGAAAGAGACGGGTATAAGCGTGGGGATATCGGGGTACGGAGCTACCCGCCAACACTCACCTGCTCATTTCAGCGGCCCCACAGCTGCGGCAATGCCGACCCACATGGAGACCGTGTCCCTCTCCGCTACCCGGGCTTGACAAGCGAGGCACGGAGGCAACCTTCGTTACGAAAGGAAGGGGGCAGGGCTTATGGGAACCTTTATAGACAATCTAAAGAAAACATCCCTGATTGGTTCACAACTTTCCAGCCCCTATACAAGGTGGACACAAATAACGGACTGGGTGTGTCTTCTCCATTCCCTTGGAGGTATCCGAGAGAGAAGAAGCAACAGAGGCGCTGTGGGCTTACGAGGACTAGCTATAAGTGCAGAAAGCCTCACCCTTACTACAGAAGGAAGAAAGAAAAATCCTTGTTTGAACTTTTTATTTAATGAAAAAGAAACCTTTTGTATCCTGAATAAAGGTATTTGTGTTCAACCATCCTTGCGGCCACGTCTCTCCTTACACAATCCATTACATTGCCTGGAACCAGGCGAGCAAAGAACAAGTTAATTACCTGTAACTGTTGTTCTCCGGCGTGGGTCTGGCATGGATTCACATGCTCATGAATATACCCCGTCGTCAGGCTTGGAATCCTTGGTAAAGAAAAAATCAGTATCAGTTTTGTTTCTGATCTGTCTTTCTCAGTAGTAACCAATCACTGGTCTCTGGGTCATACTGCCCCCAGCCAATGACTGCTCTCTCCCTAAGCCCCGCCTCTGGCAGCCATGTTCAGATTTGGTAGCACGCAAAGTGGCAGTATGACCAAGTGAAGAGCCGTAGAGGGGCAGGAGGGAGGGTTTGCATGTGAATCCATGCCAGACCCAAGCTGGAGAACAACAGATACAGTTAAGAAACTTGTTCCTTCTCCAGCATGGGGTCTGGCATGGATTCACATGCTCATGAATATAAGAATACAGAGTACACACATGCACAACCAACGGGCGGTGGAAAAAAGGGCTCAACATTAAGCATTGCATCAAAACTCAACATTAAGCAGTTCTTACCTCCTCACCAGGCTCACCTTAGGCGAACAGGTTGCGCAGCACCGCTTGGCCGACCCTGGACTCCTCCCTGGAATCCCAGTCGACGCAGTAGAATCTCGTGAAGGTGTGCGTCGACCTCCACGTAGCAGCCCTGCAGATGTCCAGCAAGGGCACACCAGACAAGAACGCCGTGGTAGCAGCGATAGCTCTGGTTGAATGGGCTCTTGGACGGCCAGGCAACGGTCGGTTTGCCAACCAATGACAGTGCGTGATGCAGCCGGGGAGCCATCTGGAAATGGAAGCCTTTGAGAGAGCTTTCCCTTGGTTCACAGGTCCAAAGTTAACAAAAATGTGTGATGTCTTCCGAAAACTCTTCGTGCGGTCCACGTAGAACTTCAGCGCTCTAGCCACATACAGCGAGTGCAAAGTCCTCTCGGCCGGAGACAAAGGCGACGGGAAGAAAACAGGTAACACCAAGGGCTCGTTGAGGTGGAAGTCAGACGGCACCTTGGGCATAAACGAGGGATGCATCCTCAGCACCACCCTCGTGTCGTGAAAAGTCAAGTATGGAGGCTTGCAGGATAGGGCCTGGATCTCTCCCACTCGCCGTGCGGAGGTGATGGCCACCAGAAACGCAGGAATTTCAACAGTGCCGAATGCAGGGGCTCGAATGGCGCCCCCATGAGCCTGGTCAGGACCACGTTGAGTTCCCATGCCGGGGCAGGGGCCTTCACCGGTGGGAACGATCGGAATAGTTCCTTCATAAATTCCTTCACCTGGCGATGGGACCACAAGGACGCCCGTCCTGTGGTTCTGGTGTATCGGGAGATCGCAGCCAGATGTATCTTGATGGAGGCGTGAGCCAGTTCAGCCTTGGCTAGCGACAGTAGGTACGGCAGCACTTGAGGGGCCGTAATCCGTAGAGGGTTAATCTTCTGTGCACAGCACCAGACAGAGAACCTCTTCCACTTATGTCCGTAGCACTTGAGAGTTGAGGACGCCCTGGCTTTTGCAAGGACCTCTCTGCAGTCAGCCGGGATATCGTACCCTCCAAACTCTAGTGCTGCAGGAGCCAGGCCTGCAAGTTCAGCGACTCCGGGTCGTGGTGGAAGATGGCGCCTCCTTCTCTGGAGAGAAGGTCCGCGTCCGCCGACAGCTTGATGGGAGGTGACGTTGACAAGTCCAGAAGGTCAGGGAACGAGATCTGCCTCGGCCACGCCGGTGCGACGAGGATCATCCTGCACCGGGACCTCTTGAGCTGGTTGATGAGTCAAAGCAGCAACGGCAACGGAGGGAACGCATACAGGTATAGGCCATCCCAGGGGAACGAGAACGCATCGCCCATGCTTCTCGGCTGGGGAAACCTGCTGGCGAACCTCTTGCACTTCGAGTTCGTCGCTGTTGCAAACAGGTCGATTTGAGGTTTGCCCCATCGTCGGAAGAGTTGATCCACCTGATCCTGGCGCAGTTCCCACTCGTGACACGCGCGCAGCTCCCTGCTGAGCGAATCGGCGATGGTGTTTCTTTCTCCTGCCAGGTGGAAGGGAACCAGGAACATCCCCTGGGCGACTGCCCAGTGCCACAGATCCTGTGCCTCCTTGGATAGGGCTGGGGATCTGGTGCCTCCCTGCTTCCGTATGTAAAACATTGTCGTGGTGTTGTCTGTGAATATCCACACCACCTTGCCCTTGAGCGAAGGGAGGAACGATTTGAGAGCCCAGAACACGGCTCGGAGTTCCAGGACGTTGATGTGCAGGAGCCTCTCCTCCTCTTGCGTGGAGATCTCTGGTGTGGGTGCCCCAGCCTTCCAGGGAGGCGTCCGTCGTCACCGTCTCCTGGTACGCCGGCGTCTGGAAGTCCTTGCCCGCCGTGAGGTGCGCTCCAACGTCCCACCACAGAATCACCCTCGTAGAGGGGGACCCTGTCTTCGAAGGTGCCCGTTGCATGCATCCAACGGGCGTCGAGAAATTCTTGAAGAGGGCGCATCCGTAGTCTGCAGAGGCGCACCAGGTAGATGCAAGAGGACATCATCCCCAGGAGGGACTTGATGGACCTCACCCTGGCCACGTCCGTGGCTAGCAGACGCTGCACTTTGCCTAGAATGGTCTTCGTCCGTTCTTCCGACGGTGCCGCCAGGCGCCTCACTGTATCGAGCTTCGCTCCCAGAAAAAGGGCCAACTGCGACGGCACCAGGTGGGACTTTGGGTAATTTATGGCGAATCCCAGGTCTGTGAGTAGCTGGACGGTCCTCGCAGTGTGTTCGACGGAGAGTTCCCTCGTCCTTGAGCGGATGAGCCAGTCGTCCAGGTAGGGGTAGACGTGAATCCCCTGCAGGCGCAGCCGCGCCGCCACAGGTGCTAGGCACTTGGTAAAGACCCTGGTGGCCGACTTCAATCCGAACGGCAGTGCTCCGAATTGGTAGTGGCGTCCCTGGACGACGAACCTAAGGAACTTTCGGTGACTTTTGAGGATGGGAACGTGGAAGTAAGCATCCTCCAGGTCCAACGACGATAGAAAGTCGCCTTCCTCCAGCTGTCCCAGCACGTGCTGGAGGGTGACTATCCTGAACTTTTGTGACCTGATGTATTTATTCAAACGACGAAGGTCCAGGATGGGGCGCCAGCCGCCCGTCTTCTTCCTTACGAGGAAGTACCTTGAGTACACCCCGGAGCCTCTTCGGGACAAGCTCGATGGCGCCTTTCGTGAGCATCTTCCCTGAGCATCGCCCGTACTTCCAAGAGCAGTTGCGGGACGTGATTTTCCTTCCTGGCCACAGGTGGAACGTGAGGGCACTTCTTCAGGAAT
Source organism: Ambystoma mexicanum (assembly GCF_040938575.1). Classification (NCBI taxonomy): domain Eukaryota; kingdom Metazoa; phylum Chordata; class Amphibia; order Caudata; family Ambystomatidae; genus Ambystoma; species Ambystoma mexicanum. Next base: position 128,893,953 of record NC_090927.1, read on the forward strand.
TCGAAAGAGTGTCCTCTTGCCAGGGTATCCAGCACCCAACCGTCGGTGGAGATGGACTTCCAAACGCAGACGAACTTCGTCAGCCGGCCTCCCATCGGGGTGCTTCGGTGGGGGCCCGAGGCCACGGCCGGTTCAGTCCTGATTGGAGGTGGTGGCCTTGCCGCCCTGGCCACCTTGCCGACGGCGGCGAGGTGCTCCCTGCTTGCCGCGACCCCTGTAGGCCTCCTGAGACGAGGAGCGTGCCGCCTGGCGGTAGGACGACGAGCCACCGCTGGATCCCCTGGAGGCACCCTGTCTGCATCCGGAGCTCCGAAAGGGCCGTCATTGCTGAAGGGCTCCTAGGGCGCGGGCCGTCTCCGTGTCCGTCTTTATGGCTTGGAGGGATTCGTCCACCGCCTTCCCGAACAAGTTGCTGCCGTCAAACGGCATGTCCAACACCCTGGTCTGGACGTCCTGACGGAAGTCGGTCGCCCGGAGCCAACCCCGTCGTCATAGGCAAACACCGTTGCCCAGCTGGCGGAACCCGGTATCGCCAATATCGGTTGCCACCGATATGGCGTGGTCCGACGCCACCTCGCCTTCTTGAAGTATTTCCAGGGCCTCGGACCTCTTGTCGTCCGGTAGGAAGTCCAATATGGGGGCCAGCTTAAACCAGAGCTCCCTGTCGTAACGGGCCACGATCGCCAGGGCGTTGGCCGCTTTGATCGTCGTCGCCGCCGACGAAATGACCCGCCGCCCCATGGCGTCCAACTTCTTTCCCTCGCTGTCCGGCGGGGAATTCGACGTCGAGGCTCCTGACCCCGCCGCTTTCTTCTTCGCCGCCGCCGAGACGACCGAGTCTGGCGTTGGCTGGGCCCTGAGGCACAGGAGAGTGGTTTCGGGGACCCGGTACTTCTTCTCGTACCGGTCCCGTTTGGCTGGTGCCGTGGAGGGGTTCTTGAGAACCGACAGGCCCTCCTCCCAGATGTCATCGATTAGAGGCACCGCAATGATAGTCTTCCTCTTGGCCTCCCGGCGCTGATAGAGGAAACCTTCCTTTTTCTGCTCCTCCGGGCAGAGCTGGAACAATTCGGACGCCCTGGCGATCATGGCGTGGAATGAGCCAATCTCGTCGGGCGGCGAGGCCCGTGCGACGGGAGACCCGTTCCGTCGTCGTCGCCCTCAGAACCCGTCGTCGAGCCCATCGCACAGTCATCTCCCGACTCGTGGGAGGATGAGGAGGGAACTGTAGGCCTTACGGGGGCGAGTGGAGGAGAGGGTTGGGTCCTCCGTCGTTTGTTCTGAGGACTTCCTGACGGACCAGGTTGCGGGTCCTCCGGCCTGGGCTGTGGTAATCTCGTCCTTATCTCAGAGCATAAGGACTGGATCGCAGACAAAATGGCCGCCGAGCTATCCTGAGGCCTAGGTTCAGGCTGCGCCGGAAGGGAAGGCTGCTCTTCCTCGCCATCGTCGTCTTCCTCAGTTATCTCCCGAGGATCTTCCTTATGGGATCGAACCTTCCCGAATTGGACTTCGAGATTCCTGACGGCCTCGGTCAGTTCCTCCTCCGAGGCTGACTCCGAGCTCGAGGAGGCTACCGTGCCCCCCCTCGCTTCTTCCATCATGGTGGCCATGACGATGGGCTGAAAAGAGGATTCCCTCCTTGGCGGCAGGGCAACTCTAGTCCCGGAGGCAGTCTCCGCTGGCGGGGTCTCTGCCGGCTTGGCCAGAGTCGCCGCGATCGCCTCGATAGAGGCCTTTGCCTGCTGGGTAGGGGCCTTCACCACCTTAGGTGCGTCCCGGGCCTTCTCCTTAGGGGGAGGGGCTACCCCTCGCTCCCCCTCTTCCGAGATCGGACGGGGCTTCTCCCGAAGCTTACCCGGGGTTTCGGACTTCCTCTTCCCCGAACCTGAGCGCTGGCTCGTGGTCGACGGTGCCGGGGAAGGCACGCCCTGCCTGGCGACCGAAGAGCCCGACCTTTCGGCGCTCCCGGAGCCAGCAGACTCGCGGCGCTTGGCCTGGTGTTGGGCCCCCGTCGCCGGGGCGCCCGCACAGGACTTAGAAGCCCGCTCGGACCCTTTCTTCTTCTTCTCACCCGTTGAGCCCTTCTCCAACCAGCTGGCGAGACGGGATCGACGGTCCCTCATGGTCCGCTCCGACAAGTTCTTGCAGAACTGGCAGTCCTTCTCTACATGAGTCTTGTCCCCATGAAGACAGTAGAGGCATCGCGAATGTTCGTCCTCCTTAAACACATTCTGCAGACCGCATCCAGGGCAGCTGCGAAACAGCTTGGGTCCGGGTGACGAACTCGCATCCTGGGCCATCTCGAAGTAGGCCGCAAATCTTCTGGAATCCTCCAAGAAGTTGATTCGACGAAATCTTCACCCTTGAGGGGCGTAGGAAAATCCTGCAACGGGTAGCCGTTAACGGGAGTAGAAACGGTGGAGCTTGAGGCTCGATTAACCGAAAAAATGTGAAAATGCACCTGAAAAAGCGCGAAACACGCAGTAAAAGCTCGAGAACTAAGCACGAGGACTCCCAACACTTGAACGTGCGGTAAAAATCTGAAGATGGCCACCAGAGGAGGGGCTTAGGGTAAATCAAGGCCTTCACCACCTTAGGTGCGCTTGAGGCCTTCACCTTGGGGGGGGGGGTCATTGTCTCGCTCCCCCTCGGCCGAATCCTTCGAGATCGAGCGGGGCCACTCCAGAGGCTTACCCGGGTTCTCGGATTTCCTCTTCCCCGAACCAGAGCGTTGGCTTGTGGTTGATGGTGCTGGAGTAAGCGCGCCCTGCCTGGCAGCCGAAGAGCCCGACCGTTCGGCGCTCCTGGTGCCCGCGGACTCGCGGTGCTTTGCCTTCTGTTGGGCCACCGTCACCGGGGCACCCTCAGAGGACTTAGAAGACCGCTCAGACTTCTTCTTCTCACCTGACGGACTCCTTCCTTCCAGCCAGTTGGAGAGACAAAGGTGTCGGTCCCTGATGGTCCGTTCCGACATGTTCCTGCAAAACGCACAGTCCTTCTCCACGTGCGTTTTGTCCTCATGAAGGGAGTAGAGACATTTCGAATCCTCGTCCTCCTTGAACACATTCTGTAGCTGGCATCCAGGGCAAACCCTGAACAGCTTTCCGGGCGTCGAGCTTGCTTTCTCCTGGGCCATGTCCGGGTAGGCCACAGAAACTTCTGGAATCCCCCAAGAAGCGTAACTCGACGAAATCTTCACCCTTGAGGGACGTAGAAAAAAATCTGACACGGATGCTCGTTAATCGGATGTAGAGACGGTGGAGCTCGAGGCTCTATTTGACCGAAAAATTAGAAATTCCATTTGAAAAAAAAAACGCAAAAACGCAGCAAAAGCTCGAGAGCTAAACACGAGGACTCCCAACACTTGAGCGTGCGATAAAAATCTGAAGATGGCTGCCAGAGGCGGGGCTTAGGGAGAGGGCAGTCATTGGCTGGGGGCAGTATGACCCAGACACCAGTGATTGGTTACTACTGAGAAAGACAGATCAGAAACGAAACTGATACTGATTTTTTCCTTTACCGAGGATTCCCAGCCTGACGATGGGGAATATTCATGAGCATGTGAATCCATGCCAGATCCCATGCTGGAGAAGACATACAACTTCCGATAGTGTCCTGCCGTGGAGCCGAAAATCAATTCCTTTCTTGCGACACCTCCAAAATCCAGCGAGGGGCCCCCCACCAACACACACACCAGGCCGGCACATCCACCAGCCCTAAGCCTGCACCGCACCAATCCTGACGCGGTAGAACCGCACAGAGCCCCCGGAGCCTGCCACCCCTGCCATACACTGGTTCCATCGCCTACCAGGAGCAGCCCAATGCTTCTTGCAAATAACGCTATGTAAATCCGGACTTTGGCGGTCCGCAGCGGGCCACATACCCCAGGAATAACAGCAGGCGCCCAGGCGGGGCGAGGTCAAATGAGCTGACATTACTGAAAGTGCTGCACGCAAAGAAATATAGCGCTTTGCTCCTTGAGTGGAGCATTACCCAGTGGCCGCCTTTGATCTCCAGCCGCTCCCTACATCAGTCACTGCAGTCCCCCAGCATCAACCTCTGGGCACACACAAGAACTTTCACCAAAGCCCACATTTGACACCCGAGACCATAAATCGGACCTCCGACTGGATCTCCGGGCGGCATATCGCGGGCACTCCACGGTCAACAATGGCGAATTCCAAAGGCAAACCCAAAAACACCATCATGGAGTCATTCACGGCAGGCAAATCCAAAGAATCGGACCAGCAGGCTACAACACCGGCTCTGGGACCAACTGCAACCGAAGGGAATGATAAAGACAGCCAAATATTGGACACCATCAATGGGTTGCGCTCCTTAATTGATACTAAGATTAGGGGAGGTGAAATCGGACATTATGCTAATGCGCCAAGATTTGTGCAACCTTACGGACCGAGTGTCCACCACGGAGGCGGCACAGCGGGAATCCACCGAGGCCCTCAAAGACATTGAAAACAGAGTATTGGAACTCGAGAAATGGAACAAATTCATGGAGGAGAGGGCCGAGGAGACCGAAGGGCGCTCAAGGCGCAATAATATACACCTATTCGGAATCCCGGAAGGAATGAAAGGCCCCTACCCTACCGCCTTTATAGAAACCCTACTTCAACAAGAAATAGGCGCCGGCCGCCTCTCACAAGGCTTTGCGGTTGAGCGGGCGCACAGGCCCCTACAGAAAAAAACACCACCTGGATCCCACCCCGCCCGATAATTGCTAGAATCCTGAATTTCCAAGACAGGAAAATCATTTTGCGACTCTCCCGGGAAGGAAGGGAAATCATATGAGACAATGCTAAGATAACCATTTACCCGGACTACAGACAGCTAGTGCAAAGGGCAAGGAACTCTTTCGTTCCAATCAAGGCTAGGCTACGCCAGCTGAACATTAAATACATGCTAATGTACCCCTCGAGACTCAAGATCATACACAAAGGCAGGGCAATCTTCCTAGAGTCACCGGCGGCAGCCACGGCTAGAACACAACAATATAGCGGACGGCGAAGAGAAGGCACCATGACACACGCATCGATTCCCCAGATAAGACCATCCTAAGACCAATGAATGTGACAAATTTACTCACAGACAACACGAATGGCAGGAAAGAGCCAATCCACCGAATCAACCCAGGGCACCCCCCCACCGAAACGTCTTGCGGCAGCATACTGCTGTCGCACTGTACCCACTCAGGATGACCTGAAAAGGCCTTGATAGAGCGGTGGCACCTGAGCATAGTTGGGCCACCACAAATGCTGGGTGCGGTTGGTCCGCTTGGATATGTTTGGTTTGTTTTGTTTTTTGTTTTTGGTTGAGGGGTCTCGCGGCTCACGTAGTAATCATCAAACGGAACTGGAAGGCATGGCACGAAAAGCCCAATGACCAACTCTATACCTCATGGCAGCGGACATCAGAATACTCACCTGGAACGTCAGGGGGATGGGCACCTATATGCGCAGAAACAGGATCAAATCCTTTTTGAGACGTAAACACATTTCCGTTGCACTCCTCCAGGATCCCGGACTAGTTGGGGGGCCAGGGCTTTGGGACAACATCCTGGAAATACGCTCGTGGAGCTTATACATGGATAAGCAATGCGGTTCCTTTCAAACTCCTATCCAAAGAAGTCGAGCCTTAGGGCAGATACCTTATTCTTCGCAGAAGCATTGAACAAAGGGAGGTATGCCTCATCAACACATCTCCCCAACAATGGAACCTCTGCCTACCTAGCTAAACTGCAACTGAATCTAGCACCCTACAGAGAATGCTTCTTCATTTGGGGGGCCGACTTCAACAGCGTACGAGATCCCGTCCTCAACAGATCTACTCCTCCAACGACATGAACCAGCCACCCACCCTCGGCACTCCAAAAAGTCATCCAGGAGCTGGACCTATCAGAGGTATGGTGTGAGCCCCGCCCAGAAGGTAAGGAATTTTCATACTACTCGTCCCCGCATGGAGTATACACTTGTATAGACCATCTTCTGGTGGGCAATGCACTCATGCCCCAAAAAGAGTCTGCCTCCTACCTAGGCAGAACTATCTCAGACCACTCTCCGCTCCTGTTGGTATCGAAGCTCAGGCAGGGGTCCCAGACAGCCTATACCAATGTGTCGGATGCTGACGGATGCTCTTACGGATGGAGCATTCAAAGAAGAACTCTGCGATAAAATAGGAGAATACATTGACAACGACGGGAGTGCAGACAGGAGGAGCACCATCTGGGAGGCCCTGAAGGTAGTGCTGAGAGGGGAGATTATAGCCAGTGCCGGTGGGATCCGGAAAACGCTCAAACAAGAACTGGAGGCTGGGGAATGGAAGATCAAACTTCTAGAGGCTACGGTCGACAAGTCTAAAGAACTGGAGAAAGAAATGTCTGCAACTAGGGAAGAATGCTCAGAAGCCTGGGCCAGATTATCCAAATTTGACTATCGCAAAAACCACCAGAGCCCACTCAGGAGGAGACAAACCAGGCAAATTACTAGCATGGCTGTGCAAAAAGGAAAAATCACAACGGCCAATTTTGGAAATCACGGACCAGCCCAGAACCATGCACACCACGCAAACAGGAATTAATGAAGCATTTACATGCTTTTATTCTCAATTATACAGCCACAACTCTATTGTACCTGAAGATGATATCTATGACACACTAGAGGAAATAGGCCTCCCCACACTGGAGGAAACCCAAAGAGACGCATTAAATCAGGAAATTACTACTGAAGACTTACAAGAGGCTATCAAGTCACTGTCCACCTCCAAAGCCCCCGGGAGTGATGGTCTGCCCCCCCCCCCCCCCCCCCCCGAGTTCTACAAAACATTTAACGCTGAGCTAACTCCGATTTTATATGAGGTTTTCAAGGAGGCCTTCGAGGCAGGGGTGTTGCCGAACAGCATGAACGAGACCCTGGTGATCCCTATACCCAAACCCGGGAAATCCACAACCGAGTGTGGCTCATACAGACCAATAGCGATCCTCAATTAAGACATAAAAATCCTCACAACCATACTCGCGAATAGACTGTCGAGGGTCATTGGGACCCTGGTACACAAAGACCAGAATTAATTTGTTCCAGGTCGAAGCACAGCGGCAAACTTACGGAGACTGCAACATATCATAGCACATGCGGCAGATTCGCAAGAACCCTATGCAGTGGTCTTTTTGGACGCTGTTAAAGCGTTCAACTCCATATACTGGGAGTGGCTCTTGGCTACCCTGAAACAATTCGGCCTGGGCGCACACTTCATCCATTGGATTGGGATCTTATACAAGTCACCGGTGGCCAGGGTCTTAAGCCAACTATTAGCCCCGTTGCGCCTGAAGGAAATCCTCTGGGTCAGATGGAAACACCCATCGCAGATCCCCCTGCTCATCCAGCTGGGACGCAAAGTATGGGACAGGACATTAAAAGGTGCTAAACATCACAAACCCATATTCCCAGAAACACTGCTAATCGCCGATGCACGCCCTAACAGAGATATGAATGAGGAAAGTGTTTTCCGAGAGTTTGAATCCCTAGAATCGACTGATGGACTCCCCAAAGGCCAGTACCTGCGTTACCGCAAAATCAGGGAAGTAGCGAAAAGGAAATGGATAGAATGGCCAGAGGAATCCGAGGCTAACCCGACCCTGACCCGGTTACATTCCCTGGGAAACGGTTGGAGGCCGACTTCCAGGTTAAACGCCCAATTCACAGACAGGACTAACCCCAGGAGTGACACTCTAAAGAATTCATGGGAGCTAGATCTCGGAATAAGCATATCCGAACAGGAATGGGAGAGAATACTACAGTACCCCAGAGAGGTATCAAGAAACGTGCAGTTCAGACTGATTAAACTGAATGTCCTTCACAGAACATATATGACTCCAGGTAGAATCGCCAAATTCAGTAAAACCCTGACCCCACTATGCCCCTGTTGCCACTCGGAAGGCGCAGGCATGGCTCATATGTTCTGGGGCTGCCCCAAGATAAAGCACTTCTGGGCCAAGATCGAGCATGCCTGCAAAAGATCAGGACTGACCCATTATGAATGGACACCGCAGGTATGCCTACTGGGCTCCCACCCACGGATAAGCAAAATTAGACATTGCATCAAACTCGTGGACATGGCCTGCATTTTGGCTAAAAGAGCTATCGCCATGATGTGGAAAACATCGACCGGCCCCCACTACCCCAAGTGGCTTAAAGACCTGGAACACTGGGTGGAGGCGGAAACTAAGATATGGGGGGACGGCATAGCTAAAACCGGGGACAGCCCACATTCGACCTACGAGGCTTGGAAATCTTTGATCTGGGACATGTTTCATTCCCCAGATGACAAGCCACCATGAACTATATATGCCTAAACCCTAAGTTTTGGACATAATCCAGAACCCACACCCCACGACAGACTGTCCCACCTTACCTTGGAACCACGTCCAGTAGTCACTGCCCCCCACAAGAACTTTATCCAGCCGCTGAATGAAACCCAGAAGATGACATGGAACCGCGATGACCTCCCCCTCTTTACTTTCTTTCTTTCTCTCTTCATACCCTTTTTTCTTTCTCTCTCGTTGTTTGCCCAGTTACTTGTTCACCCACTTGTTGATAATTTTTTTTTTTTTTTTTGGCACTGGATACTTGTTGTTTATTGTTACTAAATATATTTTTGAAATATTAATATTAATAAAAACATTTTAAAATAAATGAGGGGTCTTAGAAGAACTCTTCTTAGACTCCTTTGACTTAGTAAGACCTGCTGGGACGTGTTTTTCTATAAAATGGGCTAGTCTCGGTTGGAAGGGCCTTTCTACTGATTTCGACATAGGCCATTGAATCTCGGCTACAGGCCGATGCAAATTCTCGTCATCTGATTCACGGTCTTCGGGAATCTCTTTATCCACGATGTCTGATCAGTCTTTCGACATTCGGCGATCTGGAGTGCTCAGAGGACAACATCAACTGACCTTTCCCTTGATGTCCTGCTTTTCCATTTGCTCGACATGTGTGTCGAGTCTCGGCGGTGGGTTGTGTGTTTGGTGTGGTGGGTAGCGGAAGCACTTACACCGCCGGGTGTTGTCCCCGTAACAGAGCCGTTGGCCTGTCTATTGGGGTCAGAGGCCTGCGCCTGGGAAACCGGAGTAACCCTGTCGCCTTCGGATACCGCAGCGTTGCTGCCATCACTGAAGGCACCCTGCACGTCCATGGCCTCGAGCTGCCTGGCGTAGTGGACCCAGCGTTTAGTTGATCGGTCCTTCAAAGTCTTTGGTTTGAAGAGTCTACACGCTCGACAAGAACCCTTGACGTGGTCTCATGGGAGACAGGTTACACACAAGGTGTTTATCTAGCCACAGGTACTTCTTGTTGCACTTTGGGCACAGTTTAAAGGGGGGGGTCCTTTCCATAACGGAATGACACAGCAGCTAGGCGAAAGTGTACGAAAAGGGGTGTATGCATTCTAAAATTACCCCCCCCCCCCCCTTCACTCTATTCTGTGTGGGCCAAAGCCCGTAGTGGCCTTCCAAGGCTGGAATGGATCTGTCGACAGGAGTCTCTCGGCGGTTGTTTCTTGTTCTTCACCGGCGTCGGGTTGTATCGATAGTCAGTGAATATATAAGGATAGCAAGAAGAACTATCACTAATTTGATAATAAATGGGGATAGCCGAAAGAGGAACTCTGCTATAAGCGTCCATCTATGATCCCGGAAAAAATCTGATGGACCTTGACGTGTGAAGGATCATGGGTAGAGTGGACGTCACACTAGGGATATTATTACTGGCACACCCTGTCGACGTCCTTTTTCGAGTTTCGAAAACAACGGGAATGCCCTAGATGTCGCCCTATGCACAGCATGTGATCTAAGCAGATTCCACAAGCCTCAGAAATATGGGATGCATTACTTGTATCTGTTTAGATTCACATGCTGTGCATAGTCCGACATCTACTGGAAGCTGCAGAGTATTACAGTTGTTATTTTCGAAACTCGAAAAGAGATGTCGACAGGGCGTGTCAGTAATACTATCCCTAGTGTGACGTCCACTGTACCCATGGGTCAAGGCGTCAAGGTCCCTCAGATTGTTATTTATCTGACATGAGGTAGCATGAGGTGTAGCTTGAGTACAGTTGTATCCAAGCAGATACGTATCAGACAAGCTCATAAGCATCCATGTGCCTTCTCTCCGAAGGGAGGGAGGGTGGGTTGCATGTGAATCTAAGCAGATACAAGCATCAGAAATACGATTAAGGTGAGTAATGTATCGCCCTCTGAGGCTTGTGGAATCTGCTTAGATCAAATGCTGTGCATAGATTAGCGAGCAGTGGAAGAAGGCGGTGGGATGTGAGAAGGTTCATGAGCGAATAAATGTCTTAGAACCGCTTGTCCCACTTGTGTATCTGTCTTGGAATGAGTGTCAAAGCAGTAGGTGCTGAGTCAAAGTATGTATTGAGCTCCATGTAGCTGCTTTGCAAATACTGTCTAAGGGGACATTTGCAATGAAAGCCAGAGTGGCTCCAGTACCTCTTGTGGAGTGGGCCCTTGGTGTACAAGGCAGTGTTTTATCTGATAGGGAATAGCACAGTTGGATACATCTGACTATCCACCTAGAGATGGCATTCTTAGAGATGTGGTCACCTTCTCTTCCTTGGCGCTATGGAGACAAACAGTTGATCTGTTTTTGTTAGCGGTCTGGTCTTGTCTACGTAGTAGAGGACCGCTCTCCTCACATCTAGTGTGTGGAGTTTTACCTTACCTCAGCAGAGCTTTTGGACTCCTGGAAGAAAGCTGGTAGTTCAATAGACTGGTTTACATGAAATTTGGAGATGAATTTAGGTAAGAACCTAGGGTAAGTACATAAAACCAACTTGTCCTTATGTATAGTAAAGAAAGGATCCTGCACTGACAATGCTTGGATTTCACTAACTCTTCTTATGGAAGTGATAGCTACTAAGAAGGCAGTTTTATAAGTCAGGTGTTTGAGACTAGACTTGTGCATATGCTTGAATTGAATGGGGGTCCTATGAGCTTAGCAAGTACCACATTGAGGTCCCAACCTGGCGGTGGGTTAGAAATTGGAGGGTGGAGTCCCTTTACCCCTTCCATAAATGCTTTCATGACCGTACCTTCCAACCATGAGACCTTATTATGGGAAGTGGTGTAGGCTGACAGGTGGACTTTTAGGGAGTTGAACACTAACCCTGCATCTAGCAAGTGGAGCATATAGGTTAGAATGTTAGATGGAGTACAATCTATGGGGTTGATGTGCTTAGTCTGGCACCAAATTACGAATCTTCTCCTTTTGTCAAAATAACAGTGCCTAGTGTTTGGTTTTTTTGATTCTTTCAAGATATCCATGCATCTTTGCGGTAGATTGAGTTGCCCGAACTCTATGACTTCAGGAGCCATGCTGCCAAGTTCATTGAGTGTAGTTGTGGGTGCACTGTTAAATGCACTGTTAGTCCCTCGTGCTGGGTGAGTAGGTTACAATGGCACAGGAACTTGATGGGATCGCACATCGCCAGTTTGCGCTGATTTGGATACCACGGTTGGTTGTTTGTTTATTGCATTTATAAGGCGCACCAGACCCGGGAGTAGCAGGGCGCAGCAAGGATATGCGAAGCTTACAAAAGTTACATAATGTACAGGCCATATATGAGTAGTCCCATTACACAGGCAGATAATACAAATACAGTATACACGTCAAATTATATAGAGAGGCAGAGTTATTTACATCTTGGTATGCAGGGATATACACATTTAGAATCAATCAGCGGGTCGTGCTGACTTACCTAGGAATCCGAAGAGACTAAGGGCCTCATTACGACCCAGGCGGTAAGTTACCGCCTGGGTCGTACCCTTACCACCATGGTGCAAACTACATTTACACCATGCTGGATGGCAGATTTACCGCCCCATTCCAAGGTGAGTGGGGCGGTAAATCCCCATTTCCCATTTTACCCTTCCCCATTCCCATTTTTGCCCATAGGGCATAATGGGAGTGGGGAAGGCGCTAATTACGCCACCGTAAATTACGGTGGCGTAATTAGCACTATGGTCCCTTAGCGCCATGGATTTTAACGCCTGCAAAAAGCAGGCGTTAATATCACCATGGCACTAAGGGACCTTGTAATCAGGCGTTAAGGGTCGGCGCCGTTTACGGCGCCGTTAACCCCTTAACGCCTGATTCGTAATGAGGCCCTAATTCTCAGTCAGATTAAGGTGCGTGATGAGGTTCTTTCTAAAGAAAGAGTAGGACAGGTCAGCTCTCAGCTGATGAGGCTGGGAGTTCCAAAGTTTAGCGGCCTTCACAGGGAAGCTATTGCCGCTAATCTTACAGGTTTTGAATCTGGGTACTACCAAGCAATTCGTGTTGACAGTTCTAGAGGGTGTGCTGGAAGTTCTTCTGGATATTCTGTCAATTAGGTAACTCGGTGCAACATTGTGCAGTGCGTTGTGTGTCAGGGAGGAGATTTTTAGCTGTATTTTGTAGATAACCATTTATGATGTCGTCTAGTTGCTGAGATGTGCACTCTTTTGTTGATGCCTAGTGCAGATGTAATGGCATTGTTCTGTAATATTTGAAGTTTTTGGATAATAGTTTTATTGGCACTACTGTATAGGGCGTTACAGTAGTCTAGTCTTGATAGGTTTAGTGCTCTGGCCAGTATGAGGCAGCTGTCATTAGAAAGGAAGGGCCTACCTGCTCTAATCAATTTACAAGTGTAAGCTGTGGTAGAGGCCAAAGAATGTATTTGTTTGTTGAAGGACATCGTTGCATCGAGGTAGAAACCAAGTGTTTTTACCTCTTTGGAGACAGTGGTGTTGTTGCCGTCAATGAAAAAGGCTGCATATTCATGACCTAGTTTGGAAATGTTGGAGGGGGTGTTAGGGAGAATTCTCTGTTTAGGCTGAATTTCCTAACCTTACGAGTCCCCCAGCAGCTTTGCTGGATTTTTGGGGTTTATTTTTTTTCTCCTGCCAAGAGTGAGACTCTTTTACCCTCACTCTTGGGCATGATTTGAGTGGGTTTCTTTGAGTCTAGATGCGTTTAATGGGCTATGGGGTCTTTTACTCCATAGGGCTTCATGTGTTTTTGTAATGTGTGTTACACAGCACCCTCAGTGCAGTAACACAGGGGTGTCATAGTGACCCCCCAATATAGACTCCATACCCTGGGACTGACTACTGTCTCCCAGGGCATGTAAAGTCATCATTGACTCACTGGCCAGGGCGATTCGATTGCCCCGGGGTCTGTTAGTCGAGGGGGCACGTCTCCGTCCCCCCTGATCGAGTTTTGGCTGGTGGCAGTGGATACTACTTTTTATATTCGACCGCAAATATATCTCTATGGGATTTCCCCTTGTTCGAGGCTACCAACTTTAATTATTTAATTCCTATAGCCTCGAACATACCGCCGGTTTATTTATTTAATATTAATTCTCCGGTTGGTATTTTTTGCCAGAACTCGGTTCTAAAATGGAGTTTGTGTTCGCTTCTGTGACTCCAACCCAAGTTGAGCCCTTTGTTCCACTTTTTGGCGGGCTTCTCCAGAGAAGCCCTCCAAAGTGGTGCCACTCTGTCTGGGGTACTTAGGAGGGGTGGAGGGGGATTAAGGCACCCTGGACTGAGTTGCCTAGGCAACTCAAGTCGCACTCCGTCCTGATTGGCCCAAGTGGTGAACCGCCCGGCTCACCACTTAGCATGTTTGAGTGACAGCTAGGCTGAGTGAATGGGGGTTTTCTGCATAAAAGCAGGGCTTTGGGGACTGGAACTTCAGAAGTCGCCACAGTACCTAAGAATCCGACGAGGGAGAAGCTGAGCCGACCTGCTACGACGACACCACCGGTGGAGCCCTGCTGAACCGTCTCACCACTTTTCCCAACGACAGAGGAGATCTCCAGCCCGGAGAGTCTTCTTCCTTCGACTGGTGGGGATAACCAGTCTGCTTCCTTTTTCGATTCCTGGATCATCTCGTGGCCGCGTTGCCTGTGCCAAGCACCCCGGCAACCAGGATACCACGTTTTACCACTACCGCGAATCAAAGGGTAGTACCTTTAACCGGAAAACTCTGCGACTGGTTTCTTCCCTGGCAGTGCAACGACCTTCATCTTTCCTCCACGTCGAGACCTTCTCTTCCTCTGGACGACGCCGCGACTTGCACCCACTGCCAGGAACAACTGCCCCCGCTGGAGGATCCTTCCCACATAAGGTACCGTGTTCCGATTGGCTTCCCTTGCAACCGCCTGTACGGGGTAGATTTAGCCCCCGGCTTTCGAACCTGGGTTAGCCTGGTACACCCTGGCTAAACTTTTCTGAGCCTAACTTAAACCTTTCTGACCTCCCTGCAAGACTTTGTAAGCCTGTTGTCAATGTGTGATCTTGGGAGCATTTGTGCCCTGCTCTCTCCAAGAGTGGGCCCGGCCTATGGACTTTGGCTCACAAGTAACCTTTGACTTTCCTGCCTTGCTTAAGAGTTCCTAAGTATTAGTGTGGTGTATTTTCCTACATTCTGCCTTTTTCCCTCCCTTCGTTAACTTATTGGAGTGCCATCTGTAGTTAAGCGCTCACCTCTGTCTGGAAATAAGTGGTGTTAACTAAGACTTGTCTGATAAGGAATAAGGGATGTATATATAACAACATTAACTGTGTTGAGAGTGATTTACAATAATAGTGCTGGAGTGTTTCAATCAGTGTTTTTAAATAAATAACTATATACCTTGATACCAAAGCTCTGGTCAGTGTTTGCTTGTGCTATTGTGTCTGAGTGCCTATTGTGTATACTTTGCATACTGCCTAACTCTACTTGAGGGAAGTCCGACTGCTCAGCCACAGCTACCAGGTAAATCTGGGTGGTACAGACTGCTACCAAGTGGGTTTACTGCTAACACCTGTAGTCCTAAATCTTTTGCAGTGTTCCCAAAGGGAACTGCACAGGTTTCTGCCTAACGGGGGGAGCCGAGGATTATCAACTCTGTCTTGTCATCATTCAGGCATAGGCCGCGAGTAGCCATCCATGCCTGAATGATGAGATAGATTCTATTCACCAACGCCAAGTCCTTGCCATGATCCACAGAAAGAGGGAGGAGAATCTGAGTGTCATCTGCGTAATTAGTGTAGGTGACACCCAGAAGGTCCAGATCGTTGAACAGTGGCTTGGTGAACATGTTGTAAAGAGTGTGGGACATGCAGGAACCCTGAGGGACCCCGTGGGATCCGCAGCTGCAGAGGGTGAGAATACTCTACTAGTTCTATCACTCAGAAATTATTCTATTCACTTGACAGCGCCTGCGGAGAAATGGGCTGCTGTGTCAAGGTGCCTACAGAAGACCTTATGATCGACCAGGTTGAATTCAGCTGAGAGATCAACTAACAGCAGTAGTGCTGTTTTCCCTTGATCCCTCATCTCATCGATCTGAGTCTTCAGATCTATCAGTGCCGTTTCCAGCCCTGTGTAGTGGTCGGAATCCTGATTGTCGGACCCCTAGGAGTTTGTGCTGTTGGAGATGTTTTTGGATCTCCAGATATGCAATTTTATCCAGAATTTTGAGTAATAATGGTACCGTTGTGATAGGGAGATAATTGGTAGCGATAAGAGGGTCTAAAGTTTGCTTTTTAAGAAGCGGGAGCACCCATGATTGTTTGAGAGTGCCTGGGACGGTGCCAGAGGCAAATGAAGCATTAATCAGTTTGGAGATGACAGGGGAGAGGTCTCTCGCAGTCTCTTTTATGATGTGCGCTGGGCAGATATTTCCTTTACAATTGAAAGGTTTGAGAGAGAGGATAGTTTTTTCAACTTCCAGGATCGGTGTTTTGGTGAAGCGGAATGTGATATTTGGATCAGGGACATTAACATTTGGTGGAGGGTTGCGATGAGTTGGAGGAGATAGATTCAAAGAGTCTTTCTTATTTTGGTTTGGAGTGTGTTAATTTTGTTGGTTAGTGCTTGTTGTATCTCTGAACACCAGTTCTTATCTTTAATGCAAGTATCAGGTGGAGAGATATGGGACTTTAGTTCTTTTAGGATTGTGAATAATTCTTTCATACTAGAGTTGGAGTTGGCTATACGTTCATTGTAAGAATTTCTTTTTGCCTGGCAGATTTCTTTTTTATAAAGGGATGCAGTGGACGCTAGCTTATTTTTGTTCTCATGGGCGGGGCAGAGGCGCCAATCAGTTTCACATTTTCTTTTTAATAGCCGCAGGTCCTTTAGTTGTGGAGTGAACCACTTGTTGAGGTGTAGTTTAGCTTTACTAGCTCTCAGTTTGAGGGGGCGACTTTGTTCAAAGTGGAGAGCATAATCTTGTAATATTCTTGCACCATGGTGCTTGGGTCCAGGCTGTCTGGCATAGAGGTTAGAATAGGTACAATATTGGGGATCACATTATCCACTGTTATATTCTTTTTTAGCCTGGTTAGACAAGGTGGCACTACTTGAGGGGTTGTGAGTGTCTGTCTGGTAGTGGAGAGTGTTAAGGACACGAGGAAATGATCGGTCCAGGATAGGGGAGAAATAGACGTAATAGTAGCTATGCAATTGTGGTCGGCTACCCAGTCCAGGGTTCTACCCTTGATATGGGTGGGGGCATTCACCTTTTGTGTTAGTCCTAATGCATTGATGGAGTTTGCTATTTGCAAGGCGTGTTTGTCTGAGGGGTCGTTCAGGCCTAAGTTAAAATCACCAAGCAACAGTGCTTGGGATGTAGGTTTGAGGTTACTAGCAATTAAATTATACAGGTCCTCTTCAAAGGTGCCAATGGGTCTCGGGGGTCTGTAAATTACATGCATGGTGAGTGATTGTGAATTCTTTAGAGGTAATTTGATGGAGAGGGATTCACATGATTGTAGGTCATGTGGGACTACTATTCTCAGATAAGCTATGATGGCTATTATGCCACCTCGGGAACCATCTCTGTCTTGTCTGAAGATTGGATAACCTTCTGGCATAGCTAGCGTGAGAGCTGGTCCTACTGCCTTATGTAGCCATGATTCGGTTATGGCTAGGAAGTCTAGGCTATGTTCTGTGATTAGGTAGGCTTTGTCGATGGCATGAGCCACCAGTGACCTTGCATTCAGGAGAGCTCCTTTAAGGAGTTGATTATCTGCTTTGATTGCGGTTAGGCAGGGGCTAAGGCTATTAGAGGTTAATACCTTAGGGCAGAGTGTAGTCTGGGAATCAGATAAGCTGCAAGTAGGTAGGGTGGCGGGCCGTTTGGCGCTAGTAGGTGTGGTAATGTGGCAACAATTGGTTTTCTTATCAGTAGGTGGTAGCGATCTAGTAAGAGGCTCGTAAATTTTGGGGAGTCTACTGCGAAGTTTGAGATTTCTAATGTCCGTAGTACAAGGGATCGTAGTAACTGGTAGTTGGAATTGCAAGATTGCCAGATAAGGGAGACATGCTAAGGTAGGTGGGAGGGTGTACATTCTTCTCAATTACGCAAATAGCGTTAGGATAGGCTACTAAGCTGATAGAGAGTTGGAGGGTGATAAATGGCATAAGGATATATAGGGGACGGTGTCCTGGCATATTAGTGGTGAGCCGTGGGTCACAGTAGACAGGTTTGGCTTTTCGCTATATGGGCCTGAGGCACAGTATGCGTAGTACACAGGATGTTCTGAGAGAAGTCGTAGGCAGAATCAGCTATAGCAGAGTGGGCCTGTAACACAGTCTGCAGATGCATAGGGTACTCTAATACAAATCACAATGGACAGATTCAGCTTGGCTAGGTAGGCCTGTAACGCAATGTGCAAGTGCACAGAATGCTCTAAGATAAATCACAATCTGCAGATTCGACTTTAACTGAGCTGGCCTGTAACACAGTAAGCAAATACACAGAATGCTCTGATATAAATCACAATATGCAGATTCGACTTTAAATTAGCGGGCCTGTAACACAGAATGCAGGTACAGAATGCTCTAAGGCAAATTACAGTGGCCAAATTTGACTTTAGTTAAGTAAGCCTGCTACACAGTATACTACATACGCTGAGTGCTTACAAGCCAGCCAAATACTAACAGGGCAGCAACAGCAGAGGCTCTAGGAGCAAGGTAGGGCCATTCAATGGCAGACTCGGGTAGGCTAACTACGGTATATGTTTCAGCGCAGGTAGTAGCAAATTGACCAAATGGCGCAATAGTGCATATGAGCAGTAGAGTGAATGCACAGATTAGGTAGCAGGGAGGTACATACATGACAGGATGGGTAATTGAAGAGGGGAATTATCTAAGTGGTCAGAATGCACATTACACAAAGTGAGAAAGGGTGCAATTCAGTAACATAACAAGTGGGCAGAATGACATGTTAAACAAATTAAATAGAAGAGTGACACAGTATTAGCAGGAGTTACTTTCATGTTCAGTAGGGAGGTTGTCTACACACAGATGCTAGCATCAGTACTCAAATGGTACATTGAGCATAATAGTCATACAGAATGCAGCATCTGATGTCGGGAATATAGCGCGAGCCTGCTGTGCTATGTACAGGGCGTGAAAGATTGACTTCGTCGCAGTACACCACTGTGATTTTGGATGGAGTGCAGGCAAGATAGAGCATGAGCACGGTGTAGGCAGTGGGGGTAGACGCGAGTGCAGGCGATAGAGCCAAGTAGGCTGATTACGAGTGAATGATAGCATGTGCTAACAGCGTTACTGGCGCTTAGGTGCATAAGGTGGCAAAATTAGACAACTAATAGTCAAAGTAGGGGCTTGCATGGAGGAGAAATATTACCTTAGCAATAGTCCAGTATGAGAGCCAGGGGGGCTGGCAGACGGCAACCCTGGCAAAACAGGCTCAAAACAGGAGCTGGCCTTGCCTCCCGTGGGCCTTGGGTTGTCTTGCCCACATAGGAGCAACTAGGATAAGCGTCATCGGTTCCTTGTGTATGGTGTTCACCACCTTCCTCATGAGAGGAGTTTGGGGGGTGGGGGGGAGGGAGCGCAAGCAAATTTCCCTGACCAGCTCATCCATAGGGCGTTCCGCTTGGAGCCTGGCTGGGGGAACCTAGACGCTAAGTCTGGGCATTGACGATTTTCGCTTGTGGCAAGTAAGTCTATAGTTGGGAAACCCCATTGAGAGAAGAGGTGTTCTAAGACTTCTTTGTGTAGACGCCACTCGTGTTCCTCTGGTAGGGGATCTCTGATCCATGAGTCTGCTAGAGCGTTGAGTTCCCCTGGAACATATTGCGATGAAAGGAACATCTTCAGTTTGAGCGCCCATTTCCAGATTTCTTTGTGCGAGTCTGGATAGGTTTGGAGAACGTGTACCCCCCTGTTTGTTGATATCAAACATTGCTGTAGTGCTGTCTGTTAGGATCTGCACTGACAGGTTTGTTAAATGGGTTTCAAATGCCTGAATGGCTTTGAATACTGCCAGAAGCTCCAGCACATTGATGTGGTTCTGAGCCGCAGTGTGAGACCACAGACCCTGAGCTGTGTGGTGAAGGTAGTGAGCCCCCCCACTCTGCCAGTGAGGCGTCCGTTGTGACCACTGCCTGTACCTCTGGGTCGTAGAAAGGTTTCCCTTTCATTAGGTTTTCTCTCGTCCACCAGCGAAGATTTTGTACAAGTGTTGGCGAAACGACGACTAGATCGTCCCACTGACCGCTTGCCTGAGACCACCGTTTCACAAACCACTCCTGTATGGGACGCATGCACAGACGCGCGTGAGGAATCAAGTAAATGCAAGATGCCATCATGCCTATTAAACGCATTGCTTTGCGCACCCTTATCTGGCGGCCAGCCTAAAAATGTGGTATTTGCAGTAACACATTTTTTACTCTTTCCTCTGAAGGAAAGACCAATCCTTCCTCTATGTTTAAGACAGCTCCTAGGAACTGTTTTGAAGTGCTTGCACTAGGCTTGATTTTTTATCATTGATGGAGAAGCCGAATTGAAAGAGGAGGTTGATTGTTGTCTGGATGTTTTGTCTGCAACTCAGAGATGATTCCCCTGTTCTGAGCCAGTCGTCCAGGTAAGGGTACACTGGGATTGTTCCCCTGCGCAGGTGCGCTTCCACTACCGCCAGTACCTTTGTGAATACCCTTGGAGCCGAGGCTTTTCCAAAGGGCAGCACTTTGAATTGGTAGTGCTTGTTTGCTATCTTGAAACACAAGAATCTTTTGTGCGCTGGGAACATTGAAATATGAAAATAGCCATCTTTCATATCCAGTGTTGCCGTGTAATCCCGCTTTTTTAGTAGCGGGATTACCATATGCAGCGTAGTCATGCAGAACTTTTGTGGCTTGACATACTTGTTTGCAGGGCGTAAATCTAATACAGGGCGCATTGTTAGATCTTTCTTTGGCACAAGGAATTAAGTTGAATAAATACTCCTGTTTACCTGGTTGGCTGGGACCACTTCTATGGCGTCCTGGGTTTTCCCCACCAGTGCCAAGGCCTTTTTTGGTGATTTCAGTATTTCACCATGCAAAGCCTTCTAACATTTTATTCTTCATTAACCCCTTAAGTGCCAAGGACGAGCTATCTCGTCCTTGGCAGTGGGGAGGTAATCCCAAGGACGAGATACCTCGTCCTTGGCACTTAAAAGGTTAATAGAAGTGTAGTTATCTCTTCTAGAAGGATCCGCTGATGTTCTTCTGAGTGGATTTTCTGTCGTGGGGGTTGGTCGTGAGGACGTTGAAGTATATCTATACAGTAGCCCCCTGCTAACGTGGACAGCACCAATCTGTCCGTGGTGATACCCCATGCGTGGGCGAAGTTGGAAATGCGTCCTCCTACTGGAGATGCATGGGAGGGTACCTGGAGTGGAATGTCACTTGCTCTGAGGTGGGGTGCCACCTCGAGCAGGGCCTCTGCCCCGACCTGCATTATCCTCTGGCATAGCCTTGGAAGGCTTGTCAGTGATTATTCCCCCAGGAGGAGCCTTGGTCCTGATTTTAGCCAGATCCTCTGTGAGTTTTGGCCCCGAAAACTGCGAAAATTACAGTTACCTCTCAGACCAGTAGGTTTGTTTGTAAGCTGACCTAAAGATTTTAGAGTGTCATACTCGTTCTTTGCTGTTTTAAGTGCGTCTTCCAAGGCCATTCCGAAGAGCACGTCAGGTTCCACAGGCATGTTAGTTAGAGCGGGCTGTGTTTCTGGCCTAAAGCCTGACTGGCGAAGCCATGCATGCCTCTTTATAACAGTCCCCTCTGCGATGACTCTTCCGGCTTTGTCCGCAGCATTGAAATTTGATTTAAGGAGACAAACAAGTTACTCTCTTACCTGGTAACGTTCTTTTGATGGGATGGTCCGACAACGTATTCCATATCTATGACCGGTAATCACCACAGCTGTGCTGCTTTGGAACATTTTCGCAGTCTGTGCCCTGGTCGATACGCTGTCCTCAAGGGCCTCCGTCGAGCCGACGTCACCGGATGTTATAAGTAGGACGCACGACGCACGTAGCCTCAGTTGTAGTTTTTTCCCCAGAATGTGTGGCACCAATCTTCTGCCAGTATGACCACAGAAAGCCTTGCGGAAACGTAAGCAGCAATCACATAAGAAATTCTGTAGCAGGGCAGGTAGGGAAGGAGCGATATGGAATACGTCGCCAGACCATCCCATCGAAAGAACGTTACCAGGTAAGAGAGTAACTTGTTCTTCGAGAGGATTGGGTCCTCAGACGTATTCCATATCTATGACAGACTTCCAAAGCAGTACCAACGTATAGAGGAGGGAAATATAGAACTTTAGAATGCCCAATCAAATTGCAGAGTAAAGGACCGCCTTACCAAAGGCCAGATCCTGCCCATGGATAGAATCTAGGGAGTAGTGTCTTACAAAAGTATGGACCGAAGCCCAAGTGGCTGCTTCACAGATGTTACGAATAGGAACACCCCTCTGCAGGGCAGTAGAGGCAGCCACACCCCTACTAGAATGGGACCGTAAGCCTACCGGAGGGTCCTTACCCGCCAAGCGGTAACATTCAGAAATTGCCAAGATAAACCATCTAGACAAAGTCTGCTTAGTAACAGCTTGTCCCAAACGCCTTCCAGCGTAACCTATAAAGAGCTGATCGTCCACTCTGACCCGGGTCATGCGTGAAATGTAGAAACGTAAAGCTCTCCTAGGATCCAACCTATGGAGCCTCTCCTCTTCCTTACCAGGATGTGAAGGAGGATAAAATGCCGGAAGAATGACCTTCTGGCTTAAATGAAATTCCGATACCACTTTCGGAAGAATGTAAGGACGATCCCTGAGGACAACCCTGTCCTTATGAAACACTGGAGGGTGGCTTAACAGAAAGTGCCTGCAACTCACTCACCTTGCGAGCGCAAGTAACCGCAACTAAAAATACAATTTTAATGGTTAACAGTCTCAAAGGACAAGAATGTAAAGGCTCAAACGGAGCAACCATGAGGAATTTTAGAACACAGTTCAAATCCCAACTGGGCACCTGAAAGGTGATGGTGGAAACACATTAGTGAGCCCTTTCAGAAACTGAGAAATTAAAGGAATTTTGAAATAAGAACACTCCTCAGACGAGCGCTTAAATATGGACAGCGCCACCAGGTAACCTTTAATGGTACCCACTTGCAGGCCCTTGTGGGCTAAAGAAAGCAAAAAAGACAGAACCACAGGAATGTCGCATGAAAAAGGATCCACATTCTTAACCCTGCACCAGTCGCAGAACTTTCCCCAACGGCAACGGTACAGGGACTTCGTTGCAGGCCGTCTGGCCGTAAGCAACACCTCCATCACGTCTTCAGGGAGGTCCCAATCCTTATACCTCAACCTTTCAGAAGCCAAGCGTGAAGGTTGAGGGATCTGACCTCTGGATGGAGAACCTGACCCCCTCCCGTGAGAGCAGATAGTCTCGATAGGGAAGATGACGTGGAGGGCAGATGGACAAGTCAAGAAGGTCCAGGTACCACGTTCTCCGGGCCCATGCCAGAGCAATGAGGATCATCCGGGAACCGAACCTCCGTAACCTCTGCAACACTTGCGGGGTGACGGGGACTGGAGGAAACGCATACAGCAATGGGAAGGACCACTCCACCACGAACGCATCCCCTAAGGCTCCTCGTGGAGGAAATTCTCGCGAGCAGAACCTTTTGCACTTCCGGTTGACACTGGAGGCGAAGAGATCCCCTTGTGGGGTCCCCCACAGGGCGAAGATCTCCAGGAGAATCTCCTGAGCCAGTTCCCACTTGTGAGAGATCGCGCTCTGCCTGCTCAGAGCGTCCGCCATCATTTTCGTCTCCGGCCAGATGAACTGCCAAGATCGAAATTTCCTGTTGGATGGCCTAGAACCAGAGCTGCATCACCTCCCTGCACAGAGGAAGAGACACTGCCCCCCCCTTCTTGTTGAGGTAGTGTATGGTCACCGTGCTGTCCAGAATCAGGACATTCTTCCTTCACACAGTCGGCAGAAAAGCCTTCAGTGCAAGCCTGACTATGTTCAGCTCCAACAGATTGATATGGAGTCCGGACTCGTTGGCAGGGATGCGTCCGTCACAATCGTCACCTCCAGCCAGGGTAGCCAAAATGGAGCCCCCCTCATCAGATTGCCTTCGACGGCCCACCACAGAAGGTCCCAGGCGACAGAGGGTGGCACCTGAACGGGGTCCGACATCCTGCCGGAGGACTGCGACCACTGCATCTTGAGAGCCCATTGCAGAGATCTCATTCGCAACCTTGCCTCGGGCACCAGAAGAATGCAGGATGCCATGAGGCCGAGCAACCTCAAGAACTCGAACGCCGGGAGACTCTGGGCATGTTGAAACTTGTGCACCATTTGCTGAATGTGAGGAGCCCTCACCCGAGGAGGGAAAAACTGCCCCAGGGACGTGTCGGGCACTGCTCCGATGTGCTGGAGCCGCTGAGTTGGCATCAAGTGGGACTTCTTTAAGTTGAGGGGGAAGCCCAGCTTGTGAAGGGAGCCGCAGGTAACTGACAGATGATCCAGGACTTGCTCGGGAGAGCGCGTCCTGATCAACCAATCGTCCAGGTAGGCGTAGACGTGAATCCCCCCCTTTCCTGAGATACGCTGCCACCGTCACCATGAGCTTGGTGAAAACCCTTGGGGCGGAGGTCAATCCGAATGGCAGGACCCAAAACTGAACGTTTGAGTCGCCAACCGCGAACCTCAGGTACTTCTTGTGCTTGGGATGGATCGGCACATGAAAGTAAGCGTACTTGAGGTTGAGACACACCAACCAGTCCTGAAGTTTAAGGGCCTGGAGGACTTGAGAGAGAGTAACCACCTTGAACTTCTCCTTCCTGAGGAGTTTGTTCAAACCACGCAAGTCCATGATGGGTCTCAATCCTTCGTCTTTATTCAAAATCAAAAAATAAGGGGAATACCATCCCTTGTTCCTCTCCACTACAGGCACCAGTTCTATGGCGCCTTTCTCCAGCAGGGAATTGATTTCCTGCGCAAGGAGCGGACTCAGACTCTTCAAAGAGAGATTCCCTGGTGGATTGTCGCGAGGCCTCTGCCGGAAAGGAAGACAGTAGCCGGGGGCTATGATCTCCAGAACCCACACATCTGAAGTAATGGCACGCCATTCTACAAGATGCTGCACCAGCCTTCCCCCCAACCGACGAACCATGAGACAAGGCCTCATGACTGAGATAAAGCGGCTGCGGCATTGCCTGAGGGCAAAGAGGCAAATGCCTGAGCGGCCTTTGCACCTCGAGTACCTTGTTTTCCACATCTGGTACTCCTACCGTGGCGCGTTTGACTTGCAGCTCCTCTCGATCTACCAAAGGATGAGTAATATCCAAAGGAACCTCCCCTCCGTTGCTGTCCCCTAGGACGAAAAGGCAGTGGTTGGCGAACTGCAGCGCTCAACGACTTTGCTGCAGCTTTGGAGGTCTGCAACCTCTCAAGGCTCTTGTCAGCCTTGCTGCCAAAAAGATGTTCACCATCAAAGGGCATGTTGAGAAGACAGGCTTGTACATCAGGAGCAAACCCCAACTTCCGCAACCACGCAAATCTGTGCATTACGGTGCTCGCCGCCACGGACCGGCTGACGCAATCAGCCATGTCCAGACCCAACTGAACGGATTTACACATGGCATCCTTGCCATCCTGAACTAGAGCAAGAAAGCCATCCCGTTCGTCCCCTTCGGGAATATGTTCAGCCACCAAAGAGACAATTCCACAGAGTATGAGTGAAACGTGCTAAGGCACACACGGAGTTAGCTGCCTGTAAAGCCATACCCCATGAAGAACACACTTTCTTCGCCCAGCCATCAAAACGTTTGTCGTCCCTATCAGGAGGGATAGTAGGGTATGACGCCTGTTTTGCAGGAGCCGTAGCTGCCTGCAACACCAAACTCTCCGGAGTGGGGTGCGTAGTCAAGTAGCTGGGGTCGCTACTGGCTGGACGGTATTTTTTCGGCAAAGACTTGCTCACTGCCGGGAGACTCTCCAGAGCAGTCCAAGCCGCTGCCACCCTTCTTTGCAAGCCCATATGGAATCGCAGTACCGGGTCAGTTGGGAGACCTTGGTAAGGATATCTGTTAGGTCATCCTGCAGAAAATCCACTGGGGGCGCAGACCACCCCAAGTATTCCGTCACCCTCGACATAAGGCGCCGGTACGAGGACTAGGCGTGCGTGCCAGGCTCAGGCCTACCGAACTCAACCTCCGGAGCAGTGTCCAGACCACTGGCGCTGTGCAAAGACTGACGCGGGTCTTCCATCAGACCCTTCATCCACCTCAGAGATGTAATCCAGAGGCTGGAATAAATCCCTGGATGAGGGCACAGAAAAAGGCTCAAATACAGGCTTTACTGACTTCTGCAGGGCCTTTCTCAGAGTTTCCACCGGTCTCCGGGGCACCTCCGATAAAGCCTCCTCAAAAGGCGTCGAGGGCGTCGACATAGAGCATGGCGCCAAAGGCATCGACACAGGCCTCGAGGGCAGAGCCCCGAGCGTGTCCTTCGACAGCCTGGGTGCCAATGGCGTCGACGGCTTCCTCGGAGGCGGAGCCTCGAGAGAGTCCTTCGATGGCCTCGGCGCCGATGTCTTCTTCGAAGACCTCACAGGCTCAGACGGTCTCGAGGGCGTCGAGGACCGGGACCTGGAGCGGGCATGGCTAGCCCGATCCTCCTTGTCCAACCGGAACCTCGAAGGTGCCCGGTGATCGTGATGACCACTCGAGCCTGCCGGCGTCTTTCGATGGCGCAGACGGAACGGAGCTCTGCGACTGAAAAATCGCCATCATCTCCTTACGAAATGAATCCCATTCCGCAGGAGTGGAATGCTTGTTGGGACAAGCAACCCGCCGACGGGCGGAGTCCTCGGACGAGGAAGGCGTCCGGTGATGGTGCTTCCTTGAGTGCCTCGAAAAGGCAGAGGAATGGCGTGACCCACTCCGGGACCGAGACCCCCTGGACTTACGCCGACGATGCGGAGAGTTGCCTCTCGAATCGTCAGTCGAAAGCCCAGTGGATTTCGACTTCCGGGGCTTGGACACCTTACCGGCAGAAAGCTTCTTCTTACGTTCCCGCAAGGCCTTCGATGTTAACGACTGCCACTTGTCACAATCGTCCGTGGCGTGGTCCTCACCGAGGCACCAGAAGCAGGCGTCGTGCAGGTCAGTCAGTGACATCTTGGAACCGCAGTCCCGACACTTCTTGAAACCCGGCCGCGGGGTAGAAGACGAAGACATCATGGAAATCTTCACAAACCAACAGGTTCGAAGAACCGAAAGAATAGAACTCAGAAGAACCGAGGCGTGCCGAGATCTCCGAAGCAAACACGTTCGCGGAAAAAACTGAACTGAGGCTACGGGCGTCGTGTGTCCTACTTGTAACATCCGGTGACGTCGGCTCGTCGGAGGCCCTCGAGGACAGCATATCGGCGCACGATGCAGAAAAATTTCCGAAGCAGCACAGCTGTGGTGATTACCAGTCATAGATATGGAATACGTCGGAGGACCCAATCCCCTAGATAGAAGTTAGATACGGCCCTTCCATCTGGTGCCACCTGAGCTAGTTGTGACTTGAGTGGCTCCGGGGCAGATTAATGTAACGCAGAAATCTCTTCCCACTTATGGCAATTATAACTAGCCAACAGGGTTGCGTTGTTGGCTATCCTGGTTTGATAAGCAGCAGAGGTGGCGACCTTTCTGCCCATGGCATAAATCTTTTTGCTTTCCTTATCCGGTGGAGCCTCGGAGGAAGCAAGGGGTGTGCCTGCTCTTTTTCTAACTGTGGTGACAACTAAGGAGTCTGGTTTTAGTTGCCCTCTAATATATAAAGAGTCTGAGGGTGCAGGCCTGAATAGTTTTTCCACACGCGGGTTCACGGCCCGTGTGAGATTGGGTACTTCTAAGGATGGCTGTATCCTGCGTTGCACTGATTTTAGTAGCGGGATAAATTGGCCCACTGTCTTTTTGTCCCCCAGTATTTGTTCTGCGAAATCTCTATCCTCCTGTACCTCTTGTGTGTCAATTTGGAAGTGTTCCGCCGCCTTGGCTAATACTTCATTGAGGAGGGGTTGATTATCGACAGGGGAAATGACAACTGGAGTGTCTTCATTAAGAGGGGAATCTATGGCGTACATGTTAGCATCTTGGTCTGCGCCTCTGGGTCTTCGTCATCCCCATAATAAGGTTCATCTGTATCCTCTTCATTAAGTTGAGGGTCAGACGCCTCCACAAAGCAGAGATGATCTTGGTCTAATTCAGGGTCTCATAAATCTATAACCGTACTTTGGAAGGGGACATTAGAGCGAGACCTTTTAGAAGGGGTTGTGTGGGTAAGGCAGAGGCTTGAGAGCCGGAAGGGACTTAGGTGGGAGGAGTGTAATGGAAACTCTGAAAGTCATCTGGGTTTTTCTCGTAAAAATTGGCCATGTAGGTCATTCTTCGCATTAACCTATCAATATCTTGGGAAGACCATTCCTTTGAACATGGGATCACAATAGATTGTGGGAAAAGACCCCTGTTGAGTATCCAAGAACAGGAGAGAGGATGAGTGGGCACTGCTTATTTAATACGTATTTGTTGATATTTTTGCAAAATTATATATATCAATATTGAAGTTTTATGTGGGGTGCAGCCCACTGTGGAGTGCCACTGTTCCGGGCCCAAACAATTACAGAAGAGAAAAAGTCCTAGGCTATTAGACTTCGGTGTGGGCCGCACACCCGTATTGCCCACTTGGGGGTAATTCACTTATTTGAAGTTCATTCCATTGCTGCTTATTGTTTAATAATCACTTGGGACGTTTTTAGTAATACAATAGATTTTGTTTATATCTCACTTCAATGAGGAAGGGGAAGAGGAAGAGGTCCAGGGGTGACCACCAGGTACCAAGCTCGGGGAACTTAGTTGTTAACATCTCCGACAGACTACTAACTAGTCAAGAGAACGCAGTGCTGCAAAAAGGTCTAAAATGTGTACCAACATTTGGGACAAATATATTCAACATCAAAGTGGAAGTCCACAAGCTCACACGGAAACTTAAACTGCAAGTATTTTTTGCAGAGATGGAGAAAGACAGCAGTGGAGAACAAAGTCAACCAGACCTCGTAGAATTCAAACCCAAAAGTACTTTTATAGCACCTATCCATGTACCATCCATAGACATCTGAGAAAATGGTCCTAGCAGACCTTAAGAAAATACACTTTGGCACACCTAGGAATCGAAATCTCAGCAGAAGTGAGATGTCCATCATTCAAGATTTATAAACGGATGAAACTATCACTATCAGACCAGCGGACAAAGGGGGAGCGTTGGTTCTCCAAAACCAACAGGATTACATAACAGAATGCAGTAGGCAGCTCAATGATCATTCGGTTTATGTCAAAATAGACCATGACCCCCCTGAACACCATATGTGACAATCTGGACTCTTTACTTACGAGGGCAGAGGAATTAGGGATGATCATGAAAAAAACTAAGGCATTCCTACAAAAACCACAACCTTCAACACCTCATTTCTATCTTCTACCAAAAATACACAAAAGCTTGACTAACCCTCCAGGCAGACCCATTGTGGCAGCGACGGGCAGAATATTACAACCATTGGGTACTTATATTGACTACTTTCTACAACCTATAATCCAGAAAACATCTACATACATGAAGGACAGCACACATTTTCTCAAAATCTTGGAAGACATTGAATTAGACGCAGAAGACATTCTTTTCACCATCAATGTTAATAGTTTATACACCAGCATCCCACCTGATCGTGGGCAAGAAGCAGTGGAGTGGATTCTACTACAAGACGGGGAAACTGGAGCAATCAAGGAATTCATACTGTCTCTACTTACTTTCATCTCAAACAACTTATACTTCATATATGTTAAAGAATATTTTCTTCAAGTGTCAGGCACCGCTATGGGGGCCACTATGGCCCCGTCATATGCCAATGCCTTTATGTATCGGTTTGAGACCATCCATATTTTAGAAAACACACAATGGAAAAACAAACTAAAAATCTGGGGACGATACATCGATGATGTGTTTAGGATATGGAAAGGAACAAGAGAATCATTAGATCAATTCCTCCTGTACATTAACAACATTGACCAACGCATTCAATTTACTGCAGAGATTGGCAACCCTGGCATCCACTATCTTGATGTGAAAGTAAATATACACAACCAACAAATCACAACCTCACTTTACACTAAACCAACAGACAGAAATAACCTGTTGCATAGAATGAGCTTCCACCCACAAAACACATTGAGAAATTTGCCATATGGACAGATGTTACGCCTAAAGAGAATCATCAGTGACCAAGAG